>NW_027181704.1:1257500-2507500 GCF_028537555.1 Battus philenor
GTCGTGTAATTATCGACTGTATATGAAAATGATATTTTCTTCACTAAAATTTTCCCTTAGACACTACGAATCAGTTTTGGCTCTATCGGATATGAGCCGTATACGTTTCCGAATTACGTCGGATGTGGGTCCATTAAATTCTAGCTTAATTGTGATCGACAGCACTATTCTCAGAAGCCTGCGTTCGTCCTCAAATAGATCAGATCTGGATAAGCAATCTACTGAAATTTAGATATAGATTCAGTATCAGGATTACCTAATAGATTCTTGTAATTAAGTAATGTTATTTAAACAATTTTATAATTACAAACTATTTATAATTTCATATAATAGAGGGTGGGTTCTTAGCTAGATAGCAATGGAGAGGGCTATGCTTAGAATATCGCTGCGAAATCGAATCATAAATGAAGAGGTCTGCAAAAGAATCAAGATCACTGACATAACACGACAATTGTTCGTCCGAAGTGGCAGTGAAGTGGGAAAATTGCTCATATGAAATGGTAGTGGGCTGGGAAAATTGCTCATCTGAAGTGGCAGTGGGCTAGAAAAATTGCTCAAATGAAGTGATAGTGGGCTGGAAAAATTGGCCCTCTAAAGTGGCAATGGGCTGGGAAAATTGCTCATATGAAATGGTAGTGGGCTGGGAAAATTGCTCATCTGAAGTGGCAGTGGGCTAGAAAAATTGCTCAAATGAAGTGATAGTGGGCTGGAAAAATTGGATGTCTAAAGTGGCAATGGGCTGCGAAAATTGCTCATATGAAATGGTAGTGGGCTGGGAAAATTGCTCATCTGAAGTGGCAGTGGGCTAGAAAAATTGCTCAAATGAAGTGATAGTGGGCTGGAAAAATTGGCCCTCTAAAGTGGCAATGGGCTGGGAAAATTGCTCGTATGAAATGGTAGTGGGCTGGGAAAATTGCTCATCTGAAGTGGCAGTGGGCTAGAAAAATTGCTCAAATGAAGTGATAGTGGGCTGGAAAAATTGGCCCTCTAAAGTGGCAATGGGCTGGGAAAATTGCTCATATGAAATGGTAGTGGGCTGGGAAAATTGCTCATCTGAAGTGGCAGTGGGCTAGAAAAATTGCTCAAATGAAGTGATAGTGGGCTGGAAAAATTGGATGTCTAAAGTGGCAATGGGCTGCGAAAATTGCTCGTATGAAGTGGCAGGGACTGGAAACATTGCTCATCTGAAGTGGCAATGGACTGAAGTAATTTCTGAGCTGAAGTGGCAGTGGGCTGGGAAAATTGCTCGTCTGGAGTGGCAGGGGACTGGGGAAATTTATCGCCTGAAGTAGCAGGGACTGGGAAAACTTCTCGTCTGAAGTGGCAGGGGCCTGGGAAAATCGGTCGTCTGAAGTGGCAGTGGGCTGCAAAAATTGCTCATGAAAATGATTGACGTTGGGGTCGAAAGTTTTTCTAATGGCGACCAGGACCTGGTGGACGTGGTGTGGGTTGACCTCCCACACAATATCGGCACTCTTCTGCCGACCTCTGCTCCGCAAGCTACTTGCTGCCCAGCGAGAGCTGTTGCTATTAGCTGATAATGTAGATCTCAACGAAAAAGATACGTACATTACGGTTACTAAGCTTTTCCCTACAAAAAGATGCTAGACTAAGGCCATTTTTTTAGTGGACCCCACTGGGAACATTGGGAACCACTCGTCCCACCCCCTATTTTGTTGGGAACAGGGATTTACTTTATTTATTAAATTTTTCACTTCCTTCTTTATTTTTTATTACTTTCATCCTTTTTTTTGATTCTTCACAATCTCTATCATTCTGTTCTTCGTTCCATAATTCAGTAAATTTTTTTCTTCCGCTCTTATATCCTTTCGTCCATCCTTAATTACTGCAGTTTAGTTTATTTATACAATTTATGTATATTGTGATATTACCTTTTTTATTGTTACTTTTAATTGTACATATAACATAAGAAATATAAACATAGAATAATAAAAATAATAAGATTAAAAGATGTAACGTACCTGATCTTATTACTCGAGATAATTCATCATACAACCATGGTACAGTGCCATAGTACAACCCGATAGATGCGGCTTGTGTAGTCCTCCCACTATCTGGACCGAAGATATAGTAAAAGTTGGGGAAAATCTGGTTTATTTGCTATTGAAGTACATTTATATATTTATAAACAGCTATAGAAAGTAATATAATAATAAATAAACAAATGAAACGATTCAATGTTTTTATTTAATGCGCAGACACAACCAATTATGGACACAAAGATAAATCTCAGTTTGTGTTTATATAAAAAACAAAGAAGGTAGTTATTACGTTATGTACTTCTCTATGTACATTTTTAATCCAACGTTTTACTGTGGTAAGCAAGCAATTTAAGTTTGAAATTGCCTTCTGCCTGTGGACTGTCTTATAAATGTTTGTTTTTACAGCGAAAGGGCAATGTGCTTAGACATTTACGGTACAGTCTTAAAATATTAAATACAATCCCACCGGAATATACTAATGTAGTGGTATTTATTTAATGTTATATAATATTTATTTTTGTATATAACATTTTTTATGCGGGTCCATAGTTTTTTTATTCGCTCCCCCATCAAAAACTATGCTAGGGAATTGGTTGACGAAAATTTTTTTTCGGTAATATGTTTTTATTTTTTTTCTTCCTTCTTTCACAATATCTTTCACTATAACTTTATTATTAACATTATTTATTAACATTTTGTTCATACATCGTCTTCTATCTATCGCGGACTTTCAGGTTACAATAGCTTACAGTTGCACAAAAAGACATGGAGAGGACTTTGCTCAGGATTTCTCGACTAAAACTAATCAGGAATGAGGAGATCCGTAGAGGAATAAAAGTAACCGAGATAGTCTGGTAGATCAGCAATTTGAAATGGCGGTGGGAAAGCCATATAGTGAGGAGAACAAAAGGCCACTGGTGCCTTAAGTTTCAAGAGTGGACACCAAAAATCAGCATCACAACCACCACACAACTACCAGCAAACAAACTGAGGAACAATAGACACCCACGGGATATATAACAGCGTCAAGCGGTGGTAGCAATAACACGTCACACACGTGCGTGTTTTGCAAGGACGAGACTCAAGATGCGATCGCAAGGTTCATCGATTTCAATACGGCAACCGCCGCACAGATACTGGTGCACAACCTGAGGAAGCCAATATGGAGTAGGGATGAGGAACTGGTGGCACAAAACGTAATTTTAAAAACTGGACATTGTTAGGGCGTCGTTAAAATAGATTAAGAGGTTAAGTATTAAACTTAATTGTAAAAACAAAGGCACGAAAGCTAATATCTGTGGAATATAGATCGTAATAACAAAAAAATAGCTAGTGCATCGTAGCATATACACCCATAATAGATAGACATTGTTATGGTTCTCGGAAAGCGCTGGATGCGGGTGACTTTCAAACGGTCTTATTGAAAATTGTTGGAGTGAGAATTTGACCAGCAGATGTTTTAATGATAAAATGATGATGTACATAAAATTCAACACAAAATAATATATGAAATAAAAGCTCTGTGCAAAATCACTGCATATTATACTTCGAAGTTTATTCTAGATAAACTTAATTATAAAAAAATCATTAACTATTTTCATAGAGAAATAATAGTCTTTCAACATTGTAAGAGATTTTTAAATGATAATAAAACTGATTTTTTAATGCTATTCTTAATTGTTCGATATGTGAAAAATATTTTCAGTGACAGCTAAAATCGAATATAATATATATCTAATATTATATACGAGTACTTACTATAATATCACACTGCGATCGCTAGCTTGCTTGCCAAAGCATAGCGATTATGGTATATCACCATATATATATCTCTGGGAGAATCCTATACCTTGCAGTAGGCGTTAATGTGCTGAAAAGGTGAATTCGAATTTTGAAAAGGGTCTTTTTATATTATACTATCATTACAGCATTGATTGTTTCTGAAACCTTCGATTTTTGAATAGAGTGTAACATAGATTGACAACAAATATGCTATACATTCACTACTTTAATGTTTTTACAACTATAATTGATAATTCTTTATATTAAGACAGAGGGAACGACAGGCCTTCAAAAACGGCGTCATTTAAATGTATATGAGAGAGCCTATTTTCGCCATCAAACTGCGCAATTTTGAGCTTTCGTATATACATACTTTTCTTGTGAGATAAATATTTGAGAAAAAAATTTACAATTTGCTTTACTTTTACAATTGTACATTTATCTTAGAAAAACAATATTTTGTATTTCAAGTAAACGTAAAGACCCGATATTATTAAATCGGTCTAAGAATATTCAGAATTCCGCAATGAAACATGAGGTATGGCCGCTGAAATGCTCGAACTAGATTTAGCGGATACATTAGTTGATTGGTTTGATTCGGAGACGAAATGTATTTTTATTTTCCTTTTTCAAAATTGGTTTATGAAGTTATTCGCGTTCACGGTTTGGTGAGAATTTCTGGCAAGAATTTTTAAAACATTGACAATTAGAAGCATTCTTTCTCTTTTCAGCCGATGGACTCCCACTGCAAGGTCTAGGCCTCCCCCAAAACTTCTCTTCTGATAGTTCCCTAGTGATATTTAATACATAACAATTATTTTTCGGATATCAGTTTACTTGTTTGCTTATCTTATTGAGGTATATTGCTTCTATTTAGGTCTATACCACTGACAACGTATCGTGTTACTTGACCCTAATTAAACCATAATTAAGTCAATTCTAAAGCCTACTTTAATAGGTCTGATAAATATACGATAAATAGCAACGCACATTAGATAAGTAGTAAAAAAGATAAATTTTGTTTGTGGTCTCTAACATTAGAAACCTTTTTTATAATTGTGTTTGGTTTCAAAATAAATTCCATATGCATACGCTTAGGCTGATATACCGCGTATTGAAGGTTATACCGTATTCAAACTTATTGTGTTTCCAATATAAATATATAATATATTTAAAATGACATCTAATAGTAGATTTCGCTGTTGCATTTAAGTTGATAAGTGAATTAAAATAATGTATAAGGTTATTCAGAGATAGCAACTATGTCCGTAGAGCGAGAAAACTTGACCATTCTGCACTGGACTAGACTTTAAAGAAGAAGACTAATGTCCTAAGAGCCTTAAGTTAAAAGGTTTTAAATTTAATACAACCTACAATACAGTATAAAAAAATTGGTACCAATTTACGAGCGTGCTAAAAACCAGCATACGTCCAAAACCGTGGAGTTATAATTCGAGTTACGTACTCAAAAATTTAAAATACGAAATCTCGTCGCACCAAATAAAGTACACGTTTAATCTGATCATAAAGTTGTATTACGTGCTCTTTATCAGGTTCGTTGTTAAGAGTAATTAATTAAGCCGCCGCCATGTTTGTGCCGCCCGCGCTACGAGCTACGAGCTACGAGCTACGAGCTACGGGCTACGGGCTACGGGCTACGGGCTACGAGCTGCGAGCTTTATCTCGAAATGAAAATTGTTGTTAATTGAATAATGCATACCGTGCACTTGTAAGCTTACATATGTATTGACAAGCCAGGGAATGTCAAATCAAATATTACGATGGCCCGTAAGACTTTTTTAAGTGCGTTTTAATATTAAGGAAGGAGCTTCTGCTTTATGTTTCTTAATTATGTTGGCGTAAAAATTTATGTAATTTAATGCTTATTATACACTAATGAATTTTAAGGTGTTCATGACCTAATGTTTTAATTGTTAACATGTATAAAGAGTAGAGATAATCCTGCGGTAGAGGACTAAGACTATGGTCGAGTGATCGAATAACTAGATATAATCTTAAATAATTCACAGTTTGCGTATTAATTATATTGGATTGTTACTGCTCACAAACAAGTTTCTAAAATATAAAGTATTCAAAGTTAATATTTATCATCTAAAGATGTTAATACACTTGAAAATTTGTTAACGGGCCGCCGGTTAAACATATCTGTGTTACGGAAACCTGTTATTTTAAAACGTTTTATATAATCAGAAGCTGTTTAGTCATTTAATTTTAGTTCTTATATCAATGTATTAAACTAATATAGCAAGCTAATTTAAAAGTAATCAATTAAAAAATATTATTGATGTTTCGGATTATGATTTGAAACTAAATTATTTTGCAATTTGAAACGTGAAACATTATATAACATAGCAAGTCATTATATATATATATATATATATATATATATATATATATGTATAGCAAATTATGATACATAGTATTGTCATTATTGCTCAAGGTATCCACTGTTAGACATGGTTACATCATCTTCCGACGATCTTAACAAATATTAAAGTTTTAATATTCAACTGATTACAGTGTCAATGAAATAAAGCTCTATTATCATTCTTTTCAAGGGGTCATTGTAAATGATTGTGTTTTGATAACAATAGGAATGAATGAATATGGCTTTAAAAAAAAATATCGAAGATTTTGAAATAAAACTTGTATGTATTTTTTTCCACGTACTGTCATATATTAATCTATTAGCAATAAGTGAAGTCAAGTGTCCAGAAGTTATAACGCGGACCTTGTTTTCCGTCACGTAGTGCGTGTTACGTGAGCGTACCCAAGTTCATGTTATACTTATTACTAACTTATTTGTTACATAAATAACTTAGTAAAGTTTTATTATTTATTATGTAAAAAATATTACAATAGTCCATATCTAAAGGTCTAGAATCGATGTATTTAACGAGTAATGATTTACGGTTAAAAACGTGACCTTGAAGTTCAGACCACGGTGGCTCATAATTGTTTAACGAACCAATAAAAGAGCTATGCATGTAATTCCTCTTAGTTCTCGAATCAGCAATGAGGTCTGTAGATGTGCGAAACTAATCGACATAGTCCATCGGTATGCAAGTTTGAAGTAGTAGTGAGCAGACCAGTAAACATGCAGAACAGATAGTCGTTTGTGCCTTAAGGTTCTAGAGTGAAAATCACGGATAAGCATCAGAACTGGCATTTGATCACAATTGGATTTTGTTTTCGTCGCCAAAGTAGATGAAAGAAATACGTTCACCTGCCGTTAAGAAAAACATTTTTCAGTTATCAATTTTTATTGTTGATATGTTACTTTATTTTAAGTGTTCGTTTTTAAAATTTTGTGATTCGTGTTCGTGAAAATTAAAAGTTTTGTAAAAAACTTACATTGTAAGAAGGTTGGTAAGCTTTATTTTATTATAAATATTAATTTTCACAGTTAGTGAGCCTTACACAAAAATGACCATAATCAAATTACGCACACACATATATATACTCGTACATATATATGTGTGTGTGTGTGTAATTTGATAGATATATCTAATGACGTGTAACATATGTCGCTGTTCAAACTAAACACGTCAACCATATATATAGTAACTATATATATATTCATATACATATATGTGTATAATTTAGCAGCGACAGTGCAAACGTTACTTTAATGCACGTGCGAAAAAATGTAAGTTGACATACTTTGATTTATTTTGTCTGATTTTGACAGTTGACGGTTGTTGTTGTGATTAAACGAAGGAGTTTTTAAACAGCTGTATTGAATTATTTTTTTTAAACAATCATCCCATGTATAGGTATATACATATATATATATACATTTATATATAAATAAAAGTATATATATTGGTGGCCTCAAAGGTAACCCGTGTACAACGATGTTATACAGATATATATACTGTGTGTATGTACAACAGCTCTTTACTCCAGCCCGTGAGGCTCGAGTTTGAAAGTTAGGATAATCTATTTATTGTCCCGCGGACCGGGACGTAGTTTGTCCGGCAGGGAAGTTATAAAAGCGAACTTCCACTTACCTTTAGCAACGGAATAAGATAAATAAAAACACTGTGTTCGTTTAACTTAAATTCAATTTGAAACAGACGTGCTTTATTTTTTCTGGGTTGTGCTTTTTGATATAATTACGTTGTGTACATGAGTATACTACATACTACGTATCATCACCATTTCAGTCGTAGAACCTTTTTATATGATATTTTTCATTCTTTATTGGCCCCTGTTTTAAGGATCTTTCGTATTCCCCTGCTATGTTATACATAGCAGGCATGCTAATCTTCAATATTTAATGGAATCAGGCGTTATCTTGCGGAAGTCCATCCTAAGTAAGAAAAGGACCAATATTTAGCCACTTCCGCACATGCAGTGGTAGTCGTGCAATAAAGTGCACCGCCCGCCAGCCCGCTGATAAATGCGTATGCGGTAAACAATGCGAATTACACAACTGCTACCGTTAAATCACTCAACACGCGTTTCACCCCTTCACGGGGCATTTTCAGGAGTTGTGTTACACCGAATAGTGTCAAACACAAAGTCTCTGTGTTTGGCACTAGTCGGTTTTTTTATTATTACCACGCCTCTCTTTTGTCCTTTCCATTGTAACCTTTCATACATGGCCTCTCTTTCTTTACCTACGCTCTAGAATAATGAAATTTTACAATATTTAAATATATTTAAGTTTCATTTTGTATTCATTATTATGGTATCCTTCACTATTATACATTTCTATTTCACAATTATTATATTGTTTTTTACAGTTTATATCATATTTATCTCTTTTTTATTGACTGAGACTTCTCCAATATATTTACAATGGTAAATGAGATCTTACTAGATAGACCGGCGATATAGAAAAGTACATTACATTTCGGGTATAATTTTTTTTTGATAAAAAAAAAACTAAAAAAGATATCGATCACAGTGGCCATCTTTGAGGCCTATGCTCTGTAATATGAGTCTATCGACTTACGTGACGGTAATAAGTTTCTAATAGGGCCAGGCTACACAAAAAAGACCTGCATTCAGCATATTCGGAGGTCATCTATTAGGCATAGTTAATAGATATTTAAATGTAATTTTGTATACTCAAAGTAACATCAAGCAGTAGAACATACGAGGTTTACGTATTTTCTTCTTCTTTGGCAAGAAATTGAAATCAGCTGTGATCTTGACCCAGTCATGGATTCCATACTAAAACATATCGACGACAGTGGACTAGCGCCCTAAATAATCACGTGGTATTTACCTGCGCCGGCGCAGCCCGCTGTTGACCGCAGGATTGGTATTCCACTTCCCAACGTTGCGCAAAAAGAGCCTTCAGCCTTTTTAATGACAGTAAGAAGGCGAAAGCTGTTCAGAATATCCACAACTATGATTTCAAGTTATCAGATCTAGTGGGTAAGGCATTTGGCTTCAAGTTTAGCGTAAGTAGTAAGATAGTAGGTAAGAACGAAGAGCTACTCTAAAAACCAACCGCTACCACTTCTTAATATTGTTACTCAAACTGGTTAATTGGGTACCCCACATTTACAATAATAAATTACCTAAAAATTATTACAGTGTCTATTCAACCATCGGCCTTTAACCTTAAAGCAGCTTAAAGTTAGCTTCTTAATTTAAACAAGAAATAAAGTAAAGCAAATAAAAAGTATTATTGTGGCCAATGTGACCTTTTATGGTATATGTAACGTTCCAATTTGAACATCACTGACATTCTATTTCGCGTGAGACTAGTTCATAATGTGTACATAATAGATATGTAGTAGTATATATAGTACATATTAGCAAAAGTATGTTTTTAATTTAATTTACATTTATATTAAACATTGATATATTGATTGTTGAAGAGTGCATTTAATTGTTTAAAACAAATTATACTATAACACTCATTATTGGAATTTTCTACTAGTTGTAGAATTGAGAAATGGAATATTACCTGCAGTTCACTGTATTATACACAAAAAACGGCCAAAATACTAGGCATTATGTTGAAAAATTTCCATTTCAATGAATATTCCTACAGCAATTCGCAGTTATTTTATGATTTGTAATGTAGTAACGGATTCTTTAAATATGACAAATTTTGACAATTGATCAACTGTCAGCGCCATCTATTGGCGTCATCAGAAATTATAGAGTCGCGAACGCCATCTTGTGGCAAATTTTAGAAAATTCTTAAACGTCAATTAAAAAACCTGAGCAGGAACATTGTATACATACAAATAAAGCGATACAAAGTTACGATCATGTTAACAATCTTAGCGAATGCAAACTGTGAACTTCCACGCTAACTTGAACGCAACGCCGTTGTACAAAAGAACCTAGTTCGCGGCGAACTTCTCTTTGCTTCTCGTTAACTCTTTTTCTATCGACCGCGCGTTTTCCTATTCTTTACCGAAAGAAGTTTTATTTCGAACGAAACTTTACTGTTATAAAGTTCATTAATTAAATAAATCTTCACCATATCTCAACATTAACAGTTTGTATTAAATTGAAATCATTAAATCTTATACAGTTTTAAAATATTTTCTTAATATAAAATATTACAGTGAAAAAGAGCAAAACAAAATTTCTATAGTTAAGTACTTTATAGAGGTTCTTGCTACAAGACGTCAAAGCCTACAATGTCTTTGAAAAATGAGAGCGAAGAAGAATGCTACGAATATCATGTACTCTTATGTATTTATCCAGGCCAGGCTCGTAAATATATCGTTGGGTTGGATAGTCGGACCAAACGTAAATAACACGATCCGATTGACGAGTCAAATAAAAAAATCAAATATACAACAGTATTGAACTGCAAGAGCAGTAATAGAAACGCTAATATTCCGAAAAAAGTCTTTATATCAAAGGCATTTATATTTCGGTTCGTATTGTGATCTTTTCGTCACTCTTGATATATTTACAACGCGTTGAAGTGTAATACTTTGATCTGAGTTTAGTCGAGCTCAATGGCACGGCAAGAGGTTAAAATAAGATGACTATGTAATATAATACGTATGGTTTACATTGGCTATTATTACATACATTATTATAAGCGCGGCGCATAATAACTTGTAATTACAAATGCTTAGACATCACAAGTATTAAAGGCGCATTCAATTAGCTGCTTTTATTATTCGCAGCGTCAGAATCGGTGATTTCAATGAAGACAGACCCGAATGAAATGTAAACAGCATAAACAAAACAGGTGTAGCACAAAGCGGCGAGTGTAATTGAAAGCAAACACATGCCGTGGGGCGGCTTTCTGACGCTGTGCGGCCGACGATGGAAATGTATGCGGACCTGTTTTAAATATATAGTTTGTAAGGTTCCCATAATTGGGATGTCTGACATTCGGTAATACGTTAGAATGGTGGGATATAAATACATGCTTTCATCATCACTTTAGATGAAAAGCATTCACTCCTGGACATTTAAAACGGTTTCCAACATCTTTCGATGATGTGACAATGTGGTCTGTCAATATATATATCCTATGCTGCTCAAACAGTGCTAGCAGTAAAGAACAGATACTTGCGATTGTGCGTCACGTTTTCGATTCCCGAGATACAATTTTATATATATCATACTTTATCCATTCATTATAAAGGATTTCTATTGTTTAATGGAATCAGGCGTTACCTTGCGGAAGTCCATCCTAAGTAAGAAAAGGACCAATATTTAGCCACTTCATGCAGTGGTAGTCGTGCAATAAAGTGCACCGCCCGCCAGCCTGCTGATAAACGAGTATGCGGCAAACAATGCAAATTACACAACCGCCACCGCCAAATTACTTAACACGTGTTTCACCCCTCAACGGGGCATCTTCAGGAGTTATGTTACACCGATTAGTGCCAAACACAGAGTTACCATTGCTCACAAGCACGTTTTTAGAGTATGGGTACCAACGTCCACTGTGTAATACCACAATGCAATCGTCAACTCACCTAAAAAGCGTAGTGTTTAGGTTATATCCCCCATAAATATCTTTATGACAGGCCTGTGCCTTGCAGTGGAAGTCTATATAATACTTGACAATAACATGCTTCCAATGATTATAACAGAAATTGTCAGCTTATCAGTTTTTTATTGGATACACTTTGGAGAGTGCTCGAAGGCTCTTTTCGAACTGATTGAGCTATCTCCATTTATTTATCACACTACTAGGCGCAGATAAAAGTATCATCCGTACGTTGTTGACATACCCAAAAGTCGAACTAAACGGTATGAAAGTTCGTTTTTTGTGAGAGTCGCCAAGATTTGGAACAACCTGCCTGGGTCTATTTTTCCTGATGAGTTGAACTCCGGAGCCTTTACAAGTAGAGTGAGCAGGTTTCTTTTGGATGGGCGTGTACCACTTTCGTCTTCATTTACACTTTCCATCAGGTGAGGTGGAAGACAAACGCCTATTCCATAACAACTATATAAAAAAATAATTACTGTGTACTAGGTTGAAAATATCTATCTTTAAACTAATGGTTTCAGATATAACGCAAAGATAATATAGTAAGAAAAAGCATTTTCAAAATTCGAATTCAATTTTCTAATTTGTTTAATAGAAAAAGTTGTAAAAAACTTCAAAGTAATCACTTTATACAGTATGATTGAAAATAGGTATAAAAGCTTAAAAGGTAATATATCAATAATTTACAACTAATTTATTTTTTATATTATATTATTTAATTATAATACAAATAATAGAAAATTTATGCCTATTACGTTTCGTCGCTGGAGAGATGATGAGAGAGGTGCTCATATTGTATTAGATACACAAATTTCCTCTCAGAGAATAAGTAATTCAAGTAGAGAGAGAGCATATGCATTAAACGAGAAGAAGTAAAATAATCCCATTACAGTGTGAAACATTCTTAACAAATTATAAAGCTTGGGAATGAATATCTCTACTATTGTTTTAAGGATTATGTAAAAGTGACCACAATTAAAACCCATCTATGTCAGTTGTGGGCCTTTCTTAGGTAAAAGTGTGTTCTAAAACTTTGTTATTTAATTAGAAGGATGCCATTATAAGAGAGATCAAAATGATCCTAGTTTTATCAGTTATCTTTTTGTATAATTTTAAGTACATAAATGGTCACTGCAATTGATCATTTGTGGATAATAGTATGAATAAATAAAAACATGTCAGATTTTTTTAAAGCTACAATAACAATCATCAAAAAATAAGAGTCTGCCATACTTATACATACATATATATATATATATATATATATATATATATATATATATATATATATATATATATATATATATATATATATATATATATATATAAATATATATATATATGTGTGTGTATATATATAGTGTGTGGAAATGGGCGGCCATAATTATAATCATTAGACGTAGGAGATTCTCTGTGTCTAGCATAGGCGTCTCCCATAGTTTTCCAATAACATCAGTTGAAGCCTCCTGCATCCAGTGTTTTCCGAGTACTTTCAAAAGATCATCTGCCTTCCTACACTTTGTCGGTGGACAACCTCCACTGAGCTTGCCTATACGTGGTATTCAATCCTGAATATTAAAGCAGTAGGCTGGGGCATTATATATATATATATATACACATACACATATATAAATACATTTCCTTTAACCAACATTGACATCATTCCTTTGTCTGTACGTATGTTTAATCGGGAAAGTGCAGATCTATTCGGAGATTTCAGCAATTCAGAAATGCCTTAATCTTAGATGAAAGCGCAGTCCATTAAATCTAAGACACGATTCTGCTTTAAGTGAAGGTGTTACGACTCGAACTAGAATTTCATATGCAATCGAAAGATTTTAATTATTAATATTGTCATTTACGTCTTCACATAGTATTGTTTGTTTTTCCCTACCTTGTATAAATTTTCAAAATAATAAATAGAGAAAAATTAATTAATTATTGCAATGAGAACAGGTTTACTTTAGTTAGGCATTAGGTTCACTTGACACTTATAAATAACTTATTCTCTTGAGCACCTGTTGTGAAGCCTAGGGGATCTACGTTGAAATTATCAGTGTTTCTTTCTTGGGCTTCGTGTTTTACGACTGTAAATAATGACAGAATTATTGCAGGCTTTTTTCACACCAGAAATCGTTTGAAAATCTCATGTTTTAATTTGAGGAACATCGTTATAGAAGAACCTTATTTGAATATAGTTTCTATAAAGTAATGAAGTGATAACTCAGCGGTAGGCGTCTGAGATATGTGATCGTATGTTCCGAGTTCAACTCCTCGGACACGATATTAGATAATACACACTTTTTTTTTAAAAAAAGCTCTTTATTATCCGTTAGAAAATATATACATAATTGCATAATAGTAAAGACAAATGTTGAATGGGCGGTCATATCAAACATGCATAAATACACATATATATGTACATATCATACATTTATTTATATATACTTATAATGAATACAGTTTGATATATAAATATATATACAATAATTAAAATAACATCAAACTGACTTTAATATACAGGATTGCCATTGCACATAAGCGAATTTCCTGAGAATGGACAGTGGCATACTCTGCGTACCATAATACCATAGTGCAATCGCTAATCTTTTTGCCAAGCGTGACTAATATGGTATATATTACCATAGATATTTGAGGGGGAGGCTTATACCTTGAAGTAAAAGTTTATAGACTGAAACAATGAAAACAAGGCTCTTATGGCTTTGTTATTATTATCTATACCGGTGTCCACTTTAATAAAAACACCTTGTTACTTTGTTGAATGATTTAAGATAAACTTCTATAAATTTACGGCTGTTTTTAACTATATTGCGCGTAGACAAGAGTGATAAATTCATCTTCACCGCCACGATATTGTTACAAAAATACTATCATCCACGAAGATATATATTGCGGTCCGATCACGAAAATCCTCTACGCCGGACACCAAATCTGCGCCCGCGTCGCTACAAAACTGGTTCTCAAGATTTGGTTACACTTATCAAGCAACAGCAACACTGAACAAAATTTAAGGTGATGGCCAAAGATATTCTAACGACTGTAGCCGCTAAGCTATTAAGTGAGTAGTGGCCACGAGTTTATCTTATAACAAGTAATTTTTTAAGACAATTTATTTTTGCAAGCATTACATTAACTTAAATCCGTTTATAAGAATCAAACATTTATGTTAGTAAAAGCTACGTCTTCAATTCGATAACATGGTAGTTATTTGAATATGAATCAGATTTCAAATTCACGAATCATTCTTGAATTATCAAACAGCGGGAATTAACTCGCATGTAAGCCTTATTAGTTACCGAGATTCCACGTGGCATTTCTTAAGACATGACTGTCTTAATCGTGTTACTAATCTAAAAGCTTAGCAAGTTTCGTAGAAGCTTTCTACAAGTGATAATTTCTTTGATACTTGATATAAGGTAAACCTTCTATGTCAGGTGCGCTTTGAGAAAGATAGCTTGGGTCCCAAAAGGCGGAAGATAGATGGCGTGGGCGGTTAAAGCGAATTGACAAACGGAGTTGTCACTCTAACGGGAAAGGAAAATAATAGCCAGGATAAACTGGAAAATGGAAAGATAGGTTTTTCACTATATTTGATCTTATTACTTATCTTATGTTGATCTTATGTTTATTTATATGATGTTAAAATTTTAAATAATAAGGAAATTCTTATTAAGTATAACTATAACATTAATAGTTTATAAAGTTAAGAGAAATGAAAAAAGCAACGAAACTTTGTGGTTTGTTGTAGTCGTTACAGCCTATAGAGTCATACTGTAAAGCGTAGGATTTCCCTTAAGATATCTAAAGAGGGATATACCATATTCGCCACGCATGGCAAGCGAGTTGGCACTTGCTATGCGGTATTATTGAACGCAGATGACACTACTGCCTATCCTCTGGAAACTTGTTTCTGAGTAGTTGTAATCCTATGTAACTAATACACAAAGTTTGAATTATATAACATTGTACCAGAATTTGAACCCGCGACCTACGAGTGCATTCTGAGTCTCCCACCGCTGGGTTATAACTGTTTAATAATATGTTTTTTACTATTTTTATTTATTTATTTAACAGTTTATTGTACACAATAAAAACACTAAAGTAACAATACAAATATAACTGACACAACAGGCACTACTTATTTCTAACCAGAAATTTCTTCCAGTAGGCCTACGGAAGTAGATTCATAAAAAGTAAGGCAGACACGACGTGCACAATAATTAAATTGAAATATTTACAATAGATACTATGTTACTATCCATAAAATTCGGCATAATTTTGTCAATTATTTGTGTATATATTTCGTAATTACATCTGTATATATTATTTATCTTTTAAATGATGCAAGAAAAGGACCAATTTTTAGCCACTTTTGCACATGCAGTGGTAGTCGTGTAAAAACTTACGTAAATCTAGTATTATAATTAGTTTTAATACACATAAGAAATTGGATAATTTTTATAAAGGCATAAGGAACGTGGTAGATGAAAAATAATGTATATGAGTCTCAACAAACCGAACAGTCGCCTAACGTAGAAAAGTGACAGCAGAAGGCTCTATTCCCAATAGTGATTAACGAGCGCCGCAGATCTAATTAGTGCTAACGAGGCGTTCCATCTTAGCGTTTAGAGCGAACAATGGATCATAAGGCTCATTTTAGACGATAATACCCCGCATTTTCAATTTCCTGAATGTAATACGTGATTTGCTACATTTGGTTACGTATTACTACGAATGTGCTACGAAGTTCTACGAACATGCTACAAAAAGCTACGAATATGCTACGAACATGCTACAAAAAGCGAACTTCTACGAATGTGCTATAAAATTGTTTGCAAAGGTAGATCAGAAAAACTGAACAAGTCAGAAATGCAAGTGTAAAGAAATAAAGTTTCGCTATTAAATTTATTTGGAGTCAAGTTACCAATGAATAATATTGTTCGTATCTGCATGAAAACGCCAATTGCCGAGTCGATACCTTAGTTAATGTATGCTGTGTAAACTTTGATAATCAAATGCATTGTACGCTAGAGTGCATTTTATCATCGTACTGCAACTGAAATTTATGATTATTGTGGGAGAAGTTATTGCTGAAATTTTGTAGCATTAATTTTAATTATTTTAATATCGTAAATTATAGTGATACACGTATAATACATTTTTAAATACTTAAAGTATTTTTATTATTCTAATATAAAACGTAAATTTCTTGGCTTATGGTTATCAAGCGTAAGATGCAGCTGGAGCAGCCTCTCCCACACTAGGCAGACCCACGACATAGATAAGGTTTTGAGAACTCGCTGGAAGCAGGCAGCGTAAGACTGGTTATTAACGTGATCTTTGGGATTAGCCTATGCCATGCAGTGGGCATATATAGACTAGATATGATGATGATGAAAATGTCAATTGTTTGATCATTATAAGGAATTAGAAATATATGAAGAGCGTGTTGTAAATCAATATGTATGTTGAGATAAATATACCTTAAATTTTTATCCGAGTAAAAAACTAAATTTTTTTTTTACGTTTGACATTATATGAGCTGTAACGTATTTATAAGTTATCATTGAGTAAAACAAGATAAATATAAAATAGGGATTTGTCCACGTAAAATAGAAAGAAGGAAGTTCGGCCTGAAGCAATCTGATAAGGTTAACAATATCTAAATCAAGAAGAAAAATACCATATTTTAAAGCCACTTGAAATCACCTTCTATCATTCGGAAGGGACCTGTTGAAACCTTTGCAATTATAGTTTGAATTTTTATTATATAGTATTTACTGAATTTTATACTAACTTAAATCATATATAGACCTAAAATTAACCAAAAAAAATAAGATTAAAATTAGAATTATATTATCCTAAGATTACTTGTTAAGATATGGTGCCGTCTGTGCGCTTGTAAACAGTCGTATACTCGTATGTAATAGCGTTTAAGGTTTTGAAATAGTTGCATTAGGTGGTAATTACCAGAGAAATGGACGTCGGAGGGTGTTATACCGCACCTTTCTCCAACCCCCTTAACATGGTTTTGGCGATGGATTCGGGTTGATCCGTCGCAAGTAAGGAGTCGAAGCACTAGGCCACCACCGTTGAAACTATGGTAGTATGCGAAAGCTTTTTCGTAGTTTTAACAAAAGGCATTCAAGAATACCGTGAGGCTTTAGCCAGTAGGAATCCGACATTACCCTTTCCATCCCCCCGTAGCGAAGGGATAACCTATGCAGGATTTCCGCACGAGTAAAAAAGGTGGTAATTACCAAGTACTATGTTGAACTGGTCACATCAGGGTTGTTAATAATTTTTGTTCTCCGCTTTAAGGCATTAAAAATTATCATTATTCTAATTAAAAAAAATATAAAAGATGTGAGGAAAAGAGTGAGACTACTCATGTGGTATTGAGTAGAACACATCTGTTTAATAATTAAAACTATACTAGATGGACAGAACCTTTTACAGAATGAGTGCCAAGAGATACGAAAATAAAAAGAGGGTGGCCAAGTGAAAGGTGGAACGAAATCCTTAACCCTTAATAACCTAGAGTTTCAATTTTAATACCAATCATTTAAACCGAATGTGCACATTACTATTAGTTTTTTTATAGGTTGGCTGTACGTATTGTACTGTTGTATAATATGCTTTCCAACGTTTTTAAATAAAATCTAATGTCATTATTGTTTTATTTTATATATGAGTAGTATGAATATAAAAAAAATCACTTTCGTAAATCAGGCTACTTACTAAGGGTTAAATAGAGACAGTCCTTTATGGATGCGAGAGGCACGGGAACTTGGTTTAGGAGAGGTCTACGCCAAAAAGATGACTGCTGCTTAGTAGTAAAAATAAAGACTATTTTTGTTTTATTAATGACTTAGGTTACAAGGTAGTATAATGACATCTGTAGGTATCATCATAAATTTTGTTATTAAAAGATTTTTATAACGTGGAAATTAAATATATTTAGGTTATTATAATGTGTAGTAACATATATGTTATATAATTGCGTGAATATATATGAACATGATGAAGTCAGCATTAATTACTGTGATAGTTTCCCCCTGAGCTGCGGCAGCGTCCCATCTCTCTCACTAAATGCTCCGTTGAGTTGGAAGTCCCTCAAAGCCACGCGACACATCTATTTGTGTGATATTTTCTGTTTATTCACGATATATTATTTTATTCTATATACATTTTTAAACGGTTTTATTTAGTTCGACCCGTACGGAATTTGTTCTTCACCTTCCTATTGTCAGATTGATCTGAAATTTGGTACACACATTTAATTTAGATGATAATACAATATGATGAAATCAATAACATTATAAATCTAAGATGGCCGCCGATACAAAATGGCGGATTACATATTTTTCATTAACCCCCTCAATATGGGTATCAAATAAAACCGTTTAAAAACCGTAAAGTTTTTTAAATGTATTTTTTTACGATAAATATGACTATTAAAATACTTATTTATTTTTACAATTAAACAATTTTTGCATTTTTACATAACTCTGTTTTGTTTATTTTAGCTTTATTTTTTTTTCCTATTCCTTTAATTTCTTACCCGACACCTATTTTCCTATTAATCCTCCATTATTGCTCTGCAACATTTGAGAAACGCAGGCATGTCTTCGTCACTGTTGATGCTGTCCTCGCTAATGTTTTTTCCTAACAGGAGTTCGGAATCGTTTCGAACTTTATTAAAATTCCCACGTGTCTTTAAGATGTGTATTTTTATAGCTATAAGCAGCTGTAATAGTATCTTTGTCGGAGTCACAGCTAGGGATAGGCTTCCCCCAAAGATATATGGAAAGATATACCATTATCGCCACTCTTGTCATACTATAGTACGCATAGTATGCTGCTACCCACCTAGAAACTTGTTTGGGAGCAGTAACAATCCCATATAATTAATGCACATTATCACACCACACAATAATATTAATTATAATTATTACGATATCACGAATGGTAGGCTTTGACGACTCTAATTGGTAAGTGCGCGCGCAAAAAAATGGTACTTGGTTTTGTATGGTACATTCTCACCTTTACTTTTTTTACAGAAGATATTTATTTTTAATTTATTGATCATTATTTAAAGTTACTATTCTCGTAAATTTAAAGATTTGAGAAGAGCTCTCTTCAAACACACAGGGTTTTTTGTGGTCATATTTCTATTATTATTAAAACACTAGTAAAGTGATATATTATTAGCCTTTATTGTCACTTTAATAATCTTTTAATTTTAATTAATTAAATTATTTATTAAATAAACTTTATTAATTACTTTGTGTGAATTCAGATACTGTACAGCCGTGTATGTAGGTAAATGTAACTATTTTCTACTAAAGTTATTAATTTTAGGGAACGTATTTCTTTACTTTACTACGTTAGTTTAAAAGCCTATTTAAAGCACTTTGAAACCTTAACTTTGTATAGAAGTTCAAGTCTTAATTAGTTAAAAATTTTTTTTTGAAAACTAAGTATGAACTTAAAGTTACTAAATAAACTTAATTGCATTTTATAGAGTAGCCTTTTTTAATAAAACACTATATAGTACTAGTGGTAA
This sequence comes from Battus philenor, assembly GCF_028537555.1. Lineage (NCBI taxonomy): Eukaryota > Metazoa > Arthropoda > Insecta > Lepidoptera > Papilionidae > Battus > Battus philenor. The sequence continues at coordinate 1,277,836 of NW_027181704.1, forward strand.
ATGATATTTCCCACCATGGAAACAAGGTTAAAGAGGTCTTGTCACCCCTTGTGATATAGAACGAAGGCTTCGTTACCTAATTGGATTTCCGGTTACCTTCACTCGAATGTCACTGCAATTTATGTTGTATTTCTTTTCTAACAACAGCCAGTGAATACTTTAAAAGATAAAAATATTACGTACAGACGTTACAGAATAATCAAATATGTTTCGTATATATTTATTTACACTTTATTGTACACCATAACTAAACATGTAGATCATAACTGCAAAAAAAAAAAAACAATTTACAAAGAAGCACAAGAGGCGGTCTTATCGCCCAAGGCGATCTCTACCAGACAAGTTTTGGATGCAGATGATAGAAATGAAGGAGAGGGTAGTTTAGGTTGTATATAAATACAAATACATACTATATTACTATAGACCAGGGCTTCTTAAACTTTTGTCATTCACGACTCCATTTATGATTGCAAGTTTCTTGACGACCCCATACAGATATGAAAGATAAAGAAATTAATATTTTTTGATGATTTATTTATTACAATTTATTTATTACAATATACACATACAAATGAAAATATATAGTTTTAGAATTCGTTTTGAAACATACAAAAATGTAAAATCAAAAATTGCACAAAAAAATATAAAATTGTATTTATATTAGTTTAAAACCTTCAACAAATGCGCGTGACTAGACGCTGCAAGTCCACTGTATTCCGCCAACTCTAGTGATGTTATAAAATGGTATATATAAATATTTGACATTATAGTCTCTCGACCCCAGAATTTTGCTACGCGACCCCATTTGGGATCGCGACCCATAGTTTAAGAAGCCCTGCTATAGACACATACACATATAGTCAACCTCTCAGCGACAACTGTGTTTATACAGGATGATTCGTTATATGTATAAAAACTTTAAATGTGTGAATGATTATCTCACATTCTGTTAATTAATGTGTAGTGCCCCGTACGGATAGCTATATATTTAAATTAATTATTGTTTTCTATCTGTTTATGCAGACTTTGTACTGCCACAAGATATTGACATGTTGTATTCCAATATAAATTAACATTTCAGAGTGATCCCTCTACGCCTTAAATTGTAAATAGATGTAAAAGCTTTAAAGGTTTTTTCTATTAAATGAGCTAAACATTCACTTTTAAAAGCTTTGATGCCTATAACTAATCATCCTGTATAACATCGTAGCAATTAATAACGAAGAAAATAGCTTTCATACCAATCGGTATCCAATATTTACAATAAGCTATGTATCGTCTGGGGCTGTTACAATCATTTCGATCCACGAGTGTAATATCATAACTACACAGGGTTAATGTAATTATTACACTAATGAACTAAAGAAATAAGTATCTTTATATAGATGTAAAACGTAGCAAACTCTACGAGGTTCTACGAAATAGCTCTACGATATTCTACGAAATAGCGCTACGAGAATTTTTCCTTTACTTTTAATCAATAAATGAATTTTATTCTTTATGTTATTTAGTTGTTTTATTGGTAATTCATGTGTGAATTCGGGCAGCGAAAGACGTAAGAATAGGCTAATGCTTTTCAGTGTATTACGGATTGATAGGCGTGACGGTTTTGTGAAATAACAATTTATTTAAATAAATATTTCTTTAAGTAACTTTCTAGCTAAGAAATCGATCTTTATTGACTTTGGCATTGATTTATTTGTAGATAGTTAAGCAGTGTAAGCTCCATTAAGATATAATTGTATAATTTTTTGCTATATTTACTGAAATTTAACTAGAACTCCAAAATTTATTAGGCGGTTGGGGTAACTTATCGTTTCTGTCATTTTAACCATAGGATCTTCACTGTTGGACTTGTATACCTCTTCAAAAATATCTAATCTTTTGGTTGGAAACAGCCTGTATCGGCCTTCTATACTAAGTAATAAGTGTATATAATTGTCCTTATGTAATGTCCTATAGTATAATGCTAAATGCCATATTAGGAATCTTTCGCTGATTAGCAATATGATTTATACAAAAGTAATAGCGCAAAATTTATACAGTCCATTATTAATTACATTACGGCTTTGAGTCAAAGCCCGAAATTGTAATCTAATCTCGGTGTGGCAATTAGCGCTTGAATTACAAGTGATTATTGCTCCAATGGTGCTGCACTTATCTGGTATTGTAATTAACTTTAATGTATATATCGTAGCGATCAATAATTTATTTTATTTGTAACTAAATGCCTCTGTAATTACACCGTAGCGCGTAACCTACATGACCCTTCTCCTTTTCGGAATCTCATAGAATATACACATATGTTAAAACTCAAAAAAAAATGGATTCCAATTTTAGTTACATTATATAGTATAATAGTAAAATACTTTAATTATATCTTGACAACATATATATATATATATATATATATATATATATATATATATATATATATATATATATATATATATATATATATATTTATATACATGTATATATACATACATATTTTCACATTGACTGGCCAATACTAATTTTAAATCTAAAATACTATAATAATTAATAATAACTAAACTAGTACGTTTATTCATTATGTTTTCTTATTTTCTCATTTTCGAAATATGGGCGGGCGGTGGACCGCTCCATATTAGCAATACTGCCTTTTGTGTGTCTAAATTATAAAATCTATTTAAAGTCAAATTCCAAAGCCAAATAATATATTCTGCAAAAGCTCATATTACTACTTGTACCTGTATGACATGTAAAGCATTTATTTTTGGTGAATGTCCCTTTAACTCCCTTGGCAGTAGAAATTACGTAAAATCCGCTCTTGGCTGATCTTTATCTAGCAAAATAAATATTAGATATAAATTTTAAGTCTCTTGGCCTTATAGTTTCTGAGATATCGTGATGAGTCAGTACATAGTAATCTTGATGCGAGATACGTCGTTTGATACTTAGCGACAGATGCTACGTAAAGCCGTAGCATATGATGCTACGAATAAAAAACTTTCATTTACAATATTGATACATACACTGGTATATTATAAATTCGTTTAATATTTACAAATTATTATCTATGACTTATTGAAAATTAAATAATTTTGTCTATAAAAACGATATAAATAATTATCGAATGAAAGTGAAGTCCAACTCTTGTATTGATGGTATAAACGCGTAGATATATTCCAAAGGCCTGCGTACCAGACACGAAAAAAATACTTTTAAAAACGTACTTTGAACGTATGTTTATAAAGTAAACATATTACATTATCCCATACTATCGACTCAAACGTCAATACCATCCAAGGATAAAAGTCGAGTAAATTCGCTTATGAAGTCCCAACAACAAAACTTGAACTTAGTACGTGATGTAAAGAAATAGAGACGACGCTTGGACTTTGTTGAAAATTGTTTACAATAACGCAAAGACATCGTGTTAGAAAGAAAAAAAAATCGATATGTTTTGGATACGTATATTCAAGTCGGATCTATAATACGATTATATTTCAGACTGAATAATATCTTTGGAAAATTGTTTCAGTCGTATAACATTACATAGAGGATAAAGAAGGGTAGAGAATTCCTCGAAATGAATAATTTAAAATACTAACCAAAAAATAGAATTCATTTCTTTTTTGCAATTATTTTTTACTATCCGTCCATATAGACTTTCAGTATTCCCAGAAATGATAAGTCTATCGCACTCCTATGAAGGAATAAGAATTTTACCTTACGTATTTAAAAATAATACTTTACGGAAATTAAAAATAAAATTTTAAAGGAATTAGGAAAGTAAATATAAGAAAAAAACAAGCAAACAAAAATTAATCAAAACAGAACAAAATGTGAACCTGTAGTATTCTTGTGGGAAGGTGACGAAAGTACTGTGATGAATGAAAGGATTAAAAAAATGAAAGAATTTTTGAAAAATAAAAAATTAGTTAATAAATGAGGCCCACCAAACAAGGAGGCTATTTAAAGAACCTATGCCTTATTTGTGCAAGGACAGAGATAAGAACAATGAATTGGGAAGAAAAGCCTGTATATATGTTTTATTAATTTTATAAAGTCCGTAAAGGATTGAAGCCTGGAACAACCAGTTCATTTACATCTAATCAGAGATATTCTGAAAGCTATTTCAAACCTCGTACACGATCTAGTATACTTGTTAACATTCTGTACACGGGTTGGCGTGATGCACCGCGACTGGCTGTTCCAGAGCTTTAGCATAAACTTTACTTCAACCAGCTTTCGTTCGAACGAGCTTTTGGCACGTTTCGTTACGATCTACATATATGGAATATGTTAAATATTTTATTTACTATTTCAACTAACATACCAGTCGACAGATCAGTTTAAGATAAAGTTTTACCGCTAAAACTTACTTCTGGAACAGATTAAATCTTACAAAATACTAATAAATAAATTCAAGTGTACATAATATTCCAGTGTCATAAATAATTGTAGGCGTTTCTTAGAAAAAACAGATAAGGTGAGCTCTTTAATCTGCTCTTTTGACAAGTTGTTAGTTGCCCTTTTAGGTAATTGAAATGTTACACAGTTAAAATGAAGAAGATAGAAGATATAAGAAGTAGCAGAGTAAAAGGAAGACCTGATCTGAAAAGAGAGACTTCTTTTTCTCTTCTTTGCAGTGGGCGTCCATCATATGAAAAAAAGTAAAGTAGAAGGTGATGCAATGCAATATTATAATATATTGTATCCGATCAAATTATTGTTCACTTGAAATTTTGAAATAAATTTCGGTATCGATCTTTTAAGTTACAAGCGATTCAATCAATTATAATAAAAAGGGCCAAAGCTCCTTTATAAGAAATTTCGAAAAATATATACGGCCTAAGAATTTTATAATTCCGAAATATAACTTGACTTCCGGCAGTTACAAAGTTCTATATCACTAACAGCGTATTAAAACTGCACACACGACTTCCGCCATTAGCTTTGTAACTATACCGAGCCTTTGAAACTTGTTCACATCGTATTTTTTTTTTGCTAACGAACTTAAATAAAAACGTGTCGTGTTGATGTATTCATATCAAGGTAAGAACGGCCGGAACATATATATACTTTTATTATAGCATATTAATATAAATATATATAAATGATTGTCATTAAAAGAGTTTAGGAGATGTTGTCTTCTGCTATGGTATAACGGAACTAGTATTGCTGATATTAACTTGTACAATGTTAGACGTAGCAATAAAATCTAACAGTACGATATATCCAATACGTTGTATCTTCAAGCGTGCGTGAAGGAATAACCTTAGGAATGTTTAATTTTGCGTTTGGTAATGTTGATAGATCGTTCTTTCTTTTAGTATATTTATTCTATCTCTATCGCTAACGAAGAGTTTGTTTAAAGCAAATAAATCTTTCCCTCTTAATTGCTAACTATAGTTGTTTTTACTCATTTCTCCTGCTTTGTTTGGAGCAGGAGCGTTAAAATGCATCCGAATATATTTTTTATTTTAATCCTTGCTGTTGTTCCTGGCAAGAGTCTGCTGCACCACTTCTCTGAGCCTCAGAAAGGCATGACGACATCCGTCGTTGCCCAGAGAGGCTAAACAGGAAAACAAAAGCGACCTGTATTATTTATTCATATAACTATCCGATTTAGATCAACTGATCACCTGCGTAGAAAAAAGCTAAAGCTAGATTTGGTATAAACTAGAAATTGGGCTCTTCTATTATGGTAACCTTAAATATATATATCTGAAAAGAGCCCACGACAAAGATGGGTACCTTTTGCGATATCTTTTACTAATTTCCTTGATATAGTAGTTACCTATAGTATTATATACGAGGGTGGATTGAAAAGTACTCGGCCTAACCAAGAAAATAAAAACATACTAAATCAGTTATATTTTTATTTTTCTACATAATCACCATCAAGTTCAATACACTTTGCCACCTCCCTTTCCAAGCATTTAGACCGTTGAAAAAAAATGATTCTTCCTTAGAGTCAAAATATGCGTCTACAGCTGCTTTGACCTCGTCGTTTGTCGAAAATCTTTGACCTCCCAAGTGCTTTTTTAGGTTAGGGAACAGAAAGAAGTCTGATGGTGCCAGATCAGGTGAATACGGCGGATGCGGTAACAGTTCAAAGCCACAGTTGTGAATTTCAGCCATTGACTGTACTGGCGTGTGAACACGGGCGTTATCTTGATGAAACAGGACTTTTCTTCTGAGCATTCCTCGACGTTTTTCTTTTATTTCCTCTCGTAAACGACGTAGTAAGGTGCAGTAGTAATCAGAGTTTATAGTCTGACCTCTTTCAAGATAATCAATCATAATCACACCTTTCGAGTCCCGGAATACTGAAGCCATCACCTTATTTGCCGACAAAATCGACTTAGCCTTTTTAGGGGGTGGTGAACCAGGTCTTCTCCACTGTTTTGATTGTTGTTTTGTTTCCGGTGTACAGTAATGAACCCATGTTTCGTCCATAGTAACAAAACGATTCAAAAAATCATCAGCATCGGCTTCAAACAGTCGCGTGAAATAGTCAATCGCGTCCTTTTTTGTTCAACTGAAAGCAGTCGCGGAACCCACCTCGCAGACACCTTGTGGAAACCCAACTCGTTGACAATGATGTTTTGAGTTCGTTCATAAGAGATGCCTATAATCTCGGCTATTTCTCTAATTTTAATCTGCGGTCTCCCATTATTAAATCAAGTACTTTTTTAATATTTTCGTCAGTGGTTGACGTCGAAGGCCTTCCAGAGCGGGGTTCATCTTTCACACTCCCTCTACCACGCTTAAATTCTGCTATCCATTTTTTGACGGATGAATATGACAGAGCACAATCGCCTAATGTACTGACCATGTCATCATGGATGGCTTTTGATGATAGCCCCTTCTTATGGAGGTACTTAATGACGGCACGCTGCTCGATTTGCTCCATTCGCGGAAATTATGTCCGATTAGTTTGTTAATAAATTTATAAAATCACAACTAATTATCGCACACGTTTCGAACTTCACACAATGAACTAGTCTGAACTGAACTAAATAATGTGCGTAGATTTGATTTTTAGAATTGAATGGATCTGTGTTAGGCCGAGTACTTTTCAATCCACCCTCGTATCTTCTAATAAATAAGTAATTTCTTCAGCAAGGGTGACTTAAAGCAGGATACCTTAACTTCCATAATACCGTAAGAGGCTTTTTCGTCATATCATCTAAAATATCTCTCTTGTAGATCACGCCTGTAGTCCAATTATTTGTATTTTTTAACATTTAAAAAAAAAAAATTGAAATTTCTGTAACTAGAAGGGGGTTTTTATCGTTATTTGCATAGAGTGGAAGTTTATACATCTTCTTTTTCCTGTGGTGCTACAACCCATCATTCATCATCACTATTTCAGCCGTGGTACATCCACTGCGTGATATAGGTCCTCTCGTAGATTTCCAATAAGACCTCGTATAATACGTTCCCCACTCCAAAATCTTAAGATACTAGCAGCCATTCTGGTCAGCGAACTGTCACTTTAACCAGTAAATTGGCTTGGATGACGCATCTACTTGTTGGTGAGATACAAAGGAATATATTTTATTTGTCCGAATTCAATCCTATAGACTTTTAAAACACCTCTCAAATAATTCTTCAATAATTTTAGATGTAAATAAAAACTTAAAATATATTCCCACGCCGAATACATTATATTACTTTTATTCATATCATTGTATATATTGATAAAAAACAATATTTTTGTATTCCTAATGAAGAAATAAAAAAATAGTATATGGTTATACGAGTGTAGGTTTCGAAGATAAAACTATGAAACAAATTATGAAGTATCTACGCATTCAAAGTTTATGATATACTTCAAGAGGTCTAGCGAGGAGTTCAAGGTGCTTCGCTACATATTTTATGTGTCTGCCCGCAATACTTGACCTCTTTAGACGAGTGCCATCGCAACCTTAATTAGTTTATCAGACGTCCGACACTGTTAACAGCCTTAAATAAGAAACTCTTTTGATGTATAAGACATAATTTATTATAATGTTTTATTGAAGACGAAAGTAATAAATGACTCATTTTTGCTTTTTAACCCTTTCACGACCACGGGGACGCCGGTGTCCCAAGCAAAAATCATGGATTATTTAAATATTTACGTAACCATTGTAAGTTATTTTTTTGTTTTAATATTTTGGAAAGTACCTTTTTATTATTTTTTACTGGCAATATAGGATAACTAACACCGTTTATTGTCTATCGTCATCGGAACGTTAGAGTTCTTTTGGCGCGAATGATCTGCTGTTTGGAAAAAATAATTGATATTGTAAAAGCGCTTCTCAAGTTTTTACAGTGTCAAATTATCATTACCTGGTAAGTAAATTGTTATTCTAAATATTCAGTAGTAATGTATTTATGTTGTATTCTGTCATAAATCGTTATAAAGATTATGGGACACGGATGTCCCTGTCGGCGTAAAGGGATACTTTTTACGGGATTTCTTAACTTTTGGCCTGGTGATATACCAAAATGCTATCATTTTCTTATTCATATTTTTCTCAGAATATGTTTCGTAAGGGACGTGGAGTTTTTGAACTTCTAAAAATAAAATTCTTCAAATTTTTGTGGGTGACAATAGCGATGAGGAAGATGACTTAGTGCTTGATGACGAAGACCAAAGACTTATAGTACAGGATGATGACCAAGGGGTATTTGATGTCGAGGTTGAAGAAACAACGACTCTTCAACGGCAAGAATCACCTGGACCTTCAACGTCTCAAAAAAACAATCCATCTAATCATCAACCAATCATCTAACAACAGGAATTGTTTTGCCGAATATCACAAATAACTTGCCCTTTTATATTTATATTATTCATAAACAAGTAAAAAAAAGTACACTAAGTAACAAATGTACATTATTTACAACAAAACAGACTCACCAACAAGTAAACCAAAATTTAGATGTTTAAGTAGAAAGTAACCCTTAGCGACCATAGGGACATATTAGTCCCATAAATTTCCAAAAAAAATGTAAAACTTTTTTGAATTTTTAGTATAAATTATATTTTAAGGATGCCTATTAATTCATTACATTTAGCTAAATTGATTAAATAAGGTACCGTAACCTTATGGTCCTGAAAGGGTTAATACTTTTTAAAATAAAAATTACAGCGATTTTTTTTATTTTAAAAGAAAAATCATATCTTTACTTCAACTTTTTATTTATTTATATTTATTTATCTATCCATCTTTATCCCCCTTTCCTATTACGACTATCGTAAGTCGCGTATTCGATTTCCTAAATGCGTTCTAGAACAAATCACACTGTGCATTAATTATATAGGATTTTAGCTGCTTACAGTTCATGAGAAGCATCCTCTGCGTACCATAATACAATATGCGTTAGCCAACGCGCCTGCCACGAGTAGCAATTAAGGTTCAATCCACATAGATACCTTTGTGTAAGTTTCATAACTTGCAATGTTGTTTTTGGGCTAAAATGACGACAACCCTATTTTTGTACTGTTTTATATTTATATTCTATTTCTTTCTAATTCTTTTAATTCTTAATTTTTACTAGTCTATTATATTTCATCTTATTCTGTCCTATTGTATCGCAAACTATCTGCATGTTTCTTATTCTATCCTATTTCCTACATAAATACTTAGATATAAATAAAAGATATTTTTTCTAGATAACCGTTTAGTATTTTCACTATCAACCCTTATTTTACTACTTATCTTTATTTCTTTATATTTATTTACTAATCATAGATAAAACTTATGCTTAATAATCATACTTATATGCATACTAAATGAGTTTATAAAGATACTTTTACATTGTCTTTAAATTTTTATCTTGTTTTATCACAGAATCTTAATCGAAGATGTTACATATCATAAATAAAATTGTAATGCCTTGTTCCTCAAACACGATAGGGGAGAGCGAGAGGTCCTCAATAGCGCCCAATAGCAAAAATATTTGTAAAAATTGTACTGTGCCCACAAGGCAGATTAAGCCTGGTATCTTCTATAAAAGAAGAATTTTGTGTCCCAATAGTGAAATAAACATAACAACATAAATAAAACAGTGGATATAATAGATTATTGAATTCATATCAACGATCTTCTATCATTAGGGCATTTGGGACGTGTGCTGCTGTCATTAAAGCTGTATTCCAGTTACGTCAGTGTCGAGCTCACATCACGAAAGCCTCCGCTGTCTAATTGACAGATGAGGTTCTATTCTACATAGCCATATAACGCATATAGATTTTGAATAATGTAACAGTTGTTGAATTAGGTTTTATAAAATATATAAAAGTGTTGTAGTAAGTCATTTATATAAAAAAAACGTAATCTTTATTTATTTACAAAAGTTGATGAAGCTCTTGAGAAGCGGAGAGGAAATTAAAACTTTGTTAAATATTAATGTATACATTTTTATCTACACATACTGACACCAGATATGTGTTAAAATTAATATCAATATTATTTTGTTTTTGAGTACTATCGTGACGTGGCTTTTCTTGTCATATCGTGTCGTTTTGTCTGATATATATATATATGTACATTCATGGACCAAATATTTTTTAAACGTATAAAAGACAAGGCTGGCAATAATAAACCAATATTAAAGATGAAATACATTCACCCACTGGAAGACATATAAGACCATTATGTCGATCCCACAAATGAATTCTTACAACACACACACACAAACACAAACATATTTATATATATATATATATATATATATATATATACATATAACAAGTGGCGGAACAGTAATGTCATAATATGAACGCGTCTTAATTACTCCATCGTTAGTAAAAAAATAATTATTTATATATCTACATCATAAATATTAAAGCACAGTGAAATTTGAATTCAATTTTAAAAATTAATGCGTCTTTACATTACAACATTACTTTTGTCCCACCTATTACTGGTGTATTAATTCCTCTTACTTTTATCTACAATAATGGTAATAATGAAAGAAAAAAATCGTAAGAAATGAACGCCATATGAAAGAATTTTTTTATAATGGGGATATATATCTCTCAGATATTTTTATATACTACATAGATACTACGGATTAGTGAAAGGTTGAATATTATAATAGGTTCTTAGACAATTACATATTACTATTTCACGTGGGCGTGGAAACTTTTCCTTCAAACTTAGAAGTCTTTGTTAACTTTCTAAGTATAACAGAATATAAATTCAAGACGAATTATAAACGAATTATAACTGTTATAAAGTTTGATTTTCGTCGTAGAATGCTATTAAACGATCTTTAAATACTTTGTTAAAGTTAATAATTACCAGCTGTTAGACTGTGGGTGATATATGTTTGAAGGTTTTAGGTACCAAAAAGTTACTGAAGATTCTATTGCTCAGACAGATAAACGCCCACTTTAAGGATACTGTGTCATCGGTACGCCTTGTTCTTAGTGTTAATTACAGAAATTAATTGGTAATAAATGTTACAGATAACAAGTTATTTAACCAGAAATAAAATCTTACTATTACAACTGATTCCAATTATTCTGTGTAAAATGATCAGTCTGCTATTTATATCAGGAGAATCGGAAAGTAATGTCGTGTTCGTCTACATGTTACAGAAAAAGCGATTGATTTTTACCGCATCGGCATTGATTTGTATATTAAATGGCAAAAGATTGTGGATAACGTAGTTGAATATATTGTTGGTGGCTCAGGGGCTAAAGAGACGGGCATCGTTGTCAAAGAACAGACACCCTGGGGCGGTAAACCAGTGTCCATCATGCGGTGGTAGCAATATCACGTCACAAGAATTCGTGCGTGAATTACACGGACGAGACTGAGATGCGATCGCAAGATTCATCGATGTGGCGAATACGGCAACCACCGCACAGATACTGCCGCACAACCTGAGGATGTCAATATGGAGTAGGGATGAGGAAATGGTATAACACCTTCCGACGTCCAGGTCCCCGACTGCGGATGAGGAGCTTAGTTTTCTTACTCTCTCTCTCTCTCTCTCTCTCTCTCTCTCTCTCTATCTACTTTCTCCAACCCCCTTTAACATGTCCTTGGCCGGATTCGGAATGATCCTTACTTGCGGCAGATCATCCCGGATCCGAATGTTGAAACTACGGTAGTATGCGAAAGCGTTCCCGTAGTTTTAATAAAAGGCGCTCAAGAAGACCGTTGGGTTTTAGCTGGTAGGATTCTGGCATAACCCTTTCGTTGTCTCCGCAATGGAGTGGTATTCCATGCATGTTTTTCTCAGAAGAAAAAAAGGATGAGGAAGTGGTCGCACGAAACGTAGTCTTATAAACGACATTATTTTTTAATGAGACCTCCGCTATTGGGACCTCTCCTTTCACCCCTATTTTGTTGGGAACAGGGTTTTTTATTTCTTAACTATTTTTTCACATGAATGTTTTATTTTCTAAACGACATTATAAGGGCGTCTTTAAAATAGATTAAGACACTTATTTTTATAGTTAAACACTATAATTTGAGCAAAAAAAAAAATATTAAAAGTAAATGTAAAACAAAGGCATGGACGCTAATGTCTGTGAAACATAGATAGTAAAAATTACAAAAATAGTGTAAGTCGTTAAGATATATTTAAACCTAATTTTATTTTATCATTAAACATACAATCTATATGTGATATTACATTATTCTCATGTGATTCGTTTATAAGATTCTACCGGGAATCGATTCTGGGCAGAAATTAGGTTTAGTATTTCTGTCACGTACCCTAGGGAAGTTACGAAGCTATAATCTTCGCACGCATCATTACCTGGCATTAGTGAGATGTTGATTATGTCATTAGTAACTAGCTACATATGTATAATAAAGCCTAATTATCTTATATGTATCATAAGTATATACTATAACCTTAAACTGATTAATTACAAATACATTGGGAGGTTATTTTAAGATATCTATCTAATCATTGACACAGAAGAACCTAGTTTACCTGAGTAGCTTGAAGGATTGTTTGTCTAAAGTGGCAGTACGCGGATTGTTTGTGCAGCCAATGGACTTTGGGATTTGAAGGTTATTTAATCTCGACAACGAGCCTGTGGACTCGGCGTGGACCCACTAAGTGGACCGAAGAGATAACCAAAGTGGTGGGAGATCGCTGGTGGGCAGTGCAATACCTTGGCAGGGCTTCTATCATCTGACATGATGATGAAATATCTCTGGAACCTTAAGGTTCTGGAGTGAGAGACGCTGAACGTAGTCCGCTTTTAACTGGTGTTAATAAAATTTATAGTGGAGACCAATGTCCAGTTGTGGAGTTTCTTGTTAGTTCTTCTAAGTAGGCGTTGCGTTATGGCCTAATGTAAAGTTAATTTTAAACTGACAATTATTAATGATGATAAGGCTGTTATTAGTGACTTTTGTGGGAGGCTTATACGTTGCAGTAGGCGTCAAATGATTGGTATGATCAGGATGGTCATTAACTTTATTTAATACAACTTTTCACCTAATATTAACGTCCAGTTTTCTACCAAAAAGTTTCAATGTTGGTGATTATTTAATATCGTTTTATTGTCCAGAACTGTATTCGTGTATAAATTTATTTATTTAATCTTTTTTATGTATTTTATTTTCCAAACCCTACCTTTAACGGTTGCAAGCAGTAACAGCTAGTCGTAAAAATAAAAATAACGGGGTTGTTAATTGAAAAACTGTGATATTTAACCTGTACTGTAGTCTGTAGTTGAGTAAGGATTACTATTGATTGTAGTAGTCTAATATTTTGACGATAATTTTCAGTCAAGTATGCATATATGAAATCTTATGTTCTAAATTATAAGTGTAAGATGACTGAAAGAAATTGTGTGGAAAATTTATTGTAAATTAATATATTAAGGTGAAAATATGAAATTTTTTAAGAGCACTTGTATTTGGGGACAGCAGGCTAAGTTGCGTTTTGTCTTTCGCCTCTCAACTGCAGGGCGGGCGTGCTGTATCTTTTACAATAGATCAACCTGCGACGACCTTTACAAGGGTCCTTACACCTTAATTAAGATAATAATTTTACAGTACTTTTAATATACATTCGGATTAGTTGTAGGTACAAAATCTTTAAAGGGGTAAATGTATGGCTTATTTTCTGTAAAATTATGTATTGTACCCTATATTACATGAACTAAGAAGTGGAAATAAAAGCTGCCGATACTTACAAATAATTGTAGTCACTTAACAACCAAATAAAGTTTACAGAAAAGACTATAAAAGAAAAGACGTAAGTATATAGGTAAGAAAAGGACCAATATTTAGCCACTTCCGCACATGCAGTAGTAGTAGTGCAAGAAAGTGCACCGCCCGCCAGCCGCTGATAAATGCGCATGCGGCAAAAAATATGAATTACACAACTGCCACCGTTAAATCTCTCAACACGTGTTTCATTCCTTCACGAGACATCTTCAGGAGTTATGTTACACCGATTAGTGGACAGTACTCTAAAGAATATGATTTAGTTTATTTCAAATGAATAGGAGAGTGATGAAATTTTTTGCAGTCGAAACTTTGGTACAGTTTTGTAAATACACTATTGACAATCCTTATTTTTTTAATTTATTATTATTGTAATTATTCGTTTATCGTATACCAAGCTTTTACCGTCAATTTATTTTCAATATGCGTTTTGAATTTTGTTAGCCGATAATGTTTAGCGGTGTTTTATAAAAAATACGATTTCGTTTTTTTAGCAATGATTTTTTTTTTCAAACAGTTTTTCACCTTGTAAATACACTGTTAAAGTCCCCTATTTTTTAACATGGCCTGCCTACTATCTGTTACTTTCTTTGGTTTAAGGACAATATAAACAAATATTTTAATAAGGTAAAACTGTTGATTTTGAACCGCAGAGTACTTCATACAATGTTCGGATTTTACTTTTCTAATAAATCAACGATACCTCGTGTTATTTCAATGACGTGATATACTGCTGGCTGGTTGTTGATGGTTTAGATTGATGACGTCATCGCCGGTCTGACACATTTTTCATTATAGCGGTTGTCACACGTCACACGGAGTACAAAAAACGCATTCAATAGCTCTATTGGAAAGCGATCAAATTTAGAGAGCGGTGCGTGATGAATTGCTTTGGTATTTAAGTTGTTGAACCCCACTGGCTGTTCTTTGATTGGTTTTATGGTCATCACGTAATATTTTACTCGGTTTATTGTGTACATACACACACACACACTATAAATAGAGTGTGTGTGTACTATATATATATATATATATACCCGCGATTTACACGGTAGATACGTTCCTAAGTAAAACGTGTAAATCGAAAATTAAAAATATTCAAGTCAAAACCGTGTAAATCGAAAAACTTGTAGAAAATGCACGATTTCGCTATTTAACAGTTGTGATTTTTTTTCAATAATTTTAGGTGTACATAGAAATAAAAATAAAATGCATTGACAAGTTAAAATATTTAATATATTACGGAAAAACTGTATTTTTTTTATATATTTTATTACAATATACATTAAACAGAAGAACAAAAAAGAAATTACTCTCATTCTTTTTTTTCGCAATTGAAGGTTCGAATTCACTTTCATCACTCGAAGTTATTTGTGCCGATTGGATGGTGGATTAGATGGTAATAAAATCGGTTATTAAAATAAAATAAACTTATTTGGAAAACCTGAAAAAAGCAAAAACGTGTAAAACAAGTACCGTGTAAATCGCGGGATAGGTGTATATATATATATATATATATATATATATATATGTATATATATATATACATATAGTGTTAGCAAATATTATAATGATGTAGTTAAATGACTGTACTCTCACAAGTGATTGTTAGACCTGTAGAATAATCTTGGAAAAGATCGTAGACGTGACTTCGCTTATAAAAGTGTGTCGCAAACATACCGTTCAAAGGCGAACATTGTAAAGTGGTATTCTGTTAAGAAAGCTGCATTTTATGTATTGATTTTGATCTAATAACTAAAATTGTCAAAACTTAACTTTTTATATAAGGTATTCTACCTTTTAAGTTTATAAATTCAAATTAATAAAATCTTTATTTAGCATAGTATACGTTAAATCGCATCAAGAGACATACAGATGATAAATTTTGTTCTCAGTGAGACAGTTATAAGGTAACAACTGTAACTAATTTATTATTTCTAAGCTTCTAAGTTTGTACTTTCTTACTGCCTTTTGTTACTGTCTATCTCCAATAAAGTAAATAAATAAATAAATACGAGTCTGAGCTTAAAAAACCTTGGGGTGACTACATTTTCTATTGAAGTAATATAAAATTACACACTATCAATTAGTTTTTTAGTATTCCGGGATCAAAAAATAATACCCAAGGTATACGTACTTTCTTCTGAGAGGTCATTGACAGTGTATTAATCCTCAGCAAATGAAAGCAATACAGATTGCTATGTTCAAAGTTTCGCTGAGAGGTGATCAGAAATGAGAAGATCCGCAGAAGAACCAGTATTACCGAGGTAGCTCGGACGAAGTGACAGTGGGTGGGGTACATCGCTCGTACAACCGAAGGTGGCTTTCAAGTGGCGACCGTGATCCGAGAGCCACGGCGAGTTTAGATTCCCCACAAGGTAGATCGAAGATATTGTTAAGATTGCGAGAAGTGGCTAGATTTTTGGAGGAGACCTATGACTTTCAAGCCGTCTATTGGCTAAAAGGAAAAATAAGTAGAAACTTCACCAAAGAAACGTTCTTGGACCGATTTTTTTAACAATTCGGAAATATATAGATATATATACATATATATAGTCATCACGTTATATTTTACTCGGTTTATTGTATGCACACACACACACTATATATAGAGTGTGTGTATATATATAAATATATATTTCAATATAAAAAAACCGAAATATTCTTAAAAAAAATCCCGAGGCAAAAAGCAAATATCCTATGATATACGTGGAGAATCTGACAAATTCTGTTCTATGGTTATAAAGTTTTTTGGAAGAAACTTTCAAAGCCTTTAATTAGAAATTATGAATGAACATTTAGATATTTTCTAGAACCAAAAATCTTTAGTAAATGTGAAATCAAGTAAAGAGAATAAAAATGTTACAAGAAATAAACATAATAAGTAGTTTAAACCAAAATCCGTGCTGTGAATAAGGACTTCAGTCGAATGGATTTATCATATAAAACTTGTACACGTGGTTGTACCACGCGCATTGTAAATGTGAGTTCATTGAACTGAATCTATAATAATTCATACGGCAGTAAATGTTATTTATTATATTAACAAACCTTTTTAACAATAAAAGAATAAGAGTGAGACGAAAAGCTTTACTTATTACTTAGATCAAAAAAAAATGTTTAAAAAAAAGGAATATACGGAGAATTAATATACAGGATGATTAGGTATAGGTGTAAAAAGCTTACAAGCAGTTAATATATATCATTCATTCATTTATTCACGCTAGGCGAAATCGTCAAAATGACCGATTCTACATTACCTGTCGCTAACGACATATCTATACAAATAAATAAAATAAGCATATCTGTATATAATATCAAAATTACTGGTTTTAACTACATGCTTATAAATATATACGGTACATATAACAAGATTCTTCTTTTAAATTTTAGTTCGTCTGTCTGTTTGAAATGGTTGAACCGATGACGGCATTTATATTGTAAAGTAGCTGATGTAATAATCAGTAACTTATGCTATCTTTATTTTCCAACAATTATTAATAAATAAAAAAATGTTTTTTTTTGTTAAATTTCAAGCGGATATAGTCGCAGGCATAGCTAGTATAATATATAGTTCATTTGAGAGACTATACATAAATCAATAGTTTCAGAAATCAATAGCGTAATGATAATATTGTAAGAAAAAGCGCTCTTTAATTTTATATTCTATATACTAAAATTACCTATTGCTTACTGTATGTACGTGCAGGCTTTGTACTACCAGGAGTTATTGGCTTGTTTCATTTCAATAGACTTTCAGAACGATAACTTAATGATTGATTCAAAGTCTTTTTAAAATATTTAAAAGTAAGAAAAGCAGTGCACCACATTACGCATTTATTAGCGGGCTGGCGGGCGGTGCACTTTGTTGCACGACTACCACTGCATGTGCGGAAGTGGCTAAATATTGGTCCATTTCTTACTTAGGATATACTTCAGCAAGGTAACGCCTGATTCCATTAAATAAATATTTAAAACTTTTTTCTGATAAATATCTAAATTCTTCCCTGCACAGTTTTTCCATAAATAATCAATCATTCTGTATAATGGTAAAGTCTGAAAAAAAAATACATTTCCGCAATGCTTACATGCAATAATAGAGTAACAATTTAAACACGATGTAATTTGAAACAAAAGAAAAATATGAAGTCGAGTCCATGGTAAATAAAATAGTGTATCAAATGGGAAATCCCATGTGAAATCTCTAGTTCTCATGGAAACTGTTTTAGTATAGTTTTCTGCTACAGAACTTAAATATCAACTGATACTGAATCTCGACACGATCGTCTCACGGGACCTTCTGTATGCGACTGTACATGGCGTATTTACTTCCATATATAATGTATGTATTGTGTAGGTAACATCAGAAACACAAGTCTTATCTTATCAACTCATACTTACATTTAATTTTAAAATAATCTTTCGTGTAAACGTACGCAAAATTGTTTAAAAACATTCAATTCCCGATTTAATATTTTACGAAGAATTTGCTTCCATAAGTAATGTATGTGTTGTAAGTAGCATTAGATAGAAAAGTTTTTTACATAAATAAATTTAATTTAATATGTTTTTGAATTTATTTTTTTTTTAAAAAATCGAACAATCTCTGTTGTGAGATCTTCTCAAATCGTATTCTTCTTCAAAGTTGTCATTACATTGGATTTGAACTTCGTATCAGCTTATAGGAGTATTTGCCATTCTTGATGTATCTTTATCATAAATAATCAAATTAGAGACTAAACCAGTGATTTCCAAAGTGGTCTATATCGACCCCTAGGGGTATATAATAACCTGCAAGGGGTCTACGTCAGCGAAAAAAAATTTGAGGGTCCATGAAATGAAAATGGGGGTCCACGATAATGGATCTCAACACACACTGGCAGTACCTATTTACTTACATCATACTATCTTATAATATCAAAACATTTACATTATTTAAAAAAGAGCCTATGAAGTAAAAAAATTATTAGTTACGTTATTTTATTTATAGTTTATTTTATGTTCATTTAATGTTACGTATATTTTACATAACAGATACAAAATTTTATTTTGAGTAGTTTTAATTTAAATTCAATTAATAAATGTATAAATTAACAAGTGTTTTTACAAGTTTTTAACACTAAACTTCATTACAGTTAAAAATTTACAGGAAATCAATATCAGGTAAGTAGGGGGTCTACCCAACGGAAAAACGTTCAAAGGGGTCTACGACACAAAAAGTTTGGGGAACTCTGGACTAAACGAATACATGCTTAAATAAATTGCAAATTGAGAAGTGCGATCGGTCTTTGCGATTTTATTTTTGAAATAAATAGAAAGAGCTTTAGATTACAACTTTTATTGAAATATAATTAAAAGTTCATGTAACGATTTCCTTTCGTAACTTAACATTTGGTAACGACGCTTTGAACACACAAAGGATTAATATAAAAAGGAAGTCGGACAGGAAGCAACGCTAAAGCGAAAGCCAGCCGCCTACAAACCCCTTTAAAACAATTTCCCACTATCAAAGTTGAACAAGCAGTTTCTCTTTGTTCACATCACGTATGTCCCTCGAGGTATTTACTGTAAGTCACTCTTAAAGTGAATTTACAAGAGTTTTCCCTAACTAAATATCGTGAGTCGAGTGCTTCAGCAAAATGGCGCACTGAATAGATTTCGTTCAATGTTTACGCAAACATCTTGTAATATATTTTACTTTTTTATTAACTAATTATTAAAATCGATTTCTTTTAATTTATATTCCAAAGATATTAACGTCCGTGCCTTTTTTTAAACTAGAGTCCCCCAAACTTTTTTGTGTCGTAGACCCCTTGCCATGTTTTTCCGTGTCGGGTAGATCCCCTACTTACCAGATATTGATTTCCTGTAAATTTCTACTTCTTCTTCTACTTTACTTCGACTCTCGGTTTTTTACAAGTTCAAAATGTATTGCGACCACAAAGCGAATACCAACATCCTACAACTTACACAATTTTATAAACATATATAATAAATTTTTTACTTCATAGGTACTTTTATAAATAATATAAATGTTTTGATATTATAAGATAGTATGATGTAAGTAAATAGGTACTATCAGTGTATGTGTTGAGATCCCCCAAATTTTTTTTCGCTGACGTAGACTCCTTGCAGGTTGTCATAGACCCCTAGGGGTCGATATAGACCACTTTGGGAATCACTGGTTTAAACAATTACATTTAAATTTTAGGATTTTTCCCTCATGTTTAGTGTTTACTAAGTCTCTTATAAGAAGAGATAGAAATATAATTTCTAACTAAAATCTTAACAGTTACTGCCGATTGATGAAGGGCTCCGCTGAATTGAAGCCGTACAAGTTTTTTTGTATTTTTGTCTACCTTTTGACATAATATGCAAAATTAATAAAACTACTTGTTTATTAATTTTGATAAAAAAAATTTATAATTTTTTTTTAAGAAATATTCTCACACCTTATTCCGGGAAAAGCATCTGGGATGTAATTTTCAATCTGGGTGTATTTCTCGCCTTGGGGCGTGATGAAGTTATCTACAAATTTGAATTACTCATTATAAACTGTTTTAATTTAAATTTTTATGTCATTAGTCTCTTAACAATAATTAGTTTTGAATATTACGTTTTGTGTGACCACTTCCTCGTCCCTACTTCGTATTGCCATCCAGAGGTTGTGCGCTAGTATTTGTGCAGTGGTTGCCGTATTCGCCACATCGATGTATCTCGCGATTGCATCTTGAGTCTCATTCATGTAATACAAGCAGTTCGTGTGATGAGATATCGCTGTCAGTATATAGCGAGTATCTCAAAGGTTGCCTGTGCTTTCGATTGTAAAAGCAGAAAAAATTATTCCTACATATGGTCATCATATGTAGGAATAATTTTTTTCTGCTTTTTACACAATTTCAAAAGTAATCTTATAAACACGGTCGTCTATATTTGCCTTAAAAGTAGATTTTTCTAACTTTACCAGTAGCATGTTATTCGAACAGCTCGTAATATGCACATGCAGATGCAAAGATTGTTTGTTGTACGTTAAGAATTTCATTCAATTCATTTAAACATTATTAGATTATTAATAATATAGGCCACAGGAGTTCCAAATGTATTATGATCCGAGAAAAGCTCAAAATTATTAGAGGTTTTTTTTATTATAATTTTTACACTTTACATTTCTTTAATACAGTAGTTAAGGCAGTACGTTACAGTATCTAATATACAGATAACGAGAGGAAGCTTTTAAAAAAAGCTCGTGTGGAATAAGCTCTGGTTAGCGCAGTAAAATGCACCGCGGTGTATCAGGCGCGGAGATTTCATCAAGGCACACCCGCGTCGCTGCAGCGATGCAGTCGACTTCTAAGCTCAGATAAGTTAAATTGGAAAAGAGATCATCTTCACGCCTCTTACATTAACGGGGTTAGCATGTATTTAACAATGTCAATTCGTACAATTTTTTGTAAGGACTTTATACAATTAACTGTCTCTTTTTATTATACGTAATGTGATAAAATTTAGTTGATTTAGATCGATGTTTTGAAGAACTAAAAATTAGCATATATATATATATATATATATATATATATATATATATATATATATACATGATCAAACACACACAAATAAATAAAGCCTTACTCACCTTTGTCATAACTTGAGATTGTCTATTTCATTAATTTCTTTTATCTTATAATTCTTTCCAAAAAAAAAAAAATATCCAAATTTTGCAGTAACTTGAACAATTGCATACTATATTATGACTATAAAACAAAAAAAGAATTAAAAATAATGGATGAAAAATAAAACTTAAATAAATATGAAAATTATAAAATAAAGATCAAAAGTAAAAAATACAATTGTTACAATGTTCTGGAGGGAAAGCGAAGGAAGACAAACGATGTATGAAAGGTAACAACGAATAGAAGAGTATGAGAAGGACAACAGAGAAATGAATGAAAAATCTGAAGAATGACAAATAGGAGCGTATAAATATATATATATATATATATATATATATATATATATATATATATATATATATATATATATATATATATATACAAACAAACAACTAAATAAAGCCTTAGTCACCTTGGTCGTGTCATAACTTGAGATTGTCGATTTCATTTATCTCTTTTATCTCATAATTCTGGCTGGAAAAAAAATATATCCAAAATTTTGCAGTAACTTGAACAATTGCATAAAATATTATGAATATTGAAGCATTGCATTTGACAGTTCGCCTTGATTTTCTCGCGCTTGACAATTCATGCGCCACGGTTTGGTTTAAAAAATTATTTTAAGTGGCCTGAAATATGTTACAATTATTTAGATATTTCTATTCAAATGTCAAAATAGCTTTCAGTTCATAAAGCGCCATCTATTGAGAAGAACTAACAGGATTTTTTTTGGAGTTTGTATTTTTTTTAAATGATTGTATTGACAAAAAAAATCATTTTTAAATTTAGAACAATTTACTTTCAATAATATTTTTCCTAAACATAGTCTGTAATTGAGTAAATTGCCTTTTTAAAAGATCCCATGTTTAACAAATTCAATAAATTTGTTAAACATGGGATCATAAATTTCTTGAATTTGTTCAGAAGTAAATTTACCGTATTATTTAGTAGTTGTTTATAAAATCGGAAATATTTACCTACAATACTACTATTGGAATGTGACGGTACGATGTAAATTAGTGAAAATTAGAGGGATATCTCGTAATATATACAAACGTAAACATTTTGTTAGTAAATGCAATATAATACTAAGATCAAAAAGTAAGGTGAAATTTTCATTTAAAACCGAGGAGGGCTTCGTCAAAAAAATCCAAGATTTGTTGTTTGGCTTTCGATTGACAGTGACCTCCCTGATAGTTCGGGAATATCATTTACCTCAGACAAAACCATTTAACTTAATAACAGAGGGCCGCTCTAAGCCTTCACTAGCGGAACAGTTCGTCTTCAAGTCTTTATAATGTGACGATAAAGTCTAAAGCAGAGTTCCCTAAACTTTTTTGTGTCGTATACCCCTTGCCATGTTTTTCCGTGTTTGGTAGACCCCCTACTTACCTGATATTGATTTCTTGTAAATTTCTAACTGTAGTGAAGTTTAGTGTTAAAAAATTAAAGTAAAAACACATGTTAATTTATACTTTTATTAATTGAATTTAAATTAAAACTACTCAAAAAAAATTTTGTATCTGTTATGTAAAATATACGTAACATTAAATGAACTAATTTTTTACTTCATACTTTTATAAATAATGTAAATGTTTTGATATTATAAGATAGTATGATGTAAGTAAATAGGTACTATCAGTGTATGTGTTGAGATCCACTATCGTGAACCCCCATTTTCATTTCATGGACCCCCAATTTTTTTTTTCGCTGACGTAGACCCCTTGCAGGTTGTTATAGACCCCTAGGGGTCGATATAGACCACTTTGGGAATCACTGGTCTAAAGCAAAAATTTTATTACTGTTTGCATGGTAACTTTATTGAGGGTAATCTTATTAGGGTCTTTCAACTTAGGACGTCCACCTACAAGGTGGACAGAGGACCCTGTAAAAGTCCTTTTGGAAGTCTATACGAAAGGCCTATGTCCAACAGTGGACTTAATAACGGTATAATTATATAGTAAGAAATCGCGTTAACAAATTTTATTTTTTATATCTGTGGTTCTACTGCTAAAAGTCATTGACCTGTTTGAATCCAATACAAAAAAAAAACAATTAATTTAACATATTTCATATTGATCAATTTATACATGTTGATTGGAAAATAAATGTCAAAGCTTTAAAGTTTTTGTTGACTAATATAACATTTGATATGTTTTATCACAGTCCACACTTACAATACTTTTATATCTATAACGAATCATCCTGTATATATATATGCTCATGGCCCTATCACCTTTTAAACGCTATATTTATTTTTTAGTGTCTAAAAATATGTGTAATCTTTATTGTAATGAAATATCACAATACTTCTATTTATTAATTCCAGTTATTACTTCTCAAATTCTTGTTCGATGATTCTGCTTTTTCAATCCCACTAGACACACACAAAAACCTAATTTAAAAAATGTAACAAATATCAAAGTAAAGTGATTTGACTTTAAAGTTACTATCTTGCGTTCCACGGATGAAGGCTAATACCATCTGAACTTTATGCCTCGTTAACAACAACACACTGGATTTAACTGAAATTTTCGTTTCATAGTTGCAATTTATGTAAAATGCTAAACTATAAATTTAACAGATACATCGTCGACTGCCAAGATGTACAACATTTTTATAAAATCACATCTATTTTTGTATTCATTTGTAAATAAATACATCAGTGTGATGTGATATTTAGTTTCACGAGTCGAAATATCTAGATATCAAAATACAATGCCATGTATTAACTCGAATCTATTAAAACATTTCCAACTTGAAATATATGAAATTATGATTAGTTCGAAATCTGAATCAATTAATAGACGCCAATTGCAAGACGTAAACTTATACCATAGATCGCCACGATGATCAGTCTTGTGTTTACCTTGTAATAAATTATTTATAACAATCTTGCCATTTTACAACATGGTATAAGGTTTTTATGGCCCCCGTTTTGTGGGACCTCTAGCGCTCTAATCGTGTGTAACAAGCGACATTATATAGAGTAAATTGTTTACATTTTTTCCAATTCTACGCTCCTCTTTTGTTCTACAGATTTTTCATTCATTTCTCTGCTGTCTTTCTCATTTTCTTCAATCTCTTTCCATACCTTTTTCCCTTTCATACATAGCCTCTCTTCTTTCAAATTAGTCTTTAAGCTGAAGGTCCGCAAACTCAGCTCAGGTGAAGCTGTAAAAGCCTTCGGGCTAATAACATCGACATCAACAGAAAATATGTAAGTCGGAATAGTGTAATTTTTTTTATTTCATCTTTATTTTGCAATTTTATTTTGTATCCATTATTTTATAACCTTAAATATTTCTGTTATAATTTTTATTCCAGTTTTTCCCAGTTTGTTCACAATATTTATCTCTCTTCTATTCAGTTACTTCTTATTTATTTTTATGACTGTTTCGATTATCCTCCTACAGTACTCCGGAAAGATCTGGCTAGCGAGGCCTTGTTACTGTTCTTTATCCTTTTCTGTAACCAAAAGTAACTATGTGAATCACGGTCTGATCCACTCCCGGGTCACAGGCGCAAGAAGGACTCTCCTTGAACTTTAATTCATAGGAGTACTGTAAGGAGTCCTCATGACCCGCTTGTTATAACATTACGTGTCATCATAATCATTACAGCAGCCGTAAAACCTTCACTGTTAAACGTAAACCTTCTCTATATATTTACAAACGGAATCATGTATCCAGCATTATCTAATAATATCAAGAAATAATTTAATAAAATTATATTTTATTTTAAAACTATACCTATTCCAGAAGTTACTCAACAAATAATTGTAGAACCACTAAATGGCTTTTTAAAAAGAATTTATGTTTTCCACTGACTCTGTCCACTGAGGTACTTTATTTAGAGTCGCATCGTGCAATAGGTGTTGCTTCGTTTAAAATGTAAATGCCCGCACCCGCCTCTTATTTAAACATTTGATTGCATTAGAAATTCACTAGAGCACAAGATGCTGTTTTAGTTTGTAACGTATTTAATTAACATTGATGAAGTTGGGATTGATACATGTTAAACTTTCTATAAGTATCATCACCATTATTAACTCAGCTATATGACGTCACTGATAGACAAAAGCCTCTTTCGTATATTTCCATTAGGACTGATTGAATGTGGCCTATATTCAGCTTCTTACGATGGCCTTAACTAAGACGCCTATCCAACATGTGGGCGGATGTGCGACTCGCTTTTCAATCTGTGGTCTCCACTGCAGAACTTTAAATCCTTAGCAGTAATTTTGTGATCTATATGGCATACCCACTTATAGTTCAACTTACCAATCAGCTAGGCTATGTATTTTTCTCTATTACTATAGTTAAGACAGTTAACGAGATTTTGTTAATGTCAAAATCAAAACCAAAATATACTTTACTCAAATAGGCTATTACAAGTACTTACGAATATTCAATCAACCTAAATTTCAGTATTTTCAGTCCTTCAGAAAACCACCACCCGTATGGAAGGTAGTTCTGCTAAGAAAAGCCGGTGGAAAATTCAACGGTTGCTCTTAACGTATATAGTTTTACAATGAGATCACGACAATAATAAAGCTACTTGAATGACCATCAACTACATTTAATTTCACAAATTAAAATATATTACTATTTGATAGTAATACACTTCTTTCAATATTGATTTTAAATTTATCCGTGACAGATTTGAAATTGTTTGTAGATTTAATTGTTCATATCTACGCCTCGTGTCATAAATGATTTATATAATCTGCGACTTATTACCGCCT
Organism: Battus philenor; assembly: GCF_028537555.1. Taxonomy (NCBI): domain Eukaryota; kingdom Metazoa; phylum Arthropoda; class Insecta; order Lepidoptera; family Papilionidae; genus Battus; species Battus philenor. The sequence continues at coordinate 1,304,445 of NW_027181704.1, forward strand.
TGACAATATCGTAGAAAAATCTTATTTATATCAGGAGAGAATTTTTCACGATGGACACAAGATACTTTTTCCTCTAGGGCAAGGACAAGGTTATGTAAGTTTCTTACTCATTAAAACCTTCTCAAGGGTCGTCTTGGGGTACTTAGGAAAAGCCTACTATAGAATTTTCAGCTGCCCCTCAGTACTTTGCCAGGACAAGGAAGAAGCTGTACCTCCCCCAGCATCTTCGCTGTACCACGGCAATACCAGACCACTACAGGTTGCTCCCTTCTCGGGTTGGCATTAAGTGGACTATGAAGGACTCCACCCTGAAAGCCTACAAACCCGATGCCCTTTCAATCGCCTATTACGACTAATAGTCAATACTTTAGCCTTATTATACTCGATATAAAGGGTTGATCGTCGCATCAACTAGTGGGGTGCGTACCTACGCCGTATCTGCCGGCTCGTGGTCCACTATAAACCTTTTAACTCCAACATTCGAACAGTTCTCCTTTTTATATTACAATGTATATTGAAATACAAATAAATATTTTTTTATAAAACGTAACAATAAACTTCATATGGGAAGGTTTGACGTATGGGATCACGTTTGGTAGTAATGAATTACGTACAACCGGAAACTGGATCACAGTTGGTAGAAGTTACTTAATCGAACGCCTAATTAGATACGTGACGAGGTAACTTCCTTATTCGGGGTGAGAAGGTGAATGTCAATCAAAATCTACTAGAGGCAACGTGAATTTAAGACTTCTTTTGGTCTTAAAAAGGCATATTTTTAAATTTAACTTAACATGACTCTTACTTATACATATTTTAATACAGCCTAACTATATCACGGTTTTTCAGTGACATAGTTAGGCGGAGTACTAGTCGTTATTAGTATTTATAATCATTTCATCACATCAATTTAACAAAAGTCATTGATACAAGACGATTGTCAATAGATGTAAAAGCTTGAAACAAGTGGATATATAGCATATCTGTAATGAAAAAGCTTTAAAACTTTTACACATATCCAATAACCATGTATCAAAGAGATAACTTTGAAATATCTCATATTAATTTATTATTTTCTTATAATTTAACTAACTATCTAAATTAAAATTTAACTATCAAATATTAAAAATTTATTTCTTCATTATTATTACGTCATTTATTATTTCCTAAAATGATTAATGGGTTCTGTTTAATATATATATAAATATATATATATATATATATATAAATATATATATATATATATATAAATATATATATATATATATATATATATATAAATATATATATATATACATATATATATTAATTGATAGCGATTGTGCAATAATTTGAGCAACCCGCAGTATTAGCTTACTAGAGGGCTTTATACGTACCCCTGTCTTGGGTTCATAGAGACAGTTTTGCTAAATCATTTATTCACATCCTTTATTTTATTTTTTTGTTTTTTTTTTTTCACTCTATCGTCCTTTTTAACATCTCTTACTCATTCTTATCCATTTCTTTACCTTTCTCACCTTGCATCTAATCCTTCACCGTTCCTCCTAGATTGCTAATTAAAAATTTTGAATTATTAATTAAGGCCTATGCCTAGCAGTGGGCGTCCATCGGTTGAAAATAAGAAGATACATGTGAAGGGGCCAAGGGAAAGAAATGTTGAAGATAGTCATGCTTGAAAAATTTCAGGATGGTTCAAGTTGAAAACAAAAGGAGGTTTACTGATTGTATATTATATGGAAGGAGCCTCGTGTCGGTGCAGTTAAATTATTATGAGACCTATGCGATACTGCACTGGGTATATGAAATATTAAAACGACCGTAGGCGCACTCTTGAACTACGAAGTCCGCCCGATGGGACCGCAACTGGTATTTCAATGCATTTCATCTGAATAATAAATTCGACCAGCGCTGTTCTTGATGGGGGAGTAACTGAATAAAGTTTCAGTTCCGTTCATTTAAATATTTAATTGTCGCGAAAGACCAAATTGGATTTAGGAATTGTTTTCCGATGCGTCTATCTAATTTGAAATTTCAGTTGGAAAAATTTTGTAGACAGAGATCACTTTTTTAAATATAGCTTACCTCGCGAATTAACGAAATGAAGTTTTGTAAATTGTTATTTTTATATTTACCCTTCGTGTTATACATATCGTCGTTATTTCATTTAATAATTACTGCAATAATTGTTGAACTAGAACGTACTGTACATTAATTGGTCGCAAATAATCCGTACATTGGCTCCTTTTAAGCCTTTTCACATATAAAAATCACTTTACAGATATAACACACAATGAGAAGTGTGCAAAATTTTCATCGATGTTCTCCACCAATAAAATAAATAAACTATAAAGAAGATATAAAACCTTTTTAATTACTACAAAAACTCGGCCACGAGTGGAACAATGAAGTAAACAGGTCAGGGCGCATTTGAGGTCGCCGGTCGTATCGCTACAACCGAAATTCGCTGTTATAAAATATTTAAAACAAAAGGATTTAAACTGCGTTGAGCGATATGAAACGTAGCTTGAAATATTAAAATAGCTGCGGGCCTTGCGAAGCAAGAGGCTCTCCTTGGCGGGCGCTTGTATGCGTTTTGTTCGCTTCATAAATATTTCAACTATTATTTCGACCGTCTACAATTGTCGGTGAGATTTGGAGCCCGGAATCGATGTTAAGTCGCTGTACTTAGCAGTGCTTGGGAGCTAAGTAACGAAGCTGTATCGAGAGCAACGTAGATGACAGGAGCTTTATTGTAAGCTCGGACAGCATTGTATTTGATAAGTCATGATAACAGTTAAAGCTTCAAGATGGATTTAATTCACGCCATTATCATGGTGCCTCTTTTATTACCTTGTAAAAAAATAAAACTACACTTTTTTTTTTAATCAAATTTCGAGAGAAATTCGGCAAGTTTTATTAAGCTATGGGGAAGGAGCGTTGCCTTGCATGATAATGCTAGAGACTTTTCTATCACCAAAAGTTATTCGCCTGTCACATTCTGTATGTAATGAAAGATATATATATATGTATATATATATATATATATATATATATATATACAAGAGTGAGCAGGCAAGCACAAGGTAATTGGTAATTGGAAGTAGGTTGATGGACGTTCTCAAAGTTGCTGGAAGCTTCTGGATGTGGACAGCAAACAGCTAACTTTCAGGGGGCGTCTGTCAGCTGGAAAGGAGAAAAAGAAGGTTGTATAAAGCTGTGATTGCTTTATAGTGTATATGTTACAACTTAGGCTATATTTAATTATTCTTTATTATGATGAAACAAACACACTGTTCTACTTTTCATATTTGCAATTAAGTAACCAAAATTAAATTTTAGATCAGTTTTTTAAAAGAATAAAAAAATATGGGCTCTTTAAATAAAACTGTTAAGAGAAGTTCAACAAGTTGTAAAAATTTTGCAACCTTTAGTTACAAATAAATATAAAAGTTATTCGCCACATTTAGGGAAATAGAATAGATGTAGTATATATTTATATCCGCGTCATCAGTTTTAAATAAAGCTTGACTTCATTTGCGTTGGATAACAAAATAAAAGGTCTGACGTTGAAAGCGAATTTGAAAGTGGACCGCTTCGTAAGGGATCTCGGAATTAATGTGTCCATGTTAAGGCAATGTTTGTTCAATACCCTATGCGCCACCTGGGGACTGTACAATGTCAATATTTAAGATCAAAAGAACTATTTAGTATATTGCGATTCATTCTATTACGGTTGTATTTTAAAAATATATAAGTTGATATATTGACAGAATTATTTATATATATTTTTTATTAATGCAATTTGAATAAAGAATTGTTAAACTTTGCCTACTGTTGTCAGGCAATACTTTGCGGAAGTCCATCCCAAGTAAGAAAAGGACTAATATATAGTTACTTAGAAGCATTTAATGCAAAAATATTTATTTGTAAATCGAACAATGGGATGTCGGCACTAGGCTATGCTTTTCAACGATAATTTATACAGGATGATAGTTTATATGTGTACAAGCTTGGAGTCAGTCGGAAGCCAACTTTATTTTGGTTGATTTATTTATTTATTTAAATAGGAATCAAATGTTAAGCACCATATGCATACACAAGCCAATTAAAATAAAAAAAAAGGAAATTAAAATTCACGCGCCGGCGCGAGACCGGCACTGCGAAAGGAATTTACTCCATCGGCGCCTGTTTTTTTTCGCACTTGGAGGACCTTTCTTGTACTCATATTGCAGGCGCAAAAACAAATTTAAAAATAACTTAATCGCCTGCAATGTTAAAACGTTCAAGCGCAGTTCAAACACGTTAAAATGTTCTCTTCGCGCTATGCCGGCACCGTACTGGCTTTCTATTCGCATTGTTTGCCGCATGCGCATTTATAGGCGAGCTGGCGGGCGGTGCACTTTATTGCTCGACTTCTGCTGCGTAGCGGAAGTAGCTATATATTAGTCCTTTTCTTACATAGAACTGTTCGTCTGAAGAGACCGTTAGCGGGGAACATCGCTCATGCTGCCGATGGCTATTGGAGCCGATAGTTTCACGAGTGGCGGAAGCCATAATCGCCACGATTGGTGCTCGCAGTGTGGTATATCGCAGAGAAGCTGCTGCCCACCCTCTTCATATATCATATATTTATATTATTATATACATCATTGTTTCAGTTTATTTTTATTTATCTAAGTTAATTACTACGTACATACAATATGATATATATCTAGTATCTTTATTCTTAATTATTCTATATATGTTTATAACTTTCGAATGTAAAATAACTTGTAAAATATATACAAACTAACTGATCCCGCAAACGTTGTTTTGCAAAAAAAAATTGATATTTTAATTTACAAATAAAAAATAAGGGTTGATCGTAGAGGGGTGAAAATTTATGGTTGTATGTATTCTTGTATGCTGTATCATAAAAAAATAAAAACTAAAAATTTCGTTAAAAAAAAAAATTAAGTGTGAACAACCTTTATCACTTAGGGGTATAGAAAATAGATAGCAGCCGATTCGAAGACCTACTGAATACGCATATTAAATTCGGTAAAAATCAGTCAAACCGTTTCAGAGGAGTTCAAGTTCGAACACCGTGACACGAGAATTTTATATATTAGATATAGAGTTAATATATTTCAATATGTGCCTTGTAAAACAATATTTAAGAGAATGTTTTAACACTCGCATTAAAAAGCTCCATTCGATACAGCCAATGTTTATTTTATAACGATAAAAATGCAGAAAACGCCATTATCAATGCGTTCTGCAGACAATGCACTCACGTATGGAACTTCGCTTATCAAACTGTCTTATAGAAATACGCACTAACATTTTGTACATACTTAGATGAAACTGTTTAATTTTATGTTTAATCTAATTACTTCTATTACCATTTTAAAATACAATAAGAATTCTGTCTGAAATACAGTCTAAACGCGTGTTACACTTAGAGATGAAGGTTGTCTCTTGTATACAGGATGTATGGTTGTTGGAATAAAAGCTCCAAAGTGGTGAATAATTAAACCATTTGTTTTTTTGAGGTATGGTACAATCAGGTGGTTTCAGAAATAATAAATAACTATTTAATGGAATCAGGTGTTACCTTGCGGAAGTCCATCCTAAGTAAGAAAAGGACCAATATTTAGCCACTTCTGCACATGCAGTGGTAGTCGACTAGACTCTAGACTCTATGTTTGGCACTAATCGGTGTAACATAATTCCTGAATATGCCCCGTGGAGGGGTGAAACATGTGTTGAGTAATTTAGCGGTGGCGGTTGTGTGATTCGCATTGTTTGCCGCATACGCATTTGTCAGCGGGCTGGCGGGCGGTGCACTTTGTTGCACGACTACCACAGCATGTGCGGGAGTAGCTAAATATTGGTCCTTTTCTTACTTAATAAATAACGTAAAGGATTACTGTATGTAAAAATTAACTACTGTTTACTATCTGTTCGGTAGACTTTGTAATGCAAGCAGTTATTATCCTATCGCATTACAATAGAAAAAAATAATTAATGTTACATAAAGAAAAATGTTCAAAGCTTTATGCTGGCAAAAGCATTACGTTTACTTCTTCCACAAGCTAGCTGGTCATCTCACGCCGGCGCGAGAAATAAGCTGTACAATGAGGAGCCAGTCTCGCGCCGGCGCGAGATGCCGACAGATGAAATTTTATGAGCCAGTACGGTGCTGGCATCGCGCGAAGTAACATGCTAACGTGTTTGCACTGCGCTTGAACGTTTTAACATTGTATGCGAACTATTGAGTTATTTTTTTAATTTTTTTTATTGCGCCTGCAATATGAGTAAGAGAAAGGGTCCACCACGTGCGAAAAAAACTAGGCGCTGATTGAGTGAATTCCTTTCGCAGTGCCGGTCTCGCGCCGGCGCGTGAATTTTAATTTCTTATTTTTAATTTTGATTAGCTTGTGTATGCATATGGTACTTAGCATTTAAATATAACATTTAAGCATAACAAAAAGAAGGTTGGCTTCCGACTGACTCCAAGCCTGAACAACTATAACTTATCATCCTGTAAAAAATATCTTTGAAAAGCATAGGTCTAGTGCCGACATCCCATTGCTCGATGTATTAATAAATATATTTTGTATCCATTAAACGCTTATATATAAGAGAAAACTGAATTTCTGTAACAATTGCGTTTAATTTAACAAACTGAAAAGTCTTTTTCTAGTGTCGCATAAAATGAATATATTCAGTTAAATAGTAAAAATTATAAAATATGGTTAAAAAGAAATTATAGCTATACTAATTTTTGATTTTATTAACACTCGTCGAAAATTTGTTCTTCCACCATGGCAGTATTCATTGTTTCAGAATCTAGTGTCTAGCCAGTTAAAATCTATTTTTTAATGTTCTCGTGTTCGCGCCTGACCACTAACTCGCCTGATGAAAAACGACGATAAAAGCTTTAGTAAAATGAGTTGTATGAACTGAAAATAATGTCTTAGTAATGGGATGTGTGAAATTATGAATTTAAAACGAATATACGGGTTAGATTCCCTGGTTAAAATTTTATATAATTCACATTTTGTGTATTAGTCATATAGGATTGCCACTGCTCACAAAGGTGTCACAAAATTTTCCATGGCAGCGTTCTCTGCATACCGTAATACCACACTGTGATGGCCAAATCGAGCCGCCAAGTGTGGCGATTGTTGTATATTGACCCATGTTTATCTTAGAGGGAGGTTGATGCCTTGCAGAAGGCGTATATGCATTGAAACGAAGACGATAAAAAGAAAAGAAGTTATGCAAATATCATAATCAATAACTTAAATGAATTATCACTTAATTATTTATGTAATTAAAATATAACTCGTTGCTATTACATATTGATAGCCAAATTAAATTCTTACATATATATAAAGATTACAATAAAGCCTTTATTGAATCTTATATAACTCATATATATATACTTATAATATATTTATTGCATACAAAACACGAAAATACGTAAATACAGGATGAAAATAAAACATAAAACGAAACATAGGTAATATTAATTTAATAAATAAAAAGAAAGTTTATACAATTATTATGACATTAGATTAAAATTAGTGAAGAACTTTCTGGACTAAATGCCACTCGAAATAAAGAAATGACTGCTTAAAAACCGACGTAGCTTGAAGAGTTTTTCGTCTGAAATGGCAGTGATCGGACCACATCGCACGTGCAAACAATGGCTGTTGGGGTTTAAAGGCTCTCACATGGCGGCCACAGAGACGGTGTAAGTCTTCGCCCTAGGTATATCGACGACATAGTTAAGATCACGACAACTCCCTGGATATCATCGCAAAACCTAGCACTGGGCGTCTATTAGCTGAAAGAAGAAGAAGTTATGAATTAGATATGAGGAGTTCCGCAGAAGAGCCAAGATCACTGACGTAGCTACTAGTATATTTTTCTCTAGTTAAGATACACCGCAGGATTTTGTTGACTACGAGACCAGAGAGCTCTCCAAAGCTCTAGGCCTTAAAGAGAACGTATCAATTTTTTTAATGGAATCAGGCGTTACCTCGCGGAAGTCCATCTTAAGTAAGAAAAGGATCAATATTTAGCCACTTCCGCACATGCAGTCGTAGTCTTTTTTATCTTATTAATTCTAATTTCTATGTGCAAAAAAGTGCACCGAGAGAGTCTCTCTGTGTTTGGCATTAATCGGTGTAACTTAACTCCTGAAGATGCCCCGTGGAGGGGTGAAACACGTGTTGAGTAATTTGGTGGTGGCGGTTGTGTGATTCGCATTGTTTGCAGCATACGCATTTATCAGCGGGCTGGCGAGCGGTGCATTTCATTGCACGACTACCACTGCATGTGCGGAAGTGGCTAAATATTGGTCCTTTTCTTACTTGAGAACGTATCCTTCGTAATCCTCGCAATATAAAGCGTTGAAAATTTTATATAAAACACACTATTAATGCAATAAATCGACTCATATACTGCATATAAAAATTAAATATTAAAATAAATTGATGCAGTACAGATCTACAAAAGCGAATTCGTTCTACGTATATAGTTAATAGCCTCAGAAAGGCTTTAATAATTCAAAACCTATTTCATGTTCGTTTCGTTTTGTATATTCAAAAGCTATTTCTTGGGAATCGAGAAGTGTAAACGGCACTCGGCGGAGAACTACATTGAAACTGCATCGAAAACGTGAAGAGTGTATCTTTGCAAGAGCATACATGTAATGTGCTTTTGTGTGTGAAACAACTGGCGATCGGGACATCTTAGTTATATTAAGTATACTTTATATATATACAGGGTGATTGATATTTAAACTTTGAAGAGGTGTATATATTACTAGTTATCATTATAAAGTGATCAAACTTGAAAATCTTTCGCAAATCAACAGGCCCATAACTCCTGTCAGTTTAAAGTCTGCATGAATAGATAAACAACAATTTTGACATATTCCAATTCGAATTTTAAAATGTATTATTCTTTTTTTGAAATCATTGATTGGTGTATCGTATGTTTATTAAAAGAAAAACTTATCGCGTCGTAGAATTTATAAAATAAGTTCGTCACTTTTTGACTTGATGTTACCTGTGTTAATATAGTCACATATTACATACGTCATTAACTTTCTAGCGTCGTTTTTATTACAGCTGATAGTCGTAATCTTCAAAATATCAGTTTCTTTATTACGATTTTGAACAAGGTATTCCAGTTTTTCTTACGTAGGTCTATGAATTATATTCTTCAGAGTGTGGTTGATTTATTGTATTTGAAGTAAGTTTCACGAGTAGATCTCTTTATTCAGAATCGTCGAAACCTATTGTTAGCCTTGCAAGGATGTTATAATTTCATCGGAGTTGCAGTTCCGCTACTGTTCCCCGTTACTTCTCCCGGTGTTTCTCTTCTTCTTGGTGTCTTCTTTTTGTTGCACCCTCTTGCTTGGGCGTGTGGAGTCACTATGTAGGTGACTTTTTGGGTAATCCACTAGCTAGATACGACGTGAGTGATAACACTGTCAAGGTCTCCAAGAGTCACTGGATAGGCAGCGTGATTCCGGTCTTAATGGCAATCTTGGGGGGGGGGGATTGCAGTGGGCTTCTATCGGTTCCCATAATAGTGATGATAACGGTAATGGTAGACTTCACCTTCGTGATCTTTTGTTATGTTTGTTTCATTTTTGAGTCACGTTGTCGATTTATCCAATGACACGTTATAAGAATGATAGATTTGTAGTCAATTTGAACTCTTTGGTTATGGATACAGCATCTTTTTAAAGTATATAAACAGGGGCGTGTGTCATATTTAGTATTACAGCAAAAGCAGTAATTCTTTTATTTGTTTTTTCAGTGTAAAAAACTTTATCAAGTTTAGTTATTTAAGCTGTATATGTACAAAAGTTTGTGTATTTTTTACATAAATACATGTCTTAATTTCGTATTTTGTTTTGTGTACTTTGTGCAGTAAATGTATTCACGACTACGACTAGAAAATAATAATTTATTGCATTTAATTGGATGATTTGTTAGGCGTTTATTATTTAATGTACATGAAAAACGAAGCAAAATTTTACGGATATTTTCATCCGTATGCAAACTACGGTCATGAATGGGTGATAATGTTACTTTACTATATATTATATACCATATTATACATATACATTAGTTTTGGATGTATTGTTGTACTACTTCTTCTTTTCAGCAGTCGAATGCCTGCTGCAAAGTATAGGCCTCCTCCGAAGGTCTCTGTTCACATCCAGAAACTTTCTGTGATCTTAACTAAGTCATTGGTCCAATAAGTGCGTTTACCGGCTAAACCGCTCCTTGAGAACATTTTGGTCAGAGCGGCTGCTTCTTACTGCCACTTCAGATGAGAAATTTTTCGAGCTACTTCGGTTATCCTGGTTCTGCTGAGGATCTTCACGTTTGTGATTCGAGAGCGAAACTCCGAGTATAGCACTCTCCATTGCTTTCAGGATGACCTTCAGCGTTCAATTGATGCCTGTCGTAAGTGACCACGTCTTGGACTCGTATGCCACCATTTGTTAGTTTGATCAATTAATGTCTTTAAGAAATGTACAAGTGTGAGGGTGAAATAAATCGTATACCTTTATAAACGCAACACTCGCTCAGAACACGAAGAAGTATAAATGATACAATTTAATCATGGAATGTAATAAAATTCAGTAGAAGGAAAATTGGATTTACATTCGTGTCCCCGCATCGGACCCTCCCCTAAAGATTTATTATTTAACGCGAGTGCAAAAAAATGCCGCCTCCCTTTTCCTCTGTATAGCGTGAAGCGCCGACAGCTCGTATGCATTTATTTTTAACTGCATATCATAAAAAATTGTCGAATTTAGTTAACAAGGTTCATGCACTTATTACCGCTGTATAGGCATCAATTATCGATGTATATATAAAAAAATATTTTGAATGTTATACATACCGAAGAAAGGAATAGTGATAACTTATCTTCTGGTCTGATCTAGTCAAATCAGTAAAATCAATAACTTTACATTGCCTAAAAAAGAACTACGCTCTTAAAAAGAAGAAGATAAGAAAGTATGGATAGATGTCATCATCTATTCCGTAAGAAATGAAGAAAGAAGAAGAAAGAATAGTGATATATGTAAAAAATAGCGATGCAATTCCATACGTTTTTTATCATTTATGTCTCCTCATATAGATCAGTTGAGAAACTTTCAAAGGTCTGGATAGATCACAAAATTACTAGAAATACAAAGGTTGAACTCATGAAAAGCCTGAGGTTTCTAATATTTTGGACCTGAATACTGAGGATTCTGGATCGTCTGAAAATTGACGACCTGGTGATGTGATGCTGGAGACGGACGCTCAGAATCCCGTGGTAGCTGCACCGAAGTAACATTTCGATTCTCAAAGAACTCAACATAAAAGAGAGGTTATCGACGACTGTGCAAATACGAACCAAAAAGTCATGTTGTCTATCACTCCTATCGTTTGCTCGCAGGATGGTAAGTAATGCTATTAAAAGGAAAAAAACCAAATAAGAAAACTGAAACCAAAAATGAAACAAATGCACATGTAAACGAACTTATCAAATGTTAATAGAATATAAGACAAGTCTAGGCAATGTATTAAAAACTTTAAATCCAAACAAATCTGTGATATCAAAAAATAAAGATTAAAATTGGAAAATAAAAATGTACCTTGCCACCTAAGAGTAAAAAGATGAGAAAAGGAAGGCGATGAAAGCAAGAAGGAATGAAAGAAAAAAAATTGCAAAATATTGTGATGGATAAAAGCAAAGAATAAAAGAAATTGAGAAGTATGAAAGTGAGTGTCGAATAAAGATAAAACTAAATAAATATAAAACTCTGAAAAAATTATGTGTAAATAAAGTCTCTGTCCCAAACTAGATAGAGGGTCCCAATAGCGGGGGCCATAAAAAAAGAACCCTCAAGTTCTTTGGATATATCAGCCGTAATGAAGACTCAATGGAACGTATGGTGCATGGAAAAGTGGAAGTGAAAGGACCAATATTTATCCACTTCCGCACACGCAGTGGCAGTCGTGCAACAAAGTGCACCGCCCGCCAGCCCGCTGATAAAGGCGTATGCGGCAAACAATGCGATCACACAACCGCCACCGCCAAATTACTCAACACGTGTTTCACCCCTCCACGGGGCATCTTCACCTTCACCTTTAAATATTTAACTAAACAAAATTTGCGTATAATTATAATTTACATTTACATTTTCTTATATGAGAGCAGTTGTATAAATGAAAGTCGGTAGAGATATGTAATTGTGGACACTGTAATATTGCGCACGATATTCTGAGGCCTCGCGACTGGAGTCTAATTCTTTAATTATAAAATGTAAATTCAGGAAAATCTGCGTAGGAAATTCGTTGCGTCTCAGGGGTCGTTTATGGGGTGGAAAGTTGACGGATCACTAAACAGTTTCTGTAATGTTAAAGGATCTAGGTTGCTCCGTTTTACGTTCGTCGCAACGGCCCGCTTTCTGATTAGTATCTTCTATAATTACAATCCTTTATAATATCGTATTCTAAACTTTCAGCTGACCTCGTGTTTCTGTGAATATAATCTGTCGCGTTTAAGTTACCCTTTGACGTCGCTTTAACAAAACTAACATTTATTATTAAAATATATCAAAGAAATATCTTTAAAAGAAATGTAGTGAATTGTGTCTTTTATAAGAAAACTACAGCAATAGTAAAAACATTAGGTCGAATATTAAATTCTTTTGCAAGTAGTATGTATTTATTGATTTTTGTCCACGTCCAGTAGTGAACTTCTTATCACTGATGTGATTATGTTCAAGCCTTTTATAAATCTTTTGGGCTGTAATATTTGTATTTGGCTGATTTTGACATCATTCAAAAGGTTCTACTTTTGCTTTTCAATCGATGAAAGCCAGTTGCAAGGCATATGTATTTGCTAATTGTCACGATGACAGATCCTGCGCATGCGCATCCTGCTACTTTTCGCAACTTTAGCTATGTCGTCAGTTCATCTAGTAAGGTGTCTAAACACGCTGCATCTAATTAAAATCAATGGTTTTAGAAATAAATAGCGAAATTATAATACACTAGTAAAAAGCGTTTACAAGACTTAAAACAATTTTTTTTAAAAAGTTTAAAAGTTTGACTATCACTAATAGTTTATATTTCATATCATAAATCAAATTCAAACTTAATATTGTATCTAATGAAATCATGTCCCCCATAATAATAACATAAGCTTAAAATAAAGTCGATAACTTTAAAGTTATTATTACATTTACTGGGGTACGTAAAGCACAAACTTTCAATCCCCTTTCTACTCCCACGCGTGGTTTGAATTTTATTAACAATGTAAATCTTTGTTAAATATCGTGGTTCAATTTATGGGGTATTAACCAGAAGGGTAAAAGAGGGGTCGTGTTCTGAGCCTTTAAGGTAAAGGCGTGTGTAATAAATGGTACTCGGGAATTGTTTTTTCGGCTTAGAATAACCTCTCACTAACCATTATAATCTCTTATGTTGTGTAAAATCTTTTGCTCGTTTACTATGTATTTTGCATTTACTACTGTAGTAATATTCATTTATTTATTCAACATACAATAGACTATTTGTATTATATTTTATTATTATTTAGAGACTTCTGCACAAATTCTAATTTTGATCCAAACAAATAAATTCCGTAAGGGTCGAACTACATAAAACCGTTTAACAAAGGTACGAACTATAATGTCTGTGAATTATAGAAAAATAAAAAAAATCTTTGTAAATTAAAAAGCGAAGTAAGATAATCTTAAACACCTTACGATTTAAGATATTAATGGGGGTGTGAAATTTCTTATAAGATGCCACGGACCAGTAAGTAGCGTAAGACGACCCACAAGATGGATTATTGACTTTGTTAAGATCTTTAATGGAATCAGGCGTTACCTCGCGGAAGTCCATCCTAAGTAAGAAAAGGACCAATATTTAGCCACATCCGCACATGCAGTGGCAGCTGTGCAATGAAATGCACCGGGCAAACAATGCGAATCACACAACCGCCACCGCCAAATTACTCAACACGTGTTTCACCCCTCCACGGGGCATCTTCATTTGTTAAGATCATCAGGATCTGATGCAGGTTGCTTCCAACTATTCCTTTTGGAAATATATGGTAGAGACTCATGTCTAGCTGTGGAAGTCGTTGAAGCATAGAGACGATGTAACAGTGTGTTACGCTTTTATACAGGAAAGTATAATTCCTGGTCAAAATTGGTACTTCAATATTTACAATTAAAAAGCGAAAGGATTATCGATATGTTTATATGTAAGTATAGTACAATATGAACAATATGAAAATAATAAAAATGAACATACGTGTAAATGTATGTAAATATGAAAATAAAAATGTACAATATGAAAATATAATACGTATGACGTACGAAATCTGTTCAAAGTAGTTTAAACAGTGTTTCTCAATTAAAAAGCATAGCGAAGAGTCATATTAGAGTTCTGTTGTCAACATGTGCCTCCGAACTTTCTTTGAACTTCACGCAGGAATATGATAACTGTATGCCGCACCGCCCAAATGTACCGTGACCCCGTAGCTATAGCCATCAGATTTGCTTAGAGGAAGCAACTGTCTATCGCGAGATGGGATGCATTGCGCATGCGCGGTTATCACTGCAGCTTGGCAGAGCCTCCGAAACATGTTGTGCGAGACTTCCCTACTGTCAGTCGATAGGCGACGGTCGGAACGGACCCACGTGTCGCTCGCGATCACAACTCACCGACGTACGAACGTATCGCGTTTCGCGTAACATTTTCTGGTATAGAATTTTATTTTACTTTTATAACATGTAATGTATTAATAAAAATCGTGTTTTAAAACTTATAGTTAATAACAATATTATATTTGGAAGAAGTGACAATTACGGTAAGTAATTAAGAATTTATTATTCACTTACAATAACATACGTTTATTAATATACTTGTGGCAGTTCTATCGTTAGGTTTCTATACGTATAATATATAATTTAAAAAAGAAACAATTATATGTAATTTTCAAGAATTTACGAAGTAATTTAACATTTATTAGCGAAATAGTTTAGAGGAAAGAAAAGATTGAATTGATCAACAAAACATTAAAATGTAATATGTTGGTATCGAACAAACCATATATTAGGAACATGAAAAAAAAATATTATCATTTGAAAAAGCTACTATTGTGTTTCTTATCAGATTCTTCTGAGTAGAATTCACACACTGACACCGATAGCAGTATGTGGAGAACATAAAAAGCAATAATACTATATATAAATATATATTTATATGTATATATATGTAACAATATTTTTAACAAACGTATTTACTTAGAGAATCATATTCGAAAGAATAATTACTTGTTTTGTAGCTTTCAAAAATATATCACCAATTTATATGCATTTATACAGAATATATAAAGTAAATTTTGACTATATTTACAAATATTTATATTTACACTGTATATATCTTTTTAATCCCTGCTCGAGTGCTATTTATTTTAAGAATATATGTAAACTTTTTATTAATATTCCTAGTACGTATATATCAATTGTGTGATAGTATGTCGATGTCTAAAGTGTCAACACTACATATATAGTAGATATGATACAACATATGGCATGCATCTTTTTTATACTTAGTTTAGTTTTTATAGTTAGTTTTATAATAAATTTCTTTAGTAAAATATATTTTATTGAATACTGCTTATTTTATATATACTAGCGAAAGATTTATGGACAAATATATTGCATATATACATACCAATTAACGTGTGAAACCATACGTCCAATCGCCGTGAAAATTTGGTAAGTTAAAAGGTATATCTTCAGAAAGATTTTTTAAATTAGTATTTTTATAACTTTTTTTGAGATTGTATCAAAACTTTTTTTTATATAAATTACTATTAAGCAATATCACAGTTACCCAATGAGGCTGATAAAATTCAGACAAGCGCAAAAAAATATATGTGACAATAAATGCGTATATATAATATATGAGATGTTTTGGGTTAAAAAAAAATTTTCACCTAACTGTTGTATATGTATATATGTGTGTGTGTTTACATATAAAAATATATATGTACAGAATAACAAATTTATATTTGATGGAGTAATATAAATCAAGGAGTTGTATGAATTTTACAATAAAACTGGTCATATTATAATAATGATAAAGATAAAATTTATTTATTTAACATTGGAACTTTTAACAGAACTCCTATTGATCGACAACTTACTATCTAATTATTTAAATTTTTGACTTTACTCTGCTTCGTAAGATGTTATAATTGTGGAGAAGAAGCAGGAAGAAACTCCACAACAACACATCTTTTAATAAAGTTTTAATATATATTTATACATACACACTTTATTGGATATAGCCTAAATGAAGTCAAAATAATCAGTCGACATCGCTGCTAGGATTTTGTCATTTAAATATTCGTTTATTTAATAATAAGCCTTTTCATTTAATTTAACTTTAATATGCGTATTGAATTTCATAAATGGTAGTCCGATAATATTTTGCAGAATTTGATTAAAAAAAATATTTCGTTTATTACAAATGATATGATTTGATACATTCTGTATATAATAATTTAAATCTTACGTGACTCTTGTATATTTGTTTGTTTTTAATTTGAATATGTAACTGAAAAGATGTTTACGTTAAATAAGATATTCGTTTTAAGAAAATAAAACCTTTTTATGTTCGTAATTAGTTTCGCTTGTTTGTTATAATGTTACATGTGATTATTTTCCATGAAATAATTTAGTTAATCCCCAATAATTGTTTTTTTATGAGAGATTACAAATTTCACTGGAAACAGTCGTGGCCAATTCTATGAATAAACATTTGACATGTTTCGATAAATTTATAAGTGTTTACATTGACAAATTTATACTTTAAGTACTGTACACAAGGTTTAAAATTGAATAAAACTTGAACTAATAAAATTCAAATGAAATCCTTTTAAAATTAAATTTAAAACGTAAAGTTGACGTTTTAAAGGTTGTAGTTTATGTATGGATTTAACGAAATTATTTTCTTTGATATATAATGATTATATACGTACATCGTGTATGACATTATTTTGAATTATATGTGTTAATAAGAAATAACTTATTTTAGTTTACAATTTTTTTATCTAATCTGCATTTAACAGTAAATACATAATATATCATACTAGCTGATCCCACAAACGTTGTTTTGCAAAAAAAATTGATATTTTAATTTACAAATAAAAAATAAGGGTTGATCGTAGAGGGGTGAAAATTTATGGTTGTATGTATTCTTGTATGCTGTATCAAAAAAAAATAAAAACAAAAAATTTCATTAAAAAGATAATTTTTTTTTAAGTGTGAACAACATTTATCACTTAGGGGTATAGAAAATAGATAGTAGCCGATTCTCAGACCTACTGAATACGCATATTAAATTTGGAAAAAATCAGTCAAGCCGTTTCAGAGGAGTTCATGTTCGAACACCGTGAGACGAGAATTTTATATATTAGATATTACCAGAAAAATACATTAAATAAATAAATATTTAAAAGTACACCTTATCAATGTTTTGACGTTCTAAAATGCTTCGCATCGTTTCAATGTATATATGTACGTATATATTTTTTTAAATAGGGATCAACAACATCCGTACACGGTTGAAATTCCTTCGATTCACATAAGCGTTTTACTAATACTTTTACAGTGCGAACAGCCAAGTAGTGGAAGAACCTGCCGGCGTCATTATTTCCAGACAATTATAACTTAGAAGTCTTCAAGACAAGAGTCAATAGGTTTTTTCTAGACAAGTACATACTATCGTAGACCACATAATCGCTTAACATCAGGCGAGATCGATCAAATGATTTTTGTCTATAAAAGATTAAAAAGAACGTAATTTTAAATATCTGCTCTACGATTTCCCACAAGGATCTAAAAATCAGTAAATCTTCTTTTAACTCATTTTTTGGAAAGACTCTGTAAATTATGAGTCACTTCTTCTACAGAGATATATGTGACGTCACTAAACTGTTTTGATGTTTGATTATTATATATATACTTAATGATATTTTTATTTAACTTTACATCTCTTTTATGGCTAGTTTTTTAGTTTCTATTAATTTTAAAGAAACATTATAAAAAGGCTTTTAATTCGACTGTTTCGATATATTTTTCACTTCCTCAAGTGACAAGATAAAGATTTTTAATATATGATATTTTTAATATATCATATATTAAAAATGATGATAAAATATAAAACTTTGTGTAACATCATTTCCTTGAAGCAATAAGTAAGAAAAGAAACAATATTTAGCCACGTCCGCACATGCAGTGGTAGTCGTGCAACAAAATGCACCGCCCGCCAGCCCGCTGATAAATGCGTATGCGGCAAACAATGCGAAATACACAACTGCCACCGTCAAATCACTCACCACGTGTTACACCCCTCCACGGGGCATCTTCAGGAGTTATGTTACACCGATTAGTGCCAAACATAGAGTGAGTTTAGTCCGTTGCCGCTTTTGTTTTGTGTTTGGCTAAATATTGGTCCTTTTCTTACTTAGGATGGACTTCCGCAAGGTAACGCCTGATTCCATTAAATACATGAAGCAGTAGTTTATACTTCACGGGTGGTGACCACAAGCCTGTAGACGCGGCATGAGAAAGCCTTCAACTAAGTGAAAAGATAAAAGATAAAATAGGTTTATTAAACATAGGAACTTTTAACAGAACTGTTATTGATCGCCAACTTATTATCTATTTATTTTATTCTTAACTCTTTTTTGCTTCGCAAGGTATTATAGTTGTGTAAAAGAAGCAGGAAGAATCTCCACAATACATATTTTAATAAAGCTGTCAGACGATATGGTTGTCCCATATATAGATATAAAATGTAATGCTAATAAAACTCTAGTAAAATGTAACTGAAAATTAAACTATTAACCACATTTTAAAATATAAAAAGGAATAATAAAACATACGCTAAAGAAGTATAAGCGGAGGTTTTATCCTATTCTTGGTTACCAAGTAAAATTATAACGGTCGATCAACTAAGAAGCGGTTAATAATCCGGTGTACATTGATATTGAAATATAGAGCATATATAACATATATGTCATAGTAATAAAACATATGTTTTAAGTTTGATGATATTTACAAAGGTTTTTTATTATTAGACCTCAGTGAAATTGAATGTTAGCGGTTATCTAATTGACTCTGCCTTGCGATGATTCTTTCAATGATTTCTAATAGAACCGGTTGAAAGCGACCTGCATTAACAGGGTTACCTGTCTACCTTGTCGTCTTTTACTGCACTTGCCTTTCCGCGGTCTTTACTTCAAAATTTTAAGGCCTCAGTGGTAATATCAACTTGCAAATCTTGGATAAGTTGACATCAGATTTCATGAAATACATAAATTAGCAAAATAAATGAATAGATACAAAATTATTGTGATTTAAACAAAGCAAAAATGGAATAGATTAGTAAGTGCAATACGTTATCGCTGTACAAATTGCACGTAAAAGTAATTTAACTGTCTGGGATTCAGTTGTAAAAATAAATATCATACGATCCCGTGTGTAAATTTACCATCGTGCCATTCTCTGACATGCCACGATGTATAATTTCCAACGTTGTTTCGATATTAAAATTTTTAGTTATTTTATAGGTGTACTGAAGTCGTTCCCGGCGAGTTATGCGAAACGCCGGTTAAGTTGCAAGCGGAGCTTAAATGTTTTATGCCTCCGCAGGATTTTGAGACTTACGTAACTTAAATGTACTTACTTCACAGCACGGATTTTCGTGTTGGCTAACATTTTTATCAATGTATACAACAATTACTTTGTTTTTTAAAATTAGACTAATTTAAAATGATTTATATCGCTTTTATATTTCTTTTTAAGTTCCTGACGTATCGACAATGGAACCCATAAATCATACGATCGCGTTGTAAAATCATGTATATCATTTCAGCTATACAACAGATTTTTAATTAGACCGATCCTAAGGGGTATGCATCCCGCGTCGGATGACTTTAACACATCGTCTTCTTATTTTCAACTGATAGGTGCCTATTGCAAAGGCCTCATTAGACTGTAAGTGTCTTCAACTATGTCGTTGATTCACCTAGTGGGGTGCCACGTCGACTGGCTGGTGGTCGACATTCGAGAACCTTTATTGTGACCGTCTGAAGTGGCAGTGGGGTGCCACGTCGACTGGCTGGTGGTCGACATTCGAGAACCTTTATTGTGACCGTCTGAAGTGGCAGTGGGGTGCCACGTCGACTGGCTGGTGGTCGACATTCGAGAACCAATATTGTGACCGTCTGAAGTGGCAGTGGGGTGCCACGTCGACTGGCTCGTGGTCGACATTCGAGAACCTTTATTGTGACCGTCTGAAGTGGCAGTGGGGTGCCACGTCGACTGGCTGGTGGTCGACATTCGAGAACCAATATTGTGACCGTCTGAAGTGGCAGTGGGGTGCCACGTCGACTGGCTCGTGGTCGACATTCGAGAACCTTTATTGTGACCGTCTGAAGTGGCAGTGGGCAATGGTAGGGCAATTTTTCGAGCTACGTTAGTAATATTGATTCTTCTGCAAATTTCGTCATTCCTAATTCGATCTCACAGCGAAATTCCGAGCATAATTATCTCTATAGCTCTCTGGATGAACTTGAGCCTTATAATAAAGTCCGTCGTAAGTGACCACGTATCGAATCCATACGTTATGGCTCAACTACTTTGGTTATTTTCGTTTTTACTATCCTAAAAGCATGTTGAAGGTCCTGGGATAAAGAGAGGAAAATAATTAAAATTACACAAGAATAATTGGAAAACTATTTTTAGTATTACCATACAAATTCAGAGAAAATTTTAAGTAATAGTGCCTGGATACTATACTTATAATGATACAAAAATAAATTTTACGATTAATTTACAATTAAAATGAAACTGTGATCAAGAATTAATTATAATTTGTTTGTAAAAAATAAATTTTATATTTATTCTTCCAAATCAATTTCATCTTCTAAGTAATCCCCGCCTGAAAAAACGTATTTTTTCTAACGCCTTTTCAGTTTTCGAAGGTTTCGAATTAGTCTTTTTTAGATATAGTCTTTAAAATCTTTTTCGATTCAATTTTTATCTCTTCCATAGTGTTTAAAAGACATCCCCGCATGGATTTTTGCTAAATCGCCAAAAGTAGCACGAAGCCATATCCGTTGAATACTGTAGTTGTGGAACGATATTAGTCGAGTTTTTAACGCTTTTTTCCCAAAAAAATTGAGTTATTGGCACCAATCACGAGTTGAAACATTTAACAAAAACACTTGTAACTCGGAGATGATTAAAATTTTTCACAAAAATGCTTGTCAAATGTTGTCAATCATATCGTCCTTAGAAAAAAAATGTCTGCCTTCATTACTCCCAGGACTTTTAAAGGACAGTTCCACCTTAATTTTTGATCCCAGCATATAATAATAATTTACGAGTAAAAGAGGTTCTAAATCTTAGATGTAAAATTAAAGACTGTATTAAGTAATTAGCATAATTGATCCGTTCAGAGTGTTATTAGAAAATGTCTGAATTGACAAAATTATATGTCTGTGCCTGCGAGTGTAACATCATACAGGGTGTTTAATATCGCGTGGTTTATGAGTTGAGGTTTTACTTGAATTTTTTTATCTGTTAACAAGAGGACATTTCTCTCTTCATATTAAGAGTGTATTTAGTCAAAACTCGCTGTTAAACTACTGGGCTATAAAATATGTAGATTCATTTACAACATAATTATTAATGTTTTGTCGTGTATAAAACGAAATAAGGTTTAAAAAAAATTCTGTATAACTTTTTACTTGTTTTTTTTTTTCAATTACATAATGACTGCATGAAGGTATAGCTGATTTGCTGCCTATAAATATGTTTTAATAAATGACATAATAAGAATATATTAAAAAGTCGTTTCAAAATTCTAATTGCTAAATATTAAATTTTTCTAAATGACAAGTTAGCTACGTTTCTTAATAATCTATATATATAAAATTGTTATTTAGTATTCGAAAAGTAAATTAAAGTGCGATCTAAATCAGATTGAAACTTTTATTTATTATTGTATTACATTTATAATATGTAATATACATTATTTATTATAAATATATATGTTATATATAAATGCATGTTTGTTTATGTTAGTTTAAGTATATATGTTTATGTATGTATATGTAAGTTTGTTTGTTGTGTATGTTTGTTGTTTTGTAAGCGTCAACTACCCATTATTAGTACTTTTACTTCATCCATACTATGTTTGTCTGTAAGAGATTGCCTTGTGTGATAAGACCGCCCTTTGTACTTTTCTGTATGTTATTGTGAAACTATTGAAATGTACATCCTAACGTATGCAATAAAGAATAAGAAATAAATAAATTCTCTTGCAATAATAACCAAATCAAATCAGTCATAATTAAAAGCATCACAACGTTCGTCTCCAAAGTTAGACACGGTCATATCATTTTTGTTAAGCACACAGCGGTTATGATAAAAGTAAATTGAATAAACTGATAAACTGAAATTAGATTAAGGGAATTTGAAGCGTGCTGAAAAATGGCATTGATACGTATAGGAATATCGTTTTAAGTAACAAAGGTTTTTGTTTGTAAATATACCTTCATCTGATGGTGTTGTCTGTGTGATCTTATCTCGATAACACTAGACCAGACACATATTTAGCAACTCACCAAAATTTGAGTGTTGCTAGATGATGACAATGCATTTGCCGTATACTATCGACCTGGTACCACCAGATTTCCACCTAGTACCAGGTCAACATTAAAAGAGAACTGCCATAAACGCCCACTGCAAGGCATAGGTCTCACCTAAATATTACCACCACGATTTTAATTGGGGTTGACGATCCCAGTGTGGTATTATGATACGCAGAGGACGCTACTGACCATCCTCTGAACACTTGTTGGACAGTAGCAATCCTATATAATTAATGCACAAAGTGTGAATTATATAAGATTGCATCTCGGGAATCGAAGACATCAGCGCTGAAAGGTTCTAGCCACTAGGCAGAGCGACGAGCCAAAACTCCTTTGCGGTTTTATTTTGGATCAGATGTCCCATAAATTCTACAAAAATGACGTCTTGTAATTTTCCTATAACATATCAAAAAGTCATCAAACATAATATACTTTTTTTGTGATTTGACGGTGGCAGTTGTGTAATTCGCATTGTTTGCCGCATACGCTTTTATCAGCGGGCTGGCAGGCGGTGCACTTTGTTGCACGACTACCACTGCATGTTCGGAAGTGGCTAAATATTGGTCTTTTTCTTACTTAGGATGGACTTCCGCAATGTAACGCCTGATTTCATTATATATAATATACTTTAGTAATAGTAAATAATCTATGAAGATTTCATGTAAAATGCGAAATTTTTTTTTTAATTTTTATTATAATACAGAAAATCTGTTTTCAGTAATCATTTCCCGTTAAATTACCAGGTCAATAATAGCTGGTGCGACCTGGTAATTCATTTCACGTTTTTCTTCTAATCTCTCACTTCTAATGGCCGAATTTGGAAAATTTTGTAGCATTTCAATCTACATTCGTTTAGCCATATCATATCGTTTCATGGTTGGTGGTGGAAAAACGATCTCCAAAGACTTGTTGTTGCTTGTAAAAGTTTATATTGGTCGAGTCAGTAGTTATTTACGTTCTGTAACAGGGAGCAGTTTAACGTTACCGTATTTGCCGTAACTGTTATTGCTATATTAGATGGCGGCCGATTTTACGACTCACTCGAGCTGCTAGTGATGTTACAACTTCTATTGATTCCTCCATACCACATATATATCTGACATTATTTATATATTTATGTTCATTTACTATTTTTAACCCTTAATAGCCTGATTTACGAAAGTGATTTTTTTTAATATTACTATGTTTGATTGAGGGTCTAGATGAAGGAAAACATAATTTTTTTTTTAATTTCGTTAGAAAGAATATTATACAACAGTAAAATTCGTACAGCCAACCTATTAAAAAAAACTAATAGTAATGTGAACATTCGGTTTAACCCTTTCACGACCACGGGGACGCCGGTGTCCCAAGCAAAAATCATGGATTAATTAAATATTTACGTAACCATTGTAAATTATTTTTTTTGTTTTAATATTTCGGAAAGTACCTTTTTATTATTTTTTACTGGCAATATAGGATAACTAACACCGTTTATTGTTTATCGTCATCGGAACGTTAGAGTTCTTTTGGCGCGAATGATCTGCTGTTTGGAATAAATAATTGATATTGTAAAAGTGCTTTTCAAGTTTTTACAGTGTCAAATTATCATTACCTGTTAAGTAAATTGTTATTCTAAATATTCAGTAGTAATGTATTTATGTTGTATTCTGTGATAAATCGTTATAAAGATTATGGGACACGGATGTCCCTGTCGGCGTAAAGGGATACTTTTTATACGGAATTTCTTAACTTTTGACCTGGTGATATACCAAAATGCTATCATTTTCTTATTCATATTTTTCTCAGAATATGTTTCGTAAGGGACGTGGAGTTTTTGAACTTCGAAAAAATAAAATCCTTCAAATTTTTGTGGGCGATGAGGAAGATGACTTAGTGCTTGATGACGAAGACCAAAGACTTCTAGTACAGGATGATGACCAAGGGGTATATGATGTCGAGGTTGAAGAGACGACGACTCTTCAACGGCAAGAATCACCTGAACCTTCAACGTCTCAAAAAATCAATCCATCTAATCATAAACCAATCCATCAACAACAGGAATTGTTTCGCCGAGTACCACAAATAACTTGCCCTATTATATTTATATTATTCATAAAAAAGTAAAAAAGAGTACACTAAGTAACAAATGTACATTATTTACAACAAAACAGACTTACCAACAAGTAAACCAAAATTTAGAGTTTAAGTAGAAAGTAACCCTTAGCGACCATAGGGACATATTTGTCCCATAAATTTCCAAGAAAAATGTAAAACTTTTTTGAATTTTTAGTATAAGTTATGTTTTTAGGATGCCTATTAATTCATTACATCTAGCTAAATTAATTAAATAAGGCACCGTAACCTTATGGTCCTGAAAGGGTTAAAAGATTCGTATCAAAATTGAAACTCTAGGTTATTAAGGGTTTACGCTTATATCTCTTATGATTCTATATACTGAAGAATCTTTATCAGTTAGTTACTTTTTACGTCAAGAAAATACTTGACATTGCCCTCCTTTTCTCTATAGATTTCCCATAAAACTAGTAGTATAGTGGTCATATATGTAAAACTGAAACCAAAAACAGAAGTCAACAGTTTTTAAGAAATTATAAAATAGTCGCATATCGGAGCTTTACATTCATTTACTATGTTTTAGGCTTATATCTCCTATGAATATACAGACTAAAGAATGTTTTTAGTTAGTTATTTAGTACGTCAAAAAACTAATTGACATTGCTTCCCTCCCCCCTGTAGATTTCCCATAAAACTGGTAGTATAGTGATCATATATCTAAAACTGAAACCAGAAACAGAAGTCAACGGTTTTTAAGAAATTATAAAATAGTCGCATAACGGAGCATTACATTTATTTACTATGTTTCAGGCTTATATCTCCTATGAATATACAGACTAAGGAATGTTTTTAGTTAGTTATTTAGTACGTCAAAAAACTAATTGATATTGCTTCCCTCCCCCCTGTAGATTTCCCATAAAACTGGTAGTATTGTGATCATACATCTAAAACTGAAATCAAAAACAGAAGTCAACGGTTTTTAAGAAATTATAAGATAGTCGTATAACAGAGCTTCACATTCATTTACTATGTTTTAGGCTTATATCTCCTATGAATATACAGACTAAAGAATGTTTTTAGTTAGTTATTTAGTACGTCAAAAAACTAATTGACATTGCTTCCCTTCCCCCTGTAGATTTCCCATTAAACTAGTAGTATAGTGATCATACATCTAAAAGTGAAACCAAAAACAGAAGTCAACGGTTTTTAAGAAATTATAAAATAGTCGCATAACGGAGCTTCACATTCATTTACTATGTTTTAGGCTTATATCTCCTATGAATATACAGACTAAAGAATGTTTTTTAGTTAGTTATTTAGTACGTCAAAAAACTAATTGACATTGCTTCCCTCCCCCCTGTAGATTTCCCATAAAACTGGTAGTATAGTGATCATATATCTAAAACTGAAACCAGAAACAGAAGTCAACGGTTTTTAAGAAATTATAAAATAGTCGCATAACGGAGCATTACATTTATTTACTATGTTTCAGGCTTATATCTCCTATGAATATACAGACTAAGGAATGTTTTTAGTTAGTTATTTAGTACGTCAAAAAACTAATTGATATTGCTTCCCTCCCCCCTGTAGATTTCCCATAAAACTGGTAGTATTGTGATCATACATCTAAAACTGAAATCAAAAACAGAAGTCAACGGTTTTTAAGAAATTATAAGATAGTCGTATAACAGAGCTTCACATTCATTTACTATGTTTTAGGCTTATATCTCCTATGAATATACAGACTAAAGAATGTTTTTAGTTAGTTATTTAGTACGTCAAAAAACTAATTGACATTGCTTCCCTTCCCCCTGTAGATTTCCCATTAAACTAGTAGTATAGTGATCATACATCTAAAAGTGAAACCAAAAACAGAAGTCAACGGTTTTTAAGAAATTATAAAATAGTCGCATAACGGAGCTTCACATTCATTTACTATGTTTTAGGCTTATATCTCCTATGAATATACAGACTAAAGAATGTTTTTTAGTTAGTTATTTAGTACGTCAAAAAACTAATTGACATTGCTTCCCTTCCCCCTGTAGATTTCCCATAAAACTGGTAGTATTGTGATCATACATCTAAAACTGAAATCAAAAACAGAAGTCAACGGTTTTTAAGAAATTATAAGATAGTCGTATAACAGAGCTTCACATTCATTTACTATGTTTTAGGCTTATATCTCCTATGAATATACAGACTAAAGAATGTTTTTAGTTAGTTATTTAGTACGTCAAAAAACTAATTGACATTGCTTCCCTTCCCCCTGTAGATTTCCCATTAAACTAGTAGTATAGTGATCATACATCTAAAAGTGAAACCAAAAACAGAAGTCAACGGTTTTTAAGAAATTATAAAATAGTCGCATAACGGAGCTTCACATTCATTTACTATGTTTTAGGCTTATATCTCCTATGAATATACAGACTAAAGAATGTTTTTTAGTTAGTTATTTAGTACGTCAAAAAACTAATTGACATTGCTTCCCTCCCCCCTGTAGATTTCCCATAAAACTGGTAGTATTGTGGTCATATATCTAAAAGTGAAACCAGAAACAGAAGTCAACGGTTTTTATGAAATTATAAAATAGTCGCATAACGGAGCTTTACATTCATTTACTATGTTTTAGGCTTATATCTCCTATGAATATACAGACTAAAGAATGTTTTTAGTTAGTTATTTAGTACGTCAAAAAACTAATTGACATTGCTTCCCTCCCCTCTGTAGATTTCCCATAAAATTGGTAGTATAGTGATCATATATCTAAAACTGAAATCAAAAACAGAAGTCAACGGTTTTTAAGAAATTATAAAATAGTCGCATAACGGAGCTTCACATTCATTTACTATGTTTTAGGCTTATATCTCCTATGAATATACAGACTAAAGAATGTTTTTTAGTTAGTTATTTAGTACGTCAAAAAACTAATTGACATTGCTTCCCTCCCCCCTGTAGATTTCCCATAAAACTGGTAGTATAGTGATCATATATCTAAAACTGAAACCAGAAACAGAAGTCAACGGTTTTTAAGAAATTATAAAATAGTCGCATAACGGAGCATTACATTTATTTACTATGTTTCAGGCTTATATCTCCTATGAATATACAGACTAAGGAATGTTTTTAGTTAGTTATTTAGTACGTCAAAAAACTAATTGATATTGCTTCCCTCCCCCCTGTAGATTTCCCATAAAACTGGTAGTATTGTGATCATACATCTAAAACTGAAATCAAAAACAGAAGTCAACGGTTTTTAAGAAATTATAAGATAGTCGTATAACAGAGCTTCACATTCATTTACTATGTTTTAGGCTTATATCTCCTATGAATATACAGACTAAAGAATGTTTTTAGTTAGTTATTTAGTACGTCAAAAAACTAATTGACATTGCTTCCCTTCCCCCTGTAGATTTCCCATTAAACTAGTAGTATAGTGATCATACATCTAAAAGTGAAACCAAAAACAGAAGTCAACGGTTTTTAAGAAATTATAAAATAGTCGCATAACGGAGCTTCACATTCATTTACTATGTTTTAGGCTTATATCTCCTATGAATATACAGACTAAAGAATGTTTTTTAGTTAGTTATTTAGTACGTCAAAAAACTAATTGACATTGCTTCCCTCCCCCCTGTAGATTTCCCATAAAACTGGTAGTATTGTGGTCATATATCTAAAAGTGAAACCAGAAACAGAAGTCAACGGTTTTTATGAAATTATAAAATAGTCGCATAACGGAGCTTTACATTCATTTACTATGTTTTAGGCTTATATCTCCTATGAATATACAGACTAAAGAATGTTTTTTAGTTAGTTATTTAGTACGTCAAAAAACTAATTGACATTGCTTCCCTCCCCCCTGTAGATTTCCCATAAAACTGGTAGTATTGTGGTCATACATCTAAAAGTGAAACCAAAAACAGAAGTCAACGGTTTTTAAGAAATTATAAAATAGTCGCATAACGGAGCTTCACATTCATTTACTATGTTTTAGGCTTATATCTCCTATGAATATACAGACTAAAGAATGTTTTTTAGTTAGTTATTTAGTACGTCAAAAAACTAATTGACATTGCTTCCCTCCCCCCTGTAGATTTCCCATAAAACTGGTAGTATTGTGGTCATATATCTAAAAGTGAAACCAGAAACAGAAGTCAACGGTTTTTATGAAATTATAAAATAGTCGCATAACGGAGCTTTACATTCATTTACTATGTTTTAGGCTTATATCTCCTATGAATATACAGACTAAAGAATGTTTTTTAGTTAGTTATTTAGTACGTCAAAAAACTAATTGACATTGCTTCCCTCCCCTCTGTAGATTTCCCATAAAATTGGTAGTATAGTGATCATATATCTAAAACTGAAATCAAAAACAGAAGTCAACGGTTTTTAAGAAATTATAAAATAGTCGCATAACGGAGCTTTACATTCATTTACTATGTTTTAGGCTTATATCTCCTATGAATATACAGACTAAAAAATGTTTTTTTAGTTAGTTATTTAGTACGTCAAAAAAGTAATTGATATTGCTTCCCTCCCCCCTGTAGATTTACCATAAAACTGGTGGTATAGTGATCATACATCTAAAAGTGAAACCAAAAACAGAAGTCAAAGGTTTTTAAGAAATTACAAAATAGTCGAATAACGGAGCTTTACATTCATTTACTATGTTTTAGGCTTATATCTACTATGAATATACAGACTAAACAATGTTTTTAGTTAGTTATTTAGTACGTTAAAAAACTAATTGATATTGCTTCCCTTCCCTGTAGATTTCCTATAAAACTGGTAGTATAGTGATCATACATATAAAAGTGAAACCGAAGTCAAAGGTTTTTAAGAAATTACAAAATAGTCGCATAACGGAACGAAACGAAAGCGTTTAGAACACAAGAGTGAAATCCTTTGATCATTTAAATTTCATCGAATCCTTTAGGTTTATAGAATTGGAAACGATAATCGCTCTAATGGATTGAAAGGAAAAAGGACGAATTAAAAAGTTGTTAGCGCAGGAGTCCGGACCGCGGCGAGGAGCACGGGATAATCCTCGTCCCGGGCCGGGCGCCACGCGCGTTTCCTTTAATTAACTATCCCGGGCGAATGGTTCGCGGAACTACTAAGGAATTTACGCTCTTTGATGCAAACTTTCACAAGATTCAATTTCACATATTTCAACGAAATATATTTACAGTCAAATCACGTTTGTGTTTTCTCTTCGACAAAGTTTGTGCTGTTAAAATTACAATTTATTTTTAATTTTTATTGACCTGTATCTAGTTTTCTAATCACTCAATGTGAACATCTGTTCACCTAGTCGTCCATCAATGTTCTGCGCTGTGCTTAGTGGTCTGTGGACACCTTCCAGAACCTGAAGGTTCTATTAGTAACCTGCTCTAGGTACTATGTGCTCTGCTCATTGACACTTGACCGGCCCATGCCATGGCAATGTCTGTTACTTTCAGTTTGGATCTACTTATCTTTGATTTGAGCTCTTAGAGAAATCCAAGAATAGCCCTCTCAATAGATCATTGAGAGGGAGAATTTCGAGTTTGATATGATGACAATGAGATTTGAAGTGATAAATTATCTAACACTAATTTATCGAGTAGGCCTTTATTTAATTATAAAATTCTGAATATTAAATTCTTATTTCAGAGCCTTACGATATATAAGTCTATAATCATCTTAAAAAATCGAAGGGTAATGTTAAATAATACCCGTTGATAAAATAGAAAGAATTTAAAATTGGAACGCTTTCTAAGAAGTTTCCGATGTGCCAGTTTTTATTTCAGCGGAATACCTTTTCGAGTTGTGCGAAAATTAGCCTCTTATTTCTAGCGCCGGGGAGGAGTGCCGGACTAAATGCATTTCTCTCCGCGCTACGCTTCACTACAAAGGATTTTTCTCTTTTGGCAACCTGAGCTCGATTCCTTTTGCTTCGCGTCTGTCTTTCGGACGCTTCTCATGAGTAATGTAGTCTGGTTTTAGTTCGGCTATTGTAATACGTTCTATATACAAAATAAATTACATTTAACAGAAAAGCTTAAAACTTTATTTGATTACATTATTGTTATAGCGTACAAGAACGTACCGTATTGTTTACCATTACAGCTAAAATACTATATAATGCTAAATTATTCTTACTGGGTCAGATTGAAATTCGAACGCTGATTTGACACATATATATATATATATATATATATGAATGTGTGTTTTTCATGCGACTTTTTTTATGCGTCTGGGTGGACCAAAGAAACAGATAAAGTTATGAGAAGACGTTAAAAGCGGGCAGCGCTAGACCCGTCATAGTGGTGACCTTTGATGGATGTTTATAGCTTGTTAGTATTGTTGGATATATATATATTTATAATTTTTTTTAACAAGTTTTAATTTTAATCAACAATATATACCTTTGTCGTCAACCTTTTGCCGTCTAGTATACAAATGTAATCAATGCCGGAGCGGTAACAAAACAATCGATTTTTCTGTAAAATATGTCAACAGAAACGATATTACTTTCCATCAGGGTGGTAGGTCAGGTTACACGAAGAGGACCAGCGTAGCAGAATTAAGAAGACAACTGGGCAATTCATTGTCAATCACCTTCAGACTCCTGTCTCTATCTAACGATTTTCAAGCCCGTTCCAGAAATGATCTGACGTTCGCTTTTGTAGTGAAGAATTTATTCCTAGCAATTTATTTGAATGCGTACTAGTTTTTGTTCACCTATTCAAATTCAGATAGAAAATACTTTATTTGGTAAAAAAAAATCACTAAATTATTTAACGGAATCAGGCGTTATTTTGCGAAGTCTATCCTAAGTAAGAAAAGGACCAATATTTAGCCACTTTCGCACATGCAGTGGTAGTCGCCAGTGACTCTGTTTGGCACTAATCGGTGTAATATAACTCCTGAAGATGCCCCGTGGAGGGATGAAACACGTGTTGAGTGATTTAACGGTGGTAGTTGTGTAATTCGCATTGTTTGCCGCATGCGCATTTATCAGCGGGCTGGCGGGCGGTGCATTTCATTGCACGACTACCGCTGCATGTGCGGAAGTGTCTAAATATTGGTCCTTTTCTTAATTAAATTATTTATTTACTTGAAGTTTAATCTACCATCTGTAAAATATGTCAGACCTTACAATAAAAAGTGATAAGCCAACCCTGTAGATTAGCGAGATAAAGGAAATAGATGGTTTTGGTTTTTTGCAGGACATGCAATGACCCTGTGATAAGATTCGCACGCGTATCTAATTTGCCGAAACAGCTAGCAACAAAAAGGAGTTGGGGTGCTACAGGGCGGCGGAGTAGAACTATTTCGGATGCGTAGAGGTGAATACGAAATAAGAAATGGTCGTTTATGGTCAACGGGGTCAAGACAGGCATCTCAAAACTCAGAAACCAGGTTCAACTCATCCGCACTGGCGAGCCCATCAGGGCCCCACCCCTGTGTTTGAGGGTCAAAGCGGTTTAACGACTTCAAGAGAAAAAAATCGAAAATAAAAAGATATAATTGTAAAAACAAAGGTATGGACGCTGATGTTCGTGAAAAAAAAAAAAACCAATAAGGCCAGGTAAAAAAAATATTTCTACTTCAAAGGTCTAAAAGGGATTCAATAAGCACTATAGTTCTTGAAACAAAATCCGATCTAGATGAAGTGATATATGAAGATTATTTTTTTGAATTTTTAAACGTTTGCAATAAAACTTACAATAATAATCTTGTACAGAAATTATTATTGAACTAAGCCAAAGAAAGTTTCAAAGCAATGTTAATATTTAAAATGTATATGGTGTAATTATTATGAAACTTTGATTTGTTATAGAAGTTAAAGTTTTAAAGAAATTAAAAGGTCAATAGAATATATTATGATTAAAAATCGATGGTTTCAAAAATACCATTTAACGTAATTATAATAAAGTAAAAGAAAAATGTTTTCGAAATTCAAACTACTCTAGCCGTTGCACTGTTAGGCCTATCGTATTTCAACAGAAAAAAATGTAATATATTTACCAGTGGTTACGTGTAAAGTGTATATAGGTGATTGAAAATTTCAACAATTATAACAAATAAATTTAAACGCTTTATAAAATGCCGCAAAAGATTACTTGGACTCTTAATAACAAAATTCATTACGCACATTAAAAATAAATTTACTAAAAAGGTTATTATGCAATAAACGAATATTTAAATGACAAGAATCCTTGGCAGTGATGTCGCTTGTTTATTTTGATTTCATTCAGGATGTATCTGATTGAATGTATATGTAAGTTTCTTTGTTAAACTTTATTAAAAGATGTGTTGTGTTGTGGAGTTTCTTTCTGCTTCTTCTTCACTATAACACCCTGTGCAACAGAGTAGAGTCAAAAGAAAATAGATTAAATAAATAAATAGATAAAAATTTGACGATAATTAAGAGTTGTATTAAATATTTCTATGTTGAAGAAACGAAATTTATCTTCTATTTTTTTAACATAATCATATATATTTGCTTTATCTGTGTAGTGACTTATAAGGTGTTAAAAAAAAACTTTAAATGTATTTCAATAAGACTACTTGAAAGTGACCTGTGTCCAACGTCTGCTGACAAGCTTAAATCATACACTGCTTTTTTTGGTCTATGATGACTATTTTAGAACCTTCAATCACTAGCGGCTATTTCACTGCCACTTTAACATGCCAATCCGCTTTGCTATGACAGTTACTACTACTTGTACAAAACAAATTTTAGGCAACTCTAATTTGAATATATAATGGAATCAGGCGTTATTTTGGAAGTCCATCCTAAGTAAGAAAAGGACCAATATTTAGCCACTTCCGCACATGCAGTGGTAGTCGTGTAACAAAGTGCACCGCCCGCCAGCTCGCTGATAAATGAGCATGTGGCAAACCATGCGAATTACAAAACTGCCACCGTTAAATCACTCAACTCGTGTTTCACCCCTCCACGGGGCATCTTCAGGAGTTATGTTACACCGATTAGTGCCAAACAGAGAGTGAGTCACTCACGATTGCCACTGCATGTGCGGCAGTGGCTAAATGCTGGTCCTTTTCTGACTCAAATTTGGTTTCCCAAAATGCTAAAAATATTGTAAAAGAATCTTTATAGATAAAATTCGTATTCTATTATTTAATTAACTTATTTTTTTACTTAACGTGAACTCAATAATTGTGTTATGTCGCTCTTTATTTAAATTCAATGATAGTAATGTACAAAATCGCCGCTGACTTATTCCATTGAAGGCTAATTATGGCATAAAACTTCCGAAAATCTACAGACCATTGTAGAGTGCGGTAATGGAATTCCAGTAAATTACGTCGGCGAAGAGAACGCTTATAAAGTCGCATGCATTAGTACAACAATGGAGGTTATTATCAGGCGCACTTTTCAAAATATCGAATAAAAATCGTCGAATCACGGTCGGCGGTCTAATGGGCGGGAAAAGAAAGCCTTTATTTTTAATAGAACCTCCTTTGTGGACCTCCACAGCTGTTTATATATCTGAAGTGGTTAATTTGTTTATTTCTCTGATCCCTTCCACACCGATAAGTGCTTCCACCTCTGTTAATATATTCCATTGCTCCGTTTGCACGTTTCCGGTTTGTTTTTATTTTCTATTAAATTTACATTTATTTATTTTATTCTCATTGGTTGCTGAATTTTAATATTTTTTTTTGCTACGTGACATATTTTCAAGATTAATAACAGTAGGATTTTAGACACAAAATTATTTATTAGTTTTATTTTACGTTTTTTTGAGATGAAGTAATACGGACATATTTTACGTGACATATTTTCAAGATTAATAACAGTAGGATTATAGGCATAAAATTATTTATTATTTTTATTTTACGTTTTTTTGATATGAAGTAATACTGACATATTTTACGTGACATATTTTCAAGATTAATAACATTAGGATTATAGGCACAATATTATTTATTATTTTTATTTTACGTTTTTTTTGAGATGAAGTAATACTGACATATTTTACGTGACATATTTTCAAGATTATTAACAGTAGGATTATAGGCACTAAAATTTTTTATTATTTTTATTTGACGTTTTTTTGAGATGAAGTAATACTGACATATTTCACGTGACATATTTTCAAGATTAATAACAGTAGGATTATAGGCACAAAATTATTCATTATTTGTATTTTAAGTTTTTTTGAGATGAAGTAGTATTTAAAAGATTTATCTACTCGTTGATTGAGTCAGCTTGTCAAGCAACAGCATGTGAACGTTCACTTTGAATACGTAGCAGTTTTTCATTGGAATGCGTTCCAAAGAAAAATATAATGTAACTAGCTGATCCCGCAAACGTTGTTTTGCAAAAAAAATTAAAGTTTTTAATTAACAAATGTAAGATAATGGTAGATCGTAGAGGGGTAAAAATTTAGGTTTGTGTGTATTTTTGTATGCTGTATCATAATAAAATAAAAACCAAAAAAATTGTCTAAAAAATTAAAAATAAAATTTAGGTGTGGACCACCCTTATCACTTAGGGGTATGAAAAATAGATAGTAGCCGATTCTCAGACATACTGAATACGCATGTAAAATTTGGTAAAAATCGGTCAAGCCGTTTCGGAGGAGTTCAAGTTCGAACACCGTGACACGAGAATTTTATATATTAGATTTACTGTCTACTTTATATGCAACCTTTGGCGATAAGAGTGGACTTATATATAAAGTCTGTAAAACCATTAAAATGGATATCGGAATACGTTATACTCAATCAGATAATAAAGATTGATACAAGGGTTAACCACACAAGCGTACCGCCGTCGCAACCCTCAGCAACTTCAATTGTTACCAAATATGTCGGCGCGGATCGTCGCCGTCTGTGTAAACAAGATAAAGTCTGTGTGTCGGTGTGTAAGCGTTTAATTCAAGGGATGTCTACCACCTCTTTATACTATGTGACTATTGTGCTCCACCCCGAGTAATGGGTTAGTCACTATCACTATCCAGAGGGATCGGTATCGAGTGAGTGCTGAATGAGTTTTTTTTATTTTTTAAATTCTTTTTTACAATAGATATATTTCAATAACCTATTCTGTAATTACAAAATCGCATAAAACACATGCGTTATATATACGTAAAGGTAGCGTACCTGGAAAAACCGAGGGGTCGAAGACCAGTGGGTAGACCCAGGTATCGCGTTGAGGCAGACTTGCGCGAATTGAATGTCAACCAATGGCAGACGATGGCGCAAGATAGAGGAAAGTGGAAGTCTCTCGCTTAGGAGGCCAAGACCCACTTTGGGTCACTGAGCTAGCGGAGTAGTAGTAGTAGTATAAAACACATGCAGCGAACCGGCGAGTAGTGATAGTCTAGTGGTAAAGTACTGACACTTGCGATCGTGGGTCACGAATTCTATTCCCGGGATACAGTCTTAATTATTCACACTTCGTTAGACATAGAAATGCCACTGCCTATAAATAAGTTTCCAGAGTATAGGCAGCAGCGTTTTTTGCATACCATAATACAACACTGCGAATACCAAACGGTTGTGGTATATCTCGACTTAGGTATCTTTGGCGTCTATAGCCTGAAACCACAATAAAACATAAGTTAAAACTGTCTTATAGATAACATTGTTTAACCCTTAATAGCCTAGAGTTTCAATTTTGATATCAATCTTTTAAACCAAATGTTCATATTACTATTACTTTTTTTTTTATTGGTTGGCTGTAAGAATTTTACTGTTGTATAGTATTCTTTCCCACGAAATTAAAAAAAATTATCTATTTTTCCCTTCATCTAGACCCTCAAGCAAACACAGTAATATTTAAAAAAATCACCTTCGTAAATCAGGCTATTAAGCGTTAAACTTTGTTTCCAAAGAAAAACAGAGCAGCAGTCATCAAATGACAGAAGGCATCGGAAATCCGATGTGATAAATAAATAAATGGTATATTTATATAACGTACATACGTATATTAGATGATAGGCAGAAGTACAAACATAATACTAAACTAGTAGTGAAGTTTTAACAATATTTAAAATAGAGATTTAACTTTAGCAATAGATACAATATTTCAACAAGCCTGCGGTCCGAACAGGAAGTGATTTGTTTGATTGCGTTGTTAGTTTTAAACGTTCATTAAAAACTAAACAATAGAATACTCTGCGTTATAAGATTATTTAAAAAAAAAATAAACATGAACAAGCTTGAAAATTGTTTTGTATTTAAATATTTATTTATTTTAAAATAGACTATGTAATTCTCGCATTACGTTGGCAGCTATATTAGTTATAAACTATGTTGCAGCAGTTAGCGTTTTTTTTCTTAATATTGAAACAATTTAATGATAAGTACACGTGTACTAAACAACAAATATGAAAACTCGAGCAAAAAACTGTACAACTATATATGGAACTATTATATATTTTTATTTATTCTTAAATGTGTTTGTGTGCGTTTTTAAGTGTATATGGAGTTAAACATGATTGAGGTTTTCGTTAAAATCTTTTTTTTTTTAATTTTTAGGCTTAAAATTTCCAATATTATTCTCGAATCGAATAAATAGAACGAAAGCTTCGATAAACGATTCACCGCACGTCTATTATGTCCTGTAGAATAGATGTAATGCGGTTCACATATAACTGTCTACTTGCGGTTAGATTTAAGTAAAAGCAAGCTACTTGCTTGTCTGTATTTCTCATATAACTAATACGATTTAGGAAGGATGATCTCAGAATTGCGTTGAATAAAACTCTCTTGATGTTTCTTCATCAACTCTCAAGATAGAGCTCCAGGAACACGTTGTACATCTGCAGGGCAGTGACGGTTGGCTTAAAAGCTACATTTCGGGAGATAAAAACTACTAAATATGCTCCACCTGCTTCGGAACAGTCCTGTACTTCAGGCCGAAGTTAGTTACTGGAAGCTGACTGACCAGGTCATGACGAAATGTGAACACTCTACTGAACCTATAGCACATTACAGCGAGTTATAATTGCAAAATTAAAGTTAGTAAATTCAATTTCAGTGGAAAAAGTCAACGTATTTTTGGTTTTTATTCTTATAGAATACGACGCAAAAAGTCCAAAAAGTTAGGTAATAAAAAAAGAACGTGATCACGACTAGTAATCACCACGAAATGACTGAAATAAAATTAGTTTGATGGGGTTAATATACTAGATTTAGCCTGTAAAAATCTTAAATTCAGCATATGAATAGCAATATTTCTTGTATGACACGTTTTATAAAGAGAATCCAGGTATGCTAGGTGATGATGCCCCGGGTGAAAAGTTTAAAGAGACTGACTTGTAATGTATTAGCGTACAATACAATTTAAACCATAAAATAAATATATAATATAAATATATAAATAAACATAATATAAATATATAAACATAATATAAATATATAATTATGATTCTTGATAATTTTTAATTTACATGTCATTGATTTAGTTTCAGGCACTGTTTTGTTATTATTGTAAATTGTATTTGCACGTTTCTATGAGGTTTTTATTTACTTTTGCTATTAATAATCCAATTATTGCTATTAAATTATTATTATTTATCTGTATCTATAATATGTATCATGGTTTTTATTATATTTAATATTATTTTTTGTTATATTTTAAATATAATTGTAATATTTTTGTAGCTATCGTAAATCTATCTTATTACTAAAGTACAAATAATAAAATGAAAGTGGGTGGTGAGAAGTCGGTACATGCTGGCAGCGCAAGATGGTGATTATGATGATGATAAAAAACATTTCCTAAAATATATCCATCATTCGACATAATATTAATATAATTACGAAAAGAATATATATAACCTCAATGTTAAAAAAATTAAATTTGATTTAAAAACAATTTTTTCTCTTACATTTCTATTTGTTCGTTTTTCCTTGTAGTAATTATGATAATGAGTTGCTGAGCATAGTGGTTCAATTTGCCGGAAACATCGAGTTTCTTTTGCGTACATCCGGTAGGAAGTTAACTTTTATTTTCTTTTAATTTCAAACTTAAGAAAGATCAACTTATTATTAAACTGTATTACTGATTTTTAGACTTAAATTCAGGACCGTTATTTGTATATCAAGGTGTAATTTTTACGTATGATATCATCTACATTAAAAGCCAGTCACGAAGTAAACAGATGACCTTGTTGAGGTTATTGTTGAAAACCTATGATGGAGGCTTCACTACACGACAGAAGTTATCTTATATAAATTCGAAAGAAAATAGTTCTAAATCACGAGTCCTATATTAGTATTTATTTTTATTTTAGATAAAACTACATGGGTTCCTTTTTAATTGATAGGGCCAATCCACCGTTAGCCGTTCTTAGAAAGTATTACAAAGTATAGCAGCTTGGAAATAAATTTCAGCAGAGATGTGTTTTGCCACGATAGTCTGTAACGAGGAACGAACTAAGACGAAGACTTAATGTGCAAATAATGGTTTGATTATGTTAAGTTTTATATTTATATATGACGCAGTTACTTTCAGTGTAAAATAGCTGGTGGATTTTAACCCATATGACAGTGTCAACAAATTTATTCTTTCACTTCACTACACACTGACACAACGAGGTAAGCTTTCTTCTCATTTTCTTACGAGCGTTATCGTGGAATATGAACTGTGATGACTTAATTTAAATTTAGTATAGTTCAGTGAACTCATGATAGATGAAGCTATAAAAGCCTTATTCTTTTTTAAGGTTAATCACGTTTTAAATAATAAGCGCAATAAAGTTCAGTTTTTAAATAAGTTGGTTAGAATACGAGAGAAAAAAACACGTCAAAATGTGGTGGCAAAATAGCGAAAAATTAAAAGCAATCGAGGCATGATTTTTTTTGCCGCTGGCCACGCACAAGTTGTATACACATACATACGTATATATATATATATATATATATATATATATATATATATATATATATATATATATGATATATACACTTATACATGTGATGATTGTTAAAAAAAAAGAATTTCAATACAGCTGTTTAAAAACTCCTTCGCCTAATCACAACAACCGTCAACTGTCAAAATAAATCAAAGTATGTCTACTTAATGTGTGTATATATCTATATTTATTAATATTATATATATATATAATATTAATAAATATATATTTATTAATATTATATATATATAATATTAATAAATATATAATATTTAGAATGTGGGATGCATGTAGCCATTTTTCAAATCGACAAACAGTTTCCCTTGCTTTCTTAAATATCAATTAAATTTAAAGGAATAGTAAAATAACAAATAATCATCGCATCCATGCTGCTGCGTATATATATATATATATATATATATACGAGTAGACGGTAGAGTATATATATATAAATATATACATATATATTTATATACTCTACCATCAGGAAATTGAGCCTATACATACGCTTATGACGCAAATGGGTTAGTGAGACGTGCTCTATTAGCATAGAGCATCAGGTAACTTTATATTTAAAAAATATAAGAGGAAATTATAAAAATATGAAAGATTATAATATATTATAGGCTTACGCTAGGATTAAGTCGGAAACCGGCAAGAAGGGGCGGCCGTGGTATTATGGTAAGTTCCATTTATTCATAGAGTAGGGCGTTGGTTGAACAAAATTTATGAGCGCATCCCCGGAGTGCTTAGACCGCGTTGAGGGACAAGCCGGGGATTAAATAATGAAGTCAGATTCCGTCTGGGCTTACAATGAAAGTATCTGTGGTAAATAAAGTGGAAATTTCTTTTAATGAGACATAACGTAAAGGTATAGTCGATCTGGGTAAGTAAACCTGTCTCTTAGATAAAAGAGTTTTCTGAAGGAAATTCATGATATATAGTCGATGTACAGAATGATTGGATTCAGTTGTAAAGATTTACAATGGTAAAAGTATGGTTTATTTGCTTTCAAATCATGTGTCACTCTATCAAATAAATAGGTGACGTCCATAATGTATTTACAAGAAACCTTATAGAATTGGCTCTACCGAGATTTAAACTGAAAAAAAATCTAAAATATCTGTTGTTGTGTCGACGATCTGTTCTTTACACACATACACACGCACGCACGCGCACATATGCACACACGCACACACACACACGCGCACACGCAAACAAGCACACACGCGCACACACACACATATATACATAAATATATATATTATTAAACTTATTAAACTTGTTGTAGAGTTTCTTCCTGCTTCCACAGCTATAACACCTGCAAAGTAGAGTTGAGTCAGAAATGAAATAGAAATTAAAAAAGTTTCGGATCGATAAGAGTTCTGTTAAAAGTTTCGATGTTGAATAAATAAATATTTATCTTATATCTTGCTATCCAAAGTTCAATGGTTTCAAATATTATAAGTAATGACAATTATAAAATACTATGAAAAATTTTATATCACTAGATACTAAGCAGAAATTCAGGAATGAAGACTCATGTGTCATGTGAATGCTGTGACTATCATGCTTCTTGATTATATAGATATAGTGTGAAGATTGAAACGTATAAAAAAGTTTGAGTTGTTCTGAAGTGCTAATTTAATCATGAATTAGCTGAAAAATTACACAATATTTTAAACAATTGCTTATTATTTCGATAGGTTACAAATGAGTTAGCATAACTGAAAAATTTTGAAACCTTTCAGACTGTTTGAGTTTCCATTTATGACATTTAAACTACGAAATGCGGCTCAAACATTCTAAAGATATAAAGATCAAGTACTGACTGTACTCGACGACTTCCGTTTTGGATATCTCGATGGTATTTTGGTGTTATCACCATATATAAAACAGAATAATGAGCAGGTGCACCAGCTGTTCGAGCATCTAAAGGGCTACGACGTGTTAACTAACACTGCTAAGTGTGAATGGGGCAAACCTGAGTTAACATTTATACTAAAGGTCGTCACATAGTAAATTAAGTTAAATCAAAGTTACTAATACTTACTTACCTGTAAGCTAGATTATAATTTCTGTAAGATGTCTGAACTGAACTGAACTCTAAAATTTGCAAAACAAAGTGAAAATAAAACTGTATTCAAATTGCGTTGATTTTTAGTTAGAAAGGGAATCCCCGAGTTTTGATGGCATGGCGTAATTAGAAACAAGTGTAGCCATCTTTAAGAAAAAAGAAAATTTAAAAAAAATATAAAAGACTCGAATCCAATACACCGCAACCTCGAAAATCTAACGGCGCACAGTGAAAATTAGTACTAATTAAGCAGCGACGTAACTTCGAAAAAAACGCAAAACGAAACGACTCAAAGCGAGGTATTGGTGTAGTATAATAAAGGTTCTAATGTAATTAAGATAAAACATGTAAGAGAGCATATCACGTTTTTAATAAAGATAAGTATATTTCCGAGATATAACGCGATAATACAGAGACCTTTGTCGAGGATTCTGTTGTCCACACGACCAATGAATGAAGTCCATTTTATGCTAACGATGAATTATTAACGACGTCATTGTTATTCCCGCTTTCTTTCGTCGCGTTATTAGGTTAAGCTATTAGTGGATGCGAGCGATAATCGACCTTGTGCCTATTGAGCAAGGGCCTCAATGGCCTGCGCGTTCGTGATAGATGGTAGCCAGCTAACGCCGTGTAAACAGGACAATTAGCGCCTTTATAAATCTGCTATATTTTACTTCGCTGACACGTTGAGCGTTGTTAGAATGAATGTCGCTTTTTATTCACACAGATGTTTACCCGATGGGAGACAATATGTCTGGTTCATAATAATTTTAGATTTCATACATTTTTTTTGTATGAAGTAAACTTTTTTAATTTCTCGTCAATTACAAAAATTATACCAGAAAGATAAAGTAAGTAACTTCTATATATTTATGTACTATATTATTCTATATATATATGTACGTATATATGTATGTATGTATGTATGTATATATATACATATATATGGCAGTGTGGTGGTTTGGTAATGTTTCGAGAACAATAAACCCGGAAATCTTGTGAGGATAGCTGGGAAACTAAATGAAAAAAGCTAAAATTAGATTATGTTTCGCATCATTTGTTAATTTTCTCTTTGGTGTAGGTTATTTTTTGTTAAATTTTTAATTTTATATCAATATAAGCAATTGAAGGTCGTTAAATTTTGTTTTATTTGATTTTA
Organism: Battus philenor; assembly: GCF_028537555.1. Taxonomy (NCBI): domain Eukaryota; kingdom Metazoa; phylum Arthropoda; class Insecta; order Lepidoptera; family Papilionidae; genus Battus; species Battus philenor. The sequence goes on from NW_027181704.1 coordinate 1,347,391, forward strand.
CCTCTCAGTTTCCTAACTTTTGGAGAGTATGTATATATACATACATATATTTGGACATGTATATATATATAAATATACATAAACCTCGTTCTAGAGTTAGTATGAGACATTTCTATGGCGTATAGGCAAAACTTTTTAATAATGTCACCTGATGTTAAACGAGACAAGGGATACAGTGTTACATGCTCACTTAGAAGAAACCTATTCATTCTTGACTTGAAGACTTCTAAGTTATAGCTTACTAAAAACGACGGTCGTAGGTTTTTTCATACCTTGGTTTTTCGTACTATAGAAGATACCAGCAAATATAGATATTAGCAAAATGCTTTGTGGGGGTAGAAGGGATTTTAATCGTGTACGGATGTCGTGAGTCCGTGCGTTTTGTTGTTCGATGGAAGAAAGGAAATGGGGGGATAAATTAAATCATTACTAGTGACATATTGCTTGTTATGTGTGGTGACTTTCGTGTTATGGTGCTAGAGATATTGGACGAGAAGACGTTTATCAGCTTACCAAACGCTGTCCAGTCAAGTTGGATTCGACTATAGATATCTTTCTCAAAATTGTACTTGTCTAGTTTGACTTACAAGTCAAAAACTTGAAGGATTGTCCACGTTATTATTGTCAATAATTATTTGTGGTAGCTCGGAGGTAGGGAATGAGGCCTGAGATCATAGGTTGTGGGTAAGATTCTCCGGAAATAATCTTTTATAATTCACACTTTATGTATTATATAGGATTTTCACTGCTTACAAACAAGTTTCAAAATGATGAACAGCAACGCCCTCTACCATAATGTCACACTGCGATCGCCAATCTACCTACCAAGCGTAGCGATTATGGAATATCCCTTCATATATATCTTTGGGGGAAGCCTACGTCTTGCGGTTGGCGTTTATAGATTAAACCTTGAGATTCTGACTGGATATTTTTTCCAGATCAAAGTTCCAAGCTAGTGGTAGCTCATTACGTATAATATTAAAATAAGCGACGATGTAAAAGTGTGAATAAAAGTCGAATCGAATAATGACGTTATAAATTTAAATAGGTGTTAATTATTAAATAAAAGTTTTAATTAACATATTTAACGTGGTCAATAGTACTATACAAGGACGTTTATATCCAGCGGTTATGCTCTCATAGATGTACACATCGTGCCAAATCGACCTGGTAACCTAATAAAAGTGGGGTGAAAATAGCGATGTACGGACAGAATTTTATATAACATTCATTCCCACAGAGCATCACCCGGGACCGGCGTGTCGTATACATATAATGAATTTGTCAGGATATTTCACAGCATATATATACTATATGTATTTACGTGCATATGTTTGCATATCGTTGTAAAAGTTAGACAAATTAGTTATATATGAACATACCTACTTTTGACTTAATTCATGTGTTTATTTTAATAAATTAAAAAATTATCATTATTATTGTAACAGATCCTATCTGCCACAATCGTATTTACGTAATGTACTCGAAGATTAGAAAAAAAATGTAAGACGTAGTAATCAGTCGTGTACATTCAATAAAGAAGAAAATAAGCTGTAAAACTAAAAATCTGGATGTGGCAGACATACCGCCTATCACCGATAAGACTCGATTATCATTTTAAGTTCACACCGTTGCAAATATATCTTTGATACCCAAAAATAAAGTATGGTATTTAATGGATTCAGGCGTTACATTGCGGAAGTCCATCCTAAATAAGAAAGGACCAATATCCAGCCACCTCCGCACATGCAGCGGTTGTCGTGCATGAAAGTGCACCGCCCGCCAGCCCGCTCGTAAATGCGCATGCGACAGACAATGCCAACTACACAACCGCCACCGTAAATTCACTCAACACGTGTTTCACCCCTCCACGGGGCATCTTCAGGAGTTGTTACACAGATTAGTGCTAAACACCGAGTAAAGTATGGTATGATATATGTCCACTATTATTCAAACTATATGCTGCTAATAACACCATTATATCAACTTACGGATAGAAGATGCTCAAATTCGACTTGAAAATACGAATAGTTTTTCGATGGAAATTCCTAAAGGCACACAGGCTACTAGTCGACGTTGCTGGCCGCTGTCTAATCAAAAGTCACTGACCTCTTTTAAATTACCTTTCGGTATTTCACTATAGGCCTCGCCTATGAATTAATACGACCAGTTGGAAGTGTCATGCTTCCAGAATTTTCTTCTGGGCTTAAAAAGGAAGTTCGACGCTATGCTTGCCAGTTCTTAATATGAGCAGGCTCACTTCTATTTTAACTTAGACCGCTTTGATGGGTTCAGGTTTTATTTATATTAAGCGGATGTAAAAAATATTTATTTTGAATATTTTTTGTCTAATTTAATTAAAAAACAATACGAGATTGATCATTAAAAATCTTAAAAAATAAATTAATGATAAATATATCGATGTGTTTAATGGAATTAGGTGTTACTTTGCGGATGTCCACTCTACGTGAGAAAAGGACCCAATATTTAGCCACTTCCGCACATGCAGTAGCAGTCGTGCAACAAAGTGCACAGCCCGCCAACCCGCTGTGCGTTGCATGTGCGGAAGTGGCTAAATATTGGTCCTTTTCTTACATATCGATGTGTAGTCAGTCTATAAGCAATTCTTCATTCCTTTCCATACCTTCCTTCCATACAACGCCTCATTTTCTTCGTTTACCCTCCAGAGTTTAACAATCTATTTATTCTTAATTATCATTATCTTTCTGTCTATTTTGCACTTAATTTACATTTCTAATATCAAAGCTATCATATTATTTTTGTTTATTATTTTCAATATTCTTTCTTTATATATTATTAATTTTTATAATGTTTTCTTTTTTAAAAAGGTTTGTTGACACTTATCTTTAATTGTTTTTTTAATGGCCCCCGCTATTGGAAGCCTCTCGTACCTCCTATCTTGTGTGGGACAGGTACTATTTAACACTGTTTAATTTTTTCACAACCTTTTTTATTTTCTTTCTCTTCATTTATGCATCTTATGATCTTCCATTCGGTATTCATTCCAATTCTTCTTTCATTCTCCTTCGCTCTATTTCCTTTCATTCCTCTCTTGTTACACATTAGCGTTTTATTTATTTTATTTCTGTTTATATACATTCTTTTTATTTTACATTTATTTCACATTAGCCTTATTTATTTATTTATTAACAATTTACTTACAGTTATTACTATTATTACTTATATTTTTATTTACAATTTTATTAATCTTATTTGGCTTTTGTTTTTGTAAATTGCTTTTGTAATTATGGCTCTTCAAAATTAGAGCTTTACATCACATATAACATCTTTAATTGTTAGTGAGGCGATGTTCTCCTCTGTTGCCATTATCTCTGTTAGCTGATACAGGTGTTCTTTTACCGCGTAGAATACGAGACAGTTGGTAGTCAGGTGTACCACGGTTTAGTTCACACCCGGATCATTGATGCACGAGGGGTTGTTCCTGAGTTTGAACCTATATAGGTACACGGAAAATTTCCCATGCTCTGATAACATTTGTACCTAAACTGTGTTCAGCTCATGCACACGATAGGGAGTGGAATATATTCGCTTTTTTATTAAACATACTAATAATATATATTTACAAGAATCGATTCATCAATTTAAATATTTATTATTACATTCAACGAATGTAAACCACATTCAATTACATCTTCATAAGATTGAAATCCGTCCCCCGATTTACACGGTACTTGTTTTACACGTTTTCGCTTTTACACGGTTTTCCAAATAAGTTTTTTTTTTGTTTTTATCGCACTCTACTAAATGCTACTGTGATTGAACACGTGTGCTGTGTACACATTTCACGGGGAATCCCGAGCTTATGTGCTGGCTTGGCTCAATATGAAGAAGTTTACAAAGATCTTACAAAAAATTCGAAGCAATTGTTAATAACCGATTTTATTACCATCTGTCATAATGTAAATATTTCTGCCTTAAATATTGAATCGGCACAAATAACTTCGAGTGATGAAAGTGAATTCAAACCTTCGATTCCGAAAAAAAGAATGAGAGTAATTTCTGACAGTGATAAAGGATAATAAAACACCTTTGATTATATTTTTTGTTCTTCTGTTAAATATTATATATTGTAATTGAATAAAAAAAACAGTGTTTCTGTAAAATATTAAAAATTTTAACTTCTCAATGCATTTTATTTTTATTTCTGTGTGCACCTAAAAATATGGAAAAAAAAATCACAACTGTCAAATAGCAAAACTATGCATTTTCTGCAAGTTTTTCGATTTACACGGTTTTGACTTGAAAATTTTTAATTTTCGATTTACACGTTTTTCTCGGGAACGTATCTACCGTGTAAATCGAGGGATAGGTGTACTCTTAGTTTAATAATTATTGTGATAACTTTTATTTACTTTCAAAACAACACAATAATTAAAAGTTATTTAATAAAAACACTGTATTAATTAATGCTTGTCTTATAGATAGATTTATGTATATTTTGGATTAGTGTGACTTATTAGACAATATTCATCTTTTCATTATCATTCAGCGATTTCCCGTGATCTTAACTATGTCGTTGATAGAGAGCGGTTTATACACGCTACGTCCACCAGCTTGTGGTCGTTTGTTACATTATTACACTCACTGTTATATTATTACGAAACACATTAATAGATAGCAAAGGATATGTACATTTAGAAATTAAAACTGTTATGTATAAAAGCAATCTTTTTTATAAAGTTTGTTTAAAATAAACAACATAAGAGAAGATCAATCGATTATAGATTTGTAAGGCTATTTATAAAACGGTGCTACAAGGTTGAGTTGTACCGCATTTTACGCGGCGTTAGATAGACAACAAGTATCGACGCCGGGGCTTCACTTCAATTGAATTGTCGGTCAGCTGTTTGCCCATCGATTACCGCAAATCCGCACCGCCTTCGCAAACAACATCCGATACCGCTACGCCACCCCATCCGCGTAATGGGACCGACAAATAATTGCCGACACTCCATATAAATGATACGATATTTTTGACAAAAACTGGAATTATTAGAGACCTAAACAATATATTTAAATCGGTCAATAATAATGCGATTATTATTGATCGATTTAAATATATTGTTTAGGTTACGATAGTTTACGATATTTTTGATAAAAGCTTGGGAATTATTAGAGACCTAAACAATATATTTAAATCGGTCAATAATAATGCGATTATTATTGATCGATTTAAATATATTGTTTAGGTTACGATAGTTTACGATATTTTTGATAAAAGCTTTGGAATTATTAGAGACCTAAACAATATATTTAAATCAATCAATAATAATGCGATTATTATTGATCGATTTAAATTGATGCACTCTGTGTGTCACTAATCGGTGTTACGTAGCTCCTGAAGATGCCCCGTGGAGGAGTGAAACACGTGTTGAGTAATTTGGCGGTGGCGGTTGTGTGATTCGCATTGTTTGCCGCATACGCATTTATCAGCGGGCTGGGGGGCGGTGCATTTCATTGCACGACTACCACTGCATGTGCGGAAGTGGCTAAATATTGGTCCTTTTCTTACTTAGGATGGACTTCCGCAAGGTAACGCCTGATTCCATTAAATAATGTGAATTATATCATTTAAATAATAATTTATTATTAATCGTTCTATATAAACTAGATGTAATCTGAATATTACCAATTACTTACTTAACATTACTTATGTGATGTTTTGTCAGACATGCGACAGTGATAACGCTCTACGAATCCGAAATTACCCGATTGTCTCTTTTCAAAGGTCGATGTGTAATATTTATAGCCGGATACTGTACATATAAGCTATAATGATTGCAATATTAAGTTTTAATATTCTTATGAAATCGATATTTAAGATTTGTGTGAATATATATACATAGTTTCATAATAATAAATGAAAAAGTGCAATGGGTGGTCATATCACACGAGAATATTTCTCCCAGACTGTCTGTCATCTCTAGGTTCACACTCTGAAGCAAAAACCCGAGGGAGAAATAATCTGGACATTCAAGTACCTCTGTTCAGGTATAAACAGAGTTAAGTAGAGTTCCACTAACATATACTAAAACCTTCTAAGTTATTTTTTTTGTCCGAGGTTCTTCGCATTGCGCTATTTTAGATTGTCCGATCTATGAGAAGCGTTACTTCCGTAATCCTGTAATTTGGGTAAAATTAGTTTTTCGGTTTTCATTACATATTTCTTCTATATTCGCTTTCGTCCTTCACATTATCTTTTATTCACTCCTTTTACGCTTCATATGATCTCTCATTGTTAGCTTGCAGATCTTCTTTCTTGCATCTCCTTCCTTCATCTATATTTATAGAGCACAGTTTTTGACATTAATTATCACAGACTTTTTATGTTTATTTTACTTATTTATATTTATTTTTTTATTTAACTATTCGGTACTATGTAACTAATTTTCTAAAATACTTATTCTTAATACTTTTTCCTGTGCATTTTATACTTTATTTTTATTTATTTTCTTCTTGCAACCCCTGTTGTATCAAGAAGGTTTAGAACCACGTCGAGTCCAAGTTTGGGGTCACTAACCCGTTACTCCGAAGGCTTCGTTTCTGGCAGCGTACCGTCATAAACTTAATTTTCTTTGCCCCACAACGTGAGCATATTTAAGGTGAGAGTATTAAAAAAAAAACATATTGTACGTGGAACGAATTATGGAGAAAATTATCGACAAATACATTTATATAGAAAAGTGAAATATTAAATTTAATTTCAGATCCGTTCTACATTTTTATCGTAAAAATTACGAGATATAGCACAGAATAAAAAAATACGCCTATTTGAAATGAAATTTTTGCAAAGTATTTAATTTTCACTGATCGACGCCTGAATTTTCTTTAATGAGCGTCCGATGAAATTGCGTTAATTTCGGCCAATTGAAATTTTCACGAGACGGATTTCATTCGTTAACCCCTGGGGGGGAAATGAAGGGATTATTCGGGGCATCCCCGGGCAGTGCGCGTAACTTTTGGTGTTGCCATTTGTAAACAAGTGCCGAACGAGCGTTAATTGAGCCATTGCGACGGTAAACCCTGAGCTGCCACAGTTTTAGCTTTATGCATAATGGCACGCAAGTGAGTAGATGAATAATTTACCGCGCCATGAATTTTTCACTTGGATTATTTCTTGCTGCCTTTTTATAGCTCACCCGACGGTATGGCATCGAGGATCAGATATAAACGCTTCAAAATGTTAAATGTTATGCTACGATGACTCATTTATTTTACCTAAAATACCGCTCAAACTAAAACATCTTTATTTGCACGATGTTTATTTTATTAATACATTTACTCGTGTAGGATCATTTACAATAATAAAAATCTCATTCGATCCCAATTTAATTGAAACAAGAATCAAATTGAGCTTACTTATAAAGACAATCTTTATATTTAAAGCCGTTTCAAACGTGCCTTGATCTAAAAAGAGCCCAAAGCAAACCCAAACAGACTTTTTGTGGTCACCTTTACAGCAGCCTTAACATGGTAGAGTAATTTATTCTTCAAAGATTACATAGAAGTGTTTTGTAAAACTATATTCTGATGCTTATAAAAGAGCTGCTACTTACTTTTATAAAGCCTAGAGGTGTAAAGAGCGTACTTGCAGAGCTAACCTTATTCACATCGTTGTAATTATAAAATTTATTACTTGTTTATCGCATAAATCAACTTATTTATTTCTAGTATGTGGTATTTTCAGTACATAGTGGTCTACTTGAAGGCACAGGCTTCCTTCAAAGATATTTATATATATATATGTACATATATAAGAGAGAGAGAGAGAGGGATATACTACAATCTTCACGCTTGGCGCGCTAAGGACGCTGCTGCCCATTCTTTGCAGACTTGTGAGCAGTGGCAATCCTATATAATTAATGCACAAAGTGTGAATCATATCTAAGGCTATGTCTAGGGAATCAAACTCGCGACATACGATCACAAATTGCAGTCCTTACCGATGGCCTATCACTGCTAAATAGCTTAGATATTTTTAGGTTAGGTAAGGTTTAGGTACCGCTCGAGTACCACTTCACCATGTTACGATTTCCACCGAATCGCTCTTAAATCCGTGCGTGTAAGAACGGGCCTTATGATAAAGAAGAAAAAAGTGTAGGTTGTACAGTAAATTGTGTGATAAGCCGACTTGTAATACTTGCGAGTTATTTAAGATACGTACATCAGTTTATGTTCCCAAAAATTCAAAGCTTATTACATTGAGGAAACATTCTTTATTTTCTTTTCCGCCAATGGACACCCTCTACAAGGTATTGGCCTCTTCCTAAGGTCGCAATGATGAGCGGTCCTCCGCTGCGTACATCTAGCGACTTCCGGCCAACATCACTATGATGTCCACCTAGTGGGCAGTGTACCCACTCTGCGTCTGCTGTTCGCGGTCGCTTCTCAAGAACCTGTTAGGTGCGACGTGAAATAGATCGATCGTAGCGAAAGGACAAAAGAAAAGAGGAAAGAAAAGCAGGTCATGGAGACCTGTAGAAGGATCTCGCCGGATCCTCGATGATCATAAATTATCAAGAAGAAAGAGAAAAGATCCTTTTTCATACTACCAATATACATTATTTTATTGTAATATTTTTTTGGTATACAATAAGTAGACGATAATATGAGTTGTGTTAAAAGTTCCAACGTTGAATAAACATTATATCTAATATATAAAATTCTCGTGTCACGGTGTTCGAACTTGAACTCCTCCGAAACGGTTTGACCAATTTTTACCAAATTTTACATGCGTATTCAGTATGTCTGAGAATCGGCTACTATCTATTTTCCATACCCCTAAGTGATAAGGGTGGTCCACCCCTAAATTTTACTTTTAATTTTTTAGACAATTTTTTGGTTTTTATTTTATTATGATACAGCATACAAAAATACATACAAACCTAAATTTTCACCCCTCTACGATCAACCCTTATCTTACATTTGTTAATTAAAAACTTTAATTTTTTTTGCAAAACATCGTTTGCGGGATCAGCTAGTATAATATATAATATAATGAACCAATATAATATTTTTACCTTTATTTTGAGGAAGAATGTTCTCTTAAAATGTTGTATTTTTATCTAAATACTCCAAAACCAGTGTGGCAGTTGAAAAACATTTGAGGGGGCACCCTTCAGTAATCACACCTCACTCCCTGAAATTTCACTGTTCACGCGAAAAGTTTGTAATAGCGCTATCAAATTTCTGTTTCGGTTGTTAAATGGACATTGTGGTTAAATTGAATTCTTACTTCTATTTAAAGGGGAGTTCGTGTCCCCGGTTTTGGAAACTTTGATGTAAAATTTCACGTATATATATTGTCATTTATTAAATAAGATATTAATTCATTATCAATAATATTGCAATCATAATAAGTTTGGTTAACATTTTTAAATGCTTAAATTATTTATTATTTAGTTTTGATCCTATTTTCAGATATTGCAAAAAAATAGAAACAAACTTAATCCGAAACCGATAAAAAGTCATTAAAAGGTATATATATATATATATATATATATATATATATATATATATATATATATATATATTAATAGTTTTCCAGATCCAATCAGCGTATTCTTAGGATTTAAGTTATCAGTCTAATTGGTACACTAAAGAGCTTTATCCGCAATAAAAAAAGTATATTTGTGCCAATCATGATTTACTCCGGATTATTTTAGAACAATTTTCGAGTCATATATGATTATTGTTTATTAAATTAAAGGTTTGTTTATAATGATTATCTAAAATCATAATAACAATTACTTTGTCATTTTTATTAGGAGATTCGAAAAAAATACGCATTAGAACCTATGTATCATTATACAAATTGGTTGGTAAGAGGTACAAATGCTTAAAAGGAGTGAATATATTGCTTATATTAGTAAAACACTTGTAGATTTTACATTTATCCCCAATCCAATAAAATATGAAATATTTTTATCTTTTAAACTGCGCTTGGTTTATAATTGAAGGCAGTACAAATTCTGCAAGGGCAGAAAGTAAACAATGATTAATTTTATTATGCAGTAATCTGGGTTTGAAACATACTTTTTGGGTAGGATGTACCATATATTAAATTACTATATATATATATATATATATATATATATTCTTATCTACAGACTTTACTTTTACTATTACTTGTAAATTTTAGAAACAAAGTCTTAGTATATAGTATATGTGTATGGATATATAAACATTTATTAAAGGATATATTATTTTATCGTTATCTTCATTTCTGTCGTAAGAAGTATATTTAGTATTTTTTATTTAGCTGTAACAGGCGTTCATCTGATGGAAAGTGTAGACGAATACGAAGGTGGTACACGCCCATCCGAAAGAAACCTGTTCATTCTACTTTTTAAGGCTCCAGAGTATGTTAAAATGATAAAATGTTTATATATATTAAGATTATATTTCCAGATATTGTAAAAAATACTAACTTGATGCGAAACCGAAAACTCACTTCGATTAAAATCGTAATTAGATTTCGATTAAAAGGTAATCTTATTAAGAATGTGTAATATGACAGTGGGGGCGTCATAAAAACATGTTAGTAATTATTAATACAGCTTGAATGTAGGCGTATCTTAAACAGTCAGCCATTTACCGGCTGATAAAGTGGTCTTCCGCTTAATTTGAGCTCCGCGGATAATGGTGTGTTGGGAGTAAGATTGCGCACGTTATGTGGCCGTAAATTAGAAGGGTGGAAACTGGGGTGGTGATGATCCGGATGTGGAGGAACTCCCGACTAGCGGGCGGGCGGTCTTTGGCAGGGACAACTATCTTCACGGCGTAGTTTGGCGTAGCGCGCCCTCTACGACGCAAACACTTACATAAAACGGAATGAAACTGTTGTTATAAAATTATATGTTCTCCATAACTAATCGCGATTTCTAGAAATTTGTATAATATGGTGATATATATCTACGGTATAATATTACAAAATCTTATTAAAATATATAAAATTAAAAAGTTGATAATAAATAACTGTGACTTCTGTATGGTGCACTTTGTTGCACGACTACCACTGCATGTGAGGAAGTGGCTAAATATTGGTCCTTTTCTTACTTCTGCATATTAGATATGTATTTTAAATTATTTTTTTCACACACAGATACTAAAATAACTAACCCAATATATTATTTCTTCTTTTACCCATGAACATTGGGAATGAAAGGTTCTCGAGTGACCACAAGCCAATAGATGTAGCGTAGGTAGGCATAGATAAGGTCGCGGTAAGCTCCTCGATGTAGGCAGAGCAAGACTAGTCATTGGGACGATCTATGAGTGGCATATTAATGAAGAAGAAATAAGAATAAAAGAAAATATGAAGGAGGTAAGAACATAGAACGCCAAATATTGTGAGAGAGGAAAGAAAAAAATAAATGGAACTATACTGAAAAACTTATAAAAATCGAAATACTTGTCTTCAAAAATGTCCATAAAAAAGAAAAACAGATCTATGAGGTAAGCCTATACCTTTCAATAGGCGTCTTTCAGCTGAAAAGAAGAAGGATAATGTTCTTTCTTCTTTAATTTAATTGCTAGTGGTTGAGTAACTATTTTTTTATTGAATATTCTTTATTGTACACGCTAGGATGCAATTAAATAGTTTCATAATAAAAAACCAAAAGTATAATGGGCGGTATTATCACACGAAGCAATCTCTTACAGACAACTATAATATAGAAACAGTAGAAGTATAAATACATGTACAACACATACACACATATACATATATATATATATACATCCACGTGAAAACAGCATATCTATATAGAAGATATAATACATGCTATAAATATAATATAATAATATATAAAAACGTCAAACTGATTTCGATCGCACTTGCCTCGGAAAGAATAAAGTAACAGAAGAAGAAATAGAAATGAATTAACAGATAAATGTTCATAGGTGTAATAAATAGTTTTTATCAATTTTCTTGAAAATAGTTAAGATATAAATCCTTCAATATATATATTATTAAGTAAACAAAACATCTAATCAGACGGAAACTTATTATGAAAATACAATATAATTTATCTTTTGAACACAGAGATTTTGTTAATTTTGTCGTTTTTAATCCGAATAAAATGTACATAATAATTATAGAACACTGAATATATGCTTAATACACTATGAAAATGTATTTCCATTTGGACCATGGCAGAGAAACCTACCTTTCTACATCTTGAAAGAGCTCGGTATTCAGTGTTGAAGGTCGTTTTGTGTAAACACATACTTCATTTTCTCTGCGGTTTGCTTTTATAACTAACAGTTGTTTAACGAGTTGGTAATACAGGATGATTGTTAATAGGTGTAAAGGCATAAGAGGGCTAAATGTATAGCTAATTTGGTAAGTTAATGTATGAGTCACCCTGTATAAAATCATTGGTTTCAGAACCAATAACGTACGATTTACTATCAGACCCTGCTAAATTTATAATGTTCAGACATTATTTTATTGATCTCATACTTTATACAGGATGCATGGAAATAGGAGTAAAAGATTTGAAGGTTTTTGATGATAAATGAGCTATACATTCACCTCTTTAAAGCCTTTGCATGTAAAAATAATCACCCTGAGTAATATTAAAAGATCGTCAATATATATATATATATATATATAGATATACGTGTGTATGTTTATATATATGAAGGTATATAATATAAATATACACACATATACCACTGCAATATTATATTTTTCTCTACACTTATACAAAATTTATAATATATATATATATATATACATATATATATATGTATACATATATATAGATATATATAAAGGTTGTGTATACATGTATGCATCAATATAATAATATATTTTCCTCTAGACTTATTTAAACTTTAACTTAGACCAAAAGTTACGAAACTGTAACTGTTAGATATTTATTAACATGTTTTTAAAAATGTAATCCTTTCAAACAATGAACTATTTACATTGTAAAGGTTTTAACATTAGATTTCACTTGTCAATACAATTTTAGTGCGATGAATACTAAAAATAAAATTCAGCAAACCTGCTAAAACCGTAACATCCCAACGATGGACTTTCGTAGACTTTAATTCGAAATCAGCTACGTCGTAGCCATTATGTGATCACGATAATGGGATCTACTTGTGAAAACCGTGCAAGACTCCTGAAATAGCAACGTTTTGATTGATGAAAGCCCAGCGAGTGTCATTAACTTTCATTCAGTAATATAAATCATAGTTAGATGAAACGCATTTGTGAAAGAGCTTGTGACAGTTTTTGTTCGTCGTAGCGCACTCCGTAGATACGTCGTAGCAAAGTTATTAATTTAAACTTTTTCCCTTTAAAGCTTCTAGTAAAAGTTGTTTCGAAACTTTGCCTCGGTTTTGAATAATGTTGAATTGTAATTATTGGTACAAGCGATTGGCTCTTTTGATTTTAATTATCGAAACTGACAAGTGATTGTAATTAAAATTTAAATGATTAATTAAAATATTTATTTTACTTATAACAGAAGGCTTAATCGCTTCAATAACTGTTTTTTTTTCAAAAGTTCCTTTTAAGTTTATTTATTAATTATTATTTTTGTAGTGTTAAGTTAATTTTTCTCACTTGATGACAGTCCAATGTATGCAAACACTAATATAATTTAAATATACAATTTACTATCGGAACAACTTAACGCTATGACTAAAAATTATCATTCTGTGTACAGGACGATCAGTTATAAAAGGAAACAGTACAAAATCTGTAAGGCCTGATATACAATAAGTAATTTAAATATGTACAGTTCTAAATTTAAAAAAAATAAAAAACTTTTTGTTACTTTAATATCATTACGAAATTTCCTCTTTTTATTTTCAGTCTATACATGCCACCAAATATATTTGTGACAGTATATACAATAATCTCCTTCTAGCAGGCGGGCTGGTGATCGCAACATGATATTATGGAATATAGATGAAGCAGCTATCCATCTTCTGGAAACTTATTTGTGAGCAGTAGCAATCCTAAGTAATTAATTCACAAAGTGAGAATTAACTAAGGTTGCGTCCCTGGAATCGAACACGCGACCTTTGATCGCAAGCCGCAGTCCTCTTTCGCTGGGCTATAGGCTATCAGTGTACAATACATTCACTACTTTAAAGCTTTTATATCTAAAATATATGTAACATTTTTTAATTACGAAGATGGGAGGCGACTTAAGAATACTTGTTGCAATAGCTATTTATACTTATAATATAAATACTACTTGCATGGTTTAACTGTTTCTTGTCTGAAGTTTCATGGCTTTTTAACCTGATGTGATTGCTTTAAAAATTTTACCGATACTCAGACTGCAGTCATTGGTGCCTTACTTTTCTTTGTAGAAGGTACTTTATTATTAGCGAAAGGTAAAAGTTGTATTCTTTTCACGTACTCCGTCAAGCGATATTCAGCACGGTTTATGTATTGCTCTCTTACATGATAGATGCTCAGAGAAATCGCTGACAGCACGATACCTTTACGAACGCAATGGAAATTCGCTTTAAGCAATACAAAAGGTCTTTATTTCGTCTCACGTTCAAAGTTGATGTTCGTTTTATTCGAACACTATTGTAGTCTGTTTCGATACAAACGTACCGGCTCACGTGTCATTATTTTTTTATTATTTATAATTAAAGCTGTGATCATAAAGTAAGATGAAATTATTAATAAAATTTTAATTAAGAGAAGGACCAATATTTAGCCACTTCCGCACATGCAGTGGTAGTCGTGCAACAAAGTGCACCGCCCGCCAGCTCGCTGATAAATGCAACTAAACTAAACACAGAGTACTGTGGCACTTATCGGTGTAACATAACTCCTGAAGATACCACTGCATGTGCGGAAGTGGCTAAATATTGGTCCTTTTCTTACTTAGGATAGACTTCCGCAAGGTAACGCCTGATTCCATTAAAATTTTTAATTATTTATTTATATTAAAAATCAATTTTATATCCTTCATAGCAATCCTCGTACGATAAAACGCTCATTTGCCAACGCTTTTTCCAGTTCTTTAAAGAGTTGGAACAGTCTTATTCCTGTATAGCCTTCAAGACCTTCTTCGATTAGGTTTTTGTCTCCTCAATCGTCCTAAACATCCGCAGATTAGTTTCTTGAGCTTGCTGAATAACCAAAGGCCATAAGGAGCCCAATGAGGCGAAAACAGAGGTTACGAAACGGTATTAGGCGTGATTTTGAAGTTTTTTTTTACAAAAAAAAAATAGTAATTTCTGCAGCAATCAAGATTTGATGCGTTTGAGACATGAAATAATGGATAAGCCAGATTATATTGCAACTCTTTACAAACAGACGTATGAAAAATATTATAGACCGTCATATAAACCTAGGAAATAAATTACCTGCCATCGTCATAGCCTGCAGTGAGTTTTGATTCACAATTTTACTTTACTGTTTTAATACTTTGTACTATAAAAAGGTACACATAGTAGTGGGATATAAAACGTGTTACAATACCACTTTATTTATCGATTTCATGTTTTATTAATAAATAAGGAATACTTATAAGTAAGTTAAGTAGATGTAAGTTTTCAAGTTAAAGCTACGAAGCGAGGAAAATAGAAGACCGCTGGTGCATTATAGTTCTAGAATAGAGTCCACGGTCAGGTAAATTACAAATCCCTTCCACCCGCATTAAGGGTTTTGCTAATACTTTTATAGTGCGAACAGCCAAGAGATCGAAAAACCTACCGTCATCATTGCATCCAGACAATTATAACTTAGGAGGTTTAAAAACTAGAGTGAATAGGTTTCTTTTCGGCAAGCATGTATCAACGTAGATCCTCTCATTGCTTAAAATCAGGCGTGATAGCTCAAATGCTTCTTCTATAAAGGATAAAAAGGATGTCGATGAGATGCTGCAGGCTGTTTTCTATAGATCCTGTTAAATAGCAATGCTGTAATGGTGATGGTAATGATGATTAAACTAAATAATAACAATTTTTATAAGAAACGTAATTATTACATAGGTAAATTAGAATAAAAATTTTACGATATCTCTCCTCATCGCAAATAAAACTTGACATATAAATGTAAACTTCCATTTTAAATGGTGACATGTAAAAGTTTATTTCTATATACGTAAATTAATAATTTAATACATTTCACGTCGACATAAACATCCATTAATCGTATAATCATCAGCGATGACGTCATCAACATCATTACAGTGAACGATAATGTAATTATTCAGGTGTTCATTACGATATTAAATTATACATAAGTAATGAGTTTCTCTAAAGTATATTTGTTCGTGGAATACGTGTAGTTGGATCCATATAGTTTACTTCGGATAAATATATTACTAATCATTTCACATTTGATGTTTTTAACTTATATATCTGTAATAAAAATAATAATTTTATAAATGGTAGTTTAATTTTTTTAAATGGTCACACTACTCGACTCAGTCTTTCTTTTGTGACAACTTCCAGAAAAAGATTTGAGAGTGGTGGGGTTGAAACAGCGTTTTGATTATTGAGTCGGGAGCTCGAACACTAGTTCGATAACCATCGAAGTGATAAGTTGTCTAGTGGAAACTATGCTAGTTGGCCTATAAAAGTATTAAAAGTGGAATAAAAGTATCTACTATGCTATGAATTTGAGTATTTCTGATATATCAATAAATAAACTTTTACAATATTTTTTAGACTTCAAAGGCTTTTTTTAAGGCCCCCGCTATTAGGAGCCTCACGTACCCCCATCTAGTTTGAGACGGGGACTTTATTTACACATAATTTTTCCAGTCTAAGCTGCCGCTTGACGAATGAGATGGGGCATTCCTCATATGCAGGTCACTCTTCAGGGCCGCGTCCTTGGCCAACTGGTCCGCCCTCTCATTACCCTCCGCCCTTGCGAGCGCTTTCATCCAAAAGATACTTACATCCTTCCCTTTCTCGCGCGCTTTCTTAACATTTTCTTTCACTCTTAACGCTAGGGGATGGAGGGTGTCAGGTCTTGCGACAGTCTGGAGGGCAGATCGCGAGTTGCTTAGTATGGCGCATTTCTGCGCTGACCGCATACCCCGTTCCTTCCGCTAAAGCCAGCAGCTCTGCCTGGTACACGATACAGAAGCCGCCCAACTTGAGTTTTTTGCTGTACTTCTGTGCAAAGGCTTAGATCAACTTACACTAGATTACTATGTTACATATCATCATCTTCATTTTAAGTATAAGTCACTTCAAGACATATACCTCTTTCAAAGATCACCACGATTATCGGTCTTACACCACGTCAAGTCAACTGGATGCCACTTGAATACCTTCCGGCTCCATTAACCGCTGATATATTACTGTACTATATACTATATTACTGTACTATATACTATATACTGATCGAAGTCAGTTAGATGTTTTTATTTATTATTGTATTATATTTATAATATGTATTACACCTTTTTTTATTATAGGTATTTATGTTATATACGTATGTATGTATGTCTATGTAGGTTTATGTATATTTATGTTCATTTGTTTGTGAATATGTATTTTTTTTTTGTACACGTGCACTACCCTTTATAAGTACTTTTATCTTTTCCTTACTATGATTGTCTGTAAGAGATTGCCTTGTGTGATAAGACCGCCCATTGTACTTTTCTGTATATTATTATAAAACTTATTAAATGTTTATTATCGTGTACAATAAAGAATATTATTTTTAACCGCCTATTGTATGTGCGAATTTTTCGAACTACATCGGTGACCTTGATTTTTCTGCGGAGCAACTCATTTATGATGTGATAAATCCTTAAAACATTTAATTTTATCGACTCCATTCAGTTTAAACCAAACGCTGTTAGAAAAAATAATATGAACTGCTCAATCGATCTCTGTTCGCAGTTTTATGCACTAGACAGCAAATAGCTTTACAACTGGATGTCGCTTAAATATTCACATATTTATTTTTCTCATTCCGGCCACATAAATACCTTATATTCTGCTACAGATTAAACATATGAAAATTATTTCGAGTTATTCATTAAAAAGTCACGGATATTTTTGGTGGTTTTGTAATGAACTACCTTTAATTTATTTTTTAAAATTAACTTTAAATTATTACGTAAAATATATAGTAATATATTATGTCAAGATCGAATTCCGTTTAAATAACTATATGTATTAAAACACCAGGTGAACAGAAAGATTTATTTAAGTCGACAAAAGACGCTAGTTGAAGGCCGCTTTTAACTGTTCATATTGGAAATATATGAAGCAGGTCTTCTTCGTCTTACAGTAGGCATCTGTTATCTGAGTAGAAGAATATGAAGTATATTATTATAGGACAGATTAATTTTAAGTTTATTTGAAATTGGAATCTTTTGGCATTTTACTTGTGTCGTACACGGGTGAACATTTTCCATGATATTACAAATATACGAAGTGGTGGGTGAAGATTATTTTCTTTCATACTTCTACATCGGTGCCCTTGATCAACCTTTTTCTAAGTAAGAAAGGGACTAATGTATACCTACTTCCGCTATGCAGCAGTAGTCGTGCAATGAAGTTGCACCGCCCGCCAGCCCGCTGATAAATGCGCATGCGGCAAACAATGCGAAACACAACTACCACCGTTAATTCACTCAACACGTGTTTCACCCCTCTACGGGGTATCCTCAGAAGAAATGTTACACCCACCAGTGCCAAACACCGAGTCAAACTCTTTCTACTGTCTGTTATTTTATTAGCCCAGCGTCTACTTTCCTGATGGTTTATTTCAATTTGGTTTTTATTTCCCAGAAAGATTGTTCATTTTTTATAATGTTTTATTACACGAAATACATACACTGTTTACAATAAAATTACGTTCCGTAGTCTTAGTATGCCATAATGATGAACGTTGATATAATTTTTCCAAAGGACTTCCACAGGCTAGAACTGCACGTTTTCAACGTTTGATTTCATGTATTTTAATAAGAGTTAAAGGTTCTCGAGTGGCAACCTCGTGCAGGTAGATTCAACATGGGTAGGCTTTCTGACCTAGGTGGCAACTGAGATAGTTAAGGCTGCAGAAAGTTCCTGGACGCAAGCAGTGTAGGTAATAGTAATAGTCGTCGTGGCGATCTTAGAGGCAGGCTTACACTTTGCAGTGGTCGTCAATTGGCTGAAAAGAATATCTACTTTCTCGAAAATCACTAACTCTTCTGTAATTTTTATTTATTTATTTATTCGCTTCTTTCTTAAATCCTTATGATTACGGACTTAATGCCATTAGACATACTTTACCAATCAACCTCAGATAGTGCAGAGATAATTAGCAGGCATGTCCAAATGTTACATAAAAGATAGTTAATTACTACTTATGCTATTTATAGCAGTTTGTTGTTTACGGGCTTTAGATATGATTTAACCTACAACCTTAACACTGTTAACCTTCTGAACTAGGCCAGATTAGTGGATGTGATAATTTCAGGCTGTATTTTATGTAAGAAAATGACCAATATCTAGCCACCTCCGCACATGCAGTGGTAGTCGTGCAACAAAGTGCACCGCCCGCCAGCCCGCCGATAAATACGTATGCGGCAAACAATGCGAATCACACAACTGCCACCGTTAAATCACTCAACACGTGTTTCACCCCTCCACGGGCCATCTTCAGGAGTTATGTTACACCGATTAGTGTCAAACACAGAGTTTGGCTCTGTATTTATATTCTCTGTATTTTATGTTTCTGAGATATACAGTTGTCGTTAAATATTTTCATTTATGGTTAGTGGATATTTGCAAAGTTACCCGTGATTTACTTTCCATACCTAAATATATAAATTTTAAAACTAATGAAAAATATTAGGTTTCGGTCGGTTTTACATAGTAGAACCTTGATTACGGTTAGCATAAGGTACTTAGCTAGTAGCTCTTTCTTAGCCGCCAGTTATTGTACTTGTATTATATTGGAGGCTGCTTAAACTTCTTGGTTACTTGGGTAAATAGTCTACTATATCACTGAACATATGGGCCCTCAAGAAGGGACCTGCAGTTTTGTTGTTATTATATATATATCGATATCCAATAGAATAATGTTCATTTTATTTAATTAGATATACTCTCGTTGATGGTTTTACAAAAATTTATATAATGAAACATAAAACATGACAAATAAGGGCTGAGTGTCATTACATATGGGCTATAAAACCAGCTATAAAATAATTTCAACACAATATCCAAAATAATTTTTTTGGGCCAGACTTTTACTTCAGCTCAAGTGGCATTTAGAGATTCTGTGGCTTCGAAGTGGCAAAGAGCAGAAGGCACTCAGCCTCGAAGACAGGTTCTTCTTTTATAATTAGTGCCCTTATGTTCAACAACCCGTGTGAAACGATAGCGTGATTCAAACAACTACTAACGCCATCTATTGGCATCGCCCGAAGTTAACGCGTTCTGACAAAGATAAATAAAATTAAAACCATGCAAAAAATGTTGATTATTATTTATTTATTATGCTGCAGGATAATATAATGTAATGAATATAAATAAAATCAATAATTTGTTCATTGATTCAAGTAACGGATTGAAGTAATATCACCGGACGTCTTGGTTTGTTAAAATCATTGCATTTGCAATATGTGAGTACGGTATAAATGCGTCGTGTCACTGTCGCACAATCACGTGATCGTTTAGAGCAATTACCGCCGCGCACGTTCGAGTTTTATGTCGCGTCGCACGTGTGGCGAGGTCCTTACCGGGAACAATTTGTTTATTCATACATACCGTACAGAGGCACGCGATCGCCGATCCTCTCGTAATGACTTTTAAATGGTTTTTAATACGACGAATATTGTAGCGTTAGCAAAAAAATATATACCACGCAACGGTCTGGTTTTCCCAGGTTAACAATAGAAAAGTCGGAGTTTCTTCCGCCATTTCTTCTTGTGGTGTTAAATCTGGAGGTAAAGTTAACTTCGGAAATTTTCTCGATATTTTTATAATATCAAACAATTGTAAGAGTGTCGCTGAGACATTAAATCAGAGATGAGGAAATACAGGATGAAGAAATACTCGTCTGTAGTGGTAATGGACCGGGCACATCACCCGTGATGGCAATTAGGACCAAAATGTACTCGAGTGTCGACCAGGAGCCGGTAGACGTGGCGTGGATAGTCCCCACTAGGTGGACTAATGACATAGTTAAGTATCTAATAGATTCAGACGTTACTTTGCAGAAGTCCATCCTAAGAAAGAAAGGGACTAATATATAGCTACTTCCGCTATGTAGCAGTAGTTTTGCAATGAAGTGCACCGACCAGTACCAAACAAGTCACTCGGTGTTTGGCGCTGGTCGGTGTAACATTACGCCTGAAGATGCCCCATGGAGGGGTGAAACACGCGTAGAGTAGATTAACGGTGGTAGTTGTGTAATTCGCATTGATTGCCGCATGCGCATCATTGTACGACTACTGCTACATAGCGGAAGTAGCTATATATTAGTCTTCTTCTGACATAGTTCAGGTCATAGGTTCGACTTTGTATATCTGTCATCAAATCAGAAACTTCCAGATAAAATTTTATTAAAATTCTCATAAAAAATTGAAAATAAGGACCGCATTGGTTAAAACAATTGGTCGAAATCGACATTTGTTTATATTATCGTTTTAGTCCAAAGACGCCCACTGCAAGGTATGGGTCTCCCTAAAAGATATTTAATGGAATCAGGCGTTACCTTGCGGAAGTCCATCCTAAGTAAGAAAAGGACCAATATTTAACCACTTCCGCATATGCAGTGGTAGTCGTGCAAAAAAGTGCACCGCCTGCCAGCCCGCTGATAAATGCGATTCTGTGTTTGGCACTAATCGTTGTAACATAACTTCTGAAGATGCCCCTTGGAGGGGTGAAACACGTGTTGAGTAATTTGGCGGTGGCGGTTGTGTGATTCGCATTGTTTGCCGCATACGCATTTATCAGCGGGCCTGCGGGCGGTGCACTTTGTTGCACGAATACCACTGCATGTGCGGAACTCCCTCAAAGATATCAGTGGGAGAGTTTACTGGGTCGTAGTGTGGTATTATGGTGCGCAGAGGACGCTGCTGCCTATCCTCTGAAAACTTGTTTGTTAGCTGTGTTAATCCAAGTGTTCATAATATAAGATTGTACCCTGGGAATCAAATCTGCGAACGTAATCACAAGTCTCAGAGTCCTACCGCTTGACTACCACTTATAAATTTCTTTATAACTCGTGTGAAATTGTTGAGAAACCATCACTACAGTAAATGTTAAGGTAAATATGGAGTAACATGGTTTCCAGATTGTTTAGAAGAAGTGGTGATTATGTATGTGACGCATAAGCATATTTTGCGGAGTAAGAAGTCCAAAGATTTTCAATGATGATGAATGAAAGTATTATAAAAACTTCTAATCACCAATCACCATCCTAAGTAAGAAAGAGATCAATATTTAGCCAATCTGTGTTTGGCACTAATCGGTGTAACATAACTCCTGAAGATGCCCCATGGAGGGGTAAAACACGTGTTGAGTGATTTGACGGTGACAGTTGTGTAATTTGCGTGGTTTGGTGCATACGCATTTATCAGCGGGCTGGCGGGCGGTGCACTTTGTTGCACGACTACCACTGCATGTGCGGAAGTGGCTAAATATTGGTCCTTTTCTTACTGAGCAAAGTTAAAGTATGTAGATGATATATTTCACAGAATACTGCTTAAAAAAATTATATATTTCATTTTTACTCCAAAGGAACATGATTAAGTTATGAATAAGAAAATTCAAAGAAATGATAAATATGAATTTGATTGAATATTAAATTATAAATTAAATTTATATATTACTTAATATTTCTACGAAACAAGGAAAATGAGATTTCACTGAAAATGATTAGATATTTGACTATATTACTTAGATTTTCTGCGCCAGTAAGAAAATAATTATCTTTTTTTTTCTCCTTAAAATGATTAAATGTTCTACTTATAAATAATTGCGAAATTCTATACCAATCTCGAAAAAAATTAAAGTCATCTGAATCGTCGATAAATTGTTCCATTTTCATTTGTTCGAACTTGTTGTCTCTCTTACTGTTTTGTTACAAACGATGTATTTTTAAACGGTTTTATTTAGTTCGACCCGTACGGAATTTGTTTATTTGGATCAAAATTAGAAATTGAAATTTAAGCACCTTCCCGTTGTCAGATTGATCCGAAATTTGGTACACATATTTAATTTAGATGACAATACAATATAATAAAGTCAATAATATTATAAATCTAAGATGGCCGCCGATACAAAATGACGGATTACATATTTTTCCTTAACCCCCTCAATATGGGTATCAAATGAAAGGGCTACACTAGTGAAACACGATGATTATGTCAAAGTTTAAAATTCAAGATGGACGCCGTTCCAATATGGCGGACTAGGTACATATTTTTCCACAACCACCACAATATGGGTATCAAAAAACCGTTTAACTTAAAAGTTTTTTACTATCAATATTTCTCATATAAACCTTTTATGTATAAACATGATGTTTGCTTATAGATGTAATTACTTTAATGAGGTGAATTTATACCAAATATGTTGTCAATTAATGTATGGTAAACCATATCCCAAAATCAAATATTTTAGAAAGTAAAAACTGGCCTCAAGATTATATGTTAAGAAAGATTTTTAAAATTTGAATTAC
This sequence comes from Battus philenor, assembly GCF_028537555.1. NCBI lineage: Eukaryota > Metazoa > Arthropoda > Insecta > Lepidoptera > Papilionidae > Battus > Battus philenor. Next base: position 1,371,068 of record NW_027181704.1, read on the forward strand.
TACAGCTTAAATTAAAGTATTGTGTACTGGCTGTCACTGCAGGTTTTATGCTGCCAAAAGCCTGTGGCATTTGAATATAGTATATAAATTATTGTAACATATTTCGTAATAAAAAGATCGTTTTATAAATGATGATGGTAAATAGGTAAAAAAGGTATAAAACTTTTTTTGACATATAAACTATACAATCATACTGTATATTTAAATTATTACTTTCATAATAAAATAACATAGTTAAAACTACCTCTTATTTTATCTATAAAGATAGCAAGAAAATTTCTGTATAAAATTTTCTTGTACCAGATTTCGAAAGTTTTTTTACTAAGTAATCGGCCAAACCTTTTGGGATGATGAAGTACTGTGGTCGCCCTATGCTCCATCTTGGAGACAGGAATAAATGATAAAATGAATCGGCCAAACCAAATTTTCATCTGACAGTAGATAACTGCTATATTTTTATTCATTTATGATATACTTATGATGAAAAATTTAAAATTTATTTTTGTATCAAAAATGAGCTTTGAGAATCCACACTTGATTGGCATTAAGGGCAAGGGGCAGGGGGTGGGGTGATTTGATTGAATGGACACAAGATACCATGCGTGGTGGGATATGAATTCAATTTTAAGATGATAATTTTTATTAATTGTTTAACAATTTATTTAATACAATTTCTATTATCAGCTATATAACATAGTTCTCTTGTTTTTATTCTTTGCTATTTAATTTATTTATTGTATTTTATTCTATTCCCTATCTGACTTTTTTTGCTGAAATCCAAAAAGGTCCTACGAGACTTCTGTTTAATCAATTTGTTTAAAATTTTTCTGTAACGTCATTTTACTAATTGCCTTTTTCAGTAATGATAGTTGTAGTTTCAGTCTACGAAACTTAGGATTACGATGTTGTTGTATTAGAGTATTGTTAACCTTGGTAGAATTTTAAAAAGATGTGATCCTTTTCAAGCGGCCGGTTTCCCCGGAAACGTCGCAAACAAACAACGAACTAAATAATTTATTTATATGATTCTCACTTGTAATGACAGCGTGGACATTATTAGAATGAAAGCATCAACAATTATTCTCATATCAAATCTACATCGTTTCAACGCACAAAGCAATTTAGTTTAAATGTGGTTCCATCGATCAAATCGGTGTCCATTGCCTGTTCTATCATTATCGCCGTCATATCTATCGATGATTGCGCGCAATATATTTTTAATTCATGCGAGTTGTTTTATAGTGCTTTTTTAAAATTAATACATGGGTACATGAACGGTTACTCCCTGGTTATCGACTTTAGTTATATGTTACGGGCTTGGATGTACGTAACTTTTTAATTATCTATATACGCATTGAGTTCAAAATATTATATCAGCATTACGTAAATAAATATATCAAGTACATTATTAAATCTTCACTTAAAAATATGTGTCATTTTTAATTTTCTGTAATATTAATACAAAAAACATTATTGGAGTAATGGTGGCTTTTATTAAATTAAGACGTAAAACTTTCACTGCTAGATAAAAGCCTCCTACATGTAATTCAAACAGGACCTGTTGGAAGCTTGGATGCCTGCATCCAGGGTTTTTGGGATGACCAAAACAATAATAATTTGACATTAAGTTAACTAAGTTAAGACATACATACGATGACGAAATATCAATACAAGGAATAATACTATTCTCATACATATCGAATCTCCATACATACATACATATCCTATACATTGAATCTTCATACATACATACATCTCCATACACTATTCTCCCATTTCCATTCCGTTTATTTTAAGATTTTCCATGTTCATACACGAAAGTGTTGCTATGTTAAGTTGTCAGAAATTAATATTTATTTTATAGATATAAATGTAGTAATTCCTACAGATATGATCACGATATCTCTTAGAAGATTTTTCTTCATTTTTTCTTTTCATTAGTGTTTTCTAGACAGAGTGGTCGTGGTTGTGAGGTTAGTTCTGGTGCGCCTCCTGTTCATACAAACACTGTATGTGTAGTTAGTTGGCGAAAATAAGTATATTATTATTATTTATTAACTAGGATAAATTTCCAAACATGTGGTCTTAAAATGCCTCGTTTAAATACCCTTAAATATAAGCCTATATTTAGATGCGAAGAAAAACAATTACGACATCGCTTAAAATGTTAGCCTTCAGTGTCAAAGGGTCTGGATAAAGCGTACAATCTTTGAATATAATGGATTTCTAATCCACGGCAGGGCGAAGTAATTTAAAGAAAAATAACATTAGCAATTCAGATTACGCCTCTATCGGGCCTTTTATTAACTGTCAAAGTAAGAAGAGACGAAAATTGACTTTCCCGGCCGCCGACGTCGATAGGTCGCTCCTTTCGTACATAGACGTCACGTGCCGATGTATAAGCAACCATAACCAACGATATAAAGGTAGTTTAGATTATTTTGTATACATTGCTCGTATTATAAGTACATTTATAAATACTTCTTTATTTAAACAGCGAATGGACTTATGTTATTCGCACTAAATTAAAATTTATGCTCGTTTACTTTTATTATTAAAATTCATTTTATTAAAAATCATTAAAATCAAGAATGCGTTCGCGTATCGGATTTGAGCCAATGCATTTTCAGTAAGAAACGTTTGGATATAATCGTACCGTCAATTTTAATATTTTAATTATAATTTTGAGTATTTTGGGGATCGACGGATCCTTTGATAATAATTCAGATAAATATAGTGCTTCCTAAAGAATGCGACGACCACAATAATTTCGTTAGTCCACCTCGTTCCTCTGGCCACGTTTTCTAGATCGTGGTCACCACTTTAAAATCCCAACATCCGTCAGTTGCACGAGCGATATTTTGTCGTCATTTCAGCCTACAGACACCCACTGCTGGGTATAAGCCTCCATCAAAGATACCTGTGAGAAGGTATACCGTAATCTTACTTCTTCTACCTATATATCTATATATCTTACATATATATACCTATATACACACCTATATATCTTCATCATCCTTTTATCTATATATACCTATATATCTTACTACCACTTAACAGGCGCATTGGCTATCTCAGCGTGGTATTATTGCACACACAGGATACTGCTGCCCATCCTCTGATAACATTTGTGAGCAGTTTCAATCCAAGTGTAAGTTATATAATATTGTGTCCTGAAAATCGAATCCGCGACCTACGAACGCAAGTTCTTACCGATGGGCCACCACAGCTCAAGTGTTTACATACTTGCCAACATTTAAATGTTAAAATTTCTCATGAAAATTATACGTAAAACATAAATGTATAGCAGAGTTCCTCAAACTTTTTTGTGTCGTAGACCCCTTGCAATGTTTTTCCGTGTTGGGTAGACCCCCTACTTACCTGATATTGATTTCCTGTAAATTTATAACTGTAGTGAAGTTTAGTATTAAAAACATAAAGTAAAAACACATGTTAATTCGTACATTTATTAATTGAATTTAAATTAAAATTACTCAAAATAAAATATTGTATCTGTTATGTAAAATATACGTAACATATTAATAACTATTTACTTCATAGGTACTTTTATAAATAATGTAAATTTTTTCATATTATAAGATAGTATGATGTAAGTAAATAGGTACTATCAGTGTATGTGTTGAGATCCACTATCGTGGATCCTCATTTTCATTTCATGGACCGCCAAATTTTTTTTCACTGACGTAGACCTCTTGCAGGTTGTCATAGACCCCTAGGGGTCGATATAGACCACTTTGGGAATCACTGATGTATAGTTTAAAGTCGATGTTTAATAACTTTAATGAAACGAAGCAACTTCAAAAGCAAGGGAGAGGAACTCTGAAATTAAAGGCTACAGTACGCCACCTGACTCCGTTTCTCTGAGTAAATTTGCAGCTATTACAACTAAATAGAAACACGGTAAAACTAAATTTATCATATTCCTTCTGTATGTAGAACATATAATCTTTTTTAATTTATTATCCTTCACTGTAAATTTTATTATTATTCTTAAACTAATACAATTTCCGTTGATGTAATAAAGTCGAATAGATAGATCGACTCTACACTAAATATATGTTTTTAAAATACTTAGTAGGTATTTAAGAGTGTGTTATACCTGCAACTATATCATCATAAACATAATTTCAGTTCAATATCATCGGGTCAGCTTATAGACGAGCACTGTAAGGGATAGGTCACCCTTAAAGATTGTCACGATGACTTATTAAACGCTGCCTATATCTAGTGGTTTTCCAGAACTTTGACTATGTTATAGGTCTCCCTAAAAGCAGCCTATTCTCTCCGTGTCTAAAGTTTCGAGGATACAATTTTTAAACACTGTACTACAGACACACGTATCGTATGTAAATAAAAGCAATAATCATAAAAAAATGAGGAGGAAGGAATAAGATAGCATGCCAGATATTGTGACACATGAAAGAAGAAAAAATAAATAAACCTATACTGAAAAACTTAATAACACTAAGGTCCATGTTCCAAAAATTGATAGGCGAACAAGGGGTCCCCAAAAACGAGAGGCCTAAGAAAGTACTGTGGTTTATTTTTTTTATTTGCATTGAAAGCATATTCACTTAATGTGAAGTCTTTTGATGCGTTGTATATATATATATATGTATATATGTGAGTGTATAAATAAGCTTTATTGGTTCACGACAAGTTCAAGCCGAGCTCTCATGGGGAACCATCGCGATCGTTCAACCCCTATCATGGGATCACGGGATCTTTATTTATATAGTTATTTCTCTGCTCAGTTTTTTTCTGATCAGATGTGACTTAAACCAAGCTTTACCTGCAAATACACTGGCAAGTAAAATAAGCGGCGAAGTAAGTTGCTTAGAGTAGACTTGAATTGACTTGAAAGGATTTTGATTAGACAAGACTTACAAATGTATGTTTCCTATAAAATTAGCAAATAATATACATAGAAATAGTAGATAAAAGAAGACTTGGGAAATAATTTCCCTAACAGACCTGCCAAATAAAATACGCAGGCTTACCAGAGGTGACTTACACCATATTATATCTACGTATAAACAATGCGCATAAAATAAAATACGCAGTGAAAATACTTGGTCCTGAGAGACTCGCGAATCGAAGATCGCAAGTTCGATTTCTCGGATACAATCTTATAATTCATACTTGGATTGACATCGCTGATAGACAAGTATCCAGAGCATAGATAGCAGCGTCATCTGCGTACCACGATACCACACTGCGATGGTCAATCCTTCTACTAAACGTGGTAATTATGGTATATCACCTCCATAGATATCTTTGGGGGAGTCCTCTGTCTTGGATATATATTGTCTAAAAAGATGAACATGTACATGTATATAATCTAATATATAAAATTCTCGTGTCACGGTGTTCGAACCGGAACTCCTCTGAAACGGCTTGACTAATTTTTACCAAATTTAATATGCGTATTCAGTAGGTCTGAGAATCGGCTACTATCTATTTTCTATACCCCTAAGTGATAAAGGTTGTTCACACTTTAAAAAAAATTATTATTTTTTTAACGAAATTTTTTGTTTTTATTTTTTTTATGATACAGCATACAAGAATACATACAACTAAAAATTTTCACCCCTCTACGATCAACCCTTATTTTTTATCTGTAAATTAAAATATCAATTTTTTTGCAAAACAACGTTTGCGGGATTAGCTAGTTATAATATAAAGAAATGTAACTTTCCCTGTAGAGGTAACTCAAACTTTCAGTTTATTCATTCACATGCATCGTTGTTTCAATATATTTCTACGAAACGGAAATAGAAACGAAGGGGCTATAAATAAAGGTCAGAAGTTGCTGGATGTAAGGCAATATGCCCAGTAGTGGACATACTTTGGCTGAATTGATGACAATAATAAATAACTTGTTCGTTACACTCAAGGAAAATAAAAATACATAACGCATTTTTACCACACATTTTAAAAATTAATTAAAATCTAATACATACTGTATTGTATTATAGATTGTATTATTGTATTATAGATTGTATTATTGTATTATACAGTGTATTATTTTATGTGCTTTATCGTTGTCTCCTTTACAAATAGCTGTGCTGATAAATAATCGGATTGCCGTCTGAAAACACAGCGTCAACTGTTTGCACATCGCGTTCGAATATAATTTAATTATTACTTTGGACTTTGCACGGTTTGTTTGTACGTATGTTATTAGATTTGTGAGGAAGGAGAAGGAGGAGGAGGAAAAATGTAAGGACTTTTTTTTCATTCACTTTTATAATTAAAAATAAATAAATAGTTTTTTATCTATTTTTCACAGATATTAGCGTCAGTGCCTTTGTTTTTATATTTACGTATAATATAATATTTCATTTTTTTTTAATAATCATATAACAAGACCCGTGTTTCTCTGAGGTCAACCTTGTAATGCGCGCCCATAAGCTGAAAAAGGGAAAAGGAATAGACACACACATGAAAACATTTTCAATTACTCCTAACGGATTCCTCTATGTGTGTATTTGTGCATAAATTCTATTTAAATGATAGTCAAACATGATTTTTTAAAAATATATTTAGTTCTATTGAATTTCATTCGCATATTGTTTTGAGGCAGTGTTCCTATCGTGAGCAATTTGGAAGTAGACTGGAGTTAAACACTTTCACTTTAATATAAAAATTATATTTGTAAAATACGGGGGGCGTAAGAATTTTAAAAGGACTAAGGTGAGTCATGTCAGAAAAAAATGTTGGATATTATTGGTACAAAGTTTGAATCCTAATTGATGGAAGTCTAAACTTTACAACAACAAGATATATATAATTCAACGCATGTTGAATGAATAATTTTTAAATTTGCATTTGAATCACCAATACCATACATATAAAGGTTTTACAAAATATGTATAATTAGTCATCAATACATATCCAGTGTCCTCAATGTATTGATGCAAAACATCTTTCCACTTATTTCTCGTTAAAACGGGATTAAATGAAATGTAAATTCATGCCAATTACTATGGATTACATTGGCGCACTTATTAACAGAAGCCAGGGTAATTTTTCATGCAGTTTTTGTTGATACCTCTCAGGTGATGTAATGCGTAATAAATGTCAGAACTTCGTGGAAGATTCTAGGATGAACACTAGTTTACAGTAAGAAAAGGACCAATATTTAGCCACTTTCGCACATGCAGTGGTAGTCGTGCAATAAAGTGCACCGCCCGCCAGCCCGCTGATAAATGCGTGAGAGAGTGACACTATGTGTTTGGCACTAATCGATGTAACATAACTCCTGAAGATGCCCCGTGGAGGGGTGAAACACGTGTTGAGTAATTTGGCGGTGGCGGTTGTGTGATTCGCATTGTTTGCCGCATACGCCTGGATAAATCTGATATCATTCTGTGAAACCTACGCCGTCTATTTTTTTAACTTAAACAAAACGAATGGAAATAAGTTAAGGCTATCAACATGTATAAATTGATAAATCTGAAATTAGTTACATTTTTTTCTTTTGGAATGTAACGGTCTAGAAGTTTCTGAAAGTACAGTCAGCAAGAGCATATAAAATTATTTTTTTTTAATTCGAATTCAAATTTTAAAAACGCTTTTTCTCTCTATATTATCAAGAAGTCATTTATTATTTCTGAAACCATTTATTTTCGGACAGCATGTACTATACATTCATATATATCAAATGCTATATATTCACTTATTTAGAGCTTTTGTAACTTCAACCAATCATACAGTATGAATAGTGCTAAGATTATGTTGTTTAAGTAAGACTTTCGTTGACGTTACTCAGATGTATATTTATTTTTTAAATATACTTCTTACATATATATGATTTAGTAGAAGATTTATTGCCTTAAACTTCCCTCAAGGATATCTATGGGGGGATGCGCTATAATCGCCACGCTTGGCAGAGGATTGGCGATAGCAGTGTGCTGTTAAAGTATGCAGTGAGCGCTGATACCCATCTACTGGAAACTTCCTTGTGAGCAGTGGCAATCCTATATAATTAACAAAGAGCAGGGAATAGAACCGTGACCTGGAATCAAAGCCAATATGACAGTCATTTGTTTCAATGATTTCGGTAAAAAAATATCAATACATTAAGGGTGTTGTTGGAATTTGGTCTAACTTCTTGCATGTTTTCATTCCAAAAAATAATTTTTAGTTATTTCACCGTATCAAGAGCAATAAATTACGCGAAAATAACTTTGTAAGAGGCTCATTAAACTAACGATGTCGATCCAATTCGATGTTGCGATACATTGAGAACGAATTTATAATAAATGTAAATCTATCTTTAGAACGCTCGAGGTTTTTTTTTTAAAAAAAAATGCTAAGTTTTAGTAGTGTAGATTCTTTTGAAACACACACACACACACACACACGCACACGCGCGCACGCACACACGCACGCGCACACACACATACAAACACACACGCACATAAAATATCTGGGGCTAAAATGGGCTAAAATTTCTTACATCCTCTACTTATTCTTTTAAAGTCGATGGATATTTAATAGAATCAGGCGTTACTTTGCGGAAGCCCATCCTAAGTAAGAAAAGTACGAATATTTAACCACATCCGCACTTTGTTGCACGACTACCACTGCATGTGCGGAAGTGGCTAAATATTGATCCTTTTTTCACTAAAGTCGATGGACGCCTACTGCAAGGCATAAGTCTCCCTCAAAGATCAACACGTCAACCAATTCTGCGCGCCCTGCATTCTGAAACTTCCCTTAACCTTAACTATGTTGTCGGTCAACCTAGGGGTCTACCCATGCCGTGTCTATAGCCTCGTGGTTACCGCTCGAGAACCTTCTGTCTCCAACGGCCACTGCCATCTGAGATGAGCAATTCTTCAACCTACGTCAGGAAAGTAACACTATACTAGAGTAAACCTTGGTCATCTGTCACCCCATCACAGAAAACGTCATTGCCATCACATTTGCGGTCACCTGTACTAGAGAAAATTAAAATGTGACACATCAGTAAACCAAAGAAAATTAAAATAACCAAATTATACTGTATCTGTGGTATTGTGAGAATTATAGGTAAGGATGAGAGGCAACCTTTGAAAGGTATTTGAAAGAATGAAGTAAGGTGTGAAAGAAAATATGAAAGACTATATAGAATATATAAAGAATAAGGTCTATATTTACAGCGGTTGAACGAGAGGCCCCAATAACGGTGCCTTAAAAAAACTCACCGGTGCCTTCGTCGCAAGCGGCATCCACCATTGGTTACTTCATAGCTGTTATCTTAAATAAGAAAAGGACCAATATTTAGCCACCTCCGCACATGCAGTGGTAGTCGTGCAACAAAGTGCACTGCCCGCCAGCCCGCTGATAAATGCGTATGCGGCAAACAATGCGAATCACACAACCGCCACCGCCAAATTACTCAACACGTGTTTCACCCTTCCACGGGGCATCTTCAGGAGTTATGTTACACTGATTAGTGCTAAACATAGAGTCTGTTATCTTAAAATCGAAGAGAAATTTTGTTTTTTAAAAAGGTAGCTTAAAATCCTTGGAGAATCATAATCACAAGCGTTTAGCAAGCGTCCAGTGTTAGTTAAAAAATAATAAAAGATATGTAGCTATTAGAATTTTGAAAGGAATATTAATTATTTATGTTGGAGAAATAACAAAAACAGTATTAAATAAATGCCATACAAAATTATCCACAACTTTAAATGTTTTATGTTAATACATTTACGTAATGTTGACAAGTTTCTGCGATGATTTTTAGTATAAAGATCAAATAAAAACACTCTCCTCCGATCTCTCGATTTCTCCTTGTTGATCATATATATTTCTATTAATACGTACATGAATTTTGAACATACTGTATATCGTTTTATTCGCAATACGCTTGCGAATTGTTACGCACGATAAACTGTTGTCAAATAAATCCACCCTTATCTCTTTTCGCGGTCGAAATTGTCATAAAACACAATAGGGTTGGTTAAAATATTTTTTTTTATCTTTCGTCGCTGGAAAACGAACAGCCTGTTATATTTCCTGTGCGTTACGTATAGTTTTTTGAATGAGCTATTCACAATTCCGGCTGTGATACGTCTGATTGCTAGACATAGGTCTCCCTCATATATTTTATATAGATCCAGTAGGAATCAGTTTGTATCTAGCGACTTGCAGTTACTGTAACTGAGTCGTCTATTCCTCATGTACACATACTTATGTTCCTTTCCTTCTTTTTCTCTTTTCAGCCGATGAACGCCCACCGCAAGGTGTAGGCCTCCCCTATATCACCACGTTGTTTGGTCCTGCGCTGCTATTTAATGAAATCAGGCATTACCTTACGGAGGTCCATCCTAAGTAAGAAAAGGACCAATAAGCACTTCCGCACAGCATTTATCAGCGGGCTGGCGGGCGGTGCACTTTGTTACACGACTACGACTGCATGTGCGAAAGTGGCTAAATATTGGTCCTTTTCTTACCTTATCTATGACGTCGGTCTACCTATTGGAGGCCTATCCACGCCGCGGCTACCAGCAATCTTTCTGCCCAACGACCATCGAACAATGTACCAAGCACACTGCCACTTAAGACGAAGTATTCTTCGAGCTACGTCGGTGATCTTGGTTTTAAATTTAACAAAAATAATAGACGAATAAATACTCTAAAAGGTGGGAGTAAAACATTTGAAATAAAATTATTTCTAGACAAAGTTTTTGGAAAGCGAATTCATGTGGACATTTATATGTAAATAATATGTTTTAAGCTCCTACAAGCTGTCTGGTACGATGTCGCGTGGCCGAGTATTACCATATCGGAGCAATAATTTTCAATAAACTGTCGTATTACGTTGACTATTTCACAACTGAAAACGTAATTCTCCTATAGCTAGTAATAGAATCACTGTCGTTTTATCGATTTTCAAAAGTTGAAAGACATCGAGTATCATGTGATATTACAGTCTGAACGTATAAGTTTTTAAATGCTTGGATACTGAACTTTCAAGGTCCCCAGACTTTGTAATCCCGTTATCAATTATTTTCGCTTCGATACCCAAAGTAGATAAGTCTGGATTTACTTCGTGTCTGTATGCGTATATCATTTTGTAAGTATGTAACATTTCTTATAGTAAATGTTTCTGTGAAAATTTTAAAAAGATGTTCTATATTTAAATTTTACTTTTTCTCTAAGAGAGTGGATTAAGAAACTTGAAGGAGCCTAACAGTGCGCAGAAAAGTTAGACGCTGGACCTAAATCTTTTTTGATGCCCTTCGCTATGGGGATCCCTATCTATTGTGGGACAGGGACTTTGTTTTTATTTAATAATTTATTCATGTAATATTTTTATTTTCGCGCTCTTCTATCGTTCCACCTATGATCTTTCATTCCTTTATTTTCATTCTTTCTACAATTTTTCTATCTTTCTCTTTCATGTCCATTTTTCTTTTTATTCTATAACAATTTTTCTTCTGCTCATACCTTAACTATTAAAATTTCTTTGTTTTTATTCTGTATCAGATTTTTTATCTCTTCTACATATACATTTTTAAATGTATTATTATTTTCGAGTAACAGCAAAGTCTCATACATTTCCATACAAAGAATACTTTTTTGCTTGATACATTCGTATTACGATCATGGTGTATGTTGAATATAAAACTCCTACATTGCTGTAATTCGTTTAGACAATTTAACTGCAGTATTTATTGCATAGAGACATTCAAAGCCGCCGAATTAGTGCCCAGGCACGCGATTTTGGATCGTTAGTCTGAATTATTACCTAAAAGGTAATTAACTGTGCATCGCCTCTGCAGTCATGAAATAAAAGGAGGATATATAAAATAATTAGTGTATGTAGGTTAAATTCTAAAATAGTTTTAACTCGATCTGGGGCATGGTCTGGTTTTAGTTGAACGTGATCAGAAATATTTTTAAATGTGTCATTATAAGTGTCAAAGACAAGTAGGTTAGATGCTTTTATATATCAATAAAAGGTAACACAGATTTATATTTATCCTATATAGGTGAAGCATTTGTCGAGGTCTATGATAGTACATGCTTGTATAAAAGAAACCTATTCACTCTTATTTTGAAGACTCCTAAGTTATAATTGTCTGGAAACATTGACGCCGGTAGGTTGTTACACTCCTTGGCTACGCACGCACTATAAATGTATTAGAGAAAAGCTTAGTGCTAGTGGAAGAAATTTCAAACGTATACGGATGTTGTGAACCTGTGGGTCTTGTTTTTCGTTGGAAAAAAAATCGGGAAATTATTTAGTGTGATTCCGCTGCACACTCTCCTCAATTCAGACTGTAGAATACCTGATGCTCCAAGCTTTGAAGTTTAGCGCTAACCAAAGCGTCGTTACCAATCCGCTTATTCGCTCGTCACTGTATGGAGTCCAAATCTGTCCAAAAATAGGTTGTATTTTACTAACCAATAATGAATAATATACGTGTAAATATCAGGGCATCAATATAAAAACAATTCCCGACAAAAAAATCGAAGCATACTTATATTAGTAGTACTGACATATTTACAAAAACCCGCAAAAAATTTGTAAACTTTTTTATCATAAAGCTATGTACATCATCACTATCATCACTTCAGCTATAGGACGTCGGCTTCTGTAAGCAGGCTTTCCTTGTTGATTTCCAGGAGAAGCAGTTGAAGTGGTCCAACTCAAGTGTCTTCTGGCCACCTTCATATCTGTATATCCACTTTGTGGGTGAATGATTTATGTTTGCCGGCTTGTAGTCTCCACTCCAGTATCACCCACCCTGGCGGTCACCTATTTTCAAGTGCTAGAGCAGACAATGAGCTAGAGTTAGGAAAAAGGGTGGTGTATGACACCATCGCCTTCCTAATGAGAGATCATTGTATGGAAGGCTTTAAGTGGCTTGTGAAATGGAAATGGGTAAGATCATTACTTGTGGCAGCATTGGTTCCTTTTTGAAGAAAAAAAAAGCCGCCACACTTTGTTGCGGTTTTGTTTTAAGGTAATATGTGATTTAATTAAGCGTAACAAAACAGTGTAAGAGGACACTGTCAGATATTTTGGGAAAAAGTTGTAAAGACGTCGATTGGAAAATTAAATGGAATAAATTTACAGAAATGTAACGAAGGATGTAAGGCGATGGGTGAATGTAAATGAATTCTGTGAGAATGATAGAAAATATGTAGGATGAGAGAGGGAGGTAAGAGAGAAATTGTGAAGGATGAAAGAGAGAGGGTGAAGATAGGAAGGTTTATATCCCTGTCCTAAAGAAAAGATGGACGAACGAGAAGTCCCCAAAGTTGGAGGTGATAAAAATGATAAAATAAAATGAAAGACCAAGATTGTCGCCACGTCACAAATTAAAAAGGCGTTAAAAGATTAAAATGCAATGTAGGTTAGAAATGAGAACAAGATCACAAATTATTAATTAGAATTAACAAAATACACCAATAAAATAATAAAATAAGAGTCCTAAAATTAAAAATAATATGTACAAACTCTTAAATGTGACTAAATGTCGCAATAAAAGAAATAAATAGAAATCAATCTTGAAATTCTACTGTGACATACCACGTGAATTGTGAAGAAACTGAGGCAAGGTGTAAATGTAATGTAAATAACTGGTTAGAGAATGAAATAGAAAATAAAGAAGTACAGTAATAGATACTGTGAAGAACGGAAGAGGAGTTTGATAAGAAAACACTAATTAACAAAAATATTTAAACTGAGTCTCTGTCCTCAATATGAAAGTAAGTACGGGAGGCCACAAAAATAGGTAATAAAAAAACGCCGTAGCCTTCTGTTTAGTTTGCTATATGTTTTGCCCTCTATCAAATCAAATTTCCTATTCGTCGGCAATGTCAGTTTTATTAGTCCAAGGATGTTTAGCGTATACCGCTTTTGGTTCGTAGGGCAAATATGTGAAACAAACATTACGTATATTACAATTAAATGTATAAAAACATATTCTAAAAATATTGTAATTAATAATAAAACACGAAAGCGTATCATGTTTTCAAGTGTATTAAATCAAGTGTGTGCAATTGACATCTTTAATAATGATAGTGGAAGATGAATGGCATATTTAACAAGCGTCCACAACGCTCTCATTTGGTTTATGACGCTGATCGTACTGTAGATCAACTTACAAGCTATAAATCTACCGCAGCGTACCAAAAATTAACCAGGCTTTTACGACCTGCAATTCGTTTTATAGCCTAGAAGTACTTTATTATATTTATAACTTGAAAGGGCAATTATTCCATATCCTTAGATTAGATTAGAACATAGATTGCAAAGCCAACACCAATCGAGAATATAGTATACACTACCCGGCGATAAATATTGCACATCGGCCTTCGGAAAGAGACAATCGTCTAAATTCGGAATCGTAGATCACTATCTCTGTCCCACACTACCTATGTGACGTTTAGTTAGTCGTTGTATTTCGTGCGACAGTGATAACGCTCTACGCAGCCGAAATTAGTCGATTGTCTCTTTCCAAAGGTCGATGTGCAATATTTATCGCAAGATACGGTTCATGATTTATGTTACATATTTACATATATAACAAAGCCTAGAACGGAGGTAATATTTCGTTTTGTCTTTAATTTTTAAATATGCTGCGGAGCATAAGAAGTAAAAATAAATGATAAAACTCTTTTATACTTACTGATTACACTTACACATTTATTGATTGTCAATTTGCTATTTATTTATTAATCTAAATTATTTTACTCGGCTTCGCAAGGTGTAATAGTTGTGGAGAAGAAGCATGAAGAAACTCCACAACATATCATCTTTTAACAAAGTTTAAATCACATATAATATACAAGACGATACAGCCAAATTATAAATCTAAATATAATAGTTTTTTCTTTCATAATAATTGATGAAAATAAAACTCATCCTTTATTATTTATAAGCAGTACGGTAGAGGAAAATATAGTGTATTATTTTGTAATATAACCTTTTTTAAAGGCACAAGGATCGGGGTTAGAGATATCAATTACTGTGCACCGTATATCCTTTTTTTAATATTCGAATAGCCTATTCATTATGTAAATAAGGTTGTAAATTTAAGCATTCTTTTTTTAAATCTCTAACAAGATTTTAGTTTAATCGAGGTTATCTTAGGTATTTTGTGGAGATCTGTAAGTTCATACTGTTGTTGTCTGTTGAAAAGAGAACGCATACTGCGCATACGGGTAATGTTTTTTTTTATATTAGTACAAGCCATTTATATATTATTACATAAGTCTGCCGTCATAACATAAATATACAGTCTTCATTGATCGCTACATAAGGAAATAAGCGACGGCAATTTATTTTTACTAGATAACAAGTGAGTAATGGAGACGGTTGTAAAAGCGACACACGCTCGAACATCTCTGCCCCCGACGATCATCTTACAGCGTGATGGGGGTTTAGACATTTAACTGTTCAACTCATATTACAAGTTTTAGAATGGTATGGAAGAACGCTTGTCTTTTGTCCCTTATCATTATGTTGGTACGTTTTTTTGAAATATATGTATATATATATATATATATATATATATATATATATATATATATATATATATAAAATACGTATTTTATATATATATATATATATATAAAATACGTATTTTATAATTTTGCTCTCTCTTTCTTTCTCTCTCTCTCTTTCTCTATATATCACTATAAAATTCCTTAAATAAAACACGATTTCATTATTTGGAATAATTTGATTTTAACATACATAATTTAAAATACAAAAATATTTTTTTTACTTTTAACAATAGCAAGTTAAAATTAAAGATTGCGACAAATAAATATTGTTAATAAACCTTTATACCGACAGTTCCGGAGTCATAGAGGAGAAAATATAACGCATAAAGCTGTTTCCCTGATGTTAAACCGACCCTGCATCCCGTAGACATTTATCCCTGATAAGGAAAGTCGCCCCTCGCTGACAACTGGGTCACTGGTTTCGTCTTTTGCGAATCAGCACTGGAGATCGTCTATTTCAATGATTATTTTATTTGTTTTTTTTTTCTTAAAGAAATGTCTTCCTCAATTCTTCACTAAACAGGTATTACACTGAGTAGATGAACTTCTTTTGTACTTTGATCGCATATTTCACTACATATTTGTATGAAAAAAATCATGTTTCTTTTCAGCAATTTCATTGAGTTTTTTATTAAATAGTACTCAGGGAGAAGCTTCTTCGTGATTCACCTCTTATTGGCTATTTTACTGCTAATTTTATTTGGTAGTGCTGTTTCAGAAATTCTATTATGTCTTCTCTTATTGACTATTTCACTGCATATTTTATTTGGCAGTTCTGTTTGAGAAATTCTATTATGTCTTCTCTTATTGACTATTTCACTGCATATTTTATTTGGCAGTTCTGTTTGAGGAATTCTATTATGTCTTCTCTTATTGACTATTTCACTGCATATTTTATTTGTCAGTGCTGTTTGAGAAATTCTATTATGTCTTCTCTTATTGACTATTTCACTGCATATTTTATTTGGCAGTTCTGTTTGAGGAATTCTATTATGTCTTCTCTTATTGACTATTTCACTGCATATTTTATTTGGCAGTTCTGTTTGAGGAATTCTATTATGTCTTCTCTTATTGACTATTTCACTGCATATTTTATTTGGCATTTATGTTTGAAAAATTCTATTATGTCTACTCTTATTGACTATTTCACAGCGAATTTTTTAGTTCTCTACTAAAAATCTCTTCTCTTATCAACCTTTTAACTGCTTATTGTTTTTGATATTTCTGTAGAAAAATTTCTTTCGCAAGTTTCCTCTAACCAGCAATTTGCTATGTATTTTATTTAATAGTTCAGCAGAAAGGCTGCCTTCGCAATGTCTCTTGATCAGCTATTTCATCGCATATTTTATTTGGAAGTTCTGTATGAAAAATAATTTCGCGAGTCTCTCAGGACCAACTATTTTCACTGCGTATTTTATTTTATGCATATTGTTTATACTTAGATATAATATGGTGTAAGTCACCTCTGGTAAACCTGCGTATTTTATTTGTTAGGTCTGTTAGAGAAATTATTTCCCAAGTCTTATTTTATCTACTATTTCACAATGTATATTATTTGTTAATTTTATAGGAAACATACATTTGCAAGTCTTGTCTAATCAGATATTTCACAACCTATTTTATTTGATAGCGTTGTAGGAAAAATCCTTCTCAAGTCTACTCTAAGCAACTTACTTCACCGCATATTTTACTTGCCAGTGTATTTGCAGGTAAAGCTTGGTTTTAGTCACCTCTAATCAAAAAGCAATCTTAGCATAGAAATAACTATATAAATAAAGAACCTGTGATCCCATGATAGAGGTTGAACGGAAGGCCCCAAGCACGGGTACGTTAAAAATGGCACTGGCTCCCCATGAGACCTCGGCTTGAATCTGTGGTGTACCAATACAACTTATTTATACATGTATATATATATATATATATATATATATATATATATATATATACGCACACCCACATATGTATGTATATATATATATATATATATATATATATATATATATATATATATATATAGCAACTATTATTAATCTCCCTTATTTACGGACTTTTTAGTGTTATCATTCACTAGCTAAAATATATATAAATGGACATTTTCCACTATTCAGAAACTAAGAAAGTATTTTTTGATTCTTAAGTTACTTTTATTTATAGTTATGCTCTCATCATATTATGTTAAGCTATTAAAAATAGATCTATATTAGTTCTTCGATTCAAATATCCATTTGAATAAAAAGTGAATTTATACAGAATTAATATTCTATAGCAACAGACACGATATGTGCAGTTCATTATAAATTAAAACGCTATTTCTCACGCTAAACTGTTAATAGCGCCCAGTGCTCCCCGTCCCTAGGCATTAGCTAACCACGAAGCATGCGGTTAGCTAATAGCCACGATTAAGTGGTAAAGGCGGCACTTTCTTGTTTAAAGGGAAAATTATTGCGGAGCCTAAATCTAAGTTGAGGTTCTACAAGGACTTGCAATAAATAGAGACGATTTTGTTACCTCACGTCGCTGATTTTGCCGAATCTCATGAATTGTGTTTAATAAAAGAAAATACATTTTAATTATACACCTTCTATTATAAATTAATTTTTTTTTAAAATTCACAACTGTTTAAAGTTTTCACTTCAACTTACACTGTAGCCTTTAAATCAAGGAATAGGAGGTTAATATCTGCCGCGAAATATTTGTGTTGCATTCTTATTAACTTGTAAAAACTGACTTGCAATCGTAGGTCGCGGGTTCGATTCCCAAAATCTAATCTTATATAATCACGGGGCACGGGGGGTTCTCTGAGTACCTTCACAGGTTCAAGCTCAAGAAGGAATCCTCGTGCTACTGCGAACCGGACGTGGGCCAGACCGTGGCCCACCTTGTGGCTTATTGTCCCGCACATGCAGGGATGCGCAGTACCCTGGAAACGGAAGTAAACCTAAAAGTAGATTTGGAGAGCATCGCCTTAATGATGAGCTACGACAACCTTCGCCCATCATTCTTATCATTTGCTCGCAGGGTGGTGAGTGATACTGTTAAAAGAAATAAAACAGTATATATATATATATATAACTAGTCAATTAATAATAGGAAAAATAAACTAAAAATATAATAAGGAAAAAATAACATTGTATTAAAAAGTCAAACCCAAAAAAAAAGAAAACTTTGATATAAAAAAATTGGATAAGTAATAAAATAAAGAATAAAAGAAATGTACCTAGCAACCTAGGAGTAATAAGATGATGGAAAGAAAGCGATGAAAGCAAGAAGGAACGAAAGAACAAAATGAAAGATATTGTGAATGAGAAAAGGTAAGAACAAAAGAAATTGAGAATAATGAAAGTGAGTGAAGAATAAAGATAAAAATTTGAAAAACTTATTTGTGAACAAAGACCCTGATCCCACCAAATTAGGGGTACGAGAGGCCTCCAATAGCAGGGGTCATAAAAAAAAATCTTATATAATTCACAATTTGCGCATTAATTATATACGATTTTAACTACTCAATAACAAGCTAATAATATGGGCGGCAGCGTCCTTTGCGTACAATAATACTACACTGCGATCAACTACATTACAAGGCGATTATAGTATATCCCCTCATAGATATCTTGGGGAAAGGCCTATGTCTTATCGTCGTGGCTATGGCTGTAACGACAAACTTATTGTATGTTATCGTGTTGTGTTACTGGATAACGTTGACTCATAGATAACACAATTGTATATATAGTTAAATCAATTTTAATTCTAAACAAAAACAATTGTTTTTTCGTAATGTAGATTAATGAATATTAAGTTAAACTTAAACTTTTTGAAAAGCAATGGTCTATGTGTCTGCAAGGAAATGATGTCTAATTTTTTTTTTATCGTTGATCCCCTTCTTGTCCAACCTTAAGAGCCTGTATGGTCTTTAAGCAAAAGAACAGAAGACGAGAGCTTAATTACTACCTTCATATTGACGATTTGGAGCCTTTTTTCATTGAATTCACCGTCTAGTTAATATGTTGCAGATTATTTTTGTTTTTTTTGTTACAAATAAACATCTTTATATATATATATTATTTTGTACAATTCTTAAAGTTTATTCTTACGAAATTTTATCTCCTTGCACAAATTTAAATCTGGAACGAGTTGTAACGCAGCAAAATGTTCCGACCCGTTCTACTTCTGAGCTCGGCCGCGTGTTTCATATTGTAAAGGGTCCTACATATCTCTTGATAGCGGATAATAAAGTATAGATACATATTCTTTTATATGTTCAAAAATTTTCAAAATGTTACTGGCAACACTGTTCACCATTAATAATTGTTACAATTTTCGATTGAATAGCTTATAAAATCATTCGGTTTTATAACTTACCTAGCAAAGTTGATATTAAAAAAAGGTAAATCATTAAGTAAATGTAGTAAACACAAAGTAATGTGCGAGCCAGTAGACGTGGCATGGCTAGGTTCATCACTAGATGGACTCACAAAATAGTTAAAATCGCCAGAAGTAGCCAGATGTAGTTTCAAACAACGCTGGGCCGGTCATCGTGAAGATCTATGAAAGAAACCTATACCTTGCAGTGATCGTATATCGGCTGAAAAAGAGAAAGATGCAAAAAGCAAATGACAACAAGTCTCTCCTTTATTATTATTTTTATTAATTCTTATTTGTATCGTTAGTGGTTTTTTAACAATATTTATTTTTCGCTTAAACTAAACGCAGACAGTTGGGAGAGAGTTGCCGCTATTTGATACGGATCTTTCTTCTCCCAGCTGCGAGGCACGATAGCGTATTATAATTTTTACAATTTTTCTTACACAATTTTCTCTTATGGATAAATACAGCTAAAATGTATATATATATATTAACAATACAATTTGGAATACTCAATTATATATTAGTTGCTACATTATTTTATTTCAACTTCTTTATTATTGTCTCCATACATCACTACTGTAAAACGACAGAGACCTTGTACTATCTCTTTCAATGTTTTATCTTTTTTAATTTACTTTTGGTAGTAGTTGTTTTAAATGAATGTTAATTTTAATGTCATCACCATGCGTGCTATCTATAAGTCTAATAGATGGCATTCGGCGAGATAGTATAGGTTTTTGTTTGTTTCAGATATCTTTATCTAATTATATTTACTTGTGATTGATTTTAGTACTATTTTATTAAAAATTAACACAAGTTTTATATTTTAAATACTTATTCCTTGTCTGTTTAAGTTAAGGCATTTCTAACTTTACTATTTATATAATACAAGCTTATTTAGCGACGCCTGAGGAGGTCTCTTTGCAATGGTATTTGGTGTAAGAGTATGTATGAAGTTTGTATCTAAGGTTGTATGGCGTTAATATGACTCGCAAACTTGTAGGTAGGTAAGAAAGGGACTAATATATAGCTACTTCCGTTATGCAGCAGTTGCACGTCTACTGCTGGATAGTGGAAGTAAACAAAAATAAGGATTTTAAAACGCATCGCTTTTGTAATTTTTAAATTTGATACATAACTTGATATATTTCGTTCGCGATATATTTAAATAACTTCCATTGACTTTTAATTTTACACGCAATTTTCGCGATATGTTTGTCTATATAAAACGAACCGAGGTGATATTTATTTATCAACCCTTTTATTGTAATGAAAGTCATATAAAGTAAGCATAAGAAAAAAGTACAAAGGGATGTCTTATCGCAAACGACTATTTCTTCCGAAGTAAAATAGAGGTGTCAATATCTTATAGACTTTTAATGTACATACGCTTTTACTTTATGTTCCAAATATCGGTACTAGTTGAAACGAGAGATGATGAAGTTCTTCACTGTAAAAGTAGACATTTCCATCATCTCTTACCATATTCATGTACTTAAAATATATTTTAATTATATATTCCTGATTATAATACATTTTAATCTACAAAACGGTTACAGGTGTAAAAGTTTTGAAGGTTTGAATGTGTAGCCCATTTGCTGATAATAAATATAAAGTAAAGCCTACCCATAAATTATATATTGTCAAGATATATATATATATATATACACACACACACATATATATATATATATATATATATACACACATATATATATATATATATATATATATATATATACACATATATATATATATGTGTATATATATATATATATTAAAGTTACAATATCAGATAAGTGCACCATTGGAGCAATATATATTTATTATAGATATATATTTTATGATTCTAAATATCGAGAAGCTTCCACAGTGTATATCTCACGTGAATTTATATCTTATTTGCTGTCAACTAATATATGCTTAACACCTTATACATGAATGGTTTTAGTAATAATAAGTACGTAATGATAGTATAGTAAGAAAAATCATTGAAAAACCGTGTTACGACATATTAAAAATAATTATTGTATACTTTCTCTCTCTGCAGATTTTGTGAGATTTAATTAGGTTCAAATATTCCAGAATGGTCAATTTGCATGATTAGAAATGTGTGTTAAATACATCAGGTTTTTGTTGACAAATTAACTATATGGCTACTCTTTTAAAATACTCCTTTAGCAATCACTCTGTATATATAAAATGGAGGTAAACTATGTATGTAATAATGTAAAATCTTCCAAGTACAAATTGTTACAGAGTTCCGCATTAAAAGGTATGTCATGTAAGGGTTTCGGTCGCGTATATTGACGTACAAAACCACGAGGCGCATTTTGAGGTCAACACAGCCTTACGTAAGACAATGACCTAGCAAAACTTAAAGGGCTCTTATACTAACAATTTAAGTTTTAGGTCAGATTGTAGAAAATAGTTTTGTAGCTTACACGCTGCTGTTGTAACACAGATATGACGAAAACGGTTAAGACTATTTGGTGACATAAATGTTATAAGTTCAATGCTTAAATATAATTGTACGTATAAAGATTTACGACTTTAAATATATTTACACAACCACATTGTCTCATATTACACGGGTCAGTCATTTGACAAATATATTCTTATATGTTAAAAGAGATAGGATATAGGCCTAAGATTTTCTGAATAAAACGTTTAGTGAACAAAATGTATAACACACACATATATGATTTTTTTAACACTGACTTGAATAGTGACCTCCGACTCCCAACGGTTTGAGAATTATTCAAGGCTTGCTTAGAAACCTTGAGACAGCCTCTTCACACCTAAATCCTCTAATAGCGAGTGCATTATAATACTCTCCCTGAACCTCCCCCAAGAATAAGAAGAAGAGTTCCAAAGACGTCCTCGTCTGCACACTACACCGCACGATCCGATTCCGGGGGAGGCCTCCTCCTAATCGCCAAAAGCGTTGGCGATTTACGGGAGGACCGCAATCCTACCACAAATTGACGAGTGGTCCACTTTGCTGTCTCAAATCGCACACACATCACATATCTACACGCGTAGAGTCGTCACCTTTGTGCGAATGTCATCATGCAAGTGAAGTAAAACTGTCTAGAAATTTTTTTCAAGTTCATGGACCCTTTCGCTCCGTGACCTCATCATAGATGGAGATGTAAAAGCCTACAGGCTAATAGAATTAAAATTATTAAAGATAAAATAAAAAAACAGCTCGAATTTTTGAAAAATGACGTCAACTTTATCCGTAACTAGTCAATCAGAGCGTGGAGCATCTTTGACATTAAAACTCTCGCATTGAAAAAGCTTACACCAAATTTGTTCTACTCTTCCTGACACTACATTAGATACACAAACGTCACAATTTTTTTTCACGGTTTACGGCATAATTCTCTTTAATGAAAGAAATTTTCATAATGTATTTTATTCGTTAGACTCATTTATTTGGACAGAGAAAAACAAATGAAATATAGCTCGGAACAAAATATAACATTTTTATTTTAAATATGTTCATTTTAATGTCATCTAAACCAGCCAGATACAAATAGTAGAGTCAAACAGATTTCATTACAAGTATATATACTTTTTGGGAAAAGACTTTTCCTTCGACTCAATAACTTTGTTAAGATTTTCGTACAACACTGGATTCAAATCGCTTTTTACCGATCTTATTGGAAATCTGTGTCTGAAAGCTATAAAAATAAGATATATACTCCTAGTATCCTAATCTTATATACTCTATCATCTACATACTACTAGTTTTTATATTTAAATAATAAATAAATTATTTATGGTACAATGCATTTGTTCAATAAAATTTCACAATCAATTTCAGATCTGCCACTTGAGATTAAAAACCAATATTAAAAAATATTATTAAAAAAGTATATTATTCTATCCAAGAATACTATACTGATGTTAATGCGTGGTATTAAATATTGATACTCACTCAGGAAGCTAATTATTGTCATGCATTCTGTATTAAAATATATGTGTAAAGAGCAACTGTTGACTTTTTCGTTGGCTCTCATCAGAACGGCCTTCCGAGCTGGTGGTAGCTTCCTGTAGAGACAACAATGACTTTTTACATTTATTGTCGATTCGAAAGTGCTTGTAATAGCCTATTCAAATAAAGAATATTTTGACTGTGTTCACCTCTGTATAACGTACGATTGAAATGCGATGACATGTCGTTCTATAGCCGAGCAATATCCCATATTTGATATAAATCTTGTCGAAATATTCAAGATAGGAAAAATTGTTTCAAAACCGGGTAGGTTTTTATCTAAAATAAGTATTCAAGTTCATCGTCTTCTTTTCAGCCGATGAACAAACACTGCAAGGAATAGGCTTGCCCATAGATTGCCATGACGACCGGTCTTGCGCTGCCTGCATCCTGCGACTTCCTGCGACTTCTTTCGACTTCCTGCGACTTCCTGCGACTTCCTTCGACTTCTTTCGACTTCCTGTGACTTCCTGCAATTTCTTGCGACTTCAACTATATTGTCAGTCCACTTGGTGGAGTGCCTAGCCACTCCGCATATATCAGCTCGTGATTGCCACTCGAAGCCTTTCGGCTCCAACGGCTATCAGTTCTACGAGCAATGTTGCTCTCCCCACTGCCACTCTAGACAAGCGATTATACGACCTACGTAGGTGAACCTGGTTCTTTTGTGGATCTCCTCATTTCTAATTCGACCTCGCAGCAAAACTCCAAGCATAACCCTCTCTTTCACTCTCTGCGTGACCTTGTGCTTTCTTATGAGGCCCGTCGTAAGCGACCACGTTTCGGAATCATATGTCATCACTGGCAATACACATTGATTTCGTCTTTTTCGTCTTCAAAAATTGCGGCATTTCGTTTTTACAAATTTGATTTAAGAAATTTTGTTTTAAAAACCAATTTTTTTTTATAAAGAAATTTTAGAGACTTTTTCATTTACAACTGTCAACAACAAAAACTGTCGAACGGTCTCTGACGAATGTTTGGGAGCGAGACACAAAGGCTGGATTAGATTTCGCAGGCTATTTGTGAAGACTGCTTCATACTGATTTGATTATTTCAAACGTCTCCCTTGGGATATTAACAAGGTAAATTTTACTTTGCTTACGCAAATACAATTATTCATTCGAAGGCTCTTATCTTTAACAAGTTCTGCGCTTATATTGAGTTTGAATTATACATATTTACATTTCTTTTTATCAGTCCATTGGCAGATGTACGGTATAAAGATTCGTCGGATTTTATACACTCGAAGAAAGAGATTCATTTATTTAAATTTAACTGTTTAACATTTTAACATAAAAGACCCGAAAAAATTTCTATACTTCGTCTACTGTATATGTAAATTCACTACTTTTTTTAAAGATAATGATTAAGAAATATTTACTAGACCATTTATTATTTATCTCTTAATTCATGTTTTTTTCTCAGTTGCTAAATTTTTTTGTTAGGAAAATGAGATCCTTGATAGTTTGTTTTTATTTATTTACAATTATGTATATATATATATATATATATATATATATATATATATATATATATATATATATATATATATATATATATATATATATGTTTGTATATATCATCTATGTGTACACGTTAACCACTTGTCATGTATCTCTCTACTCTTTACATATGATTGTCTAGAAGAAATTGCCTCGTGCGATAAGACCGCCCATTGTACCTTATTCATTACTATAATACAATTATGTATATATTTTCTAGCAGTTATAATAAACACTGTAAAATTAAAAAAAAATATATAAAAAATTGCATCCCTGGAATCGAACCCGCGATCTACGATCCCAAGTCTCAGTTTTTTTATCGCTGTGCTACTACTGCGACATATATGAGAGATATTCAATATAACTAAGTTTGGTAACATTATTTAAAACAACCTTTCCATACTTTTAATGAATAAAATCTTAAAATTGAGATAGCATTTGTAAAATTCTTAAGTCTAACATACCTTGTAAGAAAGTAATGGAGTTCTTTATAAGAAATAAAAAAAGGACACAAAATACTAAGAAAAGGCTCCGTACCTTTTCGTATCTGAAGTAATGACGAGTCACGTTATCACTGTAACTTACGTATCCATTAAAAATACTCACATGATGACTTTCATTTTTATTTTCTTACTTAAAAAGCTTTATGCTTGTCCGTAGTTATTTTAAAATATTCTTTAATTGACTTGAACATAAAATTTAATAGTAATTTATTATATCGTATAAGATATATATTCACGGTATAATACTCTATAAGACGAGCACAAAAATCTTAGGAAAAATATTGGTTGCGTGTACATACTCGAATGAGGAGTTATTCTTTTGCCTAATAAAAAAAATAGTTTTTAATTGCATATTAATTAATTAATTAAATAAATACAACATAATCTAAATACAAATATATTAATTAATTAATTAAAAGTAAGGTTTATTTATCGTCTTAAATTAATTGTGAAATAAATTCTCTCATTATTCGAATCTTATTTTTAAATTATAACCACTGCTATATAATCTTCCTGTAATGACTGAATTTGAAAAAGTAGCTTATTTAAAACTAAGTTTCTCTTAATTTTAAACATTTATTATTGATAATTAATGCCAAGAGTTGCAATTATTGAATATATCCCAATAGATATCTTTGGGGAAAGCCTATATTTTTCAGTGACTGTCTATTGGCTGAAAATAGATATTGTATACATGAACACCCACAGTATAATTCGCAAGGTCAACCCGATATCTGAAAGAATAATTGTTTAAATTAACTTCCATATTAAATAGATAAAAAATGATTTTTTTTACTACACTACTAGTAGATAAAATAAGTTTTTTTTTTGCCTTTATGTATATGGTATAAATCGTAGAAGATATGATTGTGTACATACGAAACTACCTTGTGTTAATTACAAACAAATTCTTTTTTGTACTCATTTTAATTATTTTTAGAAGTATTCAGTGTGTAATTATAAATACCTTTCTCACTGAAACGATCGGTTTATCAGATAAATTTCGTGAACGTGTACAATAAAGAATATTAAATTAAATTATTAAATTAATTCAACAGGTAAACATATTAGGATGTATGTAAAGGTATAACCTAAATATGCTATTAAAAAGGGGCAGAAGCATTGTAAAATCCTTTCGAGAAGTTTCCACGTGACAACAAGATAAAAGTTTTTACGAGCGCCAAACCGAAGTGTCGCCATGACTTACGATTCCATTAGTGGCAGAGTTGAGAGGATTTTCACAGTCCCACCTA
Source organism: Battus philenor (assembly GCF_028537555.1). Classification (NCBI taxonomy): domain Eukaryota; kingdom Metazoa; phylum Arthropoda; class Insecta; order Lepidoptera; family Papilionidae; genus Battus; species Battus philenor. The sequence goes on from NW_027181704.1 coordinate 1,398,237, forward strand.
AATCACATCGTCTATTTTCCTCGATATCGTTTTTATATTTGGATCCAATATCTCTTGACTAAATACGACCAAAACTTAGTTGACATATACAGGATGATCGGTTATTGGTTTAAAAGTTTTAACAGTATGTTCTATTTCATATCGTCTAATATATTCTATACCGTTTATATATAGGTCGAGTCTAATTACGACAAACACTCAGTATGTTTTATATATGTATGTGTATAGTAATGTATGTATTCGTATGTATGTACACCCTAAACTGCACTTTCCTTCATGTCTCTCATCTTCATCTAAACTTTGTCTGGTAGAGATTGCTTCGAGCGATAAGACCGCCTCTTGTACATAGAATTGTTTTTTTTTGTACCTCTATTTCTTGTATATTTAATGGAATCAGGCGTTACCTCGCGGAAGTCCATCCTAAGTAAGAAAAGGACCAATATTTAGCCATTTCCGCACATGCAGTGGTAGTCGTGCAATAAAATGCACCGCCAAATCACTCAACACGTGTTTCACTCCTTCACGGTGTGGGTGAAACACGTGTTGAGTGATTTGGTGGTGGCGGTTGTGTGATTCGCATTGTTTGCCGCATACGCATTTATCATCGGGCTGGCGGGTGGTGCATTTTATTGCACGACTACCACTGCATGTGCGGAAGTGGCTAGATATTGGTCCTTTTCTTACTCTATTTTTTGTGTATGGTGTAGAAAAAGTGTTAATAAATCAAAATAATAAATAAATAAATTTCGAACGTCTATTCACAACGGTATAAAAGCGATAGCTATGAATAAATAAGTTATTAAGGAAACAGAAGAAAAACTAAGTAAAACCAAGTTGGCTCTAATCAAATTATTAAGCACTCGCAAATTATTTCCATTTCGGATCTTAAAATATTCAATGTCGGCACGTTGACGGTGGCGTGCCTGTCTAGTAATATTTATATTTCGTTCACGAAGTTCCGCGAATTTTTTTTTTCTGAAATCCTGAAATATTATATTTGGATCACGTATCGAGAATAGTGCTATAGTATGTGGTCCTCGCATATTTTATTACAATTGACTTCGAAACAAAATCAAAAATTATAGGAATATACAAGTACAACATATTTACTAAAGTTTGTAGAATGTTTTACATAAATAAAAGTTTTATTATTATACATAAATTGAATATAAGAAGCGGTTTTAAATATTAGGGTGACCGGAAAGTAATGTCGTTTTCTTAAGTTAAATTCACACGAATACATTTTTAACAAATTTTGATTTCTTATCAACTATATATATACTTTTGTTATCAACAACTTCTTGTCATCTAGTATACAAATCAATGCCGGAGCGGTAACAAATCAATCGAATTTTTCAAACTTTTTAAACCTATTTCATAATCAACCTATAGTGATCTATTTTCAATAGGTTACAATAACATTATAAATTTTTGTTTATTTAGCTGTTTAGATCGTCAAAAGACACAGAACCCTCCCTCTGGTAATGTTGGAATTATCACGGGAAGGCCTTTCTTCAGCAACGTGTGTTTTTCGGATAAATAGATAATATAAATTAAATACTATAAAGACAACGAATAAGTAGTAGGCTAATAGTAGAAAACTTGGATTTGTGATCTTAGTTCGTGGGTTCAATTCCCGAGATACAATCTTATATGCATACTGTGTATTAAATATAGGATTGCCACTGCTCACAAACAAGCTTGGAGGATTGGCAGCAGCGTCCTTTGCGTACCGTATTACCACAGTGCAATCGCCAACCCGCCTGCTGAGCGTGGCGATTATGGTTTATCCCCCCATAGGTATCTATAGGGGAAGCCTATACCTTGTGGGAGTCTACGAACTGAAACGATGTAAATAACAATCAACTGCTGAAATAAAACAATCGTGAAACCAATATGGCGTACAACTAAAAAGAAGTGCCTGCTACTACAACCTTAACACGTTAGCTGCCACTCCGGTCACCGGTGCCCAGACCCCTACCTAGATCTACGCGCCATTACGGTCACCGGTGACCTCAAGGCAAACCTGTTTTTGGAACGAATTTGTACGCCGGAGGATGCGTTTTTGATACATTTTCTGTACTGAAGTGACCGGAGTGGCGCTGTAGAATACTTCTTTGGCGTGGTTCCAGCCTACGTTTTTCGATTTTTTTTCTTAAATTATAAACATGACAGTTTGTGATAAGTGAAGAGCAAGTTGTTTGTGCTCTTTGTTTCTATTTTTAATCAAACTTAGCATAGGAATAGCCTTAGCTTGGATTAAGAATAAATAATTGAAATATGCTATTTTGTTTTTTTAGTTTGTTATCAATCAAAAATAACATTAACATGTCTAATTAAAAACTTAAAAATAACGATGAGATTGATTGAAACACGCCAAACAAAAATATGGTTCGTTTGGGCATTCTTTGCAGTATGTTTGTAGCATACTGAACAGAAACGTCTTGTGTTTCTAACATTGCCCTCTCGCTTTTTCAACTGGTGCTTCAGTCGTTTTGGTCTTTCAGTATTTTCGGGTTTTTCACTATCCATTCCTGAATCTACCAGGTATTCTATTAACTGCCTTCTATACTCTACTATACTTTCTCTAACTTTTTTATTTTCAGTGCACATAATCCATCCATTTACAACAGCTGTATTTAAAATAACTTCGCTTCCTAATTTTTTATAATTTAACTGTTTTTCTTAATGGTGACGAATATGCAGCCAGGAGAGGGTGACCGGAGTTGCGGTCACTCCGGCGCCTTCGTAACGTTTTTACATATTTTCGCTTCACAGCGCCATGTAGGTCACCGGTGACCTCGTCAGGTTTTTTGAAAATATTTTGAAAACTATCGAACCGATTTCACTTTAAGTTAGATATATTTTCATATTTTAACATTCCACACCAAATATCATTAAAAAGTTTTTCTAAAAAAAAAAATATATTTCTTCTATGGCAGCTAACGTGTTAACATAATTCAAAGGCTGCGAAATGGTTTTATAATAGCCATTTTAAAAGTATTACAGTTTATGTCGCTAAATAAATATATACAATGACCTGAACATTATTAATACTTAGCTATTATCAGCTGTACTAAATTACTCAAATGCGATGATATACAAAATCTTGGTGACAAATGGTAAAGGATTATGTCCTGGTGAGGAACGCTTTAAAGGTGTTTAGGGGTCATATCTGCTTGAGACTGATGGCAGATAAGCACAGGTAAAAAAATCTGATGAATAAAAATATTAAATCTCTTTTCATATTTTTAATCTGTGCTTCAAGAACAATAGCAGTGACATTCTTCAAAACAAATTGTCGGCAAATTAAGCAAAGATTTTCTATTTTAATTAATAAAGAAAATTATGTATTAGTTTGTAACTTAATTGAAACGCCTCGGAGTTGAAATTTGCGACGCAAATTGATCTGCTTATCTTTATGTAATTATTTAAATGCCCATAAATATTGTTGCCATAAATTATAAAGTAATATAATTAATAAGTTATATTTCTTCATGTAAGACGACTTAGTTTTATATGTTTAACTAATTTACTTTCGTCATAAATAACCTTTATTAACTTGTGTTCGTTGCGATAGTAGGTTACACTTTTTTTTTTCGCGCTAAAATTTTATGTAACTCACACATTGTACGCTAATTATAATATAAGAAATGCTGTTGCCCACAAATTAGTTTCCAGAAGATAGGCAGCTGTATCCTCTGCGTACCATAATACAACACTGTGATGGTTAAACGCCCAGATAATCGTGGCGTTTATAGTATATCACCCAGTAGATACACTTGAGGGAGGCTTTAAAGTCGACTCTTAACACAAGTTATTAAATTTTATCTATACCGTATTAGAAATTTGTTTAGTTATAAATATAATAATATTTTTTAATTAAATACACCACTTGTACCAAAGAACAGGTTATCTGAAGTGGCGGTAGGAGGGGTGCTTCGCTAGTGCAACAGAAGGCTGTTGGGGGTGAGAGTTTTTAGCGTAGCCACTACAAGCTAGTAGACGCAGAATGAGTAGGCTGCATTTGGTAGAACGACAACGTAGTTAAAGCAAGATAGGTCATCGTGGCGATTATTTAGAGAGATCTAAGTCTTGCCGAGGACGACTCATGGTACCTTATACTCTGCTTACTTTGCTTTGAAGTCTACTTTTGTAATCATTTAATGGAATCAGGCGTTACCTTGCGGAAGTCCATCCTAAGTAAGAAAAGGACCAATATTTAGCCACTTCTGCACATGCAGTGGTAGTCGTGGAACAAAGTGCACCGCCACGTGTGGAATATGTGTTGAGTAATTTGACGGTGGCAGTTGTGTGATTCGTATTGTTTGCCGCATACGCATTTATCAGCGGGCTGGCCGGCGGTAAATATATAAATAACTCAACTGATCGATAAGCGTGCAAAATTCAAGATGAATAACACACTAATATGGCTATTGAGGAGCCGGTATATTTTTTAAATGCGCTCTTTTGAAAAAAAAATAATTCGGATATCTTTGATCAAGTCAAGCAAATCTCTGGATAAAAAAAGTTTACATATCATATTGATTACAATACATAAATAATAAGTTGTACGTGTATTAGTTTTTATATATATTAGTATAGTACGATCGCTGGTTGAAATCTCGCTTCCCCCGCCAAATGGTTTCCTGAATGGAAACGAAAGTCATGCAAGGGTCTCTTTTCGCGGTAAATAGCGCCTACGTGACGTTTAATAAGATGAAGTAGCAGTATCTAAAGTATATACTGCAAGATTACTGCGCATTTATTTAAACTGTGTACGTATACTAAAAGCAGGGGTAACCTAGTGGATTGTGATTTACAATCATTAATAAGTTTGATTCGAATGCAATCTGATAACCAAAAATGTACAGTGATAAAGCCTTCCTTTATGATCAAAGTGACTTGTACAGGGTGTCTGGTGGCAGATTTATGTTTTGAAATATAAATATTATAAAAATGAATTAACATTTTAGAAGAATGATAATGCCATCGAGTTTACTAACCGTGCGGATATTTTAATCACAAAATTTATCATCATCACTTTAGCCCCAGGATGACCACTGCTGGTCATAATGTCCTTCAGAGATTTCCAATAAGAATGGTTAAAAGCGGCCTGTTTAATGACTTATACGGGAAATGAAAAATATTTAATTATTGATAAATTTTTACAAAATATTTTAGTAATTTTTCAGGATTATCAAAAGGTTTAAAATAATAAATAATTTATATTATTTTTCTATTTACCATTTGTGTATATGTTGGTGTATCTGCGTTGTAAGGTCGCTTGATGTTAAAAATATTTATTGACTGTAGACGAATCTTTACAATTATTGTTGATGACTTTTTCTAAATCGAACATATATTCCTTTTTTGAAAACATTGAAACCTGTATCGTAGACACATACATAAAGCCTACAGAACTAAGGTGAACAAGCGGTACGACCTAATCAACGAAATAACTAGTTAGGAATAATGTTTTTCTGTATTTGTTTCTGGTATAGGTCCTTCTAAAGGGTTTAGGTCCGTCAAAAGCGAACATCAGCTTTCTGCGTGCTTCCAGATTAGAATTCTTCATCTCGATCGTCCCTTTAGTTTTGAAGGTTGTATCCGTATTGAAACGTCTTGATCGAATCGTTGACAAGCTTTTTCCATATTACCTTAACATATGCTTTTCTCAAAAGCATTTGGACTCTATCAGACCAGTGGAAGTATTTAATTAATCCTTAACCATCTACTTCGACTACAACCAGCTGTTTGTTGAAGTTATCTGATTTTCTTCGAGAGTAGTTACCAAAATAACTTAGTACTTATTAGTAGTATGTAGTGGAGAACCTGGTCTTAATCATGATTTGGTCAAGGTCTTACTGTCTGGCGTGTCTTGCTGTTCATGGTAAGCGGAATGAATATAATCATATAACATTAATTAAGATAGAAGAGTCTGTTCAGTAAATGTGAACGCCAATTAATTACAAGGCCTCCTTAAAACTACTATGCCGGTCGTCAGCCCCGATAACGGCGATCATGGTGGTTAAGTTTTATCTGTGGTTTTATTATAAAAAACAGCACATGATAACGGTGATCTATCTTTATAGCACAAATACTGCATATCTAGTATGAGTACCAATAACTATTATTACTTTTAAGCGCTAAAAGCGCTTTGTAAAAATGTAGTTTCTTACTTAGAAAAGTTGAAGTTGTCTATAAATATTATAATAGTTAAGTTGCAGTAACTTTGTTTATAAAATAGTTTTATAATCACTGTTGTAATGGTTCCTATGTATACTTCAATTTGATGTCTAGCTTTCCTGTATCTCATACTTAATAAAGGTGTTGATTTTGGACCTACAGACAGTAAGAATGTCTTCTTTTAATTTAATTAATACTTCGTTAACTTTAAGAGGTTTTATTAGCTTATTTTGTCGTCGTCGCTTCAGTCCAAAGATGCCCATTGCTAGGTAAAGGCGTCACCAAAGATTTTCATGGGCGGATATACCACAATCGAAAATTAAAATCAATATATCACCTATAACATCAAATCAATTAATAAAAATGTTGATAGTAATATAAATAAATATTTAAGTAGGCGTTTATACGTACTTTTAATTGTAGATAATTTTATTATTATAGCTACCAACGGCTTGGAATGGTGATCGATAAAAAGAGGCGGCCAGAAACTCAACAGTAGTTATAAATATATATATATATATATATATATATATATATATATAAACAAATATATATATACACACACACACACACACATATATATATGTATATATATATATATATATTATATACACATATAATTTCTGTCATAAAAATGAGTCAACAAATCAAGTTAGACATATTTCAATCAACTAAAAACTCTTGAATGTAATAATAAGATTTATTTAATACTATGTTTTTACATTTATAATTAAAAACAGGAAAGTTAAAGTATATGAATTTCATTATTTTATATTTTATTTATGCGTACAGACTCATGAAGGAAATTTTAAATTTTTGAAAATGGAATTTAAGGGTATCGTGTTTATTATAATTTATTGTATATATCATGTATATGTCATTGTTTTGTATGTAAGATTTTAAATTATGTGATATATATATAATAAATCATTAGGCATAACATTTAAGTAAACGGGATATAAAGTTGGCCATAATCTTTTTTATATCAAGGACCTTTAGATAATGTAAACGTCGGATAAAATAAAGTCAGTCCTATGACGATGGACTTGGATATAGTTGGGCATTTATGACGAAAAAACTCACAACGACCACTTAAAAGGTCTGTTCCAGTAACCATTCCGGGCGCGAACACTCAGTATGAAATGGCTTCGACCATTTCCATCGCCGCTTAGTCTCAAATTACAGTTTGCTACCACTTTTACGTTGGTTACATTGATCTTAAACAAGCGTTCATAGTTGTTCTTTAAACGAATGTTTACCGCATCTTAAAGCTTATAGATGTGTATATTATTAACGAAAAACTAGATACGCATAAAAGGGAATACAATAAGTCTGTTAATATTAATTGATTTTATTGTTAAGTATATGTTTAATACATACTACATAAAATCGCGGGTCGCGGGTTTGATTCTGGAAATGCAATAAATCATTTTGGGCATTATGTTTATAAGAGATAAAAATTAAACTACTGCTAAAAATAGATAATGGAAAGTTTTTAATATAGCAATGAGTAATTTTAATCGTATTGTAGTAAGAAATATTTTAAGGCTTTATTCGCATCTTGTTAAAAAGAAGAAAAATCAAATACAAATCCTCGCACATGAATTCACGTCCGTGGACCGCAAACGTTCTTATGTTTGGGCGTGAATTAACGGCCGCGGACGGTGGAGATTAATAATATAAGATTATTACAGCTCACAAAGTTTACATGAGATGGAGGGCAGAGTTCTCTGCGTACTATAATACCACACTGCGATCGCCAACATGCCTGCCAAGCCTGGCGATTATGATATATCGCCACATTGTTATTTTTCTGGAAGGCCTATGCCTTGCAGCGTGCATGTTTAAACTGAAAAGTATTACTCTTGAAATCATTATAGCATTTAGCATTATTATATTATTAATAAAGTCAATTGTACTTCAAAAATATATGTATATATGAGGAAACAATTAATTAATGTGGTCTAAATTAATACACCTAATTTGTAAAATTAAAACCTTTGTAAGTTGCGCAAAATAAATAAAACTAAATAATGTATAAAAATGTCATGTATTTTCTGAATTTTTTACACTTTTACAACAATATAATAAAATTCTCCATAATTATATTGTTATGGAATTATGTAGAACTCGCTAAACTTATATTTGTGTTAATAGCATTGCTATAAGCATTGTCGATATTAATTTTTAAAAACAATACCGTGGCTCTGTTTAAATCCGTGACACGCGTGAAATAGAAAGCAAGTATCTTTATTACATATGGTCGATCTAGTTACAACGCACCGAAAAAGAAATGAAAAATAGAAAATATAAACGCATGTTATTCGATTCGAATCGGCGTTGAAGGCTTTTTATAGCGCATTCGAACCTTTTAAAGGTCGAATAACCTTCTACTCGAGTGTCGTTAAATTTGAATATGTCGATTTTTTACAACGTCATTTACTAAATAAATATAACGTATAACTTTATTATATTATTATCTATATTTTATACACAGGGTGATAGATATACATCTTTAAACGGGCGAACTTATAGCTATTCTGATAGCAAAAACTTTAAATATTTTACATTTTTTCCAATCAACCTGTATAGAGTGAATCATTTAATAAAATGTAACATTTTTTTTCCTATTGTAATGCAACGATACAAAAACTTCAAGTAATACAAAGTCTACAGGGATAGATTTATAAATAATAATTAAATTTAAGTTGTGTTTATATAAAGTTTGAAAACGCTTTTTTACTATATTATCATTAAGTTTTTTTAAAACATTGATTTTTGGATAGGATGTACCATAGATTGATTGACTGCAAATGAGCTATAATTTCACTAGAGATATACATACTAGCGGTTTCCTAGCCCGCATCTCGAACTCAATGAACGCCCTCTTAACCCCCCTTCAAGGTAGAATTTCGTAAAATCCGCTCTTAGCTGATTTTTTCATGAGATAAAAAAATAGTTGTACTAAATTTCAAGTCTACAAATCTCTTGGTTATTAAAATATCGTGATGAGTCAGTATGAACTTGTACACACACACACACACACATATATATATCTGTATCTGTACATATTCATATGTGACCATACATATATATGTGTATATGTGTATGTGTATCATAATATTCTGGAAAGTAGATCATGGACTAGTAGGGTCAAACGTATATACGAGTATACAAGGAAGGCAGTAGTCCGCTTCCCACAGGTTTTCTTTGATATCTTAAAGGAGAGACAGGTCCAGCAGTGAAGGTTCTTTGGCTTAAATAATCACGAAGATAACAATTAATTTAAAATAGTTATAATTTATCTCGAAGGTTGATAGATAAACGGTTTCATTTAGTTCGACCCGACGGAATTTATTTGTTATTTATTTGGGTCAAAATTATAAATCGAAATTTAAGCACCTTCCCGTTGTCAGATTGATCTGAAATTTGGTACACACATTTAATTTAGATGACAATACAATATAATAAAATCAATATCATTAAAAATCAAAGATGGCCGCCGATACAAAATGGCGGATTAAATATTACTCCTTAACCCCCTCAATATGTGTATCAAATGAAAGGGCTACACTAGTAAAACACGATGATTATGTCAAAATTTAAAATTCAAGATGGACGCCGTTCCAATGTGGCGGACTAGGTACATATTTTTCCACAACCACCACAATATGGGTATCAAAAAACCGTTTAACTTAAAAGTTTTTTAAATGTATTAATTTCTCATATAAATATCTCTCAGTTGTTTATATCAATGTTTACAAGAAAGGTGTGATAAATACGAAAAGATCATTTCGGTTTAGACACAAATCCGCCCGGCTCAAATGTCTAATTTTCAATACGGGAGCAATATCGGGCCGTTATGAATTTTCATTTTGCCCCGACACCGCGGTGCGTGCGCGAAATATATTATGCGGTGGAAAAAAAATTCCATACATCGAGCGTTAAATATAAATAACTAGAATTCGCGGCACCCAATATACGTAGCACGTGGTTGAGCCCGGAAAAGCTTATGAAGGGGAAAATGTGTGGAAAAGCTCACACGTGTCCAGAAAAGCTCTGCTTCACAGGATTATTATACTATCGCTAGATAATACAAATTTATATGAGTTCTTGTATTATTACTATCAAATGTATATCTATTTTATTTCAAATAAACACCAAGCTTCTTGAACAGCGACCACGTGCCGTTAGACGTGGCGTGGATAGATCCCACCCCAAGGTGGATGGAAGACATAGCGAATGAAAATATCGCGGGAAATCGCTGAATACGGACAAGGCAAGACTGGTTATCAATAACTATTAAAATGAAGCTTTATTTTAATAGCTCTGCGATATCAGTTATTTAAGTATTATAGCTTAAGTTATAGGGCTTTGAAAAGTATCGAACTTTTAAGTACACAACCTGAAAAGGTCACCAGCTGCAATGTTGCACCCCTGGAGAACTGTACATAAACTTGCATTGTAAAAAAAAGATTTTATTAAAAGAAAACTGTCCTAAGTATCTAATAGATTCATGCGTTACTTTGCGGAAGTTCACCTTAAGTAAGAAAGTGAAAAAAGGAGAGCCATAAAAAAGAGTGGAAAATCGCATCATATTTAAATCAATACTATATAGGTATGAGATTTCTCGAGGTTTTATTATTACACCAAAAAAACTATAAAATTTCATCACTTTATTTCGTGTAAACATACTGTGAAGTACTTACAAGATATTGATTTTATTACAAGGTAAAACTACTTGTGATTTAACACGTGTATAGTTAGGGGATCGTAATAAAATTATAAGCGCCTAACATACGGGCGTGGAGGTTATTAATTCACCGAAGTTTGTAAACAAACGCCTGTACACTATAGTCAATAAATTAACTGAATCTACGTATAAATTAAGCGACCTTAATTATTAAGTTCGTAATGAATGATTATGTAAACAGCTACGGTCGGCTCTGTATGAGTTGGAACAGAGCTTTTGTGCGACAGGCCGTAGACCCTTCGCAACAAAAGCTTTTCACAAAACTTTTTGACGGATCATTGTTTAGTGAAATTATACGAGGTGAAAATGGCATTGGTTTTATACATCACAAAAGATTTAACTCGATTTTTTAAAATCGGGGATTCCCGAACAGTATTACCATGAGATTCCTTTTTCAAAATGATTTAACATCTCAGAGTTCCAATGTCAAAATATTTTTTACTCTATTTATAAAACAAATCAAAACGACTAATAGACTATTGCACGAGCTTATCGATATTTATTTAATTACCCTTTTTTACTGGTGGGGAAATCCTATATGGGATGCCCCTCCGCTGCGAGGGCAACGAAAGGGTTATGCAGCACTCCTACCAGCTAAACCACGGTCTTCTTCAACGCCTATCGTTGTTGGCCCAGTGTCCTGACTCCTTACTTGCGGCGGATCACCTCGAATCCGTCGCTTAGGGGTTGGAGAAAGGCGCGGTTTAACACCCTCCAACGTCCAGGTCTCCGACTATGGATGGGAAGCTCAGATGAACTTTCTCTTTTCTCTCCGCTGCCTTCTTCTGCGACATCACTTCTTCACAGAAGGTTATACCGGCGTTCCATGGCTGCTCGTTCTGTACCATCGCCTTAACAAAGCCTGGTAACGAGTGGTCGTTCTCCACAGTATATGAGTTTTTGGCGCAGCTCTTCAAAAGCTGTAGATTCCTCAAGCGTGAGCTGAGCTGTATCTTCTTCACTACCATAATGGAGGTATATCGTTGACGGTTCCTTGCCTATGCGACATAGGTACTTGCCAAAGCACTCATGCCCTTAAAGCACCTGCTCCATTCGGAATGTAAGACTACGGCACCTGTCAGTCCAGTCGTTTAGGACCGGACGAAAGACCTCGCATATGCCGATCCTTACTCTTGGGCTGCTCAATGGTTCTTTCGACCATCTTAGTAGCAACGAGTCGAGTGAATGACGTCTGCGGTTTCAATGCCCCCGGCGAGGTTTGATCGCAAGTCAAAGCGCCTCTGACATATCCAGGCTTGTAGCCTGGTCTATCCTATGGTGTTTTTTAACTATCCAGTCTATCAAGTTCTAAATAGACCAATTATACTTTCCATTACGAGTTATATATTTTTCATTTCTATATTGAGATGGTATACATAACACAACATATACATAATTTAAAATAAGAACCGATGTTTATTAATAAAGGTAAGTTTTGGAATTCATCGATTCCTCAGAATCTGGTTTTGTTTGTGTCGAACGTTACGAAATATTGTGACCTCAAACAGTCGTAAACACTCACTTGATAGCCTTGTTAATTCAATGTAAATATATTTTACAATTATATTCATATATAACAAAGTTATATTCTTAAAAAAAACATGTATAAAAATGTATAGTGTGATAGACAAACGTGGGCACCACACTTGATGAACCAGTAATATATAGTCAAGGTCACGGGATACCGTTTTTTTTAATGGCCCCCACTATTGGGAGCCTCTCGTACCCCCTATCTGGTGTGGGACAGGGACTAGCTTACATTTATTTATGTTTTTCACGGACATTTTAATTTTCTTTCTCTTCGTTTGTACATCATATTATCATTCGTTCGTTTCATTCTTACCACAATTATTCTGTCTTTCCCTTTCGCTCTGTATCGCCTTTCATTCATTCCTCATTACTTTTTCCATTTCCTTTTATTATATTATTATTCTATGTCACATTTTTTAATTTTATTACTTTATTTTGCGTTATCTTAGTTAATCTTATTTGTTTACAATTTAATAATTTTTTATTTTTATCTATCACTATGCTATGTATCTTCTTCTCTAATCAGAGAGGCTAATGATTCCTCTTTGATTTTTACACCAGACCGGCACTCGAAGTCGAACCGGAGTCCCTCGAATGCGGTACACGGTATACGGTTTGATGCGGGCAGAGCAAGGTTGGTTATTGTAGCGATCTAATCGGAAAGTGATGATGATGTCAAGTAGAAAATTCTAGATGGTTACGTCAAAAACATTATTTAATCATTGCAATAAAATTCATGTAATTCAATACAAAATAGCTTTAAAATCTCACACTAAGAAGAAAATTAATTCTCATGTAACGCTTTTCAAATATTTACTCATGTGCTCGTAATAAGCTGAAGTTTTGTCGTCGTAGAATAATTTTGGTACTGCAGTCTCCTAGCGCATGCCTTCCCGCATGCATGCATGCAATATTAATGCCGGGCCATGCGGAGTCTACTACGAGCCGTCATGTTTAGAACGACTTGCACGAGTTTTAGCTCATGTCAGGCGCAATGATGGGTTATTAAAATGCCGCTTGCGTTTTAATTTATATTTATTTTTAAACAGCGATTGTAGCATTTCTACCATTATTATATTTAGTGATGTTTTATATTGACATTACTATTATATAAATATTAGAAATATTTAACTCACGTATTTTAAAATTTACTTAGTTATGGCACTGAAACGTAATATCTCATTCTGGAAACTTCTTCGCTAAGCTCACAATCTTTAGGGTTCCTCCACGAGATTTAATCAGGGATGAGTAGATTTATAGATGAATGAAAGCTAACGACATAGCCCAGCAATGGGCTAGTTGAAGTACCAGTAGGTAAGCTATGTAGTGTATAGATCAGATTGCCGCTTAGACCTTAAGGTTTTGTTAAGTTAGTCGGAAGTCAATATAGGCAGATCTTAACCGATCTCATTGGAAGTCTCTAGAAGAGGAATGTCCAGCAGTGGGCATATTACGGCTGAAATGATGCTGATTATTTTCACGATTTGATATTTTAATTTGGGCTTATATTGGTGTTAATATTAGGTTTTGATTTGAGGTCGTATCCTGTATATGAATATGTGAATGTATAATAAATAAAAATTAAATAACTTAAATGTAGACCACATAAAGTCATTACTTATGTACTTACATACTTTACTTACAATATTTACTTATTTTTTTATTGAATTATGCTTATAGACGATTTTGACATTTGAAGTTTTTCATTTTTTGTTTAAAATATAAGTAACTATTTGAAACCTTGGATCTTCTTTACGATGTATGAAAAGAATATTAATTTAATTGGAGAAATGATTATAATTCAAATTACGAACAAAATTCAAGTTTAAAAAGCAATTCCACGCAAGAGTTGGTAAGGAGTTATGAGCAAGTGAATCCGAGATATCCATTCGCGTTTACAAAGGGTTGTTCGTCGTCCTTTCACCGTTTGGTTTACCGATTTGCTGAACATTTCTGCAGTAATTACTGAAAGCCAAGAGGATCAAATTACGTATTTTAATTCTTCATATTATATACAGTACTTGGTATATGTGCTAAAGATTTAAATGGGTGAATGTATAGCTGATTTCGCTGCAAAACCTTGAAAATTTTTACACCTTTTCATTTTTGTGTAAACTGATCATTCTGAAATATATCTAATAGATTCAGGTGTTACTTTGCGCAAGTCTACCCTAAGTAAGAAAGGGACAAATATATAGCTACTTTCGTTATGCAGCAGGGATCGGGTGGCTCTCTCTCTCCTTTTCTGTCAATTGAACTTCAAGTCAATTTACCTTAAATTAAAAACGCTTAATCTTACTGCATCATCATAATTTTGTTCATAAGTTTTGAAACCGATTTTCAGATAGAGCGTAACATTAATTGTTAGCAAATAAGTTTAATATTTATTCTGCGAAAGGTGTTCAGGCCCATTATCAAGAGATTCTCAGATCCCTTATAAATTAATTTACAATATACTCCTATGTAATAACTTTGAGATATCGTAATAAGTTTAAATATAGTTTTTAATCTATAGTCGTAAAAATCCTATAACAGTACAAGAATGTTTTCAGTGTAAATAAAACGAAGGATTAAATGGTTTTAACTAGTGTATTAAGTATTTTGTTGATCACTGTGATCACTAAGAAAGGTTCTTGTGGGCTTTCTATAGATCTGGGCGTATTTGACATCTCATAAAATTTACTTGAAAGTTGCCATGATTGTGGAACTTCATTTGTTAAATTATTCTTTATTCAAATTAAGCTTCTTGCATTCATGTTATAACAAACACAGATGAATGATGCATGATCTTAATTGGTTAGAAAAAACAAATCTTTGAACATGTATAGAGAATGTCTACAGAGCCAATAATTTTTGTTGAGAATGACTTTATCAATACGTATTTTTTTATCAGTATTATTTTTTTTCTGGAAGTTTCTAACGGATAAAGAAAAACAGATTATTAAAATAAAACTTGTATAATTTTAGAAGATATTATGTTACATAACTTCGACAGTTTACTTGTACTTTGAGGTTAAAATTAATCGTAGCTAAGACAGGAAAATGTACCCGGTCAAGATGGCTTGTTTAATATATATATATATATATATATATATATATATATATATATATATATATATATATATATATATATATATATATATATATATATATATATCTACTTTTTCATTTTAAAATAAAATTTATCATATGTCAATTATAAAAACGGTGTGTCCTTATAAGCTTACTAAAGTTTTAATTTGAAAATAAATACTATTTCTTAATTCAATTCGCTAAAAAACATTTTCTTTTTTCTTCAGGTACTGACAAACGAAAACATCGATATAATTAAACAAAATAAGCTAATGTGCAGATGTAGGAATGTGACAATAAAGTCGAGATCTTTTTTGAAAATGAAGAGGCGAGCTCTGACGACAGTACGCGAGGAGAGCCAGGGGCCGAGCTTATGCAACAGTGATTACGTCATATACACGATGGTCACCGCCACCGCTGTGCTTAGCTACGTCAACAGCCTGAACGGTGACTTCTTACATGACGACATTCCGGCTATTGTGACCAACGGTGATGTGATAGCAACTAACTCGCTGAAGCACCTCCTGTTGAATGACTTCTGGGGTACACCCATGGCGGACCCAAACAGCCACAAGTCCTATCGACCGTTGACAACACTTTCATTCAGGTAAGTTGAATTTAAGTTATATTGTTTAAGTTGTGTAAGATGTAGTAGAATTGTAGAAAAACATTTAAAAAATCCGATTCTTGTAGTGCTTGTGGTTAATGGTTCACTTTATTTGTTTTTTCATTGTTTGACTATAAATCATTACATGTTCTCAGTGAGATAGTTATAAGGTAACAAGTATAACTAATTTTATATTTCTAAGCTTCTAAGTTTGTACTTTCTTACTGCCTTTTGTTACTGTCTATCTCCAAAAAAGTAAATAAATAAATAAACTTATGCAAACTTATTTAACTTAACATTAAAATGAAGATGCGTTTATTATAAGACCCTTTAGCTAATCTCACCGATGGTTAAACTTAGATCAGAATTGTTGGATTGATTTACCTGGAAACTTGTCTTCTGTTCCTTTAGCTACAGTACCAATTGAAAGTCACAACATATACATATACCTTTACTATATATATATACTCTCTCTCTCTCTCTCTATCTCTATATATATAACGATACATGTACCTTTTCTTTATTGTGACTCTTACATCTCGGTATATATAATACAAGTCATTTTCTGAAAATCATATGTCCATATATATTTTAGAGGACCGGCTTTTTGAATCCATTGGGGGTCCTACCACGATAATAACTTTCGCATACGATAACGTCGTTGCCTGCGACTCTACATTACACGTGTATACCGTGCGGTGGCCAGATAACCCGAACGCACCTGCGGGACGGCGCTAATAAATTTTGATAACGCCATTCATGTCCGCCCACAAAAAGTTACCTCTTATCGCTGCGAATTCGCACTTTTTCGGAATAGGGTACCGTTGATACATTTTTGTTAACTCACCTGACGACACTTCTTACGTCGCATAAATGTTTATACGGGATGATTAATTATCGTTCTAAAAGCTTTAAGCTTGTGAATATACCGCTCTTTAACACGTTCACTGCGGCTTGAGGTCGATTCAGCCTCATGGTAGACTTTGCACTGGTGCGGCGCGTAAAACCCGTGTTTTCTCTCTAGTGCGGCGGCTGTTTACATTCAACCGTATGAGGTATGACAAAGACAAATATAGCTTTTTTTATGTCTGCGAAGCATTGACTCAATATTGTAAAAAAAAATGATTGAAACATGAGGCAGAAAAGGCCTCTACCGCACTACTAGGAAGTTCAGCTTGAGGCTGATTCGACCTCAGCCGCACCAGCTGAAAGTTCTTCAAAATTGGGCCCGCAGTGAACGTGTTAAGGTACGGTATAATAATACGATTAAAATATTTTAGAAATTTTACTTACGACATTTTACAATTAATTATTGCTTAATATCTAACCCTGGAGACTTTGTAGTGCTAAAATATATGGGCCTATCGAAAAGACCTTCTTCAAAGTTTTTGCACCCACTTTCAATTATCCTATATAAGGTGATCTCTCTGTGAAATATGTAAAATAATTTTTTTTTTTCTATCGAAATTCGACAGGCTTATTACTTCTGGCCGTATAAGTAAGTCTGCAAGTAAGGCAGTATAATTAAGTCTGCTAGGACAGAGAGTAAATAATAATAATTTTAATACGTAGTAATCTGAATTCGAATCTTAAGTGGCGGTGGGTGATATCGCTCGTACAAGCGATTACTGTTGGGGTCGAAAGGTTCTCGAATAAGATGATATATGGTGATTTATGGTAATCTTTACTAGTCGAATACGTGTCGATAGAAGAAGTAATATTTAAATAAGAATTATTCATCAGCGAGTTTTAAATGAGGAGATCCGAAAAGAAAACCAAAGATGTATAGCACGAAGAGTTCTCGTCTGAAATGGCAGTGGACAAGATACATTGCCTGTGCAACCGATGGCTGTTGGGGCAGAAAGCTTCTCGAGTGGCGACAACGAGCTAGTAAACACGGTGTGGTTGATCCCTCAACAGTTGCACTCAATATACGTAGCACGTGTTTGTGTTCGAAATATAAGCTTATGATGGAGAAAATATGTGAAAAACCTCACACGAGTCCAAAAAACCTTTGCTTCACAAGATTTTCAGATTATTGTTATACTATATATATTTATACGAGTTATTGTAGTAATTGTATCAACTGTAAAACCATTTTCTTTCAAGTAGACAATAAGGCTTTCGATTGACGACCACGAGCCGGTGTGGGCGTGGGAAAGCTTCCCAATAGGTGGACCGATGACATAATTAAAGTTGTGGGAAGTCGGTGAAGGAGGGCAGCGTAAGATCGGTCATCGGGGTGATGAGGAAAGAAGACAAAAAATAATCCAAATTTTGTAATCGATCGCTGGATGATATACACCCCTTATAAAGCTTTAACAGTTATAACCAATCACCCTGTACAAATATTATTTCACAGATCAATTGTAAACGTGTCGATACTAAGACGTTATGCATTGCGATTCCCAAAGCCGATTTACTGCCATTGTTTCATATAAAACAATGGAGTCGCGTCTATAATTGTATTGTGCCTCGAATGATGGAATTTAACACTTGTGTAATGTGCCGTCGGATAATTCTGTACACAATTCATGTGTGTAGCGTATATTCCATTATCGAGATTAACTCAATTAATAACCACTAATGTACACGCCTCGCGTCTATTGGTACAGTCGTACAGAAAAGCCTAATATGATTCTACTCGGTACATTCGTGAATGTAATATATAAATACATAAAAGTGATCTGATGAGAAAATTACGACTATTTTCATTACCATCATCTAAAATGATTCAGAATAAAAAACATCCACTCTAGATAAACTTTTCAAAAAGGCTGCATGAGGCTGTAGCTTTTATAATTGTCCACAGCTGGACATAGGCTTCCTTCTCAGTTAGATTCATGATCTGCCAAGGGTTTTAACCAAGATTTTCTATATTTTTGGTGCAAGTCCAACTGCTTGTTGCTGCCACTTGATCAGGCTCACCGCCACTTTAAATTGCCAATCAGAACTGTTGATATATTATGTAAAAAATCGAATTTATATGACTAATACTAAGATAGAGAAAGATACAATATGTGTGTCTTAAGCATATCCATGCTTAAATACGATACTATAAAAGTAATATCAAAGCCTATACCTTAATAACGCGGAGGCCTAAAGTGAAACTATTCTCGGAGCAAGACGAGAGCCAAAACTTATAAGTTTGCGTTGAGAATATGAGAACAAACACGTAAGCAACTGAAATCGGATTACACGGGGGGGCTTTCTGCAAAAACCAATAGGTCTCGAACGCCTTTGGGACGGCAGCGTAATCGCATTAGGGTTCCGTGGGTGAACTGCTAAAACCAATTTATGTTTTAATGTTAATACAACGCCCGCCAGTGCCTCATGGCTGACAGGTAACATGTTTCAATACCCAAATACTGGACGGAATCTATAACAGATACAGATAATATATAATACAGAATATATTATCTGTTAGAGATTCTGTCTAGTTGTCGAACTTTGATTACAAATATATTTTATATAAATAAATTGTAATTAAGAATATTAATAGAACAATAGAAACTTTATATTCCTTTAAAAATTTTAAAAAATTTAAATAATAAAAATAAGCGATTTTTTAAAACTGATTATCACTGGTTGGACACCAATGGAGTTTCCGTGTGTTTAAGGTGGCAGGGTGTAGAGTATATCTAGCCTAAAACCTTTTTTAAAGTAGCTAAGTTCGAAGGCTCTCGGGGAAGCCTTGGTTGATACATTCTACTATTTTACTGGATGGTTTTTTTTTCATGTTTTCGTAATGTCACAAGAAAAATTCACGTAGTAAGGAAAAAAATAAGATAAAATATGAAAATAAAGAGTGAACCACATTTCTCTATGTCCTTATAATTTTAACAGATTCTATTTAAATGTGTACCTCACTGTTAAACATTTAAAGCCAGTCAAAAAAGTTTTAGTTTGAATAGTAAAAATGTAAATATGTAAATATTAAAGTTTATATATAAAAATTTCCATTTTTTGTTTTTAAGGCATTTATTCGATAAATAAAATTGTCCACATTAAAAAAAAAATTTTTTTTGTTGGACTGTATTAGGATAATAACCAATAAGTAAGCCTGTTGTGACAGCTACTTGTGTAGGTTGCAGCGTAAACCAACCTGTGAATGTATTTATTTATTTTTCCACGAAAATAAAATTCAAGTCAATTTTGAACTTCAACCCAAATACAATGACAGCGACTATATCTTTTCTAGAGTCCAAATTCAAATAGGTGTTCGAATTGAAATTCGAACTGAAAAAAAAATATTTAAAAAAATAATGTAACCATAGTGGCCAGTTACAAAAGCCCTTTATATGGATGCTACGTATGTTATATACAGGATGATACGTAACAGTGTGAAAGTTTCAAAGGGGTGAATGTATAGTTTATTTCTTCTGCATTAATCTATGGTACATTCTTCACAAAAAACAATGGTTTTACTAATTGAAGTAATAATAATAAAATAAAAAACCTTTTTTAAAATTCGAATTAGTACATATTAAAATTAACCACTGTTTACTCTGCCTGTCCATGCAGACTTTGTGCTAACAGAATATATTAGTATGAAGCATTGCCATAGAAAATAAATACATTTAAAAAACTTTTAAGTTAAACGGTTTTTTGATACTCATATTGTGGTGGTTGTGGATAAATATGCACCTAGTCCGCCATATTGGAACGGCGTCCATCTTGAATTTTAAATTTTGATATAATCATCGTCTTTTACTAATGTAGCCCTTTCATTTGATACCCATATTGAGGGGGTTAAGGAAAAATATGTAATCCGCCATTTTGTATCAGCGGCCATTTTAGATTTATAATGTTATTGATTTTATTATATTGTATTGTCATCTAGTGTGTACCAAATTTCAGATCCATCTGACAGCGGGAAGGTGCTTAAATTTCAATTTCTAATTTTGACCCAAATAAATAAACAAATAAATTCCGTACGGGTCGAACTAAATAAAACCGTTTAATAAAATATAATTCTATTTCGTCTATATCTCTGTTGTATCGACTTGTGAAATACTAGAGTTACAAAGACTTAGTTAAACTTTAAGATATCCTTTTGTTTTTGTAGGTTGCAGACTGTACTTCCAGAAGTTGACATGTTGTATTCTAATAAAAAATAATATAACATTTTTAGAGTGATTACTATACAGAATGATTGAAAAATAGTTGTAAGAGCTAGAAATAATCAACTTCAGTTTAATAAAAAATGTCTATGTGAGGGAGTTTTTCGACTGTAACAAGTTCAAATATGCACCATTTTAATACTTTTTTCACAATGGTGCTCCTATTATTTTTGCGCGTCTTTGATGTGAAATGGATCAAGGTCGGAGAAATTTTTTCGCAACTGCGATTAGTCATACACAAAAAACAAGTCGCGCGAGTAATCTTTAAATATTTATTATAAAAAAATAACTTGTACTTAGAAACAAGACAGAAACTTATCCGAAACATTCGCTGACACACAAAGTAATATACATACGGAATCCAATACGATCGCTTTGCTTCGGCAAAGCTTTTTGTAGCGAACATTTCCTTACACCGATGGGGTGGTAGGGTGAGGTCACGCCAGTGTGAGGCAGCCCGCATCTCTATCGGTCGCGTTATTGATAACGCAGACGAACGAAGCACGCGACACTTGCGCTCAGATCTGCGCGGTGGCCAACTTTGCCATTAACAATTGGCCCAGTTTTTTATAGTTTATTTAAACCTGTTTTTCTGCGGTGCACAGAGACTATATACAAGAATATATCTACAAAACTTCACGTGTATTTATTGTAATGTTAAGATATTTTATTATTATTGTTGAAAATAATAAAATCTCTTTCTTGTCAGCACCGCCTTGCCATAGAGCATCCCTCTTACTTGTATATCTTGCGTTCATACACATACAATAGATTTATAAAGTAGTTTTCGTAACACAAAAAGCACGCTATGGAACTGTATGAAATATAATTAGGCTTTCTACTCCATATTGCTATCCTCAGGTTGTGTGCCAGTATCTGTGCGGCGGTTGCCGTATTCACATTGATGAATCTTGCGATCGCATCATGAGTCTTGTCTTCGTGTGACGTGATATTGCTACCACCGCATGATGAAAACTGTTACACAGCCCAGGACAAAGTGATAACAGCCTCGATCTTTAGCCACTGAGCTTTTGGATGGTGACCGTCGTTGAACCTGTTGTTATACCGTAGCCTTGGCTATATGGACTTGTTTATCGACTTTTATATGAGTTAGGTACAGGATATTTTTCTGTTTCTTGATATTATCGCCTGCTTAGGAAATACATCTCCTCCTTGGTCGAATAAATGTTCTCGCACACCTCCTTTAGGGCACACGCCACAGAATTTAAGTTTAATAAAATGAATGTCAATACACCAATACCTCACTTTGCGTCGTGGTTACGTTTCAAAAAAACACGAAAATTGAGAAAAGTGAAGATTTAAAAAACAAAAATAATCTGATTCTGCCAATAAATAAATTGAAAAAATATGTACCTTTTTTGTTACCAGAAACAACACGTAAAAATTTATATAAATTTATTATTCTCTTTTAAAAAAAGCACAACAAACAACATTACAAAACACTACGTAATTGAAATTGACCTTCAAAATTAGCAAAACAAAGTGAAAATAAAACTGTATCCAAATTGCGTTGAGTTTTAGTTAGAAAGGGAATCCCCGAGTTTTGAGCATGGCGCAATTAGAAACGATAGTGTTGCCATCTTTTGGAAAAAAAGAAAATTACAAAAAAAAATTAAAGACTCGAACCCAAAACAACGCAACCTCGAAAATCTAACGACGCACAGCGAAAATTAGTACTAATTAAGCAGCGACGCAACTTCGAAAAAAACGCAAAACGAAACGACGCAAAGCGAGGTATTGGTGAATAGCTTTTACTTAAATTTGTTTTACAACTTACACAAGTAATCGCCGTAAATAATACTAAGTGGATGTCTAAATATATTTCAGGCTTTATCGATTCGCCTGAATTTTCAATGTAATATAATATGCTTATAGAACGCTTTGTGTTATAATATAATCTAAATATTATTTTTGGTATGAAGCGATGAAATTGAACATGATCTTACAAATATATCCTTATGCTTACATTTCGTGTGCGATCTTTTTTGAAGTCAAAGCAAAGGTATCTATACAAAAGATGGATGAATTACTTGAATGATGAATTACTTTATCGACCCTTGACCTTGTCTAACCAGTATGATCCGTACAAGTTAAAAAGTCTGTTTTAATATGGACAAGTATATTAGAAAAAAGGTAAAAAAGGGTTGATGGCTTAGAAACATTTTTATTTGCTTTAAATAAATAGAAAGTAACTGTTTTATATGTTATCTATGACTTTGTGTATGTGAACTAATTTTAAATTATTTTGTTTATAACCATTGCAAGGCATAGATCTTCCTTGAAGATCGCTCCGAAATATAAATATATATATAAATAAATTTATATATATATATAAATTTATGTATTATACTACATATATACTATATTAGGTGGGCCGACGTTATAGCGCAGGATCATATATATATATCAGGATATATATATATATATATATATATATAAGATCGCTCCTAATGATCGAATAAAATAATTATAAAATAATAATAAAATAAATAATAAAATAAATTAAAAATAATAATAAAATGCCTAACGCTATCTAACATATAAATAAATAAATGAAAATTATATATACATAAAGTTTGCATCATCAGGAAAATTACAATTAGTTTTTATCAAATTAAATATAAATATTATACATAGGATTTTTAAATGAAAATAAAGGTTTAGAATGAATTGTTCTACAACTATATTATTTTTTGTAGATCCGTTTTAGTGACATCTTAGGGAGGTACCCTTGTCATAGATGGACAGTGATAATATTTTCTTAATAATTTATTTCCGTAATTATTATAACTGTCTCTCTTCTTTTATTCATCTCAATTTGTCTTACTAATTCTTAATTTCCATCTCATTCTCTTTCATTCCTTTCCAAACCTTATTTCCTTCATAATTAATGGAATCAGGCGTTACCTTGCGGAAGTCCATCCTAAGTAAGAAAAGGACTAATATTAAGCCACTTAGCACACGCAGTGGTAGTCGTGCAACAAAGTGCACCGCCCACCAGCCCGCTGATAAATAAAACACATGGTCAAGACTCTGTGTTGGGTACTAATCGGTGTAACATAACTCCTGAAGATGCCCCGTGGAGGGGTGAAACACGTGTTGAGTGATTTAACGGTGGCAGTTGTGTAATTCGCATTGTTTGCCGCATACGCATTCATCAGCGGGCTGGCGGGCGGTGAACTTTGTTGCACGACTACCACTGCATGTGCGGAAGTGGCTAAATATTGGTCCCTTTTTTACTTATTTCCTTTCTTACATCACCTCTTATCCTTCGATATTACACCTGAACTATTTTACAGTATCTATTATTATAATTTCTATCTATATATTAAGGATATTGGAAAATTGATACATACACAAAAATATCCGTCTAAGGATGTTTTGGTATTCTCATATGAAGGCGCGTATCTACTTTGTTAGTTTTGTTATTAGAAATATACTCGTATAGGAGAGGCCTACGTTCAGTAGTAGATGTCTTGCAGCTGAAATAAATTCATTTAAAAAACTTCTAAGTTAAACGGTTTTTTGATACCCATATTGAGGGGGTTAAGGAAAAATATGTAATCCGCCATTTTGTATCGGCGGCCATCTTAGATTTATAATATTATCGATTTTATTATACTGTATTGTTATCTAAATTAAATGTGTGTACCAAATTTCAGATCAAACTGACAACGGGAAGGTGCTAAAATTTCAATTTCTAATTTTGACCCAAATAAACAAATTCCGTACGCGTCGAACTAAATAAAACCGTTTAAAAAAGATCATGATTATGATAATAATGTGTTTAATATATTTATGAAACAGTTATCTTAAATAAATATCTTTCAGTGTAAAAGATTTTTAAATGATAAAAAAGTTTTGTAATCTATTGTAAAAGTGACCGAAAAAAAACCGTCTGAAAATAAAACTTTATACGTGCTCAATCTGATTCTAGCTCTTATCTAATTGGGCTATTTAAAATGTTCCTATATGAGTAATTATCTAAAAAAGTCAGTACAAGCACGTATACAGGGTGACGTTAAGACGTAACATTTTGTAAAACGTTAGCCAACTCGCACAATATCGATAATACGATCGCAATTGGTACGCTGCCAGCGGTTATTAGCCGGTACATACCGAACGCTGTAATTACGGTCCGCAGCGGTGCCCAATTGATCTTATTGTTCTCGTCCGTGTCTCGGGGTATCGTTAGTATAATTGATACGTTCGAAATCGATATGGCTACTGAGGAATTTTTCTTTGTTTCGATTGGTTCAGCCAATTTTCGATACCGGATTTGGTAAATTCATATTGTTATTTTTTGAAGCTTTAATGACATGTAAGCAACGTAGTGCACCTATGAATGAGCAACATATAATTTTATTTTGTTATAAAAATTATTAATTAATAATGTCAAATATATTTAAAATGTTGCCTAGTACCTCAGTACTAAAAATATTGATTAAATGTACATTTTTATATATAAATATATTACTTCTTATTGAAAAGACTAGTTAAAAGGTAATTTATTTATTTTTATTTACATTTTATTGTATCTAGGGTATACATTATTTTGTTATAAAAATTATTCAAAACACCGAAATAATAATGTCAAATATATTTAAAATTTTGCACATTACCTCAGTACTAAACGTATTGATTTTATGTACTTTTTTATATTTAAATATACTACTTCTTATTGAAAAGACTAGTTAAAAGGTAATTTATGTATTTTTATTTACATTTTATTGTATCTAGGGTATACATTATTTTGTTATAAAAATTATTCAAAACACCGAAATAATAATGTCAAATATATTTAAAATTTTGCACATTACCTCAGTACTAAACGTATTGATTTTATGTACTTTTTTATATTTAAATATACTACTTCTTATTGAAAAGACTAGTTAAAAGGTAATTTATGTATTTTTATTTACATTTTATTGTATCTAGGGTATACATTATTTTGTTATAAAAATTATTCAAAACACCGAAATAATAATGTCAAATATATTTAAAATTTTGCACATTACCTCAGTACTAAACGTATTGATTTTATGTACTTTTTTATATTTAAATATACTACTTCTTATTGAAAAGACTAGTTAAAAGGTAATTTATGTATTTTTATTTACATTTTATTGTATCTAGGGTATACATTATTTTGTTATAAAAATTATTCAAAACACCGAAATAATAATGTCAAATATATTTAAAATTTTGCACATTACCTCAGTACTAAACGTATTGATTTTATGTACTTTTTTATATTTAAATATACTACTTCTTATTGAAAAGACTAGTTAAAAGGTAATTTATGTATTTTTATTTACATTTTATTGTATCTAGGGTATACATTATTTTGTTATAAAAATTATTCAAAACACCGAAATAATAATGTCAAATATATTTAAAATTTTGCACATTACCTCAGTACTAAACGTATTGATTTTATGTACTTTTTTATATTTAAATATACTACTTCTTATTGAAAAGACTAGTTAAAAGGTAATTTATGTATTTTTATTTACATTTTATTGTATCTAGGGTATACATTATTTTGTTATAAAAATTATTCAAAACACCGAAATAATAATGTCAAATATATTTAAAATGTTGCTCAGTACCTCAGTACTAATAATATTAATTTAATGTACATATTTATATATAAATATACAATTTATTGACAAGACTAGTTAAAAGGTAATTTATGTATTTTTATTTACATTTTATTGTATACCCTAGATAATAACTAAAAAAAATGAAATAATTTATGTAGAGGTACAAGAGGCGGTCTTATCGCTCTAGGCGATCTCTACCATACGTCATTTGGATGAAGATGAGAGACATGAAGGAGGGTGCAATTAAGGATGTATATACATACGTTACTGTACATATAGAGATACACAAAACACATATATACATATATACTACGTGGAAAAATTATTACATAAATACGCATAAATAACAAATGCTACACGATATCCTATTTTAGAGGTCAAGTGCTCTTTTACCATCATTTAGTAAAACATCAACCAATTACCTTCTTCAAATTATATTTAAAAAGATACATAACTCTAAAAGTTTTCTGTGATGTTATAATTAAAAATTTCAGAAGAAATCTCTCATGAAACGTCAGCTTCGTGTCGTATATTTCAGGATATACTTTATACAAAGCATCGACATCAATTCTAATGAAGCAGATGACGTTTCTCAGCAATTAAACATCCCGGCGCTCTTTCAGTCAGGTAGCGAGCGATTCATAACGCCGGAAGTCTATGGAGTAATAAGTGACAAAGATTAATACCGACCAATCTATTCAGGGATGCTGCGAAATTGTCTCCGTTGCGGCGCTCCCGTAAGACACTCGGTGATTTGGTGAATACAGAATTCTTTTAATATTAACTAAGTACATAAAATGTTTCTTTTGTAAATGTTATTTATAAGGAAAACTAATTTTTAATCTTTTTATTAATAAATATAAATCGATTGTGATAAGCAAAAATGTTATGTAAAATAATGAAATAAAAAATAACATTAAATTTTATTTTAATTAAATTAGAGACAATGAATAAGCCGCGTAGAGAACAGAACAGATCGTAGCTGGGACCTTAAACTGCTGAAGTGGAGACCGCGGGTTCGAAAGTAGAAAGTCCACCCACAAGTGGGCATAAAACGATAGTTCTTTCAGCAGTTCTAGTAATTTGTGGAAGAAATTGATCGCAGGAAAGTATAAAGGAAATTAACATCATCTCGACTAGTAAGACAAGAGGGAGAACGCCAGATTCTTCTGGAGTACAGTAGAACGATAATTGGAATAGTATTAAAAAGGAATGAGAAGTCAGTCAATAGAAGAGAGATGAATATTGTGAACAAGCTGTGAAAAATTGAAATAAAAATTGTGATATAAAAATGTATAATAGTAAATGATAATAAAATAATGAATACAAAATAAAACTAACATAAATATAAGAATTGTAAAACATATATCAAAAATAAAAATTTTGACTTGGTATAGTATTCTAAATGTAAGGGGAAGAAAGAGAGGCGATATATGATATGTAACAAGGTATGGAAGAGAATGAGTAGAACAACAGAGTAATGAATTAAAGATCCTAAGAAGGACTGAATAGGATTGTAAATGATATCCCTGCTTACATATGGCAGGGGAGCACGAGAGGTCAAAACCCAGAGCTTTTTAGAAAAATTAAAAATAAATCTATGGAAGAGACTTATGTCCGCCTGTGACACCTGTGTTGCCTGTGTTGTTTGTCATTTTATTTTAGGTTCTCTAAAAAAATGGCACTAAACGTAATTACAAGTTGAACAACATCGAAATGTCAGCACAAAACAATATATATTTTAAATCTACCAGCATAAAGCATAAATTACTTTAAAAAGTTTAGATAGCGAAAAAATGATCTTACGGTATGAAATGCTATGTTATACTTAATTATAAAATAATAAAAAATCTTAAAACACTCTTGTCTGGTAAATTAAAAAGATAAAAATTACAATAATAGTAATATTAATAAAAATGCTAATTCATAATTATTTTCGAAATTGGAATAAAAATTTAGATTCAAACAATAAAGGAGAAAAAAATATGAAGTCGTAGGAACATAATTTATAAATAAAAATTAAACTTGATTCTAAACGCACTAATCAAATTTCTAGAACATTTATAGAATATATAGACCATTTATAACAACATCGTATTTAAATTTTTACACGAATATGTCTCTACGTGATTTATCGAAGAAAGATTTAAGCTGCATTTTCACTAAAAAAATAAATAAAAGTAAAATATGTTACAGTTGTCTCGAATAACTGGCGGCACGCCAATGTTACGACCGCGATTCTCGCCTGGGACAATTACTTGTTTGTATAATATTGTTACCTACATTTTAAATTTGTATAACGGATAAAAAAAAATTCTATTTTCAAATTTTCACAAAGAAAACGTCCCTTAATTCAGTCGAAGACTCTGGAAAGTTATTAATCTGTAAACTCGAGTTGTTACAAATGATTTATGTCAAATTTGACATTTATCTTGTCCGTCTGAATCAGCGCAGTGACAAGATTTTTAGTTGTGAAATGCTATTAATTACTTTTTTAATTGGAAATTTCAATAATCAAATTTTTACTTTAATAATTGACGTGTATATTAACAGACATATCCTGTTTGAAAAAAAAATTATACGTAAGTAAGCAATGTGCAAATATGTATACGTTTTTCAATTATGTATTTGACGATTTGATATTTTCATGTAAATAAGATATATACGGCATATAAACGTGGTGTTTCACTTCTGGCCTTTTTGGTAAGCTCACAGTTTGACAACGAAAGATGGAGAGGAATTTGCGTGGGATACTCAATAATCGGCTTGGATGTGAATCAGGTACATGCAGTTTCTCTGTTTCAGGATATTCTCTCCAGAGTAAGGACACCTACTGAAAGAGTGTACCACCTAGGGCACACGCTACATCTTGCTTTAGGTCTCAGTGTTGCCAACCATAAAATAATGGGTGGAATTCCGAAACGTCACAATGCTTTCTTGTCATTATAAATAATGTAAATATTTTCGTACTGTAGGCAATATATTGGTTGTAAGTTAAACTTTCAAATTGTCGATGTTCAACTGTCATTTGACTTGAAAATAAATACACCAGTGAATATTTTCCATGATATTTCTTTTGAGAGAAATTTCTATCTCACTTATAGGTATAATTATATGAAATTAAGTCCTTTTACTTTCCCTTGCGATTCTATTTGATTCCCCTGGCCATGTGACGTTACTGATTCCGGGACATAATCCTATCAATTTACCTTATACAACCTTTTCAAGTATCCAATAGGTTTAGGGTACGGTCAGCAGAATCTATCGAAAATGTTAATACTTATAAAGCAATTTTCTCAACATTAGCATTAAATTAAGTAGGGTAACCGTATATATGTGAAATAGATGGATGGGTCTCTAGAGATATAAAGCATCATATTGTCTGATATGATATAGACAGTTATTGTGTTATCTGTGATCAAAATGTAGGGTGGATTTGTCATTTAAAAATCCCGGACATTAGAATGGCTGGAATATTTTTGTCCTAGATTAGTAGAAC
Source organism: Battus philenor (assembly GCF_028537555.1). Lineage (NCBI taxonomy): Eukaryota > Metazoa > Arthropoda > Insecta > Lepidoptera > Papilionidae > Battus > Battus philenor. Next base: position 1,428,637 of record NW_027181704.1, read on the forward strand.
TGTCTATTCCATTAGCCAAGAGTCTATTTGTTAAAAGTTTAAATATCTTTTATCTTTTCCTTACTATGGTTGTCTGTAAGAGATTGCCTTGTGTGATAAGACCGCCCATTGTACTTTTCTGTATATTATTGTAAAACTTATTAAATGCATCTTATTGTGTACAATAAAGAATATTAAATAAATAAATAAATAAAACTCTTTTCATGTCCTTTTGTAAAATCTATACAATATATTACACAGTTTTAAAGAGAAAATATGCTTGTGTTCCAAAAATAGGTTAAGTATAAAATTCTGTTAAGTAAACTGCTTGAAATAATCATTTTGTATCTATTATTCGTAGATGTTCAGTCCTCTAGAGAAAATATAGAATTATGTTATATTATTAATATCCATTAAAACCTCTTTCCTTTTTCTGTTCCGCTTGAAATATAATAAATTATAAAGAATGTTTCTAGTCAAGAAAATATTATGAAGACTTGATGGCATTTTTTTAAACTGCAAATTTTTTTTTAAAGTGATTGCAAAAGTATTTAATGGAATCAGGCGTTACCTTGCGGTAGTCCATCCTAAGTAAGAAAAGTACCAATATTTAGCCACTTCCGCACATGCAGTGGTAGTCGTGTTTCACCCCTCCACGTAGCATCTTCAGGAGTTTTGTTACACCGATTAGTGCCAAACACAGAGACTCTGTGTTGGGTGATTTGGCGGTGGCGATTGTGTGATTCGCATTGTTTGCCGCATACGCTTTTATCAGCAGGCTGGCGGGCGGTGCACTTTGTTGCACGACTACCACTGCATGTGCGGAAGTGGCTAAATATTGGTCGTTTTCTTACTTTGATTGCAAAAGTTTACAGATTAAATTTTTGCATGATTGTATAGAATAACAATAACAGACGTAAATAATTTCATCGTAGAGACAGAAAAAAGACGGGCGGGCCCCACTAAACCCGGCGATATCACAAACGTTCTTGTGCGGAATATTTTATTTAGTACGGCTTTTGCTTTCTAAGCGAGGTCGCGGACAGTAATAAAAATATTATACACCGAAGTGCTCTGCGGCAGGGGAGACGGCCGTTGCCACAAGCCACAAGATAACGCGTCTAGCTGCAGTTTAACTTTAAGTTTAAGTTCGTACTTAACTTTTATATAGAGAGCTATTAAGTTAAAACAAAGTGTAAACTTAATTAATAAATAAAAATGACGGCCTGAACCATGTGCACAAGAATTTTAATAAATTTTAGTTGATATTCTGTGTTAAATAAGTTGATTAAAAAAAAACTTGCAAAATAATTCTATAGATATATATCCACTATCAAGTGAAGGAATTTTATATCATAATAAAGATTGGAAATAAATTGTTCTAGTAATGTTCTAAACACGTTTTGAAACTGACCATAAAATAAACTACGAATCTACCTATAGGGACTTTATAACAACAAGGACAAGAGTAACAATTGGTTAGATGTGTAAAAACTTTAAAGAGGTAAATACAGTTTCGTTTATTTAAACATTTAATTACATTTATATTTTCTTCGTATATATATAAATATATTTTGCCTTTGTTGATTCTTATTAGTATGTTTCTTGACTTAACCCAGCTGAGGTAATATATGCCAAGTACTCGGTCATACTATAACTCGAGTCTATTGACTACTAGCGACATCTATGGGCACACTCTGTAACATAGTTCCGACATATACAAAAAATCTGACGATTTGGAGTATGAAACTTTGTTACTTTACACCAAAAACACGTTTCACAAAGCTTTTTCAAAGGCAGTTACTTTGTTTGTGTTTTCAGGTATAATTTTAAATCGACAACGTAATATAATAATGATAAAAATAAATTTTATTTCAGAATCTAGTGAGCCCATAGAATATAAGTAAGGTAGTAACAACATTTACTTAAAGGCTACATTAGTTATGGATTAGTATGTCATACAATTTTACTATAACATTAATTTTTAAAAAGGTCACCTAATATAAAAACTTACTTAAGATAATTTATTTTCTTATACTTGAAGTTAGGTATATATGTCATAAAATTATTAATTCAAGTTAAGTTTTGACTTGAAAAACACATATCATTTTACATTAAATTGTTATTGTACAAAGTAAAATATTCTTTCAATGTTTCACTATGTTTTATTAGCAACTTATTATTAACCAAGTTTTCGCAAAATAAAATCCTCCATTCTTCCAGAAATAACATGGATTAGTTATATCATTAGCTAGAAAGAAAAACTTGCTGGAAACCGTGACTTCTATTTTTTATATTTAGTTAAAGAGTATCTAAACGTACGATATATATAAAATGTATCTTTTTATATATGATGACGTGTTCTTTGGATATATAATTTTTAATTTATACCATTTATTATCTTCCTTACAAGTTATATAAAATAGTAGTTTCGTAATTATAATATAAAGGATTGGGTGAATATCTTTGAATTAACTTAAGATATCTGTTATAAAATATTTAGTAAGAAATCATATTCAAGTTTTTTTTCTTTTACATAACTTATTGATTTGTTTAGTTTAGTAGTGTAGTGTTTAGTTAGTGTGATATTTCGTTTTGTTTTGGTTAAACTTTGAAGTGAAAACTGCTGACATAACAGGTACACAGATAACTTTCTTCCGTGATGATATTGATGATGACATTTTATTTTTAATAATTACTTTTAATATTACATTTTTTACCTGTATTATTTATTTTAATATTGTTTATAAAAAATGTAATAAAAATAATTTATAAGCATTTGTAATTTAAATTTAGAATAATAATTGTAACTTAAATATATCTATAGCATTGATTCAAATATTTAAGTATAACTTATGCGCTTTAAGCTTACAATTTAAGCATCTACACTGCCTCTACGGCGTGGCCCCGACTATATCCTTTATGTTCGGATACCGTTTCTTGTTTAAGTTACAACCCCCACCGTCGCTATCCCTCCCCTTTCCTCGCTTTTATTACAGAGAGGTATCCTAATACAAGCATTACTTTAAATAAGATACATACTATTCGTTTGTAATTTCAATCCTATTTACCATTGATAGAGGTTGTTTTTCCGTAGCATTGTTTCTTTAAACTATATATATATTAAAAATACTCGTTACGGTGTACATATATGAAAATAGTAAGTATTTTTCTATAGCTGATATTTGTAATTGTATAAGTTGTGTAAAATTCGTTGTCATAGAAGAATATACAGTATGTTTGGTTATAGATTTAAAATATTTAAAAAAATGAATGTATAGCATTTGAAGTCAATTAGTGTATGATTTGCCCTACCTGACATTAATGGTTTCACAAATAATAAATAAGGTAATTATAATATAGTAAGATACAGCATTCACTTTATACAGGTGATTATAAATAGTTATACTTACCTATTTAAAGTTTTACACCTATAACCAAACACCATGTATATAAAATGAATCTGTTTTTCCTTTGGTCACGCCGTAACTTGAGAACGACTTTACCTATTTCAATCATAATCGTATCCTTTTTATTATATTTTGTATAATTTTGAAATAAATTGCTAAAGAAATTTTTTCATAGCTAAATGTCGACGGCTCTCATGTTGGAGAAATCGACATTATGTAAATATAAATTCAGTAAAATAGAATTAAAAATACTGTGTATCTAATAACATTAAAATACACACAATAAACACTAAAAGTTTAAGTAATAAATTTTTGTTTTTATTATTCATAACTATGACGGGAGAAGATCTGTGCGACTTCTTTTAGCGCCGATTTTTAACGTCCTCTATACCAACATAAGGTTTTACCGGTCTCTTTATAGAATTAAACATTTGCAAAATTGGAAAAATTAAAATAAATATCAATGTCGATGTGATTCAGTTAACAATTACTTTTATTTCATAAAATATAGCCTTTCATATCCTTCCTATATGTTTCATGTATTATTATAAAGTACAAGTTATGATATCCATAAGGATATACACCCTAATTTGCGTGAAGGCTTTTTGCGTTCTCTTTTACTGACTTTTATCTGTCATTGTTTTACATTCCCGCGAATATCTTTTATTTTATTGTTATGTGGGGAGTGTATTTATATATATATATATATATATATATATACATCGTAATGCGCATGCGACAGACAATGCCAACTACACAACCGCCACCGTAAATTCACTCGTGAAGAGTGTATTTACGAGCGGGCTGGCGGGCGGTGCACTTTCATGCACGACAACCACTGCATGTGCGGAGGTGGCTAGATATTGGTCCTTTCTTATTTAGGATGGACTTCCGCAATGTAACGCCTGAATCCATTAAATAAAAACTCCTAAGTTATAATTGTCTGGAAGCAATAACGCCGGTAGGTTGTTTCATTCCTTGATTGTTCGCAATATAAAAGTATTAGCAAAACTCGGTGTAAAATCTTTAAGATTAGTTCAGTTGTAGTCAATCGATGTATAGTACAACCTATCCAAAAATCAAGCCTTTTAACATTGGAATTGTCATAAATGAAAATTAATTATTGTATACTATCTCTCCCTATAGAATACGTGCGGCTAGTGTGTTATTGAATTATAACATTAAAATAATAAAAAACTAAATTAATGTAATAAATGTCAGAAAGCTTTTTACAAGATAATTAAAAATAGCCGTAAAGTCTTAAAAGCTTTTCGCTGATAATTAACCTATAAATTCACTTCTTTATATAATTTACACAAATAAACAATCATTCTATATACACTTAGCTGAACATTGTATTAATTTCAGCATATACGCCTCCTCAAAGATTTGGAAGATTGGGGATCGCAGTGTGGTATTATTGTACGTAAGGGACGCTGTTACCCAACCTTTGGAAACTTGTATCAAAGCTGTAGCAATCCTATATAATTAACGCATGAAGTATGAATTATATAAGATTGTATCCCGGAGATTGAACCCGTGACCCATGATAACAAGTCCTATACCGCAAGGCTAGTACTGCTCAGTCGAATTTTGATGAGGTCTTTAAAACACTTTAGTTAAAAAGTGTGTGTGTAGATGAATTATTTTAGTATCATGTCATAACCTAAAATTAACAAATTTTAGTCTTGGATGGACATATATATATATATATATATATATATATATATATATATAGCATTGATTATATAAAATTGCCACTGCTCAACAACAAACAAGATTTTTTTTTAATGGTCCCCGCTGTTGGGGACCTCTCGTTCTCCTATCTCGTGTGGGACAGGGACTTTTTAATTCTAGTAATTTATTCATATTTTTTTTATTATTATCATTCTTCTCTTTCATATATCATCTTATCTGTCGTACTGTTTCTTTCATTCTACAATTTTCCCAGTCTTTCTCTTTCATTCCATTAGCCATACATTCATCCTCAACCACTACATTTTAGGTTTCCTTACTATTTTATTTTGCAACATTATTTATTGTTCAATTATTTAACACGTAAACAACAAACAAGATTCCAGAGGATGCACAGTAGTGTTCTCTGCGTAACATAATACCACAACGCGTTTGTCAACATCCCTGCATAGATACCTTCGGGGTAGATCCGTGGCCTGCAGTCAGCTACGATGAACTAATATTAATGATCGACATCTGTATGTATAACTTAATAATTTCTCTATATAAGGAAAAGGACGGATATATATATATATATATGATTACTAGCTGATCCCGCAAACATTGTTTTGCAAAAAAAATTAAAGTTTTTAATTAACAAATAAAAAATAAGGGTTAATCGTAGAGGGGTGAAAATTAGGGTTGTATGTATTTTGGTATGCTGTATCATAATAAAATAAAAACCAAAAAATTTGTTTAAAAAAAAATTAGGGGTGGACCACCCTTATCACTTAGGAGTATGGAAAATAGATAGTAGCCGATTCTCATACCTACTGAATACGCATATAAAATTTGTTAAAAATCGGTCGAGCCGTTTCAGAGGAGTTCAAGTTCGAACACCGTGACACGAGAATTTTATATATTAGATATTTTATATCTATGATTTAAAATTTTAAGGGTCGCTTCCATCAGCCAAAAGTTATATATTTACTGCAGCGCACCATAAGTCCACTTCACAACAAATCCGCGCGAGTAAATCAAAGCGGATTTTATCCAGGCCATAGCCGAGCGCAGACCGTGCAGTGCAGCTAATAGTTTGAATTATACATTTAATGGTTGTGATAAAGCCGATGAACTGTGCCGCGTTGGGATCCGGGCTGATCGCTGGAGAACAATAAAATACTTATTTTATGCTTTGAATGCTTTGGGTTACGATTTCGTTTTGTTATTTATATGATATTACGATTGGTGTTCGTTAGAAATATATCTTACTGGAAATTCACAAGAGGCTACGAAAAACTTCTCTACATAAGTCATCAATACATATATATATATACACACACACACACATATATATATATATGTATTCACATGCATACAGTAGAAAGCGATCATTTTAATAATACAAACAAACAAAGCAATTTTATATGTTTGTATAAATTTATTCTGAAATAAAAACTTGAATTAAATTTGATTCGTTAGTAATTCAGTAATGTATTCAGTTATATGAAGATCATTAAAATTTATTTAAATTGATATACGAGTAGAATGATATGAAATATATTGTTTCGAATTTTTCGCAGTTTTTTTCTTACACTGTACACACACTGTAATTTAAATTATTTTATAACGTGTATAATCAGTGCGATGTATTGAAAAGAAAGAATATTTTGGATTTTGTTTTAATATAATTCAAGAATTAAATTTAATAATCATGTTGTTGTTTATTTATGTTCTTTTAAACTTAATTTCTACACGAATTAACATACTCGTTAATGTTTATCATTGAATAAAAACACCAGGTTTTTATGGAACAGAATGAAGAAGGTTCTTAAGGGTCATAGAAATAAAAAAATCTAAAAATTTTGATGAAATCGGCAAAAACAAGACTTTTTGATAACAATCAAAACTATTTAATGTTTTGATTAACGTTATATATTTAATGCATAAGCATCTATTCTTCGTTGTTTATAAACACCCACTGCAAGGCATGGGCCTTGCTCAAAGATATCTGAGGCGATATACCATAATCATGGTATCGTGGTACCCAGAAGATATCGTTGTCCATCCTCTGGAAGCTTTTTTATGAACAATGGCAATCCTCCATTATTAATGTACAAAATGTCAATTAAACTAGATGGCTTTCTTATGAGGCCCGTCGTAAGTGATCACGTCTGGGATCCATATGCCATCATCGGCAACACACATTGAAAAGACCTCTGTCTTCAAACATTGCGGTATTTTGAACGCGATAAGGTTTCGGAACTGTATGGACGCTGCCTAACAAAAAGCAACAACTTTTTGTATTATTAACACGTTCACTGCTTGAGGCCGATTCAGCCTCATGGTAGACTTTGCACTGGTGCGGCGCGTAAAACTCGTGTTTTCTCTCTAGTGCGGCGGCTGTTTACACTCAACCGTATGAGATATGACAAAAACAAATATAGCTTTCTTTATGTCTGCGAAGCATTGACTCAATATTGTAAAAGAATGATTGAAACATGAGGCAGAAAAGGCCTCAACCGCACTACTAGGAAGTTCAGCTTGAGGCTGATTCGACCTCAGCCGCACCAGCTGAAAGTTCTTCAAAATTGGGCCCGCAGTAAACGTGTTAACCTAATATTTAAACCTTACAGATAGTTTATCAAAGCTACTTTACAACGATAATGGACTGTTACAATCTATAAAATAACTTATATCATTGTAGTCGCTAAATTACCGCGATATACACACGCGTATAAACTACGTGCTGCGATAAAGGAGGCATTGTAAAGGAATCACGGCGGAGTCGTTGCGTATAGGGAGCGATATAATATAATGTCCTTTTTACGGCTTGAAATAAAACAAGTTTTATGAAATTCGTAACTTGGAGACGTGCGTGGGTGGGTAACAGCCTGTGTTGCGGACTCTCAAACGCGTATCATTCAAGTTGGAATAACTTGTAAGTACATATATGATACTGTCATAAAATTGTAAGGTGAATGTGTTAATATTTTCTTTATTTATTCTTCCAAATCAATTTTATCCACTTCAAAGTAATTTACGTCCGACATAACGCACTTTTGACAAGGCTTTTTTCAATCATTGAAATAGCCTGAATAGTTTTCATTTCAATTTTGTTTTTATCTCCTCGATCTTGTGAAAATGGCGTTTCCTCTCTGACTTTTTGAGTTTGTGGAAAAGATAAAAGTAGCATAGAATCAAATTAGGAATACGGTGGTTGCTCAACGATGTAAGTCAAATTTTCTGACTTTTTTATTCCAAAAAGTTGTGCAATTTTAGCACCAATAGAGACTTGAAACGTTTAAGATTCAAATCATTCGTGAAAATGTTTTGGGCTTAGCCAAACGATATTTCATATGCGAAATAGACGCTTGGCAAATATCATAAACAGTTCTACTAACCCAGAATAAATATTTAACTGCCTTCCTTATATCCGGGAGATTTAAATGACAATTTCCTTACTTTTTGATAATAGTGTATGTATTTGTATGTGTCTTTGTATGTATGATATCTAGGAGTATATAAATGATTCACTTAGTAATCGTGCTTTAAATAATAATAATAATCAGAATAAACATCATCATAGTAACAATCGAAGGACGCCCTCTGCAAGATATACGCCTACTTCAAAAAATAAATACTTTTAAAAAACTTTTAAGTAAGATGGTTTTTGGATACCCATATTGTGGTTGTAGAAAAATATGTACTTAGTCCGCCATATGGGAACGGCGTCCATCTTGAATTTTAAATTTTGACATATTCATCGTGTTTTACTAGTGTAGCCCTTTCATTAGATATCCATATTGAGGGGGTTAAGGAAAAATATGTCATCCGCCATTTTGTATCGGCGGCCATATTATATTTATAATATTATTGATTTTATTATATTGTATTGTCATCTAAATTAAATGTGTGTACCAAATTTCAGATCAATCTGACAACGGGAAGGTGCTTAAATTTCAATTTATAATTTTGACCCAAATAAATAAACAAAAAAATTCTTTACGGGTCGAACTAAACAAAACCGTTTAACAACGACTTTCTGCGAATTAAAAAAGATAAATAGATAAAAGAATCTCGTCACAAATATGAAATAAATTATCAATTACTTGAGGATAAAACTTATACTCACAAGTACAGACGGCAATATTAAACAACATAACTTTTATATATAAAGTTCGGAGATGTACAAATTGCGAGTAATGTACTCATAAAGCGTTTATATTTTAGAGATAATATTATGGCAGGGTTCATTCAGCGAACCGCATGAAAGCTGGAGCAATTACGATCGCATGCGAGCCCACAATTAGATTAGCGCTGTACCGTTTCGCCAAAATTTTCAACCAATGATACCTATCGGAAATACTGGAAGGTGCCTATGAAGCAAAAGTTACACTAAATCAATTACTGAACTAACTTCGTTCTATATTCAAATGCCATTGTGTTATAAGGAGCACTTTACACGTGTTAAAATTTAGCTTAAATGGGTAACCATTTTCGAATGATAAAAAACTTGTTGAGTTTTCCAAATAAAGTTAGAAAATAAATACGAAGGATTAAGTATCGTTAGTTAGATTTTCTTATTTTAATATTGCAATATTGTAAACATACCATTTTGGAAAACTGTCAATCTCTTGTAGAAAGAGGAGTAGATGTACGAAGGGAGACGGGAAAGAGTGTCATATTAGAATAGAAATAAATATGTTAAAAATGGAAGTATCAAATCACTCTTTCGAGTGTTAAATATTAGAAGTTTTTGAGTTTTACGATTTTTCGTCCCAGAATATATGTCCCCTGTATTTTTTAATTAAACGAGCACTAGTAACTAGAATATCAGAGAAACCGTAAACAAAAGAAAGTTACTGAACAAATGCCAGAAGATTGGCAAGGTGCCACTAGAACCTTAAGGTTCTATAACACGTTCACCTAAAGGAAGACTAAGGACTTTGTTAAGGTCGTCAGAAGACGCAGTATGCAGGCTGTTTTCTATTTGTCTTATTGAAAATTTGTAAGAAAGAAGAAGAAAGGTACCGTTTTTTTGTCTCTATCGGTACTCTGTCTCTGTCTGTTTTATATATGTTTCTATTAAATTTCTACATTGCCTGAATACTCTATACAATGGTTAAAATTTCAACATGTCACGATCGGAATATTAATTCCGCTGCACGGAACAGTTCGTACAAATGAACATCTATTGGTTCTAATTCGACGCTATTAGCGCCCATCAAATGGTACCACTTGGTACGGATGTCTAACCGTGGTACAAATAATTATGTACTCGCAATATTCCACGATCGCGAGTACATAATTATTATTATTTACGAATTCTATTCACGACTAAGCGATTCAATTGTAAACATTGTTTACGTTTTATATATCAGTAAAATGTGTAATTTATATTTATATTATTTCAGCATGATCGACGGTGTTTAACACTTCGATTAATGTCTTCAGAGCCATGGTAGTCTAGCGGTGGAGGACTGAGACTTGAAACCGCAGGTCTCGGGTTCAAATCCCGGAATACAGTCTTTTGTGTATTAATTACATAGGATTGCCACGGCTCAAATTTTACAGAAAATGGGCAGCAGCGTCCTCTGCCTGCTATAATACCAACCAGTCTACTAAGCCTGACGATTATGGTATTTCCTCCCATAATTAATATTTGGGGGAGTTATGCAGTGGGCATTTATGGGTTGAAACGATGATTTACTTAAGATATTTTATTTTATAGATACCCTGTATATAAATATTGACTTTATCATAATAAAATTATTGAAATTGAAAAGGCAATGACAAGATATCAATTGGACAAAAATCTCTAAATTGAAGACTGTTTTAAATAAGTCGTATCATTTACTTAGGAGAAATTACGAACAAATGTATAGTAGTCCGTTGTTACATTATAATAAAGCTTTAATAATTGATTAGAATAACAGATATTAAGTCTAGTATTTTGTCATGGTTGTGGCTGTAGAATTCCCGTAGCCATTTCGTAGCATACCCGTAGCTATTTCGTAGCATTCGTAGGCCTCGCGTAATTATAGCGAAATTTATTTGTATAACAATCGAATGACGAACAGATCGCGTTATAAAATCACGAAGTTGTTAATTAATTAGGTGTAAATACATTTGTCATAACTTGAATATTAAAAAATTATTTTTGAAAAGGTAACTGGTATTTGTAAGTTTTGTTGATATGTGTTATGTTTTATACATTTACAATCGAAATATATAAGAAAAGGGGACATCCATATTATATTTAAAAGGTATCGTAAAAAAACAGAACATAACAGGATTTCGTCTATGCGCTGAAAAGACTTACGACTACGAAGGATGATATGAAATTATTCATAGACAATATTTAATACTTTCATAGCAATTACATTATTAAAAAATAATTAGTTGCAAAACTCGAAGAAAAACTATCTGTTTGAAAAGATAAATGATAAATAGATATATATAGTTATCGTCATAATAGCCGCCCACTGCACAGACTATTTAGATGCGCACTACACTGGTTTTACGAAGCCTGCATTCACAACTTTCGGAGACCTCAACTATGTCTAAAAATAAACTAAACAAACAATTTACAGTTTTAATATCACATTATTAAAAGGCTAACGTATTTAAATACATTAAATTAAATATATATATCATTAATTTTAATACATTATAAAACATTTTATAAAAGTGAAGCCATCTGTTTCCGGTTGAAACACTCACGCCGTTTTTCAAGGAAACGAGGTCAGGAGCATTTAATTTGGCTGTGTTTGTTTACTGGGAGAGTTATATTCGGGATGGGAAGCTTGTAAAACACAAAGCTCCTCACGTTTTTGGGCGCTCGTTTCAAGTCAGGATCAAAGATTTATAAGGGGCTTATGTATCAAGGGAGTTACTTGCCAAGAATCTAATTATATGAACAAGTAATTTTATTAGCTGGCTAGAAATAGCGTATTGTGCCGTGTACAATAGTATATAGAACTAATCTAAGTGCTTCTTGATATACATGACGATTGATTACATATGTAAAAACTCTTTTAAAGTTTAGCTCATTTTTCAACAAAAACCTAAAAGGCTTTTACACTTACTTTCAATCAATGTACATAAAGTGACCAACCTTTCATACTCGTATTGTTACTGTGAGTTCTGACTCAAAATGAAATACCACTGGTTCACAAGGAGTCTATTATTCACAAATCAGATGGTCACCTACTTTATCACAAAGTATACTTTCACTTAGTCTAAACTATGCTTCCAAATCGCTAAAGAAATCACTGTCCAAATAACTTACCAAATAGTCACTTTTATATCACTGATCGTAGATCTTAATCTTATAACTCTTTCACACTTATTTATACTAAGGATAAGGTTCTAGTAAGTTGGAGATAATACTCGGTAAAAATTTCCGAGAAACACAACACTAAAAATTTATAAATAACTTCAAGGTCACGCATGTTCTTGATCCTAGAGTTCTGTGTTTATTTTTCAGAGGATTCTGTAACTCGTGCTGTTTAACGATATGTTATATTAATATTTTTTTTCTTTTTTAATGTCAATAACTTCTGTCAGTTAAATAGCTGCTGGGATAATTAATAAACAGTAATTAAATTTAATTTTAAGTTATTAAAATTAAGAAAATATTTTATTAACGTAAATTCATTACATTATTTATTGCCTATAGAACCATACCAGACAAGATAACACCAAAAAAGTGAAAACCTTAGTTGTCAGCGAATGAGCTAAACATTCACCTTTTTAGAACGTAACATATATAATTAATCATCCTGTATTTACTTAAAAATAGTTCACAAATATGTAGCCTCAGAAGGCACTACTCTGCATGGACAGATAGTAATGGTAATTAATTAAAATATGTAGTTAATCAAATTTTGAAAATACTATGATAAATTATCTCACCATTACCATTTATTTTTGAATAAGGTGTACCAAAGATTAATTTACAGAAATTACCTATATTTTCCTTTGAAAATCTACATCTGTAACCAATGATCCTGTGTATATCAAATGCCTATCTAAACAAGACATTGGTGATGTATTTCTAAGTAATAAACTTCATGATAAGATAAAAGAGTGTGTCGAAAATTCTCAAAGTTCAGTGATTTTTATGAAAGTAGAATAAGTTATTTTTATAACATTTATTTACCAATTTATCTTAAGGATTACTCGGGATGTATCTTTGTACATTTTAAAGTATCTAAACTTCAAAACTACCTGTTACTCATGCACTTCCTACAGACATAAAACCTGTGTATTTAACGATATAAGATATTATAGTCCTTGTGTATACGACTAAATATTATTTTTATGTAAAGATCTGTTTTATTTATTACAACTTCCTTTCAGACATCAGACGATAATTTTATTTTCACTAAAGTACAAAGCGTACAATGATAGACTTTACAAAAAAGCGATTTTATATATATAAGGTGTACGATATTTATCGTTGATTTATATACTTTACATTTTCATATGATGGTAAATGTTTGACATCTAAAAGCATTTTTTATTATACTCTCTGTTTTGTATTGGAAAAGAAAAGGTGTTATTTTTATCATTTTTCTAACGATTTTTGCATTTTTCTCTGTTTAATAACTTCCTCGGTGCCTTACTAAAAATTACAAAAAATATATATCTAAATCCGTCGAATCGTCCTAGGTTTGTGCATGGCAACAAATTTGGGAATTTTTTTTTATAAACCAATGAACTTTAATTTCACTCGAGCACTTGCTGAATAGTATAAGGATTGGCAGCTTTCGGAAAGCTCCGGAATATTTTCTCGTCTAATATACTGTAGCACTAGAAGACGAAGGCCTTAGACCAGTGATCGTGAGGTATAGGACTCCCCCGAAGACGAAACGAACGAAAACCATATAATACCAGTACTATTATGTGATATAAAAGCGAAGATGAATGAAAAGTGGTAATGGTAAAGGTTGATTTTCTAAAGAATAGAAGGCGAATAGGAAACAAAAATTGTAACTGAAAAAAATATTTACCCGAATTTGTAACGTCCACACAACACATGGTAGGGAGAACGAGTGGATCCCAAAAATGATCACCTCTTCATAACTTCTTTTAAGATATTTCACTCTCAGATTCACAAAATATTTTAAGTGACTACTATACTAGGTGTAAATTCGTGTAAGATGTTAATATTGAATTTTAAAATAAAATTAAAAAAAATAAAGAGTCGTTAGTAGAGTTTCTATTTTGATTTAGAACGAGGTAGCTCCGCAATAGTGTCTATAACAGTACATTTTCGTTGGAAACATTAATGAGAGATCACTTGAGAACGCAAAGTACACTAGACTTGTCATTATTTTAATGAAATCTTTAGTTTTCTACTTTTTTAGTGCTCTCCCCGATGTAACAACTCTAAAAATATAATCCCGCTGTAATATTTCATGTCTGTATAATTTTCTGTATTGTTAAAACGTTCCATCATTTGTGAATATTTTTTGTCTTTGAACGATTTTATTTTAAACGAGAAAAACTTTAGATGGTTGAGCTAATAGCCGTGTAACTAAGTATTGCTCATATATATATATATATATATATATATATATATATATATATATATAGAGAGAGAGAGAGAGGGAGGGAGCGAGGGAGAGAGACGTAAGACCACAGTATGTATGTGAGATTGTCTAACAATAAAGGCAGCCATTCCGAACAAAAGTGTTTATTTTATTCCTAGCAGTGTAACAATCTTTTATTCTACATTCCTAGTGACATTACATCGACATGACAGTTAAAAATCAAGAAAAAATGAGTAATAAGTAAATAAAAACTGAAATAAAATATCATCTGTAATCCTTTCATGTGTGTATATATATATATATATATATACATGGTACATATATGCCAAAGCTAATTGTGTTTTTCAAAATATATTTCTGGTGTGTCAAAACAAATGCCGTGCAGCTGCATTCTTATTGAAATTCTGTGGAAATGCTATATACCCAACAGTGGACGGCTTAACAGTTTGTAAAATAAAATGATCTGTGCACACATAAGTTTTTTTCATAAATAAATTTAATTTCAAAACTCAGTATCTAGTTATAAATGTAACAGACTGCCTGAAATATCAGGACATAGTGTTACTATAACGTACCACTTCATTTAATCTCCTATACTAACAAATGAAACTCCCGAGCGAAACGAACAATGACATTAATATAATAATCGTCCCAGCGATTTCGCTGCGTACATTTGGCGGTAAGCCAGCGTTTGGAACGCCTACTGCGTATGGCATCCAACTTGAATTACATCAAACCATATTGTAACTCACTTATTTTTGAGCACACCTTGTTGAAATGTGTGTATTACATATATTCATACAGTTTACATGCTTAAAGATGTATAAGCTAGAAAACGGTGAACATATATATCTAATAATTTATTAGCAAATACCTTTCATTTCTAATCATCCCGTATAAAACAATCTTTCTAAAATATGTTACACTTTGATAAATTTCGTATTTAACATATATATATATACAATTACAATGGTTAAAGGTGTAAATTTTTTAAAGTGGTGAACATACATGCATAGCTTAATTGTCAGCAAAAAGCTCATTTTTAAACATCCTATATAAAATAATAACTGTGGAATATACTACACTATGATGAATTAAGTGTTTTACATATATTTATCTATTTTAAATTGTTAAAAGTGTAAAGTTTTTGAAGTGGTTAATGTATATGTTATATATAAATTTCCATTGTCAGCAAAAAGCTCATTTTTAATTATCCTATATAAAGTCTCTCATCTCATCTCCGTCTTTTACATACATCTATAAAGTTTCGATGATAAATTTGTAAGAACTTTGAACTGGTGAATGAATAGGTCCATACTTATCAAAAAACTTTCATTTATAATCATCCTGTATAAAGCAATAACACTGAAGTATAATACATTAATGTGTTTTCATATTGGAAATCGACAGGCCAATAACTTCTCTTAATATAAAGCCTACAGAAACAAATAGTAAACAATAATAAATTTTATTTTTTAGTAATTAATTTTCTTTGATGTATTATCTAATATGAAACCTTTGATTTTTGTATAGGATGTAACATAACAATAATTAACAGTGAGTGAGCTATACATTCACTTTTAAAGCTTTTACGTCAATGTACTCGTATTTGAAGGAAAAATAGTTATCAGGCTACATTAGAATAGAAGGATGTATGGAATGACATTTTTTGACAGGATACTGTCAGATTTGCGATGCACGACCAATGTACGACGAGTGTTTTTGTTTAAATCGAATGTTTTCACTGGTACATCACCATATATGTAGTATATTATATCATATGTAATAATAAAACTTCGATACAATTGCTACGGGGAAAAGTTACTTGACATATTAAATGAAAATTCTTGACAAACTTAAGTTTATTTACATTTAAGTATAGTATGTAGATATAATTTGAATCGGCGAATTTTTATATTATACAAGGTTCTCGCCGGTCCTAATGCAAATCTATGGATGAAGGGTTATGTCTGTAATTAGACGTCTTGTTGCTGAAATAATGATGATGATATTTTTTTTACTCGCCTAAATTTTTTTTTATTAATTTATTTATTACTTAAAGGCTAGATATATAAGTACATGCCGTTAAGCTTATATGAAATAGACAGCGCTAAGATAAGTCAGTTTTGTTCGCAAATTCCCTCTCTTTCATGGGTACAAAATGATTGCCTAAAAAGCCTCCTATAACTACCTTAAGAGCTTACTCTCAACTGTTAACAGAGTAAAAAATTGTTATTTGCATGCTATCATACACATATTGATAATGTAAATATAATTTTACTTGCAATACTTAGAAACTCTCTAGTGTCTAAAACACAGGTTAGAAAAAACCTAATTAAATCTATAATATACACTTGTTATATAACTAACATATTGTATATTGTAACCAACTTCTAAACACAGAGTTAAAGGTAAGGTAAAAAAAGTATCTAGATATCGCTTCATTTATCTTTTGACAAATCATGCTAGTTCCTCACAGAATCGCTGCTATATTTTGCGATACTTTTAAATGTTTACCGACCTGAAATTATAATTATAGTAACATTATAGGAAAGTAAGAGTTCTTAAGTTAAATATAATCATGTAAAATCATCGTCATTAATATATCAGCCGATACAAAATCACTACATGAAGGCTTCTCGAAAAGTTCGCAACGATGATCGATGTTTTGTTGTCCATAATAAGGTACTTCTCGTGACTTTGACTATGTCTCATCTCGCCCACCCAAATTTCATTGCGCGCGAACGACCGTCCGTGCTCGATGCAGTGCCGCATACACCGGAGAATCCAACCAATCCTCTTTCAGCTCCTTTCGCCGAAAACCGAGTAGATAATAATTAGCGAGTACGGTTCTGTGTTTGGCACTAATCGGTCTAACGTTGCTCCTGGGGAAGCCCCGTGGAGAGGTGAAACACGTGTTGAGTGATTTGGCGGTGGTAGTTGTGTGATTCGCATTGTTTGCCGCATGCGCATTTGTCAGCGGGCTGGCGGGCGGTGCACTTTATTATACGACAGACAGTCAGACAAGACCATCTGACGTAGATTTTTTTTAGCTTATTAGCGTATTTTGGATGAATTAACCCTGAGATCGAAGAAGCTGTAAAAGACAAAACGGCTAACAGCGTCAGAAAGCAATCGAATATAGCTTTGAATATGTCGTAAAAATGAATAGATTAAGATAAAGTTATTGTAACATTTGGTATATCGGAATTTAATATATATAATAAAGAAAATATTATAAAGTCACATCCTTCACGTGATCATAACACGTAAAAAAAACATTATTCACTTTCAAAATGTAATATATTCTAAATATCACGGCAAAGAAGCTATCATTCGCTCAACCTTCAATTTCTACGCGAGTGGCTTCGTGAAAAAAAAGGGTCGTGTAAGCCCCGCCATTAATTAAGTGCGTGAAAAGAATTCGTCGACAGCGAGAGGGGGAGGGGGGCTTGAGGGACGCTGTCGCCTCCGTTTTGAATGATGGTAATGGATAGGCTTTGAGTGTTAGAATTATGACTCGCACCTGAATAGCTGAAGGCTTTCGAGGATGTTTTTGGGGTCGCGAAAGTGTTTGCGTCTTGATACCCGCAATTTTCAGGGTGGTCTTTTGTTTTCGCGTCCACATTGTGCGGTGTGGATAAAGGAACTTGTTGTTAAGGCTTTACGACTTTGATTTATTAAGTGAATTGGCTTAAATTGGGTTGTATTTTACTCAAGTCCACCCAGGCAGGTGTCGAAACAATTGTTATAGCTATTTTGAAATCTATATAAAGTTGACGCCAAATTTTGAGGTATAATCAATCGTTTATACAATGTTAAACTTACATTACAATACCCTCCTGTTTAATATCTATTTGTATCACGTAATAAATTTAAAATCTGTATTAAATAAAACATTACGAAAAAGCTCTATTTCAGTGTTATGTACTTTTTCTGTATTAAGAATTTTGTAAAAGTTATCATAGAAAAAATCACGGAGCTTGTTGTAGGCTGGTTTCAGACTGAAACAAGTTGAAGAATATTCGTATCTTCAGATTAAAATAATGCTAACATATAGCAACTTGAAAACTGACTTATATTACTTTATATATCTTTGGCATATTTTTAATAATATACATTTCTAGTCTTTATTGTACAAAACGATTAATGTTAGAAACAAAGATTTTCTTTTTAAGATGCCAATATCCGTCGCCTATTGTTCAGCGTTGTAGCCATTTAACAGATATCTACAGGTGTTAAACAAATAGATAAACTTCTCAAACTTATTCTGTACAATGCCTGTTGCTATACAAACACCGTGAGGGGTAAAATATGTAAGAAGCGTACAATTTAAATTCCTAAAAAAGTTTTAAAAATAATTTTCATTGATTAAATGGTTATAGAAAGAATATAACGATTTAGGAGAGACATAATTTTTCTGCATTTCATAGACTCATAAAACCGGTACCGATTCTATAACGTTATAGGAATAGATCACAGGTATGATGCTCCCAGCTGAAGATTACGTAGATTTAAGAGACTTCCTTGCAAGCTACTCGCCGTCTCTGGGGGTGTCATAACTAACCGAATTTTAAATTTGGAACCCTAAGACCAAACTTTAAAAGACTCCAATGCTGCTTTACAAACTCGTACCAGATAGGATGCGATGTTCTATTTTTAAAAGGCTTAAATTCTGTTGAAGGTTAAGAAAGGTTTGAGGTTATACATATTGCTTCTATTACTATTATAAATTATTTCAAACCATATAGAGCGTTGAACAGATTAATGGATTGAAAAGTACTGGAAGAAAAGGACCAATATTTAGCCACTTCCACACATGCAGCGGTAGTCGTGCAACAAAGTGCACCGCCCGCCAGCCCGCTGACAAATGCGTATGCGGCAAACAATGCGAATTACACAACTACCACCATTAAATTACTCAAAACGTGTTTCACCCCTCCACGGGACATCTTTAGGAGTTATGTTACACCGATTAGAGCCAAACACAGAGACTCTGTGTTTATATTGGTACTCCATAATATCGGTCCTTTTCTTACTTAGGATGGACTTCCGCAAGGTAACGCCTGATTCCATTAAATATGAAAAGTACTGGACATAGACGACCACCTGCAAGGTAGACCCTGTGGAAGACAATAGAAAGGTCATCGGAAGAGGCTTGATCAGATTATTTGACTGTTTTTATAGTTAGTTTTTGAGCGAGGTTCATATGAACATATTATGATCATCTGAAATGCCAGCAAAGATGCGAATTAACCTATATTTACTAAATTTTTTTTTTACTTTTTTAGTTTTTTAAGCAAAAAGGCTATGTTATTTCGTTTTAGCCAACTTGAGGTAAGGTAGAATGATAATTCGACGCAATACGAAACGCGGTAAGTAAACTTAACCCCTAATTAGGTCGCAATTAATTTGAGAATACCCTCCACTCGGGCACGCGACTGTGGGATGAAGGGCTCCCGTTTTAACAATTCCTAATTAAATTCCCTTGATTTAACTATGCGGGTATACTAATATTGTACCTTTAAACTTAATTTCAATTCCCTTTGATGTTTGAAGGTACGTTTTTCGTAGCACATTAAATCTCGTAGCACAACATCTACGCCGCTTTGAATTTTGTTAACATTGCTACGGCGTTATTGGATCGGATTACATATCGATGTAAATAAAAACTAATTAAATATAAGAGTGCTATAGATTCTGGTTCGATCGCGTTGAGGCAGACTTGCGCGAATTGAATGTCAGCCAATGGCAGACGATGGCGCAAGATAGAGGAAAGTGGAAGTCTCTCGCTTCGGAGGCCAAGACCCACTTTGGGTCACTGAGCTAGCGGAGTAGTAGTAGTAGTATAGATTCTTCAAGCGTTAAAAAATCTTGGAAATATACATTTTGTAAAACGAAGCTGTGATAGCCTAGATAGCGGTGGAGGACTGAGACTTGCGATAGTATGTCGCGTATTCGACTTCTGACATTTAATTTTATATAATTCACACTTTGTGAATTCATATAGGATTACCACTACTCATAAACAAGTTTCCACAGGATAGGCAGCTTCGCCCTCTGCGTACCACAATACCGAAAATATGGTATATCACCGCATATACCGCGGTGATATACAGGTGGCATCTGCCTTGGAGTGGGCGTCTATCAGCTAACACGACATAGATAAACAGGTGGATATAATACATACATAACTGACAGAAACATATATGTAATATATTTTATCGATGATTCGTTATTACAGTTTGAGATTCTTTCGGTAAAGTCCCGAAACTTTTTTTTGAACATGAATCGGCTTGGTGACTCTCTAATTACGATGGAATGTTTCCAAAGCAGAAAAATTTAGACAAAAAAGAAGAATGAACGAAGTCACATTTGTGAGACGGACAAAGTAGTAAAAGAATATTTGACAACCGTACATTTCTCTATTAATTTATTTTATTTACACTTTTTATACAATTTATGTATAACGGAGAACTTAATGCTGAAGGCAGTCTACCAGTTAACGGTTTAGGCGGTGCAGTAATAAATTAACGAAGGTAGGTGAAGCTAGATTATATCTTAAAAACAAAGTAAAAATCAAACTGAGAAAGAAAGTAATCTCTAAGATAAAACACCTTATATAAATATATTAACTAATACTAACTTATTAAATGTATAAATATTACATGTGTTTATATAAATGTAATAAATAGTAAAATCCAATTATCATGTTGATTCCGTCATCATGTCAAGTGACAGCTTTCTAACCTTGGCTTTGAATGCACAACGATTCCTGATCAACTTAATATCAACGGGAGAGCGTTCTAGAGAAGAATAGATTGTAGGGGAGATCTAATATTTAATGGAATCAGGCGTTACCTTGCGGAAGTCCATACTAAGTAAGAAAAGGACCAATATTTAGCCACTTCCGCACATGCATCGGTAGTCGTGCAACAAATGCACCGCCCGCCAGCCTACTGATAAATGCGTATGCAGCAAACAATGCGAATCACACAACCGCCACCGCCAAATAACTCAACACGTGTTTCACCCCTCCACGGACTCTGACTGTTTCACCTCTCCAGAGACTCTGTGTTTGGCACTAATCGGTGCGGAAGTGGCTAAATATTGGTCCTTTTCTTACTTAAAAAGTCTAATATACTATCCAGGTAGCGAAGTGTTTATTAGTGTTCAGTACACAAAAAACAGTAACTACGAACTGGAATTGAGATGTAGGCAGAGAAAGTGGAAGAAAAGAGTAAAGAATATAAGTGCAGTCAGTGCACGCAAAAAACGGCGCTGTTAGATACTCATCCATTTTAGATGAGATATTTATAATATCGTAATAGCTGGCATCGAATAATTTTATAATAAAAATATCTCTCATTTTTTTTTAGTATAATGATTGATATAAAAAGATTTTCTTACGAATGATTTCGTGATCAATTTATCATGGAACGCGAGTAAAGGAAACTGTATACCCAATTACCGATAATAAGGCATCGTGTTTCGTTGGTTGTGTTCATAT
This sequence comes from Battus philenor, assembly GCF_028537555.1. Lineage (NCBI taxonomy): Eukaryota > Metazoa > Arthropoda > Insecta > Lepidoptera > Papilionidae > Battus > Battus philenor. The sequence continues at coordinate 1,450,773 of NW_027181704.1, forward strand.
CTATAAGCGTTATAAGAACATGATATTTACCTTCTTATAAACAATTTGTACATATTAATAGTTGTGTTATTTCATCGTATACGCTGATATTTACACTCTAGCCAAACATTCTGTGAAAAGGTAAACACAGTTTGATTTCTTATATGTATGAAAGCTTTCTAGGGATGAATTTAAACCTTTTCTTTTTAATAAAATGCTTTAAACATATTTTTAAACATCTGTACGAATTGATCACACTTTAATACATTTTTATTACAATCTGCAGCCAATCAAATCGGGCAATAAAATGTCTATAGGAATAGATAGTAAATAATAATTAATTTTAATATATTTACTGAATATAATTCGTATTAGTTTCACAAGGTAAGTTAATTTCAGTTTTATAGAACAGTTAAAAATAATTTCATAAAATACAGGATGATTGTTTCACATCTATTTTGATCACTCTGTATAAAATTATCGCTCTAAAACTAAAGCGATAAACCAGGGCAGATGGTAAACAATAATTTTAATAAGTAATAATTTGAATTTCGAAAGGCTTTTCGTGAGGATATTATCATTACGTTAATCATTATTTTTTTGAAAGATTATACCATACTTGATTAATAGCAAATGAGTTATAGATTCACTTTTTTAAAACTTTTACAATTATAACACATCACTCTGTATATCGGAATACCTTCAATCAATACGTCAACAACAGTTTTATCGCAAATTCTTATTATTAGGAATCTTTTTGTTGCGATTTCAAATATTATATACACTGTTGTGTCATAGGTGTACAACCAATGTGTTGCCGGCGGTGGCTGGTGAAATTGTAATCTGTTCTCTCACTCTGGGACTCTTTACCGCGGATTCCTTAACGAGATAGAATCAGAATGAGGTCTATAGAAGTACAGAAGTAACATAGTCCAGAAGATTGACAATTTCAAGAACACGTAGAATGTGGCCAAATAGGAAGTGTGGCGTAAGACGTCCACCCATAGTTTTTTTTTTATGGCCCCCGCTATTGGGAGCCTCTCGTACCCCCTATCTTGTGTTGGACAGGGACTCGTTAACTTTTATTTAATTTTTTTACAGATATTTTTATTTTCTTTCTCTTCTTTCATACGTCATATTATCTTTCATTCGTTTAATTCTTTCTACAATTCTACTGTCTTTCCCTTTCCTTCTCTATCGCCTTTCATTCATTCCTCATTACTTTTTACATTTTATTATATTCTATATCACCTTTTAAATTTTATTACTTTATTATGTGTTAATCTTATTTGTTTACAATTTTACGAGCTTTTATTTTTATCTATTACCTTGTTAATTATTACTCTGCAGTGAGAGGAAGTCTTCCTTTGTTGTCTCTTCTCTAATCAGGGAGGCTATTGATTCCTCCCTGATTTTTAAGCCCGACCGGCACTCGAAGTCAAACTGGAGTCCCCCGAATGCGGGACACTGGGCCACAAGGTGGATCACGGTCTGGTCCACGCCCGGTTCACAGAAGCACGAGGGGTCCTCCTTGAGCTTGAACTTGTGGAGGTACTCACCACCCATAGTTTGGACTTCATTAATGTCGTCAGAAGACGGATACGGGCCGCTTCCGACTAGTGCTTTTGTAAATCTAAAAAAGAGTCCTCAGAAGAGTCAAGTAGTGGACAATGAATGATTATGATGATAATGTTTCACTTACAAAAAAAAAACATTGAAATATATTCTTCTAGTTTTTTATCGTTTACTAGTCCAAGCCTTTGATCACCAACTTGCCTGTTAAAAAGCGTCGATGAGGTCGAAGATGAAACATGCAGACTCAGTAGGAACAGTATAATGAACAGGTATCGCTCTGACCTTGAAAAGACTTGAGTTACATTTCTCAGGAAATAAGAAAGCAGGCAGATTGTTTCATACGGGCAGTACGGATCAAAAACGTAGAATTTAAACACTTAGTGTACATCCAAGAGATTTACACTATGTAAAGGTGGTAGTGTCGACCTCCTACTTCATGAAAAGGTTAAAAATAAAACCTTTTAAATTAAGTTACATATCTACAAGGTTTTCAAAGACGAACTCATCTGAGTTGAGCCCAAAAATAGGCAAGTTTTATTTTTATAAATACTACCGCATTCTTGCATGGTTAGATAAATTCATTTTCTCGCTGTATTATCAAAAATCTATTGTACTGTAGTATTTATTAAGTGTAAGTTGTAGTACTTTTTGTTAAGTGACTTACTGTCAGACAAATACCCGTCTCGCAAGTCTAGATTTCAGGCTTACGTATGTGCCTTGAATCACTAAGTAAATTCTATCTAAAATAAATAAATATAAAAGAACGGCTAAAGAGAGATAAGTCGTATTTTGTTTTTGCACCGATCAAGCCTGTCCAACTTCAGTGGAGCGGGAAATTGTTCTGAGCAATGGAAATGCGAAATATCTCAATTGTTTCTTTATGAGCATTTTCTTGAACAATATGCTTTCTCAATACGGCCACTGTATTGTCAGGTAGCGAAGAAATATTTCTTTTGTTTTCACGTAGAAAAGCGTCACTAATGATAGATTTGTTTCTGACTGAAGATGTTTGTAAATATCTATGAGGATTTTCGTTTCTTATAGAATATATAAAATTCTCGTGTCACGGTGTGTGTGTCATTGCACTCCTCCGAAACGGCTTGTCCGATTTTCGTGAATCTTAGCGCGCATATCGGCCAGGGCGGAGAATCGGACAAAATCTATTTTTCATCCTCCTTAATGTTAATGGTGGTCCACCCCTAAATTTTTTTTTATTTCTATTTTTTTTATCTTAAACAAAATTTTTTGTTCTTATGTTTTTTATGATACAGCAATCAACCCTTATTTTTTATTTATTTTTTAATGTTTCTTAGAAATAACCTACATGGCATAACAACGTTTGCGGGATCAGTTTCAGTCAATTTTCAAGCACGATTTTGTATTTTAACTACATAGTTATCATAATAGGACGTCTAGCCCCCAACAAGGCAATCTGCCTGAAATTCGTGGCGACTATCGTGTCGATCTCAATGTAATATTACGTAACGCAATGGATGCTACTGACAAACCTCAGGAAATTTATTTAAGAGCAGACGCAATCCTATATTATTAATGCACAAGGTGTGAATTACGTAAGGTTGTATCTATGGAATCGAACATGCGACTTATGATTGCAAGATTCAGTTCTCTACCGCTAAGTTACTATTGCACCTAGCACTTAATAAAAAGTTTAAATTTATATAGATACTTAATGGAATCAGGCGTTACCTCGCGGAAGTCCATCCTAAGTAGAAAAAGGACCAATATTTAGCCACTTCCGCACATGCAGTGGTAGTCGTGCAATAAAGTGCACCGCCCGCCAGCCCACTGACAAATGCATATGCGGCAAACAATGCGAATCACACAACCGCCACCGCCAAATTACTCAACACGTGTTTCAGCCTTCCACGGGGCATCTTCAGGAGTTATGTTACACCGATTAGTGCCAAACACAGAGTCCTCACAGAGACTCTGTGTTTTGCACTTTATTGCACGACTACCACTGCATGTGCGGAAGTGGCTAAATATTGGTCCTTTTCTTACTTATATAGATATATAATTATTTAATTTATTGAATTGCTAGTACTTGTATGTAAGCGGCCTATTGTCTCATTCGTGGCGTCATGTTTTCAACTTCAATAAAATACAGTTACATTACCAAAAGCACAGATGTCATGTCGTGTGAGACACGGCTGACACTTGGGGCCAGTCATTTTTAACGGCGATGTCACGCTCCGTACCCGTCCGTACCGTACCACGATCCGGTACAGCCTTATTGTACGACGCCACGCAAGATGATAAACTATGAAAAGTTTTCAACACAACAATTACGCCCTAAATCATATTAAGCTATTGAAGGAACTCTGACGCATTTAAGCAGTTAAAGTTTTCATGAGTTTTATTTAAAAAAAAAAACTACTTCTTTTACAAAGTATAACAACAAACTTAGGTTGTACAGAAAGCATGTTGTACCAGTTAAAAATTTTGACGCTGAAGATATAAATTAATAGGCGAAGTTATAATTAATAGGGAAAGAGTATTTAAAAAAATGTCTTACGACATAACCGTAGTCTCTCACTCTGAGCTTTATTAGCAAACTCACAGATGTCCGTCTAGCCATAGATAGGGTTGTTCTAAGTTATGGGAGTTCTCTTAGGCATCAAATCAGGTGTACGGGGATTTAGAAGACGTCAGATGTCGGAGGAAAAATTGGTAATAGTCTGCATTCTGTGCCTTGCTGCAACCACAGTAAAGTGTCTTATCCTGAGTGTTCCGGACCATGGCCTCCATTCAAGAGCCTGATACCCTAGCAGTCATGTGTTTTACGAGGTGGCATGCCAACTGCCAGTTGAACTTGACAATTTTGCCAACTATGTCGTTTAGTTTATTTCGACAACGAATCAAATCTCGAACAAAATTCATGTAGATTTGTTTATGAGGTCCAAAGTAAGAGACTTTGGATTTTCGTTTTAAAACACTAAAAGATATTTAACATCTTGTTTTTATGAATAAATATTGATTTAACAAACTACTCGTAAGGAATTTTTTTTATTTATTTTTGTATCTAAAATCAACATTCAACATTGAAAAGCTAACTCTTGACAACGGAATAGACACTGTTATATATACATATACATATATGTATATATATACATATATGTGTGTGCGTTTATAGATGTATATATATATATATATATATATATATATATATATATATATATACATCTATATATATATATATATATATATATATATATACATCTATACTATTTAAATATTCTATCTATATAAATATATACGTATATATATATATCTTGTAAAAAAATCTCAGTAATATTATTGGTAAAGTTATTCCATTTAATAAATTAAAGTATGTCGTAAAAGTAGAACGTTTCAGTAAATTAAGTATCTCCAAATATGATATTAAATACCTTGTTTCCAGAATGTTCTTTGATAAATAAAATAAGTATCATTTAGGTCTGTTGATCTGTTAAACATATTTATTTTGGCCCTCCAACGAACCTCCTTTCAGCGGCGACGAAGCGGTAAATTGTACTAAGCAATAAGAATACGAAACGCTTACAATTGTTTATGATTTTCACCTTCTGAAGTTTCTTTGGAACATTCCCATTATAAGGCTTTTTTGAAGATTATTATTTAAATATGTTTACAATTCAATAGAGTTTATTTTTGTTTAGGTTATAATAAAGCTATTGTGTTCGTTTGCAATCACTAGATCGTTAATAATATATTCGATTGATAAATATCTTTATCTAAAATTTGCAATAAAATACTTTATTATATTTTAGATCGTTTAATTTGTTTCATGTTTACCTAGAGTTGATTATGTTATAGCTAATTAATTACGGAAATAGCTTCAAACAATTACTAAAACTATAAATTTCCAAAAGGAACCATTTCACAAATTTCTATCTAAGTTCAGTTACTGTCTGTTGTTTTAGTCGCACATGCACTTTTCTTGTATCTGTGTCACATATTAATCAGCCTCTCGAGATTTTTGACCCAAAAGTGCTCGCCATATTACGCTAAGATTTAAATTTTAGATATCAGCGTTAAAGCAAATATATACTTGAAGAGATTATTTTATCACAAAAGTTCTCTCCATGTTAAGACAACTTTGCAAACGTAGGTAAATTAACCCCGTAATATGTTGAATTTTTTTTCAAAAGTCATAAATAAACCGATCATTGGGTTCGATCTATCATTAAAACAATCAAATATATCTTTGATTGTAACACTAGAAATAAATTCATATGATTATGATTGTAGTATATTCTTTCTTTTCTTAGTCGGCTGATTATTTTGGTTTCATTTAGGCTATATCTGATAAAAAGTATATGTATAAATCTGATTTGTTAAACTTTATTAAAAGATGTGTTGTTAAAATTAAAGTAAAGTCAAAAATTAATAAATAAATAAGTAATAAGTTGACAATCAATAAGAGTTCTGTTAAAAGTTCCAATGTTGAGTGAAAGAATTTTTTTTGTATTATTTTTATCTTGGAAATTTTGGGTACTGCAAAAATGTACATTAAAACAATAAAGGTTATTGTTTGTTATAGCAACGTAGTTTCAAAAAGTATATACATATGTATGTAAGAAGGAAAAAATAATTAATAAATCAAACCTGTCCGCTTAAAACATTGTTCTAATTTGGAAAGTTTTCGAAAAAAAAAATGACACAAACAACATTTATGTTTCTCGAAGATTCTAGTTAATTTAGCGTCGTTACCAATAAAATTTCATTCCTCGATTTATTAGAGGGGCTCATGGCTTGTATGTGTTTATAAATCATATTTTATTACTGTACCGTTTATTAAAAACATTTCTGTATTTCATCATGATGTTTATATTTAACTTCGCTATAAATTTATCATGGGCTGGTGAGTGAATTTACGCGATATATTATATAAAAGATTGAACAAAAGCCCGTCATTCATTACCTTTTTTATTGAAAACAATAGATTACTTAGTAGATATCTTTATCTATATTTAATATAGAACAATATCCTCCAGTGCCTAAAGTCGAAAGCCTACAAACAATTTATATTGTCATTGTCGACATATTTCACCGAAATATGATTTCTCTGATAAACTTATTTAAGAATGGAGAGATACGTAACAATCAAAGGTTATCAACATAAACCAGCTTATCGTCAAGTTGAAGTTACAGTAGGCTAAACAGGTAGCGCATGGTTCTGTACCAGTGACCATTGACCAGGAAACACAGCCTAGGACATCTACCTACAAGGTAAATGAGTGAGAAAATACTACCTGCAAGGGAAATGAGATGACGCTGTTAAAGTCATCATAAAACACTGCCGGCTTCCAATCAATCTTATCAGAAATCTATACAGGGGAGAGGGGCATGATCAACATTGGATGTCCTAAGGCCATGGTAAAATACATCAATATATCTTGTATGTTATACATCTAATATATAAAATTCTCGTGTCACGGTGTTCGAACTTGAACTCCTCCGAAACGACTTGGCCGATTTTTACCAAATTTTACATGCGTATTCAGTAGGTCTGAGAATCGGCTACTATCTATTTTCCATACCCCTAAGTGATAAGGGTGGTCCACCCCTAAATTTTATTTTTAATTTTTTAGACAATTTTTTTGGTTTTTATTTTATTATGATACAGCATACAAAAAAACATACAAACCTAAATTTTCACCCCTCTACGATCAATCCTTATCTTACATTTGTTAATTAAAAACTTTAATTTTTTTTTGCAAAACAACGTTTGCGGGATCAGCTAGTATAAACATAATTATATGTGAAGGTATCTCGACATATACTATCTCATTTAATATAATTTTAATGAAAGAAATAAAGGAAACTTTTATTTAATAGGAACTATTTTATATTTATATGTATAATAATTCTCTTAGTGTCATTTTTAGTGATCACTTATATACGTCGTGAGAATAATGAGAAGATGCTAAGAGAATATATGAGATATTCACAACGTCTTAAATATGTTCCTAAGCTTTTTTATTATTTATGGTCATAGGTAATCATCACGGGAAGGGGAGACTGCCCCCTGGTGACAGCTTGAATTTTTCATGCGCGCGGTAGAGTCACAACGGAGCATTGATATGCCATGATAAAAATGTGTAAATTTGCGAGTTGGCTTCGGTTCCAGCCGGTCGGAATGGCCGCGTCGCTTCACAGCGAATACATTAACGTACCGAATACATTCAGGACGTCATTTCGACGGTAAAGTGTCACAAGCCGTACCTGTCACGGCCGAATCATTGCCGAAAATGTTATTTTCGTACTCTTCCATTTATAGTTTACAAACACGCGAATTTGTACGTACCATTTTGTTAAAAATATAATATCAAACTTCTTTTGCATATTGATTCACCTAATGTATCTGTAATAAAAACTACTTGGTTTTAGAAATATCTTACAATAATTATAATCTGAAAAAATAGGGGACGTACGTAGTGTATTTACAAGAAACCCTTAATCACTAGCTGTAAAAAATTTTCGACCGCAAAAAGTGTATAATTCATTTGTAATAAACGGAATCAGGTTTTCGTATTGGACGACCAGTAACAAAACTCAAATTAAAATAATTTTACAGAAAAAGCTTATTGTTCTTTAGACGAATATTTAAATGATAAGAATCCTTGGTAGTGATATCGCCTGATTATTTTGATTTTATTTAGGGTACATCTCTAGTTGTGTAATTTGCATTGTTTGCCGCATACGTATTTATCAGCGAGCTGGCGCGTGGTGCTCTTTGTTGCACAACTACCACTGCATATGCGGAAGTGGCTGAATATTGGTCCTTATCTTACTTATAAACTTCCGCAAAATAACGCCTGATTTCAATAAATATTAAAATAATCAGCGCTAGTACTTTGACCATTTTAAAATATAATGATTTATTTGTTGAATCGCAACTGGCCTATAATTTTTGGCAGTATCAAATATATTAAGACAGCTAGTATTAAAGTGTATAACATCGATAGGTAGGTAGGCTATTTGATTCACATAGATTCATCACTTAACACTGTCACAGATAAGCTTTAAGTTGTAGTGAGGATATTTATGGCCGCAGCTTGCATTTTTGTTCTTTTTTATCACTTCATGTAACTTTATGTTCGAGTTGTTAATATGATGAATAAACAGTTTTCCTACTTTCGTTGCAAATGCGAGATTATTAAAAAATTACAGTCCGATGTTAAGTAAATTATGAAACAAAAAAAAACACTTCAAAGAATTTGTGGATACTGAAAATATTGTACACCGCCGGTAAAATATTCTGTTCAATGGATTACCGTGAGTTATGAAATTGGAGGCAGAAGCTGTGTGCGTTGCGGCACCCGAGCGTTATTATGTCGCAAACGACGCCCATGGGACGTGCGTTGGGACGCGAGCCCACACATCCTTCGCCGCAAATCAACGGCCTCCCTTTGTAGGCATGAAGTACCGGTAACACGTGCGAAATGTTTGCGTGAAAATTTAAAAATCACTATTTTTTTTTGGAAAAACACAGTGTCTCTACTCATTTTATAGTCTTATTTATCTATATGTATCCAAAATAAAGCTCATAAATACGATGATGAATAAAAAGGGAAAGTTTCGAGGTCAATTAAGGCCTCCCTGTGTGACTGAATATGCGCTCCTCCGGCTCGTGAATCAGAGATCACAATGTGCTACGGTTTGCTACAGCGATGCTACGAGATTCTACGCCGTACTTATAATTAGCTATGATTTAATTATTATATTTATATATATTTATATAATATTTAAAAATTACATTTTTCACATTCATAAATCCGATGATGAATAAAAATGTACATTATTAAAAAATACGAAGAGTATTCGAACAATTTTTCTATGTTATTTTCCATTTTAATTTTAAATCACACCACTCGTGCATTTCTTGGCCATTGAGGCTGAAAGGTTCTTGAGTGGAAACTAGGCCAGCCATCAGCATCAGCAAAGTCATCAGCCCGATCATCGGTGATCTTTGAAGTAAGATTATGTTTCGCTGTGGGCGTCTATCAACTGAAAAGAAGAAAATTAAGAATGGGAAAAGCCATTCTTCTTACCATAAAAACTACAGAGTAAGCTATCATAACTGTACTTCTGTCTGTCAAACATTTTACATAAAGTAAAACCGGAAAGGATATCACTGTTATCATCATCACAGCTATAAAACGTCGACTATTGGACATAGGCCCACTTTAGAGGCATTTACTGACCTTAATAGACAGTTTTAATGTTATCTGTAGATTTTGTAGAAGAGCTTTCATGAGATTGTTTACTTCCATTTGGCTTTGCACCACTACACGTACTATTGAGTGCTCATTTTGTTCATGTTCAAGGAACTTGAGGATTTCGATTTGATTATATTAAGCTCTTTCGGGATCTAAACGTTGAAATGCTGAGCATCCCTCTCCAAAACTGCACCCCCAGGGCGTCAACGTTCCGACCATCTGCAATCTTCAGTATCACGGTCTCAGCTCAATATTTTTTTAATTACTACTACTACTACTACTCCGCTTGCTTAGTGACCCAAAGTGGGTCTTGGCCTCCGAAGCGAGAGACTTCCACTTTCCTCTATCTTGCGCCATCGTCTGCCATTGGCTGACATTCAATTCGCGCAAGTCTGCCTCAACGCGATCGATCCAGCGATACCTGGGTCTACCCACTGGTCTTCGACCCCTCGGTTTTTCCAGGTACGCTACCTTCACGCTCCGATCCGATCCCATTCGCTCCAAGTGACTAAGCCAGCGGATTCGTTGAGCTTTATATTCGCCAATGATATTTGGCTGTGCTACTATAGTCTGAATTAATTACAATTAATTTTTAATTACAAATTACTAAATTAAAAACTTTAAAATGTTACATCAAAAATCAATATATTTTATAAATTTGTAACGATTTATTAAATTTTAAATACCTTTATAATTTAGTAAATCAGTGGTCTAGAATAAACGTTAAAACAGACTTGGATACATGAATTTATTTCGTTTTATCTACATCTGAGTAAGCGAATAGAAGCTTAGAACAAAACGAATAATATCTTAAACAGAGGACGCTGTCTAATTAATATATCAAACCTGTCCGCTAAAAACTTTGTTCTAATTTTGAAAAGTTTTCGAAAAAAAAATGACACAAACAACATTTGTTTCTCGAAGATTCCAGTTAATTTAGAGCCATTCCCAATAAAAGTTCGTTCCTCGATTTATTAGACGGGTCATGGCTTGTATGTGTTTATAAATCATATTTTATTACTGTACCGTTTATTAAAAACATTTCTGTATTTCAACATGATGTTTATATTTAACTTCGCAATAAATTTATCATGGGCTGGTGAGTGAATTTACGCGATATATCATACAAAAGATTGAACAAAAGACAGTCATTCATTACCTTTTTTTATCGAAAACAATAGATTACTTATTAGATATTTTTATCTACATTTCATATAGTCCAATATCTCGCAGTGCCTAAAGTCGAAAGCCTACAAACAATTTATATTGTCATTGTCCACATATTTCACCGAAATATGATTTCTCTGATGAACTTATTTAGGAATGGGGAGATATGTAACAAACAAAGGTTGTCAACATAAATCAGTGGTTGTTTAAGTGACAGTAGGCTAAACTGGTAGCGCATGGTTCTGTAGCAGTGACCACTGACTAGGAAACACAGCCTAGGACGTCTACCTATAAGGTAAATGACTAAGTAGATACTACCTACAAAAGAAATGAGATGCTGTTAAAGTCATAATAAAGCACTGCCGGCTTCCAATCAATCTTATCAGAAATTTATACAGGAGAGAGGCATGATCAGCGTTGGATGTCCTAATCCATGGTAAAATACATCAATATATCTTGTATGTTATACATCTAATATATAAAATTCTCGTGTCACGGTATTCGAACTTGAACTCCTCCGAAATGACTTGACCGATTTTTACCAAATTTTACATGCGTATTCAGTATGTCTGAGAATCGGCTACTATCTATTTTCCATACCCCTAAGTGATAAGGGTGGTCCAGCCCTAAATTTTATTTTTAATTTTTTAGACAATTTTTTTGGTTTTTAATTTATTATGATACAGCATACAAAAATACATACAAACCTAAATTTTCACCCCTCTACGATCAACCCTTATCTTACATTTGTTAAATAAAAACTTTAATTTTTTTTGCAAAACAACGTTTGCGGGATCAGCTAGTATAAACATAATTATATGTGAAGGTATTTCGACTTATATTATGACATTTAACTGAATTTTAATAAAAGAAATAAAGGAGACTTTTATTTAATTGTATAATATTTCTCTTAGTGTCATTTTTAGTAGTCACTTGTATACGTCGTGAGAATAATGAGAAGTAGATAAGAGAATCTATGAGATTTCCACAATGTCTTAAATATAATCCTAAGCTTTTTTATTATTTACAGTCATAGGTAATCATCACGGGAAGGGGAGACTGCCCCCTGGTGACAGCTTGAATTTTTCATGTGGACGGTAGAGTCACAACAGAGCATTGATATGCCGTGATAAAAATGTGCAAATTTGCGAGTTGGCTTCGGTTCCAGCCGGTCGGAATGGTCGCGTCGCTTCACAGCGAATACATTAACGTACCGAATACATTCAGGACGTCATTTCGACGGTAAAGTGTCACAAACCGTACCTGTCACGGATCATTGCCGAAAATGTTATTTTCGTACTCTTCCATTTATAGTGAACAAACACGCGAATTCGTACGTACCATTTTGTTAAAAATCTAATATCAAACTCCTTTTGCATATTGCTTCACCTAAGGTATCTGTAATAAAAACTACTTGGCTTAAGAGATATCTTACAATAATTATAATCTTATAAAGTAGAGGAAGTACATAGTGTATTTACAAGAAACCTTAAATATCTACATCTGTAACTAACTTTCGACTGCAAAAAGTGTATAATTCATTTGTAATAAACAGAATGATATTTCGTATTGGACTACCAGTAACAAAATTCGAAACTCATATTAAAATAATTTTACAGCAAAAGCTTATTATTCTTTAGACGAATATTTAAATAATAAGAATCCTTGGCAGTGATGACGCCTGATTATTTTGATTTCATTTAGGGTACATCTGAAAATGTGTATGTAAAAATCTGTGTTAAACTTTATTAAGATATGTATTCTTGCACAACTATAGAACCTTGCGAAGCAGAGTAGACACAAAAAAAAATTAAAATTTTGAAAAAATTCTTCAAGGATTCTCCTTCTTATTTTGAGCCGATAGGCTCTCACTGAAAGGTAAAGGCCTCCTCCAAATATCGCCACGATGCCTGTATCTAGTAACTTATAGCGACCTTACGTCGTTGATTCACCTTGTAGGGACTAACTTACTCTGCGTCTATCGGCTCTTGGTTGTCACTGATAACTTAAAGGATATAAAATAAAAGGTTACCAACATTAAAACAATCTAAGTAAGAAAAGGACCAATATTTAGCCACTTCCGCACATGTAGTTGTAGTCGTGCAACAAAGTGCACCGCCCGGCAGCCCGCTATAAATGCGAATGCGGCAAACAATGCGAATTACACAACTACCACCGTTAAATCACTCAACATTTGTTTCACCCCTCCACGGGGCATCTTCAGGAGTTATGTTACACTGATTAGTACCAAACATTAGTGTAGTTGTGTAATTACGCATTTATCAGCGGGCGGTGCACTTTGTTGTGCGGAAGTGGCTAAATATTGGTCCTTTACTTACTTATAGACTTCCGCAAAATAACGCCTGATTCCATTAAATATTAAAATAATCGGTGCTGGTACTTTTTATAACAAATATTATTGTAGATTTGAAATAAATCTATTTATTTTAAATTTAATATATAAGTAAAGTGACCATTCTAAAATATGATATATTAATTTTTTTGTTGAATCGCAACCGGCCTGTAATTTTTGGCAGTATCAAATATATCAAGACAGCTAGTATTAAAGTGTACATTGATAGGTAGATAGGCTACTTGATTCACATAGATTCATCACTAAACACTGTCACTGATAAGCGTTAATTTGTAGTGAGGATATTTATAGTTGCAGCTTGCATTTTTGATCTTTTTTATCACTTCGTGTAACTTTATGTTTGAGTTGTTAATAAGATGAATAAACAGTTTTCTATTTTCGTTGCAAATACGAGATTATTAAAAAATTACAGTTCGATGTCAAGTAAATAACGAAACAAAAAAAAACACAAGTTTCAAGTATTTGTGGATACTGAAAATATTGTACACCGCCGGTAAAATATTCTGCTCAATGGATTACCGTGAGTTATGAAATTGGAGGTGGAAGCTGTGTGCGTTGCGGTACCCGAGCGTTATTATGTCGCAAACGACGCCCGTGGGACGTGCGTTGGGACGCGTGCCCACATATCCTTCGCCGCAAATCAACGGCCTCCCTTTGTAGGCATGAAGTACCGGTAACACGTGCGAAATGTTTGCGTGAAAATTTAAAAATTACATTTTTTTTTTGGAAGAACACAGCGTCTCTACTCATTTTATAGTATTATTTATTAATATGTATCCAAAGTAAAGTTCATAAATCCGATGATGAATAAAAAGGGAAAGTTTCGAGGTCAACCAAGGCCTCCCTGTGTGACTGAATATGTGCTCCTCCGGCTCGTGAATCAGAGATCACAATGTGCTACGGTTTGCTACAGCGGTGCTACGAGATTCTACGCCGTACTTATACTTAGCTATGATTTAATTATTATATTTATATAATATTTGAAAATTAATTTTTTTTTTTGGAAGAACACAGCGTCTCTACTCATTTTATAATTTTATTTATCAATATGTATCCCAAAATAAAGCTCATAAATCCGATGTTGAATAAAAATGTACATATTTAAAAAATCCGAAGAGTATTCGAACAATTTTTCTATGTTTTTTTCCATTTTAATTTTAAATCACATCACTCCTGCATTCCTTGGCTGTTGAGGCTGAAAGGTTCTTGACTGGAAACTAGGCCAGCCATCAGCATCAGCAAAGTCATCAGCCCGATCATCGGTGATCTTTGGAGTAAGATTATGCTTTGCAGTGGGCGTCCATCAACTAAAAAGAAGAAAAGTTAAGTATGAGAAAAGCCATTCTTCTTTCCATACAAATTACAGACTAAGCTATCATACCTGTACTTATCTGTCAAACATTTTACATAAAGTAAATCCAAAGAAGATATCATTTTCATCATCACAGCTATTTAACGTCAACTATTGGAAATAGGCCTACTTTAGAAGCATTTACTGACCTTTAAAGACAGTTTTAATGTTATCTGTAGATTTTGTTGAAGACCTTCAATGAGATTGTTTACCTTCTATTTGGCTTTGCATCACCACGCGTTCTATTGAGTCCTCATTATGGGTGACATGTTCGAGGAAATTGAGGATTTTGATTTGATTATATTAAGTTCTTTCTGGATCTAAACGTTGAAATGCTGAGCATCCCTCTCTAACACCGCACCTCCAGGGCGTCAATGTTCCGACCATCCGCAATCTTCTGTATCACTGTCACAGCTCGGAATTTTTAAATACAAAATAGTAAACTGAGAAAAGCTTTAAAATGTTACATTAAAATCAATATTATAAAATATATTTATAATTTGTAACGATTTATTAAATTTTAAATATAATACGTTTATAATTTAGTAAATCAGTGGTCTAGAAGAAACGTTAAAACAGACTTAGGTACGTGAATTTATTTCGTTTTATCTACATCTGAGTAAGCGAATGGAAGCTTAGAACAAAACAAATAATATCTTAAACAGAGGACGCTGTCTAACGAGTCTTATTTTCAAAAAGAAATAAACATCTCTTCATAATCTTCGCTATAATTTTCCCTTAAACAAAGAACTGTGGGAAATGTAAGGTGGCTTTGTAAAGACACATTTACACTGTATTTAATAATATTATAGGTCTGCATTTAGTTTTCTTTTTTTAAATATACTTTATTTTCGTATCATTGTGTTATTAATATGTTAAATAATGACGTAGACCTTTTGGTTTATAACTGAAAGATTTATAAAATATATGTTTAAAATACGAAGTATTATCCTAGCATATAATACTGTGGTCTAAAAGTAAGGTGAATTTGTACATAAATTGTATGAATTTACATTTAATACGGTAGCCGCCACACAGATGCTGGCGCAAAACCTGTGGATGGCAATATGAAGTAGGTATGACATTGTTGGGCTGTCGTTAAAAACAAACAAGACATCAATAATTTAACAAAAATACAATAATTAATTGATTTCAATTTAGTTGTAATAATAAGAGTTTACTTTATTTAATTTATTTAAGATAGACAGTAACAAAAGGCAGTAATAAAGTACAAACTTAGAAACTTAGAAATATAAAATTAGTTACAGTTGTTACCTTATAACTATCTCACTGAGCACGTATAATGATTTATAGTCAAACAATAAAAAACAAATAAAAACATTATTAAACAGGGATCGAAGACTTTGGTTTATATATTTATATTATGTTTGTTTATATATTCATATTATATTTATATTATGGTTTAATTTGTATTGTGTGTACTCAATAATTTCGAACGAAATTGTGTTAAAAGATAAGAGAGAGTACGAGAATATATCAATATCACTAATATATGAATTGTGGAGGTCACACATTCCGTATAACGGTGCACGTTTACCGATATTTGTCCTAGCCGTCGATAAAAAAGAGAGATCTAGAACGCGTTCTCGCTGCAGTAATTCGAAAGTTTACCTCGGACAACAGCTCCGAACAGTTAACATTGTCACCACAAATATTTACATGTAAAAACGTAGGCAAAAAATAGTTCTGAAATATTAAACAAAGGTACGAACGCTTATATCTAAGGAATGTTGACATTAATAAAGAATATTTTATGTTGGTCACATAATTTAAAAAAGTAAAGTTAATACACCTATCCTTTTTACTTAATCAGTGTTTTACGGAATTTCCAAGATCGCAACTAAAACAGGATGTCTCTTAAACGTCTTATTTAGAAATTCAGAAAGTACCTTTATATCACCTTGCACAATACATTTAATTATTTACCCAAACAACCTTTTATTTTATTAAGCTAATAAATTGGATAAATGGTACTTTACGCTAATTAAAACCACTTCCATTAATTGTAGGTTGAGGTCAGGTGATTTTGAATTAAACGAACATAATTAAATATGACCACTTGGGTTTAAAAAATTAGCTTTTGTTATATCAGATCAATGTTGTGTATGTTTGTATTTATTATATTGTGTACAGAATGTTTGGTTATAGATATAATAGGGGTGAACGTTAGGTTCCCAATAAGGAGAGCCATAAAAAGTGAGAGTCTCGAGGTCAACTAGGGCCTCCCTGTGTGTGCTCTTTCGGCTCGAGAATCAGAGATCTCAATGTGCTACGGTTTGCTACAGTGGTGCTACGAGATTCTACGCCGTACTTAGCTATGTTTTAATTATTTATATGACTTACATGTCTATATATAGTAATATAGTGTAGTTAAATATACATCTAATTACAAGTATTCCCTTATGATAATAGATTATGAAAATTTTAATAAAGGGCCGTATCCTAAAACCTTTTTTAGAAATTTTGACAAGAATAGAAAGCTGAAAAATTTCTGTTGCTGAGTTATACATCTTTCTTCAGTAGTCTAAGACTCGAACACTTGCCTGTAGAAGGATAGAATCCATTAGTGTAATATTTGTGGAATTGTTCTAGAGTCCTGAGTTTTCATGATATAATTGAGAAAAATAATTTTAAAAAACCTATGTCATTAGTCGTATTATATGCCATACGTAAAGACAAGACATTAAGCTAAATACCATTTTATATACTTCTTCAGAACAGTGGTAGTGAAGATTTATGACTATCTTAGAACATGAGTTTGATTCTAAACGGAAGTTACGTTTTGTGTATTTCTGTTTGCACTTACGTCAGGTTACTTTCCAAAAGTTAATTTCGTGTTCTTGAAATTTTATTATGTATGTAAATTGATTTGTACAATGTGTTGTTTATTTATTTTTATTCTATAAATATTACGCTATTTTGTTTAGTTATCAATTTAAATAAATAAAAAACGTTCATTTAATACCATTGAACTAAATTTAATTTAAATATTGACTAACATACGAACATTTATAAATAATAAACCCACAAGAACCGGAGCATTAACAAACAATGGCCATCGAAATTGATTGGATGAATTATTAATACGAAATTACGGAACGAAAATGTTTTAAACTTATATTAATGAAACATCGATTAAATTGACAAAACGCTCGTTCATTATGTAAAGACTGGATGCCGGAAATAAATGGTTTTATGTTTTTTTTTTTACAGTAATGGCAACAAATTAATTAAAACCTTCATTAAACCCTTGTCAAAGAAATATCGGTTAGATTCGAATTGTTGATAAAATCTATGTTACCATAGTAATATACTTTATAGTTTATTTGTTGAAAACATGTATTATATAAAATAAATACATTTAAAAAACTTTTAAGTTAAACGGTTTTTTAATACCCACATTATGGTGGTTGTGGAAAAATATACCTAGTAAATAAAAAAATATACCTAAATATACCTAGTCCGCCATATTAGAACGGCATCCATCTTGAATTTTAAATTTTGACAAAATCATCGTGTTTTACTAGTGTAGCCCTTTCATTTGATACCATTTGAAGGTGTTTAAATTTCAATTTCTAATTTTGGCCCAAATAAATAAACAAATAAATTCCGTACGAGTCGAACTAAATAAAACCGTTTAAAAATAGTAGACAGACGGAGAATAAATACAAAGAAACTTTGTATTACATATATTAGACATTTAGTTTCCTAGTTTTAAATCAAGAATTAAAAATATATTAAATTATATACATAATTTCATAGCAATCATGCGTTTTTAGTTAATTTAAATGGAAGTTAATTTGTTGACTCGTTAATGAGATCGATATTATTATATACAAGTGAAAAAAAAAATTGTTAAATTTGATTTAAATGAGCAACTGTTGAGTTTCTGACTTCTCAACAGATCATCATTCAGAGCCGATAGTAGCTTTTCGAAGGCGCATGTAAATTCTTTTCTGAGTAAAGTGGATTTGAACAGAATCAAATAGCAATTTGCTTTTGAGACACACATCTCTTTTCAGAGTTGATAAGCTGTGTACCTAGAAGAGATAAGCAGTACATGTTTTGAATTTTTGATTTATGATAAACTCGATTATTTCTGGTATTTCATATCCAGTGGCGATAATGAAAATTTTATAATGATCTCATTTCATCTGAAATTCAAACCCGTGACCTGATATAATCACAGTTCTCAAAAACAGATCTAATTCAAAGAAATAAACAGAATGTTAAGTACTACTATAAGGATATTTTAAAATAAGAAAATTAAAAAAAAAAAACAATTTTTATGAGGTGTCAAAAAACTTATTTCTCCCTATAAAAGGTCTCTGCATAAGGCTGCAGAGGATTGAAGGCGACTGAAAATAAAATGAAAGAATGTCACAATTCTCCACAATAACTCTTTGGACAAATCAAATAAAAATAAAATTGTACAATTTTTCTTTCTGTTGGTATGTGTGACAAGAGATATTATTAGTCGCCTAGAATATTTATTGAAATTATATAACGAGGATACGAAGCAAGTAGTAATCAATTTATCCGCGTAATTGTCCATTAATAAAGGCAGCGGTCCTGAACACAAGTCTTTATTCTTAACAGCCTTACAATCTTTTCATTCTATATTTCTCGTTATGTTTTATTGAAGGTTAAACGTTAAGAAAACAAAAGTGACAAATGAGGTACGTTTATGAAGTTATAAGTCAATAAAAACATTAAAATAATAGTCATTAATCCACGTATATACTTTATAAGAAGGATTACTGCGTAGCATAGGTCACCGTAGCACTTTCGTAGCAATTACGTAACCGAATGTAGCACTGTGTAGCAATTTTTGTCGTTTCAGCCCATATCCACTCACAACAGAGTATAGGCCTTCTGTAAAAATATCTATCCGATAATGAATACACCATAATCGCCATGTTTGGCAGGCAGGTAGTTGATCCCAGTGTTGTATTATGGTACGCAGAGGACGCTGCTGAACATCGTCTGAATAATTGTTCGTGAGCAATGGCAATCATTCATAAATAATGCAAAAAGTGTGAATTATAAAATATTTTATCTCGAAAATCGAATCCGCGATTTACAATCGCAAGTCCTAGTTCTCTGCCACGTAACACAGCATAAAATAACACTGTTCAGTTTAAGGTGATTATCCCATTGACTTAATAATAACTTAAACAAGGTTACGTTGTTTACTTTCAATAGTTTAAAGGCTTTACCAAGAAAGTTTTAGCTCATACTATCTATGTTTATTTTGGAAAAATTTGACAGCGGAGCTTGGCTTAAATTTGGTTTTTAAAAAGCACCATAACGAAATGTTTAATCATTTCAAACACAATATTAAACGGAATATCCTTCAAACATTTATTTACTAACGTCCATTATAAATGGCATAAGTTGGCAGTCTATGCCCTGAGCTAACAAAAGACCCATTGTAGTCCATTGTATTATATGATATAAACTTTTCCATAATTTATTATGTTTACTAAAGGGTGATTCGATTTAGTGCGCCCCTTGATAAAATCCAGTCATTCCTTAGTAAACATTTGCGAAGTAATTTATTGGTTTTGATTTGAGCTTTTGTTATCTTATTACGGTATTTGATTTGAGCCAAGCGAATATAGCCCATATGTGCTGACAGTTACGGCTTTTAAAATTATCATCATTGTCATACACATCCCACCGCTGGACATATATCGCCCAAATACCTAACCCACTTTTGGATTTCCAAAGATACCACTTACAAGCTGCCTTCCGAGCTGCCTTTCCGAGCGTCTTCCGATGACCTTAACAAATTAATGACTACCAAATTTTAATTTTCAAAATGTTCATTTTACAATCTATCTTTATATTCTGTAAAATAATTGTAAAACACTGTACATATTTATGTGCGACTTTTTCATTGCTTTTTTTAACTCAGACCATATTTTTTGAAGTTTTAATTTATTTTAGATTTATTTGTAAGCTACAAAGTTAAATGTCGGGTGGTGTTACATCCAAAACAATAAATAACATAATTTTTATATTTCTGCGAATTTGTTAAAATAATTAATGATATATTGCAACTAATATGTATGTATAATAAAGTTGTTGTTTTAAATACGTGGAAATTTTTTTAAATAATTCTATTTTCAAATTTTATTTTTTTTCTTACTTTTAAACTGGTAACTTTGTTAGTATATACGGTCGGCTATTATCGCGGCTAATTATTAGGCTTATATTTAATTATACCTCCTTTTTGAGTCATTAAATCTAAGGGTCATGTAGTGAAGTCTTGTCGTCGTCAGTTTTACAAAAATAATAATACCGGTGAACTCGTGCATCTATTAGGGTCAAATTTTTTGAGGAAGGGGCCCTCTCCGCCACACACCTCTTTAAATAAACATGGCGGATGTGATATCAGGTTATTTCTCATTGCCTAACACTCAATGTCAACCTCTGAATTTTTGTGTCTAGCCTTCGTACCGTCATCGGTATAAAATAATATGATGGTTAGTTGTAGGTGTAAAAGATTTAAATTGGTGAATGTTTAACTTTTACACTTACTTAAAATCATCCTATATGAAGTGATCACTTTGAATGTCGATTTAAATGCAACAGACCAATAATTTCTGATAGTAGTCTACAGGGATAAATAGTAAACAGTAATTAAAACAGTAATTGAATTTAAAAAAGGTTGTTTATTATTTATGAAACCTCTGATTTTTGGATAAAATGTCGTTGTTTCAAGCCATTAAAGCCTACTGCAAGGCATAGGCGTTCCCCAAAGTATCTAAGGGGGATATATCGTAAGCGCCACGCATGGCAGGTGGATTGGCAATCGCAGTGCTGTATGGTATGCAGAAGATGCGGCTGCCCATCTTCTGAAGGCTTGTTTGTGAGCACTGTCGATCCAGGTGTGAATTATATAAGTTTCCCCGAGAATCAAACCCGTGACTGTCAGTTGAAATTCTAAGTCCTTACCGCTGGGATACCGTTACTCTAAATATAGGATATACCATATAATTAACTGCATATGAGCAGTACATTTACCTGTTTAAAGTATTTACGTATAGATATACCGATCATTTTTTGTGTATTTAATAAGAAATATAAAGCAATAGAGTATGGTTTCGAATTAAAGTCTATTGCTATGAAAACTTATTGTCTTTTAAGCGATCGCTCCGGAGTGTAAAATTGGTATAATTCGAGCTCGCCCGTAGACTGTTCTTTGATTACAGCGCTCGTTTGTGCTACAGATGCATCCGGACGTGCTTTTTCACAGGCAATTTTAAATGAACCAAAAACAAGACAAAATACTTCGCTTTACATCGATTATTATCAAGGAGTTATATAGATGAACTGTAGTAATTTAGGTTTAATGTATAGTAAAATTAAAATTTAACCGCTGCAAATTCAAAAGCTTATGTTAACACAGGATTATTATTAAGGCTGTATTAAAGCTTTCATGTTAATTTTGATGAAATATTTTGAGCTTTCATGTTGATTTTTATGAATGATTATGATGCAATTTTAAATGAACCAAAAGCAAGACGAAAAAATACTTCGCTTTACATTGATTATTTTCAAGGAGTTATATAGATGCAATGTAGTACTTTAGCTTTAATGTATTGTAAAATCAATATTAAATTTAAAAGTTAAAAATTCAATTGCTTATTTTAAAACAAGATTGATTATTAAGGCTATATTAAAGCTTTTATGTTGATTTTGATGAAAAATTTGGAAAAAAACTCGTTAAAAATTCTATAGACTTTCTTTCCGTCATTTTTATTAGCATCTTACCAGTTTTTTTTTAATTTTCCGCCTCAAAAGTATCAAGTGTTATAATTGATTTGATTTAAGTTGATACAAAACTGCTTTTAGACTAGTGATAGCTCAGCGGTGGGTGGTTGAGACTTCTGATCGGTAACGGGATAGATTCCCGAGGTAGTCTTTTACACGGTGTCATAAGCGTTTATTACACATGATGTTATGTAGAATGTAGATATTTTGCAGGATGATAATGTGTCTACATATATTTTTTACAAAGTTAAATCACTTTGATTCTATTGTATATTTATGTATTTATCATATTTTTTCTAATTATCAATAAAAACTGTGTAGCTGTCAGTTTGTCCTTTCCATGTATCCCTCTTCTTTTCCTATGCACGCCTAAAACCGCCGAGTGAATGGGCTGTGCTGTGAAATGGCAACACTGACGCTTATGTTGTAAAGTGTGACAAAACTTAGTTCGGCCTGTCATAGTTGTTGCGACAATATCACTAACCGCATCCGCGCCGCGTGTGATTATTGTTGTTATATACAATATCTTATAATATGTTTTTTTTTTATTTCACAAATAATTCAAAAACTTAGCGAACAAACAAATAAACCAAAAATAAAGAAATAGTTTAATTCACACGAGATTCGTTACACACACACACACTCACGCACGCTCACCCAGACATACACACACAAAGACACATATGTACATATATGTATATATGTGTGTGTGTATATATATATATATATGCATGTATATATATATATATTTATATATATATATATGAATAGAGAAAGAGAGAGAGATAAATAGGTAACGGATATCTCGCAGTGTTAATTTTTTTCTGGACTCCTGGTAATAATTTTCAATAGTATAAAGTCTGTCTGGAAAGTTTTAAAATTAAATAAATTTATTTTACATTTGTACAAGCTTTTATCAAACGAAAATGTACAAAAGAAAAAACGTTTAGCAATAAGATTTCATTATACACCATACATTACAATAACTGACGGTCATCTACTAAGACTCGCACACGTTAAAGAGGAAATGGATGCGACAAATTGCGATAATTTCCTACCGTCGCGCGAGGTGACAGCGTAGCGGCCGGGCAAATAATACGCGGCCGTAATAAACGTTAAGGTAACGCCCCCCAGTCGGCAATAACAGTGAATCATGATAAAAAATGTGAGAAGTAACCTTAACCGCGGCGGTCGATTCCTGGCATCCTGTTTACATTGGCGCGTACGGTTTTGTGCCAAAAGCTGATCGCGAAACGTTTCATTGGCTTGCCAACTTGCATTTTTGCACTTTGCTGAAATATTGCAACAGGATTTTTCGAAGCGGGACACGTTTGAAATTATTCATATCGTATATATCATCGAGTTATGTGACCTAGTTGAAATATGCTATTTTCTAACGTTGCTACAAGTTGAGGAAATTAAAACCGAATCGAAGGTCTTGAAGGCTGTATCGGAAAAATACAAAAGAAAAAACGTTGGAAAAATAGCATTTTATCAGACAGGGATTAGTTTGAAGGGGATGAAAATGATTTGGAAGTATAAATAAAGAATCTACATTTTATAAACAAGTTACCCTTTCTTTTTGTTTATTGATTTTGATTATTTAATGGAATCAGGCGTTACCTTACGGAAGTCCATCCTAACTAAGAAAAGGACCAATATTTAGCCACTTCCGCACATGCAGTGGTAGTAGTGCAACAAAGTGCACCGCCCGCCAGCCCGCTGATAAATGCGCATGCGGCAAACAATGCGAACTACACAACTGCTAACGTCAAATTACTCAACACGTGTTTCACCCCTCCACAGGGCATCTTCAGGAGTTATGTTACACCGATTAGTAACAAACAGAGTCATCGCAGACTCTGGGCGGGCGGTATACTTTGTTGCACGACTACCACTGCATGTGCGGAAGTGGCTAAGTATTGGTCCTTTTCTTACTTGATTTTGTTTAATTATTATATTTTGATATTGATTTAAAAGAACAAATAAATAATTAGATTTTATAAGCAAAATCACTTTACTTTTTGATCATTTGATTGTATAGCGGAATTTGAACATGTGACCTACGCTCGCAAGTGTCAGTTCCTTACCGCTGAGTTACCACTGATACGTCGAAGTAAATATTCGTACATATTCGCTTGTGTTTTCTACAAGGCTCCGTTTTGTACCCTATCGTTTTTATCACAGTATTACTTATATATTAAATGTATATTAAACGTCTCAAGATTAGTAGATCTGTTTACAAAATATCATTGCTTCATGCATTCAATATAAAACTATGCATGTATGGAACACAATATCGTTTATATGAACAGCGGTTTAAATAAAAACATGCATGTAAATATAAAGTAACTGATATACCCGCGTTCTCTCGGCTTACGACTACGCCCTGTGACTAATGACAGACCACCAGGCAAGTGACGGGAAACATTTTCCATACGGGTTTCAACTACACAAGATTTATGTTTACTTATCAGTATTCTGTAGACTTTGGAAACATTCGTATGTAAGAGTTATTTTATGTAAAAGAGATTTACATCTATGTACATACTCATCACAATACCTCTAGAACAGTGATTCCCAAAGTGGTCTATATCGACCCCTAGGGGTCTATGACAACCTGCAAGGGGTCTACGACAGCGAAAAATAAATTGGGGGTCCATGAAATGAAAATGGGGGTCCACGATAGTGGATCTCAACACACACTGATAGTACCTATTTACTTACTTCATACTATCTTATAATATCAAAACATTTACATTATTTATAAAAGTACCTATGAAGTAAAAATTTATTATTTGTGTTTATAAAATTGTGTAAGTTGTACGATGTTGGTATTCGCTTTGTGGTCGCAATACATTTTGAACTTGTAAAAACCTGAGAGTTGTAATCTCAGAGCTTCGCTACCTTGCACAGACTTGTTCAATTCGTTACTCTATAAATACAAATGTGTGACAAATACGTTTATTCATGTGTGTCTACATGTGTTTTTCCTTTAAGTTTTCAACACTTAACTTCACTACAGTTAAAAATTTACAAGAAATCAATATCAGGTAAGTAGGGGTAGGGGGTACTATCCAACACGGATCACAATCATGGCAAGGG
Organism: Battus philenor; assembly: GCF_028537555.1. Lineage (NCBI taxonomy): Eukaryota > Metazoa > Arthropoda > Insecta > Lepidoptera > Papilionidae > Battus > Battus philenor. The sequence goes on from NW_027181704.1 coordinate 1,476,370, forward strand.
GTCTACGACATAAAAGTTTGGGAAACTCTGCTCTAGAACTACAAATAAAAATGAATGAAATAATTTAGTAATTCTAAAAACTTTAATATTTCAAAATCAAATGATACGTAATTCGAAATTGAAGGTAATTAAAACATTAAAAAATGTAACTTCGTATAGTTCTAATCGTTTTGACGAAGACATTAAAATCGAAAGAAAATATGGAGTATGTAAGATGAATTGGTCGCACGACACGTAATGTTAAAAACTGAACATTGTAAGGGTGTCGTTAAAATATATTGAGGCGTATTTTTTCACTTAAACACATACAAAAACGTGAGCAAAGAAATCGTAAATATAAAACAAAAGCACGGAAGGTAATGTCTGTGGAATATAGTTAATAATAATATCAAAAATGTATATGTGCAATAGATTATTTATAATAAAAGATAACATTATTTTTTATTTTCAAAACTCATAAAGTTTCTAGTAATAAAACGGCGAGTTTGAATTTAGAATTCTAGTTTTCAACGTAGATTCTGTAGAGAGATGAAGCCTACAGACATTGTAACACGAACACCTATTCCGAACTAAAACAACGAAGAAAATTAGATACGAGATTGAGATAGGTTCCCCAGGACGACGTGAGTGGCTATTAAAAACCAATCAAGCGTCCGCTCCGATACCGGGGTACCGCACAAGCACTCGATGCTTACTTATACATCAGTATCACTGATGGAATTATTTCTTCATTCATTTTTCATTGAAAGCTCTTTTTAAGATTTTAGTGGTGTAACGCTTCAAGCTTTTGACTTAAATTTATAATTACGGGCTATATTTCTGCTATAAACATAATAGTGACTTGACCCTTGACCACACACACACACACACACATAAATGTACATATAAATGTGTGTGCATTTATATGTACATACGTGTGTGTTTGTGTGTGTATGCCTGTGTGAGCGTGCGTGCGTGCGTGCGTGTGTATTTGTGAGTGTGTGTGTGTGTGAGCGTACGTGTGTGTGTATGTGTGTGTTACGAATCTCGTGTGAATTAAACTAATTCTTTGTTTTTTGGTTTGTTTGGTTGTTCGCTGTTTTTGATTTAGTTGTGAAATAAAAAACGTATTGCGGCGCGGATGCGGTTAGTGATATGGTCGCAACAACTGTGACAGCCGGAACTAAGTTTTGTCACACTTTTCAAGATAAGCGTCAGTGTTGCCATTTCACAGCACAGCCCATTCACTCGGCGGTTTTAGGCGTGCATTATAAAAAAACAGGGATACATGAAAAGGACAAACTGATAGCTACATAGTTATTATTGATAATTAGTAAAATTATAATAAATCGTACAGATCACAGTGAATTAGAAAGACGCGCATGTACTTTCTGATGTGTTTATTTTAATTGGTCATTGTGTAAACATCATTATCACTTCATCTATAGCATATCTCTAAAACATAGGCCTTATCTATAAATTACCAAAAGAACCTGTTAGAAGCGGATTGTATCCAGCGCCTGCCCACAACGTTAAAACCGTCGTCTACTCTTACCGATTCGTAAACATATTTAAACCTAATTATTTTAACATATTTTTGATAATAAAAATAAATTTCAAGTAGTCAGAAAATAGTCCGGGATACACTCTGTCATCAAAAAGTAAGTTGAAAATGTGGGTAACATTTCCTAGGTTGGTAGGACCATCTATAACATTTGCCAAGCGTCTGTTTGCAGTGGCGTAGCTAGGGGGTGGCGAGCGGGGCGGCCGCACCAGGCACCACAAGCAGGGGGGGCACCAAAGTTGAAAATAATTTTTTTTTAATTTTTTTTTTATTATTTTGAACCAAAAAAATTATATATTAACTATATTCTGTTCTGAATTTTGAAATTATTTAGACTCTTTAGAAGGGGGGGGGGGCACCATGCCCCAATCTGCCCCAGGCCCCATATACCATAGCTACGCCACTGTCTGTTTGTTAGAAGTTAAAATATAATTTGGTTCAACCCTAACCAAATTGAAAGATTTTCTCGGTCTCAAATGCGCCTCCTAGACCGGCGATAAAGTACACAATTTTTTTTGAAAAAAAAAAAAACGCCTCAAAAAGTCAACTCGTATTCGTTTCGTATTCGCCCAAGTTGGCTCCGTGCGACTTCCAGCTGTTCAGAAAACTGAAAAAGCTAATGCAAGTATTAATTTTTGACATGATTAAAAAAATAAAAATCACATCGAAGGTCTTGAAGGCTATATCGGAATAAAATATTCCGACTGTTTCGAGGACTGAAAACGTTGGCAAAAGTTCGTCTTATCGAACGGGGATTACGTTGAAGGGAATAAAATCGATTTGGAAGAATAAAAAAAGAATTTATTTTTCATGTACAAGTTCACCTTACTTGTTGGTCACTTTTTTTTCAAGAACGTTTTAAAACATGAAGCACTAACAGAAGTTACTGATCAGTGTGAAACAATTATACTAAAGGAATACACAACTAAGATAAAGTACAATGACTTATTTTATGAAATAATAAGGAATTTATTCAGAGTATTTAACTTATATGCAGCGGTAATGATAGCGTGTGATACAACTGAAATCTCTTTGTAACTGCTGAAACATTTCAAATCACTCAAGATATAACGTCGGTTGATTTCTCGATCAAGAACTAGATTTTTCGTAGCATGATAGGATCTTTTGAAATTTAGTTGGTAAAAGAGAGGAGACTGGTGGATGAAGGTGAACGTCAATGCATTTAAAAATTTTAGGGGGGTCGTCAGCCCCGATCTCAGCAATCGGCCCGTCTCTCTACAATGAAATAGACATGAATTTAATACGATGTATATATATAATCGAGAATTTATGTGATTCCAATTTGACCAACGTTTAAAAGGTTTTTTTTTTTAATACTCCTTCTCCATCTTGATTTCAGGACAAGGATATGTACCTTCCTATTTTCACCCTCTTTCATTCTTTAAATTTTTTCTTTTTTCTCCCTCTTTAATACTTCATATTTTCTATCATTTAGTATACATTCAACATACAGAATTAACCCACATTACATTCACGCATCGCCTCCCATCCCTCGCCACATTTCCTGTTACGGGGTTTTGTTACGCCTAATTACCTCACAAGGTTTACGAGATTGACAACAGACCTTTTCCTTACTTTAAGACGATAATAAATACTTCAATGTATATCATATATAGGATGATCGGATATAGGTGTAAAATTACTGTAGATTTGTCTAAACAAAAATAACTGTACCTGTCAAAACAGACATTTAAAACCATTACTACCTATTTATAATCATATATATATTGAATTGATAAGATATTTTGAAGAGTTTTAGAATTTATAATTGCTGTAGACAATATAAATAAATACATTAAAAAAACTTTGAAGTTAAACGGTTTTTTGATAACAATATTGTGGTGGTTGTAGAAAAATATGTACCTAGTCCGCCATAAACGGAACGGCGTCCATCTTGAATTTTAAATTTTGACATAATCGTCGTGTTTTACTAGTGTAGCCCTTTCATTTGATACCCATATTGAGGGGATTAAGGAAAAATATGTAATCCGCCATTTTGTATCGGCGGCCATCTTAGATTTATAATGTTATTGATTTTATTATAATGTATTGTCATCTAAATTAAATGTGTGTACCAAATTTCTGATCAATCTGACAACGGGAAGGTGCTTAAATTTCAATTTCTAATTTTGACCCAAATAAATTCCGTACGGGTCGAACTAACTAAATAAAACCGTTTAAAAAAAAAGAACCTCGCGGTATCTACGTTAGTGATAATTATTGGTTTCTTTAATATCTCCAGTTCTCTATGGGACGCCTGAGCTTGTACTTGTATAGGTCAAGATGACATTTAAACTGTTTGAAACATGAACAAGATATTTCGAATACTAGTACTCGATGTGCTTGTTGCAAAATGTCAATTGCACTAAGAGAAGTTGGTCTACACGTATTGTCCAATTACATCGGAACGCGTGCCGTTGTATTTTCGAGACGATGGTTGGAGCGGCCATTTTGAAACGTCAAGAGTTGAATTGTAAATTTTACAATCCACTTACTTTGCGTTGATTTATAGTTTCCCATTTTAAATTTATGCTAACGTTATATATACACACATATATATATATATATATATATATATATATAACGTATAGTTCATCAATATATATATAACAAAGGCCAATTTTTTTTTCAATTTTCACACGAGTAATATGCATTATTATTACATGGCAGATTAACCATAATTGCCACGCTTGACAGGCGGGTTGGCGACCGAAGTATGGTTTTATAGTACGCAGAAGACGCTGACTATCCTCTGGTGTTGTCTCAAACCTATTTGTGGGCAGTGGAAATCCTATGTAATTAATACACAGAGCATATATAAGAATACAGTCCGGACATCGAACCCGGAACCAATGATCATAAGTCTCGGTCCCTCACCTTTGAGCTGCCACTAATTCTTTATCGCATAATATTAAAAACGGCTCGAAAAATGTTCTGTCAAAAAGTTCGTGAAGGTCACTTGTTGTAAGTATTGTGACTGTCTCAATTCACATAAAGCAGAGTTGTAGAAAGATACATTAACTATAAATTAAGTTATTTTATCTAAATTACCTGAATTGAGAAATTGTTTCATTCATATCAGTATTAAGTTTAGAGAATTAGTGAAGAAAATTCTAGACTAAATACCGCACGATATGAGTAAAGGACTGTTTGACGGTAGCTCGAAGAATTGCTCGTTAGAAGGGGCAGTGAGCTGGGTACATCGCTCGTGCAATCGCCTGTTGGGTTCGAAAGGTTCTTGGGTGGCAACTACAAGCCGGTGGACGCGTGGGTTGGCCCCCCACTACGTAGACCGACAACAATTATTTATTTTCTTATTTATCTAAAAGTTGTGAAGAAGAAGCAGGAAAGAACACAACAAAACATATTTTAATAAAGTTCAATATAGATTTACTAAATACATATACACTTCATCAGACATAGCCTAAATGAAATCAAAATAATCCGGAGATATCACTGCCCAGGGTTGTCATTTAAATATTTATTCATTGAATAATAAGCGCTTTCCGTTAACATATATATATTCCCAGAACAGTGATAAGTAAAGAGAATGTTTTAATGTACGAATTAATGACAAGATAACGATCAACTTAAAGTAAGTTATATTACTTAACTATTACAGTAAACAGTGTCACATATCATCTGAGCTTATACACTTAAGACATGAGATAGTACCCACTTAATAACATAACTTATTTGCTCACTTAAACTTCAGAAATGTGGTATTACAACTCATACATAATTTACTTAGAATTGCATCATTTTATAACATGTATGCGCCATTTTTATACGTATTATTAACTAACTAGAAATTTATGACGGAGAAACTTGTTTTAATGTACTAGTTATAAAAATGATTAGTTGGTGAATCAAAACTACGAGAGGTAATCGACAAGGCAGACATATTTGTATTAGCGTATTTGTAGTAGTTCAGTTCGATTTTTATTGAACAGTTAAAAATAATTTCTTAACATACAGCCTGATTGGTTATAAGAGAAAATTGTAGTACATCATTAAAAATCTTTTGAGATATCACATCTATTTTTATCACCCTATATATGGTGATCATTTTAAACTAAAAAACGACAAAACAATAATGTTAATGTGTAGCAGTTCTAATTTTGAAAAAACTTTTTCTAACTATACTAACATTAAGTTATTTATTATTTCTAAACCCATTAATTTTTGAAATGGTGCACCATATATATTGAAAGCAAATAAGATATATATTCACCCTTACATACTCTAGTATAACTTGTTGAGGAATTGGAATTCCATTCTATATTTGTTGAATGCGTAACGACAGAGGACTTCCTCTGATTAAACGACTTCGTTTAGATGTACAACTTGTCAAGGTCCAGACAATGGAGTTTCTCTACCATAAAAGGATCTTGAAAGTTTTAAGAAGCTAAGGTAAACTTTAAGCTATTAACAGGTTCTAAGCAGTGATAGCTTAGCGGTAGTCGACTGACTTGTGATCATGGGTCGTGGGTTCGATTTCGGGAATAAAATGTTATGTAATTCTCACTTTGTGCATAAATTGTATTATATGGTCACTGCTTACAAACATTTTCCAGAAAATGGACAGCAGCATCCTCTGTATATTATAATGCCTTACTGCGATCGTCAACACTCCTGCAAAGTGTGGCGATTTTGGTATATCCCTTTATAGATATATTTGAGGGAAGCTTTTGCCTTACAGTGGGTGTCTATAGGCTGAAATAACAAAGAAATTCAGTAAATAAATTAAAAAAAAAGTTAAATAAATAAATCGTTAAAGAGTGTAACGAATTTTTATGAATATAATAAACCTTTCTTTTATCTAACTATATTTAATGACTTGGTTTCAGATGAAGGCTTGTTAAATAGAGTTCTCTTTCATGTCTGTTTAAATTTTGACTCTTTTATAGATCCTTTTTTCTTCACATAAATGATTTAAATAAAAAAATCTATTTTAGATATGTATTAGTATTTGATGTTTCAGCAACATTATGAGGTAACACTAACTTGTGCGTGTTTAACGTGGACAAGACTCAAGATGTTGTGGCGGAGTTTAACAGGTTTGGTAGGCTATGTTAGAGACAACACCTAGCTAAAAAGCACATAAATTAAATCACTTGGATGAAAGATAGACACAGTTTATTTTAAATGTCATCCGCCTACAACTTCAGATACACCAGCGCCGTGGATTGACAGATAAGTGAAAGCATTTTGACAACAGTGATTATTTCGCTACAATGCGATTGCAAGAATACGACAACTGCCGCGCAGATACTGGCGTACAACCTGAGAATGGCAGTATGGAGAAGAGACGAGGAAGTGGTCGCACTAAACGTAATGTTTAAAACTGTACATTGTTAGGGCGTCGTGAAAAATAAACAAGATATCAATGATTTAAGAACCTAAGTTATAATTTATGATAGTTTAAGAGATTATGCATAAAGGCAAGTAAAAAAAATCGTAAATATTAAATGTAATCGTAAAAAATCACAGGCGTTAATGTCTGTGGAATGTAGCAAAAACTATCATCGGTATGTTATTAGCTGATAGACTCTTACTGCAAGACCTGCCATCCCCAGAACCATGGGAGAATATACTAATCACCACTCTTGGCAGATGAATTGGCGATCGTAATGTAGTAATATGGTACGCACAGGACAGTGCTGCATCATACTCTTAAAACTTGTTTTTGATTAGTGACAATTCTATATAACAAATGCAAGTTTCAATAATATAAGATTGAGGATTGTTGAGGAATCGAACCCACAACTTACGATCGTAAATCTCAGCTACCTTTACCTATGGTCATATCAATTGCACTATATTCTTCTATACAATATCAGTAAATTAATAAAAAAGATGAACGAAATCAAGTTATAAACTTTGTAATATGACTAAAAATCCAATATACACTAAAAGAAGTTTAAGTTTAGAATTAAAAATAAAAAGACGATAGGAGAGGCGATATTAAATCCGGACAGATCGCTCGTGGCGCTATCGGTGACGTGAGTGGCTATCAAAAAGTAATCAAACGAACACGTAACATCCCTTAAGGGCGTTATGCCATAGAAAAAAATATTTCCCTTAACCTTATATGTACTCGTAAATTATTTACGGATATTAACTTGAACTTATACTTAAGAACGTACACGTGCGAAATCACGGATACACAGTTGCAACAGTTATTTGTACAGGATGATTGTTTCTGGTGTAATAGCTTTGAAATCGCAAAAGATTTAGAAAATTGTAGATAACGGAATTATAACATGATAAATCGTTTTCGAAATTCGAATTAATTATTTTTTATTATCTGTCCCTACAGACACAAATAGAAGACATTACATTGTCGTTTTCATATATAAAAAATAAATGAATGCAATATATTTCAAGTTGATCACTTTATATATGTATGAAAACAGGTATAAAAGCCTTAAAGGTAGCCTTAAAGCTTTTTGCTGTCATAGGAGCTAAACATTCACTCTTTAACCAATCGTCATTCAGTCTTCTAAATTATTTAAATTTAATTATTCCATTATTTATATATTTCAATAGACGAAAGATTAGATCAGGTGAAAAGAAGAAAATTTGACGAGTATATTATAAATTTTATACAACAATGTTTGCAAAGTAGATTACAATTTGGATGGATATATATATTTGTATATATATATATATATATATATATATATATATACGTATTTTTCTTGGTCATGCAACGTAACTTGAAAACGGCTTTACTGATTTCATTTACCTTTATATATAAGTTTACTAATATTTTAGAGAAGGTTCTTATGACAAAATTCAGTTAGAAATGCGGCTTACAGTTTAATATCGATAAATAAACCACTTGGACAGTGATTGCGTGTATCTGACATTAATTAGGAAAATCTATGTTTTCACATCTTTTGTATATAGCCCGTTCCCGTGTTGGAAAATTTATTTACTCACTTGAAAATGTAGTTAACAAGTATTAACAAAAAATAGTATTATCACTTAATTTATTATAGTTGTAGTCTTTTATATTTATTAAGGTTTTAATTGACTATTTATAGGTAAAACAGTACAACGTATATCAGGCCAGTATGAATTTGATAAGAAACATTGCGACATAACATTTGAAAATAAGTAGCACCTTCTTACGAGCAATTCTTCGAACTATCAGCATTTCTGATTTCATCTCTCATCTACTCACCTGCTTTTCATTTATATTGTAGTAATATGTTAGATAAATTCGAAACTAGTAAATAGTAATATTGAAGCAGTTCAGTTTAATTACGCTCCACGATGAAATAACAAATTTTAACGTCACATTCGTACCGTATAGAATAACAAACTTAGACATGTGTGCATAGAATAATTATGTAAATAATCGTCAGTGGATTTTGTGGTGGGTAAACACGGCGCTTTCGCTATATGAGTCGGCTCTACCGCTGTACAAACAGAAAGTGCTTTCAAACTATTTCCTAGCGAGAATGCCTTCGGTTTATGTACGTTTCACATTAGTTTTGATCGTATTATGTTAATATTATTATATGTAAGATAATTAAGAATTTATTTATGTTTTTTAATCTTCTTATGATGTGAAGCATTATCATGTTGGTGGTTTTTTTATCTCCGATTATTACTAAACTACACTCTTTGGAGGTCTTTTACCTTAAATATACACACACGTATATATATATATATATATATATATATATATACATATATATATTACTTGTATAGGAGCTGGTTAAAATAGTTTTCAAATTTGTAGACTATGTACTGCCAGAAGTTAACAGCTTGTCGCATTCAAATGGAAAAATAAAATTTCGGATTGGAAATCGATGGAAAAATCTTTAGTTTTTGCTGATAAATTAGCTTTGCATTAACAATAATAACCTATAAGAATTCACAGATAACCTATATAAATAAAACAAATAACCAATAGCAATATAATAAATGGCCTATAACAATATAACAAATAACCTAAAGAAACAAAACAAATAACCTATAACAATATAAAATATAACCTATAGTCTTTTAATAAATAATATATATGACAATATAACAAATAACCTATAGCAATGTTACAAATAACAATTGACCATGTAGATATTAATAATACAAAAATGAAATTAATTAAGGATGATCGAAGAGTATCTTATAACGGCTTTCAAATATGTATGCGGATAAAACGTAGTAAGCAAACATGTCTCTAATGGCGTCATTTAATTATAATTAATTAAATAACGCTTATATTACTGGATTTTTTTAAGATATTATTAAATTAATAAAACTTACTAAGCCACGGCATTATCTTTTATTTTGTTGAGAATATTCTTAAGTTTCGTGAAAATAATTTCAGGCGAGTATTTCGTAGATTAATCAAAATAGGTAGCAGATCACATAAAATATAATACAGTTTAACATACACTACGTTTAATCACTTTTGATGACCAATAATTGGTACCTTTTTTGGTTTTGGAGGGGAAATCATCCTGATTTTCAAGATACCCTGCTGTGGGGGGAGAACAGGGTCATGATAGATTCCTACCCACTAAAAATCCATGTGATGGTCACCACACTCTGCAATTTATGAGGAACCATAGTGTTAAGAATTTTTTTATTATGTCCAAAAGCCGCTGTGAAATTTTTGATAGTTCGTTCAGGGTTATGCGTTGTAAACTCTACCACGGAAACCCTCGTGGTGCGTCAAGATGTAAATATATATATAAATATATATATATATATATACTTATATATATATATATATATATAGGTGTGTGTGTGTGTGATTATATACAAATATATGTTTATATTAACTTTAACATAATTTTATGAATAAAATATATACCTTAATCACAAGACGTGAAAGATCTGTATCACTTTTATCTATATTCGCAGTTTATCAAAGTTTAATCTATTTTTTATTAGTATTCCAATTTATTTAAATTTAACTAACAAAATATGTAAATAAATGATGAAAACGTCTAAAATAAGCTGTAAACATTTAAATTCTCGTCACATCATTAATTTCTTTAAAAAAAAGGTCTAAAGGTTCCCAACACAATAGGTCCACTCAAAAGGACGAAAATTATAAAAGAAAGCATAATAATCTATTGTATGCCGTTAAAGTACATTTGAGCATTCTCCAGGGCTGTCGTAGTCTGGGCGCGTTCCATTAATCAAAAAATATCTTGGCGCAAAACATAGCCGGCTGCCTCGTGTTTCGATGTTAACGGCTGTGACGTAACATTTAATTATGACGTCACTGTCAGCTTTTTAAACTTTTATTATTATTTTTCCTGTTTATCGGTATTCTACAGACTATATATTGGAGAGTGTGTGACTGAATTACACCAAATAATTACCCCATTTCCTTTCTTCCATCGGACAACAAGACATACGGATTCACGTTATCCGTACACAGTTGAAATTTCCACCCGCTCTATTTTTTTGTTTAATACTTTTATTATATGAACAGCCAAGGAATAGAACAACTTACTGGCGTCATTGTTCCATAGCACGTGTAGTCGTGGACTTAGATCAGAGATTTCTAATAAGACCGATTAGAAGCGTTTTCCAACTACCTTAACATGGTCATGTGTCCAACTTTTGGATGTAAATCCTATCTTCAATCACAGCAAGTTCAGTTCTAGACATAGGTCTTCCTCAGAGATTTCCAATAGTATCAATAGTAAACATTTTCCAACTACTTTTACATGGTCGTCTGTCCATCTTTTGGATGGAATCCTATGTTTCATCATCGTTATCTTCACTTCATTCATAGCAAGTCCAGTTCTGGACATAAGTCTTCCTCAGAGATTGCCAATAGTATCAATAGTAGACATTTTCTAACTACCTTAACATGGTCATCTGTCCACTTTTTGGCTGGACGTCCTATGTTTCATTATTATCATCATCGTTTTATCTATGGCATGTCCATTTCTAGAATAGGTTTTCCTCATAGATTTCCCATAGCGCCTATTGAAAGAGTTTTCCAATGACCTTAACGAAGTCATTTGTCCATCTTTTAGACCGACATCCTATGTTTCATCATTCATCATCATGATTACAACCATAGAAAGGCCTATGCTGCTTTTAGGCCTGCCCTATAGATTTCGAAAAGGACTAGAAGGGAACAGCTTGCCTGCTGGAACTTCAACTTTTCCATCCGCTGAGCTATACCAGTTACTTATTTTCATCTACACATCTCCTCATTCCTGAAACAATCTTCTAGAGAAATGCTGACTAAAGGTCTGTCCATGATTCGTTAAGCGACTTTTAGATGTTTACCAAATTATAATTTAAGGACACGTGATATTTTTATGAAGTAAAAATTAAGCAATATTCTCTCTTGTTACAGACTCAATCACGCGTTAGCTGGTCTTAGGCCCTGGTGGTGGCATGTATGCAACGTGTCCTTGCACGCTGCATGTTGTGCGCTGGTCGCCAGGGCATGCGTCACCGTAGCCCACCTGCAACGTCCATTCGCAGCTCTTGCAGCTCTGCTCTTTGCAGTACATCCTGTACATACAGAAGCGGTAATTATGATTCATTTAGTTTAGATATAGTGATAACATATGGATCCTAGACGTGGTCACTTAGATGGGCTTTATAAGAAGGTTCAGGGTCAACCAGAGATCAATGGAGAGGGATGAGGAGAAATGAGGAGATCCATATAGGTAATAAACACACTGAAGTAGCTTAAATAATTGCTTGTCTGATGTGGAAAGGTATATCGCCCGTACAACCTATGACCCAGGTCATCGTGGCGATTTTTGGAAGAGGTGCCTATGCCTTGTGGTGGGCGTCAATCGGTTGCAGAAAAAAGAAGAAGAATGGCATTGAGTAAAAGTATACAAATCTCTGGAGCGGCACTATGGATATATATTCATTAGAATTCCTCGCTCGTTAAATTGAGTAACATTTTAGTTTGGGTTCAATGTTAACATGTTTTTATGTCATCTAGGATGTTAAGTAAGAAAAGGACCAATATTTAACCGAATCTTATGACACAAAAAACTTTACTTACTCAAAGACTCTGTGTTTGGCACTAATCGGTGTAACATAACTCCTGTAAAATGTCCCGTGGAGGAGTGAAATACGTGTGGAGTGATTTAACGGTGGCATTTGTGTAGTTCGCATTGTTTGCCGCATGCGTATTTATCAGCGGGCTGGCGGGCGGTGCACTTTGTTGCACGACTACCACTGCTTATGCGGAAGTGGCTAAATATTGGTCCTTTTCTTACTTATAGACTTCCGCAAAATAACGCCTGATTCCATTAAATATTCTGGGTTTTTGTCTACAGTTCTGGAATATGTTTTTTTCTTTACAGGTTGCCGGTGTAGTAGGTAGAGCAGATGTTCTTGCCTGCATATTTTTTCTCTCTTCACTTTTAGTTTATCATAGGTGAGTATATACGTTCCAATAATTAATTTTTCCTTGCGAAACATTATAATTTTATGTAGTAAGTGCGCATAAAAAATTAAATCTGAAACTTTGTACTGTTGCATTTCAGTACAATAATAAGTTAAATTTAAAGACATATTACAGAATGATATTTATCTATACAAATAAATAAAACTGGAGTGTCTGTTTTTCTTGTTAAATTTCAAGATGAAGTCGCCGGGAATAATTTCTATATAATAAAACTTAATTCAAGGCGACCTTTTGATGAAAAATTAATACGACAAAATGTTTTCTCGTATATATTTTTGTAACATAAGAGCAAAGTAATAATTATTGTAGATAATACACATAAAACTACATATTTTATTTCATAAAATATCTGAAACGAAAAAAAAAATTATACTTTAAATATATTTTAGTTAAATTCCACGCGATCAAAGTCGCGGGCACAGTAAGTTTATTGATTAAATGTCTAATTAATTTTAATTAATTTTAATTTAATGATCGATGAAGACTGATCTTTGTATTATTAAATGGCAATATAAATTTGAGCTCGTCAACTGCCAGTCGTGCGAAGTTCATAGCATGCTGTCAAACGTGCGATGTTCACGTCGAACTGTCAAATGTTATGTAGAATATTGTGTTCATGGGTCATTCTTTACAGAACAGTTTTAACTTTGAATTTCATGGATATATTGGCGAATTATTTACTCACGACTTTCCTTTTTAAATTTATATTTTACTTACTTAATATTATTTCTGTTTATCCTTTTAAAATGAATATCTTCTTTTTAGACCTGCAAGTGGTAAGAAATGTGTCTGGCTGAGCGTGATGCTTGGCGCACTCAGCATGCTGGCCAAGGAGACTGGCATCACTATACTACTTCTGAACCTGGTCATCGACTTCTATAGATGTTGGCCGTTTGTCAAGAGGTAAAATGACCATACTTGTTTTTTATTATAGTATCTGTTGATATCGCCGATAGCAGAAGTGAGCAAACTTTTAAATAAAGATAGATAGGAAGAAAGAGAGAAAGAATTTTTGAGTTACGAAAGAAGCAAGATTAAAAAAAATCTAAAAATTATTTATATCCAATAATGTTACATCCTTGACCCACTCGTGCTAGGGGAACAAAAAAACACTTTAATAAATATTAAAAAAAAATAAGCGGGCCGCGCATAAAGTAACATCTATTAATAATTTAAAAAATTTTAACAATGAAATTAAAAAAAAAGATTTAAAACACAAAATTTTAATGCAAAAAAAACGAATGAAAAACGAAGAAAAAAATTAAAGTACTTGAAATTTTTAATCAAAAATTTGGCAATGTTTTTTCGATACACTCTGATTAATATTAACATTTAGTAACTCAGTCTGGATTTTCAGTTTGATCGGATCAATGTCATGGTGCAAAATATTTTTTGAAAGAATTTGTATTCCTAACAGAAAAATAATTTCATTAATTTTTTCCTAAAAAAAATTAAATCGATATACATATCTCCATCTGGTAAAGATCTGCAGGGATCTGGTAGAGAGAGAGAGATAAGACCTCTTGTACTGCTGTATACAGTATTTTTTTATTATCTGCGGTGTACAATTAAGTGTAAATAAATAAATAATTTACTCTGTATGCCAATCACTTCCAATTCAAAGTCTTCGGTAACTAATTAATTTGATAAAAATATATTGATGGGAAAAAATAGACAAAACTAATTCAATTTTAGAAAAGCTTGGTGGGCAGCATTATCATATTTATCGGGCCGCATGTTGCTCACCCCTGACCTATAGTATAATAATAATAGATAATTTTAAACATTCATTCAAATAATTTAAAAGGCGGAGGTGAGGTACAGCTAGAACACGTTAGATAGGAAAATCGTAATATTTACATTTTACACGACCTAACGCAGAGGAAGCGACCACATCACTGACGGCGTCCGAATTCAAGTCGCCGTTCAAATTTTATTTCGAACGGTCTAGAATGTTTTTTTTTATAAAAGTATTGTTGCCGTAGTGGCCTAAAATACAAAGTGTGAACGCCACAGACTATTAAAACAGACGAAATAACATAAAAATAATTTAAAATAAAACATTATTTATTGAATTTGTTGCTCAGGATGCATTTAAAGTATATATCAGTATCAGTATCAAGTATACATCATAAGAGAGCTCGATAAAAAATCACACACACGTACTCACACACACACACACGCACACACACGCACACACGCACACACGCACACACGCACACGTGCGCACAATCTCATATATATGTAGAAGCCCACAGCAAGTCATAGACCTTCCTTAATGTTATCTATGGGGGGATATACCATACATATATCAGGCGTATGCATGCCATGCATATACATAGATAACAGAAGACGCTGCTGCCCATCCTATAGAGACTTTGTTTGTGAGCAGTGACAATCCTATATAAATGTAGAAAGTGTAAATTATGTAAAATCCTATCCGGGGAATCGAACCTATCGATCTACTATCGCAAGTGTTAGTCCTCTATCTTCTGGCTACCTTTGCGCACGTAAACAAGAAAATGTATTATTTATTTTATTGCAGCCTTTTACTTTTATTTTTCGTATACTTATAATATGTAATATATACATATAAGCAAGGTCAATCATTGTGGCGATATTTGGGGTGAGTGTACATCGTAGACATGATCATGATTTTAACAAAACAGAGTCAAGAAAAAAGTTAGCATTGTAAATGTGTTACTAAAAAAAATTGTATTATCAAAAGCTATTGCATGTAAGACGAGTCTCTTTACTTTCCTTTTTTATAGATAAACAGTAACAAAAGGCAGTAAGAAAGTACTAACTTAGAAACTTAGAAATATAAAATTAATTACAATTGTTACCTTATAACTATCTAATTAATAACATTAAATGATTTAAAGTCAAACAATGACAAAAAAAACAGAAATCAAAGATCCAGCACATTCTGCAGATCACACCGCAATAATTACGAGTCACAGCAAGCCGTCACGTTCCAATGAAGTTTAAATTGTATTATCAGTATTATATATGTTATATATTATGTATATTATATGAGATCTTTAAGTAAAGCTAAATATTAAAGTACATCGCTTATTCAGTGGGATTTCTTTTGTAACACACATTTTCTAATGAAAATTCCACGTTTAGAAAAGCTTTCTAGAACGCATTGTTGCGAATGTTTTAAAGTTTTTTTTTTCTTTTCCCATCGGTCCGCGCGCTTTCGTAGTCTTACGGTTTCCGATCGCGGCTAAATGTGTTTGTGAAACAATACCGACCGGCGAGATTTCGCGGTAAAGTTTCTAGAAAATTCCTTTCTGGTTTAAAAATACACTGAAACAAATATTTGTTTTATGGTTACACGATTTATTTGTTTATAACAGTTCTATTGAAGTGCAAATTAAAATACTCTCTTTCTTACTTTTCTAAGCCTTTCTCAACTATCAAATTAGAACTTCTTTATTGCTCTCCTCCTTTCTCTATCTGCGCAATAATGCTTGACTCTTTGTGATAGTTATGTGCCTCTTGTTTGAAATCACTAAGAAAGTAAATAAATGAATTAATTAATCACTCATATCTTCCTTTCAAAGAGAAGAAGGGGGGAAAGAGAGAAATAGAGCATGGAGGGATGAATTTAATATTATTAATCATTCAAATTTGTTTCAATAACATACTGAATTAGCGTAATTCATTCTTTCTGCATTTGTGATAATTTTAGACAAAATAATAAACCAAGTTCGTACATATAAACAAAATTTTTTTTATTAATGTTTACTATCTATGTGTAAAATACAGATAATGCTTGAAGAGACAAAATCTGTAATAGAAATAAGAATCAAATTGAGCCATTTGTAGCACAAAATTATAAATGAATTACAGCCAGGAGTTATTTACCTGTCGTATTACAATAGTTTCAAAGTGATCACTTTATATATGGTAATTGGAAATAGGTGTTACGTTTGAAGTTTAACAGGTTAGGTAGGCAATGTTAGAGACAACACCTAGCGAGCTGGAGCACAAAAATTAAAACGCTTGGATGAAAAATAGACAGGTTATTTTAAAAGGCAACAGCCTACAACTTCAGATACACCAACGACGTTATAAATTATTTTTAAGCGAATGAAATAATTTTTATATTAAACTTTCACCACTCATTTGTAAATATTAAACATTGATATAAAATAGATATAAGATAGTCTTTAGTTCCATATTCCATCACAGAACTAAAGATTTAACACAAATTCATAAAACAACAACACATATGTCACTTGACGCCGTTCGCCATTATTATATTTCATAATATTTTTCGACGTGAGACGCGGTTTTGACAACCGCCTACAAATCATACGTCGCGCGTCCTTTGTTTTTGCGCATGCGTAGACCGATGGATTGACAGATAAGCGAAAGCATTTTGACAACTGTGATCATTTCGCTACCACGTTAATCATTCTGTATGAATCAAATTTTGTACTAGATTTATTGTTTCAGATCAATTTACTCGTGGAAGATCGAAAAGAAATGCACAGGTTTATCGATACGAACGCTAAAAGTTTTACTGTCTCTAGCGTTGTTGGTATGCCTTCGTCTCGCGCTGTTGCAAGGAACGTGGCCTTCCTTTTCACCCCAGGACAACCCAGCTGCATTCCATCCCAGTTTTTTAGTTAGGTAAATACATAACAAAATTTTAATTTTTAACTAAAGATATTTTTTATCGGTCCTCGAGTGGCGACCACGTGCCATAGATAGACCCATACTAGGTAGACTAATGGCTTAGTCAAGGTCACGGAAAGTCTCTAGATGCGTACAGCGCAAGACCAGTTTTTATGGCAATCTTTTAGGAAGCCTTTGCTCTACAGTGGGAATTTATCGGTTGACATAATAATGATGATGATGATGAATTTTTTTTGAAGAGTGAAGAGTTCTCACTCACAGGAGACACAAGCAACCTTACTAAGAATAGGACTAATATATAGCTACTTCCGTTATGCAGCAGTAGTCGTGCAATAAAGTGCACCGCCCGCTAGTCCACTGATAAATGGGCATTCACGGAACATCCTCAGGATGTTACACCATGTTTCACCCCTACACACACATACGAGAAACACGCGTTGAGTAAATTAACGGTGGTAGTTGGTTTGGCATTGTTTGCCGCACGCGCATTTATCAGCGCACTGGCGGGCGGTGCACTTCATTGCACAACTACTGCTGCATAGCGGAAGTAGCTATATATTAGTACCTTTCTTAGTTAGGATGAACTTCCGCAAGGTAACGCTTGAATCTATTAGATACAAATAACCTTCCTATCAGTTCTATTGATCTGTAGAGCATATCTGTGTTCATTAGTGGACATCTTTTAAGCTGAAAAAATGATGATGAAACCCTAACTACTAGTATACTAACTTAGTAAGTTCGATAATTTACTTGATGGTGAACTTAGTTGTATTCATAGTAGTTTTAGATGGGTAACTGTAACAGTAATGTATTTTTAGATTGATGACGTTCTGCTACCTTGCGGCATTCAACTGGTGGTTGCTTCTTTGCCCCTGGACGCTCAGTCATGACTGGCAGATGGGGTCGGTGCCTCTGATCACAAGCGGCTGGGATCCTAGGAATCTCCTCACTTGCGCCGCGTTCGGTGCGCTGTTTTTTCTATGCTATCGATGTGTCGCCGACATCGAGGTAAGTCACAGGTTTAAATTTATTTTTTCATTGTTATGAGTATTTTCAAGAAGTCATGGAAGCCTACCTCTGGCTTACATCTCTTTGAAGGATTATTTAAAAATTCGCAACATACTTACGTAATTTCTTTTAAATTCATTAAGTCCAAAGACATCAATTATTCGTAGAATTTTAAAGAATTTACAAGCAAAGTAAAATAAATGTGTTCAATTTTTAATATTTAAATTAAATACTCAATATTTGATGCTTTTATTTATATAATTTCAACAAATAAAAAGTAAAAAAAAAAAATATTACCTTTTTTGCACAGATTTTGAATAAGTTTTCTATTGCATTTCGCGATACATTTACTTTTTTTTACTTATGGATTTGGCTATCAAAGAGGCCACCCCAGCTTTATATTGACGTAATACTGTGATCAAAAAGTAAGATGAATTTGTTTATAAATTGCAATTGCTTTTTTCATTTTTTTAAATCCATTTCAATTCCTTCTATGTAACCTCTCCGATGGAACCCACTTTTTCTAGCGCTTTTTCCAGTCTTAGAAATAGTAGGAATTGTTTTATTCCGGTATAGTCTTCAAGACCTTCTTTGATTCGATTTTTATCTCCTTTTGAATAGCCTAGAGTCGCACAAAGCCAAATCTGGCAAAAACCGTAGTTGTGTAATGATATGAGTCGAGTTTTTGACGCTATTATTCCAAAATTAGTGCGAATTTTGGTGCCGGTCTAAGCGTGACGCGTTTAAGATATACCATCCTCCAAAATGGTTTAGAAAGAGTCAAATGATATTTCAACTATTAACAAACATATGCTAAGCAAAAATATTACCTGCCTTTCTAACGCCCAGGAGTTTTAAATGACAATTTCACTTTACTTTTTGATAACAGAAGTACATAAGTAAATGTGCTTTAAAAAGCGTTTTTCTAAAGCGTCGCATATGTCCAGACGTATCGATTAATTTTATATTCATTTGTAATAACAAATAGGTGGTTTTCGCAGATACACCGCCACACGCCCGCCGTGGTCGGGATTCTGCTGCTAGTAATTCCGTTTGTTCCGGCCACCAATCTACTCGTCACTGTCGGCTTTGTCATAGCCGAACGGATCCTTTACATTCCCAGGTATTCGTTCTTTATTTCAAATCATACTATTGCACATTGGAATATTGGAAGTCTGGGAGTAAATGCTACAAGGTTCGTTTCTCAGTGAGCGAAACCTGATATATATTTAAATAAACAATATAGATTGAATAATCTAGTATAAAAGGTTCTCGAGTGACGACTAAGATCCGGTAAATGCGGCATAGGTAAATCGCCCACTAGGTAGATCGGCGATATACTCGTAGTTAAGGTTGCTAGAAGTCCCTGGATGTGGGCTGAGAGGCCTATGACTTGCAGTGAGCGTCCACCGCCTGAAATGAAGAAGAAAGGTGAAGAATGGCTAGGAATATGGTCTCTATTTACTAGATAACACTTCGCCATATTATTATTAAAGAAAGTTAAAACATTCAACGCATTAATGTAGTTTAGTACAATGTTATTAAAGTCAATTAAAATGAAATAGACCTTAGATGTGTAAAGTTGTTTTATGAGTCTAAATAGTTAAAAGTACTAGCTATTCCCGCGACTTCGTCCGCGCAGAATGTAACAAAAAAATTTGTTTATTTAATTATTTTGGTTTAAACTTTTTTTCTAAAATAAGCATTGCCTTAGTTACTTCTTATCACATCAGCTATCTGCCAGTATAAGTCCCGTCAAGAACGGTTGAACTATTTCTGAGATGTGTATGTATGTTCGTACGTATGTATGTTCAAATCCATTTAGTAAAAAGCGGTTATTTTAAAATTACAAACACACAAATTTCGTTTATCTGTATAGACAATATCCTAAAGAATTGTTTGTGCATTTTACTTATAGCGTATGAACTGAGAAAATGCAAATATTTTTTTCACGAGTAAACTGTAACACTGTACCCTTATACCAATATATACTATACCCTAGTATGATACGGGTTGAATCTTTTTAATCAACGGGCAAATTAATTTTTTTTAAATAAAGAACTCGTCGAGTACTGCCCTGCGCTTGCTGGCGTTCCCAGTCGGCCAACCGTCCCAGCGTTAAACGCACGTAGCTCGCGTCACCGCTATGGAGATAGTTTTCTCATGTGTTTTCTGCTTGGACTGAACCTAAAGATCTTTAAAAATAATATACAAGTTTTATTATTCCAGCTAAATAATTAAATACAGAAAAATAGGAATCGGAAAATATAAGAGTTGTGACACGAGCGACGCGCGTTTAGCGCTGAAACTTTTAGCCGACTGGGGATGCAAACACGTGAGTCGGTCGTAGCGCTGAACCGCACTCGACACAGAGCCGCACTCAGCAGTTATTATATTTTTTATGCAAAACAAAAATAATAAAGATAAGAACTGAAAAAAGCATACATATATTCAAAAAATTGTGAGAAATTTGGCATCGTTTTTTTTCGATACAAACACATGCAATACGTACGCAGCTTTCTAATAATGCATCACTCAGTTTTGACGAGTAGTTATTATAAATCAATTGTTTAGCATGTACTACCATTTCATAATAATTAATTTTATAACAATATATTGACAGGAGAAAGTCGATTAAATAAAATTAATTTTAGAAATGCTTGCCAGGGCCGCCTAAACATGTTTAAGAGGCCGCTTGTTTTTCATCCCATGTATAGTGTATATTTATTATTGTATCACTATAGTGCTCCATTCTTATATCTGGGAGTATAATATACTGTTACGTACTGTGGGTTCTGACTCGGAATGAAACACCACTGGTTCACAAGAAGTCCGTTATTCACAAATCAGATGGTCACCCTACTTTAACACAAAGTATACTTAGTTAGCTTATTCAAAACTTCGCTTCCAAATCGCTCAAGAAATGACTATCCAAATAACTTACCAAATCGTCACTTTGTATCACTGATCGTAGATCTTAATCTTACAACTCCAAAAACAACACTGAACTGTCGATATGGGGAGTACACCTATTTATACTATGGAGAAAGTTCTAGTAAGTTTGCGATAGTACTTGGTTAGAATTTCCGAGATCCGTACACAAATATCTATAAATAACTTCAAGGTCACGCGTGTTTATAGCACCTCTTGATCCTAGGGTTCCGTGTTTATTGTTTAGAGGGTTTTGTAACTCGTGCTTTGTTGTTACAAACTAAGTAAAAATATTTACTTATCCAGTCTTCTTTTGGAACATACATATATATACAACATATTTAAATAAAACATGTATAATACATTTGGTGGAGCATAATTTTTTATTCATATATGTGTATTGTACCGCTGCACCACTTCACCACAGAACCAAAAATCTATTGAACTACCCGTGTACTTTTTTATCTATACCAGAGTTCCCCAAACTTTTTGTGTCGTAGACCCCTTGCCATTTTTTTCCGTGTTGGGTAGACCCCCTACTTACCTGATATTGATTTCCTATAAAGTTCAAAATGTATTGCGACCACAAAGCGAATACCAAAATCCTACAACTTACACAATTTTATAAACATATATAATATTTTTTTTATTTCATAGGTACTTTTATAAATAATGTAAATGTTTTGATATTATAAGATAGTATGATGTAAGTCAATAGGTGCTATCAGTGTATGTGTTGAGATCCACTATCGTGAAAATGGGGGTTTCATTTCATGGACCCCTAAATTTTTTTTCGCTGACGTAGACCCCTTGCAGGTTGTCATAGACCCCTAGGGGTCGATATAGACCACTTTGGGAATCACTGATCTTTACCATTATGTCACTGCGTACTATCATATTTGAATAAAAAAAATTCTTGAAATGGACTGTGAAAGGTAGAAAGGTATTTAAATACGCACGTATTTGTTCATAACAGTGTCGGCAGTGTTATAATAACGGCGTATGGAGTTCAGCTGATCTGGTACTCCAAGCCTGGTGCGAAGGTCTTCCTGGTGGTTGGACTCGCTGTGCTGGCGGGCAGCGGAGTTGCGAGGACTTATCGAAGGAATGCTGATTGGCGAGATAGAGCAACGCTTCTCAGGTAAGTAATATTTTTTTTTTATTTATTATTATGTCACCTGAAATTCTCTGCAGCCAAATGCCAGATATCTTTTATATAGTTAAAATATTTTTCTATTAACATATTATTATTATTACTACTCTCGTATTATATAAACAAATTATCAGTTCGTCCGACCAACGAGAGCTTCTAAATTTATTCATGCTTCATTATTTTTTTCCTAGATAAATAATATTGTGACATGAGACGCAGCGTGGATAGGTACCACTAGGTAGACCACTGTTATATGCGCCAGCACATGACAGGTCCTCGTGTCGATATTTGGGCAAAACCTTGCAGTGGGAGTCTTACATTATACATTATACATTTATAAACAAATTTATCTTACTTTTTTATCACAGTATTACGTCAAGATAAAGAAGAATTATATAAAAAATAGAAATAATTAAAAAGCGTTTAGCAAGCAAGTATATATTCACTCCTTTAAAGCGCCTATATCCAATCCCTGTGGAATATATTTTCAAATGTGATTTATTCTCGCATGTTTAACGCAACACGATTGAGCCTTTTATCAATCTTTAGTAGAGATTGATGACCCTCATAAAAAATTTCAATGTCACCCTGAGAGCAATGATGAAGGCTATGCTCTGAGTTTCGTTACGAGTTCGAATCAGAAATTAGAAGAACATCACCGGCCACCAACATAGCTCCAAGAATTACTCATCTGTAGTGGCAGTAATTAAAGCATGTTCATTCTTCTCTGATTTCTTGATGTTCTCCTTTTGATACCAGCATATGCTACCTTCAAAGATGTCGCCTATGTCGTCTGTCCAAATAGAGTTGGGCCTAATCAGGCTGCGTCCACCAGCTCGTGCTCATAAATCAAGAAACTTTTAAATATAACATAAATGTAATAAAAATATAATATATTGTTGTAAAAATACGAACACTTTCATAGCAAAGGAACTTTTAGTAAATGATCGTTTGCCGCTGTCTACAGTTTGTATAATGGTTGAATCCAGATGTAAATAACTTTTCAAATGTGTTTTGTTTAAGGTCGGATATAGTCACTTTGCCGCAGAACGCTAAACTGCACTACAACTTCGCGAACTTTCTACGCGAGACGGATCAGCAAGACAACGCTATCAAACACTATAAAGAGGCTTTGAGGTACAAAGATATTTACCTTACTGAAAACGATATTACTTTTGTATTGAGCTCTTTCTAAGTTATTCATGTAAATGTTCAAAAGCCTTACTCCTTTACTTCCTGTAGCGCAGCAACTATTTTGCTTCCTCTATGATCCTTTCCTATCTCGCTTTATCATTCTATGCTTGTCAAAATTATTTTCCTTTTCCACACTTATGTATTTTTCCCCAATACAATCTAATCACCTCTTTTTTTACTAGAACATACCAAAACATTTTTAAACCAATTTATTAATGTTTAAATATACAATCAAGATAAATAAAAGCCTCCGCTGTTATCCTAATAAGTTTTTCAGTATTACTTTCAATATACGCTTATATCCTTATTAATATACGCGTTTGATATAAGTTTACATATCATAATACAATATCATAAATATCTAATGGATTCAGGCGTTACTTTGAGGAAGTCAATCCTA
Source organism: Battus philenor (assembly GCF_028537555.1). NCBI lineage: Eukaryota > Metazoa > Arthropoda > Insecta > Lepidoptera > Papilionidae > Battus > Battus philenor. Next base: position 1,500,698 of record NW_027181704.1, read on the forward strand.
AGTAAGAAAATGACTAATATATAGCTACTTCCGTTATGTAGTTAGTATTATCTATGTAGCTACAAAGCGGAAGTAGCTATATATTAGTTATTTTCTGACAATATCATAAAACAAAATTAAATTAAAAAGTAAAATTAAAATGGTAGGGAAAATCATCACATATAAATAATTTATGTATATATATACATATATATAAATATATATATATATATATATATATATGTGTGTGTGTATATATCCTGTTCATGTAATAAGTAATAATATACAATTTTCTTGATGCGCAATGATTCTTGATCATCTTAATATCAAGGAGGAGCGTGATCCGGAGAAGAATAGGTTGTATTGCGAATAAGGAGTGAGTGAAGTCGGTACTAGAGGAGGGACATCTAAGTAGACGATTGCTCGAAGAGCGTCGTGTTTTTTCGTGTGTACTGGCTACGAACTGGAATTGAGAATCTATTTATCTATATACTTTAGAATCAATGGTCTAGAAATTTTGTTTGAATAAAATTAATTTTGAAAATTTTGTTCAAAGGTTATGGCCGACGTATTCGAGCGCTCACAATAACATCGGAACTTTAGTGAGTGGCGTCGAAAGAGCTGAATATCACTTCCTGCAAGCCATCAAGTATAATAAGCATCACGTCAACGCACACTATAACCTTGGAAAGTTGTACAAGTAATGTCAAAGTAATTATTTATTTATTCAACAGACAAGAATTTGTAGATATTCTGAATGACGATCTATACGTTCTTGATTTACTTTCAATTATTCTTAATGTTATATACGTGGAATGATTTATATAGTCAGAACTGTCCAATTTGAAGCCAGAATCAGATTAAACTACTCTATTTTAAAGTTACATGTTCCGTAGATATTAGCCTCCGTGAAATTATGTTTATAGTTTCAGATTTTTCGGCTCAAGTTTTTGCATATGCCAATGTATAAATTAGGTCTCTTATATTTAAAAGCTCTAACAATGACCAGTTTTTAAGGTTACGTTTCAAAACTACGCTTTTGGCATCCTTCATACAAGGGTTCCAAACGCGCTAACCTGAGAAGAGTCCTCAATTACACACAATTACACAAGAACAGGCTATTTTTTTGGAACCACTTTTACAATATCTTTCATAAAGGAGTACAACAAAATCATTATCACAGTATAAAAGTATTTTAACAAATTTTTTTCCAATAAACATTTTAATTTTATTACGTCATAATTTAAAGACATATCATGAGAGTATATTGTTATACGGTCCACAAAAAGTATAATTTTATTAAGAATAGAGAGATAATGGTACTGAACACGTGGCGTTTTAAAATATTATATATATACTCGTACTAGCTGATCCCGCAAACATTGTTTCGCCGTGTATGTTATTTCTAGGAAACATTAAAAAACAAATAAAAATAAGGGGTTGATCGTAGAGGGATGGAAATTTAGGGTTGTATGTATTATTGTATGCTGTATCATAAAAAAAATATTTGTCTAAAAACTGAAAAATAAAATTTAGGGGTGGACCACCCTTAAAATTTAGGGGGATGAAAAATAGATGTTGTCCGATTCTCCGCCTAATAATAATCTACTATTTTTTTTTATTTAACTGTACAGATGGTATTGTATTTAAAACACGATCATTTCAAATATTGTATATTTTGACACAGAAAGAACAGACGTACGGATAAAGCGATAAAGATGTTGGAGAAGTGTATTCTGTTGCGACCTCAGTTCGTTCAAGCTCACGTCGAACTTCTAACTCTCATACCGGAAATAGAGAAGCAGAGAGTACTAAAGAAGCTGACACAGCTGGAGCCTAATAATTGGGAATACCACGTGCTATACGGCAACTGGTACAAAGATAAAGGTAAGAAGGTTTTAGATTGAAACAGCGACATATACTGCGGGCTAATCATTTATCTCTACCTGTCCCACTTTATAAGGCTATATACATTACAAACTTCTCTTACTAAACAAAAGGTGCTTCTCAATGGATTTTAATATAGTTTTGGTAATTTTAACAGTCAAGACACTTCTTTGAGAGATAGGGTAAATCTCTGTCAGCCAGTGCAACACATAGGCCTGCCTTAAAAATATCTATAGTGGGATGTACTATAATCGCCACTCATGGCAGGCGAGTTGGCGATTGTAGTATGGTATTAGGGTAAGCAGAGGTCGCTGCTGTACATCCTCTGGAAACTTGTTTCTGAGCAGTGGCAATACTATATAATTAATGTACGGAGTGTAAACTGTGTAAGATTGTATCCAGAGAATCGAACCGTGACTTACGATCCCAAGTCTCAATGCTCAACCACTGGGCTACCTTAGCTCATATAAGACATTTTTATAATCAAAGATATCCCGGTTCTTCCACTATGTTATTTCTTACTTTTGTAATTAGTATGTGTGACTCATAAAGTGTACATCGTCCTAATATTAAACCACAATTACAATCTCAAGTCTTATTCAGGTTTTATTAATATTGATGATGATCGAATAAGAAATGAGGAGTTTCTCAGAACCATCACAGACGTAGCTCGAACAATTGCTCGTCTAAAGAGCAGGCAGGGTACATCGCTCGTACAACTGCTCGATTGGGGCCGAAAGGTTTTCGAGAGGTCTCCCACTAGATGGACCTACGATATAGTTAAGTTCGCGAGATCTCCGGATGCCGGCAGCGCAGGAGTAGTCATCTTGGTGTTTTTGGGGGAGGCTTTTATCTTGCAATGGGCATCTATCGATTGAAAGGAATAAGAAAAAGATGAAGGATTTAAGTTGTTAAAAATTCCATTTAAATACATTTTATTGGAATTTATTCATTAATTTTTGCTATCTGAATTATATCTAAGTAAGAAAAGGACCAATATTTAGCCACTTCCACACATGCAGTAGTAGTTGTGCAAAAAAGTGCACCGCCCGCCAGCCCGCTGATAAATGCGTATGCGGCAAACAATGCGAATCACACAACTGCCACCGCCAAATCACTCAACAGGTGTTTCAACCCTCCACGGGGAATCTTCAGGAGTAATGTTACACCGATTAGTGCCAAACACAGAGTCTGTGCGGAAGTGGCTAAATATTGGTCCTTTTCTTACTTAGGATGGACTTCCGCAAGGTAACGCCTGATTTCATTAAATATGAATTATATCTTGAGGTGTACCTCGTAAGAATTTATTTCATTGATCTCAAAAAAAAGTATATGTGGATTTCAAAGGTGTTTTGATCTAAGATGAACCCATGGGACTAAACTCACTGAACCTATGAATGAAATATAGATGTAGAACTTGCTGGAACTGGTTAAAAAGGGTGATCAGTCCATATCGTGGGTGGATGTTCTGCACTGCGACGGTCTTTACTCAAAATTCCAGAACGTACAAGCTTTATTAGTTATAATATTTAAAAATGTGTTATGACATTATTTATTTTTCCAGGTATCTTTGGGCCCGCCGCAAAATTTTATCTCGAAGCGATGCGTGTTACTTTTAAAAAGAGAAATATCGAAAGTTTGATAAGAGGAGACCTTATTTCGTTCCGCTCTGCCGCCTTAATGCTGAGAAAGCTCGGACAGAAGTCGAGAACGTTACAGCTTTTGACAAGGTAATAAAAAATATTAACTATTTTATTTTTAATATTTATTTTGTTAAGTTTAGGTTTTTATGTTACTTATTACTGTACCTTTATTATATCGGAACCGGAAAGTAATGAAGTTTCCGTCGATATATTTCACAGATAAAAATTGGTAAAAAAACTTTTAAGTTTAACCGTTTTTTAAACGGTTTTATTTGACACCCATATTGTGCTGGTTGTGAAAAAATATGTACCTAGTCCGCCATATTGGAACGGCGTCCATCTTGAATTTTAAATTTTGACATAATCGTGTTTTACTAGTGTAGCCCTTTCATTTGATACCCATATTGAGGGGGCTAAGGAAAAATATGTAATCCGCCATTTTGTATCGGCGGCCATCTTAGATTTATAATGTTATTGATTTTATTATATTGTAAATATAGTTTTATAAAGAATGCTTAACTACAATTAGCTTCCTGAATGTGAAACAACAACATTTAATCCCACAAATCAACATTAGCATAATATTCTTGAATAGAACAACATACTTTTTTCAATTGTATTTAGTTAATATCAGTTTTAAATCTGCCCAGTGACAGATCTAAATTTGATTGTGGATTTTATTGTACAAATATATACCTTGTGCAATAAAACAAAGATATCTAATCTATCTATATCTATCTCTGGAAACTTTTTTGTGAACAGAGCAATCCTTTATAATTAATGCACGAAATTTGAATTATATTAGATTGTAACCTAGTAATCGAACAAGCGACCTATGATCGTAAATCCTACAACTGGCTAATCATCTTCAAAGTTCATATAAACTACTATTGAGTAAATATTTTATTTTTTATTTTTAGTTTATTTTATTAGACTGTTATATACGATATTTAACAAAGTGTTGCTCCAGATGGCAGACTTGGAGGAGAGGATGGCCTAGCATGGCTGCGGCTCACATGTATTTAAGAGACTGGCGACTCAAGATAGAGTTGGAAGGTCGAGTACAAATTTACAGTAGAGCAGTGAATCCGATAGTAAGTATTAATATCAGAAGCAATTGATTTATAAGTTAATATAAACTTTGTAGCAACGATATAAAAAATATGGAGTCGTAAGTCCGAAATATAGTTCTATGTGAAATAAAGTTCACGGTGATAGTGTCGTAAGTTCTCCAGTGTTGTACTGAATTGACAAATTTTTTTTTTATTTATTTACGCTACACCTAAAACCACTTCTATTATTCGAAAGAAACAATTACACGCAATTTGATTATATGTTGATTTTTGTATTTGGGAGTTTCAAATTTTACTTTCTAATCACTGTATGCACTCGAAAATGTATATGACAGTTTTATATTTTAAGTATGGGGGTTCAAAAGTATTATTTATGTGTAATACAAATTGTATGATAAAGTGAGGGTTGGGTGTATAAAAGTTTTTTAGAGTTGGCCATTTTCATTTCATCATCAATGTGATCTCGGAGAGGTACCTCGGTAATCCGAGATGGGTACCTCTGTAGGGTGGTAACCACGTACACCGAAGTAATGCATGGACAGCACTCTTGTCTTCTTCCAGGCAGGCCATGGAGGACTGTAGGAATTGTTAAAATTAAGAACTGTTCAATAATAAATCTTCGTTATTACTCTGTTCAGAAATCAACAAAATGTTTCGACCACACTCAATTAGTCATCGAAGTAGCATCAGCTAACGGTCGCGGAAGTGAAAACAATAAAGAACAAGTTCACTATGAAACAAATCAAAACAAACCAGTCAAGCAAACTGAAGAACACGAGGACTATATCAAAAGTGATAAGACAGCGAATAGTGTTTGCAATATCAAGACGCTTAAAATCAAAAAACGCGGTCTATCAGTATCATCGCAGATCAAAACCACACACAACAAATCCGAAACAGGTCTGAAAGGTAAAAAATGTTCCATGCATAGAAAAGAAAAGAACTCTAAAGATAATAATATCATACCGAAGCTAACAGCGCCGCTCTCTGAACATATACTGATCAAAACGTTTTAACTGTAGCTTTGTTAAGTTTCAACGTGATGGATCGTATAACTGCCGTGATGCTAACAATTAGACTAAACTTGTCTAAGATAATTGAGGGTAGTTTTAAAATTATGCAGACAATATCGCATCTTGTTAAGTGTGAATTGAATTTAGATATTTTGCAAACGTATTCGTGTGCTTAAACATTACTTTTTTTAAATTCCAAAATACGATGATTTAAAATCGGTGTTTAGCACTAATCGGTGTAACAACTCCTGAAGATGCCCCGTGGAGGGGTGAAACACGTGTTGGGTGAATTTACGGTGGCGGTTGTGTAGTTGGCATTGTCTGTCGCATGCGCATTTACGAGCGGGCTGGCGGGCGGTGCACTTTCATGCACGACAACCACTGCATGTGCGGAAGTGGCTAGATATTGGTCCTTTCTTATTTAGGATGGACTTCCGCAATGTAACGCCTCATTCCATTAAAGATTTAAAATCGATCTTGAAAAAGAGTTATTTGGGTAAATCCCCGGAACGTATCATCTGATTTGCATAACAGGGGAAATTTTAAACGATGCTGGTAATCGATTTAAAAAAAAAAAAAAACATGGTTTGAAAATCGAACACATGGCGTATTGTAAAAATATCTAAATTCAATCTTAGATAGAAAACTAATTTAACACAAACATTTTGTAGGAAGATATAAAAGAAAAGTTATATTTTTGACAGAGAGTCGGTGTATTTGAAGGGCAATGCACCGTTTTTTTACGCTAGCATTAGAAATAATAAAAATTGCATATAAAGCAAATTTCTTAGCTATAACTGCCTGTATTCCTTACAAACATTTCTATATCATTTTTAATATCATATCTACTCGTAATACATCTTACGATAGATCAAAGAAGTTGTAGTTACAAGAAACTGATCTACTTTTGTTAACATGAGTTTATATTCCTATGGAAGATTGTAAAAGTATATATCAATATCACAATACTTCTGTCTACTTCTGTCTGCTTATAAAAAAATATGTCGCAATAAATCGCTTAAATGAATAGTTTGTTCTTGTACATATATTCTATTGAACAATGTTTTCATCACAAACACTATACACAAATCTGACCCAATGTTTGACCCATATAAATTACCTGGATGACCTTTTTTAATTTAATAATAAATGTGATAATAGAAGTGCTCAACCGTCTATAATAAAAATGCTATTTGTAATGCACGTTTGCGAAAGCTTTCCAACTGTTTTTAGGTCAATGTTGCAAATTCAAAAGCCTATAAACCAATTTAAAAAGCAAAATTATATATCTTAAATACCATTGTGAATAACGGGAAAAAAATAAATGCTTAATACTAATAAACAATATGGTATATGAAGCAAAAATTCATATTAAATGTATCCTTATTTAATGGTAAATAATTTCACGCAAATAAAATGTTTATGGGTGATTAAATAATCGTTTTTAAATTATAATCTGGGCGAATGTAACTGAAGCTGTATTTACAATAAGATGTATATAATAACTGTTAAGTATAAAAATAAAGGCACCCGAAAATGCTTTGAATGTACCGAGAAATAAACCATTTAATACATAACACTTGTTTCATTTTAATTGTGTTGTAACAAGCAAATCAACTCGTGTCGTCGTCGTGGTACAAGAGTTCTGTAGTCTACCCTATAGTTTTTCAATAAGATAGGTCGGAAGCACTGTATACACCTTTTCCAATGCTCTTCTTCTACTCCCTTCCTTCTACTCCCTTCTTTACTTCTCACGCTGCGTTTGCCGATGCGCGGTCTCTTTTTCTAAAACTTAATACTCTTGCTGTCATCTATTCTGCGCACAATGTGACCTGTCCACTGTCACGTTAACTTGCTAATCGATCTCGTAAAAAGAATGACAAAAAAGGAAAGAGCGGAAGAGAATGTAGTATATGGGAAAGGAGAAGTAAATAAAATAACAAATTTCTGAAAAAAAAAAATTTAAATTGTAAAAAAAGACCCTGTCATTCCAAAGATAGAAATCAAATTGAGGTCCCTAGAGGTCCCAAATAATGAAGCTATTAAAAAAGCGATATACAAATCGATCTCGTGGAGATTTCCCGAGCATAGCCTATACACGGCTTGTCTTCATTGAGGTCCGAAGTTTAAGACAATGTTTCTGCACCATAGATCTTTATTGATAACACACATTTTGGTTGGTTTGTAAACTTTTGTTTTTACCCATTAAGGGATATTATATATAGTGCATAAATGTCTGAGTAAGCTCGATGGGCATTTAGAGAGACGATCGGCTGGACTACGAAGCAAAGATTAGTGTCTGTCTCTCTTTTCGCAAAGACAGTGTCACAAGACAAAAACTCTTCTGTCTTTTGCAACTAAGCGGAATCGATGATGGTAAATGATTCACTGGCGAGGGGCTATGCGGTATAAACATCTTTCACGTCAAATTATATATGACGGAATCAAAGCCTAGGTATGCTGTAGGAGGCTGATAGAAGCTTGTAATTGTGGATAATGTACTCAGGGAAGTCCGTAGCTCATGTTAGATGGAAAGGTCAGCGGTGATAGTAGAGGTTTTTCTTCTCTAAGACAGGGCTGTGAGTTGCTGCTGGTGGAGACACGAATGTGTGAAAACATTCCCGGTAACAATAAATAGATCTTGGATGAAAATGAATTAGCAATGTGTGTTCTAGTCAGTGCAAGTCCGGATATGTGAGGGTTTTACTACACGTGTGTAGATTGATGAATTACTTATAGAATGTTATTTTTTGATTTTTCAAGGAAAATTTTCTATTCCAATTTGCATTTTGGAAATTTGATCCCAGGAAATGCTTGCTACTTAATAATAGTTTTAGTTTTTTAACAATTACTTTGTTATATAACATAATCAAAATATTTAATCATATACTTTTACTCTCAGAAACCGAACTTTTAAGCAATATTATAAAAAACAAAATAGTCAGGTCATAAAAAAAGGAGAAAAAATCTCTGATAAAAGTTATGACAATGGACAACAATGTAAAAAGTAATTGTAAATGCACAAAAAAAAAAAAAATTGTAAATAAGCAGTGTCCAGAGGCATTCCAAAATATGACATGCGATGTATGAAATGTAATAGGACAGAAAAGAATGAAAGAGAATGAGATAGATAAAGAAAAGAACAAGTAAAGGATATTGAGTGAGATAAAAGAAGGAGTACAAAATAAAAATTATTGTGTCAATAAATTAAAAAAAATATATTGTACCTATCCACCCATGACTGGAGAGGTACAAGATCTCAAAAACAAGGCCATAAAAACCTATTTCACCGAAGCTAATTACTTACATAACCTAGAATTAAAAATATATCAGAAGCTTTCTGCTTTACATAGCCTTATGTTATACACAAAAATCAGTCCTTTTGTACCTGAATTTTCACGAAAAAGTAAATTTATACAGAAATAACGATCGACTACCTATTATATTTGAACATCCTTCACATCCTTGTAAAGTCAATACAACCTACATAGCTTTTTATTATTTCTCTCATTATAACTTTCCAAGTATTTAAATACAGTAAAATAAATTTTGTGTCTTCTAAAACGAAATTCGTACTTTGTTAATGTAACAGAATAAATAAAATTCGTATGACATTACTTTTATATAATTTTATAATGTGAAACAATAAGTGGTTTTTATACACACGAATTATTATCAAAGAAAATATTGTAATTTCTATAAAATATATCTTCGTTACGGGAACGAGGAGACAGTCAAAGTCGCAGCAAGTTGCAGGAAAACGCAGGAAGTTGCAGGAAGTCGCAGGAAGTTGCAAGAAGTCGCAAGAAGTCACTGGAAGCGAGTAGATCCAGTCCAGTTACTTTGGTGATATCCAACGGAGGTCTTTACCTAGCAGTGGACGTTGGACTTGCGATTTAAAATCGAACTGTAACATGTCTGAAACTTCATTCCAAAACTAATTTAAATAAAAGTTCAATTGTTTAAATTAAATAAATTTCATTGTGATCATTTAACTTATTTAAATATTTAAGTAATTATCGACTATTACTTACAATAATAATGCTTCTATATAGATCTGAGTACATATACAAATTAGGATGAAAATCCTATTGAATAGGACGTCTGATAGAGATATGTTATCTCTACGAAAATACCTTCAACTCGTTTTATATTCGTTTACTAATGATAACTGCGTATATATCATTTATTTTCACTTTGCCGACGATGTTGAAGTCATTGCAGTCAATGATGGAACTCATCAAAGTGCTCGAAGGCCTCAATCAAGTCTTGCAGCGAGTGAGCCTAGATGTGAACACGGATAAGACAAAAACTATATCAAATGCTCATAATGAAACGCGGTCTCAATCTCGGCCTTATTTGCAAGGTAACACTCAAAGAGCCATTGAAATGGCTTGACGATAGATGGAAATCGCTTCCAAGAGGTTCTATTAAAATTATACGGGGAATCCTATATCTAGTAGTGAACATCTTACAACTGACACTATGATTTTAATGTCTTAGTGAATGAGAAAATATTTTTAAAAATATACAGTCATCAACACATTTAACATTTTGTTAACATTGATTCAACCTTAAAAAAAAATTAAATACTTTTATTTTATTTTATATTCTTTAATGTACACATTAAGATACATTTAATAAGTTCTACAATAATATACAAAAAAGTACAATGTGCGGTCTTATCACACAAGGCTTTACTTTCAATTAAAATTAATTATCAAAATTTATTAACAAAAAAAACAATCCGTAATTAATTGGCATATTTGTAACGATAAGTCTATTTAAATAAAATTGTGTTACTGGGTCACATATATAACAAACCTTTAGAGATGTTACAATAGATTTACAATATTAAAACTTAGTGAAATAAGGTCTAATTTTCATTGTAGAGGTTATGTGTATCACAAGACATTTGTTCAAAAAGACGATGAGACAATGTAAAGATTTTAGTTTATTTACATTTATCGAAATGTTTAAATGTAGTTTAAGTTCGAATATGAATGGTTAGCAATGTAAATAAATATAAAAACTAAACCGTGATAAGTTACAACAAGATATATATATATATATATATATATATGTATGTAAATATAAATATATATATAAATATATATTTTAAAATATATACGTATATCTCTAGCATTTCCTTTATAAATATAAATATAAATATATATTTATATTTATAAAGGAAATGCTAGAGATATACGTATAACTATACAAGATTAAAATAACTAAAATATTTTAGTAGTGGTAACTAAGTGGTAAACGACTGACGGCTGCAATCGTAGGTCGCGGATTCGATTTCCGGGATAAAATCTAAAACGTAATTTACTTATAAACAAGTTTCCAGATGATGGACTGCAGCTTCTTCTTTTTTAATGGCCCCCACTATTAGAGGCCTCTCGTACCCCTAATTAGTTGGGATCAGGGTCTTTGTTTACAAATAAGTTTTTCAGATTTTTCATCTTTATTCTTCACTCACTGTCATACTTCTCAATTTCTTTTATTCTTACCTTATTTCCATCACAATATCTTTCATTTTGTTCTTTCATTCCTTCTTGCTTTCATCGTCTTCCCTCCATCATCTTATTACTGTTAGGTGGCTAGGTACATTTTTTTATTCTTTATTTTATTATTTACATATTCTATTTTTTTATCACAGTTTTATTTGGGTTGTGCTTTCTTAATACATTACTACACTTTTCTTATTCTATTTTTCCTATTATTAATTGACTAATTATTTTATGTGCAGTTTTTAGGTACCTACTTATCTATACTGTTTTGTTTCTATCCAGCATATTCTGCGTACCATAATAGCACATTGAGATCTCCAACGGCCTTGCCAATCATGGCGATTATAGTATATGCTCCAAAGATATCTTTAGGGAAGATCTATGCCTTACAGTGGGGATTTATGAGCTGAAAGGGCAAATATATTTTTAAGTTTTTAATTTACTATCTATGCTATCGTGGAATATACACAGAGTTTTATGCCAATGGAAACCTGAAATGATATTCTCGTTGCTTGAAGGAAAATAACCTTTAAAATAAGTATTTGATTAGTAAGAATTCATGATAAAGTGTTGATGTTATAGAGTCTTAAGTATGTCCACTCATATAGCGGATAAGTGACTTTGTTAGGGTCAACGGAAACCGCTAGGAGAAGACTATATTTTATTTTGTGAATTTAACAACACGTATTTTTTATGTCGTCTTTCTCGAACATTCTTCTAAAATATCTATTGTCACTATTACCTAATCCCTAATCTACCTTATATAGAAGTCTTTACCATCTAAATAACACTGCTAAAATTAATTTTAGCAATGAAAAGAAATAGAAAACAATTTCAAAACGCATTTGCAGCGTCATAAATAAAACTCGATTGGCCATTTATCTTTGAAATTTACAATATTTTTGATCTGTATTGACAGCGTAGAGAAGTGAGCTATATGCTTACCAGTTGGTAAATACCCACGATATATTTTCAAGAATTAAAAAAACTTTGAATTTTATTTGGTATCAGTTTGCTACCAAGACTTTAAACGGTGATAATACATTACAATGATCACCGTTTCAACAATATTACGTCTGCTGTAGTGGTATCAATCACTGAGGCATCCACTGAAGACTATGCATCGACGTGGTCTCGAACCATCGATATAGCACCACGAAGGTTTCAGGAGTAGTGTGAACTACGGAACTCCGAGATCATGTACCAAAAATAGCAAAGCGCAAGGAAGATAGCATTGTTATTCCTAACCGGGAGATACCTTGGTCCTAACATCGAGCAATAGGTGATCATGGGGGTGTAGTGGGGGGTATTTATTTATTTATTTATTTACACTTTATTATACACCATAGATTATAACTAGAAACAAACAATTTATATAGAGGTAAACAAGAGGCAGTGTTATAGCTTGAGGCGATCTCTACCAGACAACCTTTGGATGGAGATGAGAGACCAGCAGGAGAGTGCAATTAAGGTAGGTTGGTTTATATATGTACAATATCACCTATTTTAGAGACCAAGAAGTTTAAGTGTGAATGAATCTCATTTAACCCCTTACCCTTACCCTTTATAAGTACTATTATATTTTCCTTACTATGGTTGTCTGTAAGAGATTGCCTTGAGTGATAAGACCGCTCATTGTACTTTTCTGGATATTATGTATCTTATCGTGTACAATAAAGAATATTAAATAAGTAAATAAAAAAAAATTAACCCTGTCTTTCCCCTAGAGGTAGGGTACATTGAATATCCGAAAAATTTCCCTCGAGATTAAAAATAAAAAGCCTCATGTATGTTACATATGTCACATAGGTTACGAGACCTGTATCCATGTTATTTCGACGAACTTAACAAGGTTGTCTGTTCAGCTTGTTATATTTCATACGCCTCGGTTCCTGGTATATGTTGAGTACAGAACCTTAAGGCAACAGTAGCTATTATTTCTGCGTGCTATGACTTCTCTACTGCCACTTTTACTTGCCAATCCACTGAGCTATGTTGGTTAATTTTATTCGTCTACGGATCTCTTTATGTCTTATTCGATCAATGTTAGCTTGCCGAATGTTATGATCTACGAAGGGGAGAGAGAATGCTTCCTCAGCTACTGCAGGAAGGTGGTAATAAATGCAATAGGTAAAAATAAAACAAACACTAAAATATAGAAATAAAAGGAATACCAAAAATAGTACAATAAATAGTATAATATAAGATGATAATAACAAAGAAAATACGTGTTAAATATTTGAACAATAAATAATGTTACAAAATAAAATAGTAAGGAAACTTAGAGTGTAGTGGTTGAGGATGGATGTACGGCTAATGGAATGAAAGAGAAAGACTGGGAAAATTGTAGAATGAAAGAAACAGTACGACAGATAAGATGATACATGAAAGAGAAGAATGATAATAATAATAAAAAAATGAATAAATTACTAGAATTAAAAAGTCCCTGTCCCACACAAGATAGGAGAACGAGAGGTCCCCAACAGCGGGGACCATTAAAAAAAATGTTATGATCAATGGATATATTTTAAAAGACGTAACCCCTTCAAGAATATACTCTGATTTAAAGTTAAGCTACCTTCCAAACTTAAAGTAGTATTACCTCCACGTTACGGTTTATTTTGAAATATCGTTTTAACAAGAGTCTTAAATGTTTAGAGAAAGAATTATAACATGAGATTACGTAAAATATCTCGTAGATATATAACAGGATATTTTGCAGGAATATTGATAACAAAACTAATTCGGCAAGCAATTAGAGTTGGGATACGTTCCGCTGCTCGCGTTGCGGAGTAACATACTGCCGTTTATTTGCGTGTTGTGGTATTAGATTTGATGCCGATTCCTAATTTAAATGGTTTTTTTTTTCTAGAACGTTCGGTTATTGCGTTTATTCTTTCTAGCCAACATTATTTATTCATATTTTTTATTTGTTTGTTAATATATTTATAATTACTTTCAGTTTAATTAACAATAATTCTTTCATAGATAATCAAGTAATTTTTGAAACTTTTTTTCGAAACGCACCAGATGAACAATGCCATATATTATATATAGTCACCATCTTGACGAATCGAGTTGAATTTCTAATAGTGTTGCCATATATTTTCCATTATAATTCGGAATTCAAAATTAAATTTTTTGATTAGGTTCCATTAGTGACACCATTGGTCACTAAAGTTTACCTTTTTAAACTCCCATGGACATTCCGGGAATTGAACCCGTGATCTCAAGTTTCGGTCCACTATCATTGGGCTACCAATGCTCAGAACACACTAATTACAGAGAGTAAAATCTCTAAAGACAAAATATTCTTGTACTTACGAGGAGGTTTCATAAAAACTTCTGTGTTTTAACAATTCTTTTCTTTTCAACAATTCTTTTCAAATTTTAAGTAAATTTGCTACTTTTTTTTTTAGATTGTAAATTTAATAAGATTTATTAATTCTTTTTAAATAAGGCTTAATAGAAGTCGATCAAGCAAAGTCTCCCGACTGAAGGCACTTATATAGCAAATGTGTGGTTTTGCTTTTATATTTTTAAACATCTTGAATAGCATTGATTTGAACTCAGGCTACGTATTGCAATATTTAAATTCTTATATTAAAACTAGGCTAACTTAATCAACGTGATATATATCTGATTAAACAGAAAAATTTCGGCGTGGGCAGACACCCCCCCCCCCCTCCCACTAGGTGAACCGAACTATGTGTTAAGTTCGCTGGGAGTCCCTGGATGTAAGCAGCGCAGGATCAGTCCTCGTGGCGACCTTTTGGAGAGGCCTATGTCTTGTAGTGAATATCCATCAGCTGAAAAAAAGATGAAGAAGATATCTAATTTATTCCTACTCCTTTTTATAGATAGCTTTTACTTATATAATGTACTGTAACTAATAAATAATTATCTAATAGATTCAGGCGTTACTTTGCGGAAGTCCATCCTAAGTTAGAAAGGGATTAATATAGCTACTTTCGCTATGTAGCAGTAGTCGTGCTATAAAGTGCACTGCCCGCCAGCCCGCTGATAAATGCGCGTGCGGCAAACAATGCGAAACACAACTACCACCGTTAATTCACTCAACACGTGTTTCACCCCTCCACGGGGCATCCTCAGGAGTAATGTTACACCAGCCAGTGCCAAACACCGACTCGGTGTGCACTTCATTGCACGACTATTGCTGCATAGCGGAAGTAGCTATATATTAGTCCCTTTCTTACTCAATAAATAATTACTTCATAAAAAATCGCTTAGTTGTTTCTAAAAAAATCTCAAAAGAAATGTTAAGGAAAAACAGTTGCGAGAAGGATGATCAAAAGAAAATTAAACTTTTTTTTTCCAATATAATTTTTGTTTGTAACTTTTTATATTTTACGAGAAACAGATATTTGTTATATAAAGCGAAGGAATAAGAAATAACGTTTAAACGTAGATTTATTATTAACTTGTTTCTCTTTCATATTAAGTAAAATCCTTTCAAGCGTGAAAGCATCCGGAAATTATTTACTTTCAATATCCTGCCTCTTCGAATCTTTGTATAATATTTTTTTCCAGTTTTTTTCTTCGCAAGTAATTACATGAGGGTTCAATAAGAAGAAATGATATAGAAACTTTTATGTGTAAACTTTTTTATTTACGCTATTTCATATTTATTTCTTAAGTAAAAAATTGTGTATAATTTGACATAGACATTTTCAATGTTAAAATTGTTTTATTGATTCAAACACAACTGACAAGATTATTAAAATACGATCATCGAATTAAACAAATTTCAATTGCTTCGACATTTACTCTCTCTTAATTCAATTATTTGTGTTCTCTCTTCAACAACTCGCATACAAATAGCTATGTTTCTCTATTCATTCTGTTTATATGTGGATTAAATATATTTGAGCGCATTATCAAGTAAAACTTTTTCAAAATCATTAGGTCATTCTTAGGAACTAACCGCCTATTTTGACAATTGGAATTGTTCACCATTAAACAATTTATTAATATTTGTGATAGTAATACGCTAATGTAACATCTAGCCGGTAAAATAATGGAACTGTTGACCCAAATAACCGCCAGCAACAAGATATCGAGGAACATGTTAGCTTCATCAACATTATATCTGAACATGAAATTTGATAACATGCTCCAATTGTAAACTTCTAAACAACGAACTTTAAAATTTAGTTCATTACAATAGCCCACGGAGGTGATTGTACGACCAAATTTAGTTCGGGTGTTGTTTCAAACTAACGTGAAACGGAATTAGAACTTTGGCAACATTTGCTAGAGCTCAAGGCAGGTAGCCAAGGTGAATTAGAACCTTAATTTGTTTAATAGTCTCCACACGCGATGCCGTCGCAATGTTTAAGATAATATATTGTATATTGGTGATCTTAACTCATTGATTTTAAACTTAGAATAGAATTATAATTCTAACACTCGAGAATTAAAATACTAACACACGAAAATTATAATACTAATACTCGAGAATTATAATACATTCGATCCTAAAGTTTGATTTCATAAAATTCGATTACAAAATTCGGATTGCTACATATTAAAATTAATTATTATTTACTATGTATCATAAATAAATAAAATAATAGAACATCGTGTACCTTTTCCGTGTACGATATATATATGCATATGTGTATATATATGTATGTATATTAATATATATTACTTATTTGTACGTATGTTTAGGTGTATATATATGTAAGTGAATTATGCTATAAAATGTGTAATATTGTAATGTTTTTTTTTATCATGTACTCCCTAAACTGCCCTCTCCCTCATGTCTCTCATCTCCATCCAAAGGTTGTCTGGTAGAGATCTTTCTTTATCTTTAATTATTTTCTATGCTATTTTGTAACATTTACTTTTAGTTTTTTTTAACATAAATTTTTGGTGTAAGCGTAAAGAAATAAATAAAATATTTTTTCTGAGCTACAAATTCACCACTTTTAATAATTTACACGTGTAACTAATCACCCTTATACTCTCGTATAATTTATAATGAATACTAAATAAACAAAATAAATTAACAAGACCATTTATTAACCATAAACTTAAAAATTATAGCAAAAAAAAATGTAGACATTGTCAAAAATTACAGGGGTCCTAACAAAATAAACACTTTCAGGGCAATTAGACATTAATTAAGGTAAAGCAAAATTCGTACATCACAAAGAATGTAGAATTTTTTGTAACACCATTAAACATTAAATAAAATTTATTTATTAAGCCACAAGCGACAATATTCACTTTAATTCCGAACCTTAAGTAATTTCTAGTTTTAATGCTTTTTGTTAAATACCTTTTCAATTGTATACAATGTTATCTTTTCCTAATCCTACTTGCATTTTTTTTTAACATCAATAGAGGCTATGACCATGGATCGGCATGTGAAGAGTTGGACATTCACCCACAAGATGTACAGACGACTTTGTTAAGTCGGAAGATGAAAAGACACAATCAATTTATAATAAATTGGATGCGTATTTTTGGCGGTGAATGGTGTACTGTTGAAATAATGGTGACGATGATATTTTATTTTAATATCACGGCTACATTCTCCTCAAGCAAGCTTTTAGTGTTTATTATATTTCGGAAGTTTCATTTCAGAAAACCGAAGCTGGTTGTAATATTATCACAATAACAAGTCATACGCATTTAAGCTTGTCGCAACGTTCAATGCAGAATAATTAACAGTTATATATAACCAACACTGTGTATATCTTTGGTTAAATGCGCCATTTGTTGTAAAAAATAATTTAAAACCATTCAGATCCGACTCGACTTGAAATAAAATAATGTAGCAACCAATATATAATTAAGTATTCCAAATTGTATTGTTAATATGTATAAATTTTATCTGTATTTATCCATAAGAGAAAATTGTGTAAGAAAAATTTAAAAAATTATAAAACGCTGTCGTGCCTCGCAGCTGGGAGAAGAAAGATCCGTATCAAATAGCGGCAACCCTCTCCCAACTGTCTGTGTTTAGTTAAAGCGAAAAATAAATATTGTAAAAAATACTAGCGATACAAATAAGGATTAATAAAGAAAAAATATCCAGATCTAGGATCAGTTTTTTTAGTATTCACTCTAAATTTTTAACAGATGATTGTAGCTTGAAAAGGATTCGTGTCTCAGGTTATTTGTATTTATTTATGTATAATATATTATTTTATATTATTTATTGTACACGCTATTAAATATATACATAATTGCATAATAGTAAATAAAAAAGTACAGTGGGCGGTCTTATCATACGACGCAATTTCTTTCAGACAATCATAGCATGGAAACATTAGAAGTATAAGTAACATGTACATATAGTCGAAACATACATATACATACATACATACATATACATAGATTTGTCACGTCGACTTTAATTTATTTATTTGTACAATGACACGGATAATTGACTTTACTCTTTTTATTTTTATTACCAATGTATATTTTCTTTCAATGTACATGTTTGGACACGGCTATATCAAAACACGTATAACTCTATTCACCTTTTGTTCATTAAAAACTCTGAAACAGCAATATAATTTTCAGGCTTAACGGGAAACGGGTTCGCACGGTCACATATTTTAAGCGACACACGCATTATGTATCGCCGCGGAATATACGAATTATGGTGTATTGTGAAAAGTCAGGGATTTTCCGACCGTGTTGTACATTTTACACGTTATTTATTCCGTTTGTATGTGTGATTCGGTGGTCTTTATTTAAAGCTACAATGTGGTGAGGGATTTTAGATTAGTCAACGTAAAAGTACCTAGTACAAAGCTGATTTGAACACATGTTTTAATATAACTGAGATTACTTGAACTTATTCTTTAGTACCATACCATTATATAGATTGACGATCGCTAAATAATTATAGCTATTGTGAAAATTAATGAAAATTTTTTTCCCTGAAAAATAAATTAAAAATTAGATTTACCAAATTTAACAGTGCAACTATATTTGCATGGACACATTTTGACGATAAAACTTCGTATTTTCATTTCGAAAGCTCCTTATATAAAAATATCCAAGTTTTTCTTCCTAATACAGATATTTAATGAAAGAAAGTCCATCCTAAGTAAGAAAAGGGTCAATATTTAGCCACTTCCGCACGTGCAGTGGTAGTCGTGCAACAAAATGCACCGCCCGCCAGCCCACTGATATATGTGTAAACAATGCGAATTACAAAACTGCCACCGTTAAATCATTCAACATGTGTATCACCCCTCCATGGGACATCTTCAGGAGTTATGTTACACCGATTAGTGCCAAACACAGAATCATTTGACTATTGGCATTGTTTGCCGCATGCGCATTATGTGCGGAAGTGGCTTAATATTGGTCCTTTTCTTACTTCCTAATACAGACTTCACAAAACCTTATTCATTTGAATATTCAAATAACTTCCGTTAGATTAAAAATAAGCAGAACTTTCGTATCATTTCATTCCATAGACACCCACTGCAAGGCATATGCCTTTCCTAAAGATATCTGTAAAGGTATGTATGTACTATTATTACCGCGCTTGTTACATTGGCGATCGCAGTGTGGTAATATAAACAGAGGTTACTGCTGTTCATCATGTGGAAACTTGTTTGTGAGCAGTGGAAATCCTACATAATTCATGCACAAAGTGTGAATTATATCAGACTGTACCCCGGAGTCAAACCAGCGACCTGCAATCGCAAGTCTCACTTCTCTATCGCTGGGCCAAAACTGAACGAGCTTTACTTGCTAAGAGCTACAACACTAAAATAATTTATAGATGATATTCCTTGGATATTTGTGCTTCCAAGATATTTCATCATCATTACCATTTTAGCCGCAGAACATCCCAGTGGTTGTATACTCGTACTATATCAATGTTTATTAAATGTGTGAATTTAAAATAATAAACAAAAAAGTTTAATCCCGCCTAGTTTTCTGTTATTCTCAGGTCTAAGGCTACCTTCTGAACACATAGACAAAACTTGACTTCAATAAGACATTTCGTCAATCGTATTTATATTGAATAAAAACTTTTTTAATTTAAATTTTTAATAAAAAATACATGATATACATTATGCATGTGATAATGAGAAGGCATCTTGATGATAAATATACATTTATTCAAGTTAATATTTTTTTATTTAGAGAAGACCAGGGGTAGGCAAGATCAGGGGTCGGCAACCTTTTTGAATTTGAAGATTTTTAAATTAAAATTTACAAAATTTCAAAGTTTTTAAAAAGGAACAATAATTTTTCATGCCAACAAGAAATGGTACTTGTATAAATAAATGTTTTTATTAAAAAATGAATATATTTATTTACATATGCGTAGTGTTTTAACAACAAATAAGATAATAAATATATACGTTATTGTTCGATAATGACTCATTGTAAAATAAATAATATTTGCGTATGGAACTAAAGCCGCAGGTTGCCGACCCCTGGGCTGGACTAATACACCTCGCAATACGATTGTCGTGAAAGACACATCTCTAAGATGAAATCTAGTTTCCTAAAAGCTCCTCAGATGATAAACATCCGAGCTTTTCCTCCGAAAAGGCATTTTACAAATCCTAATAACAAAACACTACATTATGCATAACAGGAATCCTTTCCCGGATTCGGCCGAAAGCCGTGATAATTTGATTACGTATGCATTAAGTGCAGTCCCATCTCCCGACGGAGTACGTCTGAGATCTCTTTTAAATCAGACGTTACTCCTAACGGCCTGTCTCGAGTATTTGACTCTAAGAAATCGCGCTCTGAATTTTAATGTACCATTTTCTCACATATCCGCGAAGTACTTAAAAGCGTACTGTATTGTGATGCGATGTTCTAGTCGTGTAGTATTTTAATAAGAAATAAATTTATGAATATGCGGTGTAAAAACCAAAAAAATGTAAAAACTAAATATTTTATTAAAACATAGATATATGATTTTAAACGATTCCCACGTTCACACACTAAGTTACTCGCGTATATAAGTCGCAGGTAATTTAGATGGGTGCCCTAATTTTCGACTAGCTTCAGCGACTCTGAGGCAACCTACCGTGATAGCACCACGAAGGTTTCGGGGCTAGAGTGGACAAAATACATCCTTCGCCTATTCCAAAGAAAACCTTAAAGAAGTCTTTTCCCTCTCCCTCTATCTTCACTTAATTTATAATATTATATTACGATAATATACATGTAACATATGTATGTGATATACATATATTCACTGGCTTGTCACGATCTCTACTAATAAAAGGAACTTATAGACTTAAAATTTTGGTACATTCCCTTCGCTTAGTAGAGATGAGAAAATATTCCAATCACCGAATTTTAAGAAATATCACCTACAAATAGGTTGAGTGTTTGTTCATAGAAATATACTAATTTTATTACTATTCCTGTTATTAGTAAAATTGGTTAAGAATATCTTTTGGAGTGTAAAAAATAGCTAGGATTTTGATTTGTATATCAGAGACTGTCCCGTATTTGACGTGGAACAAAGGTATTCTTTTTTTTTCCTCGTTGTTATTAAATAGAGAGGATGCTAGATCTTTCTGGAGTATTGTAGAAAAATAATTGGAAGAATAATAAAAACTTATAAGAAGTAAGTCAATAGAAGACAGGTAAATGTTTAAAAAAAACTGTGGAAAATGAAAATTATTATACAGAAACGTATAGCAAAGGATGATAAAATAATAGATACAAAATAAAGACTTAATTGAATATGAGAATTATAAAATAAAGATTCCGGAGGGAAAGCGAATGAAGAGAAATCATGTATGAAATGTAACAAGGAATAACAATATAAGAAAAACGACATAGAAATAAATTAAATATTGATGGGAATAACAAAAAAAATTGTCAATAATTTATTGCAAATAATTTCGTACTCACGATAGGGTAACATGAGGCGTCCAAAAAAGTGGTCGAAAATCATTACTCACAATTTCAACAATAGAAGCATAATTAAGAGAAGTGAATATATTTGAGAACGGGAAGACTGAATGATATTGTTAAAAAAATGATAATGATAGCGATAATAATTAAAATTATTATATTATATTATATTATATTATATTATATTATATTATATTATATTATATTATATTATATTATATTATATTATATTATATTATATTATATTATATTATATTATATTATATTATATTATATTATATTATATTATATTATATTATATTATAATTTTTTTTTGGCGCCCGCTATTGGGAGCCTCTCGTACCCCTGTTTTGTTTGGGACAGGGACTTTATTTACAATTAATTTTTTTATTTTTTTTCATGGTTTTATCTTTATTCTACACTCACTTTCATTCTTCTAAATTTCTTTTATTCTTTCCTTTTATCCTTCACAATATCTTGCAATTTTTTTTTGTTCTTTCCTTCCGTCTTGCTTTCATCGCCTTCCTTTCCGCCTGCCTTCTCATCTTTTTTACTCTTAGGTGGCTAGGTACAATTTTATTTCTAATCTTTATTTTATTCTTACATTTCCATCGTTTTATATTATATTATATTATTACATATTATATTATTACATATTATATTATATAATATATTACAGGAAAGCCTGCTGTATAATGATTAATAGATACAGCGAGCGCGTGAGAACTAATTTAAGTTAGACAAAATACCTCAAAGCGTGTTAACATATAATTTGAATACAGGGTACTTGGCGACGTTGTACGTACCGCACGGAGCTGATTGTGGTGATTATGCGTCATGAATTGCAATTAGCTGAGCACCAAGCCGCCGGGACTTCAGGCTGATTAAAAGACATATCAGCAATTAAAATAGTTTCACTCCTGCTGCGTTATATACTCAGAGCTACTAATATTACATTCATATTATAATAATACAGAGGAATTTAGATACACACAGCAATGAGAGCATTAGGTTCTGTAGTCTAGTTTCGTTAAAATTTTAAAATAATCGCAAGTATCTCACAGCTTAGCCACGCCCTTTGACCAATACGTGAGGTGTTCTTTTTTTAAATTGACTAAAAATGCCTCTGCGTTTATTGAAGAGCATACTTGAACTTATAAATGTGAAAGAAGTTATAACTAAAAACAAAACCGAGGCCTAAAAACGTTCTGTTAAAATGTAAATACGAGTAAATTATCAAAATAAGAAATAGATCGAAATGTTAACAAAAAAATTAAATAATAGAACCAAAGATAAAAACTGTGAAAATTATATGTAATGTAAAACTGTGATATCTATTGTAAAAGTGAAGTGAAATGTATAGTGAGTATTAAAATAGACCTAAACTGTAATGTTTGAGGAAGGAATAAAAGGTGATGGAAAAATGGAATAAATATAAATGAAAACAATGTAAAGTATAAATAATAAAGAATGGAAGAAAATAAAAGATATTATTAATAAAAAGAACAAATGGAAAAAATAATTGCCCCTAGAAATCCCTGTAAATATATAGGGAGTGGAACAAGAGGTAAAATAAGAATTAAAAAAAAAAACGATAAATGTGAACACGGTTTTCTAATTCACTTCAATTTAATCGGTCCTTAAAGTGTTGAAAATTACGATAGATAGGCTATATAGCCCAAATAGATGATCGCTGGAGCTTCAAGCTTCGCACTGCGAATACAGGCCGCTCTTATTGTAAAACTATGTGGGAAGTCTATGTCCAATAGTGAATGTCCCACAGTTGAGATAATGATGATGATTGTAATATACAAAAGTCGAAATCGTATTTTCTGAAAACCTTACTTCAAATGGTTGACGTGAACACGGCATTCTGAAATTTTTAATTTAATTAAAATTTATGCCCAGTCATTCTTCTAAATTTAGCGATTTATTTGAAATAAATAATATAACTAATTAAGCCGAGGTTTATAAGGGACCCCTTGAGTCGACCTATCACTATAAATCGTATGAAACTTTGAACAAGCAGTGTATTTCAATGATCTTAAAACCTTTATAAGTAAATTGAAACTTATAACGATTCTCGGTTTTTCATAGAGTTCATCATCAGATATCTGTATATAGTAATAATCTGATGTTTAGTATGAATGATGATGGAATATGAACTCTTAAGAGTGGTGAATAATTTTGTACTTCCATCACAAAGTATAAGTGGTGGTTGTAGATGTAAAAGCTTTCACTATAAAACCAATCATTCTGTATATATATCTGTGAAAGCAAAGCAACCGTCAGCGGCGAATCGAACGTGAGAATCTCACACCAGGGAGTTTCATATTAACGTCAGGCGAAAGAGAGCGCTTTACAATAATTCTTGCCTGCATTTTGCTTTCATATTTTGTAGTCGGTATAAATATAAGCCAAGTTTGATCAATATACAGGATCAGTATGCTTCCTTAGATTGCCGACAGGTCCACGTTGTTCTCCAATCTTCACTTCTCACTTACTACACAAACAGCAACACAGGCTTGACCAGAAAAGCCTTTTCTTATTGCCTCATCCTTCACCTGAGTGTCTTATTTAGATTCGCAAACCCAAATACTCTAGTTTAGTATAGTTCACAGACCCTTTTCTTTCCGTGAAATCATTTCCGATGAAGCTGTATAAGCCTCAGGGCTAACAGCAGATTTTACAGAAACAATACAATAATCAATGTACACACTTCTATTTTTGACTTTCATATTGTCTAAAATCTAAAATTCCTTACATAGCCAAAATCTAAATATGATCATTTCTAATTCATTTTTAAAGTTAAACAATAGGTATAATTTCTCGATAATTAGCGTCGTTACTGATTTTAAATGTAAAAGGCGATTTTTAATAATAACCTTTAACTTTATAAACCTAAGATATTACTTACGTCCGTTGTAATAGCTTGACATGTTATTATTACTTACCTGTATGGCCTTTTTCAAGCAATAAACAGTTGAGGCAGTGACAAAATTATTTACCCTACAAATATATATATATATATATATATATATAAATGTATATGTACATATATGTTTTTTTTTATTTTATTACATTTTTCCAATAAGAAATTATAAGTCTTTTGTAGCGCAAAGTTTATCTGTGATACGATCGTTGGAACATATTCCATTTTTTGCGATTTATATGTATTGTTATTATAATTAATAAAAATATTTACAACAACTAACTATATAATTCAACAGTTATACATTTTACATTTTTAATTACTTTAAACTAGCAACACATATTTACTATTATATTTATGCTTTATATTTCCTTTAAAACAACAAGTTCTCAAAGCGCCTGATAAAAAATACGAGCAATGTTTAATTGCAGGCAAGCAAGAAGTAAATAGGATATTAATATTCAGAACACGGTTAACGCATACGAACATTACCAGAAGGCATTTAACGTTACATTGGCTTATACGCCTTCAGCGGGATGTTGCGAACTTCAACCTGTGCACGTATTTGCTTCTCCAAAATTAGCCTAAATGCCAAGACAACGAATGCATTACTCGTTCGAATTCAAATACTCGTTTGTATTTTTATTCTGTCAAAAATAATTTTAAAAAAAGAATTGTGGTGTCGTAGTGGTAAGTAATACGAAACGTTCCTAAATTTACGGTAAAGGTTCATATAAGAAAAAATCTCATACCTCTGCTCTAGAGTGAAATGTAACTACATTTAATGAATCTTTAATGGAATCAGACGTTATTTGGCGGAAGTCCATCCTAAGTAAGAAAAGGACCAATATTTAGCCACTTCCGCACATGCAGTGGTAGTCATGCAACAATGTGTACAGCTTTCCAGCCCGCTGATAAATAAAATGATAAATAAAAAACAGAGCCATTCTGTTTTTGGCACTTATCGGTGTAACATAACTCCTGAAGATGCCCCGTGGAGGGGTGAAATACGTGTTGAGTGATTTAACAGTGGCAGTTGTATTGTTCGCATTGTTTGTCGCATGCGCATTTATCAGCGGGCTGGCGGGCGGTGTACTTTGTTGCACAACTACCACTGCGTGTCTGGAAGTGGCTAAATATTGGTCCTTTTCTTAATTCAATGAATCTACACGGTTGTTTTTAAAAAAATATCAAAGTAATTGTGTTGTATGAATTTTGGGAATATTTAAATAACCTTTAGTTGGACGAGCGATGTTATTAAGACTAAAAGACGCTGAATGAATGCCACCTTTTACCGGTCCATCTTCTTTTTCTACTTTTCAGCCTACAGAAGTCCACCGTAAGGCATAGAACTTTGCCAAACTTCACGATCTCACGCTGAAAGCTTTTACCTACTTTTCATGACCTGAACTATGTGATCTGTTCACATAATGGGGGGTTACCCATACTGTGTCTACCAACTCGTGGTCTCCCACCGAGAGTTCAGACGAGCAATTATTAAACACGTCGATGATCTAGATTCTTCTATAGATGTTCTCACATATGATTCGATGTGGAACAGAAACTCGGAATATAGCATCTCCATTGCTCTATGAGCGACGAAATAATTACAGAATTTCGAATTATGATAAGGCTTTTTGTTACTATATTATCATTACGTTTTTTATTATTTCTGAAACTATTAGTTTTCGGATACAATGCCATTTACAGCCAGCCAGCCTTTTACAGCCATTTCCAATAACCTTGTATTTGAAAATGGAATATAGTTAAGGTGAATTTGTTTAGTTATTTTATAGTCATGAGGATTTATGTGACAGCCCTGAAGTATCCAAATAAATAAACACTAAGCGTGCTTCGTAAAACAAAGCGGAAAATGTTGATTGTTCAAAGGAAATATTTTTGGACAGCGCAGCGACTTGGCGGTTGGTCGACGCACGCGAACCGGGAATTCCCCGTCCAACCGCAGCGCTCACTCTGCCGCCTCAATCGACAATTGCTGGAGTTATTTGTACAACTTTACCACGTTAAACCACTGACATATTTAGCTTTATTCACGTTTTATGATCTTACGTGTTTGATATAAAATCTGGTATTTAATTCACACTAAATGTTTTAAATAATTATTTTAGTAATTACATATACATACGTGTGCATGTTTTGTCTATATGTATACAATAACTATTCGTTACATATACTTTTATCCTTCTATACTATGATTGTCTGAAAGAAATTGCCTCATGTAATTAGACTGCCTATTGTACTTATTTTTTACTATTATGCAACTACGTATATATTCTCTAACGTTTACATTAAAGAGTTTTAAATTGAACTAAATTTAAATAGCAGTACATCCTATTAAAAATTCAAAGGCTTTATACACAGTAGATAACGTATTGATAATATAGTTAGAAAAATTGTTGTAAAAAATAATGATTGCTATTATATTTGTCTTCTCAGACTTTGTAATTATAAGCAATTTATCTGTCGCATTCATATATTAAAAATAAATTATTGTGAAATATTTCAGAGACATCACTATATAGTATTATTGTAAATAGGTATAAAAGCTTAAAAGATTTTTGCTGGAAAATGAACTTTATTATAAGTAAATTAAAGCTTAAAATACATTTTTATTACTACCATGTACATCTCAGAGCCAATTTAGTAAATGATTTTCTTGTCTTTGTAAATTACCAAAATTGTCTCTAAATCATATGCATCTTTTTCTTTTTCAGGCGATAGATGTTCGCTGCAAGGCATGCATCTTCCCCAAAGATTGGCAGGACGGTCCAGCGCTATTCGTATCCAGCGACTTCTAATGGCCTTAACTTTGTAGTTAGTCCACATAGTGGGAAGACTACCCACGCTGTGTCTACTACCTCGTGGTCGCCACTCTAGAACTTTTTGACACCAACGGCCATCGGTTGCATGAGAAATGTGTCCCGCTCACTTTCACTTGAGACTTGCAATTTTTACTATGTGTTTGGCAGTAATCCGTGTAACATTGTTCCTGAGGATGCCCCGTACAGGGGTGAAACACGTGTTGAGTGATTTAACGGTGGTAGTTGTGTAATTCGCATTGTTTGCCGCACGCGAATTTATCAGCGGGCTGGCGGGCGGTGCACTTTATTGCACGACTACTGCTACATAGCGGAAGTAGCTATATATTATTCCCTTTCTTACATATGATGGACTTCCGCATAGTAACGTCTGAATCTATTAGATAACTATTTATTATATATACATTTTTAAAGTAAAAGCTATAAAATGGAGTAGGAATAAATTAGATATCTCCTTCTTCTTTCAGCCGATGGACGCCCACTACAAGACATAGGTCTCTCCAAAAGCTGCATGGCGGAAGTAGCTATATATTGGTCCTTTTCTTACCGAGCAATTCTTATTACCAACATCGGTGATCGTGGCTCAACTACGGATCTCATCATCTCTGATTCGATCTCGCAGCGAAACTTCGAACGTAGCTCTCTAGGGGACATTGAGATTTTTATAAGGCCCACCGTAAGCGATCACGTTTCACTGCGTAAGTGATCACCGGCAACAAAATTTTATTAAAAACCTTCGTCTTTAGGTATTGCGATATTTTCGACGAGAAGATGTTTTTAAGCTTATTTACATATGGATTTATAATTAAATTATTTATTATTATAAATTTTACCCCTAAGTTAATAAATAAGTAAATATAAATACTAAAATATTTCGTTACATGGCATATGGCTACCTCAAATATTTCAATAGGAGATATACTATAAACACAACCTTTGGCAGGCGAGTTGGCGATAAAACTGTGGTATTATACGCAAAGGGCGCTGCTGACCATCCTCTGAAAACTTGTTAGTGAACAGTAGCAATCCCATATAATTAATGCAATTGTACAAAATGTGAATTATATAATATTGTATCCCGGGAATCCCCCGAGATACGATCGCAATTCACAGTCCTTATCACTGAGCTTATATTACTATGTTTGTACGTTTCTTTTATTGGTGAGCATTCTCTGCGTAATATAATATCACACTGCGATCGCCAACCCGCCTGTCTAGCGTGTTGATTATGGTATATATCCCCATAGATATCTTTTGAGAGGCCTATACATGGCAATGGTCTATGGGCTGAAACCACAACTATTGGATAAGGGAAGGCAGTATATATTTTTACAAAATAAATATAAACCTTTTTAGAATAATAAATTCCCAAGATATCTAAACTTAACGCATCCGTATAGATAAAATTCTATGTACAAATATATATATATATATCATGTTACGTGGAAATACGAAACGCCTCACGTTTTAACAAAACGAAATATAAAAAAATAAAAAACTCTTGTGAAACGGTCGCTTTCACAGCGCTCTCTCTAATGACCGAGGTTATTCTGCACTTTTAATTTTTATTTTTAATAAATATACTCGCCACTTCCGTTGCGGGCAGTAATTAAAATTCTCAAAGGTGGTTTCGTGGAACATAGAGTCATTACATAGCCGGCATTCAAAGCGCTTTATAGGTAATATGTTAATGAGCGAGCAATGGATCATAAAGTGGCGAAAACTTCACTTCTCCTTAAGATAAATAAAGAGAATATAGAATAGAATTGCTAGTCTTAAGCGGTAAAGAGTGGTCGGTTCTCGAGTGATGATCATGGGCCGGTAGACGCGGCGTAAGTTGTCCCCCCTTTTGGTGAAACGGCGACATAGGTCAGACCGCGTGAAGTTTCTGGATGTGAGCCGCACAAGGCCGTTCACCGTTTCAACATTTAGTGGTGGCCTATGCCATGCAGTGGGGGGCCTTTTGGCTGAAAAGAATAATAAGACAGAGAAGAGATAGACGGCCGTTGGAACTGAAAGATTCTCGATTAGAGCCCACAAGCTGGTAGACGCTACGAGGGTAACGAACCAATATATATATATATATATATATATATATATATATATATATATATATATATATATATATATATTGGGACCTTTGCCTTGCAGCGGCTATCTATCGGCTTACATTTTGATCTTGTAGATATGTCTTTTGTACATTATAACAAAAAATAATCAAAACTGCATCATCCTGTACAAAAACACACAAAGACATAGTTAACATATATGAATAGGTCCACGAGTGCCTTAAAATGATATTAGAAAAATACATGAAAAATGTTGAAAAAAAAAATTATAAGTTTTATTAAAGTTATTCAATAGTTTGCCATTATTATTAAAAATTAATTATTATTAGTAAACTAATAATTGTAAGTTGTGTTAGCGGATATAAATAACAGCACACCGACTGCACAATAACAAGAAAGTTTTCGCTTGAACCACCGGAGTGGTTTTTCGTCGTTAGAAGAACTTAAGAAAACTCAATAAAAACGGAGTTTTTAAGATTGTTTCAACTACTAAAATAATGTTACATTACTCTTTGTAAAAACATATGTGTGAACCTATTTATCCGACATAATAATAACAGGCGTCAGTCCATCTAGTTGGGGTCACCTAAGTAAGCTGTTCTTCGAGCTACAGAGGCCTTTTTGGTTCAGCGGATTTCCTTATTTCTGAATCGATCTCGCTGCGAAACATCTAGCCCTCTCCATTGCTCTCTTTGTGACCTAGAGCTTTTATATGAGACTGTCGTAAGTTTTTTTTGTGGCCCCCCTTATTGGGGGCCTCTCGTACCCCTAATTTGTTGGGAACAGGGACTTTATTTACAAAATGAGTTTTTCAATTATTTTATCTTTATTCTTCACTCACTTTTATATCTCAATTTCTTTTGTTCTTACCTTTTATCCTTCATAATATCTTGTATTTTTTTGTTCTTTCATTACTTCTTGCTTTCATCGCCTTCCTTCCATCATCTTATTACTCTTAGGTGGCTAGGTACATTTTTATTCTTCACTTTATTAATTATCCTATTTTTAATATCACAGTTTTCTTTTTTTGGTGTTTACTTTTTAATACATTACTACACTTTTCTTATTCTTTTTTAGTTTATTTTCCTATAATTAATTGACTAGTTATTTTATGTGCGGTTTAATTGGTACCTACTTATCTATACTGTTTTATTCCTATTAACAGTATCCCCCTATCGTAAGTTACCACGTCTCGTATCCGTATGCACATTTTATTGTATTTCCGAGATTGAACCTACCATCTATAATTTTAAACCAGTGGCTAAAGATATCACTGCCACTATCTTTATCAAAAATTAAATAAACGAAACTTAAAATACATTAATAATATAATAAGCTTTTTTGTGTGTGTGACGTTATAAGGTTATTTAAAAAAAAAAAGTTTATTTTAACAATGTTGTACAGGTTCTTTATCTTGCTCGTTTTCCTCGTGGCTGCTGGTTGTAAACCCTGGACACGGAGTGATGTTCATCTTCATTAAACTGGGCATTATGTTATCTTTATTGTTTGGTGACAAATGTAGAGTATTTAATGAAATCAGGCGTCACCTTGCGGAAGTCCATCCTAAGTAAAAAAAGGACCAATATTTAGCCACTTCCGCACATGCAGTGGTAGTCGTGCAACAAAATGCACCGTGAATTACACAACCGCCACTTCCAAATCACTCAACACGTGTTTCACCCCGCCACGGGGCATCTTCAGGAGTTACGTTATACCGATTAGTGCCGAGACTCTGTGTTTGGTGGTGGCGGTTGTGTAATTCGCATTGTTTTGCGCATACGCATTTATCAGCGGGCTGACGGGCGGTGCACTTTGTTGCACGACTACCACTGCATGTGCGGAAGTGGCTAAATATTGGTCATTTTCTTACTTAAAATGTAGAGTAAATTCAGTTTAAAATCGAAAGTACTTCAATTAATCAATTAAAAAAAATTCAATAAAACCTTCAGTATTAAAGGCACTGTAACGACTTATTCCTAAAAACCTTCCTACTTAAGGCAGCGAAGTAAAAACAGACTTGCAAATCAGCGTAGTTTCGAGCATACCGATTTGCATTTTTGATTACAGGAGTCGCACCGACTAAGCGAATGGAATCTCTAAGTGGATTTTTTTACTTTCACTCCCTTTAAACTTCTTTCTTCCATAACTGACGCCGTGCGTTGAGTACGGATATTTTAAATTCACAAATCGTAATATACCTAGACCCTGTATTATTATTATGCATTCTTATTTACGTAGATACAAAAAATTCAGATATCCTTTATTTCGTATTGCCGAGCGCCCTAGAATCGGAATTCTGAACGAGCCTCAAGTGATAACCTAAGCTACACACCCACACACACACACACAGAGAGAGAGTGAGGGAGAAAGAGAGAGAGGGAGATCCACACACATATGCACAAACGCACACACACGTGCGCGCACTCACAAGCACACGAACACGCACATATAAATGGTTGTTATACTGCCACTGGTGAGCATTATGTTCAGCAGTGGACGTCGAATGGCTCAAATGATGTCGGAAGTATATGAGTCTATAATAAACATTATTTTATGGAGAAGAAATAAAGATGTAACGATATTTTTCTTAGCACAAAAGTAATAAATAAAAATACAAAAAGAAACTGAAGAGTCGCAATATTATAAGTGTACTAGAATGATATTAGAACGCGTACAAACGCGAAAAGCGAAATTACGTAATGAAAGTAAATTATAATCTTCATTTCTCATTTCTTTGTCTCGCTGCGTTCCCTGCGTATCTTACTTCTACGAGCAATTCATCTTCGCTAATTGAGTTAAATTAAGTTGATCTTAGAGCGTCGTGGAGGAAGCAGTCTACTGCTAAGCCGTAAATAAAATGCGACGGATCAGTAAGATTTAGAACTTTTTAAGCTCACGTGGTCGTATAGAACCAAAAAATAAATGCTATGTAAGTATGCACACAATTAATTATATATATTAGAATATATTTAGAGTTTTGGACACAAAGAATCAACAAATAAATACTTTATAAATATGTACACAATTTATTATATGTATTAGAATATATTTGGAATCTTGGACACAAACAACCTACAAATAAATACTTTGAAAATATGCACACAGTTATATGTATATATGTATTAGAATATATTAGTAATTTTGGACACAAAGAACCAACAAATAAATACTCTAAAAAGATGTACATAATAAATTGTGTGTATTAGAATATATTCGTAATTTTGGACACAAAGAACCAACAAATAAATACTTTTAAAAGATGTACACAATGAATTATATATATTAGAATATATTCGGACTTTTGGACACAAAGAACCAACAAATAAATACTTTAAAAAGATGTACATAATTAATTATATGTATTAGAATACATTCGGACTTTTGGACACAAAGAACTAACAAATAAATACTCTAAAAAGATGTACATAATAAATTGTGTGTATTAGAATATATTCGTAATTTTGGACACAAAGAACCAACAAATAAATACTTTAAAAAGATGTACATAATTAATTATATGTATTAGAATATATTCGGACTCTTGGACACAAAGAACCAATAAATAAATACTTTAAAAATATGCACACAAATAATTATGTGTATTAGAATATATTCGGACTCTTGGACACAAAGAACCAATAAATAAATACTTTAAAAATATGCACACAAATAATTATGTGTATTAGAATATATTCGGACTTTTGGACACAAATAACCAACAAATAAATACTCTAAAAAGATGTACATAATTAATTATATGTATTAGAATACATTCGGACTTTTGGACACAAAGAACCAACAAATAAATGCTAGAAAAATATGAACACAAATGATGATGTATACATTCTTAACCTTGAAAGCTTTGTTCCTAGGCTTAAGTCTAATTTTTGAAACGTGAATAAAACAATTTTCAATTATTTTTTTCTCTCCAATGTATTTTACAATAAAAGATTCAGTTGCGATTCCGTAACTGCTCTCAGATCCGTATATCAAAAATTTAGATGACCTCTGAATCTTGGTCATACCGTCAGCTACACCTGAGTGAATAAACTATGCCACTTTTAGATTTGTATCTGTAGATAGCTAATTGCACTTCGATAGTATCTACTTTAATTAGAATATATTTGTAGCCATTATCATTAGTATATTTACTGTTATCAAGAAATAAGCTCAAATTGTCATTTAAAACTCCTGGGCATTAGGAAGGCAGATAATTTTTTTTCTAGGTTGCAGGAACTGTCTGTAACATTTGCCAAGAGTCTTTTTGTCAAAAGTTGGAATATCATTTGGCTCAGTCCAAACCGTTAAGAAGTATGTTTTGTGTCCAAAACGCGTAAAACATCGATTGGACAATGTATAATAATAATACCTTGGTTCTTCTTGACTTTTTGGCCTTCTTGACATAATGCCTTGGTTCTTCTTGACTTTTTGGCCCAAACCTTCACTGATATAGTTCCGCAACCATCGTATTCGACTGATTTGGCTCCGTGCGACTTGTGGCTATTCATCAAACTCAAAAGGCAAATGCCTTGGTTCTTCTTGACTTTTTGGCCCAAACCTTCACTGATATAGTTCCGCAACCATCGTATTCGACTGATTTGGCTCCGTGCGACTTGTGGCTATTCATCAAACTCAAAAGGCAAATACGGGGACGCCATTTTGATACGATTGAGGAGATAAAATCTGTATAGACGGTCTTATAGGCTGGAAGAAGACTATTTCGACTGTATCGAAGCCTCGAAAAAGCTTTGGCAAAAGCAGATTTTATCGGTCAAAGATTATTTTCAAGGATATGAAATTAATATGGAAAGATAAATAAAAAATACATTTGATTATTCATCTAACTTTTTGATCACGATGTTATATCGACTATTTTCTGATATTTAATAACTCATTTTACCGCCCAAATAATTATCTGGTTAAAAATTGCTTCTACGTTATGTTCACTAATATATTGTTTAAGATGCGAATAAATAAATAAATAATAATTAAAATATGTTCTTTCGGTGATAACATTAAATTTCTACGAGTAACGGACGCATAAAATATAATTAGTCCCCAATTAGTATCTATAGGGTGATAGACCTTAATCTAAGATGGCCGCCGATACAAAATGGCGGATTACATATTTTTCCTTAACCCCCTCAATATGGGTATCAAATGAAAGGGTTACACTAGTAAAACACGATGATTATGTCAAAATTTAAAATTTAAGATGGACGCCGTTCCAATACAGCGGACTGGGTACATATTTTTCCACAACCACCACAATATGGGTATTAAAAAACCGTTTAACTTTTTAAATGTATTTATTTCTGAAATGCCTTAAATGTTCTCTATTACATATGTATTGCTTTTATAAACTGGTATATAACTAGATATATATTTTTAATTATTAGGATATATGTTTCACAGACATTAGCGTCCGTGCCTTTGTTTTTACAATTACGTTTAATATTTCAGAATTTTTCTTTGCTCTCGTTTTTACATGTTACAGTGTGTACTCAATCTCTTAATCTATAATAACGAAACCTTAAAAATGTCCAGCTTTTAACATTACGTTTCGTGCGACCACTTCCTCGTCCCTACTCCATATTGGTATCCTCAGGTTGTACACCAGCGTCTGTGCGGCGGTCGCTGTATTCGCCAGATCGAGGAATCCTGCTATCGTCATGCCATCAGGGTGAATGTATATGTAGTTCATTTGTAGGAAAGCTTATACGCCTATTTCTAATCATGTTATACAGGGTGTTTTCACCAAAACAGAAAAATTTTCCGGTAAGTTGTTTTGATTAAATCCTCTGGCCGCTAGGTTACTGGATTTTACTTCCATGGACTCTTTTTCTTGGGTTATTTGAAGGATTGCAAAACGAATCTAGATACTATCTCAGCGCTTACATAAAATAACGTTGGTGTGGTCAGCGGTACCCCACAGTTTTGCAGCCAGTGGCATGAAATACCTAGTCCAGGTTCGAAGAGTTTTTACGACATAATGGTAAGTATTTATACAGCATGACTTTAAGTTAATAAAAGCCGCATAATTTTTTAATTGTTTTTATTCAAAATAAATATTTATATGTGGTAGTTTTCTAAAAATAAGAAAATAAAATTCAAATTCTGTTACCGGACATTCTATACTATTTACTCTGAAATATGTTACTGTTAATGAAATGCCACTGGCTATACTAAAACAATAATTAATTTTAATCCGCAATAATTCGATTTTTAAAACTGAAAGCTGTATTAACATTATTTTATTTATCATTTCTCAAACAATTATTTTTTTTCATGTATAACTATAAAAAACTTAATTTATATCTGTATAAAGAGATCAAAGTTAAATATAATATAAATGAAAGTATACTGAATTATATAATTGAATGATTAAACTTAACACCAATTATTAATTATATTTAACGAGGTATTTGTATAGAGTTATAAGTGACATTTCAAAACGCACTAAGCGAAAATTGTTTTCATAAAAACTCGTTCCGGAGCAAGGGTTTCTTTGATCATTGCGTTTCCTTTGAACTCATAATTACCGGGGTCTACCGGACGCAATGAGTTTATTTAGAAAAAGGAAATAAACGTCTGATTAAATACAACCATTATACGACACTTTGGGTATTTGATTATGTTTGATATAGGCTCGCTTATTTTTTACTAATCCTTCCTATACAAGTTAATTGATTATGTTGTGAAAGATAAAAAGGCTTGAATGTATAGCCTATTTGCTACCAATAATGTATGGTATACCCTATCAAGAATCAACTGTACCAGAAGTAATATATAACGTAATTTGTGATGTAGAAAAACGTTTATTGAATAGTATAGTGCCCGGAAAATGAATAATGCGCCTACGAGCGGTTGCGCATCGTTCTCTAGTTTAAATCCGACTCCCCGAGAACTACAACCGCCGCGGGCGCACGTGCTGCGCCTTGGCTACCTGTCAAGGCGCAAGCAAGAGCGCGTATAGTGCACGCCGTGTGAGTGAGCGAGACGAGAGGGCGAGACGAGCAAAACGGTTGAGCGTTGTGACGACGTCCGCGGGAACTTTAACTTATGGCGGCTTATTATATAGCAATATTATTACAAATTTATTAATTTACTTCATTGGGGATAAACAGTGTCTTTTGTTACTATTTATCTCCATTAAAAGCAGCAAGAAAGTACAAATATAGAAACTTAGAAGTGTAAAATTAGTTACAATTTTTACCTTATAACTATCTCACTAAGAACATTAAATGATTTAAAGTCAATCAATGACAAAACAAAGAAAAACATTACTAAACAGGGATCAAAAATCCAGCGCATTCTGCAGATGTCACCGCAATAATTATAATAACAATAATGATATAGTGAATAAAATCATTGTCAAAATTCGGATTGCTACATATTAAAATTAATTATTGATCACTATCTCTCCATGTAGTTTTTTTTAATAGCCTAGTCTTTGAGTGTCTCGTTCACCTCTATAAGTGTAATAATGACTATATTTACAGAGCTAACACTGTTGAATTTGGCAATTTCGAACTGACAGGGCGCTTTTAGATGCTTATAGGTAAAACCAGAACTTGAAGACGGACGCTCCATGAGGTGACTTGGAGCAACTACCCCTGATAGTCGCCGTAGGCTTGAGCCGTCACACTGAATGCTATTAATATTTCAAAAAGCTTTTTATAGAGCAGAAAACATCAAATTTTTACGACTGTTAAGTATAGATAATAAATGTATATGAAAGAAATTTAATGTTTTAGTATTCATATAAAGTGCATGCAAGCAACAACATTAAAGTTGCAAAGATTTAAGAAATGATAAAATACAAATTGACATCGCTTATAGCTAGACGGTATTAGAAGCAGCGTGTGGATCGCAAAACAAATATATATAACCTTAAAACGTTTCAGGTAAGTCAAATTAAAAAAATAAACATCGACGATATGAGAATTTTGAGTAAACTCCCAATAAAAGTCGGTTGGAGGCGCGCCAGATGTTCGCAATTAGCTTTTACCGTCAGCTCATCGGCTCTCAGTCGCAAACTAATTTACGAAACAAAAGCAAACGCCGCGTCGTCCGAGCCAATTTTTGTTTGACTTTTTCCACGGCGTTTGTTGTCTAAATTACCTCACAAACATCACATACATTTCATGTATTTGATCCTATAAACATTGTCATTAAATAAAGGTAACATTTCATCAAAAAAGGGTAATTTATTAGAAAGAATCCTTGACCAGTTCATTGTTAAGATCATGCTGTCAAATAAAAATATGAATCAGAAACAAAATAAGAAGACATAAACAAAAATAGAAGTATTAATGAGTATAAGAAATAAGAATACAAAATAATACAACATCGAAATAGAGCTATATTTGAGGAACGAGATAAAGAAAGAGAGGCAATTTATGTAAGAAATTAGTATGTGGAGGAATGCTAGAGAGTTATAGAAAGAAAGAAGAGTTAAAGAAAGTTAGATCATATAGAAATAAAAGAAGAGTAAAGGGATAAAAAATATTTAAAAAATTTTAATTTTCTGTCCCAAATTGACACAGAAGTACGCAAAAATAGAAAAACTAACATTCCGCTGTCCATCGCACAAATGGTTACGATTGCTGTAAGTATAATACCTATTAAGAGAGAAACATCTCCATCAGAATCAAAGAGATTCGTAAAAACGCTGATAATCCATTTGAAATGTACTGTTGAAGAAAAATGTTACGCAGGCAATAGACAACAAGACACACCAATAAATACAAATCCATAGAGGAGAACATCGCATCACTGGTGAGTGAAGTAGAGCGCCGCCAGACCTTTTTGAAGTCCTGCAAAAAGGTAATAGGAAAAACAATTAAAAGTAAATAAGTAAAAAAGGACAAGAATAATGAAAACAATAAACAAGAGTGATAAAATAGTTGTAATATTAGAAATGTAAATTTAGTGCGATATAGATAGTAAGAAAACTAACAGGAATTAAGAATAAATAAATTGTTTAACGAAAGATAAAAATAAAAACGTAAAAATTGTAGAACTCTGGACGGAAGACGAAGGAAAGAAAGTTTTGAAAGGAATGAAAGATATTGTAAAGGAAATAAGAGGAAAGAATGAAATACATTGTGAAGTACATAAGATGAGTATGGTAATTAATTAAAATTATTTAAAATGTAATTAAAGACTCTGTCCACCGATGATAAGAGTTGAACTAGAGACCCCAAAAACAGGGCCAAAATAAAAAAAGATCTCCATCAATATGCTATCAAAGACTCCCAAATTATTTTGGCCACATCGCTCAAAAACAACCAGATATCTTCGACAAATTGGTTTAAGAGAAAGTAGATATTTAAAATTCACGTCTACGACTATTTGCCTGCTAGATTGATCAAGACAAATTTATAAGTAGTCTATTCTTTAGTACTGTCAGAAAGAAAGCATGGGAAAGAATGGTATGGTATATGCTGATCATTGATTCTGTGGATAAATTTCAAGACGGACACAACTTTTAGAAATTAATAAAAAGACTGAGAATAAAGAATAAAATGAATATTATTTTGAGACCTGATTTCTCAGCATACCATAGATTCATTGCACGGGTGGCCAGGTCCATCGCGCTGTGCGGAGAGAGATTGAATATACTACTCAAGGCAGTCTTCGTTCCAAAAGTCAAGGTTTAATTCTACCAACCAAAAGTTTTCTAATCCCCCTCAAAACAATGGGTGATACAGTGGGTAAATCTTACTTCGTTCCGTTATATATGTATTCTTCTCTCGAACTGATAAGTACTTTTTATATGCTTCCCATGAATTAAAATCTCTATTTGCTTAGTACCACATTCTTTTGTTATACAATTAGACGATCTAATTTTTTTTAAATTTGTTACAAAAAACTGAATTCCAAATTCGAATTTGACTTTAAAAAACAATGAAGGTACAGTCGCAAAGATAAATCCAGTTCAAATGATGTTAGAGAATGATGAGAAATGGTATTAGCTCTTTTAACGTTCCGGCATGGCTGTGGAGAGTTAGCCTTAGTGAATTATGATACTAATTTGTATAACTGCATGGATGTACTTTTGCATGTATGTTTAACTGATTTTGATGAACCTGTCTTCCATTCTGAGAGAATATTTCAATTTTTAAATTTCCAACACTCGTTGCTCTTTTGGCGAATTCGTAGGGACAGAGCGCTCTTAGCGTTTAAACATGACTGCTTGTATAGGCCACAGGCCTTGAGGAGCAACTGCTATCGAGAGGGAATCTTATCTTGAGTTGTCAATAAGAATGCTGTTAATATTCTAAAAAGCCCTTTATAGAGCTAAACCTTGATCAACTACTACCTGGGTAATATTACTATTAACAACAGACTATTCTGGAACACGTTGGCACTAGAGAAGGAATTGCGGAAGAAACTCCAGCAACGTTTATCTAATATAGAGGACCAGTGAATGCGTTGTTGTTTAAGACA
This sequence comes from Battus philenor, assembly GCF_028537555.1. Classification (NCBI taxonomy): domain Eukaryota; kingdom Metazoa; phylum Arthropoda; class Insecta; order Lepidoptera; family Papilionidae; genus Battus; species Battus philenor. The sequence continues at coordinate 1,540,998 of NW_027181704.1, forward strand.
AATTCCACAGTCTCCTTTTACCTCCACTAGATGGTAACATTCAAGGCTGGCAACATTTTTGTTATAGACACTTTTGAATGGAATGTCATTGCTCAGATATCTGTGTGTGTTTTCTTTTATATCCGCCCAAATATGAACACGATGCCTTCAAGAGAAAGAATAAGTTAATTATTTAGTAAACAAGTGTGATTTAAAAAGAAAAGCTTTATAAAGTGTACCGTAGTTATAAGTAATTTAGAACATAATTAAACATGAACTGAGCTGTTTATATTACCACTTTTTCACTAACAAGTCACGCAAGTTTCTTTGCTAATGTAATAAATATAATAATTTTACAATGAAGTTTATCATAATATGGATACACAAGGAATTTTAAATTCCATGTAAATTAAACACATGTTATGAAAGTAACGACATTAGCTGGATGAATCGCGTATGGAATAGCCTCAAGCTAAATGGCTTTAAATTAAACAAAATTAACACAATAAACCTTTTGTAAGCATTTATACAAAGTGTCATATATAGATGTTTTGTAATTTAAAAATTTACGAGTACTTTTTAATCCTATTTTATTTTTTACTTAATATTATTGGCGCACAGGAAACAAGGCATAAAATAAACCAAAAAATACAATGTTATACACATCATTTCCATAAGTTTTATTGGTTAAAGTGATGAGAGAGAGCATTACAGTTGGCGCCCAATATGGGCCCAAGTCGAATTGGCAATCAAGTGCAGCTGCACTTGTACAGGATTTCCCCTCCGCGCCAGCGACATACATGTCTCCTAAACAGTTTAGTAATATGTTAAATTTTAAACACCACACGCCCTGCAGCACAAATTAAACAAGGAAATTAAAAATATGCTTTTCAACTTAATGACTGTTCACCAATTCAAGTCAACCTTATTTTTTAAAAAAAAAATCTTTTCTATAAAATTTCTCCTGAACTATTTTAGTATTATATTACAACTACGTTAATGTAGCATTAACAAGCCCGTACAAGAAAATTCTTTTCGGCAATATTCTCGAATAAGGTACTTCCAAGTCATCTTCTCATTCAAAAACTGTCTTTCTATGCCTTATTCTAATACTACTTAACTAAAAAGACGTGTCAATTTTACTATGCAAATTTTGTATGAATATAGTATATCAAGTCACTGACATCTTGATATTTTTTTAGAGTTATTAAGAGAGTGTTTAATACTGCATACATATATAGATTCCAATTACCGTATTGTATCAAAAGGGACCAATTATATATATTTGGTGATTACTAATTCTTATTTTTTTTACTAACAAACAATGAGTATAAGCATGTATTGTACATAAATGAAATAACTAAGAAAACATATTATAATGATTCTACCAATAATGCTTTAGGACACCGTTACAGATATGAGCTAGTGTGCCTTTCAACTGGCCTCAATTCTTCTTCTCTGTTATGCCGCTCACTTCTTTCTTCACCGAACATAAATTCATTATTCTTATTGATGTCTTGAACTGTAGTCTATTCTTCTTCTTTTGAGCTGATAGACGTCCACTTCAAGTGACAGATCTCTCCCAAATATCAATGACCGGTGTTGCGCTTCCGTGTGTTTCCTTTCGGCCTACCTTTTGGCTCCTACAGTTGTACGAGCAACGTATCGCGCCCACTCCCACTTCTGATAAAAAAATCTTGGAGAAATATCGGTGGCATTGGTTCTTCTCTTAGCTCTATTGCTCTTTAGGTGAGCTTGAGTCATCACCGTCAATAAACATTGATCAAAGATATACCTGTTCAGGCATTGCGGTGTTTTGGATGAAATGTTTCGGAGCTTCTCGAAAGCTGCCCCTCAGAGTTGGAATCGGCTATTGGTCTCTTTCTTTAAGTAGTAAAGAGTCTTTTCTTCTTCTAATCTATTAATGTATCCGGAAAATAATGTCGTTTCTGTTGTCATATTTTACAGAAAAACCGATTGATTTTAACCGCTCCGGCGTTGAAAATTTGTATACTTGATGGCAAAAGGTTGTTGATAACAAAAGTGAATATATTGTTGATTAGAAGTAAAAATTTGTTAAAAATGTAGTCGTGTGAATTTAACTTAAGAAAGCGACATTACTTTTCCGTTCCCCTAATATTACTATGACGTAATTGTGGCATTAAATTTTATTTTATTATAACTTTTTTTTTACTAACGTTGGTGAGGTGTTCTAGTTTTGTGTATTTTCTTGCATTAATTTGTTTAATTATAATTTTGTTCCAACTAATTTTTTTAGTTCAGTATTTATTTAAATTAAATGTTTTTATTTTAACATGTTTTTTATATCTATTTAATTTAATATTGATTTAATAGAAAATTTGTTAGAGATGCATAGAATTTTTATTTTAATTTCTAGAAAGCTAGAAGAAGAAAAAAAAATATTTAGTGCATAAGGTCGAGAATTTATAACTTATAAGATTAATTTTCCATTTCTCTCTCCGTATGTTATTAATTAAGTTACAGTGATGCTAACTTTGTGAATACGAAACTTATAAATCTCTTGCGCCGTGCATAGATAATATCTGCTTTTAATATGAATAGTATGAAAACTTACGAAATTGCAAATGTTTCACGGAATACGAAATATTTTAATTAAATTATGAAATATATTGTCATTACTTACAATACAATACAATAATGATATAATTGGTACTCTTTTTCACATACCTATTCTTTTCGGTCGATGGAAACTCACTGCAAGGCATATGCCCCCCTCAAAGTTCATTCCGATGACCGGTCCTGCACTGGCCGCACCCAGCGACTTTCGACTTTCCTATGTCATCAGTCTACCTAGAAGGGGATCTACCTTCGTCGCATCAACCTGCTCGCGGTCAACACTCAAAAAACAAGGATGCGCAGTGCCCTGGAAACGGAGGTAAAATTAAAGATAGATTTAAGAGGGCATCGCCTTAATGATGGGCGACGACAACCTTCGCCCATCATTCCTGTCGTTTTCTGTAGGGTGGTGAGTGACACTGTTAATAGAAACAAAACAGTATAGATAAGTAGGTACCTAATAAACTGCACATAAAATAACTAGTCAATTAATAATAGGAAAAATACAATAAGAAAAGTGTAGTATTGTATTAAGAAAGCACAACCCAAAGAAAACTGTGATATAAAAAATAGAACATGTTAATAATAAAATAAATAATTAAAAAATGTACCTAGCAATCTAAGAGTAATAAGATGATGGAAGGAAGGCGATAAAAGAATAAAATGAAAGATATTGTGATGGAAATATGATAAAAATAAAAAAAATTGAGAAGTATGACAGTGAGTGAAGAATAAAGATGAAAATGTGAAGAAAATGAAAAGATGAAAATGAAAAAAAGTGAAGAATAAATATGAAAAACTTATTTGTAAACAAAGACCCTAATCCCAACTAATTAGGGGTACGAGAGGCCTCCAATAGCGGATTTATAAAACAAAATTTATAACAAATGATATCTTTTTTTTATCTCAAAATACCTCGTAGGATAAAATTCTGTGAAAATAATCTAATCTCGCGAGCACTGGTAGCCCATTGGCTAAGGAGTGATACTTGCGATCATAGCAGGTTCCAATCTTATATAATTCACAATGTGCAATTATCTAGCATTACCACTGCTGAATTGGTCAATATTGTCTTCTGCATACTATAATACCACGCTAAGGTTGCATACCCGCCTGCCATGCGTGTCGATTATGGTATATAGACTCAGGCCTTCAAGAGATTTACTTGGTCGAAATGTGTTAAACTTGCTTTGTTTTACTTACTCATTTACTTGATATTATGTTATAACGTACACATGAAAAATAGTTAAATTTCATTTAAAAGAGCAACTAGTTTCTGACCGGCTCTTATCAACAGAATGTTTTGTTAAGAAAAGGACCAATATTTAGCCACTTCTGCACATGCAATGGTAGTCGTGCAACAAAGTGCACGACCCGCCAGCCCGCTGATAAATGCGTATGCGGCAAACAATGCGAGTTACACAACTGCCACCGTTAAACCACTCAATACGTGTTTCACCCCTCCACGGGGCATCTTCAGGAGTTATGTTACACCGATTAGTGCCAAATACAGAGTGACTCTGTGTTTGGCACTTATCGGCTGGCGAGCGGTACACTTTGTTGCACGACCACCACTGCATGTGCGGAAGTGGCTAAATATTGGTCCTTTTCTTACTTAGGATGGACTTCCGCAAGGTAACGCCTGATTAATTAATATAAAAATTAAAAATGTTTTGGATCGGTGGTAGCTTATTGCTAATAACGTAAAAATGATTGACTATTTAAAAGCACTTTTAAATGCATAATGTTATAACGTTGCATATAAGTGTTAAATAAAAATTTTAACCAAAAAAATTTAAACGCGAGAAATGTCACATTAAATGCTATACAGTAGAAAAATATTTGATCACTTGGCGGGGCACGGTATCTCAAGTGGCGTGGGATCGTAGAAGCGTGCAAACGGTTCAGCGGACCTTTGTTTTTATGACATGAATAAAGATATTTTGAATTTGAATTTGAATAACTTATATCTTGGCGGAAAGCCTTGCAATGGGCGTGGTCGACGAGACTAATCTTTCTATATACGTAATAAATAAATATATACAAGTTGTCTATCTAATATGTTCAGTAACAACTGTCAGAATGTAAAAGTTTTCTCTACAATATATTTTTGAATAATAAAGAAGAATAAAGTCATATATTTAACATAGTTTATACTTTTTCTCACATTGTATCGTCGATAAAACACGTAGAGAACATCTATAATGTTCATCACGATAAATACTTTCGTAAAACCATAATTTTAGTTCGTGAAAACGGGACAATCCTTTTTCTGAAATGTATGTGTTAGGGCGAGCTGTAACTTTCGTAACTCGCTCCTTTAGTCACTATTCCTCGATGAGACAATACGGTGATACATTGTTCAACTTGGATGATAAATTTAACTTTTTTTTTGTTTTTAGCAAGTTATGGTGGATGATCTTTTTAAATTAATTTTCAAATATCGAATGGAAATTTCAAAGGCAATTTTAAATTGTTAATCTAAACATAATTTCACATATTTATCTTTAGTACTCAGCGGCAAATAACGCAGACTTGCAATCGTAAATCGCGGTTTGATTCCTGGCGTTTTAGATTTCCTGTGCATTAATTATATAGGATTGTGACTGCTCACAAACTCGTTTTCTCTATGTACCATAATTCAACATTGTGATCGCCAACAGGAAGGTTATAAAAAATAAAAATAGCCCACGTGATCGGTCACGTGACTTTGAGTGGTAGTGGTGGAGGAGGTGGCATATAAATAACAAAACGGCGACGGACTGAGCTCACTCTGTGTTTGGCACTAATCGGTGTAACATAACTCCTGAAGACGCCCCGTGGAGGGGTGAAACACGTGTTGAGTGATTTGGCGGTGGCAGTTGTGTGATTCGCATTGTTTGCCGCATACGCGTTTATCAGCGAGTTGGCGGGCGGTGCACTTTGTTGCACGACTACCACTGCATGTGCGGAAGTGGCTAAATATTGGTCTTTTTCTTACTTAGGATGGACTTCCGCAAGGTAACGCCTGATTCCATTAAATAATAAACAAAGAGGAAAATTGGCGATCACAAAGTCAAGCGTGGTGGTTACTTGACACAAATAAGTAAAAAAAAAATTCATTAATACGTTCGAATTTTAAAAAAAGGTAAAAACAAAATTAGGACGTCGAAACCGCGAACTTGCAAATCGCAGCTTTGTTTCAAGCTCACAGATTTGCATTTTTGATTACGGAGGCCACGCCCTAACGGCGACCGTATAATTTAGCGCTTAGCGTTTAAGTAAAATAATTCTTTTTTTTTTAAATTCGAATTTTAAACTTTCTTAAATATACAGAAGAAATAATTTTAGAATATAAGTACGTGTTAGTTTGATACTACAAATTAGCAGTTTTATTTTCCATTATAAAATTAGTACAAAGAAGATATTGACAATGTTTCGTGTCTAATATTGAGACTTTAAATCAATATATCACTATAATTATAATCATCATATCAGTCAGTAGATGCCCACTGCTGGGCCTAGGCCTTCTCTAAAGATCGCCACGATGACAAGTTTTGCGCTGCTTACATCCAGCGACTACCTGCGACCATAAATATGTCGTTGGTTTAGTGGGGACCTACCCTCGCCGCGTCTACTGGCTTATCATCACTACTAGAAAAAGTGTCTATTTTTACTATTTTCTACGAAATTTTCGCATATTTTTTTTTCTTTTTTAAAAAAATATAGCCAAAAACGTTTGAATATCAATTTTTATTTATGAATAATAATTAGCAGGGGTAGCGGTAGGAGGCTGTATCCTGCTATCGTAGTTCGCGAGATCGATTCTCGAGATACATTTATATGTAATACATACTTTGTGCATTATTTATATGGGATTGCTTCTACTTACAAATAAGTTTCCAGAGGATGGGCAGTAGCGTTCTCTGCATACCATGATACCACACCACGATCGCCAACCTTCCTGCCAAGCGTGGCGATTGTGGTATGTCCTCACAGAGATATCTTGACGGAAGTCGTATGCCTTGCAGTGAACGTCTATAAGATGGAACGTTGACGGCGATGTGATGATTAATTTTCACTTCCATCCAGACCAGTTTTCAAGGTAAGAATTTTGAAATAAAACTTGTAGCTTTTGAATAATATTTATTAACATGAATTAAAATCTTTTGAACGTATACGTTTTGTACGTATGTTTTTAATTCAAATCAACATAAAATTTTCTTTGAACAAATTTATTATTTCAAAGAAAGAAACAGAGTATTTCATATGAAAAATTATTGTTGCAATATCATTAGGGAGTGCCGAGCGGCAGACGAAGAGAGAGAACTCGAGAAAGTAAATTATAATTTCCATTTCTCATTTCATTGTTCCGCTAATACGTTTCTTAGTTTCGCTGCTACGGGTGATTCATTATCGTTAAATGAGTGCAATTAGCCATATCGCTGGACTCTAAGACTACTCGCCTAAGTTGCGTGGTACAGGGACACGGCGATTTCGTACTTTTAACACGTTCACTGCGGCTTGAGGCCGATTCAGCCTCATGGTAGACTTTGCACTGGTGCGGCGCGTAAAACTCGTGTTTTCTCTCTAGTGCGGCGGCTGTTTACACTCAACCGTATGAGATATGACGAAGACAAATATAGCTTTCTTTATGTCTGCGAAGCATTGACTCAATATTGTAAAAAAATGATTGAAACATGAGGCAGAAAAGGCCTCAACCGCACTACTAGAAAGTTCAGCTTGAGGCTGATTCGACCTCAGCCGCACCAGCTGAAAGTTCTTCAAAATTGGGCCCGCAGTGAACGCGTTAAACTATAGTGTCGATATTATGATATCAAACAATAACTTATAACAAATTTTGTTTGCAAGCAGTACGATCTTTATATGTTTTCAATTACCATTACCTAAGATTTTAATCACCTATTTTGATAATAGTTTTTCCAGGTTTATGAACTCTATTTTTATGAATCGAGTCATTTTAGTCGGGCCAAAAATTCGGATACATAGTTCAGTTTCTAATATACACAATTATAAAATTAAAACTTTGTACCGTGTTTAACATTTTCTTGTCCAGAAAACCACAATGAAGATGGTCTTTGACTAGTGTATGTTGGCAGTGATGATTTACGAACCCGAGACGTGATGCCTTAGTATTGGCATTAATAGAAGGTCAGTTAGACAGCAATGAAGAGATCGTAGCTTCGCTGCGACATCGAATCAGAAATGAGAAAACCTGCTAAAGAACCAAGGTCACGTAGCTCGCAATTGCTAGTCTGTAGTGACAGTGTTTATGGAACAACGCACATGCATCAGAGAACCAAAGTCCAAGTGGCGACCAAGAGCCGATAGACGCAGTGGGGGCTGGCTCCTCGGTGGGTAGATCGAGGACATAGCTGAGGTCACGGAAAGTCAGTGGATGCAGGCATTGTAAGACCAATCATCATGGCAATATGACGATGATGATCTTGTATTAAAATAACACCTCAAGTCAGTCGATCATTTTATATCAATTCATTCGTAACAACATCTAGTGGATATTGTATTGCTGGATTGATATGAAGAATGGAAATAGCTAAAACTGCAATGATAAAGTCAAAGAAAGTACTGAGTAAAAGGGACATCTACTGTAGCAGAAAGAGCACAGAAAATTAAATCTAATGCTTGTCTTCGTCTTCTACATGTTTCTATTACTAGTACGAAACTTGGATGCTCTAAGGCAGTGATTCCCAAAGTGGTCTACATCGACTTCTAAGGGTCTATGACAACCTGCTAGGGATCTACGTCAGCGAAAAAAAATTTGGGGGTCCACGATAGTGGATCTCAACACATACACTGATACCTATTTACTTATATCATAATATCTTATAATATCAAAACATTTACAAGTACATAGAAGTAGTATTTTGTGTAGTTTGAATTTAAATTCAATTAATAAATGTATAAATTAACATGTGTTTTTAATTAAATTTTTAACACTAAACTTCACTACAGTTAGAAATTTACAGGAAATAAATATCATGTAAGTAGGGGGTCTACCCAACACGAAAAAACATGGCAAGGGGTCTATGACACAAAAAAGTTTGGGAAACTCTGCTCTAAGGTATAAACACATTTGGGATGTAGTGTTGGCAAAGTATGTTTAAGATTCGACCTTCGTTATCGACATCAAAATAAGAACCCGACAATTGTTTGAAGTAGAATCTTCAAATACTTCATCCACATTGCAAGCAGGAGCCTTGACAATCTGGAGAGAAATATAATATTCGGAAATTTAAAAGGTAAAAATGCAATCGTGCACTCGCTGGATTGGCACTGTTATAAAAGCCTGTAATACAATTGTGAATAGGTCCGTGAGTTTTTTTTTAAAAAACACAAAAGCGGAAACTGATATTATTGGCCATGACTCTCAGCCGTGAGTCTAAGAAAAAGTAAAAAAAGAACCAATATTTAGCCACTTCCGCACATGCAGTGGTAGTCGTGCAACAAAGTGCACCGCCCGCTGGCCTGATAAATGCGTATGCGGCAAACAATGCGAATCACACAACCGCCACTGCCAAATATATTGAGTGGAAGTGGCTAAATATTGGTCCTTTTCTTACTTAGGATAGACTTCCGCGAGATAACGCCTGATTCCATTAAATATCTAATAAAAACACCTTGCGTTATTAAATAGTTTCAACATAATTGTATTAATTGTGATTTATTTATTAAAAATATTTTTAACCATTCAGAAACGAAAACAGCAAGTTCAGCCATCACATTCATAAAAAATGTAACGCAACAAATTGCTTTATGAATATTTATAGTTCTAAAAACTAATATTAATAGATATGTAAAACCCCTGCGGCCTTATTCTGCATTACAAACGAGCGCGTCAATTTTAGACCGCAGTGCCCGGATAAAATACATTGCTGTTTTTTTTAGTAGCATGCATATTTGATATGGTTTATAACAGGCAATGGAATTTTAATTAACTTCAAAAATAACACAATATATATTTAACATCTTTATTATCACTTATGATAAGTGGGTGATCATTGTTGACGTCATTGGTAGGTTTGACGATTAGCAAAATGAACGAAATAGTCTAGGGGGATCACCCATTCAACCAACAGTACGTACCACACGCAGACCTGTGCAGGTTTACACCACCACGAGTTACACAAAATGTAAAAACAGAGCCGCAAAATAAGGGAAACAAGAGAAGCAAAGAACAAAGAAGCATTAGAATGAACCGGATAAGAATCAAGATACGTTTGACGAGGTTTGATCAACGATCTATCTTCTTCAAGTTTAGGGAGATCACCTAATCAACCAACAGTATGTACCACACGCAGACCTACATGCAGAATGTACAGACAGAGCCGCAAAGTAAGGGAAACAAGAGAATCAAAAAACAAAGAAGCATTAGAATAAACCGGATAAGAATCAAGATACGTTTGACGAAGTTTCATCAACGATCTATCTTCTTCAAGTCTAGGGAGATCACCTAATCAACCAACAGTATGTACCACACGCAGACCTGCATGCAGAATGTACAGACAGAGCCGCAAAGTAAGGGAAACAAGAGAAGCAAAAAACAAAGAAGCATTAGAATAAACCGATTAAGAATCAAGATACGTTTGAGGAAGTTTCATCAACGATCTATCTTTTTCGTAATCGGGAATAATGCTGAAACGAAAATAAACACAGCTAAACAAAGTGTGATCAAAGTATTGCGCTTAAAGCAAGACTGAGAACACAAACGATTGAAAATTTAAGAAATGGATAAATTTAAGCACTTTACTTTTTTGTCTACCCACTTGAAATCAACAAAAAAGTTAACTTTTAAAACATCATTATGAACTAATAAACATGTGTGCTAGAAGTGGTAGTGCTTCATTTTGTCAATGATTAGTATATAAGTTATTTATAAACGCGATTAGAGGCAAAGTTGCGGTGGGCCCTATTTTGTTTTGAGTAGTTTATATATGTACACACCTAAACAATTTTATTCCATGCCTTAAAGTTCTAGAGATATCGTGACGAGTGTATATACAAGCCAAAATCTATTAAATACAAAATAGTGGTATGGTTTAATATAATAAAAACAACAAAAGGGTAATCGTATAGTTTACTTGATTTTAAATTACGACTATACGAAGTCCTCTCAAAAATCAATGTAAGAAAAACTTTTTCAAAATTTTGATTACTACGTATTAAAATTATTTATTGTTTACTATCTGTCTGTAGGTATATTGCAATTAAAAAATTATATAATGCATTTGATATCACTTTAAAACTAGTGTTTTTTATGTCTCCCATTTTTTGGGATCCTTCGCTCCCTTCTACCGTATGTGGGGCATGGACGATACAACACGGAATGAACTATTTTATTCATTTTATTAATTCATTTCACTTTCTCCTTTTATCCTTTACGATTTCAATCTATCTTCGCATTCAAATCTTCACCCGGCCACAGTTTGTTACATTATTACAGTTTTGACTCAATTTTGCGATTTATTTACACTTTACATTATTTAAAATTTTTATTTACAATTTTAAATCTATACAACAGTTGTATGCTTACTTAACATGTTTACTAATTTAATAAACCTATATTGTTTAAATAGCTTTAGATTATACAGAGAACACCTATCCCCCGATTTACACGGTTGATACGTTCCTGAGGAAAACGTGTAAATCGAAAATTAAAAATTTTCAAGTCAAAACCGTGTAAATCGAAAAACTCGCAGGAAATGCATGATTTTGCTATTTAACAGTTGCGGTTTTTTTTTCAATAATTTTAGGTGTACACAGAAATAAAAATAAAATGCATTGACAAGTTAAAATATTTAATATATTACGGAAAAACTGTTTTTTTTTTATTTAGTTACAATACATTAAACGGAAGAACGAAAAAGAAATTGTTCTCATTCTTTTTTTCGGAATCGAAGGTTCGAATTCACTTTCATCGCTCGAAATTATTTGAGCCGATTCCATGTTTGAAGCAGAAATATTTACATTATGAGAGATGGTAATAAAATCGGTTATTGAAACGAAAAAAAAAATATTTGGAAAACTGTGTAAAAAGGAAAACGTGTAAAACAAGTACCGTGTAAATCAGGGGATAGGCGTAGTTGAAAAAAAATATATATATATATACTAAAATTTTTACTAAGAAATAGCCGATCTCCTATATAAAGGAGTAATCACCAGAATAATGGTAGTGACGTCAGAGTTGATTACGTCACGCCTTTAAAACCAGTACGAATACACACAAACACTTTTTGTAATTTTTATTTACGGTTTTCAGTTATATTAAACTTTTATCATTGAAATAAATACTTTTTGATAATTAATCAAAAAATAAAACAATCTCAAACAAATGATCAGAGGAAAGTTTAGTTACGTTTTTACTGAATTAATCATGATCGTGTTTAAACAGGATAATTAATATTCAAATATTTTATCCGATATTCAGTGCGGCGCGGCGGCACGACCGTGTGGGCTCGGCATCGAGGCAAGGGTTTCTTTGATCATTGCTTTTACTTTGAAATTCTAATTACCGAGTTCGCTGGACGATTGTGGTGTGTAAAAAAACGTGTAAAGTTAAAAACATATGTTTTATACGAACCGCTATATTCCTTATTGTCGGTTACTGTATTCCAATAGATGTGTAAAGCAAAATATAAGTAAGAAAAGGACCAATATTTAGCCACTTCCGCACATGCAGTGGTATTCATGCAATAAAGTGCACAACAAAAACAACGCGAATCACACAACCGCCACCGCCAAATCACTCTACACGTGTTTCACCCCTCCTCGGGGCATCTTCAGGAGTTATGTTACACCGATTAGTGCCAGCACAGTGATTATGTGTTTACCGCATACGCATTTATCAGCGGGCTGGCAGGCGGTGCACTTTATTGCACAACTACCACCGCATGTGCGGAAATGGCTAAATATTGGTCCTTTTCTTACTTAGGATAGACTTCCGCGAGGTAACGCCTGATTCCGTTAAACATTAAAGCAAAATATATTAGGCACTATACCTAGATTTAAAGCCGTTCAACTTACCGAATCTCCTCATGAAAAAAAACTATTGCAGATCTTTTGATAAGTTAACCAGGTATATTGTCTTAAACCTCAAGGCATTAAATGATCAGCAGCACTTGGGCAGCGACTTCGAATAAAATAATGGAGAAATTAATGTATAGTTGAGTAAAAATCTTAAAATGTGTTGTTATGCTATATATGAAAAAAATAGTTTTAATAAAAGGCTCTTGTAACTAGCATCCGGAAGAAGAAAGATCCGTATCAAATAGCGGCAAACACTCTCCCAGCTATCTGCGTTCAATAACCACGAACAAAAATATATTGTAGATAAAACACCCTAGATATATAAACTAGAATTTAAAAAAATAGGCATTGTTTTATAGATGTGATTTTTTTCAATATTTTACGATTTACACCGGGAAAATTAAAATTAATTATTAAGGCTTTTACACTGAAAACAGCCATCGGTATGAAGGCTTTAAAAGAGGTAAATAAATATCTCATTTGTTATCAATCAATACATTGTACAGCCTACCCGAAAATAAGTTAGTATAAAAAGATTTCAGAAATAATAAACAACGTAATGATAATGTAGTAATTAAAATCGATTTAAAAATTCGAAATACTACATTTAAAAAATAATTTTTGTGTACTATCCATCTCTCCAGTTTTGTACTACCACAAGTTATTAGCTTGTTTCATTTCTATAGAAAAAAATATAGACTTGACATCGACAGTAAGATTATTATTGTGTATATTTAGTCCAAATGATATAAAATAAAGGGATATTCTATTTAAATTAAATACATGAAAGCAAGTTGCTTAAATAAAACATTTTGTCTATTTCAAAGCTACGTGTCATGAGAAATAATCAAATTATCTTCATAAATAAATTACAAATAATCGCACAAAGCTTTATTTAATAACAAATTAAATTAGAAATATTAAAGTTCATTTTATATTCTATTAAAGATAACTAGCAAATATTCTTTATAAGGTCTGTAGAGAATCGCCGCCACAAATAGCCGAAGCTTTTGAGCGGAATAAGTTAAATTTGAAAGCGGCGTGTAGCTCCTTTACTGAGCCGTAGCAGGTTTTATATCGTAGACAAATATGCACGGTTTGAAAACAAACGTATCCTTTTCTATTTCATTTTCTATTACCTTGATGTAATTGTACAATTAATATGAAATTATAAAGGTTATTTGTAAGAAAAGGACCAATTTTTAGCCACTTCCGCACATGCAGTGGTAGTCGTGCAACAAAGTGCACCGCCCGCAAGCCCGTTGATAAATGCGTATGCGGCAAATAATGTGAATCACACAAATGCCACCGCCAAATCACTCAAGACGTGTTTCACCCCTCCATGGGACATCTTCAGGAGTTATGTTACACCGATTAGTGTAGTGTACTCTGTGTTTGGCTTGGGTAATTTGACGGTGGCAGTTGTGTAATTCATATTGTTCGCCGCATACACATTTATCAGCGGGCTGGCGGGCGGTGCACTTATTGCACGACTACCACTGCATGTGCGGAAGTGGCTAAACATTGGTCCTTTTCTTACTAAGGATGGACTTCCGCAAGGTAACGCCTGATTCTATTAAATATTAAAGGTTATTAGTGCAAATAATCGTATAAAAACCGTAGAAGTTTGCAGTGCTTTCTCTTTAAATCAGCACCTTGAACTTCCGTAGATATGTTTTAAGCAGATAAAAGCCTTTCCAGAAAATTTCAATCTAATTGATCTCTCCTAGCATTGTTCTTCTAACTTATATACACTTGGATCACTTATGACTACAAAAAATTTAAGATCGATAATAAAAAAATACGAAAATGTGTATAAAAAATTAACAAATGTTTTGTATATTGAAAATATTATACGAGGACGACTTGAATGATTTTACAAACTTTTTTATATTATTGTTAGGCCATAATAACTAATAATAGAAATTTCAATAAAACTGTAAACAAAAAAATATATTTTCTCCGTAAATGTGTCTCGAATTTTCATATACAATTTACTTTAAGAATTCTATTTTAATTCTTCTCTATATAAATGTCATTGACGTAAACAGTTTTAGTAGAAATTTCAAAGGTTAGAATAAAAAGAAATTAAAAAAATTTGAAACTAGAAATTAGTTGGCGCGGCGCCAGGTATGTTAGACATTAATGTGCTGAAGCATGTGGCGGATGATATTCTGAATACTTCGGCGATATAATCGCGAACACTGCGATAATTAGTGTTAATATTTGATTTAGTAAGAAAATAAATGTTCGTTATAAATTAAGCAGTAAATTATTGAATAAATTTAGCAAATAATAAAATTTAGCACTATAACAACAATGTATTCAAGTTTATTTTTATAAACATATCATAGTCGTCATTACAACCCATAGAAGCCTTCTGCAAGGCATATATTCCCCGAAAGATATTTATGGGGGATTTACCATTATCACGCTTGGAATATCTGTTGGCAATCAATGTGTGCTGTTTATCCTCTGGAAACTAATTTGTGAGTTTTTGTAAATTCATAAGATTAATGCAAATGACTGCACAAAGAATGAATTGTATAAGATTGTTTATCCCGGAAATAGAGCTCGCGAACATATACATATATATGTACATGTACATACATATATATACATATATACCCCTACAGTCCGTCAATACAGTAACAGTAGGTCCCCTACACACATATATATATATACACACATATATATATATATATATATGTAGGGTATATAAGTATATGTATGTTTAATTGTCATTTAGTAAGTCGTTGTGTACTAAGAAAACGTTATATACCAGTGGCAAAAGGTTGTCGAAAACGAAGATGAATATATTGTTAAAAAGATAAGAAAGATAAGAAATAAGAATTTGATAAAAATATAGTCGTGTGAATTTAACTTAAGAAAGCGACATTAATTTCCGGCCTTACTTATATATATATATGTATAATATTTACACATATTATATATACACATGTAATAACTACTTCTAATTTATAATATACGCCTAGAGCGGTTGTTATTTTTTGTTTCCTTCTGACAACCCTCTTCAATCATTTATTTTGAAGCTTGTCACTGCTAGCGTATTTGTTTGTTTTACTACTGCTATTTTATAGAGCCTTAATTGGGAATGTATTGGTCTTTAAATTAAATAAAGTATTTAGACTTAATAATAATAATTTAACCATCTTTCTTCTATCGGACAATAAGACGCACGGATTGACTAAATCCGTACACGGTGAAATTCATTCCACCCTCACTAAGCGATCTGCTAATACTACGAACAGACAAAGAGTGAAACAATCTACCGACGTTATTGTTTTCAGATAATTGTTACTTAGGTCTTCAAGTCAAGATCGCGATGATGACCAGGCGTACGATACCCGCATCCAGCGATTTAAGCTTAACTATGTCATCGGTTTACCTAGTGAGGTCGACCACGGTCGATCTGCACTGAAAACTGTCCAGAATACCTAATGTAAATAAATGTTTATTAAAAAGACTTTGACTTTGGTTAAGACCCCTGACATCAGGAAGGTCGGGATCGCGACAGATGAAGCATGATGTTGAAGAACCGGCAACTTATGATAGGCATTGACTCTATTGCTTGTCAGTACTCCTTATGGCTTGTTCATTGCGTTTACTCCTTGTACGGTCCGACACGAGAGATTTAGCTTTATCCATCGGTAAGCAAACTTACTAACAAACTAAAAGTTAAAAGTTTGTTGTAGGTTGTTGAAGTTCGTAAAAAATAAATATGACAAAAACTCAGTGGAATATGTTAATGATTTTTTTTTAAATGTGACTCAAATTAGAGTTATTTAACTAAGTGTATTTATAGACAACATTCGAAATTCGAATTCCGCAAATCTGAATACCTAACGAGCTCACAAGTTTTTATGTGAAACTATAAATTCGTGGATGCGGCGCAATCGCATAAATTTACACAATTTTTGCATATTTGAATCAATTTTAAAATTCGTCACGGTATTTTTAATATTATCCTCATGTATTGGAAATTATTTTTACAGATACAAACCGCACTCTGCCCACTGGGATTTACTATACTATGACGTTAAACAAAACTTTTAGTGCAAAAATATATTGTTTGTATTGAAATGTATGAGAGTGTGCGCATCGAACCAATTCATTACCGTCCAACGATAAAAATATATTTCTTTAGCTGATATGCTTAAGATATGCCTCATTGAATCAGTGATTTTACTATGTCTTGCTAGACACTACTACTAAAACAAAATTAATTCTTACTACTATTAGTAATTTAAAGGCATTTATTAAGCGCAGGCTCTGTTAAAAGGGATGTTACTCTATTTCAGATAATATTCATTATATTTCGAAATTAAAAATTGTTAATAAAATCATAAAAAAAATTACAAACCAGTGGGTGATTAGATTTTCATTGTGTAAGTCGTAATAAAAAATAGTTTTCTGATAAATTCATAAATGGCGCCACAAGGCATTAAAATCGCGCTATTTTTAATTACCAAAAGCTATAGGTTAAAGTGTATGTTCTTTTCACGTACGAAACGACAGTTATTTTAATCGCCAATATTGCTTACCGGAACAAACTGACAAAGAGTGCGACCTCTATAGCATTTATCACTATGGTCCTTAGTTAAAAAGTCTATGACAATAAAATTCGATTGAAAAACGTGCGAATGAGTGCGGTGAATGAAAATAAATTAGTAGGAGGATTAAAAAAAATGTGAGTAGTGGAAGAACAAGAATAACAGAGGTTGTGAATAACGGAAAATTCTCTGTTTAATTTAAAAAGGAGATTGAAAAAGGAAAAAAAGAAAAAAAATATTTAAAATAACAAAGTCCTTGTCCTCGATATGATACAGGGTACGAAAGGCCACAAAAAGGAGCCAAAGAAAAAAAATGGTGTCCGATTATTACCTTAATCATGGTCAAACTATAACTGAACATTTTTGAAAAAAGAAACTGCAGACCGTTTTAGTCATTAAAATTATGTCAAGTGTCTATGACGATAGTCGTTACCTGAACAGTTTGAGTTAAAAGAAATTGATCAGAATTTTAATCACAACACATGATGATTTTTAGCAAATTATTCCTAGAACCAACTGCTTTAATAAATAAACTTGTACTGTTGTAAGAATTTGACTATTTTCATTACTAAATTTCTCTAGTTAAACTATGTCATTCAAAACAAACTATCTGATAACTTATTCATCACCATGATCATTGTCAGCTTGAATGAAAGGAAACTGATCACCATTACGTTCACCATGATGATCCAAAAGAAACGATGAAATGATGATAAGATTATAATTTTAATCACTTGAATAGTTGTCACCACAGACCTTAGCAAAATATTCTCGAGCAAAACAAATCAACTAATATTTCAATTATGAAGATTGTTTTTTAAAAGAGACAGGTAACGATTTTAGTTATTAAAAGTAAATTGCTGACAGCAATAGCTTTCGTTTCAACAACTACATCAACGTCGATCATTGCCTGAACAACTTAAATGAATTGAAATTGACCACCGTTTCATTATTACATTAAAATAATAAAAAACAAAACGTCCACGATTTAAAAAGCGAATTTGCGAAGCTATTAAAAATATCCTTCACAGTTCAGTAAATGCGAAAATCCCTACATGATATTTTAATCCACGCGCCGTTGGATATACAAAAGGAAATTTCTGTGAAAACGGTCTCGCGGTGGACTATAACGGTCATGTTTATTCCGCAACTTCACGCTTAGCTTTAAAAATTATATCGCAAACTTTTACTGAGGCGAGTAATTCAATTTTTCTTTCATATTATCGATACAAAAGATTATTATATCGTCATATTTATTTATACATATTTCACCATTCGCTTTTACTGTTTATAAGTGATCGATGTGTTTTTTAGTTCTTTTATCCTCAGCGTAACGTCTTGGTCAAGCTCTTCACGGGACATGAGGGGTTTTCTGAGTACCTTCACCGGGATAAGCTCAGGGAGGACCCCTCGTGCTTCTGTGAACCGGGTGAGGACCAGACCGTGATCCACCTGGTCGCCGACTGTCCCGCATTCAGGAAGGCCCGAATCTAGACATAATGCCAAGTAGGTATAAAGATTGAGGAGGCGAGAATTACCTCCCGAATAGCATATAAAAGAACTTTTACGGTTATAGAGAGCGTTATAGAAATCATAAATAATAACAATCAATGAAATTTAAAATGTATATGTGAAAATTTATAAAAATAAGAAAATAAAACAAATGTAAATAAAATACTAAATGATAGAACTGAATATAGAAATTAAATAAATGTATATAATAAATAATCTAAGTACAAATGTAATACATTGTACACGATATTATAAACTTAAACAGTAGGACTAGGGGTAGGACGTAAGATGACGAATAAAAGAAATAAATATGAGTGAATAACATGTAAAACAAATGTAAACGAGCGAAAGAAGAGAAAGAAACTACAAAATTTAAAAGAGTACTGAAAAAATTATTGTACCAACAAAACCCTGTTCCCAACAAAATATGGTGTGGAACAAAAGGTCCATAATAAAGGGGACCTCAAAAAAGAATATGTGTTGTCAATAAAAAAACATCGTAATGTGTGTTTTTTTACAGTTAAGTTGAATCAAAATAAAACAAACAAATATATTATTAATATTAATTATATGAGTAACCGCCTCAGTTTGCACTTCCAGGGCATCCAGAACATCAATTTTCAAACTCTTTTTTTACATGCTTTTGCTATAAAAAATCTAAGTATTAAAATTATACAACCATCTTTAATCTGTATATACCGTATCGGCGTGTACACTGCGGTCAAAAAACTAAAGTAAAATCTTATTTTCAAACTGCCGGACACACTGAAATGACAAAATTGTCTATGACATTTTCGAAGTATCTGATTGTTACAAAGTCTAATTCTGTTAGAGTCACACGTGTTTTTGTCAAAACAAATGGTCTCCCGTAAAGATATCTACGTGGGGTTGGTGATCACAGTCTTTTATATAATACGCAGAGGACAATGTTGACTATCCTCTAGAAACTCACTTGTGAGCAGTGAAAATCCTATATAATTAATGCACAAAGCGTGAATAATCTAAAATTGTATCCTGAAAATCCTAATCATACATACATAAATAATCAAAAACTACCCATCGAAATAAAGGCTTACTCGCATTCTGTATTTAACTAGACACGAGGAGATGTTTTAAAACTTCATACATTATTAAATACTGACTCGCATTGCACTCTAAGCCAATTTTCTTTACTGGAATTGAGTCTTTAAAGTTTGGATACACGCTGTCGCTAACTACTGCTCTAGCACTGAAACCTTATTAGCCTGAACATTTATACTCGGAATATTATACTCTTATGCATTCAGGTCGTTTCTTTACAGAATGGTTATTATAATAGTATAATTTAATGCATCGATACTTACATTCTATAGTTGAACCAGTTCTGCAAATTTCAAAAAAGCACAGTATGTTTTCGCAAAGTGGACAGATGTTTTTTTTTTTTTTTTAATATCGACGGATAATGGTACAGTCCGCTGCTAAAAAATGCTATTGACGTAGACAGCCTTATGTACGTACTGAAATTGAAAATTTAGATCATAACAAAATCACATTTTCTCTTTGAAACTATATGTTACAATTAGCTTGTCTCATCATCGTAAACGCATGTGAAATTTTTGTAAGCCTCTCAAACTTCCCCTATCTTGGCTAAGCAAGAACTATTTTTACAAAACATTTATTTATTTATCATATTATTTGCGTTTCCATCTTTTTACCATCTCAATGTCATCTATTTATTCATTTGTTATTCTTCACAGATTATTTAATTCCTTTCACTTTTTCCTAATCTTTTCATTCATCACCTCACTTTTGTCGCCACCCAACTAGAATACTACAGGTTTACATTTCGTTCTGTTTTGATTTACTTGTTGACATTGAAGGAACTTCAGCAATAACCCATTTTATGTTTATCTTAAAGAGCTTATTCTGAAATTTGTAGATTAGGTATATAGACCGACATAAACACGGGCCAATCATCATCTTCTTTGGATGTGGAGGGTGGTGATGTTTGAAACGATTGTAGAGTCGAATCTCATCTTCTACTTTAAATTAAACACTGGGCAACTTTGTATCATTGATCACTTCTCCGACGATCTTCTGGCGATATCAACATTTGAAGAATAATACCAGTCCTAGGACTGTAGGTCGTATAGCTGAAATGGTTGGTGGTGATGACGACGGTTATGATAATTATGATGGTTATAATGAAGATAATGAGAACGATGATAGAGAAAGCTAGTCATTTACCTACCATAATCAAACCGCAAATAATTGTATGTGATGATCAAATACTTCTCTGTGTTTCTCTTACTACTCTCCCATAGACGTCTTTGTGGGAGGCCTTTACCTTGCAGTGGACATCCATGGGCTGATTGAAAAAAATACTTTTATCGATCAATATCTTTTTCCTTTTCTTCTTCTTTCTTCTTTTCTGTATCTGATCCCCTAATTATTTTAACTTTTTCTTGTTTTTCGTAAATAACAATAGCATTAAAAAATTATTCACTAGTGAAAATTGCTTTAATTGAATGACAAAACTGAAGAAACGAACAAAACAAACTGACGTAGAGTTTTTGTGGCTCTTCTTGGGGAACTGCTATATGCCTATTTGAGTTTGGTTGGCATTGACTATTTATTAATATCTCTTTTCATATACTTTTTAATTATTTACTCCACTTTTATTCGTAATATGATATAACTTTCATCTTCTTTCATTATACAATTCTCTAGCAATCCTCTACAAACTAGTTTCCTTACATGCATTGCTTCTCTTTCTTTACCTCGGTTTTCATTTTTGTGTTATACTATTTTGTATTCTTATTTCTTGTACTTATATAAAAAAGGTTGAAAATTTGATTTTCAATTTGACTTACATCACTTGCTGACGCGAAGTTATCTGAACCTCTTTAACTATTGAACAATATAAATAAAACCACAGGAATTCCTAGTAAAGAATTTACATATTTTTCTTTAGGGAAATAAAATTGGACATCACATTTTATCGCGAAAACCGTCAGTGTGACTTGAATATTCGAATCTTTGAATTCTCACGAGATGTATATATGTCGTTGTATTACTCAATAGAGTTTTAGTAAACATCTTTCTTTGATTTCAAAATCATAAAAGCGCACTACAAGGCAAATGCCTTTTTAACACGTTCACTGCGGGCCCAATTTTGAAGAACTCTCAGCTGGTGCGGCTGAGGTCGAATCAGCCTCAAGCTGAACTTCCTAGTAATGCGGTTGAGGCCTTTTCTGCCTCATGTTTCAATCATTTTTTTTACAATATTGAGTCAATGCTTCGCAGACATAAAGAAAGCTATATTTGTCTTTGTCATACCTCATACGGTTGAGTGTAAACAGCCGCCGCACTAGAGAGAAAACACGAGTTTTACGCGCCGCACCAGTGCAAAGTCTACCATGAGGCTGAATCGGCCTCAAGCCGCAGTGAACGTGTTAAAGATATCTATGGGAGAATATACCACAATCGCTACGCTTTTCAGCCGTATTGATCATCGCAGAACAGTATTCGCATACCGAGGTCGCTGCTCGCTGGTCGCAATCCTGTATGATTAATGACATTTTGTGCATGAATAATATAAGATTTTTTTCTTGGAATCGAACCAAGCCTTTATGATCGCAAACCTCAGCTCTCTACCATTGGGCTACCAGAGCTAAACTTAAATATTCATATTTTTTACATCAAAGTTAGACGGACTCCCAGACTGTTATAGATACAGTATAATTAAGTTTGTTTTTAAAGACTTTAAGAGTCACGAAAGATACTGATGACATAAATAAAGTGTGTATTATGAGGAACAAAAGTTCAATTAATTAATTGTTTACATTAGAATTCGACAGGTCAATTATTTCTGGCAGTAATATATCCGAAAATTTTACTTCATTTATTATTTTTCTTTATTACGTACTGGACGTAATAAAGTGAAATTTCATGATAACAAATATGGAAGTTTGGAACAAAAAATATCAGCATAGCTTAATGACCAGTTGATAGCGGTGTAAAATATTCACTCGGTCAACACGGAGGCATAATATATTCATAACATCTCAACAACTTAGAGAGCAAAGTACATGTCAAACACAAGGCTCTGCGGCTGGAGAATTCCTTGCGTATATTTTCAACGTAAATAAGCACCAACTTGAACTTACAAACGTAAATAGTACGAACTAGAATAGTAAAAGTAGTATAACTGATTTTAAGCTCTTATTTATATATTTATTTAACCTTTTGTATAATTTGTGTAATGGTAGACTTTATCTTGTGCATTCTTTACCAGTTAACCTAAGGTGGTAAGTAATTAGTAGGCAGGTATCAAATGTTATAAGAAATTAATTTTAGTTAATTTTAGTTTATATAAATAGTGTAATTATTATTATTTAATTATTATTACATAAATAAAAGGACATAATACACAGATATATATTCTTATATATGCATATGCTGTATATATAATACGTTTTCAGAGTTCCGATGATTCTTCCGTCAACAGATCTTCAACCTTATTTTTAAAATACATACATACACACACACACACACACACACATAAATATATATATATATATATATATATACATATATATATATATATACATACATATATGTATGCGTTAAAGTGTTTGCCTTTTGACTCGAAAAATTGTAATAATTTTAGAAATTTTTAACATACGGATTTTGAAGTTTATTTTTATTTTGGGACATTTTGCGAAATGAAAAGGACGATACACGTTTTTATAATGATTAATATTCTATATTATAACATGTCAAAAAGTTATAGCTTATTCGAAAACCGAAAAAAAATTATTTCTTACTTAAAACTAGCTGTGCCTGTCTTCATCCGCGTAAAATTTCACAAGAAAAATATTTACGTTTTTTCATATCTGATGATAAGTAATATACCACATATACAAATTATAAATTTCTTTAATAACACCGTTAAAGAAATTTATAGCAAATCTGTATAATCATGAACCAAAAATATTTTATCTGTACAATTTTGGTTTCTATTTATAGTTTGATAAACATTTTAAATTTATTGTGCATATAGGTGTTTGCCGTGTCGTGTAGGATTTAAAAGCATATTCAAATGAAGCAATTTTTACGTAATATTACAATTTGAACGGATTCTCAAAGTTCCAAGCGCCCTCGGCAATCAACAGATATCCCCCAGTCTGAGTTCAAATTTTATTTAAGCCACGTACACATTTGATCTGACTATGAATAATTCATCTAACAACCCTTATAATGTCCGCACTTGTGGATACATTGAAATTCTTTTAATGTTTTACTTATAAAAACATCACCCTTTATTATCGTTCTCTGGATATCTTATTTATAAAATAACTTATAGTTTAAGTTATTATATAAAAAAGATTATTAAAAATAAAAAAATGTCAACACAAAATGCAAAATAAGTATAAAAGTTTTTAGTTGAATTTTAGCGATATTATTCAATTACATATATCACCTAGTTAGTTTCAAATTTCAAATTCAAAGTGAAAGACAAAATAACTTTATTAAATAGATCATTACAGTCATTTATAATCTTCAACTTAAAGTTAAGTTTACATTAGATCGTAACGCCACCTGAGAACTAACAAGAAATATTTAATGGAATCAGGCGTTATCTTGCGGAAGTCCATCCTAAGTAAGTAAATGACCAATATTTAGCCACTTCCGCACATGCAGTGGTAGTCGTGCAACAAAGTGCACCGCCCGCCAGCCCGCTGATAAATGCGTATGCGGCAAACAATAAACGCGGCTATCAAGAAACTTAGTGTAAAGAAACATAGTGATACACGCCACGAGAAGAATGCTATAGAGACCCAATTTTATAATAATAACAAATTTGATTTCAGAATCTAGCGAGTCAATAAATTATAAGTAAGTTAGTAACAAAATAAACTTAAAGGCTATATTAGTTATGGTTTAGTATGTCATACAACTTTAACTATAACACTATTTTTTTAATAAAGTCGCTTAATATAAAAAACTTAGAATATTTTTTTTAATAGTAGTGGTAATTTTTCCATTCACACTCTCTTAAAACTTAAATCAAATTGAGGTTCCTTATATGTACTTAAAGCTATCTCAATCCGAATCATTGTAAGAAATCACTGCATGGTCAAAAGTCAAGACCCCTTGCATTGGAAAACAATGCAAGGAAAAGGAGGAAAATTTTAGTTAGAAATAAGATTTTTTAAAATGATGTAAGGAAATCATGTCAATAAAGGCGTCTATATACATGAGAATTTAAATAAATATAGTAATAGAAAAAGATCTATGAAATTGACCGCTTTTATTTCTAAAAATAAATATATAGGATGCGTTAGTTTGAACACGTAAAGAGCAGACTACTACTATCTGAATTTCTTAATAAAATATATATTTTTATTAATTCTTCTAAATCAATTTTTATTTATAATCGCACTTATGCCAACGCTTTTTCCAGGTTTAGATACAGTTGGAATTGTCTTTTTCCCGTAAAGCCTTCAAGATCTTCTTTGATTCAGTTTTTATCTCCTTCATCGTGTCAAAACACCGTTCCCGCATTTGCCTTTTGAGTTTGCTGAATACCCAGAAGTCGTACGGAGGTAAACCTAGCGAATATAGTGGTTGTGGAACGATATCAGTCGAGTTTTTGTCACTTTTTTTCAAAATAGAGCAACTTTGACATCAATCCAGACTTGATGCGATTGAAGAAATAAAGTATTTGAGAAACACTCTAATATAACTCGGAGATCATTAACCCTTAATTAGGCGCATTAAGAAAATCACTCAATTAGGCGCATGGGGTCTTAAATGACCCCAAAAAAACATTGGGAAAAGAGTATCAAAAAGGAATAAAACTTAATGGATTTCTATAATAATTAATAAAGTTCTTTAATATACTTAACTTTAAGAAACAAATACTTACTATGACATTAAAAATATTAAAAAAAAACACAAACAGTAGACCTCTCCTCAAACTAATTTTTTTGGGATAGCTGAGATCAACTTAAGAAATAAAGTTTATTCAGCCTCATCAGCGGAATCTTCTGTTCTGCATCCGACGCAGTAAATCCTTGAGTGTTGCTGACAAATAAATTTACGACACTTGAAACATTTTGTTGGCACTCTTTTGTCGTCCTTTCTAGGACATGATGAACAGCGCCCGCGCTAAGCTGTCGATTGATAAACCGCCTTGTTCACATTATAAACTTCACGGAGCCGTTTTTTTGTTGTCGCTGGTACAGCACGTAGTTGTATGCGACGTTTTTGGTGATCTTCCACAAGTGCCGCAGCTATTTTCTTCAAGAAAATCCGTGTAAATGTCATAGTCTTCCCAGAATTCGCTTCGTGTATGACAAATGCGTTGATGCCAGATATGTTTATACTCCAGGTAAATGTAAAATAATATTTTGTGCTCGGGTCCTTACTTTCGATTACGGTCGATGGTAGTACTTTACGCCGTTTAACTTTCGGGCCATTTCTCTGAGTATGTCGAGATAAAAAATAATTAACTTTCGTTGATACAGGGATGTCTTGGATATGTTCAGACTCCTCAATTTCGCTTTCTGAATTATGAGCACTATCAATAACAGCATCGTTTAAAGTTTCGTCTAGCGAATCTGAACCAGCGATATGTTGCTCTTCATCAAGCACTTCATCCAGCCATTGCAATACTTGTTTGTCGTTAGGCATTTCAATTAAAAAAAAAAGGAAAAGCATAGAAAAAAACTCAAAAATACATAAAGAAATCATACCGTATCAAAATACACACATACAAAGATAAATAGTAAACAATATACTAATATGAACACAAAAAAAATCACAAAAGAAAAAACTTACCTTCGCCAAAAAATGGAACGTAACTGGGCGCATGGGGTCAGCTCTCTAAAGGACAGCGATGTGTGAACAAGAGTTAATGTTCTGGATGCGACTAATTTGCGTACCCCGGGGGGAATGAGGAAGCTAAAAAGAGCGTTAGTACGCTCTGAAGACTGTAAGCCAATATTTTTTGAATTTCAAGCGGCCCTGACCCCATGCGCCTAATTAAGGGTTAAACCTTCTGACAAACAGACGCTTGCTAAATGTTAAAGACAGTTCTACCAACATAGGAAAAAAATTATTCGCCTTCCTAATGCCCGAAATTTTAAAAACCTTTAAAAGTACTTTATAACCACAGTGTATATATATATATATATATATATATATATATATATATATATTGATTTATGTGTGCGTGTGGTATCGATATACAGTTATACAAATTAATACTAAATGAACTGCATTATTTATAAGTGTAAGTATATTGAAAACGTATATAATGAAACACAAATAGTTACTCAGATAAATGCGTTGCGTTTATTCCGTTGCAAGAAGTAATTTATGTTTTTTTTTTCTTTATTTTAAACACGAAATTTTGGAATTAAGCCAGAGAGCCTAAAAGATAGAAACAAAAGAAATCCGGCTGTAAGAAAATGCAATGCTAACACCAATGCACGCTGCATAGCGGCCGAAATGAAAGTAAGTCGCTTTGTGAAAACTATCCCTCGGCTTGTTCTTTATTTCTTTGGTATTTAATCTGTGATAAAAAAAAAAAACAGATAACAAAAGCCAGTTGCGGTTATTTTACAGATTACACCTACATTTTTCTTTTTATGAAATACAAAGGAATTGCAAATGTTTTTTTTTATTGTTTAATGATATTAAATTAGTTCTATGCTAGACGAAATAATTATGTATTACGTATATAAGGGCACATTTCTCGTGGAACCGACGGATGTTGGGATTAATATAGGTGTTTAGAAATCCTTGGGGAAGAACTATGCATGACTGAAAAGAATAAGAAGTATGTTACAAAATTAGGTATAGTATGCTATATGCAATATATTTCAAAATCTTTTTTACTGCCAAGCTGTTTGTTCACCAGCTCATAGATAGAAACCACTGAGATGATGATACAGGGTGATGAGATGAGAACCTCTGATGCTAAATGTGAAGATGATTTCCACGAGCGCACGAAACCCAGACCATATATCCAAATAAAGATAAGGTAACCTAATATAAAACTGGATTTTTTTCCGGTCGCGTACAAACATTAAACAAATCTAAGCTTGGAGTTTCACTGAGCCGTCCGGGTCCTTTATTGCGCGTACTAGCTGCATAACGACCAGTTATTGTCTCACTTTTTTTAGGTTATTTTGCTCTTAACGTACAATACCAACTGCTGTGACTTCAATTACTTGCAAATTCTAAATCAGTATATATTCTTAGACTTAATACACAATACTGAGATAAAAGAGTAACATAATTTCTTTTATAAAATGTAAATTCTCTACTTAACCTTACAAATTAAATTAATCCTTTTCAGTGTATTAACTACTACAGAAACTCGTGAGAACATATGAGCCTTAATTTAAAAAAAATTGACGTAAGACGTAACCATTTACTTATGTTATATATTTAATTGCTTTATGTTTCTAGTACTTACAGATAATACTGTGGTCAAAAAGTAAACTTTATAATCATTTTTTTTATTAATTGTTCTAAATTAATTTTATTTTGAAATAATCCGCGTCGAAACGAAATTTTTTCAACGCTTTTTATAGTTGTCGAAACTGCCGGAATACTCTTTTTTTCGATATAGCCTTCAACATCGTTTCGGTTTTTATCTCCTCAATTATGTCAAGACGGTGCCCCGCATTGGATTTTTGAGTCTGAATAGCCAGAATTCGCATGGATTTAAATCAGTGGAATACAGTGGTCGCTGAACGATATGAGACGAGTTTTTGGCAAAAATAATCGCTAAAAACCAATGCAGTACAACATGGTGCATTATAGCGATGATATAAAATCTCCCACAAAAGCGTTTTGGCTGATCTAAATGATATTTCAACACTATCTAATTGTCAATCGTTGATTTTAAAGCACCAAATTATAGATTTTTTTGGACTTGACCCTCGTTTGTTTAAAATGACAATTTCATCTTACTTTTTGATCATCATAGTATTTAACACACACAAAGACTTATGCCAATAAATGTGTTATTGTAATATTAAAAAATCTCTTTTATTTATTTTAAAATTCAAGTCCCACTGTTATAGTGACAACAGCCTTCACTCTATAGAGGTTGTCGAAATGTAAATATCTTACAGATATTTTATTCCTAGGATACCAAGTATAATTTCTATGTTCTCCTTAATTTATAATTTATAAGTAACTATATTCATCATCTTCATCACTATCATAGCCTATAGACGATACCCATTGTAAGGCCTCCCCTTTTTTTCATTCTTCATACAGACCCAAATATATATATTTATCTATTAAACATTCATTAAAAAAATTAGTGAACGATTTTCTATTTTGATATAACAAGTCGAATGTATAACAAAGATAAAAAAATACTTTTAAGGATTTCTACGATGAAAAATTATTTCTTTTTTGTTATTTTCAGTTGATACGACGAACAATGCAAGGTATAAGCCTCCCCCAAAAATGGTACAACGACCGGTTTTTCAGCGACTTCCCACAACGTTAACGATATGGATTTACTTTACTAGGACCTAACCACACCGCGTCCTATTAATAGGAATAAAGCAGTACAGATAAGTAGGTACCAATCAAACTGCACATAAAATAACTATTCAATTAATAATAGGAAAATAGACCAACATAGAATAAGAAAAGTGTAGTAATGTATTAAAAAAGTCCAACCCAAAAAAAAAAAAGAAAATTGTGATATAAAAAATAGGATAAGTAATAAAATAAAGAATAAAATAATGTACCTAGCCGCCTAAGAGTAATAAGATGATGGAAGGAAGGCGATGAAAGCAAGAAGGAATAAAAGAACAAAAAAAATGCAAGATATAATGAAGGATAAAAGGTAAGAACAAAAGAAATTGAGATGTATGAAAGTGTGTGAAGTATAAAGATAAAATAATTGAAAAACTCATTTTGTAAATAAAGTCCCTGATCCCAACAAAATAGGGGTACGAGAGGCCCCCAATAGCCGGAGGACTCGTGGTTTTTATTTACAAATCAAAATATCCGTCATACGTGGCATTGAATCTGCGACCTATTATCCACTAACAGTCATGTTTTCCGTCATCTTTAAGCTTAAACGAGTGTAATAAAATACAGCCTTAAAAAGAAGGTACCATAAAAAGATAAATCCCACATAGATAACATGGATGTTGCAAGTCCCTCACGTTTTCTCTAGTTTTACGACTCACGCGTATGTAATAAAAAAAATTTCAACAATAAATTATGTACTACAGTGAGTTTTGGAGATGTTAGGCTCAACAAAATTTTGTATGTTTCATATTTTTTTACTTGTTGCAAGTTTTTAATAATTATGATTATTACAGCCTTAGAGTACAATTTACGGTATAAGTGGTTTATTTATCTTTTGTTTATTGGATCCGCGCTTTTGGTGGCCTCTCTTAATACTACTATTTTGGGTACACAGGGAAAAAATACATTTTTTTAATCATATTGAGTTCTCAACTTTTTTCCTTCTCGATATCATATTCATCCTCTTTTTATTATTAGCAAATTCTTTTATTTTTTTAATTTTTTCCTAATCTTTTCATCGCCCCACTTCCATCGTCTTCCCACCAGAATACTTCTGTAGAACACATTGATCTATTTTGTTTTATTATTTTCATATTTTTGGTTTTTTCTTACATTTACATAGCTTTATATTTTAATCTTTACTTTCCTACTAATTTTTAGTCTTAGAAGTATTGGTTTTATTTTTTTTGACTACTTGTTTCTTTTAATATTATCTCTTATGACTCTTGTACAGTATTCCAGAAAGTTCGTGCTACTCTCCTCGTTGTCCATAAGTGATGCGATGTTTATTCATTAGACCTCTTGCTGCAAACTACACTGGGAATCCGTTCTTAGTGCGCCAAACGGGACAGCCGGTGGACACATGTGTAAAAAATCACTCTCCTTGAGTTCGAACCTTTGAAGGTACTTTGGAGGTTTATCTATCGAAGGTTTACCACTAAATTTAAGTTTAGATTGGCTAGTATTAACCTGACGATAACTAAGATATTACTTGAATAGAAGTAAGGGATAAATGGTATAGTTAAAGCGTTTTCTTTAGTGTCAGGACAGTTCAGTCCATAGAGGGCGGTTTTGAATGGATTATGTTAGGTTACATATATGGGTTGTTGTGTAATGATGATGAGAGTATTACAT
The DNA here is from genome assembly GCF_028537555.1 of Battus philenor. NCBI lineage: Eukaryota > Metazoa > Arthropoda > Insecta > Lepidoptera > Papilionidae > Battus > Battus philenor. The sequence goes on from NW_027181704.1 coordinate 1,571,897, forward strand.
TTTAGTAAATGCGCAACAGGTTGTGGCGTGACTAAGGGAAATAAGGATTAGTTTAAACACACACACACACATACACACATACATATATATCACAAAAGAACCAAGATCTTTACCGTAGCTCGAAAAATTGCTCGTGTGAAGTGGTAGTAGGAGGGGGGGGGGCACATTGCTCATGCAACCAATGGCTTTTGGGGCCGAAAGGTTCTCTAGTGGCGACCACGAGCCGGTAGACGCGGAAGTTTACTTTAGATTGGCATGTATTAACCCAAAGTAAACATATATATTTCTTGAATACGACTCTGGGATATATGGTATAGTAACAGCCTCTTCTTACTTAGGGTCACCTTAAGCCGAGAAACTTTTGCCAATATATAAGAGTATTTATGTTTTAGTTAAAGCGAAATAAGTTATGCTAAGACTAAGGGCAATAACGATTAATTTATTTATATTTATATATATATATATATATATATATATTAATATGTATATAAAACTCCGTATGTATATATGTATGTGTATGTGAATGTACATATTTAATAAAACTGACGATTACATAATTTTTGGACATGATATACTTGTCTCCAAGTTATAATCATTTCATTGCCGGTGTGATACATTTTTTTTGTTATTAATTTTCACAATAAGGTTTTATATTTAAGTATATATTTTAGCAGTCTTCAAGTCTCTTGAACTATTTTCTAAATTAAATCTTGAAATATTTAACCCTTTATAGCCTAGAGTTTCAATTTTGATACCAATCTTTTAAACCGAATGTTCACATTACTATTAGTTTTTTTTATAGGTTGGCTGTACGTATTTTACTGTTGTATAATATTCTTTTCAACTAAATAAAAAAAAATCTATTTTCCCCTTCATCTAGACCCTCAAGCAAACAGTAATACTAAAAAAATCACTTTCGTAAATCAGGCTACTAAGGGTTAAAACTAAGTTTAAGTTAACTAATTATTATAATTACTTTTTTTTTTTAATCATTATTATCTTGTTTGTTTCTGCCGCCCTAACAATATGTCACAATTTATGGACTAAAACCACAGTATAGATTCACAAAAACATGACGCCATGAATATTTATGAATTGTATTACGATATTGTCATAACGAAAAAGAAAAAAGATAAACTTAAACGGCGGAATCTTTTAAATCTGATTGCAGTAAACTAATACGTCCCTGCTTAACGAGCCGCGGAAAGTAGTTGTGGAAACTTTTCATTATTTACCGAGAACTTTGTTCGGATGTTGTTCCGCTGCCAAGAATTACACTGCGTTACTTATGTTTCGATGCTGCAATCTTTTTTTTTTCTTTGTTACTTTGTTACATTCGAAATTTAAATTGATTTTTTTTTAATCTCAAGTTTCTTTTTAGTCGCTTGTATGTGTTGCCATTTTTAATTTTCAACATTATTTCAAACTAAGAAAGGGACTAATATGTAGCTACTTCCGCTATGCAGCAGTAGTCGTGCAATGAAGTGCACTGCCCGCCAGCTTTATGATAAATGCGCGTGCGGCAAACAATGCGAAACACTACTACCACCGTTAATCTACTCTCTACACGTGTTTCACCCCTCCACGGGGTCATTTCTAACATCTCCTGAAGATGAGTGCACTTCATCGCACGACTACTGCTGCATAGCGGAAGTAGCTATATATTAGTCCCTTTCTTACTTAGTATGAACTTCCGCGAGGTAACGCCTGAATCTATTAGATATAATATTATTTAAGCTATGAAACCGCCTGCGTCGGTCATCTTTCTACCTTATAGCTGGATATCTACGATATGAATTATACTAATAAATACTTTGTATTGATATCAAAATATATCGTAATGTTAAAAAACTAGATATTGTTAGAGAACTATGAACAAACAAATGAAAAAGACGACAAAAAGCAATTAAAAAAAAAAGTTAAAACAAAATTTAAACACAAAATTAGTTTAGTTTTAATTGACTTAAGATTTAAGTTAGGAAATAGTTAAGGAAGAGACCAGATTGATTTAAGTAAAGTACATGCAGAAACGTGAGCAAATAAAATAAAGTAATATTAAATGTAAATGTAAAAACAAAAGCATGAATTTTTTCTGTGCTATATAGATTCAACAAACAAAAAATAAATAAAAAAATTATCGTATAGATATCAAAATGTAAATATCTTTAAAGTTTGCCTTGATACTTAATGATAGCGACTGATTGAGTTCATTCAGAACCTCTAAACATGTCATTTTTTTATTTTTTTTATGCATTTTATATCAAGCTGTGTATACCTACCTACTCATCTGGCAAAAACCTAATCACCTGCCAGAGTCGAGTAATAGATTAGAAAAAAATCAAACGAAGTACAAAACCGTGCGAGAAGTATCCTTGTCTACACTTATTCACATATTTAAGTTGGTCGGATATATTTAGTATAAATTCGAGCTGTTAATAAAAATTAAAAAAAAAACACTTTACATACCTTACCTCACAGATACTGTAAAATTAAAAATAATATCTAAGTTATACATATAATCTAAGCTATACATTAAGTATCAGTAGACTTTTAAGCTACCAAACCTTTCAGACATTTAAATTCCTTTTAATATATTTATAAGAGAACAAAGAACAATAAAAGAAAGTGTTAGATTTGTAATCAAAACATGAAACAAACGTAAAAGATGGTCGTTCGCCAGATTTATGCGGACGATTGCGGTCACCGTGACCCTTTTTCTGGCTCATTTCATTGACAAAGTGACGAAGTATACCCGGCCTTAACGGAAACAAATATTAAATCGTGTAAGTAAAGTTGGAGGTTCATTTAATCCTATACATTCAAATGTTTCAGTAACTTCATTAATTTCTAATACACAACACTTTGATTGTATTTTATAAAGTTAAGTATTAATTTACTATTTATTAGTCTGAAGACTAATAATAATAAAAACAACTAATTATTAGATGAAGAATCTAAAAAAAAACCATTGCGTAACTTAAGATATCGAGCAGTGGTAGTCCAGTCGTAGAGTACAGAGACTTGAGATCAGAAGTCATGTATTCGATTCCCGTGATACAATATCATGTAATATACTTTTAGCATTAATTATACAGGACTCCACTACTTACAAACAAATTTTAAAAGGATAGGCAAGATTTTCTTCTGCGTATTATGATATATCCCATAGATATCTTTGGGAGGAGGCCTTTGTATTGCAGTAGGCGTTTATGGCCTATATCAAAGAACTCATTATATTTATTTATTTATTAATACTTTTTGTACACCATAGACCTGAAATAAAAGAGAAAAAAAAACAATTTATATGGTACAAGTGGCGGTGTTATCGCTCGAGGCGGTCTTTACCAGACAACGTTTAGATAGAGATAAGAGATATGAAGGAATGAAAAGGATGGCAGTTTAGGATGTACGAACGTACAAACACATACATGTAAATACATTCACGCACGCACATCTATATATATATATATATACATATACTATAAATATACTATAAATACACATACTATATACATACATATACTATAAATAAAAAATTACGAGGGAATGGTACTATATAATATATACACTACATAATTAAGAAATGTAAATGTAAGAAATATACACAATATCCTATTTTGGAGAGATCCTTTTTACCAAATTTTTTCTCGTATAAGCAGTTATGCCTGTCAATTGCACAAACCGACAGAGGTGCAGTATTTTACAGAGCACCCTGTATCTACCCTCAAGCTACGGTACAATTGGCACGATGATTCGCCCGCTGCAAGGTAAAATATTTTCTAAAAATATTTACAAAAAAACCATTGCATGATAAGTACTTTTAACTTGTTTAACTCATGTGTTAACACTGTTTAATCTGTGTTACATATAAATCAAGTTTAAGGTGGTATAATTCTGAAGTCACTTAATATAGACCTCAACCAACTACGATGGCTCTCTTAGAAACCTCAACTCAGTCATTACAATATTTATTTCCAGGATTTAAGATTATTAGCTTGAAAATCTATTAACCAGACGCTCTATTGTCTGAAAACATAAGCGCCGAAAGAGGATGTGAGATTAGGTTATCATTTGAAACGCGTTAACGTTATCTTATTCGTCCCTACTGAAGAGAGTCGAACATCAACTCTCAAAGTTTTTATTTTCTGATTAGCGGAAGTAATTCTTAACTTAATATTACGAGTACTTACGAAAGCGTTAGTACTAAAAGAATAGATTTAAAAACTCCAGAAAGGCTTTGATTATTAAAAGATTAATAAACCGCGGCAAGTGAAGTCTATTCCTAAGAATTTATTTCAGAAAACCATGTTTAATGCAATATCACAATGTTACCAACTGAGTGAATCAAGTTTTATCTTAAAAGCTTCATTGTGTCACTATATTACATGTTATGTTTTATCGAACCTTCTATCTCCTGTTTGCTGCCCCCGGCAAATTTTACTATGTGGCAATCCGCGCCATCTATCGGCGTTGTAAGAAGTTAAAGCGTTCGGAACGCCATCTTGTATCAAGATTATACAACTTTAATATTGCGAGTGATTTGTAATTTATATTCAGATTTCATTATAAAAATTATTGGTTGTTTACGGCGAGGCGAATAGTCAGCATATGTTTTAATAGCGTCTGTACTTTGCTGTTTTAAATTTAAAAAAAAAAACTAAATACCAGAATTTTTGTTCTGGTCCTGCAACGTACTTTTAGGTGACATATATTGACATGATCGTCATCATTTGAGACACAGGATCTTCATTGCTGCGCCCAGGCCTCCCTAATGCTTTCCTAACCACTTCCAGTATTTTTCAATGACCTTAAGAAGGTATGCCCACCTGTGGTCAAAAGTACTAGACTGCGCTCACTCTATAGGTATATCAAATCACTTTGTAATATATAAATACATTTACATTAATCATTAATGTAAATGACTTACTTCTATTCTCAAACACAAAGCCATCTCACGGAATAAGTAATCAGACATTTTCGTGTAATGCATTTGAAATAAAATGTAAATTATTCCGCACACCCATCCTCCGTTAGATTGCTAAGGGCATTGAATACCCCGGGCTGTTTGGAAGTCTTTAATAATGGCTTATTTTCTAGCTTTGTCGCGTTGTTTTACTTTCACGTGCTAGCCTTTCGCTTTTGTTTAGCCGTGCCGCGTAATGGGTTAGAAAATGGAAAAACGTCTGAATTAACATATCAAAATGCGGAAAAGCCATGAATGTAAAATGCGAATGACTTGTTGAAGTCAGCCATCTGTAATAATCAGGAAACGTATCTATACCCTGGCATGGTACATTATACATTTAAATTTCCACTTCGTACATAGGTTTGTTTTGCAAAATCCCTTTGCGTGATCTTAATAGATATTTAAAACTTCCACTTTTGAAGTCGAAATCCATTTTGCAGTCCTCAGTAAAAATTCTTTGATACAGAACGTGTTTCTATAATGATAGTATTAAAGCTAAAATATTCTTATTGGTGGGATACATGTTTTTAGAAAGAAAAAGAGAAGTAAGAAAAGGACCAATATTTAGCCACTTCCGCACATGCAGTGGTAGTCGTGCAACAAAGTGCACCGCCCGCCATCCCGCTTAGGATGGACTTTCGCAAGGTAACGCCTGATTCCATTATATAGAAAAAAAGAAGAAGGATAGAGGAGATAGAGAGATATTTCAAAGTGGAAATATAATAAATTGACTGAGATTCATGCGGCAAAATAAGGAGAAATAAGAGGTAGAGAAGGCAAAAGAAGAGGATAATGAAATTGGTGGAAAAGTTTAAATAATAAGGAATGAGTTACTGTCGCAAGTCATGGTAGGAAAATACTCTACTAACAGCGTAACATCTTAAGAGAACCGAACGCTCCGACATTTCAAATGACAATTCTCTTTCTATGTATGACCTGTAATATTTTATTTATATCCAGTAGCAAGATTTACAAATACTCGACCAACTTCAATTGATATTTTTAATAATCGGTTACACAATATATGTTAATAACAACTAAGAAAGGGACTTATATATAGCAACTTACACCATGTACATACATAGCGGAAGTAGCTATATATTAGCCCCTTTCTTAGTTAGGATGGACTTCCTGCAAGGTAATGCCTGAATCTTTCTGATTAATAACAATTATTATTGTTAATATATTCAAGCCCTTTTTATGGCGTTTTGGCCAAAATATAAATTATACTAATTTAACAAATATTTAGGATTCACACAAAAATCATAAAGTATGTTTTCTTATTCGCAAGAATTAATTACAAGCTAGCACTTTGTTCAGAATTAAAATTAAAACATTGCACATGAATCACGGCGCGGGGAAATTAAAATCCGCCGCCGCCGTGTTTTCGTGGCCACACCGGCAACGCCAAGCGGCCGTGACACCGTGTTATTGTTTTCACAAACAACTTAACGCTCGCTTAATGGCCACAGTTACAGTCATATTGCGCACTTTACCCGTAACTCACTATGCTATAACATTTCTCGAATTCTCTTTTACGAAGTTATTTCTTTGGTAAGTAATTCCAATCGACATATTTCTTTTTATATTATATAGAGACATAGTGTTTTACTTAACACCTAGTGTTATTGACCACATCATTTTGATTGATTTTGTATTCAAAAGTTAAATAGACCGTTTATGGCACACGATACAGAAATATTATTGAAAAAATTATATTATTCTATCCAAGAATACTATACTGATGTTAATGCGTGGAATTAAACGTTGTTGATGCTCACGCGGGAAACTAATTATTGTCTGCTCTTTATTAAACTATATTTGTAAAGAGCAACTCTTGAGTTTCTCGCCGGCTCTACTCAACAGAACTGCCTTCCGAGCAGGCGGTAGGTTCCTGTAAGGACAACAAAGCTGACATTTTATGTTGATTGACGATTCGAAAGTCCTTTTAATAACCTATTCTAAATAGAATATTTTAATCTGGATCTGTTGTGAGAATAAAATTCCTTTTAATAACACCTAAAAATCAGTTGCACTAAGATCTAGAAGGATTTGATATAATTATAGATATACTTTTATATCTGCACAGACGACTAGCATTATAGTAATATTTAAAAATAGCGGATATTTGCCCTGCCCTGTGTTTAGTATGTTTTATGTGATGGGATATATTTTTATAAAATTACTTTTCTGTTTTACATATCAATTGGTATATCTCTTAGTGCTTAAAGAGGAAAGTCTACCAGCGTGTGTAATTTTATTAATGTTTTAATAGCTCCATTTTTTGGGTCCTCGTAGCTTCATCTCTAGCTTATTGTGGAAAAGAGACATTTACATTTTTTTAATTTTTCACGCTTTGCAACGTGCGAACGATATCATGCAACTGGTACGCGGTTGTTCAGCTTTGTTTATTTTTAAGTTTTTAAGTTCACGAACCCTTCCGATCCGCGAACTTAGCTCCGATAGAATTGTAAAAGCACCAACAGCAACTACTTCAAGTGAGAATAAGAATTAAAAGCACCAGAGGGAATGGCCAGTAGTGCAATAATTTTTAGTGCAGCAATTTATATCATAAAGTATAAATAAATACATTTAAAAAACTTTTAAGTTAAACGTTTTTTTGATACCCATATTGTAGTGGTTGTGGAAAAATATGTACCTAGTCCGCCATATTGGAACGGCGTCCATCTTGAATTTTAATTTTGACATAATCATCGTGTTTTACTAGTGTAGCCCTTTCATTTGATACCGATATTGAGGGGTTAAGGAAAAATATGTAATCCGTCATTTTGTATCGGCAGCCATCTTAGATTTATAATGTTATTGATTTTATTATATTGTACTGTCATATAAATTAAATGTGTGTACCAAAATTTCAGATCAATCTGACAACGGGAAGGTGCTTAAATTTAAATATCTAATTTTGACCCAAATAAATAAACAAATAAATTCCGTACGGGTCAAACTAAATAAAACCGTTTAAAAACAGTCTCATCTGAGTTTACCTTTCTTCTATTCCACCCCATTTCCACAAAACGTCGTAGTCATACTTACGTCCCGTGTAGTCGGTATTGCGTTTGTTCCGCGGCGTAATTCTGTTCGACTGCAGTTATTATGAACAATCTACGGCTCCGATATTAAACCGTTCTCCGGTCCGTGACTTTGCTTTCTTGTTTTCCGATTTACAGTCAAATAGGCTTTCCGATACTACGCTTTAGACATCGCATCTTACACTGTAACGTAAAAATGTCAACTTTTTTTTAATTAAACAATATTTTGATAAGTAAAAAAAGGACCAATATTTAGCCACTCCCGCAAATGCAGTCGTAGTCGTGCAATGAAATGCACCGCCCGCCAGCCCGCTGATAAATGCGTATGCGGCAAACAACCTCCTCCCCCACTACTGGAGGTGGCATATAAATAACAAGCGGCGACGGACTGAGCTCACTCTGTGTTTGACACTAATCGGTATAACATAACTCCTGAAGATGCCCCGTGGAGGGGTGAAACACGTGTTGAGTAATTTGGTGGTGGCGGTTGTGTGATTCGCATTGTTTGCCGCATACCACATACCACTGCATGTGCGGGAGTGGCTAAATATTGGTCCTTTTCTTACTTAGGATGGACTTCCGCGAGGTAACGCCTGATTCCATAAAATATTTTGATATATGTGTCCGCTGCGGTGACGCTTGTTGACATTCTCAAAAAAAAAAATAGTAAATTCATAGTCGCAACGTATAAAGGTTACATAAGTAGATAGAGTCCGCAGTGGCAGTGGGCGACCATCGTTTCAAAAGAAGAAAAAGAAGTTTTTTACGTTGTTACTCAGTGACATTAAAATCTGTTTACTGCACTGCTAGTATAAAAGAAAAATATTTTGTCAATATAGTAATAGCCATACTCCAACTGAAACGCGAAAGAGGGAACAATCATAAATATAAGTCGCAAACCAATATCGCTTTGAAGTTTGTTTATGGTGACCACAATTGCTGAGGAAACTTACGCAATATCAACCTCTCGCGAAATTACGACCAATAACGGGCAGGCGAGAGAGAGAGAGAGCTTTCAAATGGCGGACGACGTAAAAACAGAGCAAAGTTTGAATCCGAGCTTTTAAGTACAAAAGGTTTATTTTTGCCTTGAGATATTTTTTTGTTTTACCTTCGTTTATTCAAATTTCAATACGACATTAATACTTTTAAATTACTTAAGCGTTAAGAAAAAAGCCGTTCAAATAATAAACAGTTAACATAAGATTATTTTTTTTTTCATGATTTACCAGTGTAAGTAGCAGATTTAATATCGACCTTTTCTTGTGTAGGTAGTAAATGAATGAGAAAGTAGATACCAGAATATTTAAAGAAAGATATTTAATAGAATCAAGAATCAAACTGAGTCATCTTTCAAACTCGCACGGATTCCTTATATTATTAGTCGTACAATATTCCAAATACAATAGTAGAGGAAATAATTCGAAAAGATTGGCTTTAGTTAAAAATCATACACATTTTAAAATTGTATATTTTACTAGTTATTTTTTAATTAAGAAATTTTAAAATCGATTGTATTGCATAACCAAAAAGTATAGTAAGGTGTACAAGGCTAAGATTTATTCATAAGATTATTTATACATAATATATATATATATAGGATTATTACATAATTATAAATATATGTATAAACTTTCCATGAAAAGGTAATTGCCACAAAATGGTATTGATATCATCATCACTACCCTATACAAGTAACCCGTTGGATATAATTTTGCCCATCGGTAGAGAACTGAGACTTAATATCTTGGATCGAGGGTTCAAGTCCCGGAATATAATCTTATAATTTACACATTTTAATATTCTTCACTGTTCACATTAGAACTCTTCATTGTACACGCGACAAAATATATACATTATTGCATATTTTAAATAAAAAGTATAATGGGCGGTCTTATCAAACTAGGAAATTTCTTCCAGACAACCATAATATAGCAACAGTAGCCAAAATATACATATATAAATACTTAAATTAGTAATATAAGATTGCATATGCTCACAAATAAATTTTCACAAGATGGGCAGCGTGCTTTGCATATATACAACACTGCAATCGCCAAACCACCTGCCTAGAGTAGCGATTATGTTATATCTACCTATAAATGTCTTTGAGAGGGGCTCTTGACTTCCTGTGCTTGCTTGTTATATTGATTTTATTTTATTACATTAAATAGAGCATAATTGTAAAGGATTTTAATAACTGACAAAATATCTTCAAAATGATCTTAAAAATAGGTAAACAGAATTAGGTAGTGATGTTTTTCACTTAGCAATATTTTGAGGAAAAATGGAAGTTTTTTTAATTTAAGTTTATACTTATGTAAGTAGTGTAGATTCAGCGCATACTCAATACGACGTAACAAAAGAAGTTTATGAAAGTAGAACACTGTTTAACGTAAGTATAAAACAAAGAATAGTTTCCTAGGCGGTCGGCATCCGTCGGTATTCCATACTCGGAGCAATCCTACCGGAAATGCAATGTAAATTTCAATTTACTTGTGTTTATCTAAGATATAAATATTTTGTTTCCTTTTGTGTCGCTTTCGTTCTTCATATCCTTTTCGATATCGGCGGAGATTGTTGCGCTTGCAATGTTTTGCATTGATCGATTTTACTCTTATGTATTGCGACTTAAACCATAGATTAGCGATTTTTTATTAATAATAATTTTATTAATATAAAATTTAAAGTTAAAGAGAAATGAAAATGAACAGCTAAACAAAAACTCCACTCACTCGTTTTTAAGTACACGGACCCTTCCGCTCCGTGAACTCAGCTCTGGTGAAGCTGAAAAAGCCTTCGGGGTAACAGCAACTACTTCAACAGAAAATAAGCATATAAGTGCATTTACTCAATACATAAGTTATCTATATAATTCCGATAAGAAACACTTGATTAAACCTAGTTATTAAAAGAAACTAAAAAAGACAGAAGGCACAGATAATGAAAAAGCATGCGTTATAACTAAGTAGCCATATATGAGATATTTTTTTACAAGATTTACCTCCGAGATGGACATGCAGTCAGCGGCGGTTATAAGGTCTGATATATGTGACTGCTGCGCCGGCGCAGGTAAATATATTAAATAAATACGTTATGTATAAAGCGATAATAGAGATGTGAGTGTCGATATTTTTTGTTTCTTTTTTATTATTATTATTGTTATTATAATATTTGGATGTGCAAACGGTGGTTTCGGAACGTTGTCAAACGAGTTTTTAAAGTTTTACTTTCCAAAAAAATTAGCGATTTTAACACTAATCGAGATATGACGCTTTTAATAAAAATTAAATATTTAACATGAATACGTGTATCTCGGAGAAAAATAAAACCTGAAAAATATACGCTTAGAAAATGTGACAGTTCTACCAACCTAGGAAAAAATATTACCTGCGTTCCTAATGCCCGGCAGTTTTAAATGACTATTTAACTTTAATTTTTGATGACAGTTGTATATGTATTAATGTATATAGTACATACACTTACACATATCCATACACATATAAATAGATCATAACAAAACGAATCATTGTTTACTTTTCGATTTTAAATTAAAAAATACCGAGTCTGCGTTCGGTGCTTTTATTTTTTTTTTTATTGGAATAGCTTCTGTAAACAAAATACCACGAGTTACGTATATTGTTTGCGAGGTTCGTTAGGATATGCGATACAAGGTTTTAATTTAGTTTGCATCGTAATTTTTATTATTTATTCTTCTCTTATTCATTTTTATTCTTCTTCAGTAGATTGAGACCCATTGCAAGACACTGGCCGAATTCAGTGACTTTCAGCAACTTGTCGTTGGTCTACCTGATGAGAGGCCTACCTCGGTGCATCTACTAACTCGTGATCGCCTTTAAGGTCTAATGGCCTCAGTGATGAGCGATGTTCCCCACCCACTGCCACTTCAGACAAGTATTCCTGCGAGCTCGATGATGACCTTAAGTTGTTTCCAAATTTATTTTTTTTGTGATTTTATCAAGCATTGAATATCCCGGCGTAGTCCTTTCCCTTGGTCACTGGCCCACCGTAAATCACCACGTCTCTGATCCGTATGTCATCACTGGAAACACACACTGGTCAAAGACCTTCATTTTCAGATATTTCGGTATCATTCATTATTGAATTCAATTTATAAAGTTAAAATTCAAATTTAGAAATGTCCAACTAAATATCTAGTATTAACAATCAGACGAGTGGAATGATACTACTACTCTAGGAGCGTGTATATATGTATATGCATATATACATATATACACACACTCACGTGTATTTGTGCGCGTATGTGTGCGTGTGCGTATGTGCATGCGTGCGTGTGTGTGTGTGTGTGTGTGCAATAAAGGCAGCGGTCAGAAGTCTTTATTTTATTCTTAGCAGCGCAACGATCTTTTCGCTCTATATTTCTTGTGGCATAACATCAACTTGTCCGCTAAACGTCAAGAAAACAACAGTAAAACTCAAAGTGTGTTTACGATGTTATGATTAATCAGTTAATAAAAACTTAAAATTTATTTTATCCTTAAAGCACATATAAATACATATTAAATTTAAATAAGAACATTCAAAAACAAATTGTAATAACTTGCAATCTGTGTAATGTATTCCATACAGAAACAATATTGTGATATGCAGAAGCTCAATAATGGGTCGGCCATAGCTCGAGGATTTCCGCTGTTGCATACACAGTTCGTCGTTGAATTATACATTCGGTAAGTTTGATAACATCAGGTTACGAAAGCGTATTGAAATTCCAGAAAGGCTGTATTGACAGACCCTTTATATACCACGGATCCTTGATACTATGCCTTTGATATAATTGGTTACAGGTATAAAAAGTTTAAAGAGGTCAATTTATAAATGATTCAATAAAATAATCTTATAAAAAATATTAGATGGAAAAGGTCAAATTAATTTATATATTTAATCATTTATTTACCTTTTTTTTAAACCATAAATAATAGTTAAAAAATAAATAAAATACTACTCATAAAGAGATACAAGAGGCGGTATTATCCAGGCGATTTCTACCGGACAACCTTTGGATGGAGATTAGAGACATGAAGAAGATGGCAGTTTACGGTATACATATATAAACATACTTATATAGATATATACACATTAACATACGTACGAATACATATACGAGTAAATACATTTACAAAAATACCTTTTACACACATATATGTGTGTGTGTGTGTAGAAGATATTTTTTTTTATTTTTGTGTGTGTATATAAATACACACAATTATATATATGTGTGTGTGTGTGTGTGTGTGTAAAAGGTAGTACATAAATACGAATAAATAACAAATGCTACACAATATCCTATTTTTAACACCAAGGAAGTGCTTAAGAATATTAGTTTTAGTACTGTTGACAAAGTCAACAGTACTAAAACTAATATTCTTAAAAAGGTATTTCACTTCCTCAAACCCCTTATGATACATTTCTTAAATTTCTTGAATACGTAGTGAGTGGGCATAGAAGGTATTGCTAATTTTGATCATATTGTTTAGGATTTTTGAAGATTAAATAAAAAGAATACAATGTAATTAAGAAGAAATTTAAAGACAGGACACTATAATATTTAAGCAAAATGTCATCATAATCTCCATAAGACTTTCACTGCTGGGCATAGTGCTCGCCCGGAGATTTCCAATAACACTGGAACCAAGCCCCTTCCAGAGAACTTAGCTGTCTCGCATATCCGCTATATTGGCGTACCTATAATTTCGCGTGACGATCCTTGGACTCGGTTCTACTAACCTTTTTTTTTCTTAATCACTTCTAAAGTTTTGTAGCCAGATATTTTAATTTTACTCTGCGGATTGAGGAAGTATAAGATATATGAAGTTTCTATATTCAATACTAGACTAGTTTTTACGCACACGATAAAGCAGACAATTTTGAAACATCTTGTTTGTCAGTATTTCATCACCATCTTGCTTGATAGAAAGCAACGAGGCGGTCGAAGATGAAGCACGTAGGCTTAGCAGGTTCCTGACCCTGAAGAGACCTGGGTCATATTTCTCGGGAAATAAGGAAGCTGGCAGATCGTACCGTATCTTACAGTGCCGATAAGAAACGTTGGATCGAAACGGTATGTCTCTCATGAAACTCAACAGTGTATGGAAGTAGGTCGACTTCCTGCTCGTTATAAAAATGGGGATAGTAGTATAAGGTTGTGTTGTACCGAAGCGTATATAATATATATAAATGAATACTTTCATATTTCTTGATAGGAACACCCAGTTGCTTCAGGACCCACGAAATAAGGTTTTGTACATTCAAAGGTTTTAGTACCGCAAAACATAACACTTTTTTCACACTCCGCAAGCTCGTGTCATTACAAGTATCACATATTTTCAATAGTTGAACAAAATGGCTTCATTATGTTATATAGTATTTGAAATAAGTTATGTATAAATGAAAATGTATTTCGTTAAAATTTTATTCAATCTAATACTATATTCTTGAGTTGAGAGTTAAAAAGCCTTAAATATTAAATCTCAAATGTCACCTGACCTCAAACAAATTAAAGCAAACTAAATATTTATTACAAAATTATAAATTGTAGTTCGAAAAATAATTTTCCTTTTGTAAATTTTCCCCATTTAATTTGTGATAATTTTATTCATGGAAACTTTCAAAGGAGGAAAGTTAATAACTTGATTTTATTATTATCCGTCGTTCGCCGCAACAAACCTGCTTTCAGGGAAAGACAAGATACCGGAGCTTTCCTAGGAAATAATTAAAGCCGACATGGAAAAGCGAAGCCTAGTATGCAAACACTAAGTAAATTTATATTACGCGCGCATTTATAAAATAATAAAAGAGGAAGGATTTAAATATATATATATATATATATATATATATATACATATATATATATATACATATATATATTTATATATATATATACATATATATATTGTAACTTTTTCGTAAGAGGGTAAATATTTAAATTTTTTATACAGGTTGACCGGCCAAAAATGTTATAATTAAAGAGATGATTGTCTAGCACAGAGTTCCCCAAACTTTTTTGTGTCGTAGACCCTTTGCCATGTTTTTCCGTGTTGGGTAGACCACCTATTTACCTGATATTGATTTACTGTAACTTTCTAACTATAGTAAAGTTTAGTGTTAAAAACTTATAGTAAAAACACATATTAATTTATACATTTATTAATTGAATTTAAATTAAAACTACTCAAAATAACACGTACACGTACGTAACATTAAATAAACATAAAATAAACTATAAATAAAAAACCATATGCATAAGTCAATATTTTTAGTGAGAAGGATGAACAAGATGCTTTAATAATAAATTATCAACATTTGGCGTCAATTTTGTAAGAGACTAATCTTAAATCTCCTCGGAAAATGATGTCCAGTCTGTGGACCCCCATTTTCATTTCATGAACCCAAATTTTTTTCGCTGACGTAGACCCAAGTTGCAAGTTGCAATAGATGCAAGTTGTCATAGACCCCTAGGGGTCGATATATACCACTTTGGGAATCACTGGTCTAGCACATTTATCAGCAAGAAGCATTGAATTTTTTACACGCAATACAATCACTCTATATAAAGTGATCACTGTAAAATATGTAACATTAATTTATTTTCTCTATTTAAATGCGACAGGTTAAAATATTTTGGCAGAACAAAATCTGCATTACCCAATAGGAAATTGTAAGAAATTTTAATACATAGTAAATTGAATTTGTTATTCATTTCGTAGATCGCGGGTTTTATTCCCTTAATGTGATCATATATAATTCACACTTTGTTAGTAAATTATATAGGATTGCCATTGCTCGCAAACAAGTTTCCAGAGGATGGGCAGCAGCGACCTTTGCGTACCATAATACCACACTGCAATCCCCAACCCGCCTGCCAAGAGTGGCGATCATGGTATATCTCCCCATAAATATCTCTGGAAGAGGCTTTTTACTGGGCGTAAATAGGCTGAAACGATAAATCTGAACAATGAGAACACTTTTTCTTACTATTGTATCATTACATTTTTTATTTCTGAAGCCTTAGATTTTTATTTATTTTTTCTATTCAATGCTTCGGACTAATAACTTCTGGTAGTAAAAAGTCTACAGGGACATTTGTTAAGCAATAATTAACTTTATTTTACATTTAATACATTATCGTTAAGTAATTTATTATGTCTAAAACAGGTTAACTTAGAAAAAGCATAAATGAACTTTAAAATCGTAGCTGTTCATTATTTGTTTATATATTTATTATATTTTTTTCTTTATTATATGGTTAATTTTATTATTATCTCTTATTACTACACAAATGACATAAATAAATAAAAATAATAGCCTAATATGCAAGAAGCATACGCAAAAGTCTAGAACAGTTAAGGCCATTTCTTTGTATATTTTTATTAAAAAAACAACAGGTGATCTTATGAAGTGAAAAAAGTGAAGAAAAAATGAAATAGAAGAAAAACTTTTCTTTTCTTACACAGAGTATATTAAAACGCTGGATAATAACAGCAGAGGAATGTTCGTCGTGGCTAACTGTGGAGGAAGATACATACCTTGCAGAGGGTTTGTATTAGCTGAAAAGAAGAATACAATACAAATGACATATATATTCACCCCGTTACAGATTTCACATCTATAATCAATGATCTTGTAAATAAACTTACATGAAATGTTATGTTAAAAATGGAACATATTGTACATAACCTTATTCTTGTAGATAAGATGACTTCTCAGATAGATATTCAAAATCTCAAAAGTAAATAGCGAAATGATTAAACAAAAAAGCCGTTTTCACAGGGCACGGTGTTTTGTGAAGTAAACGTTCTATGTTCATTCAATATGTATTCAAATCACGTCCTCTCTCAGTCACAAATGTATAATTCATTGAAGGGTCAGAGTAAAGTGAAGTAAAAACATTGGCGACAAGTAATACTAATACAGACCGCTCACTACAAAAAAAAGGATTTTATTCTTTTTTTAAAAATATTCTAATGGTTGAATTTGACTTTCTAGATACAATATCACTCATCTACACATAATATACGTGTTGATTACTAACAGATGTAAAAGCTTTAAAGGGATGAATATGAATGATATCCTCATTTGATTCGATCTCGTATCGAAACTCGGAGCATATCCTTCTTCATTCATTTCATGTCATCACCGTTAACATAGATCAATGTTATGCTATATCTAATTATGTTATATCGTAATAAAATATTTTGATGTATTTATTAACTAATAATTAAAATTTTATCTCACAAAAGGACTAATGTATGGCTACTTCTGCTATGTAGCAGTAGTCGTGCAATAAAGTGCACCGAGTCGGTGTTTGGCACTAATCGGTGTAACATTACTCCTGAGGATGCCCCGTGCGGGCTGGCGGGCGATGCACTTCATTGCACGACAACTGCTACATAGCGGAAGTAGGTATATATTAGTCCATTTCTTACTTAGGATGGACTTCCGCAAAGTAACGCCTGAATCCATTAGATATTTAAAATTTTAACATTAATAATTGTTATTCATTTTAGTCCTTTTAATATAATTCATGTTACTATTTCAAACGCCGTATGATGTCACCAAAGCGTAATACAATATGCAGTTCAACTATACACAATGGATATTATATCAAAAGCACTTTGTATATATTATAACATAGGTTTCGTATATATGCATCATTCATTAAACTATTTGTTGCTACTACTATAGAATCGCGATTCTCTGGTATTTTACTTTCAATACCTCAGAAATTACTTTATTATAATCTATAATACTGGCCACAATAAAAAGCTACGTAAAATCTATTTTTTTTGGCGTCTGTTAAAAGAAACAAATGAAAACATTTTTCAGAGTTACTTTATATGTATATATGTATACAATAATTATGTCTTAGTGAAATTATACAGAATAATTGTAGTGTTATTAGAGTTTTAAAGTAGTAAATGTTACACCATATATTAAATACTGCTGCCTTCAGAAATAATAACGGAATGATATATATAGCAAAAAATACGTTTTAAAAATTCATTCAAAAAATCTGTCCGTGTAGAAACAGTTTTTCAATTTGTTGACCAGTCGCATTAAAATGAAAAAAATAATATAACATATTTCAGAGTGATTACATATGGCATATGAAGTCGTAATTTAAAAATGGTTCTAGAATTTATTGTACAAACATTGGACTAAGGAATAAACAGTTTTATGTGCCTTAGAAATTAAATATATCCGAGTTGCTTATAATTTTTATGAACAGTCATATAATTATGATTATGGTATTTAACCACATAGATATCTTTGGGGCTTACGCCTTGGAGTAGGCATTTTTTGACTGAAACGTCACTAGACAACGCTATCTGAAAAAAATAATTGTTTATGTAAATAAATAGAGAATGTATTACAAACATAGATATTACAATTGTTTAGCGTAAATATGATTTTATAAAGCAATAGGGGTATTAAAGCCGGTAATCCTTGTGCAAACATTTCCTGCCCATCTGCAGGGTCATGAATATCCTGAAAATGAAGCATCCACTTATCGCGCCCTCCAGTGCCCGCTGTGCATAAATCACTTGCAGGCTCTCCGATACGTAACGCTAGCAGCCCGCTCTGATATAACTGCACCTAACTACCTGCGATAATTGGCACACACCAGAACCTGAGCTTCTGGATACATATTTACATTCCAGTACAGACAGATATAGTTAAGGATTCCTTACAGTGACAAGAAATATCTTTGATTCTGCGATGTATATGTAAACATTGGTAACTAAATACAATGTATTTTACATTGATTTATTGAATTTAATATAAATAAATTTAATGTAAATATAAATATTAAAACTTCGTGAAATGAAAGAAGAAATCGAGTAAAAATTCATATTTTTGAGAATCGATGTAAAGATATATATAATATATAAATAGAATAAAATAAAACAAACTATCTCACATTTAAGGTAGAATTTTATAATTTACTAGCACACGAACTTTAGATCCGCGCACCCTGAGTTCGAAAGAGCTGAACAATCAAAAAAGCTATCAGCGTACCGCACCAATCGATTATAGCTATATCATTTATTCCTATATCCCCAAAATGAGGCAGAGCGTTCACAGTACGTCACCATTCCGAGCGGTCTTGAGCCTCGCGCTTTACTTCGCTCCACCTCATTCCAACTGCCTTCACTTTTGCAGTGATCGACCGCCGCCAGGTTTGCTTTGGGCGGCCACGTCTTCGCTTTCCTTGAAGATTCCATTCTAGGTCTTGCCTCGGTATGTGATCAAGATCCCTTCGGAGTGTGTGGCCTATCCAGTTCCACTTGCGGCGTTTGATTTGCTGGTCGATCGGCATCTCACCACAGCGTTTTCAGAGATCTACGTTGGAGACTTTCTCAGGCCAGTATATATCGAGAATACTTCGAAGATAGTTGTTAACAAAGACTTATAGCTACATCAACATTAATAAAGAAAACTACAACATGATATATTTATTCTATAGCAATTGGAATTTTTTTTTTAATCTCTATTTTTATATTGAAGCTTTATCCTTGTTTCAACATCTCAATTGCATTGTGACAATCATAAATGTTCACTAATATAACATTCAAAAATCACTGTGAAGTTAAGACGCTTATTTACAATTTATATTATACATGTAATAAACAAGATAAATGTTTTTTTATAATACGTAAATGTCTAATACGATGGGATTTTCGACACCTATTTAGACATGAGTTCCGTAGTTCCAAGTTAATATTCCGAGCGCTTAAGTGTCATTTCAGCGGCCGCTTTGCCCGGGCACGTGGGCCGATTGACTTTATTTTGTTTTAAGATGGCAGCTGAGGTCTCACGTAGAGGAGTAATGGGCCGTTTTCTTCTACCCGAGCTCCGCCGAAGTCTCCCCTTAACCTGTTTATACACATTGTAAGCAACTATTCGGTTATATTTAGTTTCTACGGGATATAAAACTGTTTATTGCTTTGTTCAATATTAGTTTTTAGCTCGGAATCGTATGCAGTTTTTACAATTTCTGAATTTTAAAATTTCTTCCGATCTTCGATTTTTTAAAACGGTTTTCCGTACTCTATTATCATTACGTAATTTATTATTTATGAAACTATTAATATTTTGGAAAGGATGTATCATTTATTAATTTACAGCAATGAAGCTGTAAATTCGCCAATTCAAAGCCTTTACACATATATGATCTGTATAAACTCATCAGTTAAAATGTATCTAATTAAAAAAAATATATAATTATTAGATGCATCTTACATTAATTGGTTTAAATCAGAGTTCCCCAAACTTTTTTGTGTCGTAGACCCCTTGCCATGTTTTTCCGTGTTGGGTAGACCCTACTTACCTGAAATTGATTTCCTGTAAATTTCTAACTGTAGTGAAGTTTAGTGTTAAAAACTTAAAGTAAAAACACATGTTAATTTATACATATATTAATTGAATTTAAATTAAAACTACTCAAAATAAAATGTTGTATCTGTTATGTAAAATATACGTAGCATTAAATAAACATAAAATAAACTAAAAATAAAATAACATAAGCAAAAAGTCAATATTTTTAGTGAGAAGGATGAACCTGATGCTGTAATAATTTTGTAATTATCAACATTTGGCGTCAATTTTGTAAGGGTTAATCTTAAATCTCCTCGGCTAATGATGTCCAGACTGTGGACCCCCATTTTCATTTCATGGACCCCAAATTTTTTTTTTAGCTGACGTAGACCGCTTGCAGGTTGTCATAGACCCCTAGGGATCGATATAGACAACTTTGGGAATCACTGTTCTAAATAGTCCAAATACACCAAAGATATCTATGGTGTACCATTAATCGCCATCCTTAGCAGACGGGTTGACGATCTCAGTGTAGTATTATGTCTCAAAGGATGCTGCTGCACATCCTCTAAAAACTAATTTTATGGTTTGTGGTAATCTTATACAATTAAAGCACAATGTTTGAATTATATATGATCGCAAGTGTCAGTCTTCCACGGGTCCGCTACCACTGCCCAATTATTTACTGGTACCAAAAGAATTTGTCTCGGCGTACCAGAATTCGATTTCATTCGTATATACTAATAGATATTGATTTGCTCTGTTTTTATACTCTTTCTCTTTGCTTTGTTTGGGCTAGGAACATTAAAATAACAGATATTTTTTTTTTCATTGCATTTTTTATCTTCTTTCTTCACAAATTCTTTCTCTCTTTTCCTCACATCCTTGACAAAATCTTTAATTGTTCATGTTCTGAACTTCTTTCACACTTCGCCATTATTTCCTCGTCTATATTCCTCATTATACTGGTTCTTATTTCACAGAATATATTTATTTGAGTTCTGTACTCTATATTGTAGTACGTAGTAACTATTTATATAGCTGCAGTTTTAACTACTTGTTTAGTAAAATGGTAACAAAAATAACTAGATTTAAAGAATGTAAAGCAAAAATGAAGATGAAATTGTACTAAAATTTTAATATCTTATTTAATGTATTTACAGAAAAACAAAAATATATTTTGAACAAAAATGAATAGATCGGCGTTTACAATAAAAATATTTCCCGAAAATAAAAAAATTGCTTCGAAATTGGAAAACTGTTTGCAAACCGATCTCCTACCACGCACTGGCTATTCGCCGTTTATGAAAAAAAAGAAATTAAAAAAATCAAAACACTGTAGTTAAGCCTACTATTATACGATTGAAATTTTTACATCTCCAACTGTAGAACGGTGATGGAAAATTTCGTAAAAAATTGACATATTCTGAAACAAAAAATCTCAATTACACGTAAAAAATAAAAACTTAAAAATTAAAAAGTTATGAAGTTTATTTTTAATTGTAATGACAAATATGTTTTTATTATTAATATGATCAGTTTTAAAACCCTCAGTGCTTTAAGACGAAAGTCTTCCATCAATTTGTCTTACCGATGATGACTTTTGTCACATAAACATCGACCCTGACTCTGAGTGTTAAAAGCTTATAGTCACTCAACTGACAGTGAAGAAGGCTGTATTCGGGATATCTCTACGGGATCGGACTTAACTGTGTGAGATTCCTCCTAGGGCAGAAAGTCCGAAGTAAAAGTGTGTGTGATGAAACTACGAAAACAATGTTGAACTTATAAAAATCGTCAGACAATCAAAAGTCAAGAAGTATTATAGAGCGCGCTCTTTTTCACCTAATGGGGAATTCCACAGAAATATCAATAAATATATTTCTGTGAAATTCCCCTTTTAGATGCGCTGCTATAGATAGCATTATGTATCTTCTAGAATTGATTAATAAGTAGATGTATCAATGGGATCACATATCTAAGAATAAATGGCCGCTAGAGTATTAAGATTCTGGATTGGAATTCATCAATCGATAAAGGAAAATGTCCGGTCACGAGGAGGACTGATGACCTTGTGAAGATCAGTTAGAAAAGGACTAATAAATAGATACTTCCGCTATGCAGCAGTAGTCGTGCAATGAAGTGCACCGCCTGCCAGCCCGCTGGTAAATGTGAGTCATCGATGTTTGGCACTAATTGGTCTAACATTACTCCTGGGGATGCCCCACGGAGGGGTGAAACACGTTGAGTGAATTAACGGTGGTAGTTGTGCAATTCGCATTGTTTGCCGCATACGCACAGCTATTCTTGATCATCCTAATATCGAGTAACAGCGCGAGATATCTTGGATATATACTAAATGCAATTCATATATACGAGTGATATAAAATACTTTGTTAGCTTCAAAACAATATAAAGCTAACATTTCAAACAGTAGCTATTAGCCAGTGAAGCTATTATCACTATTGAAATGGTGTGTATTCAACACAAGATAATTAATTGCACTTCTCTTGACCCCCTGTAGTGACTTACAAGGAGCTGTAATAATAGAGGTTGCAAAATAAAACTTATTTGTTTATTATGCACATTTTTTAATTTAAGTCAATTGTAGTAATGGTATGCTACCTTTAAGCTTATAATTCATAGGAAATATCATATATTTTCTGACTTTTAGTAACCATAATTTAAATATTATTATCGAATAAATTATATATATATGCAACATTCATTTCGTAAAAAAAAAAACTAGTAAATAATCTACTATATTTCAAGTCGATATGTTTATACATATATATTGAAATATAGTAGTATATATATATTTATATATATATATATATATATATAAATAAATAAAGACAGATAGTCGCGGGAAGTTTGATCTAATTTTTAATAATTTAAATTCTTCAAAGATATATTTTTTTCTTTAATAATAAAGATTATTCTTTCTTTCTGCTGTTTTGTCAGGGACGTTACAATTTCGGATTATAAGTTTTTCACATACATTTTTTGTCAACTTTTGTCTTCTTTCTTCTTTCAGAATATCTTTCATGCTATGACAGCAGATATGCAGAGTATTTTCTTTCTTTCATCCATTACTTCACTATATCGTCGGTCCACTTATTCGTGGACCTATTCACACGTCTACCAGCTAGTGGTGGCAACTGGAGAATCTTTCAGTTTTACCAGCCGTAGATTGCAAAAAAATATGAAATATAACATAGATCATTCTATTGTGTTTGCAACTCCGTCTCACGTCGTCGCTTCAACTACCGTTGTCAGAGGCTCGAGCTATCTTGATTTACAATGCTCTTGCATTGTTTCATGCAACCAACATTTACATTTAATTCATTCACAAAATTTTCCTAAATAATTTATTTGGAACACTTCTTTACTCAAAAATAAATGACCAGCGAAGTTAATTTAATATATACTAGTGTTTAACACGTTCCGTGCCACGGCAATTTTTGAAGATTTACCATTCAGGCCTAGTGGGGCGTATACGACCCACTCTTTAAAAATTAAAGAAATCGTTTCATTACACTACAATAATGCAAAGCTATAATTAGGAGGAAAATGTAATAAATTTTAATATGCATTATGTACGGCGCATATATAATGTGAAGGTATCTATATTCGACCCTACAATTTATTTTTTAAGAATCCTTTGTTTTTAATTGAGAATTGCAAATGGCCTGCACGGAGAGTGCAGCTGGGGCCGTATATGCGCCCCGTGGCATGGAATGGGTTAATATAGCAATATAATGACATTCTTTAACTCGAAACATGGTTTCTTGTGTTCCGAACGTATCTTGATTTAAAAAAGACCACAAAAAAAATTAAGATACTTTCATTACCATACTAAATTCTATTTAATAATACTATAGTATGATATATCGCAAAATAAGAACGGTGAAGATAAAAGGTACATTTCAATTCGACGCGATGACTATAATACAAGCCATATACACTGCTATCGTCGCGTTTCGATAACCAACCTCGTCGAAAATGATTTCAGATTATAAATCACAAGGGATTTCAACCCACTATCATACTAGATAGAAGCGTTGGCGGAGTTGTTGGACTTTCTTTCCAAAGTGATAGTAGTAATATAAGCCAGACAATAGCAATAGACCAAGCATAGCTCCAACTCTCTTGGAAGCCCTTGTGTTGGAAAACTAAGAGGTTATTATCGACGAATGACAATTAGTCACTTTAAAGAGCGTTCACCGAAGAGATGTAAGTACTAGGGTGAAGGTTCATGAAGCGGCCTGAGCCGAGGTTCTCCCGGGAGCCATATCTCTTCGCAACCGTTAAAGAGGTCTTAGCTAGGTGCCCTCTACGGAAATTCCAACAGCAGGCAGCTGTGAGAGTCCAGTCATAAAAAATAGTTACAGTATATAGAAGGTACAGAGAAAAATACTACTGTTATGGGTAGACATCTAAGTTCAACAGTGGACGCTATACTGCAGAAATCATGATAGCATTAAAGATTTAACACTTATTTAATGGAATCAGGCGTTACCTCGCGGAAGTCCATCCTAAGTAAGAAAAGGACCAATATTTAGCCACTTCCGCACATGCAGTATAAGATTTAACACTTATTTTCAATTACCTTGTATAAAGTGATCACATTAATTTAATTAATATATTTATATGGTACAAGCCCAATAACTTCTGGTAGCATCAATTCTGCTGTGACAGACATTAAAAAATAATTAATTTTAATATATGTTAATCTGATAATAGAAACGATTTTTCTAACTTTGTTATCATTACAATGTTTATAATTTTGAAAACTATTGGCTTTTGGAAAGCTTATCTTCTTTTTCTTCTTCTCTTCAGCTGGTGGACGCTCACTACAAAGCATAGGCAGCCCCAAGACTTCCTGCAATCGTGTCATTGTTGTCGCCACTTGAGACTACCTTTCGGCTACAACGGTTATCGGTTGCACGAAGTACCCCCTGCCACTTCAAACGAGCGTAAGGAGATCCTCATTTCTGATTCGATCTGCCAGCGAAACTCCAAGCATAGCCCTCTCCATTGCTCTCTGAGTAACGCCATCTAGGGAAACCCGTAGTAATTGACCACGTGTCGGGTCAATATGTCATCACCAGCAACGTAGTGGTCAAAAACTTTCGTCTTCAAACATTGTTGTGTTTTTGACGAGAAGAGGATTCAAATCTTTCTGAATGCTGACCATCCAAGTTGGATTCGACAAGTTTATACCATATATTATTTGATAGCAAATGAGACATCACCATTCTAAGACTTGTACACCTATAAGCAATCCGGTATATTGTCTGAGCATTTTCGTATTTTTTATTGTAAGAGAGTTGAATAGAAAACCGTCAATCTGTTTAATATTAAGCTAGGCAAAGGCATTACCGGCACGTATTTTATTACCTTCGCATTATAAAATTAGCCTTTTGTATCGAAAAGAGCTTAAAAAAAATTAAATAGCCCATTTCTATTCCATCGTAGAAGACGTAGTTAAAACAGGTACCCCCAGCTGTATCTTGTCAAGTTTTATCACGATTCCACTAAGTAGCTCAGGTGGATAATTACCGAAGCGTAATTACAAGTCAATACATAAGACAGTTACGTGACTTGAATTTTCTGGAACATTCTTTTTTTCAGTTGACAAATTTACTTAAGTTTCGTGATGTTAGTGTATATATATATATATATATATATATATATATATATATATATAGATAAAGTCTGGTTTTCTTATGGGCTATTCTTATATCGTTTGGTAACCTCGTTGTTTTATTGTACTTTAAAGTCTATCGTAACAGAGGCATTCAATTTGGTTTTTGATTGGACTCTTCGAGTATTCTTGACATAAGGACAAGGTCAACTATAAAGGATTCAACGTAAAAAATATTTACATCTTATAATATAATTAAATAACACAAAAATATGATTACTTGCTTTATATATTTGAGTATTAGTTAATAACAAATTAAATAAATTAAAGATCGAATGAGAAATGAGGAGATCCGCTGAAAAACCAAAATAACCGACGTAGAATTGTTCGTCTGTAGTGGCTCTAGACATCGCATAGATGGCCGATGGGGCCGAAAGATATTCAAGTGGCAGCCAACGTGGCGATTTTTGGGGAAGTTCAATGCCTTGTAATAGGAGACTGAGACTGAAAATAAAAAGAAAAAAAAATTCTAAAAGGACAACTGTCAAAGTTAGAAATTATTATATTTTTTGACGTTTATTATTATTTGTATTTTTTTTATTTAAATAAAAACATCTTCCAATAAAGAACGTGAGATTTGTTTAAAGTATCATTTACGAGGGGCGCAAAGGACAACGCTCGTAAACGTCCATAAAGCAAGTTAAAATTGAACAATAAAAAAAGTGATTCCGACGCCACTTATTGCGAGAAGTTTCACGAAAACAAGCCGAACCGAAGCCGGTATTGCGGTAATAAAAACTTTTTTCATTATCTCGCTTTATAAGAGCTTATTGAAAATAACAATGTCGCCGGAAGATGGGTTTTATTGTGGGAATAGTGGTTTGTCGCACGCCGCGCTCCCTCGACTTAATGAAGAAACTGTTCTTAAAACGTTCAATTACTTAGTTCAATAGTCAATTGAAGTCGGATGGGATAGGGTAAAATAAACGCGGAGTAGTTGTAATTACTATCCTTTACTTCGATGACTACCCTAGACTTTACCATAAACCAGAGTTCCTCAAACTTTTTGTGTCGTAGACCCCGGGTAGACCCCCTACTTACCTGATATTGATTTCCTGTAAATTTCTAACTGAAGTGAAGTTTTGTGTTAAAAACTTAAAATAAAAACACATGTAGACACACATAAATAAACGTATTTGTCGACATTCGTATTTATAGAGTAACGAATTGAACAAGTCAATGCAAAGTATCGAAGCTCTGAGACTGCAACTCTCAGGTTTTTGCAGGTTCAAAATGTATTGCGACCACAAAGCGAATACCAACATCCTACAACTTACACAATTTTATAAACATATGTAATATTTTTTTTACTTCATAGGTACTTTTATAAATAATGTAAATGTTTTGATATTATAAGATAGTATGATGTAAGTAAATAGGTACTATCACTGTATGTGTTGAGATACATTATCGTGGACCCCCATTTTCATTTCATGGAACCCCAAATTTTTTTTCGCTGACGTAGACCCCTTGCAGGTTGTCATAGACCGCTTTGGGAATCACACGTACAGAACGTTGTTAAGAAGTAAAAAGACGTAGCCACAGAGGGCCGAAATATTACCATTTAGTAACTGCACCTTCCCAAACACTAACATAATATTTCTGTGAACTAACAAGATGTTACCTTAAACAAGGCTGGCCGGTATGCAGCAAGGAGAGGTTACCAAGAAATTATGATGATTATTGTTTCTGCATACGTCAATCATCATGGCGTTGAGCTAGGAGTAATCACAGATAAAATCGCCGGACAAATTCAGTTTGAAAATATAATAACTGTCAAGTCTACAAAGGGTATGACATTATTATTAGCAGTAGGTTCAATAAAAATATTATATCTAGTTTTAAAACGCCAACCTGTGATCGAAAACGTGAAATTGTTGATAAACGTTGATAACTTCCTGGAATTAGCACGGCAGGTAATTCTGTTCTAGGTTGGTAGTATTGTCTATAACATTTAGTAAGTGTCTGTTTGTCAAAAGGTTTTAATATCTCCGACTTATACGTGTTTTTAGATCGTTGCCAAAATTGTTCAATTTTTTGCTAAAATAGCGTTAAAAACTCGACTTATATTATTCCGCGACCACCGTATTTGCTTAATTTAGTTTTGTACGACTTTTGACTATTCATCAAACTCAAAAAGCCAATATAGGTATACCGTTTTGATACGATTAAGGCGATATAAACCTATTCAAAGAAAATCTTAAAGGCTATACAGGAAAAAGACTATTCCGGCTGTTTAAAAGATTGGAAAAAGTGTTGGGAAAAGTACGTGTTATCGGGCGGGGATTAGTTTGAAAATAAAAAACGAAAATTATTTGGAAGAACAAATTTACATTACTTTTTGATCACAGTATAATTTTCTATGAGTCAGCATCCTGTTGTTACTTGATTATATCTATTTTCGTTTAACGTAATCATTTTAGCTGTTAGCCGTCCAATGTAAGGTAAGATAGATCGTCCCCTTACATTTCGATCAGAAACAATTGGAAGCGGGAATGTAGCTTTCTCTGTCGATTTCAACCAGTTTGTCTGTTCCCTTTGTGGGTGGATGTTCTACGTTGCGATAGCTCATCCGTTTTCACACCAGAAACTTAACACACCTGTCTTCTTTACTTTGTTTAGTAGTTACTTTATTGGTGTTTAAGTTTTTGTTAAGTGATCAGCATCTTGCTGTCCGCTGTATGTTAGGCTTGGAGTTGCTTGTGAAATGGAAATAGGTAATCATCACTTGCTGCAGCATCGCCTTCATTTTGAACGAACAAGAAAGCCGTGTGAAGAGAAGACATTGTAATATATTGAGTTATGAATAATATTGTTAAAAAAAAACCATGATAGAAAAATTTAAGAAAAAAAATAAATAGGAGTAGATTGGAAACGTAAACAATTAAAATTTCAAGAAATGTGGCGAGGGATTTGAGACGATACGTAAATGTAATTTAAATTATTGCTGTGAGGATGATAGACAATATGAAGGATGAAAAAGGGAAGAAAGAGAGGAATTGTGCAAAATGAGAGAGAGAGGGAGGGCGAAAATAGAAAGGTTTATAAATAAATAAAGATATGTCATAATAATTGACTCGATATCTAACCAAATAGTCACTTTTAAAAGGATATAAAGCAGTAAAAATCACCGGAAAGTACCAAAACTCACGAGGTAAATTTGTCCCGCCTCAGGTGACGTAGAACTAAATAAGGGTCACTTGAAAAGTGACGCGAATGAGCCGAATGATGAGGCAAATTCGTTTCGGCCCAGGTGACGTCGGTCCGGAACAAGGGTCGATTTTAATATATTTGGACAACACTATTACAATATTAACACAATGTATATTTTAGCTCAACGAATCCGCTGGCTTGGTCACTTGGAGCGAATGGGATCGGATCGAAGCGTGAAGGTAGCGTACCTGAAAAAACCGAGGGGTCGAAGACCAGTGGGTAGACCCAGGTATCGCTGGATCGATCGCGTTGAGGCAGACTTGCGCGAATTGAATGTCAGCCAATGGCAGACGATGGCGCAAGATAGAGGAAAGTGGAAGTCCCTCGCTTCGGAGGCCAAGACCCACTTTAGGTCACTGAGCTAGCGGAGTAGTAGTAGTATATTTTACACAAAAATGTATAGAAGCGTGTTTTCTATGCAGAAACATGAAGAAAGACATTATATTTTATAATTTCTGCCGGTTTAATAAGTGATCTTTATATAAAAAGTAGCTGACTGGATGACTTTTGTTCCGCCTAACATTCAATTAATGATCAATTAAAAAATCTCATTGTCGTCATTTCAGTTACAGATTGTCCACAGCTGGACATAGATCTCCTCTCTAGACTTTCAATAAGACTGGGAATAATATTTTAAACGTTAAAGTATTAATTATAAGTATGAGAACAATGATGATCTAATGCTTAAACGCGAGCAAAGTATTTTCGTTTTAGACATAGATCGTTCACTGGTTATAATTTTCCATTGATCTCAGATTGATTTGATTCGACAATTAAAAAAAAAATGTCCAACCTTTGAATAACCATTCTATGTTTATCTTTTATATTTATAACAAACGCATATCAGCTATCTCGTACTGTTAAAAACCAGACCGTAATAAATAAAAATGAATCGTGTATGGTAGCATTTTCGACACATCGAATGTTTTTTTATGGTGAAACAAAAATAACGGTTAAAGAAAGTACAGATACATTTTATTTTTCCATACGTTTAAAATTTACAAGTTAAAACACCAGTTCTTTGATGTCAAAATTTTAAACCAACAAAAACCAAACGAAGTAATGTGCAATGTGCAATCATACAAATATTGTGGTCATTATATATAAATTTACTTGTAAAGGTCGTCAGAAATTGCTTTAATCAGGGCGCTTCCAGACAATTCTTCTAAATTTATTAGGATCTGCATTCCACAGATATTAGCATCCATGCCTTTGTTTTTACAAATACGTTTAATATTACCGATTTTATATAGCTCACGTTTCTGTATATGTTTAAGTCTTGAACTATTTAGTAAATAAATCATAAACTTTTTATTCAAATTATTGATGTCTTATTTGTTCCTTAGAAAGCACCCCAACGATGTCCAGTTTTTAAAATTAGAGTCCATGCGACTAGTTCCTCATCCCTAATCCATATTAGCATCAGGCTTTGCGCCAGTATTTGTGCAGCGGTTGCCGTATTTACATCGATGAAACTTGCGATCGCATCTTAAGTCTCGTAAGTTTATTACACAGACGTGATATTGCTACCACATCATGATGGACACTGTTATACAGCCCGAGGGTGTCTGTTGTTCGACGAAGAACTTCCAGACGGTTTTATTAGAAATCTATGGGTTAATTTCCAACAGTGGACAACATCTGTTATGGTGATGAAGTAAGTATTTGCACGCGCTTTTAAATCGTCGATTATTTTAACATTATAAAGCAGTAAGTTAACACCGGTCCAGAACACTGATTTGTTGTGAAGAGCCGGCCAGAAACTAAACAGTTGCTCTTTTGATTGAAATTTAACAACTTATTAGTGTAAATTATAATATCAACCAAGTTCCACACATTTCTGTCATCTAAAAACTCTTAAATGCTATAATAAGATCCATTTAAAAAGCCACCACTCATAGAAAAATTTGTGTATTTTATACAAAGAATAAAAATAAATATCAAAATAAGCAAATTATACTTGTTTTAACAGCTCCTAATAGATACCGGAATGTAGGTATTTCGTGCGACAGAGATAACGCTCTACGTAATCGAAATTAGCCGATTGTCTCTTTCCAAAGGTCGATGTGCAATATTTATCGCCGGGTATTATAATGGTATACTTTTAATTTTTGATTTAAAAGAAAAGGATTTGTTAACATATGGAATATAAGGAAGATAATACATATTTTTTTTTAAGTTTTTGTTATTTATAATCGGGAAATTAAATTATTAAAAGAAATACGTTTTACTAATTTTTTCCCTCTAACTTTGGCTGCATAAAATCCGATAGGGTCTTTGTATTAAAATTACAAGGTGTCATTATTTAAATTTATTGAATATTTTTCTAATTACTATACACTATTAGTCCACTGTGATCAGGCCGCACTCTCGAACCACTTGTTCTGTTGACACAGGGTTCAGGAACACTGAAAAGAAAACATTTTCCATTACAGTCATTATACGATGTTGGTTAGGTGCTATGACTTGTTTTACTGTTTTTTAGTTAAATATAATACTGTGATCAAAAAGTAAGGTAAATTTGTTTATAAAATAAGAAAAGGCCCAATATTTAGCCACTTCCGCACATGCAGTGGTAGTCGTGCAATGAAATGCACCGCCCGCCAGCCCGCTGATAAATGCGTATGCGGCAAACAATGCGAATCACACAACCGCCACCACCAAATTACTCAACACGTGTTTCACCCCTCCACGGGGCGTCTTCAGGAGTTATGTTGGGGGTGTTATGGGGGGGTTGGGGGTTGGGGGGTGTGATAGGTTGGTCCTTTTCTTACTTAGGATGGACTTCCGCGAGGTAACGCCTGATTCCATTAAATATTGTTTATAAAATGTAAATTCTTTGTTTATTCTTCAAAATCAATTTCATACTAAAGTAAACGCAATTGCTCTTTTGCCAACGATTTTTCCAGTCTTTAATATATAGTTGAAGTAGTATTTTTTGTTATAGCCTTAAAGACCTTCCTTGATCCGGTTTTAATCGCCCTAATCGTGTCGAAACGGCGTCCCTATATTGGTCTTTTAAGTTTGCTGAATACCCAGAAGTAACACGGAACCACCAAAATACCACCAAAGTACCAAATCAAGCGTATATAGTGGTTGTCACCAAACTCAAAATGTCAATGCGTGGGCGCCGTTTTGATAAGATTAGGGAGATATAAACTGAAGGTTTTAAAGGTTATACCGCAAAAAAGCCATTCTGACTTTATCGCGGACTGACAAAAGCGTTTCCAAAAGTTCGTTTTATCGTGCGGGGATTACGTAGGATATGAAATTGATTTGGAAGAATAAGTAATTTACATTTTATAAACAATTTCACTTCACTTTTTTTATAATTACGCAATGCTGTAATTACGTAATGATAAGAATGCTAGAAGAGCTAATATGACAGAAGCTAGAATCAAACTGAGCACCCCTGTAATGGCAACCTTCAATAATTCCAAAAGCGCTTTGAGAACCCATCACTTATTGTCTAATTTATTGTCATCACTTTCACATGTACATTTACTTGTCACAATGTAGTTGCTTACTACTTATTACCTTAAAATGAAGACGATTCAAAAGCGCATATAAATACTTACTCGAATAAAGATATCTTGAAGTAAATTGAATTGATTTGCAAGTGTAATTTAATAGAGTTTTCTTGTCACTTTAAAATCATTCATGCGCACTATACGATTTTTAAACAAATTTTTATTGTGAAGAAACAAGCATATCTTTTTATATCCATCTATTTATATTATTTTTTAAGTTGAAGTCATTGCTATTAGAGTTAGGAAGTTTAAGTCCTTTTAAAAGGAACTTTAAAAAGCTAGTACAAAATAAGGTATAACTAACCGTTTCCTGCTAAACAGTTCAGCTAGATGCAAAAGTACTACGACCTAGTTAATATATATATATATATATATATATACATATATATATATATATATATATATATATAATTTAAATGAACTATTGAAGAACTTAAAGGATGCCTAGTAGAGATCGCTTCGAGCGATAAGACCGCCTCTCGTACTTTTATCTATATTGTGTCTTTTATATAGTTATTATCTCTAGTATCCATTAAAGTCTAAATAAATAAATAAGAAAAACGTCCGGCAAAAGCGAACATCGACTCATTTCAGGAATTGGATTCCCAAACAGTATTGATGGGATCATTGAAAATTTGGTTACGTAGCGAGAGCGTCCGGTTGTTCAACGCTAATGCGATCAAAGAAGGCTTCACTTACGCAGGTCTTTTTTTATTTTATATTATATAGTAAATAAAAAAGTACAATGAGCATTCTCATCACACGTGGCGATTTCTTCCAGACAACCATATAATGGAAATATTAGAAGAATAAATAACAGATAGTTAATGTGTACATATATACAAAACAAACTTTAAAACAAAGATACAGTGTACATAAAAAAAAAACATTAAACTGACTTGGATCGCTCTTGCCTCGGAAAGAATAAAGAAACAGAGTAAGGAAAAAATTTAATTAAAGAATAAACAGTCATTGATCTGATAAATATTTCTTAATAATTTCCTTAAAAATAGATAGAAAGTTAGCACGTCTTGTGTTCCGGTCTTGGTTCAATTTTTCACTTCAAGTTAAGTCCAAACTTCTATTTATTTGCACAAGTTCGTATCTAGTCTTCAGTAAGATTTTATAGTCCTTGAATGTCCCCTGAATCCATAATTAAAATCCCAAAGTTATAACTAAAAGTGATCAATACTTACTTGTACTTCCCGTGAAAAGATCGTGTTGAGGTATAATACTGGCCGCTGCGATGGCTGCCTCGTCTAGTACGATCACCTGCGAAATAAGATTAGATCTATTCAGATGCGTGTACTAAAAATACTTTGTTATTGTATTCGTACATTTTCAACATCAGATTTCTATTCAAGCGCATAGTATAGATGGGGTTTGTGCGCCTTAACAATAACAAATAAAGTTGCGTTTAAAGATTTTCATAAATACTTGATATATATTTAAGATTTTTTTTACGGATGAAAATAACAGTTTTAATGTGTGTCAGTAACAAAAACACGATATGTCTTAAAAACGGACCAATAAACATAAGAGCAAGAGAATGCCGTCCACATCTTCCGAATAACAGGAGCATGTAAACGCATTCTTATGTATTAAACACGAATTTTTTTTTGTTTTTTTTTTCCCTTATTTTGACCTCTCATATATTCCTATCTGGTTTTGAGTAGAGCTTAACATTTATAATAATTCGTCATAAGATCTCTTCATTTCTACGACAATTCTCTTACATTCCTTTTCAAAACATGTTCCTTCCATGTATCGCCTCCTTAACTCGCCTCGTTCCTCAATTATCATAGGTGCTGTTATGTATATATCACAGTTTATTGATTTTGTTTTTATTAATACTATGGTGTTTTACACTACATCCGATACGTGGTCGCTTAACACGTTCACTGCGGCTTGAGGTCGATTCAGCCTCATGGTAGACTTTGCACTGGTGCGGCGCGTAAAACTCGTGTTTTCTCTCTAGTGCGGCGGCTGTTTACACTCAACCGTATGAGGCATGACAAAGACAAATATAGCTTTCTTTATGTCTGCGAAGCATTGACTCAATATTGTAAAAAAATATTGACGAACATAAGGCAGAAAAGGCCGCAACCGCACTACTAGGAAGTTCAGCTTGAGGCTGATTCGACCTCAACCGCACCAGCTGAAAGTTCTTCAAAATTGGGCCCGCAGTGAACGTGTTAAAATGGGTTTTATAAAAGGTAATGGAGAGGGCTATGCATGGAGTTACGCTGTCAAATGGAATCAGAAGTTAGGAGATCTACAGAAAAATCTAGATTACGAGAGGGGGGGAGGTTACTTCGCTCTTGCAACCAATGACCTTCGGGGTCGAAAGGTTAGCGACCACGAGATGGTAGACGTGACGACGAGCTGTCCAGAATTCGCAAAAGAAATATATTAGTGTGAAGTGGAGTTGAAGAAAAACGTGGATAGTAGCACCATGGCCTCCCTTATGTCGGATAAATAACGCAAATTCCCAGATGCAATAAGCATAAAAGTTGTCAATAATATTGAAAATATAAAGATTATATTAAAAAACTTATATGGTCGGGAGTATTTAAAGAAAATTAAATAAAAAAACAGAAATGTGGAATTTGTGGCAGCGTTCTTTGGGGAAGAAAGAACTGATTGGAAGTCGCCTTCATCTGGCGTTTTCCAAAGACCATAACAAAGTGGTCCATCAACCTTGTGGGTATATGTTCTGTGCTGGACTTACCGATCCGTAGTTTCAGCTTCTTTAACTTAAGGCTCCACAGCGACTTGCCCACTGTCACTTATACTTACCAATGCGCCGGACTATGTCGGCAATTTTCATTTGTCTATAGTTCTCCACATTCCTAATTCAAAATATTATTCCGCACTCGAATTAAGTCTGCCTTTTGTAATCTTTTAAAAAGAAAAAGGCCTTACCTTGGGGCATTCAATAACGTGTACTGTTTGTGCAACTTCAGTCTTCTTCTCTAGATCGTAGTTCCTTAAAGGTAGCAGGTCGATGGCGTTGGCAGCTAGAGACCAGAGATGACCGGCGCCCTGAGGTGCCCTGGCTCCTTTGCGGAAGTGAGGGTTTATGGACAGGTTATGCCTTACGGAGTTCTTCCAGCGTTCATCGTTCGCTTTGTAGAATGGGAAACGATCACTGGAAACAGGTACGTGTATTTTCAAAACATTTGTTTTATTAATTAAAACGACTTCTTAAGAAATATTAAGCTTCTTAGCGATAGAGCAGACTTAAGACATATTTTTTACGTATAAAATACACAAATGTATCCTTTTAATGGAATCAGGCGTTATCTTGCGTCCATCCTAAGTAAGAAAAGGACCCAATATTTAGCCACCTGCCAGACTCTGTGTTTGGCACTAATCGGTGTAAAATAACTCCTAAAGATGCCCCGTGGAGGGTTGAAACACGTGTTGAGTAATTTGGCGGTGGTGGTTGTGGGATTCGCATTGTTTGCCGCATACGCATTTATCAGCGGGCTGGCGGGCGGTGCACTTTGTTGCACGACTACCACTGCATGTTCGGAAGTGGCTAAATATTGGTCGTCCTTTTCTTACTTAAAATGTATCCTTTTTTAACCCTTGTCGTTTTAGCCCGTAGAAGCCTATTGCAAGGCTTTGATCTCCCCCAAATATATCTATGGGGAGATATACATACTCACCACACTTGCCAAGTGGGTTGGTGATCGTAGAGTGGCATTATGGTGTACAGAAGAACACAACTAGATGCCACAGTAAGACAATGATAAGGTATCTATTTTCTACCCTATAGATAGTTATGTAATATATTGTAATTTAGTGTATGTGTGTTGTGTACACTGTACATATATTTTTTCGTATATTTTAAATCATTTTTATCAAATTTCTGTTACATCATTTTTCATCGTTGTATTTTAATCTTAAATAAATTACAATAACTTTATTGATCTAATCCTAATTATAAAAAGTCGAATGTTACTTTAGGATTCATAACCGGTTATTCGATCATGGTTGCGGTTTTCATCTCCGTGGCAAAGGTTTAAAAGGAAAAGGAAACAAAATCAACCAAATCCAAAGCTTTGGTCTCCTTTGAAACGTTTATATGACTGTAATAGCAATGTCATAATCCTGGCATCAGGTAATAAGGTCTTCACGATGACCGTTTTTGCGCTGTCTGTATCTAGTACCTTCTTTCTGTATGTCGACATAAATTTATAATTGTCGAGTAGACATGTTTTATCACGTTCATAAAATTTATTGTTTAAGGTATACGCAAAAATATGCACAAAAACATTACCCATAAAATATTGCAAATAAAAATGTAAACTACTACGGAAGGCAAACATGACCCTATGTCATACCTACCCAACTAAATGATATACCCGAAAATAATTCAATTGATATGTAAATGTACTATTCATTTTTAATAGTTAAATGTATTTTTTTTGTATTATTCAGCTGACTGTGAAACGATGTAAGTTATATATAGTTTATTTAATTCAAGAAGTAAATACGAGCACCAAAACAAACAAATAGTTTATATTTAAAAGGATTGAATTTTATTTGAAAGAAAATTAATTAATAAAACGGAGTTGTCACTTTGATAGTCGAATCTTTCGAAACATTGTTATGTTTTAAGTCGAATACAACACTGTATATAATCTAAAAACTGTCTTTAACCCTTAATTAGGCGCATGGGGTCAGGGCCGCTTGAAATTCAAAAAATAATGGCTTACAGTCTTCAGAGCGTACTAACGCTCTTTCTAGCTTCCTCATTCCCCTCGGGGTACGCAAATTAGTCGCATCCAGAACATTAACTCTTGCCCACACATCGCTGTCCTTTAGAGAGCTGACCCCATGCGCCTAGTTACGTTCCATTTTTTGGCATAGGTAAGTTTTTACTTTTGTGATTTTTTTTGTGTTTATATTAGTATATTGTTTACTGTTTATCTTTGTATGTGTGTATTTTGATACGGTATGATTTCTTTATGTATTTTTGAGTTTTTTTCTATGCTTTTTCTTTTTTTTGAATTGAAATGCCTAACGACAAACAAATATTGCAATGGCTGGATGAAGTGCTTGATGAAGAGCAAGATGTTGCTGGTTCGGATTCGCTAGACGAAACTTTAAACGATGCTGTCATTGATAGTGCTCATAATTCAGAAAGCGAAATTGAGGAGTCTGAACATATCCAAGACTTCCCTGTATCAACGGAAGATAATTATTTTTTATCTAGACATACTCAGAGAAATGGCCCGAAAGTGAAATGGTGTAAAGTACCACCATCGAACGCAGTAAGGACCCGAGCACAAAATATTATTTAACATTTACCTGGAGTATAAACATATCTGAAATCAACCCATTTGTCATACACAAAGCGAATTCTGAGAAGACTTTGACAACAACAAACAAGACGGATTTTCTCGAAGAAAATAGCTGCGGCACTTGTGGAGGATCACCAAAAACGTCGCATACAACTACGTGCTGTACCAGCGACAACAAAAAGACGGTTCCATGAAGTTTATAATGTGAACAAGGCGGTTTATCAATCGACAGCTAAGCGCGGGCGCTGTTCATCATGTCCTAGAAAGGACGACAAAAAAGTGCTAACAAAATGTTTCAAGTGTCGTAAATTTATTTGTCAGCAACACTCAAGGATTTACTGCGTCGGATGCAGAACAGAAGATTTCACTGATGAGGCTGAATAAACTTTATTTCTTAAGTTGATCTTGGCTATGCCAAAAAAATTAGTTTAAAGAGAGGTTTACTGTTTTTGTTTTTTTTTTTATATTTTTAATGTCATAGTAAGTATTTGTTTCTTAAAGTAAAGTATATTAAAGTACTTTATTAATTACTAAAGAAATTCATTAAGTTTTATTCTTTTTTGATATTCTTTTCTCAATATTTTTTTGGGGTCATTTAAGACCCCATGCGCCTAATTGAGTGATTTTCTTAATGCGCCTAATTAAGGGTTAATGTATGAATATATATATATACATATGTATATATATATATAGATGAGTGAACAGTCAGCCTTCTTAAGTGTAATGTCAAACATCACTTAATTCTTATGCTGATTACTCTTCGTCTAATCAAATACAGTATATACTCGTATATATATATATATATATATATATATATATCAATGGTGAAGGCTTATATCTGGCAGCCATTAATAATGATTTAGGTAAATGTAAAATCAATATAATTTTGACTTTTTATCGCGAGTTTACTGGTATGTTGGTACTTTATATATATATATATATATATATATATATATATATATATATATATATATATATATATATATATATATATATATACATATACATATATATATATATATATATATATACATACTAATTTTACATTTACCTAAATCATTATTAAGGCTGCCAGATATAAGCCTTCACCATTTATTTCTTACTGTATCGTTTCTGACGTCTTTAATACGGTCGCCTGGTTTTGTGAGTAGATATCCTAAACTGCGTTTGCCAGTGGACGTGAAAGTGGACTCTATTACAAAACCTAAAAGCCTAAGTATCTATAGAGGCAATAAATCATTAAAAAGTGATCACTAAAATATTTAATGGATTCAGGCGTTATTTTGCGGAAGTCCATCCTAAGTAAGAAAATGATCAATATTTAGCCACTTCCGCACATGTGATTCACACAGATGTGCGGAAGTGTCTAAATATTGGTCTTTGTCTTACTCTGAGATATGTTTAAGTTAAGTGTATTTTTATCGAAGTGATACTCCAATTCTTTACTACGTATTCTGCGTATTCTATGCGGCAATTAGTTTTGAATCTATCAATGGCTGATTTATAAACAGTGGTAACGTTTACCCTGGTTTAGCGAACCGCGAAGTAAATTTCAATGCGGGCATACGTCATTCTTAACCCCAATGGTGACGTCGTTGGAGCCTGTCTCCACCCGGCACGGGTCGATTGGTGGTGGGGCGCCCTCGGCTACCACATTCCCATTACCCCAAACATTCGTTCTGACCCCATTCGTCAAATGTTCCATAAACTACCAAATATTACCTGTTTTGTTTTGATCGTGCCGTATACCTGCTTATAAATCGTGCACTTTTTTGTTAACCATACGCTTATCTATTTAAATACAATTCACAGATGTTATTCAATTGCTTTATTAAAATAGTAAATTAAAATTCTTTTTAGAATATTTGACAAGATGTTAAATTTACTGAAGATATATTTGATCAAAAGAAATACCTTTTACTATTTTTAATTCATTTTTATGATTTATTTCCATAAAAATCTTCTCTGCGTTTTATAAGAAAATTTACCCGAGCCGAATAACAGACGAGTATGACTTTTTGTTATACTTGTAATTCATTTGAATGCACATCCATGGAATGGCAAATACAGTAAAATGATGAAAAGAATATTGTTATTGTATTCTTATGGATTATAATTTTTTAGTTTAAGTACTCGAATCGGAATAATTAGTAGATAAAGCAATGCAAACAAGACAAGTGTCGTGTAGGATAAATTGTAATTTTCTGCTCGTTTATTACAAGCTGTAATCAGTATATTACGATAATAAATCGTATCAACCTCGGCGGTGGCACTGGAACAATGTGCTTTCGACATTTATCGATGTGTCAACATGGGGAGGGTGTGAAATTATTAAATTATTATCAACATTGGCGATTCTCCGCGCTGTGTGAATCGTGGAGGGCTTTATCTGTTTGACAAACAATTAGAACACACGGGGGACTTGCCAATGTTTGTAACGTATCTGATATCGTGTGCAGCGAATTTTAGGAGTTAGTATTTAGACGATAGGTGTGATATTTAGTTCTTTAAATAAAATTTTAGAATTATTCTCTCTGTCCCATAGATCAGATGCAAAGGACCAAGTAAAATTGGCTGATTTTGATTTGTAAATATACACGTTTTTAACGATGTTTTCCTATAGTCTTTTATATACAAGGCTGTGTTATATTTCATATAAACCTACGAATGTAAATTACAAAGTAATAAGAGTTTATACTTAGGGTAATTTCCTTTCATATTTTTATTTAAAACACGGAGAATCTTCTCTTGAGGAGAAATCATTAAAAATGAATTAAAAATATTAATAAATATATATTTATATTTCCATTTTTAAAATGATGAAATGATGAAACGAAAAATGAGCTCATTAATAAATTAATTACTAAATCAGACGAGTCATGAAACAGCAGTGCAGGATTTTCAAAAGCCGTGTTAATACGTAACAAAGGAAAATAAAAAGGTAAAAAGGAAAACGTATTGTATCGCAATAATAAACGGGTGTATGAAAAGACAAATTAGCTATTAGGGCGAAAGAACAGGCGGGCAATTCTCGGCGCAGGGCCTAGACAATGCACGCACACAAAGAACGCAACAGAATGACATCGCGTTAATACGAATCTGATTCCCATTGTTGCCATAATTTGATGCTAACGCCAGATTCTCTCCCATCCTTTGTGGTTATGTTATAGCTGTACAGCACGCAGTTATCTGTGATTACTTTCATATGTACGAAACACGTTGATTTATTCATTCCTAACGCCATCCATTTGTGTACATCTGTTGGCATCTTTCAACTTTCAACTTACATAGCTACGAAGGTTTCAAATGAAACCTTTTTTGAATTTGATGAAAAATTTTTTTTGTACCAAAAAAGCAACAAAAACAATGCAAAATAGTGCAAAACCTTTTTGGTCTCTTCAGGGTCAAGGGGAATAGGTGCCTACAGAGTGAAATGTGTGAAACTCGCTTGTTGATTCATTTATATGATTGATACAATAATACATACATAGAAAGTTGTTGAATTTCATTTGATAAAGCAGCTGTTGAGTTTCTAGTCAGAATTTTTCAAGAGATCTGCGTTCCAAAATGTGTGAAACTTGGTTTATTGGCTTATTTACATGATCGATATTATAATGTTTATTTGAAAAATTGTTAAATCTCATATAAAAGAGCAGCTGTTCAGTTTCAGGCCGATGCTTAATAAATCAGCGTTACGAAACGATGGTACCTTATTACAGTACCCGGCGTTTCGTGCAATACAACGACTGACAAAACTTCACACAGGTAATGTGGAACAGAGATAGTGCTCTATTAAGCCGAAATTAGCCGATTCTCTTTCCAAAGGTCGATGTGCAATATTTATAGCCGGGTACTATACCTATAATAGTAAAATAATCAACAATTCAAAAACGCATATAAATAACTACTTCAAAAAGGAAATTTTGAATTTGAATTTAAACCTTTTTAATACGGTAACAACTAAAAAAAAACTTTAAAGCTACCGGTGGTCTTTTCGAAATATTATAATATAAAAAGTTATTAATCTTAACATTTTCTTTTAGACTGTACGCGAAATAACTTCAGAGTGAACTCGAAGTTTTGGCGCAAAGTATATGTTACTGGTATTGACTTTGAAATTTCTTAACCGAAATTTATTATCGTTTGTCCTAAGAAACCAAATGATGGACAAGAGGTCGTTTAGTGCATACATATGTAAACATGTTTAAATGATAACGTTGTTTAGTATTGACTGTGGCTTCTCACAACTTGTAATATTTGTAATTTACGTGCACACAAATTGAAAGCTGATCTGTTAATAAGAGTAGGTTCTGCTCTCTTATCAACTGCGTTCCAAACCAGTGGTATCTTACTTATTATAATTTTAAAATGACTGACGATTCAAAATAAAAAAAAAAACCAAAGATATTTTGAATTTAAATGATATTTCGAATGTTAACAAACCTTTAATAAGCAGTAATTTTAAACGTAATATATTACTGTAATTTTTCAGTTGCTTATGATATGTTTTTTTTAATATATAAATAAATATCGTAAATATATAACAAGTAAAAATAATAAATTAAATAGCAAATTAAACACGTTTTTCGTGAATACATTGTATTTGTTCAATCATGACCTACCCCTTTTGTAAATATGATGCCTCACAGAATTTTAAGCCATCTAGAAATTTGAATAAAATTCCAAAGACAATTTACAAAAAGTATTTAAAATGTTTATGATTTAAAAATACTATTTCATTTAACGTGAGAAATAATTAGTTAACGTTTTGTTTATTAGTTAGTCCTTCAAAAAATATGTCGCGAGAAATCTATCTATCATATAATTAAAAATATTTCTTACTATAAACTTGTATGAAAGATACACTCGAACACCCATACAAAGTCACACAAACATTAAATAATATACAAATATTTTAATTTAATACTGGTTAATAGGTATATTAATTTATTTAGCTATTATTATTGAACATTGTTATCTATATATATAACGTCAGTTCTTCCTGCGGATGTCAGCGTTTTCTCGCAAAACTTTTAAAAAATCAAATTAAAATTCCGAAAATATTCTGAAATGCCTTATTATAACTTAGTTTAATTAAATAAATAAGGTAATATCCCTAGTAGAGGTTCCAAAAGGTGTGTGTGTGTGTGTGTGTTTGTGTGTGCGTGCGTGTGTGTATATATATTATACGAAACACATTCAAAATCGGGCATCCAAATCTTTGAACGAATTCTCTTTGTCAATAACAAATGCAGTAAGCCTGTTCATGTTAAGCTTTTCGTAGTTTGTTTTGGCAGAACGCAAAAGGGATACACCCTAAACCTGTAAGTAGGTTTTGGAGCCTCCACTTGGAATATTACCTTATTTATTTAATTAAACTAAGCTGTAATAAGACATTTCAGATTATTTTAGGAATTTTACTTTGATTTTTTTAAAGTTTTGCGAGGTCGATATAAAACGCTGATATCAGGAAGAACTGACTTCACCGATATTACTCGAAGAATTTCTCGTTTAAAGTGACAGTGGGCGTGGTACATTGCTCGTGGCCGTTGGGTACAATAGGATCTCAAGAGGCGACCACAAGCTGGTAGTCGTGACGTTAGTAGTTTCACCACTAGCTGGACCGACGACATAGGGTCGCTGGCAATCGCTGAACGCTAGCAGCGCAGGACTGGTAATCGATATTTGTGGAAAGCCTTGTTCTTTCGGCGGATATTAACACGTTCACTGCGGCTTGAGGCCGATTCAGCCTCATGGTAGACTTTGCACTGGTGCGGCGCGTAAAACTCGTGTTTTCTCTCTAGTGCGGCGGCTGTTTACACTCAACCGTATGAGGTATGACAAAAACATATTTAGCTTTCTTTATGTCTGCGAAGCATTGACTCAATATTGTAAAAAAATATTGATGAACATGAGGTAGAAAAGGCCTCAACCGCACTACTAGGAAGTTCAGCTTGAGGCTGATTCGACCTCAGCCGCACCAGCTGAAAGTTCTTCTAAATTGGGCCCGCAGTGAACGTGTTAATGATGACTTCTCGAAAAGATAACCTTATTGATAAGTCTATAAATGAAAAGTGCTCATAAAAAATCTGTATTTATTTTTTCAACGTCCCCAACTGTTTGTCTATCCATGCGTATTTCATAAAACCGATGATTATCTTGTAACTGCATAACATTTATATATTGATTTATAAATTAAACAATAATTATATTTAACTTATTATAACAATAAAAATTACTGCTTACATTGTTGTATATAAAATATAAGGTAAGAGCCCAAAATCTGGTTCAAGTTTGTCATGGGTATACTTTCTAATTTAATACTAATGATCATTCATTTTTTCGTATTACATTCAAATTTGAACTAATATTCGTGATTATTTATGTGAGCTTTGAGAAAATTCTAGAAGAGAGCATTTTATAGACGAACAAAATTGAGTTCTACTGTATCCTTTAAATTAAAAACGTACGAATAGCAGTATAGTAGAACGCAAACTAATATTAGTCTTATTAAAACATACATATATATAATTTCTTATAATAAACAGTACATATCATTTTGAGTACTGATTTATTATTATT
This sequence comes from Battus philenor, assembly GCF_028537555.1. NCBI lineage: Eukaryota > Metazoa > Arthropoda > Insecta > Lepidoptera > Papilionidae > Battus > Battus philenor. The sequence continues at coordinate 1,616,620 of NW_027181704.1, forward strand.
ATTTTAAATGTAATTAAATTAAACGAACTTACGAAATCCATTGATAAATTGCAGACACTGTTAATTCTCCCTTCTCTCTGAGAGCTTTTTCAATCAGCTCAGGGTATGTGTATGGTGGTTTTCTCGCCGCTGGTGGGGTATCCGGTACTTTGATCTTCGGCTCATCTGCTACTTCAACGTCATCGTCTGGAACTTTAACATTTACGATCGCATCCAATCTGAAGTCAAGTAGCCAAGCAAGGCTGGCACAGTCATTGTCATCCACTGTTGACTTGGATAGCTTCCTTCTTCTAAATTTCGTTCTATCATTAAGTTTCGCAGACATGTCTAGTTGAGCGACGGAACGGCACTGAGTTTAGTTTTTCGATGCGTTTACATCGTGCCAGTCCGCGCTATCTCTGAAACACCGCAGATATTACAATGCGCTGTGATATATTCGACCTCCGTGTTATAATTTTTTTTTTGAAATCACTTTACATAAAAATAATTTAAACGATCTTAATATTCGTATTTAAAACTGGTATATATATACACAAAATATATACAATATATCCATATATATGTATTCGTGTGTGTGTATATTTATATGTATATATATATTAAACAATATTTACTTGAGTATGTGGCTATATAATCTTGTATATAACAAAGAATACCAAGTAAAAATTTCACTACATAAACAATGACATGTATTTTATATGTAAACGAAATTGTTTTGACATAAGACAATTGTTGTGATATAAATCATTGTGATTTAAATAGAGCGTATTGAAAACTTTATGAATCTCTTTCACCAATGGTCGTCTATATCTTCTTCTTTTCAGCAGATGGTCTTCCACTGTAAGATATAGGTCTTCCTCAAAGATCGGCACGATGACTACATCCAGCGTCGTCTTGAGACTTTAACTATATCATCCGTCCACCGAGTGGGGGGATAACCCGCGCCGCGTCTACCAGGACCTGGTTGCCACTCGAGAACCTTTCGGTCCCAACGCCCATGGAGTGCATGAGCGATGTGGACCGCCCATCACCACTTCAGACGATCAATTCTTCGAGCTACGTCGTTAATCTTGATTCTTCTGCGGATCTTCTCATTCTGATTTTATTTCGCTGCAAAACTCCAATCATAGCCTTTTCTTGAACCTTGAACCTTAACGTAAGACCCCATATCTATCTACATGTAATTAAATCAATAATTATTAGTAAAATTCTAAATTATATACAACAAGAAATTTAAAATAAAAGAGACCATAACGTGAAGACAGACATACATATAACAAGTAAGAAAAGGACCAATATAGCTACTTCTGTCAATGCAGTAGTAGTCGAGCAATAAAGTGCACTGCCTCCAACCCGCTGATAAATGCGCATGTGGCAAACTATGTGAATTACACATCGAACATTACAATATCTGATGTAATAAATGAAAAAGGGTGTTTTCTTTAACATTTTATATGTTCCGGTTTACGAGATCTTATCAAGAATGGAAAGATACGTAGGCTAACAAAAATAATTGACATAGGTCGGCGGATTGGCAGGTTCAAGTTGCAGTTGGTATGCCATATAGCGAGCATAACTGATGGCTGCAGAGGCCTTAAGGTTCTAGAGTAAGGCCCATAAGGAGGACAGATGATCTTACTAATTTCGTCCCAAAAAATACCGGATGCAAACCGATCTATCTGAAATTTTCGGAGGAGGCATATGACCAGATGTGGTCAAAAAGAAAGAACGATGAATCAAAAGATAAAAGCCATTAAACAAAGAGTTACATATTTCGCAATTAAGTAATAATTTTCATTTAAAAATAAACTTTAACGATTCAAGCATCATTAAGTCGTGAATCATTATAAATAGCAATAAATGAAATACGTGCGAATAAATTTCATTTATATTTAATATGAAATTATGTGTTTTATTCAATGAACGCCGTTACGGTGTCAATTTTTCTCCGTTACACGAAATGAAAGCCTTATTTCAAATTATGCTGCGTGAAAAGTAATTGACTAATAAATTATACGAAACGAAGATTATATTTCATTATGGTTTCAAGTTAATAATTATTAATGATTTTCTTGTGCTATTACTCTATATGAAAATGATATATAACCTTTTGATATTTGCAAATTTATACTTTGTAAATATTTATATGACGTTGGTAGTAAAATCAAGGGATAAACGTATACAGTTCATTTGTCAGATTTGTTTAGTGTCTCATGTACTCGTTTTAGACGGAATTTCCAGCTAATACGAGTGAGAATTGCCAGTTGGGCATTGTGGAAGACTACGACCAAAACCCTTCAAATAAAAAAAAAACAAATATAATACGATACCCCATACCCAGATCAGAATGAAATACGAAATACACAAATATAGAGCAAAACCAAAGCCATAGATGCGCTTAACCACATACTAAAACTGAAATGGAGACGAGACGAGAGATGGGCAAAAAGGATGACACTATGGAAAGTCCTTTGGAGAAAACGTTCAAGAGGAACACCGCTTATGAAATGGGCAGACGATATTATCAAAACGGCAGCTCCGAGCTGAAGACAAACAACACAAGACAGAGAAATCTGGACTTCTTTGCACGAGGCCTTCACCTATAGAGAAGTTCTTGTAGATTAAAGAAACAAGCTAGTAAGAACAAGAAATTCATAACTCTGTAACTTTTATTTCTACAAGAAATTAAAGACTTTGTTATTATTATTATACTTTGTAAACGCTGCAGTCAGATGCCGATAAACCAGCGGAACTGGATAAGCCACACGCTCCGAAGGAACCCTGATCATATATCGAAACAAGCCCAAGAATAGAATCCTCAAGTAAAGCGAAGACGTGGCCGCCCAAAGCAAACCTGGCGGCGAACGATCACAGCAGAAGTGAAGGCAGTTGGAATGACGTGGAGCGAAGTAAAGCGCGAAGCTCAAGACCGCTCGGGATGGCGACGTACTTTGGATGCCCTCTGCCCCATCTTGGGGACGTAGGATTAAATAATGATTATTATTATTAATGTGTGAATTTTTAATTAAATAAAATTGTATTTCGTAAAAAAGATACAGATCTTAGTATACGAAACGCGCAATGTTTTCAATAATATTAATAAGTAGTTTTAAACAGAAGGATTTTGTTATAGGACACCGTCTTTTAATTCAAACTACAAATTTTGCTCTGTAGCATTCTTGTTTTATTGTATAAGAAATGATTAATATTCACGATCCAAAGTGTAGATAGATATTATATCTAAATATATATATATTTATGTAGTATTTTATATGAATATTTTCCCGCTCGATTTAATATTCCTTTTTATTATTTTTTTACTTTTTTATTTTATTTTTCTACTTTTTTGATAATAACTAGTTTCACATACCTTTTGTAATTTACCTTTATACTGTCCACACTATTAACAGGTTAAAAATATCTTCAGCAATAAGTCCACTGTTATACATAAAAAAATAATATGAATAAAGCATTTCTAAACATAAATGCATATGATATTTTATCCGTAGATGCTTTATAAGAAAATTTCCTTACGGATAGCAATCTCGGATAGAAATAGCAACCTTTCATTCTATTAAAACTCGTAAAGTCTATTAAAAGGAATATCTAAATGGTTGCATAAACGGAACCGGATACTGTCGGTTAAATGGAAAAGCCTTTTGAAATAAATTGCTTTTCATTCAAGGCTCGAGTTATAGTCCAACACAGTATCCACTACAAACTACTGGTTTAGAATTGAGATTTGTAAAAGATCGATATTGTAACGATCTCTTCTTTCCTGTCTAATTTTTTATACTAGTCGCAGTTTTCATTTAAGCCCAGAGAAGCCTACTGCAAAGCCTCTTCCAATTATATCTAAGGAGGATGTAACATAATCGCCACGCTTGATATTGCTTGTCATACAGAAGACATTGCTGTCCATTCTCAGGAAGCTTGTTTATGAGCAGTGGTAATTCTAGAAAATTAATGCACAAAGTTTAAGTTTAAGATTGTATTCAAGGAATCTAACTAGCGACCTGCAATCGTAAGTCTTACTCCTCTACCACTGGGTTACTGCTGCCTTAAATTCAAAATTCGAATTACGGAATACTATTGTTTATCTGTAGTTGTAGACTTTGTACTTCTAGAAATATTTTTATATATTACAACATACAATTTTTAACCCTTTTCTTGACAATGTATCTGTACAGATACATCAGAATTAAAAAAAAATAGTGGCATCAATTTTGAACACAAAGTAATCGTTTGTATGTGAATGTTTAGGTAATTTCTTAATTTTCGAACGCTTGTTCAGTTGGCATCCTTGGGTCTTAAAAGTCAAGTGGTATGAATATTAATGTAATATTAAAAAAAAATCTACCAAGTTAAGGGTTAAATATATCTAGTAGCAGATCTGAAATTGATTACGGAATTTTATTGTACATACGTGTATCTTGCGCGATAAATGAAAATGATAATAATTGTTTTTAAAAAAAAACTACTTAATATGATTGAGTAAGAAGGATAAAGAAATCGCAAGTATGTCTGGTTTTATAGCAAATATAAAGACAAACATTGACATTTCAATTCTCTTTTTTAATATTTAATGGAATCAGGCGTTACCTTGCGGAAGTCCATCCTAAGAAAAAAAGAACCAATATTTAGCCACTTCCGCACATGTAGTGGTAGTCGTGCAACAATGTGCACCGCTTGCCAGCCCGCTGATAAATTGGTATGCGGCAAACAATGCGAATTACATAACTGCCACCGTCAAATCACTCAACACGTGTTTAACCCCTCTATGGGGCATCTTCAGGAGTTACATTACACCGATTTGTGCCAAACACAGAGTCATAATCTACGTAACGTAACGTAAACGTAAGAAAACTGCAGTATATAGTAGTAATGTTATTTTATTGCGAAGAAGTTTCTCTCCTCCACGGGACATCTTCAGGAGTGATGTTACACCGATTTGCTTTCTTTTTTAATGTCGAACACATTTGCTTTCTCAATAGTTTCAAGTTTTATTTTTATTTGATGATCCCTAATATAGCCTATATTAAATATTCGCAAGTATCTATTACAATTACGTAATTAATATTGACATAATTATTGGTGTCGACGGCATGTATAAGAACATAATGAACTTTCACAGAATAACTCTTTGAGTGCGATTCGGATAATATCATTCATAGATTACTTTTTCGCCGCTTTGTGGTATTTCAGAACTGTATTTTGTAAAGAGGTTTTAGTGTCTGAAAACTTGTATGCCAACATCTGTTCAAGCTATTAATAAAAAAAATTGGAACAGAGATTCGTTATGGATGTGTGTGTAATAGAATAAATTTGTTTTAACCGGGGTAGTTTAGATGAGATATTTAAACGGACATTCTAGAATTGTTAATTCTGAACAACGTATATATTTTTTTAAACCGATAACATAATTTGATCATGATTTATTGCAGTGAATTGGAGAATCTTCGCAGTAACGATTGTGCCATAGAAATACTTTCTGGACTTTCTTAAGTTTTTCTTAAGTATGTTTTTATATATATATATAGGGTAAAGACGCTAGTAGATGGCCACTTAACGCAGTTCCTTTCCATTTGTAGGCATTCCTAGGTTGAATATAATTATATTTACTTAATTAAAATGTTATGTAATAGTTTGAACTCCACTTTATTAGGAACTTATGAACAAATAACTTCAAGCGAAAGAAATTTAGCAGATTTTTTTAAGAAAGAAAAAAAACGAAAACTCTAGTAGATGGCCACAAAAAATTCAATAGATGGCCACTTCCTAGCTAGTAGTTGCCCGCCTCGTTTATTTTTGTTTATTAACACATGTGTCACGTGTTATACCACTTAATGAGTAAGTAAGTATGAAAAGAAAGGAAGAAAGAATGTAAAGTTTATTTCTTTTATAAAAAGAATGAAAAATATGTAAGTAAGTATTTAATAAGTTTTTTGCAATTTTTCAATCATAGTTATAGTGAAGTATTTCTGGCACATTGTACAGGTCTCTCGTTTACTGGTTTTCGTCGGCTCTTCTATGCTTGTAATTACATTACATTACAACCCTTTTCCTCTAATTTGCTTTTTACTTTATTAAACCATTCTCTTATATTAGCGGTTGTCACAGACGCTCTTGAAGACGTGAGATTTTGGGATGTCCTTGTTGTTACATCTTTATTTCTTTTCATGAAGAGTCTGAGAAAAGTTTTTCCTAGCTTATTTTCATCGTTTAAAAACTTGCATTCTCGCTTAATGCCCTTAAGGTACCGTTGAATGCTAAAGAACAATTGGTCTGTCGTTATGGGGAAACCAGCCTCAGCGGAGTCGTACACCCATTGGCATATGCGTTGTTCTTCATCCTTATTTAGCGTAGGAGCAGGCTCCATTTTCCTCTCAATTGGCGATTTCCCTTTTACTTTATTTGATAAAGTTTGTCGGGGTACCCCAAATTTTTTGGCTGCTTTTCTTATTGAGGTGCTGTGCAGGCGCACATCCTCAACTGCGTTTTTCATTGCATTCTCCTCCTAACTTAAAAAATTTGCTTTGTTTCCAGGCATCTAAAAGAAAAATAATTCATTAACAACGCACGCGGCCCAATGTATAGGTCAAATAGGTATATTTTTAGTAGTTGGCCAAAATTGAAGTCAGTAGTTGCCCACCCGGCCCATTACTGAAATAAAAGAAGATAACACAAGTATTTTTAAGCTGTTTCAATGCTTCGTGTATTTCGGTCAAATTTAAAGATATTAATAAAATTTTACATATAAATTTTAAAACCTCGGTAGTTGCCCAACCCGGGGCAACTTCTAATTTTTATTGAAAAAAAGATGCCAGTAATGGTCCTCCCCCTCCGTTACTAATGTAAACAATCCGAATTTACTGAGTTCATAAAAAATCCTTGCAATACTTCTGTAAATTCCAAACCAAATAGTTTAGCATATAATTGCAAGAAAATTCTTCAAAATTTGCAAAATACCAAAAGAATATCGTTAAGAAATTACTTAAGAAATTACCTTGAATAACTTGGGACGCCGATGCTTAACAGTAAATATTCGCCATTTTGTAGTTACGGAGCTGCCAGCATTCACACTTTTATCTACAAACTATTAGATGGTGATACCATCTCATAAGCTAATAATATGCTAAAAACAATATTTAAAACTCTTATTTTTTAATACTTTGTATCAAAGTGGCCAACTAATGGCGCATGGCCATTTACTAGCACTTCTACCTTATATATATATATATATATATATATATATATATATATATATATAAACATACTTAAAAAGAGTTATATATATATATATATATATATATATTAAATAAACAGAAAATATAATATACAATGATTTCCAATAACGGTTTGAGAATAAATAAACTTTACAAACTTTGGATATCTACATAACAATTTTTTTTATTTATTTACACCTTATTGTACACCATAGATAATAAATAAAAAAACATAGAAGTACAAGAGGCGGCCTTATCTGTCGAGGTGATCTCTACCAAACAACTTTTTTTAGCAAATTTATTGATAACAATCTATCCCTGTGGATATTGTACTGCCATTAACATTCTATATTTAAAAACAAAAACAAATGAATGTAACATATTTCAAAGTGATCATTTTATACAGAGTATTGAAAATAGTTTTATAAGCTTTTTGCTGACAAATGAGCAATACATTCCACACCTATTAAAGCCAGTATTTCTATAAATCAATAATAAAGATTGTGATGATATAAACGTATTAACGGTTTAAATATATAATTACAAACAGGATTATAAAACGGCTTGGCTTTGGCAAACGACCACGATGACAACCGATGGGATCGAAACCTTTCAAATATAATGTTTAAATTCTCCTTACAGAGCTATCTCCAATCGAAGCAGCGAAATGCTGAGTGCGGACGTAATTTAATAAGCGAAGAGCACTTCTCGGAGATTCATATTTTATTCAACGCTGCCCACCCGATGTCATTCTGTTTCCTAGCATCGACGTTTTTAATGCATTGCTATTTTTAAAATATTTTTTCATTACGTTGTCTAGTACATGTCATACATTTCTCGTAATAATTTTCACATAACGTCTGTTTTGCTTTTGACATAAATATATAGTTTAAATACAAAAGTTGTACAAGTAAATTTTTCACTATGCCTAAATATAATCGAGTAAAAAAAATACCATCTCATTCTTTCTAATTCTGTTCCTTTAATGTGAGAACCCATATCCCGTGATTTCGAAAAAAATATGACATCTTTTTTGAAGACAAGACATAGAGGGTGGGCCATAAATTTTTTCACTTTTGAAACATGTGTAAAAATAAAAGTACAAATGCTATTTTGTTTATGATTTATTTACCGTAATTATCATTTATTAAAAAAAAAAAATTTAATTACATCGTCGAGATGTGCTCCGTCTCGCCGTTGGCCCCTTACTCTCACGGTTTTGGAGAAAACCAGTGTTGCTATTTGCAAAAATTTTTGGACCACCCTATATATCATTAAGTTTTTATCTTTTTGTACATCACGAAGTGTGTGATGCGTTGCCCACCGCTGGACACAAGCATCCACATAGCCTTCACTCAAGAACCTTAAGGTTTCAGCTGCATTAAGAGTCTGAACGTTATATCGCCTGACCGCTGCCACTTTAGATTGCCACTTCGCAGGTTCATATCAATAATTTTCATTTGTCGACGGACCTTATAATTTCAGATTCGATCTCATAGAGACATCCCTCCTGTGCGCCTGTCAATCAGTTTACCACTAATTATATATAAAGGTTTGTTATTTATATTATTAATATTTAATAGAATTAGGCGTTACCTTGCAGAAGTCCATCCTAAGTAAGAAAAGGACCAATATTTAGCCACTTCCGCACATGCAGTGGTAGTCGTGCAACAAAGTGCACCGCCCGCCAACCAGCTGATAAATGCGTATGCGGCAAACGATGCGAATCATACAACCGCCACCGCATAATCACTCAACACGTGTTTTACTCCTCCACGGGGCATCTTCAGGAGTTATGTTACACCGATTAGTGCCAAACACATAGTCTGTGTTTGGCTTGGAGTTGTATTTACTCTGGTTGTAAATATTGGTCCTTTTCTTACTTATATTACTAACTCCATCTATCATTTAATAAAGAAAACACTATGACGTTTACATCAGGCTTTATACGGATATCTGTATTATATGGATTCGAAATCGGTTACAATCGTTTGAATTTAGAGCCTAATCGTGTTCCGTTCAATTGACTAAATCCGGACGAGGCATATCGCAATTTCACCATTTATAAACTGAAATGCATTTAATGAATGTAGCTTAGACTAATTATGGATCACTTTGGATTCAACTAAAACGCATTAGCGCGCGGATTCCGGTAATGCCATTGATTTATATCCGACTGATACCGATTGAAATTTTCAAATTGAAAATTTAAATTAATCTAAACTACATTATCGTTTTAAAAGTACGAAAGAATTTAAAAAGTTTTAAAACTGACCAGTTTGAAAAAAAGTATTTAAATAAATATTTTAAAATTCGAACATCTCTACTAAACTTTTTTTTTACTAAAGAAAAACCAATAATTTATTTATTTACCCTTTTTATACTTTGCATAAATACAGGCTTAATATCTTGTACACATTTACAAGTTAAACCTAGACGATGCTGAGAGAACTACGAAAGTGTGTAAAACTAGTGGTAGCCCTGCGGAAGAGGACCAAGACTTGCGATCTTAGATCGCGGGTTATATTCTAATGTCATTCATTACGTGTATTTATTAAACAAGATTGCCACTGCTCATGTAAAAAATTCCAAAAGATGGGTAGTAGCATTCTCAACATACCATAGAGTGTCAATTACGATACATCCTCCCATAGATATGTTTGGAAGAGGTTTATATCTAGCAATGGACGTTCAAAGGTTGAAACGGAGGGGTGGATAAATATAATAAAAAGTATTAAAGTATATGAAACAAGGTTATTTTGAATACAACGCAAAGAGTTTTTATATTTAAAAATGATTACATTCTAACATTAGCATACATTCAAAAATGAATACATCATTCTACACGTCCACGGACCGTGGAGCGGTACAGTGATCTAGCAAAACTAAATCGCATATTAAAGTCGTAAATTCAGGCAGTCACTTTAATATTGTAGTATTAATTACACGGCACACCGCATTGGACAGCGATTGTTGTGCACCTGACAAACGACCTCCTCCACCTCTTCCAACTCTGCCACCTCTGCCACCACTGCCACCTCCACCACCTCTGCTACCTGTGCTTTCATAATTGCAATTAATTTCATAATTAATTCACCGTCTATTGCCCTTACATTATCATTTAACGTAAGCCTGTACTGGCTGGAAAATTTACATTCGCTGCGAGCTGTAATTATGAAATTATTTATTTATTTATTTAAACATATTTCTATAAATTATTCCACAGTGTAATACACCGTCATCATAATATTAGGGGAACCGGAAAGTAATGTCGCTTTCTTAAGTTAAATTCACAAAACTACATCTTTATCAAGTATTTATTTCTAATCAATAATATATTCACCTTCGTTATCAACATCCTTTTGCCATTTAGTATACGAATTTTCAATGCTGTAGCGGTAAAAATCAATCGGTTTTTTTTGGAAAATATGTCGACACAAACCTTAGTTTCCGGTCCCCCAAATACAAAGACGGGTGTCTTTGTATTTGGGGGACCGCAAGGCATAATCCTCTCCTCAAATATATGTGTGTGTATACATATATTGCATATGAAGCTGTTCGTCGAAAAACAAACACCCTCGGACAAAATAGAAGTATCCATAATGCGTGCAGCATTGCACGGACGAGACTCGAGATGCGATTGCAAGACTCATAGATGTGGTGAATACGGCAACCGCCGCACAGATACTGGTATACCACCTGAGGATGGCAATATGGAATAGGAATGAGGAAGTGGTCACACTAAACGAAATTTTAAAAACTGGACATTGTTAGGGTGTAATAATTAATTGACTTCAACTCAGTTTTAAATAGTTTACGATTTGAATTAATAAATAGTTTAAGAGACTTAGTAAACACTGTAACAAACTAATACGTGAGAAAAAAATGTTGGTAATGTTAAATTTAATTGTAAGAACAAAGGCACGGACGTCAAAGTCTGTAGAATAAAATAGTTTATAATAATAAAATTAAAGTGGTACCACGGTCTAGTGTTGACCATAAGCCAATAGACGCATCGTGGTTAGCCCGCCCTACTAGATTGACTGACCACAAAGTCAAGGTTGCTCTTCCTTCATCTTCCTCAAATATCACAAGCTTAGGCAATTATCACATTTTTTCGCTTTAAGCTTTATTTTTATGCTACACTGTTTTGTATTTTTATAACTTACACTTGTTTAATATAGGTTATTACATGTTATGACAGATATCTTTTTCAATTTATTTATACTACTTCTGTTTTATTTACATAATTTTTTAATTATTTTACCGACTGTTGTTTTGCAGGATTTGTGTAACGCCGGCCTGTCTTCACATTAATTAATGAGGTGATTATATTGACTCTGACCTGACTATTATTTTTACCCAACCGGCATCCGGAGTCGAACCAAAGTCTTCTGAATGGGATAGCCGGCTATCAGGTGCACGAGGATGTGTGTGGGTGTTCATCGCAAGGTTACAAGTACATGAGGGATTCTTTAAACCTATGTAGATACTCAGCAAATCTTCCATGTCCTGTCTAGTGAGTGTTTGGGCCGGAACCATGTGACGTTATTATTTACGAGTGTTTACATTTGTAAATACAGAGGGATGTCTTCCTGTCCGTCCTTGTTTTCTTAGTACAAGCGATACGAGTGTTCGGTTAAGAAATTTCCAAGTCAATACGTGTCACTTATACTTCGCGTCGAACTTCGAGTTCACTCTGAAGTTGTTTCGCGTAAAGTATGAAAGAAAATATTTATATACAACGATTTATATGTACACACTCGAAAATCGTACACAAAAAAACTCCTGTAAACAGGTTTAATTATATCAAATATATTTCAAACTCACATAATGAAATGTAGTTGACACTTCTATGAGAGCAATGATTAAATAACTATTAAGGTAGACGCGGCGTAGACCCACGCTTGGTATACCCACACTAGGTAGACCCCACGTTAGGTAGACCCCACGCTAGGTAGACCTACGCTAGGTAGACCCACGCTAGGTAGACCGATAAAATTGCTAAGATCGCGGTAATTCGCTGGATGCAAGCAGAACAAGTCCAGTCATTTTGGCGATCCTTGTGGAAGTCCATCCCTTGAAGTGGGCGTCTATCGGCATGGTATACTATGATAAGTGTATAAACTCCTTAACAGTACACTAATGTACACGTCGTCACATGTTTCTTCGTCGCGGAAAAATGAACAATATGCTGATGTAATTCTACTCAGTGTTTAGATATTCGGCGCGAACTGTACCTACGTTTTAATATTGAGGGATATTTTTTTTAATTTTCTAAGTGTGTAAACTCCTTAACAGTACACTAATGTACACGTCGTCACATGTTTCTTCGTCGCGGAAAAATGAACAATATGCCGACGTAATTCTACACAGTGTTTAGAGCGTTCTAGAAATTCGGCGCGAACTGTACCTACGTTTTTTTTTTTAATTTTCCAGTCCCTCTCACTGCTTTGTCCAGGGTTATTTATCAAAGTGCTACAAACAGCTGTGCTTTAATAAACTAAACAGTTTCGTAGGAAAACAAAAATATCCCCTCCGCCCCATCTCCCCGAAGGCTCATAGTGCTGCAATAAATTCGTCAGTCGCTACGACAATGTTTTTATTAATTTTCGTCGCTGCAATTAATCACTTGAATTGCAAAAATGTGTTTTCTTTTTTTTTTTTTTTTCAACTACACTCGAACCGGGTTTTCCTGCGGCTTATGAAATTTTCAATTAAATTAAAACACAATTCACGAAACTGTCAATGAAAAAATTACATTACAGACAGATAGGGAAAGCTTTTGCGTGTTAGATTTTATTTAACAAGAATATGAACACTTCTTTTTTAAAAATATATTATATTTTTTATAGTCAAAGCTTAATACAAAAGTATGAAAACTTTTATTTGAAAAGGCTGTTACGAGTGCTTTCGAATCATCAAGGTAACATTGGTTCGAAAGGCAGTCATGCTGAGAGACGGCAAGAAACTCAACAGTTGCTCTTTACAAATATAGACTGACTCTTCCTTGAGAAAGCGCTATAAAGAGGCCAATACTCTTACAACGACCTCATAATATATTTACAATAATATTTCTTTTCATTTACAATAATTAAAATAAATTAGAAAAAATTGGAAACGTCCATAAAGTACAAGGCACCCTGAAAGACTGACTGTACCAAAGTTTCGACAGCAAAAAGTCTCTATTTGTAATAAACGAAATCAGATTTTCTAATAAAGCGTCACAGAACAATATTGTACTACCATTACAAAATTCAAAACCCATATAAAAACAAATTGACAAAAAAATCTTATTATTCAATACAAAATATTCAAATTATAAGAATCCTTGACAGTGATATCACCTTATTATTTTGATTTATTTTAGGCTATATCTAATAAAGTGTATACGTATAAATATGTGTTAAATTTTATAAAAATATTTTTTGTTGCGGAGTTTCATTCTGCTTATTATCCACAATTATAACACCATGAGAATCAGAGTAAAGTCTACAATAAAAAAGATTAAAAATGGATAATACATTGACGATTAACAAGAGATCTGTTGAAAGTTCGTTTTGAATAAAAGTTTGAAAAACGATTTCGTAGACAAGACCGTTCATCGACTAGCAATTGGAGTCTATCATCTGAAATTGTGATGATGATCAAACATTTTCAATGTCGTCATATGAAATATGTTTTTAAAAACATCACGTTAAATTAATATTTAGTTGCCCTAGTAATGTGTAATGTACAAAGTTTGAAAATAATCATAGTTCGTATTGCGTTCGCGGTTACAAATGACCGAACTTTACTACTGTTTAACTAAGAATTGTGGCCTAGGAAAGTTAAAATTTTCATCTGAAAACAAAATATTAAATTTTCATACACGATACACGAAGTTTTACTTTCAAAGTACATAAATTTCAGGTGTTTCGAAATACGAATTTCTACGCGGAAAATTCCAATCGTAAGTTATTTGTACAGCATATTTTAGGTAATTATTCTTTTTGTTAAATACCATATTCTTTTTACGAGAGGCGAATGTAGTACAATGGCATTTATAAGTTATTATTACAACTGAACTGCGCATAAAAGGTGTTTTCAATAGTCAAAGCTGTACTTCAGTCATTTTTGATTATTTTTAACACTTAAAGAGTTCTGTTTTTGAAGAAACCCTGTCTGGTAGCCAGAGGTATTAGTATATGTTTCGAAAGTTAAATTATGTTGAGGCAATCAAACGAAACGTTTTAAGCAATTACTAGTGCCATCTAGTGGCACCTACTGAAGTTAGTATCTTGAACGCCATCTATAATCAAGTATTGTAAACGTTTTGAATAACTATGTAATAATTAAACATTTTAAAACAAAGAGGTGGTAGAGTTTTCTTTCTATTTTTATTTACCTTTTTTTTTCATAGGGCCCCGCTATTGAGGGCCTCTCGCTCTTTCCTATTATATTTATGGGACAGGCATTATAATCTTATTTATAATATATAACACCGTTAATTAAAATATTTATTTAATTACACAATTAAAAAAATGAATATTTACATTGGTTTCCGTTTTGTTTATTTTAGCTTTATTTATTTCACATCAATGTTCTATTTTCACCTTCATTCCTATTAATTACGTTCTGAATCATTGCTCTGCAACATTTGAGGAACGCAGGCCTGTCTTTGTCACTGTTTATCAGTAAGCGATGCTGTCCATATTAATCTTTTTTCGTAGCAGGAGCACGGAATCGTATCGGAGTCCTCCGACTGGAGTTGGTCACCAGGTGCAACACAGTCTGGTGCTCCCCCGGGCTCACAGAAGCACGAGGAACTCTCATTGAGCTTAAACTTGCGGAGATACTTCGAGGTTTCCCATCCTCATCCTTGAGCATCTGGACCAAGGCCATGTCCAACTCGATGTTATAGAGCGCGCGGTAAACTGAGACGACGTCCGGGAAGAATTTCCGCGCTATCTATGCCGTCGTTTCTTCCGTGTACTAATTAATTCACAAGTGGAACAAGTTTGTAATCTAAAATTGTCTTCTAATAAAATTTTTCACGCATCATTACTGTATACTTTAAAATAAATGGTAGGTAGAAAATATACTAAAGTAAATAAAAATTATTTATATGAAAAAATATTTATATAAATATAATGTTTAAATGTTTCATAGAACACGACATGTCGGAATAGATACAGTTATCTTATTACCATATTAACTTATATGCTAACTTCATGTCATTTAACATAACACTTTAAAAAGGAATTCTAGAAAGTTGTAGGCGATAAGTAACCATCACGCTTATTCTAAATAATATATTTAGTATTAAACTATTAATTTTTCATAAAACCAAGTTTATTGTACCGCTGCTAGTGACAAGTGACAACGCCTGAAAATCGACTCATATGTGCATGTATTACAGAAACTGCTATATGGCAATCACAAGATATGTAAAAATACATTTAAAAAACTTTTAAGTTAAACGGTTTTTGATACTCCTATTTTGGTGGTTGTGGAAAAATATGTACCTAGTCCGCCATATTGGAATGGCGTCATCTTGAATTTTAAATTTTGACATAATCATCGTGTTTTACTAGTGTAGCCCTTTCATTTGATTCCCATATTGAGGGGGTTAAGGAAAAATATGTAATCCGCCATTTTGTATCGGCGGCCATTTTAGATTTATAATTTTATTGATTTTGTTATATTGTATTGTCATCTAAATTAAATGTGTGTACCAAATTTCAGATCAATCTGACAAAGGGAAGGTGCTTAAATTTAAATTTCTAATTTCGACCCAAATAAATAAACAAATAAATTCCGTACAGGTCGAACTAAATAAAACCGTTTAAAAACGGAGAAATACTAAAATAAATTCAATAACTGGTCGATTTCTTGGTTTTCCTAATGTTCAACTATCGGTCGGAAACGTAGACCTTAGAGAAGATACATTAAGATCGATGCCTTTGAGATGATATGCTGGAGGGTGGTGCTGATAAATTATTTCGTAAGTTTAGTTAATCGAATAACTTGAATTTCATATAGAAAGAACTACCAAAGATTGGAACAACTGATTGTGAGAAGGAAAACGTTCGAAAGATCGTATTCACAACGGATGGTAAGAAAAAATCTGAACGTAATGTTTCACTCCACTATTCTGTAGATGGGAACAGGTAATGCAGCATTATAAATATGACGATGAAGAAGCGTTCAGGGTACCACAACACTCAACAATAAGAATGATCAAGGAGGAGATTTTTATTAAAATTATTCCTGTTTTTTGTAATAAAAAAAATAAATTCAGTATTATAATTTAATAGTGGAACCAGGAAATTTATAGTGATTTATGATAATTTAAGTAATTAGGTCTGTACAAACACGCAAATGTATCCGAATTTTATTACAAATCAAATCATGTTTTGGGTAAATTGATATTAAAATTTGTGTAATATTTTCACAGCTGGCCGACAATTAGTGATATTGCACACGACACCAATGCTAGCTAACTGAAATAATGATATAAAATTAACGATATAATTTATTCTCGGGCAATGAAATGAACAACTTCTACATTTTAAAATACAAATAAAATGAACGTGTTTACACTCGTTTCAAAGGAAACTATGATCAAAATAAATTATGTAATTCACGTCTCTTTAATGAGTTACTGATATATTTTACAGAATCGATGTATATATATATAAATATATATATATATATATATATATATATACATATATATCTTCAAAACAAACTTACTGCTGCTAGGGGCAATTTAAACATATATCTATTTATTTATTCTACTTTAAAGCATTTATAGTGAATACTTATGGCCTCAAACCATGCAGAACAGACAGCTGCTGGAGCCTTAAGGTTGCAGCAAGCGCATTGTATAACTTCTGCCCACAAGGACTTTAATAAGGTCTTATTTAAGACTACTAAAGTCATCGGAAGATGCTAGGGCTTACAATACCGAACTAAAATCTTAATACCGGTATTTGATATTTGAAATACCTGGATACCGGTTTTAAAACTGGTATTATTAATGAAAAATTTGCCAGTTATATTTTTACTTACCTCAATTTCTATATTGACTTGTTAACAAATAATATATGAAATCTAATTTTAAATTCTTTGTTAAATTTTACATTTAATAGGTTAGTATGGCATTATATAATTTAAGAAGCAAAAAATATAATTAAATTGAAAGTATTTATGAAAATAAAAGTATGCTCTTGAAAAACATAAGCAGTAAATCGTTCAATTTTTACATGTAAACACTACAGCTGATTTTCAAAATGAAACAATCTAATCTAAAGTATTAAATAATTTCAATGTTACATACTTTATGTATTTGTATAAATGAGACTAATTCATTGGGCAGTAGATGTAAAACATAAACAATCGCTTTGTATTGCCGACAGCGCCGTTTCTCGATGGTGCCATACTCGGCTCTGTTTGTGTAATAAATGTGCACGAAAAAAATTTAAAACAATCAAATTGTTTGTATATCTTAAAAATTCTTGTTAATAATTAATATTATTTTAAATTGGATTTATATTGTGCATAAATTCAATTTTCATCAACTAATGTAATACCAAAATACCGATATTTTTACATAAACACCGGTTTTGAATACCGGACAAATATCGTCCGGGATACCGGTATTCGGGATCCCGGAATCCCGGTATTGTAAGCCCTAGTCCTAATGGAAAAAAGACAGAAGAGATTATTTTAAGATATACTAAAATCAAATTTTGTTTAACTAATATGCTTCAACTTACAGTTACGCGGGTTCAAAATGCTTACTATTATGACAGAAGTCTAAAAACTTTGTTTTTGTTCACTTTCACAAGAGTTTTTCATACAATAGAATCTTTATACAATATACAAGAGCACTACTTTTTAAACTATTTCATCATTTACAATTAAACACAATAGCAAAATATTTTTAATGCTTTTATCATCCTCTAGATGGAGAAACCCATGTCAAAGCGCTTTATATTTTTTTTAATATGGTACCCGTTTTTGGAACCTCTCGTTCCCCTATCTTGTGTGGGACAGGGACTTAATTTTTTATTAATATATTCACACTATTTATTTTCATTCTCTTCTTTCTTATTTCTTATTATCTCTCTTTCTTCTTCTTTCTTTCTACGGTTTTCCCAATCTTTCACTTTTATTCCGTTATCTTTACATCCATCCTCAGCCACTATATGCTAATTTTAGTTAAAAAAAAATTATTTTATTTATTACTTATTACAATTTTGCACCATTTTATTTATTACCCATTTTTATTTTACAAATTAATTAATTCTTTTACTATTTTTTTCTATTTTGGTGCTTTCTTTACAATATAATTTCTTACAATATCTGATCGTCTATATCGTTTTATTTTTATTTATTTATTTATAGGATTATTAATTATCTCTTGGCAGTAACTGAGGAAGTATCCTCTCTCCTCTTTATTTTGCATTATGGCCACGATATTATCTTCTTGTATCCTTTTGCCTATCCAGCACTAGGAATCTGCGCGCAGTCTTCCGAACGCCGGACAGTGGGCCACAAGGTGGACAATGGCCCACGCCCGGTTCACAGAAGCACGAGGGGTCCTCCTTGAGCTAGAACATGTGGAGGTACTCAGAGAACCCCCCGTGCCCAGGGAAGAGCTGGGCCAAGACCGCGTCCACCTCGACACTGCTGAGCACGCGGTAGGCCTGTAGAGCTTTATATTTACATCGGCCTAAAGGACAGCGCTTTACGACACTTCTCACCTTGTGATTGGATGATGGGTTTTATTTGTTAAATATTGTTTTAGAAATTGATATAAATATGAGATAAGTTTGATTATACTCACCGCACATCACACTAATACTCAAGACACCGGCAGCAGGCTACGCTTAGCCCGCCTTCAAGTTAGGGCGGTCAGGTCCGCCCACGTCGCTCCCGACCGCCGAGTAGTCCTCGCTTCACACAACTAACACTACATTACAATCACAACACTATAAACCTACACGGGTAAAGTACCTCTTTGTACAAACGTATTCATTGTAACTAGGATATGATCTGTAAAATTTTATAGCTCGCAGACCTTCTGTTTCCACGAGCTCAAATTCTATGAAGATCACAAAGCCTAAACCAGCTATCAGCACAGTGTCTATCACATTAAATCTTCTTTAGACTAAGTAAGAAAAGGACCAACATTCAGCCACCTCCACAGCCACTAGTGCCAAACACAGAGTCGGTGAAACATAATTCCTGAAGATGCCCCGTGGAGGGGTGAAACACGTATTGAGTAATTTGGCGGTGGCGGTTGTGTGATTCGCATTGTTTGCCGCATACGCATTTATCAGCGGGCTGGCGGGCGGTGCATTTTGTTGCACGACTGCTACTGCATGTGCGGAGGTGGCTGAATATTGGTCCTTTTCTTACTTAGGATGGACTTCTGCGAGGTAACGCCTGATTCCATTAAATCTTCTTTAGACTTCTTGTTGTCATTACCTCCAACACCTACTGACCCTAGGAATAATCCCACAATACTTTTGACTTTATTGTATGATAATTTTAAATCATCACAAGATGTAAAAACATTAGCAGTTGCATACGAAACAATTATTAATTTTATGGAGGCTGTCTCATCACGATTCCGATATCTGCTATAAAAAGTATTGCATACCAACTATAATGTATTGCAGCATTACTAATTTTATTCTCACGGATTCTGATTACGTGTGCTAAATCCGAAATACGTGACCTAAATCAAAAATTCTTGTCGAAGTTAAAGCTTCCGCGAAGTATGTAATATTGTATTTGTATACAATATTAAGTAAATATCAGTAAAAAGGAGTTTTTATACCTAATTTCTAATCATATATAAGGTGATCATTTTGAAACATGTTGTATAATTTCTTATTATATATTTTTCTATTGAACTTCGATGGGCCAATACCTTCTGGTTTTAAAAATTTCTTAGGTTCAGCATTTTAAAAAAACGCTTGTACCATACCCAGTGATATTGCACATCGACCTTTGGAAAGAGACAATCGAGTAATTTCAGCTTTGTAGATCGTTATCTCTGTCGCATGACAAAACGTCACATAGTGTGCTAGTGTGGTAATGCTCTACGAAGCCGAAATTAGCCGATTGTCTCTTTCCAAAGGTCGATGTGCAATATTTATTGCCGGATACTATACGATATATATAATAAATAACATAATGATATATATAACATATATCATTATGTTATTTATTATATCTAAAACTATTAATTTTTGGATAGAATATACCGTATATAGCAAATGAGTCATGTTTGCATTTAAAACTTTTACACTTATAAATAATTATCTTGAATTTCAGTGAAAACATATTTACAAGCACATATCCAGGCCGTAAATCTCACCCGGATATGAAACGTTACGAATTATTGCAATTCGTTTACATTCTGATACCGCCCGTGAGCTATTTGTGAAAATACAGTTTGTTCCAAATAAATTTTGCAACCAGGAAATCAACGTTGACAGGTAATGTTTACAGGATCGTTCTTAAACAGACATTCAATAGCGTACGACAGAGTGCATTAATAGCTTTTTGTAAGACTAATCCAGTAAGTTACTGCTTTGTTTATTTTTTATTTATTTATTTAATAAAAAAAATATTTTGTCGACCTTAACGCCTTTAAGAATTCTCTTCTAGACAATCTAAATTTAGGCAAAGATAATTAGTAGAAATGTATAGATACGCTATATAAAAGTTGGATTTTATTATTTATTACATTTGAGTATATATATATATATATATTATTATATTTAAATAGAGTCCGTTAATATATTTTATATGTGTTTTATATATTAGTAATTATTTTCCATCTTAATTTGATTTGATTTTTTTATTTAAAATTTTGTTCTTTACGATATTATCTTATTTCACCTAATTTCATTAATTTATCCCTGCACTGCCTAATCGTACTGGTAAAGAATGCGATCAGCGTTAAGTTCACTATACATAAATTGTGTAAAAAGTGTTAAATAAATAGTTATATGAACGTATACTATATATACGTGGTAAATACTACAATTATTATATATAGTATGGTACTTATAAACACATATATAAATAGTCGTCTTCATTTCAGGCCATAAGCACACATTGCAAGGCATAGGTCATCTATAGGGGATGTACCATAATCGCAGTATAGTATTTTTGTACGCAGATGTCGCTGCTGTGCATCCTCTTAATTCTTGTTTGAGCGTGTGAACCATATAAGATTGTATCTCGAGCATCGAACCCGCGACCTACGATCGTAAGTCTCAGTACTATTTTAGAAATATTAAATAATATATACATGAATATATAATACATACTATACATAAATATTCCTTATACATAATAGGTTTAGGTTATTTTAATTAGTTTTACAAAATTTCCTCTAACATAGTCAGAGCCTATATTTCTATTTATAATTTCTAGACAGAGGGGGAAATCGTGCATAGGACGCCTGGGAATGCGGGCCCTGGCTGTGTCAGACTCTTACTAATAGTTTTTTTTATGGCCCCCTTTATTGGAGGCCTCTCGTACTCCCTTAACATGTGTAAGAATAAGGCTGTATATTTCCAATAAGTTATTCACACTCTCAATTTATTTCTTCTATCATACGTCACATTATCATTCATTCTCTCTTCTGCCACCCATCACAATATCTTCCACTCTTTATGATTTATTACATTCCTTTCTTTCATCTTCTCTTATTCTTCACCTCAGTTCTCAATATTACAGCTATGCTAAGTTACATTTGGTTATTTTACTTCTTTTCTTTGTTTTTACAATTATACCCTCATTATATTTTCTTAAACTAGTGCTGCTATATAATAATATTTGAAATAGGTTTCGGTTAGGTTAGAGAGAGTTATAGCAAGTCTTCTTTTAAAACAAATATCGACTCGCTGACTTTCTAATGCATTTTTATGGCAGAGGCCATTTTAATTTGAGACCTCTCATACCCCTAACTCATTTTGGGATAGGGTTTTTTATTATAGTTTTTCATTTTTATGCTCTTCTTTCATTCCTCTTAAGATCTATCTCTACTCTTCTTTAATTCTACAGTTTTCTTTCATTCTTTTACACGATTATTTCCGTTCATTCATCAATCACCTCACTTCCTTTACCTCGTTCCTCAGTTATCACAGACTTATTACATTTGGATATTTAGTACCGTTAAATCACTCAAAACGTATTTCACCCCTTCACGGGGCATCTTCAGGAGTTATGTTACACCGATTAGTGCCAAAAACAGAGTGCAACACTCAACTTAACGGTGGCAGTTGTGTAATTCGCATTGTTTGCCGCATGCGCATTTATCAGCGGGTTGGCGGGCGGTGCACTTTGTTGCACGACTACGACTGCATGTGCGGAGGTGGCTAAATATTGGTCATTTTCTTACTTAGGATTGAATTCCGCAAAAAAAAAACGCCTGATTTCATTAAATATTTGTATATTTGTTTATGTTATTTTACATATATTATTCTTATACTCTTTATCCCTCAGGGGATGTCCGTTCCGTATAGAACGCTTTAGACGATAATTACCTGGTCATTTATTGAATAATTAGATTTTATTGAGAATGGCTTACGTGGGTATAATGTATTGACTTTACAGTAGTTAACAAACCGTCTGATAGAGGAAAGGTGGATAGTATACGCGTTGGTAATTTATTATATACTTCTTTTTCTTTTCAGCCGATGGAAGCTTACTGCAAGGCATAAACCTCCTTCAAAAATCGCCATGATGACCACTCCTGCGTTGGCGGCATCCAGCGAATTCCCGCAACCTTGACTTGGTGGTTGCCATTCTAGAATCTTTCGGCCCCAACGGCTAGCATGAGCAATATGCCCGGCCTGTTTCCACATCAGACGACCAATTCTTCGAGCTACGTCGATGATCTTAGTTTTTCTATGGGTTTACCCTCTCAGGTAGTACTCTCCATTGCTCTTTGGGTAACCTTGAACCTTCTTAAGGTCCATTACAAGTGACCACTACAAGTATAATACTCTATAATTGTTAGTATATAGTTGTAAGTATATATTACCCGTGCTAAAATACTTGGATGACAAACGAAGTAAACGCAACCTGTCCAAGTACGACAGAGTAATCCTTATAGCTAACGTCAAATTTTAAAGTAGGATGAATTATAGAATAATCCATCTCGCACTCGAAATAACTTTCGGAAAATTTAAATGATAAGTAAAGGGAACAGTCTAAAATTAACGTCGGATTCTGTGAAGTTAAAACAGGGGATATACTAACTTCTTAATTAATGTAAATGTGTTTTGTCATTTTAAAATGTCATTTTAGTAATATTAAGGAGATCGTATCAAAAATGAAATCTGCAGAAGAATAAATAAATAAAAATAAGAAAAGGACTAATATTTAGCCACTTCCGCACATGCAGTAGTAGTCGTACAACAAAGTGCATCGCCCGCCAGCCCGCTCATAAATGCGTATGCCGAGCCTTTCACGCTGTGTTTGGCACTAATCGGTGTAACATAACTCCTGAAGATGCCCTGTGGAGGGGTGAAACACGTGTTGAGTAATTTGGCGGTGGCGGTTGTATGATTCGCATTGTTTGCCGCATATGCATTTATTAGCGGGTTGGCGCGCGGTGCACTTTGTTGCACGACTAGGACTTCGGCAAAGTAACGCCTGATTCCATTAAATATCTACAAGCTTCATCAGTGATTCTTTTCTTTTCGCGGAATTTCTAATTCCTTGATTCGATCTCGTAGCAAAACTCCGAACAAGGCCCTCTCCATTGCTATTTGGATGACCTAAAGCCTTGATCACGTCACGGAACCATATGTCATCACCGACAACACACATTGGCTAAAGAACTTCGTCCTTAAATGTTGCGGTAGAAAAGTATTAAATAAGAGTTATCTAGTATTTTATAGTCTTTATTTACGTAAGAATTACAATAAATAAATAAATATAAACAAAACAATTACAAGGCAATTGAGATCTATAGATATGTAGTTAATCTATAAAGTTTAGTTAGACTTTGAACGACATAGGGACTTGTATTGGGACGAGGCTATTTCAATTTGCCTTCGACGGGATTCCGATCCAACTTGCAATATTAATCTGTGGCTACGAACAGCTAGTACGGCGCCAGAAGCGGTGAGAACACTTACGTATGCCGATGTTACTTCGACACGAAACGTGTGTGATGTATGATTTGTGTTTTCAAGATTCAGTAATTAAAAATTCAAATTCGATTTTAAAATCAAATCGAAAGGTTAGATCTCTTTTTCTAGAGTTGTAGTAATTCATTTTCCAAAGGTACTCAAAGGTAATTATTTTTAGTAATATCTTTATTTGATTACGGTATCTACTACATGTTTTAATATTTAATTCAAAAATCATTTATTTAATAAGAAACATCGGCCATATACGCGCACTAATGCTCACAGTAAAACGAAGGGAAATCGCTTACTTGGGACACGTTCTTCGACACCAACGATACAATCTTCTTCAACTTATCATGATGGGAAAGGTCGCTGGTAAAAGGAAGGTTGGTAGGAGAAAGAAGTCGTGGCTTCGTAACATTAGAGAGTGGACCGGAATCGCCAGCGCTGCTGAGCTATTACGCAGAACCAAAAATAAGGAAGAGAGCAGGAAGCTGATAGCCAACCTCCACTAGTTGGAGAGGCACTTCAAGAAGAAGAAGAAGAATCGATTAAAAGTTAGCCGTTCTAGCCTAGCGATAGAGGATTGAAGGCTATCGAAGTACGCAAGTTTGATTCCCGTGATACATTCTTATATAATACACACTTTATGCATAATAAGGTTGCCACTGGTTACAAAGAAGTTTCCAGAGTATAGGCAGCAGCATCTCAACGTACCATATTACCACGCTGCGATCTCCAACCCGCCTGCCAAGCGTGGCGATTATGATATATCTCTATATAGATATCTTCGGTAGATGCTTATGCCTGTGGGCTTCTATGAAACGACAGCTCAAAAAAATCTTCCATTAGGGAAAAAGAATATACTAAGAATTTAATAACATATTATATATCGTTTACTAGCTGATGCCGTAAACGTTGTTTTGCAAAAAAAAAAAAAGTTTTTAATTAACAAATAATATATAAGTTTTGATCGTAGGCGCGTGAAACTTAAGAGTTGTATGTATTTTTGTATGCTGTATTATAAAAAAAATGTAAAAAAAAAAAGAAAATATTTATGGGAGGCCCTCCCAAGTTCAGTCTTAACATTTAGGGGAATGAAAAATAGATGTTGTTCGATTCTTCACCATGTCCAATATGCGCGCTAAGATTCACGAAAATCGGTCGAGCCGTTTCGGAGGAATTCAATCACGCACACCGTGACACGAGAATTTTATATATTAGATATTGTTATTAATAAATCGTAATTATCACTGTAGATTTTTTTCTACTACGAGTATAATTAAAGGTTCAAATTCCACATTAAAATTTGGAATAATGATTTAGAAGAAAATATTTTTAAAATATCCGAAATTTATCACGAGATATTTTCTTTTCTTCTTTCCTGTATTGCCATTTCGAATTATCATTATATCAGCTGAAAGATGCTAATTTGAAGAAATAAGCCAACCCAAATATCGAACTATGTATGCGCTACCTGAGTCTAGAGAATTACTCTCATACTGCAAGGAAATAATTAAAAAAGTAATACAAAAAAATAAAAATTAAAGAAAATAAGAAAAATTTTAAACAGACAATAAGAAAAAATGTGATAAAATGTAACTCAAAATGTGATATAAAATGTTATAAAAATTTAAACGAAAAGAAATAAAGATAAAATGTAACATGTAATGAGGGAGGAATGAAAGGTCACATGTTAAAAGGGAAAGATAGCAGAAACGTGGCATGAAAGAATAGATTGAAAGAATATGTGAAGAACGAAAGGAGAGAATGTAAATAATAAATAACTATGTGAAAAAATAAATTGCCCATAAAGTCCCTGTCCCACCAAAGATAGGGGTACGAGAGGCCCCCAATAGCGGAGGCCATTAAAAAAAAAATACCTGAGTCTAGAGATTTGCCGCGACATTGCGTAGTTTCGGCTACTATACTTTAGACGCTTTAGACTAGATTTCGGTACGTTTAAAATATTCTATCTCCACGTACGTTCGTTAGCTAACTTCACTCTGTAATGTTTCGATAGCTTAAAAACATCTATATCATATGTGTAACATTGAAGAAAGTATATATATTAGAGAAATATCATTTCGACACGCTCTGTGGGCACGCCGGGATATTTCAGCGAGTATTAAATATTTGAAGGCATAAATAATTATTCAGAACGCGTCCTACGGTTTGAAATTGAAAGGAAATTGATACGCGACCCGCAGAGAAATCTCCAGTCTGATGCGTTTGAAACATTCGTTATGTAATTTTATTAGATTTTCCGCTTTCATATTTTCACGACACGGTTTTTTTATATTACATTTTTTTATACTTGTTAATATATCTGTTTATTACATTTAACGCATATTAAAACCATAATATTTCAATTTTTATTTATATTTTTAAAGAATGTTACATAAATTAATTAATAATTAAATCATATTTGTTTCGAAAGTTAGTCGAAACTGTGTTATACATATCGTCATCACCATGAAATCATCCGATAGCCACCCACTGAAGGCCACCCAAACATCACCACGAACTTGCGCTGCCCGTACCTAGTAACTTCCTGCGGTCTGTACTATGTCATTAGTCTACCTAGTGTATCGACATTCGAGAACTTTCGACCCCAAAATTAAATATTTAAAATCATAAAAATATAAATTAATTATTAGAGGTACCGAAAAGTAGTTTCGCTTTCTTAAGTTAAATCACACGACTGCATTTTTAACAATTTTTTATTTCAATTCAACAATATATTCACCTTTATTATCAACCTATTTCCATCTAGTATACAACATATTCCTAGTGCGTAATGAGCTACCAAATGATAATGAAATGTTGACATACGCAGAAATGAAATTACTCTCCGGTCTCCCTAATATAAATATATCATAGCGAAGTTGCATTAAAGATGGTAAAGAAACCTAACATAAAAGATCCTTCAATTATAATTAGCATGAAGTACTTGGGTGGATTTAATCATATTAAAAGCATCATGAAATATATATTTTTTAATAAATCACGAAGCGACGTTTCCAGTTTCCTTTTCAAGAAATGAACTAAAGCATAGTTTTCAAAATTTACCCGTCGCTGTCTCGCGAAAGCGGACGTGTATAGAATAACCGTGTTGATTTGTTGCAAACTTCTAGTCCAAGTTCCCAATAAGATACGCGGTCGCAATATCAAATGAGTTCTCTCTATTAACCACTGAGATAGGTAAAATCGAGCAGTTGTGTATTAATGGGGTGAGATGTGGCGCGACGAACAGAAGCCTGTATACCAGAGGTGCATATTTTTCTCTCACAAACAACTTTCAAAATTTAACTGAATATGTTGGACCCCACTCAGCTAAATTTCTACACTATTTCCAAAACTAGACAAAAAAGTGAAAATAAGATTTAACTTAAATTTTAACTATTAAGTCTGATTCCACGTCAAGTTTCAAAACTATACTGAATATGGAAGATGCAAGTTTTTACGTCTAACAATTTACAGAACTTTTTAAAATATTATGTGACAACAGCGACATGTGAAGTCAAGCCAAAATTTTACTTATTCATTATCGAAAGTAGATAGACTTTATATGGACTCTAGCTTACGAATTTCGACCCTTCATTTTTTTGTTTCGATAACTTAGAACCTCGTTCTCTCATGGGCATAAAATTACTTTTTTTATTATTTATATGTGAAGCATTTGATTGCTGTCTCGTCTGATGTTAAGTGACAACGAGGTCTACAATGCTACATGGTTGCTTAGAATAAACCTTTTCATTATCGTCTTAAAGACACCTAAGTTATATTTGGCTAGAATTAATGACCCCGGTAGGTTGTTTCCCTTCTTTTCTGCTTGCACTATAAAAGTGTTAGCAAAAAGCTTAGTGCAGGTGAGTTTTTAGAGAGCGGCCGCTTGCTCCCTAATCGCGAACAGCGTGGGCGAACCGTGGTTGGTTCCGGATCTCTTATTGGCTCGCCTGTAGTCCACACTGCCATCCCAAGCCGTATTCACACAAAATCAACACAAACAATACACAGCTCTACACGGGTAGAAAGCTTTGCTAGGTGCGAACATCTTGCAACTAAAACTTGCCGTACCAGCTTTTTTATTTTTAAGTTCACGGACAGTTACCCTCCGTGAACTCAACTCCGACGAAACTGAAAGCCCACGTGCTAACAGCAACATCATCAACAGATAATAAATGAGTAATGCGAATCGAAGGAATTTCAACCGTGTACGGATGTCGTGGATCCATGCGTCTTGTTGTCCGATAGATGAAAGGAGATGGGAGAATTATTTTATGTAATTCCTCTGCAAACTCTTCAAAATGTAGACTGTAGAATACCGATATACTGGAAAGCTTTCGCTGATGATCCAAGCTTTGAAGTTTAGCGTTCATTAAGCATCGTTACCAATCAGCCTCTTGGTTCGTTTCTGTATCAAGTCCATAGCTTCAGCAGCTTTCGCAGTACTTATCCCATAGATGGCTACAGTATTCTACATATGACTGCACTTTTGTTTCATACAGAGCTGTCCTGGTGTAAAATATAAATAAAATATTTTTTTCGCTACCCCATGTTGCCGAAATTTTTTTATCTGGAAGAGATGAACCTTATCGACATAGTAAGCATATGAATTTAAATATTTAAACTTGCATTTCTTAACCACTATGCTATAACAGGTATTGTGCAAGACCATTTGATTTCTTTAAAATCTTTACATGTAACTGTACATTTCTCGTAACATTTAGAAACGTAGTTCCGTCGGAATTGTTATTGCTTCGCTGGGAGTTTTATAAATATATATTGGTATTTTAAAGAGAAATGCTGGTTGGTATATTAATAATGCATGAGAGTGGTTCGCTGGTAACTGAGGGCTCGGTCGATTGAAACGATCAGTTTTTACTTTAAGCACAAGTTTTAATAATCTTCAACTGAGTTATATCAATTGAGCATTGAATCTATTAACTTGTATGTCAATATTTAATGGTATCAGGCGTTATTATGCAGAAGTCCATCCCAAGTAAGAAAAGGACCAATATTGGCAATTAGTTTAGTTTCACTCTGTGTTTGGCATTAATCGGTGTAACATAACTCCTGAAGATGCCCCTTGGAGGGGTGAAACACGTGTCGAGTGATTTAACGGTGGCAGTGTGTAATACGCATTGTTTGCCGCATGCGCAATTATCAGCGGGCTGGCAGGCGGTGCACTTTGTTGCACGACTACCACTGCATGTGGGGAAGTGGCTAAATATTGGTCCTTTTCTTACTTTGTATGTCAATAAAAGACTTGTTGAAGAACCATCTCATAAACAAATAAACTAATGTAATAATTATATAAAAGGTAGTTTTATTTTTCTTAAATGTCAACTCTACTCGACCCCGTCACTCTTTTGTGACAACATCCAGTAATAAAATTGAGAGTGGTGGGGTTGAAACAGTGTGTTGATTAATGAGTCGGGAGCGAAGTGATAAGTTGTCTAGTGGAAACTATGCTAGTTGGCCTATAAGAGTATTAAAAGTGGAATAAAAGTATTTACTGTGCTTTGAATTGGAGTTTTTCTGATACTAATGTGAAAATATAAATTAAAACAAGATATAGACGTAAGTTGTAAATCCAGAGGGACGTAAGAGGAACTCTGAACGAAATTCAAAGAATATAAAGAGTGACAGATATTGTGAAAAAGAAAAGATAATAAAAAAAATATAAAGCACGAAAGTAGAAAATAAAAACTGAAAAAAATTATTTACCTTTATCTCTATCCCATATTTAAGGGTAGAAAGAAGGTCCACAAAAACGGGAGCTATCCAAAAATATATACAAATTTTTGATATTATCTGTGGATTTTCGAATATTTTTACACCTATAATTAAAGGGATATCTTTTAAGATTATATAGGAGGTTATGCTATATATAAACTTCAAATCGATAATTGTTATGCTATAAATAATTAAGGAATCCATGGGTTATAAATACGCAAGTTAAATATATGAATTTGTTACGATTTGAAACTAGAAAAATATATACATCATGTCGTTGTCGAGTCCTCTTTAGTACTGTTGGTTCTACCGCGCGATGCCCCTTTTATACGTTGATGAACAACTAACGCTATCTCTCGATGCCTCGATTTATGTTCGTTTGTTTGTAAATATGTATTTTTGTGCACGTAAATTACCCATTATAAATACTTTTACCTTTCCATACTATGGTTGTCTGTAAGAGATTGCTTTGTATGTATGATAAGACCGCCCATTATACTTTTTGTATACTATTGTGAAACCTTTTATATGTATCCTAACGTGTACAATAAAGAATATTTAATAAATAAAAAATAAAAATGTTTTTATATTATAGAAAAATAAATAAAAATCCATTTACTTAGTGTGTAAATTTTTGATAGTAGTTCCAGTTTTTGATAAAGTTACATTTGAGACAAAATGACTCAAGAAACTTTACAGAGTATGTAGAATTTACATTTATTTATAGTAAATATAAAATAATTCATTTATTTTTATAATAATGATTAAGGATTAAGTTTAAAGGCACGTATATTTAACGATTAATGAGTCTAATTCCCTGATTAGGGTAAACAAAGTTTTGTAAAATCGTTATTTACCTAAAAAACTTTAAATTTTTTGTAATCGCTAGTTAATCGATGATTAAAATCAAATCACAATTAAAGCTATGTTCAGACGTTCTAGCAACTCAAATCATTTTAAACAAAGATTAACGAGTGATTATAAGTATTAAATTTATTAGCGATTCGTAAAGAAAAATGTAGTTTTATATACACAATTCTATATAATTTTAAGGCTGGCATTTTCTATTACTTGTGTCACGTACGAATACTAAAAACGGATCGCCCCGCAGCGGCCCGGAGCCGGTGCTCAGTTTCGCGAGTCAACTTCTCGTGTATTATTAAAATAGCCGGCATTACTGCGTTCGAAGGTAACAACAATATATTTTTATTAAACCTTTCGTGCTTAAGTGGAATATTTTCGAGAATAATAAACCGTTCAGGAATGAACGAGATGCAGTTAGTTTATAATATGAACAAGGGTGTATTAAAGTACTCTTTTATTATTTAATGGAATCAGGCGTTACTTCGCGGAAGTCCATCCTAAGTAAGAAAATGACCAATATTTAGCCACTTTCGCACATGCAGTGGTAGTCGTGCAATGAAATGCACCGCCCGCCATGACTCTGTGTTTGGCACTAATACGGTGTAACATAGCTCCTGAAGATGCCCCGTGGAGGGGTGAAACACGTGTTGAGTGATTTGGTGGTGGCGGTTGTGCGATTCGCATTGTTTGCCGCATGCGCATTTATCAGCGGGCTGGCGGGCGGTGCATTTCATTGCACGACTACCACTGCATGTGCGGAAGTGGCTAAATATTGGTCCTTTTCTTACTCTTTTATTGTATTGTTTTGGCACGAAGCGGTAATTTTTGAAGCTAATAACTTGTACATCAGTGATTTCTACGGACTCCCGAGGATCTAGGGTCATCCGGGCTTACTTTTATTACTGAATCGGTAGACGCAGCATGGGTAAATTCCCCACTAGGTGGATCGACGACTTAGTTAAAGTCATGGAAAACAACAACAAGACCGGCCATCGTGGCGACCTTTATGGGTGGTCTATATCTTTCAGTGGGCGTCCAAAGGTTGAAAAGAAGAGAAAAAGAATCATCTTCGCAAGACTAATGCAAACCAAGATAAACAATATACGAAGAGGGTTGCTGAACATTATTAGCGAAAGACCGGTCTGAAAAAAGTGATATAGGAAGGTGCCTGATAATTTTCACAAATTAAATACGCTTTAAAATGATTAATATTCGATGATGAAAAATAATTTTCGATAGACGAAGGATTACTAAAAGAAATATTTGCTAGCCTTCGCTAGTAAAAGACGTATTTTTTTGTGCTTTATAAGCGATGCCCTGCTGTAAAGCAATGCCGAGATCTATGATACATGCTTACCTAAAAAAAACCTATTCACTTATATCTTGCAGACTCTTAGTTATATTTGGCTTTAAACATTGACGCCGGTAGGTTGTTTCACTCATTGGCTGTTCTCATTATTATTATAGTATTACTATTAGTAAAACACTTAGTGCGGAAGAAATTTCAAACGTATACGGATATCGTGAATCCGTGCGTCTTATTGTCCGATGGACGAAAAGAGATGGCAGGATTATTTATTGTAATTCCGCTGTACTCTCTTCAAAGTACAGTCTGTAAAATACCAATAAACTGGCAACTTTTTGTCGATGCTCCAAACTCTGAAGCTCTCACCAACACATCGTTACTAAACAGACTCTTGACTCATCTCTGTATAAAGTCTAAATATTTGCGATGGTACTTCGCCGATCTTTTCCAAAGATCACTACAGTATTACACATGACCGGACTTGTGGTAGAAACAGACTAAAGAGATGATCTGATGTAAAATACATTCGAACCCATCAGTACATATCAGAAGAAGTTATATATTAAGAGGATTGTTAATCTTCACGAGTTAAACTTGCATTAAAAGAAGAAGTAGTGTTGGAAGAATTAAAAGAAATGACAATGGGAAGATGATAGATAACCTTTGCTAATCTAGGAAGTGTCGGAAAGAGTAAAATACGAAGATCACAACTAAACAACTAATTAAGATGCATCAAAAAAAGCTACTTTCTATGATGGCTAATGAGCTCCGCTAGATAGTAGAGGTCTAAAAAAGAAAAGAGTTGAAAATTATTGTATATATTGGTCAGATATAGTCATATCAGAAGAAAAACTGATAAACGAAGTCTGCTGTCTGCTACACTTCAGTAGTTAAACATATACGAGTATTTAAACAACAAGTAATGTGCGAAGATGAATAATACGACGTGATAAAAGAAATGACATGCGAATATGATAGACAACCTTTGCTAACCTAGGAAGTATTAGAAGAAGTAAAATATGAAGATCAGTACTAAGCGACTTATTAAGATGCATCAAAAAAAGAAGCTATATTCGAAGATAGCTAATAAACTCCGCCAAACAGCAGAGTGACAATAAAGAGCAGAAGTGAAAATATTGTATATTTTGGCCAGATATAGACGTATCAGAAGAGGAACTGATAAACAAAGATGTCTACTACACTTTATTAGTTAAACATATACGAGTACCTAAAGAACAAGTAATGTGCGAAGATGAATAATACGACGTGAAAAAAGAAATGACATGTGAACATGACAGACAACCTTTGCTAACCTAGGAAATATTAGATAAAGTAAAATATGAAATTCAGTACTAAGCGACTTGTTAAGATACATCAAAAAAAGAAGCTTTATTCGAAAATACCTAATAAACTCCGCCAAACAGCAGTGTGACAAAAAAAAGAAGTGAAAATTATTATAAATTTTGGCCAGATATAGACGTATCAGAAGAAGAACTGATAAACGAAGATGTCTGCTACACTTCACTAGATAAAGAGGCTTCAAAAGAAGTAATACAAGAAGATGTATAATTTCATTCGCTAGACATATGCGAGCAAGAAGAAAAATTACACGAAGATGATTGTTAACCCTTGCTATTAAATTCAAAAATGCTCACGAATAAGATTGTAGTTTCATTTTGTATTTAAACAAACACACAATTTCTGTTTAGGTAAGGACTTCCGAGGCGTCTGGTAGAGCGGTACGCGGCGCGTATTAATATTGCACGGAGTGTCGCGAGCGGCCCGAAGCAAATTGAAATTTCCATACAATTGCACAACACATGCAATGTTTTTCCGCAATATTAAATATTTAATCGTGGATTTATCTTTGATTGTATTTGTATGCTTGAGATGAGTTGGAAATTGATCGACCTTTACAATTATATCAGAACACGCATAATCCAAAATCATATTTCTGCACATCGAACAAAATTTCTTTCTACACAATTTCGTAATACCAATACTAAATCACACGAACACTGGCTAACTACAAAAGTGTTATCCTATCAAAAATTTTTGAAGTGTTGTAATAAGTACTTTATTTACAACAGGGATATGTTAATCCAATTTTCGTAAAACTTTGACAAAATCACATTTGAAATCAACGACCACAACAGAGCTATCCTACCAAATTTTTCCATAGTTGATTTATTAACAAGAACTTTGTTTTTTTAAATGATTTATATATATATATATATATATATATATATATATATATATATATATATATATATTATTGGAAGTCATATGCCTCATTTTATTGTATCAGAAAGAAAAAGGTTTGACAATTATTAAAAGCGATAGCGTACAGACTTTAAGTACTACATACAGTTGTACGTTACAAGTATTTCGTAGATTTTAAGTTGGAAATATGATTAACACATCACCTCTGCACTCATTACCATGAGATTCCAAAATGATAGATTTTGTGATACATGTGTAAATCAATGTTAAAATCAGAATTTTTTTAATTGTATGATTAAAATCGAAATCGAACACTGGCCACTTCCAGCCATTGAAAATCCATGGGGGAGGTCTTTGACCTACAATAGACGTCTTTTCTAAATTTACAATAATGATTTTTTTTTTGGTAATTTTTTCACTACGTTATTTGTCCAGTTCTATATTTTTATAAACATGTTTATTAAAGAAGAAACAAATTTAAATTTAAAAATCTCTTTATTCAATTAGGCATTTACATATGCTTTTAAATCGTGGATTACTTTGACATTATAAGCAGTCTACCGCCGGCTTTCAAATTTCATACATTTCGATGAACTCTTGAATGCTATAATAAGAGTTATTTAATGATATACTTTTAATTTTAGATTTAAAATTAAAAAAAAGCGAAAGGTTTAATAAATCGTAGATTTTTTTTTAATTATACACGCTAGAAAATATATACGAGTACATAGTTTCACAAAAATAAAGATCAAAAATGCAATGGGCGGTCTTATAACCACAGGAAACAGTAGAAGTATAAATAAGGGGCAGTTAACGTGTACAAAACACACATATATAAACATACATCCATATATATGTATCATAAATAGTTACAATAAATACGCTACAATACATATTAATACAATAATAAATAAAAACATCAAACTGACTGAATCGCACTTGCCTTAGAAAAAATAAAGCAACATTGAAAAAATTAAGGATAAATAATCATTGCATTAGTAAACATTTCTTAACCATTTTAAAAATAGGTAGCGACTTATCACGTCTTATATTCAACGGTAAATCATTCCATAATCGAACGGCTTGTGTGGTAAAAGGTTCGGTGATGAACAAAGAAGATTGCGACAAAATTTTAAATTTCAGATTCCTTGATGATTTCAAATACCTCTCTCATGTGAATTTTGTTATAAATTCCACATTCATGAAGTTAATCGCATTATGTATACTTCGATAAACTATAAGAGCTTGTATCAAGGCAGTGTACAACTTAAACAATTTTTCCCTAAGTTGTATGCTCTGTGTGCAATATCGTTTTAATTGAAAACGTTCCAATATTGATTGAGCGCTATAGAGCCAAGCGACCAGTGTTTGCGGTGGAGATTGCTTTTCCTATTAGAATTAACTAGTATATATAATCGTAAGGTTTACTTTGGAATTTCATTCGTTGTAATATATATAATATATTCTTAAAATATATTTATTTATCAATTGATTAAAAGAATGCAGAATTACATAGTGGATCTAATATATTCAGGCATTACTTTGCGAAAGTACATCCTAAGTAAGGAAAGGACTAATATATAGCTACTTCCGCTATGTAGCAGTAGTCGTGCAAATCAGACACGTGTGCCCCTCCACGGAGCATCCTCATGAGTAATGTTACACCAATTAGTGACAAACACTGAATGAGCTCAGTCCATCTCAGAGTGAATTAGGGGAGGTATTTGTGTAATTAGCATTGTTTGCCGCATGCGCATTTATCAGCAGGCAAGCGGGCAGTGCACCTATTTGCACGACTACTGCTACATAGCGGAAGTAGCTGTATATTAGTCCTTTTCTTACGTACATAGTGGATTTATTTATACATGTATATCGTTTATATAATGGAAAGAGACAAAACATGCCAAAATGCTTTGAACTAGATGAAAAGGTCTGTGTAATTTATAAAATGCGTTATGTATTTTAGAAAAGTGTATAGGTATATATTTTTTAGATGGATAGATTTAGTTTATATAAATATTTTTAGCATAGGCACCGTGGTCTGATATGTTTTAGTTTTTGAATCGTGAAAAAACCGGTTTCCTGAGAACTAGCTTATTATTGAGTTATCTGTTAAATAAACAACATAATATAAGATTACAATATATTATTTAATATTTTATATTGACAAAAATAATCGTATTTTTTGAGAACAAAAGAAGCAAGACATTTTGTCCTAAGTTTTATAAATTTCAGTGCGATTTTACAAAAAAAAAACGTCTCCTCTTTATTTTGACATATAAAAAACAAGATACATCTATAACTTACAGATTCAGATAAAAGCCGTTAAGTCTGAGAGATAGAATGATGAAATAAAGGAATTTCTAGAGCTTAAATCAAAATTAAAAAATATTTGTACAGCCTGCAAAACATTTACACTGACACTGAGCAGCATATATTCCTGGCATGTGAAACGTAGACTGTCCATCCGAAATATGGACAGACATTTAATTTTTTAAGTCGGACTCTTCAAAACAGTCTTATTGGAAATCTATAAAGGAGGCACATTTCCAACTGTAAATATACTATGGCTGTATGATTATGGAGTACTTTATAGAATAATACCATTCATTCGAACTGGAACAATGAATATTTTTTACTTGGGTTATGTTAGAAACCATGCTACCTTTATTTTAACAGGTTTCCATTAAAAATTAAACATGCAATTATAACAAATTACAATATCATATAAGACACCACTAAAGAACTTTTTAACGTAATGAACATTTTAACGTAAGTTGCCTAAAATTAAGAGGTCAATTTAAATTGGTTTTAATCTAATATATAAAATTCTCGTGTCACGGTGTTCGAACTTGAACTCCTCCGAAACGGCTTAACCGATTTTTACCAAATTTTACATGCGTATTCAGTATGTCTGAGAATCGGCTACTATCTATTTTCCATACCCCTAAGTGATAAGGGTGGTCCACCCCTAAATTTTATTTTTAATTTTTTAGACAATTCTTTTGGTTTTTATTTTATTATGATACAGCATACAAAAATACATACAAACCTAAATTTTCACCCCTCTACAATCAACCCTTATCTTACATTTGTTAATTAAAAACTTTAATTTTTTTTTGCAAAACAACGTTTGCGGGATCAGCTAGTATCATAAGGGACACCACTAAAGAACTTTTTAACGTAACGAACATTTTAACGTAAGTTGCCTAAAATTAAGAGGTCAATTTAAATTGGTTTTAATCATTAAATAATATACTATATTTATTATATTTTTTATTTACACAGATACTGTAGAATTAGCTTCGATATGACGTCACAAATATTCATCGCGCCCACGCCTGCAAAGCTGACCGCAAAGTTGCAAATGTTAGTGAATAATTTAGAACGGTAAATTTACAGTTCATTACATACTATTCAATGTATATCGGTTTTTGTGGTTTTGAAATGTTTAGTGAATCGTGTACTGATACATCAACACGTTTTATAGTGTGTTGTCATTTCAGCTCCTATATCATACTATAGCGCATTGCTGGAGTTCTTTCTGCCACTTCTCCCAGCACTAACGCTGTCCGAAGTGGCTGTAGTGATAGCCAATGAATAACTGTATCGTTATATAACACTTTTTGGAAGAACAAAACTTTTATTTGTAATTTTAATTATATGTTTTACAATTGTGAATGTATAGCTAAGTCGCCACATTCGCAAGAGGACGCGTTGCCATAGACCATCCAAGTCTATCTTACTTGTCTATACTGCGTCATACACATACACTACAATAACAAAAGTTCAAGACGCGATTGGCTCTCGGCATCATTTAACTTATTTATTTATATTATCTTATATATGTAGAATTTTAATTAATTACTGACACTTACAATCGACTTACGTCACTCTACGAGCTATGTAGAGCTATTTCAGACTTTTCTGAGAGATGAAATCATAAATGAACAGTATTTAATGGAATCAGGCGGTACCTCGCGGAAGTCCATCCTAAGTAAGAAAAGGACCAATATTTAGCCATTTCCGCACATGTAGTGATAATCGTGCAATAAAGTGCACCGCCCGCCAGCCCGCTGATAAAGGCGTATGGGGCAAACAATGCGAATCACACAACCGCCACCGCCAAATTACTCAACACGTGTTTCACCCCTCCACGGGGCATCTTCAGGAGTTATGTTACACCGATCGGTGCCAAACAAAGAGGGGACTGAATTTGAAGTGGCTAAATATTAGTCCTTTTTTTACATAAATGAAGAGGTTCGTAGATGAATGAAAGGGCCAATATAGCATAAGGGATAAATAAATTGAATTTTCCATTCGATAACAAACCAGTCTCATAAGTAAGAAGGTCAGATCTTAAATCACAGGAAACGTCAATCCTCTATCATACTAGATAGAAGCGTTGCTAGAGTTACTTCCGCCACTTGTTCTCCCAGAGCTAACGCCTTCCGAATTGATAGTAGTGATATCTCGGGCGCTTTTATGTCGAAATGCTAAGCGGGTATTATCGACGAGTGACAGGCGTAGCAGAGATCCCCTTGTGGGGACCTTGGACTTAGTCAGTCCATGGAGCGTTCACAAAAGCGATCTAAGAGCTCAGCAAAACAGGAGCCCTGCCACTTCATACCCACAGAATCTGCAAATGCCACTACCGACCGGTAAGGAACCAAAAAACTTCGTAACCGTTTCATTTTTTTTCTTATAAATTGACAAATACAACAGATTATTAATACATATTTTCTATAACTATATTATTTACGCTCTTATTATAGATATAAATTCTTATTAAGTAATAACAACCTATTATTTTTTGTTTGCAACAGTGGCAATCGTCCTGGGAAAAGTCAACGAAAGGAAAATGGACGCGTAAAGCGCGTAAGCTAATACCATACCTAGAGCCATGGGTGAACCGGGATCATGGAGAGTTGAACTACTACCTGACTCAGATGATATCCGGCCACGGATGTTACCGAGCGTACCTCCATAGGTTCAAATTCGAAGATTCCCCTGACTTTCCTAATTGTGTTGGAATGATTGAAGATGCAGAGTACGTCTTTTTCGTCTGCCCCCGATTTAACGAAGCCAGAAAGTCTTGGGAAAAAGGTGTAGGATGCAAAATCTATCCTAAAACTCTGATAGCTACAATGCTATCCTCGCCTTTGGCCTGGGAACTTACGAGCGCGTTTTGTACGACTGTGCTGAAGGACTTGCGAAAAATAGACCAGGAGCGAAGGAAGCTGGCCTGAACAGCCAGTTTATCAGAGAAAGCTGCGGCTAAATCCCCCCCGCGAAGTAATGCCTAGCGGCCATGCCGC
Source organism: Battus philenor (assembly GCF_028537555.1). Classification (NCBI taxonomy): domain Eukaryota; kingdom Metazoa; phylum Arthropoda; class Insecta; order Lepidoptera; family Papilionidae; genus Battus; species Battus philenor. The sequence goes on from NW_027181704.1 coordinate 1,656,455, forward strand.
GGGGACCAGGGATATCGAAGAAAGAGGATTGTTTTTAGTCGGTATTGACGCCTAGATCGAGTCCGACATACGGGGCACCACCATCAGTCCCTATGATACGTAAACGTATTTTTAAACCTCGTCGAAAAAAAATATATATATATAAAAGGTTGTCAAATATCTCCCTTCCGCCTTTTTGTCTTTTGAATTTCGCGGCTATGTACAAAGCGCTACAGAGCTCGTATCTGGCAATACTATACATAATTTGAAAGGTCTTGACATAACCTACAAAACGACGCTATGCATGATTAGTTTGGATATTGCGCTCAACAGTTATAGACGTGTAAACATGGAGTTCACTAACGCCGAAAATCGCGCTATTTTAAAGTTTTCCTTCGTTAAAGGCAAATCCGCTAGAGAAACGTTCCGTGAGATTAATGGTGTTTTGGGGGATGGTACTCTATCACTTCGAACCGCGGAGGAATGGTTTCGACGATTCAGAGCCGGCGAAAACGACACCATGGATAAGCCAGCCGGCGGAAGACCTGTGACGACAAATACCGATCAAATCATGGACTACATCGAGTTAGACCGGCATGTGGCATCTCGTAACATCGCCCAGGAGATGGGAGTTAGTCACCAAACCATTTTAAACCATCTGCAGAAGGCTGGATACAAAAAAAGCTTGATGTTTGGGTGCCGCATGATTTGACGCAAAAAAACCTTCTGGACCGAATCAACGCCTGCGATATGCTGCTGAAACGGAACGAACTCGACCCATTCTTGAAGCGGATGGTGACTGGCGACGAAAAATGGATCACATACGACAATATCAAGCGAAAACGGTCGTGGTCGAAGGCCGGTGAATCGTCCCAAACAGTGGCCAAGCCGGGATTGACGGCCAGGAAGGTTTTGCTGTGTGTTTTGTGGGATTGGAAGGGAATCATCCACTATGAGCTGCTCGCGGCATATGGCCATACGCTTAATTCTACCATCTACTGCGAACAACTGGACCGCTTGAAGCAGGCGATCGACCAGAAGCGTCCAAAATTGGCCAACAGGAAGGGTGTATGGGTGTGAAGGGTTCCACCAGGACAATGCCAGACCACACACTTCGTAGATGACTCGTCAGAAGCTACGGGAGCTCGGATGGGAAGTTTTATCACATCCACCATATAGCCCGGACATAGCGCCAAGTGATTACCACCTGTTTCTGTCCATGGCGAACGCCCTTGGTGGTGTAAAGTTGAACTCAAAAAAAGTTTGTGAAAAGTGGCTGTCCGAGTTCTTCGCAAATAAGGAGGGGGGCTTCTACGAGGGAGGTATTATGAAGTTGCCGTTTAGATGGAAACAGATTATCGAACAAAACGGCGCATATTTGAACTAAATCCGATCACTGTAACACTTTTTATAAAGCATTGAATAAAGAGCAAAAAAGCGGAAGGGAGATATTTGACAACCTGTTATATATATATTTATATATATATATATATATATATATATATATATATATATATATATATATATATATATATGTATATATATACATATATACATATATATATATATATATATATATATAATCACAAGTTGTGTCCTGTTAGTATCGCTGTCCATATTTGTTCATTTCAAATAGTTTATCAGTCTATCTTTTATTATTATGAATCTATTTAAATGTATCCTAGCGTGTACAATAAAAAATATTAATTAAATATTAATAAATGAATAAAGTCTTAAATTCCTTGTGTTATGGGTCAAAGAATATTATATAACTTAGTTTACAAGTAAAATATTACAATTCAAAGTTGCTACAGTAAATCGAATACAATAGTCTAACGAAGTTTGGAGTAGGGCGGAAACTAACTGATTATAAAACCCATTGTTTAAAGACGGAGCCCCGGATTTGATTTACTTGATTAGACCACCGCTACTGTACGGCACGCGGCCTGGCCAATTAAGGCGTTCTATTCCGTTGTTTAATGCAAAATAAATTATTAATTACAGTATATATTTTTTTAATTAATATAGATCCATAATTTTAATATAGTTTTTAACGTAATGGTAACGATGTGTAGTGTAAATAAAGCATAATTATCATATGCGTGTTTCAAACTCTACTACAGATACGTCGTCTGACATATTATATTGGCTAATTGTTACCATGCGGTACTGCCTTCTTAGTGTGCGAAAAGGATTTGCGAGAGGAGCGTTCGAGAGGGACACCAAATGGAGCGCTCTCCTTCACACGTATAAGTAGAAGTCATTTTTCGAAATAGAATCACTCTCAATCGAAACGTCATTCTTTAAACATGCAACGATAAATCGGTGACCAAAACAGCTGCCAACGCCAAACATTCAAAACGATTGCAATAAAATTATAATAACACATAATGAATCCAAGATATCCTAGCTTGTAATTAATTAAAGCTATGCAAAGGTATTTTCTTTGCAAAACATTACCATCAAAGTATGTACAATTAGTTTATTTGTACAACATAAAACATAATAGTTACAATTGTATTCGTGAAAATAGTATTTCTATAGCTATCTGAATATTGACTAAGAGAAAACTTTCAAAAGAAAATACGTAGCATACTACGGAATAGAATTGAAAATAAATATAAACATAGTATGAAAATATTACATTTGGAACACACATTAAATTGTATTTACACGTGAACTAGCTACTTTAAAATGCGTTACTATTTTTTATTTTTTTATTCCACTGCGATAGGTCGATTATCTTTGATAATAAGACATCTGTTAAGGCTGTTGTAGTATATATATATATAAATATATATATATATATATATATATATATATATATATATATATATATATATATATATATATATATATATATATATATATATATATATATATATTAATAATGTAACAAATTTGTTTTGCTCAAACAATATGTTGACGTGTTAATGTCAAATGCAAGCCTGTAATGTCACCGCACGATTCAAAATGCGGTTATTTTGCTAGCTCATAACTCTAGTGCTTTAGTTCATTAAATTGCATTCATACCAATTCAGTCCTGCAATTTGCAATCAGAAGCTTTTTCAAATTCAACCAACCGTGCAGTACCTACATGTAATCACATTACCCTGTCATTGCAATATGACATACTAAGTCTACGTAACCCTGCTACGGTGTGCTACGAACAATGGTTACGCATGCTACGCAGCGATTTTAATAAAAATACCTACGAGATATTTTCATCGCTCTTACCTCAAAACGTTTTAGAAATGATAATGTAATACTTAAGATAATTAAAAGGATGTTGAACAAAAGGAAACATGTATTTATTTATTCATACATATCAACGAGGATCGAATTCGGAAACCGATTCGAAAACCCACAGGTGGGTTTTCTTTTTTGAAATTACTTTCACAAATAACATTAAGACAATTGATTAAAGCAATTTATTTCAAACTTTTTCGTCTTTTTAGCCCATAGAAACCCATCACATAGGATTTCCCCAAAAATATCTATGTGTGGTTATACCATAATTAAAACGCTTGCCTGACATTTTGGCAAGCACAGTGTGGTTTTACGGAACGCAGAAGACGTTGCTGCCTTTACTCTAGAACTTTGATTCCCAAAGTGGTCTATATCGACCCCTAGGGGTCTATGACAACCTGCACAGGGGTCTACGTCAACGAAAAAAAAATTGGGGGTCCATAAAATGAAAATGGGGGCCACGACAGTGGATCTCTACACATACACTGATAGTACCTATTTACTTACATCATACTATCTTCTAATATCAAAACAGATTGAATACACCAAATGTTGATAATTTATTATTAAAGCATCAGGTTCATCCTTCTCACTAAAAATATTGATTTATTGCTTATGTTATTTTATTTATAGTTGATTTTATGTTTATTTAATGTTACGTATATTCTACATAACAGATACAAAATTTTATTTTGAGTAGTTTTAATTTAAATTCAATTAATAAATATATAACTTAACATGTGTTTTTGCTTTAAGTTTTTAACACTAAACTTCACGAAAGTTAGAAATTTACAGGAAATCAATATCAGGTAAGTAGGGGGTCTACCGAATATGGAAAAACATGGCAAGGGGTCTACGACACAAAAAAGTTTGGGGAACTCTGCTCTAGAAACATGTTTGTAAGTAGCGTCAATCCTGTTTAATTAATGCACAAAGTATAAGATTATATAAGATTATATCTAAGAAATCGACCCTCCGACTTACAAGTCTCAGTCCTATATCGCGAGGTTACAATTGCTCGAACTTATATTACCTTATAAGAATTCAATATAGCCCAACGAAATGTCAAATTAAAGTGGCAATGAGTGAGTGTGAAACGCGTGGAAAAAGATAGCCGCAAGTGCTATAAGGTTCTTCTGGTTAGAAATGCTGAATAAACAACCTTGTCAAGGTCATTGAAAGACATTCGATGCAGCCCGCTTTAAAGTGGTCATTTTGAAAATATTTTTAAAATATATCTTTCGGCTTCAATGATAACGATTAAATAATTGCCTATATAGATTTGTGTAGGCTTCAATTTGACTATTTTTATATAAATTAATTTTTAAAAGTTACCTAGCACCTAACAACTCTAATCATAAGAAAAAAATTGTGTTCTTGTTCATTGATAAAAATTAAAATATTTATAACCATATTTAACCAACAGGTAAACGAAAAACTACCTCTCACGACTGTATAAAATGAGCAACGATATTGAAAAACCAGTGAACGTAATAAAAACTTTCTTACATTAATTGAAACCGCAAAGTTAGTTCATTAATTGTGAATACTAAGTTCTTGAATAGCCTCCGTGATTATTTCAAAAAGAGGCGCTCGACTCATTCAGGAAATACAATATGAAGTGAAAACAGTGTTTTGTATAAAATTACTAAAGTGCACTATTTTTTATAATTAAATAAAAAAAATACTGCTTTTTCTTACTACAACACTTTTAATCAATTTATTCTATAATTTATAATTTTAGATTACAGCACTGTACATGAGTTGTAATAACGTAATACATCATATACAGGATGATTCGTTATAGGTATAAAGAAACTGTATAACTTAATTTAACTATGATCTAACCTAGTGATTCCAAAAGTGTTTTATATCAACCCCTAGGGGTCTATGACAACCTGCAAGGGGTCTACGTCAGCGAAAAAAAAATTGAGGGTCCATGAAATGAAAATGGGGGTCAACAATAGTGGATCTCAACACATACACTGATAGTACCTATTTACTTACATCATACTATATTATAATATCAAAACATTTACATTATTTATAAAAGTACCTATGAAGTAAAAAATATTGACTTATTGCTTATGTTATTTTATTTATTGTTTATTTTATGTTTATTTAATGTTACGTATATCTTACATAACAGACACAAAATTTTATTTTTTAATAATTTAATAAATAATTTTATATATTAAATAATTTAATAAATAAACATTTATTAAATTCAATAATTAAATGTATAAATTAACATGTGTTTTTACTTTAAGTTTTTAACACTAAACTTCACTACAGTTAGAAATTTACAGGAAATCAATATCAGGTAAGTAAGGGGTTTACCCGACATGGAAAAACATGGCAAGGGGTCTACGATACAAAAAAGTATGGGGAACTCTGATTAAACCCATCGAAAAACCAATTGTTTCAAAAATAGTTAACATAATGATAATACATTAAGAAAAAGCGTTTCAAATTTCAAATTATTATATTATTATGCACAATGCAAGGCGTAGGCCTCCCGCAAAGATATATATGGGAGAATATATCATAATCGCCTCGCTTGGCACGTGGTTTGATGATCGCTGTGTGATATTACAATACGCAGAGTACAATGATACCCATCTGTAACAAAAATGTGAATTATATTTAAAATTTGATCCCGGGGATCGAATCCGCCACTTACGATCGCAACTCTCAGTTTTCTACCGCTGGGCAACCACTGCTCATATAAAAAATAATTATCGTATTCTGTCTGTCTGTGCAGACTTTGTATTACCAGAAATTATTAGCTTGTTGTATTGTAAAAAATAAATAAAGGTAAATAATACATTGCGATTTGCCTAACACAAACGCTTAATTACTTTATATATATATATATGTGTGTGTGTGTGTGTGTGTGTGTGTACGTTTGTGTATGTATATTTATATATATATATACATATTTCCTACAACAACCATAACAAAAGTCTTACTATTTAAAGTTATCAACCTATCGCAGTGGAATAAAAAAAAAAACAAAAATAGTAACCCATTTTGGCGTAGCTAGTTCACATGTAAACACAATTCAATGTGTGTTCCAAATGTAATATTTTCATACTGTGTTTATATTTACTTTCAATTCTATTCCGTAGTATGCTACGTATTTTCTTTTGAAAGTTTTCTCTTAGTCAATATTCAGACAGCTATTGAACTACCATTTTCACGAATACAATTGTAATTATTATGTTTTGTTTTGTTGTACAAATAAAGTTAATGTACATATTTAGATGGTGATGTTTTTGCAAAGAAAATACCCTTACATAGCTGTAATACATCTTCAAAGAATTTAATTCAACCTACAAAAACTAGATGAAAATATCTACATAATATAATATTATTACAATCATCTGTAATCGCCAGCTTAAAAAATCCCTAAAACCAGAAAAAATATTTCCAAACATATTTATTTATTCTGAACAAAGTCTGATAGTAATATATCTCTTAAAAGATCCTGTGTTTAGCAAACACATGGAATGTCGTCGAAACGAAATTGTTATACCGGACTCCAACCAGCTAAAACCTGCTTGTAAGATCTGCAAGCGAAGAATGAAAGGAATAAATAAAAGAATACGAGAATAAATTGAATAACACACACAATGCAGGGAGAGCGAAGGGAACCCAAAAACAAGTGCCATTAAACGAAAAAAAAACTAACTAAAATCACGTGGTCCTTTTTGATGCTTTAGTCATAGTTTCTCAACAATCTTCAACACAGTTGTTAGAAGAAATTCATTCCAAACGTTTATTATCACTAATAATATCGTTACAAAGCACGAGTTACAGAACCCTCTAAACAATAAACACAGAACTCTAGTAAACGCCAAATACAAAAGTGCCATAAACACGCGTGACCTTGAATTTATTTATAGATTTTTGTGTGCGGTTCTCGGAAATTCTATGCGAGAACTATCGCGAACTTACTGGAACCTTCTCCGTGGTATAAATAGTTCTTCTCCCCGTGTCGTGAATGCAGTCTTATTTTTTGAGTCATAAAATTAAGATCATTGATATAAAATGACTATATGGTAAGTTTTTTTTGGGCAGTGATTTCTTGAGCGATTTGAAAGCTAAGTTTGAACTAAGCGAACGTATACTTAGTGTTTAAGTAGAGTGACCATCTGATTGGTGAATCAGAACAAGAAAGACTCCTTGCGAATCAGTGGTGTTTAATTCCGAGTCAGAACCCACAGTACGTAATAATACATAACACTGTTACAGGATTTTTAATGTTTTTTTTTTTAACAAAATTTGTCAAATTGGACAATTTTTGTTTTGAAATATATAAGTTAAAAAAAGGTATGCACACTTATTTGTATATCTCATCTGTCTACAATGTGTTAGTTCTGCAATATATAAGGTTTGCTTATTTTCGCCATTGGAATTCGGCGATGGGCCAATAAATTCAACTTTGACTTATGATTTTACATCTTAGTCGTTAATTAAGTTATTGGTTAATTAAGGTAATGGATTTTAGCGTCTCGGTAACATTGATTAAGGCGGCAATTTGTCTGATGGATTTAATTAAATTACTTAAATCGAGTTATGAATTCAATCTCTAGGCTGTAATCAATCATATTCATGGATCGGCCACTATCGACGGGAAATGTCTGCGTTGCTCGACTATCTGAAACTGGTTAATTTCAATTCTAACCACTGTATATATTTTTTTATTGTTTAATTACTTATACGAGATGTGATAAAAAATACAGTGACATCATTCTAAATATAAATTCGACATTTTTTTAATAATTATAATTATTTAGTCAACCATGTACTGAGTAATATCATGTCGTCATAATTACAACCGTACGATAATCACTGCAGGAAATAAGCCTCCTGAATAGATTCCATACCAGTTGGGAACGATATTTGACTTAATTAAGACAAAGAGCAATATTTAGCCACTTCCGCACATGCAATGGTAGTCGTGCAACAATGCGAATTACACAACTGCCACTGTCAAATCACTGAACACGTGTTTCACCCCTCCACGGAGCATCTTCAGGAGCCACTCTACACCGATTAGTGCCAAACACAGAGTCCAGAATCCTTTTCTTACATAGGATGGACTTCGACAAGGTAACGCCTGATTCCATTAGATATTTGACTTAAAAAAGTTCGTTTTTTTTACCTAACCACACTTATACATAATCATATATGTTAAAAACAGATCATGATTGATATATACCAAAATATTATATATTTGTTAATTATGTAATAAACGTATTAAAATAAAATGTTCCATCTGGTACGCTTTGTTACAAAACAGAGAATGCTGATTAGAGACAAGCGTTGAAATCGAATCGGCAGCATCAAAGCGGTTAGCGGTTTCTTTTATATTGCAAATTGTACGAAGTTCTTTCTGAAATTAATTTTATTGAAAGGATCTGGAATTTCTTTGCGAGGATGCTGAAAGTATATACAGGTATAATATAATATATAAAAAAGAAGATTTTTTTTTATAACACAGGAACATATCTTATCAGCATTTAATTCAACTTATGGGTGCCGGATCAATCGCGTTGTAAGAGAAATGCAAGGTATGGTCCAAGGATCGGATGATCTGCGTAGTAGATTTAAAATGGCATTCTTACAGACTTTACAGAGCTTTTTACAATTTAACAATTTTTCACTTCCATTAATATTTTTTATTTTTATTTTTTCTTTACAATCTCAGTCATATGTTCTTCTATTTTTTTTCACAATGTCTCACATTCCTCTGGCTTACTAATCTTCTATAACACCTCCTTTCTTGCTTCTGCTTCGCTCCCAAAATATCACAGTAAGTTTTCTTTTATATCACAGTACAATTTAATTGTTACTTTGGTTATACACCTTCCATTTGTCTATCTAATTGCATTCTAATAGAGTTTTTTTTAATTAAATTTATAATATATACCTAACCCCTACTGCTTTGTTTCATAGTTATTTACAAAAACAAACAATTTTCATGAGCAACCAAAAATATTTACACCTAATACGGCAATATATTTAATCCAGTCATGCAAATTTTGAAAACAAATACGCTGTGATTGGTTATAGATACAATAGTGTAGGAAAAAAGCTTAAAAGTTTATACATTTATTTTTAATCATCTTGTATAATGTTATCGATATGTAAATATGTAGAAAAAATATTTCAATTAAAAATGAAAATAAAAACATTTTCCATTTTAAAGCTATACATGTAGTATAGCTAATCACAGTGTGTAAAACAAACGGATCATCTTCAAAGCATTGTTTTGTTATATTGTTTGCCGTAGCGAAAGCTCATTCTGTAGCGGTTAACAGGAATTTAAGTGACGTCGAGCTTTTTACTTTGCACCGCTATTGAATATTACGTAGCGGTACAAAATGTATGAAATTGGATCGAAACACGAGTAGCTAACGCGAAATGCGCCGGAGAGCTTTACAATTTTTTAAAGATTTATAGTGGAGCATTGAAATTTGTTACGTTTTCAGCTCAGAGTGCAACCGTGCCTGAGGTAATATTAATAATGCATGAACTCAGTGCCTTGTACGTTGAAAAGGAACTTTTTATAGTTATTTTTTTATGGATTTTAATTGTTTTATAACAAAATATTTCATACGAAGCTGTAACTAGATGGTAAAAAAAGATAATTTAAAAAAATACGTAATAATATTTATGATTGAAAATAAACAGAGGCTTTATTGTTAGAAACTTTTATTATTGAAGGCTTGCTATCGTACGTCGCCAGTATGATAAGAAAGTTTTTTTTTTAATTGCAACATATATTAATGTTTTATATCTCATTGACAAGCCCTCATTCACTCAATGAAACTAGAGATCGAATCAGTAATTGAAAGTTTAATAAAGGAACAAAATTAACCGACATAATGTAGCGAATAAGCAAATTTAAATAGTTAATAAAGGGTGTTATATATAGCTACTTCCGTTATGCAGCAGTAGTTGTGCAATAAAGTGCACCGCCCGCTAGTCCGATAGATGCGAGTGCGGCAAACAATGCGAAACACAACTACCACCGTTAATCTACTCTACACGTGTTTCACACCTCCACGGGGCATCCCCAGGAGATATTAGACCGTGTAAATTTAAATAGTAGTGGGCAGGCTATATGGCGCCCAAAAGCGATGGCTACTGAAGCCTTAAAGTTCTGAAGTGGAACAAAGCGGTACCCAGGTAGACTGTCAATATATGAAGTGGACAGACGACTTTGTTAAAAAAACGGTTTGTGATAGCCGTTTTTATTGAAGGTGGCCTAGGTTCAATAATTGATGTCCTAAAGCAGGATAGATGAGATAGATGTACTGCTTCAATGATCGACACGATGACCAGTTGCTGCCCATATTCAGCGACTGACCCATGACGGTTCGTGGTGGCCACTTGAGAATCTTTCAGCCCCGACGGCCAACGGTTATACGAGCGAGCGTGCTACGCCCACTGCCATTTCAGACATGCAATTTTTCGAGCTACATAAGTGATATCGTTTCTTTTGCGGATCCTCTTATTTCTGAATCGTAACAAAGCGAAACTTCCAATATAGTGCTCTCCATTGTGACTTTGAGCCTTCTTATGAGTCATTGATCCATATTTCATCACCAGTAACACACATCGGTGAAATAACTTCGTCTTCAAATATTGCTTTTTAATATAAAGTTATATATTAATCGTTTTGTGGTGGATTCTTGTTTGTAAATGTCAATTCTACCGCGCGATGAGTTATATTGCGATGGTACTACTCGCGCCATCTATCGGCAGATGTTTAGGATTAAAGTAACCTGTAGGCGAATCAAGGTAACATACCAAGTTGAGTTTACCACCTGTCTGGATAAGCCTCCGATCTACGAATGTATATGTAAATAGAAAAAAAAATTGATGTGGCTACATTTTATATATGACAGAATAACACAACTGCCAAACACAGAGTTGGCACTAATCGGTGTAATATAACTCCTGAAGATGCCCCCTGGAGGGGTGAAAAACGTGTTGAGTGATTTGACGGTGGCAGTTGTGTAACTAGCATTGTTTGCCGTGGGCAAACAATCAGGACATCAGCGAGCTGGCGGGCGGTGCACTTTGTTGCACGACTACCGTTGTATGTGCAGAAGTGGGTAACTATTGATCCTTTTCTTACTTAGCTTTTTGAATATCATACAGGATATTATTTTAAAAGTGTATACATTGCTCAGAAAAATATTTGCTTACTCGACAAAGTTGATGATCATTCGCATACATGTCAGCTGATAGACACCCATTAAAAGACAGGCCTATTAGCGTGACAAAACCGTGTAAAATGTGGCGAGATATGGGAGGCGATTAGAGAATGTATGCCGTGAAAATGATAGAAAAGCATGAAAGCGAAAAGAAATTGTGAAGGGCGAAAGAGTCAAAATAAGGTTTACATTCCTGTGCAAAAATAAGTATGGAGAAGAAAGATAAGATTCCAATAACGAAATCCATATAAAAATATAAAAGACTGAGATAGCCACGACCGTCTTTTGCTGTCCGCATCTAGCTACTATCCGGGAACTAGATTATATCATCAGTTCATCTAGTGATGGGCCTGCCCACATCACGGCTACCGACTAATGGTCGCTACCTTTCCATTCCAACAGCCGTTGACGCACCTGCGATTTGTTGCGTCAACTGTCATTTTGAGAAATTTTTTCAGCTACATCGGTGAATTTAGTTTTTCCTTGAATCTCCTCATTTCTGATCGAACATAGTGAAACTCCAGCCCTCTATAGTGGTATATCAAATTTAGTTCCGGTATTTATATCGCATATATATCATTGTCTGCTGCAGTAATATCTTAAATAAAACCAGGACACTATATGAGTATATTATTATTAATGAAGTAGAAAATTGTAAGTAATTAATTGCATTCTTCCGTTTCTATAAATTCAATTTCCATCGGTGAGTTTAGTTCTTCGAATCTCCTCATTTCTGATCGAACATAGTGAAACTCCAGCCCTATATAGTTGTATATCAAATTAAGCTCTCTTCCGGTATTTATATCGCATATATGTCATTGCCTACTGCAGTAATATCTTAAATAAAACCAGGACACTATATGAGTATATTATTATTAATGAAGTAGAAAATTGTGAGTAATTAATTGCATTCTTCCGCTTCCATAAATTCAATTTCCAATACGTCGAGAACCGAATGTATGATATTAATATACTAGACCAGATGGTCGACATTTTTCTAATTACATCCGTATTATTAATAACCTTTAAGTTGAAGTGCTTGCTGCAAGTTAAGTTATTAAATTTATATTAAGTTTAGAACGTAATATAGATAGACAATCGATTTTACCTACTACTACTACTTTTTTTACCGACTTGTTATAAATGCGTAAAAACTAAAATTAGTTGGTACAATCTATATCTTTACATGAAGTTGTATAAGATATGATTTATGCAGAATACTGTAAAAAAGAAAATGAAAAGTTCATAATAAGTAAAACTGTAACGATTTTAAAGAAAGAGGATTGGGAAACAAGGAGAAGTAAACGTTATTTATATATATATATATATATATATATATATATATATATATATATATATAAATATATAATATAAATATTATATGTGTATATATATATATACACATAGGGAAACAGATAAAGAATTTGTTAGTAGTTTTTTGCTAGAAAATGTCCCGACAGTAAAGTTTTTACCAAAAATGTTTCAAAAAGGTAAAAACTACCTTTATGTTGTTTTCTTCTAAATGTACCCCGTGTCACGACCTTTGCACTCTTTTTAAGAGTAAAACAGTAAGTCCCAAAGCGTCGCTTGGAATAGGAAAGGATTTTTCCGGCGATTCCTCGTAAATAACTTCTCATAACAGTCCCGCGAGATTTCGCCGCGGCGTTGTGAGCACGCTGCCTTGTTTACTGATTTTGATTGTATACCTTCACCTGTTTGTTCAGCGTAATGGATTCGAAAATAAAATTCACGGTCTTTGTACATGAAAATGCATATGTAGCGTGTTTTAATAACTATTTTTAATAGTTATTTTAATTTAATACTCGTTAAAAATATATATATAACAGACAATTTCTTCGAGAAAAGCTTAGTATGGAAACGTTAGGTAATAAAATAATAAATCACTATAAATACATACATATATACATGTTCATAGCATATATTTATTCAGAAATACTTATAATAAAGAGTATAATATATACTTATAATTACAATAGTAAATAAAAAATCGGACTAACTTATATAGATCGCACTTCCTACAGAAAGTTAAAGAAAAAAAATGAACTAAAAGATAAATGATCATTGATCTAGTAAATATTACTTAACTATTTTTTTAAATAGCTTAACTTGGCACGCAAAACCAGTGTGGTAAAATATTTTGCCACGAACGAAGAAGAATGCTCTGAAATTTTTAATTGCAGATTTTCTGATCTCAAAACCCTCTCGTGTTCATCACAAAAAATTAAAATCTTGACTTGAGATAATAATGAGTTACTATAACTGAATCGGTGATGGTGATGAATTAATTTTATATTACTAAGGCAACAAAGTCCGTTCAGTAAGTATTTTAAAATAATGAGGTAGCTCAGAGGTAAAGGATTGAACTTGCGACCGTAGGTCAAAGGTTTGATTCAGGAGATACATACTTTGTACATTATATAGGATTTCCATTGCTCACAAATCACAAATTTAAAAAGGGTGGGCTGCATCGTCCTTTGCGTACCATAATACTACATTGCGATTCACCATCAACACGTTTGAGAGAGGCCTTGCAGTGAACGTCTATCGGCTCAAACGATTGTATTTACGTAAGAAAAGTACCAATATTTAGCCACTTCCGCACATGCAGTGGTAGTCGTGCAACAAAGTACACCGCCCGCCAGCACGCTGATAAAAGCATATGCGGCAAACAATGCGAATCACACAACCGCCACCGCCAAATTACTCAACACATGTTTCAGCCCTCCATGGGGCTACTTCAGTATTAACTTCTGAAGATTGTATTTACCGCATGAAAAAAGACTTGATTGAGGTAAACATATATTCTCAAACAATAAATTTATCTCAAAATTCACCTCAAGGCCGTGAATGTTACCTATTTTCAAAGCAAAGCCGTTTTTATTTTCGACGCAATGAATAAGTAAGAAAAATCACCTTTTAACTTTGTTAACAAAAGAAGGTCGTAAAATAAATTTCTACACAAAACGCAAGGTTCAAATGTTATAGATAATATTTATGAGATATTCGCTACGGACTCTTTGTTTTCTATTTTTTTTTTTTTGATTGATAACAATACTACAGAGTGTTACTTTTTTTAATACAACTGATGCAGATTATTTAATGGAATTTCGATGCCATATCAATTTAAAAAATGAGGAGATCCGTCAAAGACCGCTCCGTAGCTCGAAGAATTGCCCGTCTGAAATGGCAGTGGGCAGTCCACATCGGTCACATGGCTGTTGGTGCTGAAAGGTTCTGCCCCCCCCCCCTCCCACTAGATGAACCCCCACTAGATGGACCGACGACATAGTCAAAGTTGCTAGAAGTGGCTGGATGCGGGAGGCGCAGGAAGTCATCTTGGCGATCTTTAGATCTATGCCTATGCCTTGCGGTGGTCGTCCATTGGCTAAAAAGAAGAAATAGATGAACATTTTAAATACTTACTTTATGTAAACATAATTTGATATAAATCAAACTGATTCGTCTATTAATTTCGCACTATTTTTGACCATGAACAAATATTATTTGCAGTGTAATTAAGACCACAGCCGGGATCTTTACTGGTTGCCTGATAACATCGCCATTTCCACTTTTACTTGCCAATTTCTTGGCTACATTCTTTCATCGTCAGATTTTTGATTCCAGAGTCGATCTTGTAGGAAAATCTCGAGCTTAATTGTTTACGTTGTTCTTTGAGCAATTGCTGCCAATGAGACACTTCTTATCTATTACTACTCCGCCTTTGACTACCAATTCTTCTGCAAAGTGTATGTCGAATTCGAGATTCGTTCAATACCTGTTCAATCTGATTTTAAAGACACTTCTTGAGTTATTTTTCTCAGAAAATAATTCTGTACTCGGACTGTACGTATTGGACGCGTAGAATTAAAACGGTTAGTATGGACTCCAAGTACGGTGTCAGGATTCTGTGCTTTATTATTCATCATAAGTAAAATGTATAAGTCCTCTTTGTTTTTAAGCACTGAAGACATTGAGCGAGAGGTTTCATTGATTCTTGAAGACTACCCGAGTAGGTTTCGACGATTGGTCTAGTTCAGAGTTCCCTAAACTTTTTTGTGTCGTAGACCCCTTGCCATGTTTTTCCGTGTTAGGTAGAACCCCTACTTATCTGATATTGATTTCCTGTAAATTTCTAACTGTAGTGAAGTTAAGTGTTAAAAAATTAAAGTAAAAACACATGTTAATTTATACATTTATTAATTGAATTTAAGTTAAAACTACTCAAAATAAAATTTTGCAATTTTATAAACATATATAATAATTTTTTTACTTCATAGGTACTTTTATAAATAATGTAAACGTTTTGATATTATAAGATAGTATGATGTAAGTAAATAGGTACTATTAGTGTACTTGTTGAGATCGACTATCGTGGACCCCCATTTTCATTTCATGGACCCCCAATTTTTTTTTCGCTGACGTAGACCCCTTACAAGTTGTTATAGACCCCTAGGGGTCGATATAGACCACTTTGGGAATCACTGGTCTAGTTTGACAATTTGCCCCAGATATAAGTATATGACTTCAAGAATCGAATCTGCAATTGATAGTACAATAGAGATAGATTCTTTACTAATAAGCTTCTAAGTCTTTTAAGTTCAAAGATTTTTTATATTTTCTGTTTACATCGTTTGTAATAAAAAGGGAGATGGGTTATTATTCGCGGAATGAAATGCGAAAGGACATTTTTTTATCGTGCGAAGTCGGGCGACCGTCGTTTTTGCAACGTCAAGTACGGATGCCGGAATGATAAAATATGACGCGACAAAAACTGAATTAATGATTGTAAGGCGTCAACTATATTAATTACGTTTCGTGTTTTATTTTATGATGGATTTTTTTTTAATTTATATACTTCACAATCGCATCGTCGTCACGTTCACATCTTCACGACATTTGAATTAAGAGCCATTTGCACTTGTTTTTTATGGCCTCCATTATTAAAGGCTTCTCGATTTTTCTGCTTTGTGTGGCAGGGACATTACAGTTTCGGGTTTTAATATATTTCTGAATTTTGTTTATATATATATATATATATATATATATATATATATATATATTTAATCTCTCTCAATCTCTTTCTTTCTTCACTGTTTTTTTTCTCTTTACTCACATTCTTCTTTCATTTATTCCTTTCTAATCATCTTTCACACATTATCTTTTTTCCTTCATCTCCATTCCTGCTGAACTACATCATACAGCGTCTGATCTGCGTCTTTGTATTGTATCGCTTATTGAGTTTGAATCATTTGATATTACAAAATTTGTGAATACTCCTTCGCTGCTTCGCTCCATCCGTGGTTATTACCATCCTGTTGTTGGTGCATCTGCGCTGAGACCACAATTAGTCGCTGAAAGTGGAGACCAATCATAATACCAGTATTATGGCTGCCACACTTAAACCCACGTGTATCCTCGCGCAACTGCTAACCTGCAAGCTTCTAAGGACGGAAAGAATAATTGTCTTGCCAAAATGTCACCTATTTCAAAAATAAATGGTATGAACACATATAAAAAATAAAAATAGTAATAGAATCAGTGAATTGTACTATAAAAAGTTTGACTAAGTTAGCATATAAGATAAAGTAGATACAAATACCGGGCAAAGAGAAAGAGATAAATAATGTATTATATAAGATAAGTTGACATAAATACTTACAAATAATAATTTAAAATAAGACCAAGAAAAGATATAATGTAAAACAATGGAGTTGAAGAGCCTGTCAGTCTGGGTAGATACGATATATATAAATTAAGTGAAATATAAAAGAATTAAACTGAAAAAATCTTTACCTTACACATAAAAAGTACCTGTCAACTGATGGTAAGGGAGACGGCAAAGGACGCCTTCAAAGGTGTGAAAAAAAATATCACCGTCAAGCTACGGACGACGGATTGCAAGTTACGTCAAAAGTATAATAGGGTAGTTATTGTTGACTTGAATTGGACTGTATAAATGAATTGAATAAATGTAAATTATGATTAAGGAAAGGACCAATATTCAGCCACCTCCGCACATGCAGTGGTAGTTGTGCAACAAAGTGCACCGCCCGCCAGCCCGCTGATAAATGCGAGTAAGTGAGTCGAGGGGTAAAAGCCTCCTCCAAAGCATTCCATTTTTTTACCCTCCGAAGACAAAATGCAACAACTATAATGTTTACTTAAAACAAGAGTACTTTTATTTCACTTCGCATAGACACCTTCCTAAAATTAACCACTTCCAAACTTCTCCATCTCCAAAACATGGCATGAAGGTAGACGCTTCTACCTCGTTTGTGATCTTGGTTCATCGTTTCTATTTAGAGCTGCTGCCTTATATCAACCCTACATAGCATAGTAGGAGATCAGATGACAAACATTCAAAACTGTTCTATTAAACACATTGTAATTATTAAAACCGTTTAAAAATCAAATAAGTCTACATGATTTTACTTATATTTATCAATAAAAATAATACGTACAAAGATATATCAAAGAAACTGTTAATACGCTAAGAATGTTATCATATACATAAAACTGAGTAGTTACAAGGCTTCTTAGATATTAACATTCCCAGACAGGTTTCAAATAAATAGCTATAGATTCAACATTCCAGTCTGTTAAAGACATGAAATCTTGTTCTAATGTAGAATCAAATTATCAAAGATTTTAAATGAATAACAAAATGATACTGTAGACAGAATGATTGTATATATATACGAGGGTGGATTGTAAAGTACTCGGCCTAACCAAGAAAATAAACACATACTAAATCAGTTATATTTTTATTCTTCTACATAATCACCATCAAGTTCAATACACTTTTGCCACCTCCCCTTCCAAGCATTTAGACCGTTGAAAAAAAATGATTCTTAGAGTCAAAATATGCGTCTACAGCTGCTTTGACCTCGTCGTTTGTCGAAAATCTTTGACCTCCCAAGTGCTTTTTTAGGTTAGGGAACAGAAAGAAGTCTGATGGTGCCAGATCAGGTGAATACGGCGGATGCGGTAACAGTTCAAAGCCACAGTTGTGAATTTCAGCCATTGACTACTGACGTGTGAACACGGGCGTTATCTTGATGAAACAGGACTTTTCTTCTGAGCATTCGTCGACGTTTTTCTTTTATTTCCTCTCGTAAACGACGTAGTAAGGTGCAGTAGTAATCAGAGTTTATAGTCTGACCCCTTTCAAGATAATCAATCATAATCACACCTTTTGAGACCCAGAATACTGAAGCCATCACCTTATTTGCCGACAAAATCGACTTAGCCTTTTTAGGGGGTGGTGAACCAGGTTTTCTCCACTGTTTTGATTGTTGTTTTGTTTCCGGTGTACAGTAATGAACCCATGTTTCGTCCATAGTAACAAAACGATTCAAAAAATCATCTGCATCGGCTTCAAATAACTCCAAACAGTAGCGTGAAATAGTCAATCGCGTCCTTTTTTGTTCAACTGAAAGCAGTCGCGGAACCCATCTCCCAGACACCTTGTGGAAACCCAACTCGTTGACAATGATGTTTTGAGTTCGTTCATAAGAGATGCCTATAATCTCGACTATCTCTCTAATTTTTAATCTGCGGTCTCCCATTATTAAATCAAGTACTTTTTTAATATTTTCGTCAGTAGTTGATGTCGAAGGCCTTCCAGAGCGGGGTTCATCTTTCACACTCTCTCTACCACGCTTAAATTCTGCTATCCATTTTTTGACGGATGAATATGACAGAGCACAATCGCCTAATGTACTGACCATGTCATCATGGATGGCTTTTGATGATAGCCCCTTCTTATGGAGGTACTTAATGACGGCACGCTGCTCGATTTGCTCCATTCGCGGAAATTATGTCCGATTACTTTGTTAATAAATTTATAAAATCACAACTAATTATCGCACACGTTTCGAAATTTACACAATGAACTAGTCTGAACTGAACTAAATAATGTGGGTAGATTTGATTTTTAGAATTGAATGGATCTGTGTTAGGCCGAGTACTTTTCAATCCACCCTCGTATATATATATAAGATTTTATATGTAAAAGCTTTGTAAGATCGAATGTATAGATAATAAGTAATGGTTAAAGAAATAATAAAAAACTGAAATTAATATTTGCTATCTGTACCTGAATACTTTGAAGTTAACACTTTGTCGTATTCCATTAGAAAATAATACATATATTTCAGAGAAATCGGAATTAGACTTTCAAAGCTTTTACACTTACATCCAATCGACATGTATATAAAACACTAACATAAAAATAGGACAATTTAAAATTATATATAAGTTTAATGTTTGTGTTTTTGAACTATCATAACTCTATTTGATTTAAATAAAACTTTTTTTTCGGTTTCAATTCACGTCAATGTTTTGAGAGATAAAGAATTTTTTTTAATTAAAATTAAAAAATATCTAAATTGTTCCGGTAGAGTTTAGTTAGTAATATATTTTAGTATTTGTATCGACTATGACTCTTTATTTGGCACTAATCGGTGTAACATTACTCCTGAAGATGCCCTGTGGAGGTGTGAAACAAGTGTTGAGTGATTTAACGGTGGTAGTTGTGTAATTCGCATTGTTTGTCGCATGCGCATTTATCAGCGGGCTGGTGGGCGGTGTACTTTATTGCACGGCTACTGCTGCATGGCGGAAGTAGCTATATATTGGTACTTTTCTTACTTCGATTACTGTCGTTGTTGATCACGAGCCAGTAGATGCGGCGTAGCTTGGCTCTCACTATGTGGAGAAACATGATGAAGGTCGCATGATACTGGTAGAGCAAGACAGGTCATTTTGGCGATCGTTAGGGGACAGCTATACCCAGCAGTGGGTGTACATTAGCTGAAAAGAAGAAAAATAAGAAGAAGAAGGAAGCAGAAAAGTCGATTGGAAACGCTTAGTATGCCTCCAAGGGTACTCTACCGTGTAAGAGTGGTAGCGGGCCGAACTCTTTCTATCCAAAATAGTTCATTTATACCTCTTTTCTTGTCATTTAATGTGCGATTTACTATACATAAAAATAAATGGTGCCATAAATAAAAAATAACGTAATAATTATAGTTAGAAAATACATAATCAAAATAAAGGTAAGCATTTATATTGCAGTGACCCTTTTACCTAATGAACCTACCAATCATTTTTAAATATTTTGTATATATATGACATAATATTTTCATAATCTCTATAATTTCAATCATAGCTTAAAGCGAAGTTATTACATAAATTTATTCAGCACTTTTGAAATGGTGTATAATTCGATACGTTGAATAATGCATGCCGTAGAACAGAGTACAATTAATGAACGAGGAACTAGACCGCGCATTGTGGCGGTGCAGTTGAAACTACTCGCGTCTACCCTCACTGAATATATTGTTATAATTGATGTATGCGCTCTACTGTCTCACCGACAACTTGTGGGCTAGCTACTAAACCCCTACAGCTACTATGCTAAATAACTCTTTAATACTATTATCAAAGTTTTATACATATCACTTAGTACGTACGTAACTAAATTCTCACTGTTTTTTTAAAAATACAACTCAATTTTGCACAAATCATCATCATAATTATAAATGTCATAAATTTTTTTATCAACGGCTAGGACAAATATCGGTAAACGTGCACCCTTATACAGAATGTGTGACCTCCACAATTCATATATTAGTGATACTGATATATTCTCGTGCTCCCTCGTATCTTTTAAAAGACAATTTCGTTCGAAATTATTGAGTACACACAATACAATTTAAACCTCATTCGAACGCGACGGCTTGCTGTTACTCGTAATTATTGTGGTGTGATCTGCAGAATGCGCTGGATCTTTTATCTCTGTTTAGTAATATTTTTATTTGTTTGTCATTGTTTGACTGTAAATCATTAAATTTTCTTAGTGAGATAGTTATAAGGTAACAATTGTAATTAATTTTATATTTCTAAGTTTTTAAGTTTGTACTTTCTTACTGCCTTTTGTTACTGTTTATCTCCAATAAAGAAAATAAATAAACAAATTAATAAATTTGTATTACACAATATATATTACAATAGAAACATTTTTTATTTATTTAAATTTTACTAGATACCATAGATTATTATCTATTTTATTATTAGTTATTACTTAAAAAAATATATAAAGGTACAAAAGGCGGTCTTATCACTCGAGTGATCTCTACCAGACGACCGTTAGATGGAGATTAGAGACATGGTGGAATGGAGAGTTAAGGGTGTAAATATATACAAATCATACATTACTATACACGCATACATATAGACAAAAATACGTATACATATTTTACAAACAATTCAAGAACAATGATATGTTATTAACTTACATCTGAAATTGCACTTACATAGTTTTCTCTTTTAATATATATTTAATTTTATTATTTCGTCATCATTATTTCAGACGTATGACGTTCTCAGATGGATACAAGACTCTACCATAGATTTTCAATGAGATAAGATCCTCCATCGGTTTCCGAAGATTTTAAAAATGTCATCTGTACACCTTGTGAGTTGACGTTCAAGGCTGCTCTTATAAATCCGTGGTCTTCACTATACAGCCTTAAATCTGTTCTATGTGGCCAACCCTACGTCACTTCAACTTGCAAATCTATTGGCTACGGCGGTTATCTTGGTACGTTTAGGGACCTCTCTCTTTCTAAATCGATCTAGTAGAGAAAACTCTCTCCATAGTTCTTTCATTAGACCATTTAAGTACCTTAAATATCTGTATAAATTATTGTTTATTTAAAATATGACTGACATACTTCCTGTTATTTTACTTCAGAAAATCAAATTCATCAAGGTCATTGGTAATAATTAATGGAATTAAGAGTAACGAACATTTGAATTAAGATGCGATTATATTACACAATAGTAGGTATGGTCGGTAATTGGATTCTTGACCGCAACCGCAATCACACCGAAGCGTTTCTGTGCTTCCGACGTCGCATCCAACTGACGTTCTCGCATCTTGTCACGGTGTAACAGACGGCAGGCAAAATGTCACCTAAGCCGCGTTCGTTGTCGTAATTTTACGTCTGTCACCCCTACATGGATGTCACGAAACCTTTGAGATAGAGTGATAGAGACAGATTGTGTGTCTAGAATAAAAATTGTACTCAATTACAGGATATTTAGAAAATTATGATAATTAATAGGAGAGGAGTTAAAAATTTTCAAAAAAATGTGATGGTCAAAGTTTAAAAACGCTATGAACTTAACAAAATAGTTAGTTGGATGTCAAGTTAAAAGAAACACAGCCATCTGCAACAAACGTGTATAACAAATGCACTTAGCTATACTCTCAAAAGAAAGAGCTGGGAAGGTCACGTGGCGAAATGTTTAACAGGTGATGGAGGAGGAGGCTTTTCTCTGTGGCACTAATCGGTGTAACATAACTCCTGAAGATGCCCCGTGGAGGAGTGAAACACGTGTTGAGTGATTTGAAGGTGGCGGTTGTGTGATTCGCGTTGTTTGCCGCATGCGCATTTATCAGCGGGCTGGCGGGCGGTGCACTTTGTTGCACGACTACCACTGTATGTGCGGAAGTGGCTAAACATTGGTCTTTTTCTTACTTCGGATGGACTTCTGCAAGATAACGCCTGATTCCATTAAATATAAAATAGAGGAGGCTTTTATTTTATTAAACCACAACCTACCAGCGTCATTGTTTCCAGCCAATTATAACTAAGGAATCTTCAAGACAAGATTGAATAGGTTTGTTCTACCTCGTCATCGCTTAACATCAGGCAAGACAGAATTAAATTGCTATGTATAAAGGTTAAAATAACTACTTATTAAAATTAACAACATGATTTATTAAAAGTAATCATAAAACGATGCCACTAGTGTACCTTTACAGGTCTGGATACGATTGAAATAGTTATAATTTATAATAATTTTACGCTTAGTTTGACGACATTATTTTAAGGAAAATAAAAATAATTTGTTTCAAATTATATTCATGACACTAGTATATCTTTACAGGTCTGGATACGATTGAAATAGTTATAATTTATAATAATTTTACGCTGAGTTTGATGACATTATTTTAAAGAAAATAAAAATAATTTGTTTCAAATTATATTCATGACACTAGTATATCTTTACAGGTCTGGTTACGATTGAAATAGTTATAATTTATAATAATTTTACGCTGAGTTTGATGACATTATTTTAAAGAAAATAAAAATAATTTGTTTCAAATTATATTCATGACACTAGTATATCTTTACAGGTCTGGTTACGATTGAAATAGTTATAATTTATAATAATTTTACGCTTAGTTTGACGATATTACATTAAGGAAAATAATAACTTATTGAATCAAAATAGATTCTGGAATTGTATTATTTACATACACTTTTGATTAATATTAGTATCCTATATGATCAAAAATAAAAACAAACAAACAAAGAAGATTTTACTTATCAATTTAGTCTAATATCGAGATATCCCATATACAAGATAAGTTACGTACTAAAGTATAGTTTGATTGATGTTGAATTTCAGTAAGAGACACAGTAATTTGTATTTTTATAACCAATAGTTACTGCTCATATGTGAGATTTGAATAAAATACACAATAGTACATAAAATACAATATAAAAATGTATGGACATGATTTTCGCCAATTTACCGAAGTTGAACATTAGAAAACATTGGAATTTTTCGTTTTAAAACTGGACGGTGAATTGCGATTAGGCTATACATATGATATACATATGTTTCTAAATTTGTAGCAGGTAAAATTTAACACGGCGTTGGAATATATTTAGTTGTTTCTTTCTAGCTTGAACGGCATTTTTACCTCTTCTATAGTAAAAAAGTAAAACATGACGAAAATGTTGCTTATTACTCTCCATATTTAAAAGATACCGGCCGAAAACTACTGCGTAAATTAAATTGAACTTATTCACACACTAGCCTTGCTATATCAGCTGTCAAAACATATAATGAAAATGCGACTTACGTGTGAAATTAGCTGTGAAATCTCCGTCGGAAAAAACGAAATTACTTTCCGAATAAACCTATTGTTTTAGCACTAAGCATATTTAAATTAGTGAATTTAACCCAATCTATTAATTTCTATATTTAAAATCCAGAGGCAGCTTAAACTATAGTGCAGGGTGTGCAATGCACACGGGCGCCGCGGCGCTCCCTCAGACAGCTAAGAACATCGTCTTGGACCATCATGGTACAACAATGATATGACAGAAGTGGCCAGCCAGAGCGGTGGCAGCTGTTATCAAACTCGAGCGTCCTATGGGCGGCTTCTTTTTCGAATATTTTGTTTCAACTCGAAGTAAACCTTATTTCATATATCGCTTTCGGTTCGCCTCTTAGAGATGTGCTACAAGCATAAAAACAATGAGTGTTATTCTGCCGTCAGAAAAGGCCGTAACTAATACCATACTGTAAGCTATACCTACTTATAAAATAGCTTGTTGAAGTATTAAAAAAACTTTCTTGTCACGGGGCGCAGGGTTTCATTGCACACGGGCGTTACAGCCGAGACGCTCCTGTTAAAATTTATTTGTAGTTAAATTAGAATAACGATTTAATTATCAATAAATTACATGTCTATACAAATGCTTATTTTCTATTTCTTTATCTTTGCATTTGCCTATTCATCTTTTGATTTTTATTCTAAGTAATCGCGCTGTTGTATGTTTATTTTCTAGTATTGTTTTTCCCGTATAAATGAAAAGTAATATAGGTTTAATTGAACCCACTCAAATATTTGTCGAGCTCTCTCACGTAGCTTTCAACGGAATGAGCTTTAGACTTCGAGTGCAATAATTGCACGGTTCGCGATACTATCAGTGTTTCTTTGATAAACAACCTATCATTTCTCTTCTTAAATGCGGAACGACTTCTCTACATCGAGTAAAATATCAATGTTAAAGTCTAAAAGAACAAAATCGTCTGATCACCTCTCGAAGCTTTTAGCGATAGTAATTATGAAACTTTTTTAAATTAAAGCACAAGCTTTCAAAGCTACGAAGACCAACAAAAGCGACACAGACGAAAATTAACATATTTCTAGAGGCAAAGAAGCCGAGGCATATTTAAAATTCGGCGCAAATGCATATATTAAAAAGAAACATGCCATGAATGTATAAATAACTTTACATTGTTAATTATAAGTGTATGATGCGATGGAAATGTTAAACTTGATTTATCCTTGCATCAAGAGATAACATCATCAGGAATATGGAGACATATGCATATTGTAAAGTCTATAGTGGCAGTAGGCGGGGTATATCACTCATACGGATGGAAGGTTCTGGAGTGGTAACCACAAGTTGGGAGACGCGAGTACCAGGGTAGCAGGAAGTCACTGGATTCGAAGCGTATAACCGGTATTCGTAACTCGCTTTGGGGGAAGACCTAGGCCTTGCAGCGCGCGTCAATAAGCTGACATGAATATATTAACGAACGAATATATCTACCTAATCGGACTGCTGCTTAATTAGATAGGTATTCCAAAAAATAAACAAATTATAGTAATTTTATAGCCTATAACATATAAAGAAGACACGTGACAAGATAAAAAAACTATATCGTCAATGAACAAAAATATAGACATGGAAATTAAACAAAGCAAACTAAGGACACTAAAAATGGTGATCGGGAAAGACTACAGCCAACATTGGTAAAAGGTTATAAAAAGATTTTAAAACAAAGAGAGTGTTTTAATAATTGACCTGCATCAAGACTTGGATGTATTTATTAGTAAACAATAGAATATTAACTAATTCTAGAAATCGCTTTATATATATAGAACTTGCAAATATTATAAATAATTGTATAGAAGAAGAGAATCGAACAAAAAAGAAGTAATATAATGTATCATAGTTCATCTTTTTACTATCCATGTAGTTTATGCAAGGAAATATTTTCTGAAGTTGTAGTAAAATATTTAGCCGTTGAGACCGATAGGTCCTTTAGTAAAAGTACGCTGGTAGAAGCAACGTGGGTAGGTCCCTACTAGCTGGATCGAAGACCTTCCATCTCCGATCATCGTGGCGATCTTTGGAGAAGCCACTTTTGGAGAAGGCCTTGTATCTATTGGCTGAAAAGTAGTAGAAGTGTAAAATTACCCAGATAATACTGTACAAACAAAACGAAGTTCGATACTGTCGTGCACTCTTGAATTAGAATACTAAACGCGTACTGATTAAACAAGCCGATGTCTATATTCAGGAGGCCTTGTTCTAGGTCATATAGCATTCACTGAAGCTATCTTAGAAGTCGAAGGGCTCCTAATACGACAACGAAAATAATATGTACCGGCTCAAACTAAAGTTTCCAAGAGGACTCTCTTGCCTTTTAAGTTATAAAAGGGTTTTAGGGTAAGCACTTTCTACGCTCTGTCACCTCAAGCCAGAGGAATCTATAAATGTTAGTGATATATTCAGATTAAAAGCTACGCTGAAACTAAGGATTTTTTTTATTTATCTATTTATTTAACATCTCTAATAGAATTTTAATAAGAATCTTATACATTTTCTACCAGCTAACCGTTTGGACAATGCAGAGGTAAATTAACAAAGGTAAGTATAACAAGATAATATCATAAAACATAAAAAAATTAACAAAAGTAAAATTAAATCTAATTTAATAATAATCAATGGGATAAAAAAAACAAATTATGTAAATATATTAATGGCTCATACTAACTATAATGATGTACACATATAATATAATACATGTAAAACGTCTAAATATATTATTTATATAAATATTATAAATAATAAAATCCAATAATCGTGATAATTCCGTCAGCTTGTCAACCAACAGCTTTCGAATCTTCGCTTTAAATGCGCAACGATTCTTGATCATCCTAATATCGAAGGAGAGCGTGATCCGGAGAAGAATAGATTGTATTGCGAAGGAGTGAGTGAAGTCGATACTATAGGAGGGACATCTAAGTAGACGATTATTCGAAGAGCGACGTGTTTGTTGTGTATTGACTACAAGGTAGAATAAAGATTTCAGGTAGTTGAAATGTGAGAAAAGAGTAAAGAGAAAAGATTAAGTTAGTGCACGAAAAGATCGAAAAACGAAAACAGTAAATTTACATTAAAGTAAGAATACGGATTGGTATATATTATTGGAAGTTTTTGGTTCTAGGTTGCAAGATTTTTTTTTATTTTATGGCCTCCGCTATTGGAGGCCTCTCGTACCCCTAATTTGTTGGGATCAGGGTCTTTGTTTACAAATATTTTTTTCAAATTTTTAGCTTTATTCTTCACTCAGTTTCATAGTCCTCAGTTTCTTTTATTCTTACCTTTTTTCCTTCACAATATCTTTCATTTTGTTGGGTTGCAAGATTACATAAGACAAGTTGCTCTATCGCTTATAATCAGATATTCTTCTCTACAGATTTAGATATACTTTGTCCTTGTTATAGGTAGACGTCCATGCAGGTCCGTGGTCTTAACTACGCAACCATAAAGTTCCAGAATGAGACCAATATTCCTCGAACTTAGCACGAGAATTGCAGAAAAAGCAATCAGTAGAAATAAAACTTAAAAATAAGAATAAGTGTAAACAATAAAATATCAAATAAATTAAAATGAAATGTATATAAAACAAAATGTTTAAAATAAAATTAAGAAATGTAAAAATAAGGAATGATATCAAATGAAAGAGAAAGGCAGAAGAAATGTGAAAAGAAAGATCAAGTACGAAATATTATAAGAAGAATGCAAGAAGAGCGCGCAAATAAAAGTAATGTGGAATAAAAAATTAAATATTAGATATACGACAGGCCATTAATATCAGGGGCCTTAAAAAGCTCCATAATCACCGGTTTTGTTCATCAGAGGACAGCTAAAATGATTTATGATGATGGTAAAGAATTCTTTGAATTAATTTTCAAGTAAGTAGTAATCCGCAAATGTTTGAGAACCTATGTTCTTGAACTAGGAATTGGTTTCCAGCATTTAGAATAGATCTTAAACTAAATTTCTGTGCGTTAATAATTAATATGTAAATGCGTCATCTGTATCAAACACGTGAATCCATTACGTATTTATTGCCTTTATCCCCTTGTTCGATTCGTGTAACATTGATATCACCTATTCATAAACACATGACAACTTCATGAGATATATCATATCCATTAATACTATATTTCATATCAATAATTTATCACTTATGTACGTCAAAAGAACTGGCATCATTTATAAGATGGAACTTACATCTTTAAACCGAATTTGATAGCAAATTTTTTAAATATATATTACAAATATTTTATATTATGTTTCAGGCGTTTTGTGACGTACAACAATATCAGTTGCAATTTCGGTGATCACTTTCATGACTTTTATGATTGATTTACTTCAACTAATACTTTAGGATTGGAGATGTGTTATTTATCTAAGAAATATTAGTCATTATTGTAAAATTTTGTACTATTTCCGATTTCTATAACAACTCTTTTGGTGACCTAAAAATGACTTTCAAAACTTGTTGTGTAAGAAATAAAAACTAACGTCAATATAATCTTATAAATATAAAACTTCATTAATGTAGCGTTTGTTTCTTTGAAATTTTTGAGTACTATGTTCATAAAATATCTGGAACATTCTTTTTGCAAATATTTGCTTTTTTATGGCCTCTGCTATTGGGAGCCTCTAGTACCCCCTATCTTGTGTGGGACAGGGACTATTTAACATTATTTAATTTTTCACAACCTTTTTTTATTTTATTTTTCTCTTCATTTTGCATCTTATGATCTTCCATTCGGTATTTATTCCACATTTCTTCTTTCATTCTCTTTCGCTCTATAACCTTCCATTCCTCTCTCGTTACACATTAGCATTTAATTTATTTAATTTCTGTTTATATACATTCTTTTTATTTTACAATTTACTTACAGTTATTACTATTATTACTTATTTTTTATTTACAATTTTATTAATCTTGTTTAGCTTTTGTTTTTGTAAATTGTTTTTGTAATTATGGCTCTACAAAATGAGAGGAAGTCATCCTTCGTCGTTATTTCTCTTATCAAGGAGGCTATTGTTTCCTCCCTGATTTTTACGCCAGACCGGCACTCGAAGTCCAGAAGTTGGAAGGTTAGGACAGGAACAGTCGCCCACCGCAAGTCTTAGGCCTCCCCCCAAAGACTTCCACGATGACAATGCGCTGCCCGCATTCAGCGACATGCCTCTACTATGTCGTCACATATTCTGTACATATATATGTAAATATATATATATATATAAATAAATATATATATAAATATATATATATATATATATATAAATATATATATATATATTTATATATAAATATATATATATATATAGGCCGCGTTTTGAGCACCTTTTATGCTTGCCTTATGTAAGCAGAGACATTATTTACAATAAGTTTTCCATTTCCCAATTTCCATTTCTTTTCATTGTCCTCCAGAATTCTTTAACGATTCCACGTTTGATTTTTATTATAGGATCCTGTAAATATATATGTGTATATATATGTTATTAATTCGAAAGAAGTAATGGGAACTTATACACCCTTAAAGCGGAGTAGGGTGCAGTCATCTGTTTCTATTCGTTTTACATTTTTGCAGCGTCGACTTAGGGAACAATGAGACAGCAAAAACTAAACGAATGGTTGCCGCAGTCAGTTAAATTAATTACGTTTCAAGCTTACCACGATCCCTTTGTTTAATATACCCAAATTCTTTCTTAAATTTTTTTTTAACTACATACATATCTATATATTTATGCTCGTATAAAAACTTGTACAATGAAACACACCCAAACACATCACCTTTAGGGATAAAATGGTAATTTTAAATTTAATAAATATTTAACATCTTTACGATTAATATAAAACATTTGTCAATTATACAATAATATTATCATCGTGAAATAGGTCTACCCTATAGATTTCTAATAAAGCCTTATTGGAAAGACTCATCTGATGACATATAAGGTTAATAAAACTATCATCTCTTTTTAAATGTGACTTTAAAATAGAACATCGTGGAACATAAATAAATGAAGATATTAAATATTTAATGGAATCAGGTGACCTTGCTGACGTCCATCCTAAGTAAGAAAAGGACGAATATTTAGCCACTTTCGCACATGCAGTGGTAATCGTGCAACAAATTGAACCGCCCGCCAGCCCGCTGATAAATGCGTATGCGGCAAACAATGCAAATTACACAACTGCCACCGTTAATTCACTCAACACGTGTTTCACCCCTCCACGGGGCATCTTCAGGAGTTATGGTACACCGATTAGTGCCAAACACAGAGACACAGAGCCAAACAAACTGATCCCAGTGAGTGTTTGGCACTAATCGGTGGCTTTCTTAATAAACAAACTTTTTATACGTTTAAAAGGTAAATCTGTCTTTCAATGTTATATTTATTTTTTCAATGGATCTTTAATTACAAATTGTAATTATTATGTGCTAGACATAAACCGTATCTATCGTATCTAGACTTCCATTATTTAGAATTTAAAAAGCAACAAAGTTTTTATATCTTTCTTTTACCAATTAATATTATAATCGTTTTAAATTAACAATATCGATTAGTTTTTTTACAATCGTTTTTAATTATTCGACTCCATAGAAAGCAGTTGTAATGGTATTTAAAATTTCATAGGCCATCTTTACGTTTTTTATGACATTTTCTGATGGGTTTCCCGACGTACTTTCATTAAGTTTATATTACTTCATCCCTTTGTTGCCTCTTATTATTAAAGGTAATAATTCTGAGCGTTAAAATGATAACAATTCGCTGCGTAAATAGAATGTTTCGTTAATAAAATGTTTTGAATGTAACAAAGGGCATTGCATAATATCACTTAATAAATGGCAGGGATATTTATTTATTTTACGCTTTATCGTATATTTTATAATAACTAAAAAAATTAAGCAGAGGTACAAGAGGCGGTCTTACCGCTAGAGGAAATCTCTACCAGACAACCTTCGGATGGAGATGGGAGACATGAAGGTGAGGGCAGTTTTGGGTGTACATACTAATAAATAAATACATTACTATACACAAAGAGATGATTAGATAGTTAGATAAGATAGACATGTATTAAAAAACAAATGATACACAATATCCCATTTTGGAGGCCAAGGAGGTGCGCATTTACCATCTTTTTAAATGCTGACAGCGACTTTACGCATCTCATTGATTCTGATAGCTCATTTCATAACCTGACAGCGACAACAGTGAAATATTTCTCTATAAAAATAGTAGAATGAGCAGGCATAGTCAATTTCAAGCTCTGGAATGATCTAAGCAACTTATCATGTGATTAACGTAAGAAAACTAATAGAAAGAAAGCGCGTGTGTGTGTGTGTGTGCGTTTTTGCGTGTGTGCGTCTGTACGTGTGTGCATATGCGTGTGTGCGTGTGTGCGTGTGCATGGTGTGTCAAATTATCGTCAACAAGTTCTATACACTATTTGTTCCTATATTTTTTTCTCTCTTTTACTATTTTCAAAACCTAATTTTTGAACACATGGAACCATACATTAATTGACAGCAAATGACCAATACATTCACAAATTTAATGATTTTATACTCACAACCAATCGGCACATTTATTAATATTCCATAAAAACGTGGGACTAGTGTTAACCCGTATCAACTTTTACACAAATTAAATTTAATATTCTTTATTGTTCACGCTAGGACACATTTATCAATATATATTACTATGTCCCCAAAACGGGGCAGAGGGCGTCCACAACGCGTCCCCATGCCGAGCAGTCTTGAGCCTCGCGCTTTACTTCGCTCCACGTCATTCCACCTGCCTTCACATCCGAAGTAATCATCCACCGTCAGATTTGCTTTGGGTGGCCACATTTTCACTTTCCTTGAGGATTCTATTCTAGGGCTTGCCTCGGTATATGAACAAGAGCTTCGGCTTCGGAGCATGTGGCCTATCCAGTTCCACTTGCAGCGTTTGATCTGCTGGTCGATCAGCGATCAGAGATCTAAGCGAGAAACTTTCAGAAACGTCGAAGATAGTTGTTAATGAAGACTTGGAGCCGACGCAAGATATCTTTGATGACCTTTCACGTCTCGCATCCATATAGCAACACAGTTTTTACATTGGACCGGAATATTTTGAGGTTAACTCTCCTAGTCAAAGTGTAAAGGATACATTTAAGTAGTGTCATAATAATAAACAAAAAATTGCAATAGGCGGTCTTATCACACAAGGCAATCTCTTACAGACAACCATAGTATGGACACAGTATAAATATAAATAACGGGTAGTTAACGTCTACAAGACGCTGCTGCTATCTCCCGGCCACTACCTGTGTGACTTCCTTGCCCTCCCGAGTGCTGATACGGGTTAGGAAACTCAAATCCTTTAATTTTATATAGTTCACGGACCCCTTCGTTCCGTGAACTCGTTTCCGATGAAGCTGTAAAAGCCGCAAGGCTAACAGCATAAACTTCACATGAGACAATAGACAATAGTGTACAAAACATAGATATAAAATATACAAACATACATGCATATGTATATCTATAATAAATCAGGTATAATACATATTATAAATATAATACAATTATAAAGAAAAGCATCAAACTGACTTGGATCGCACGTAAATTGAAGGTAATGTTATTCAATTTTGTCTCTTTAGCGTTAAAGGAAAAAGACGTCGACCCAACCAATTAACCCTTGCCGGGGTAAGTGGCGTGGATCATTAATGCTCCCCGGTTTTTTTGACATTTTTCTAATAATTTTCAAATTAATAATCTCCGTTCTGACACCACTGGCTTCCTGTAGGTTTTACTTCGTTTGTTTTACGAAATATTCTCTGTTTAATAATTCATTGTTCAGGTAAATTTCTCATCGTACATTTTTTTATGGCCCCCACTATTGGGAGCCTCTCGTACCCTTATTTTGTTTGGGACAGGGACTTTATTAACAAATAATTTTTTCAGGGTGTTATCTTTATTCTACACTTACTTTCATTCTTCTCAATTTCTTTTATTCTTTCCTTTTATCCTTCATAATATCTTGCAATTTTTTTTTTGTTCTTTCATTCCTTCTTGCTTTCATCGCCTTCCTTTCTTCATTTTTTTTTACTCTTAGATGGTTTCACACAGGTTTGTTTAGATTAGACTTTTTAATACATTAGAGTTCACATTCTATTATTATTTAATAAGTTCTTTTACATGTGCATATTATATATTATATTTGGTTTTGTTATTTTTTATTACATTGCTTACCACCCTGCGAGCAAACGACAGAAATGATGGGCGAAGGTTGTCGTCGCCCATCATTAAGGCGATGCTTTCCGTATCTATTTTCATTTTAGTCAACGTTTCCAGGGCACTGCGCATCTCTGCATGTGCGCTCATCGTATATTACTGTTTAATGGATTCAGGCGTTACATTGCGGAAGTCCATCCTAAATAAGAAAGGACCAATATCTAGCCACCTCCGCACATGCAGTGGTTGTCGTGCATGAAAGTGCACCGCCCGCCAGCCCGCTCGTAAATGCGCATGCGACAGACAATGCAAACTACACAACCGCCACCGTAAATTCACTCAACACGTGTTTCACCCCTCCACGGGGCATCTTCAGGAGTTGTTACACAGATTAGTGCTAAACACCGAGTTAAAGACATAATCAAACGGATTGGTATATTAAAACCGCATTGGGTCGGCACAAGGCAACGTACCGTACGTTCACCTAAATTGTTGACAGAATACTTAGAAGACGCTGGAGGCAGGCCTTAAGCAACAAGTCTTGTTGTAAATCTATATAGAAGTCCTATGTTTAGCATTGGACGTCTTACATCTGAAATGATAATAATTATTATCGTGTTTACTTTCATATATATGACTTGTCTCTCTTTTCCCATTTTTTTCTTTCTTTTCGTACTATTCCCTGCTTCTTTTTTATTATTGCCATTTCTCTAATGGTTCTACAGACTGCATTTTGGAAAGTGTGCAGCGGAATTACACTAAATAATTACCCCATCTTCTTTCTTCTATACGACAAGACATCCGTGCACGTTTGAAATTTCGAAAAATATATATCGTCATTTCTGGCCATAGACGCCCACAGATATATCTAGAAAGAGGTGAACTATAATCGCCTCGCTTGGCAGGCGAGTTGGCGATCGCAGTGTGGTATTTTGGCACGCAGTAACACTGCCGTCCGTGCTTTGGAAACTTGTTTGTGAGCAGTGGCAATTATATGTAATGATTACACAAAGTGTGACTTATATAAGACTGTATCCGAGGAATCGAAGCCGCGACCTACGATCGCAAGTTCCAAACATGTTGGACAACCATTTGCTCATTAATTTTATAATTCATTACACAAAAAACGGTAAAAATATGTATTTTTTAATTTACAATCTCCTTCTGTTGTTAATCAAATATTAATTCTCTCTCATGACCAACAGCCTCTGGGACAACTAAATGTTAAACCTTACAAACCAAACGCCGATTCCATCACATTAGTTTTATGATCTTTGTTCACCGTCCAATCGACTTAATTCTGGAATTTCATGCTTTTTGATATAAAGATAGAAACTTTTTATTCTACGGTTAAAAACATTTTATAAAGAGCAGCAAATATATAGTTAGTTCATAAATATATAAATAGATTTGTATGTATTAATAAGGAAGTTTTTTATTTAATACATTTTGACTGGACTTACAATACTGGCCAAATTACATTTCAGATTCCGCAGTTAAGGTACGACAGGGTGCATAAAGCCTAGCCTGAGACCTTTTTTAAGGAAGTAAATCACGTAGACTCCTAGAGGAGCCTCAGTAGGTAGAATGTACCTACCGACAAACTTTATCTGTACAAAGCTTTAGCAATAATTATAGCGATAATAATATCTAATAGATTCAGGCGTTACTTTGCGAAAGTCCATCCTAAGCAAGAAAAGGACTAATATATAGCTACTTCCGCTATGTAGCAGTAGTCACTCGATGTTTGGCACTAATCGGTGTAACATTACTTCTGAGGATGCCCAGTGGAGGGGTGAAACACTTGTTGAGTGATTTAACGGTGGTAGTTGTGTAATTCGCATTGTTTGCCGCATACGCATTTATCAGCGGGCTGGCGGGCGGTGCGCTTTATTGCACGACTACTGCTGCATGGCGGAAGTAGCTATATATTAGTTTTTTTCTTAAATAGCTATAATAATAAAATATCTTGCCGATAACTCTTCTTTAATTGATTCTAACATATAAATAAAATAATTAACACAGATATAAACACACGATATTAATTCTTAAATTTTCCTTACATCAGTTCTGGCAAGTTGAATCATTCAATTGAACTGTTATTCCAAGGTCGAGCAATATGTAAAAACACCAGCGACGTCACAGAATACTCGAAAAGATAAGATCATTCATTGATCACATAAGTTGACATTCTATGAGATGCAACAAACATCAAAACAAATTTACGATAAAAACCTATACCTCTTACGTAGGTGTAGAAGCACTTAGAGAGATAAAGAAAATTTTGTTTTTGTTATTATAACATGAAATTAAATATATTAGATTTAATGACATTTAGTAAAGTTGAAATCTCTTTCTAATTTAATTAATACATTTAAATGCAGTAAGTCAATAAAAAAATACATTTAAATGCAGTAAGTCAATAAATGAAAAGGTTCTAAGTTATAAGATTAATAATCTAAGTCTTAGATTATTGAACGAGTGTTTTAAGTCAGATGTTTGTTAGATAAACAAACAAAATTTATCGTTATAAAAAATCTAGGCAACCTTGGAATAGAATATAAATTTATGGCTTTATATTTTACACTAGCCGTGCCCGCGACTTCGCCTAGTATTTTTTTCGCTGAAGAATTCTTCTAAAATAAAAGTAGCCTTGGTTACTCCTTACATCATTCACCTGACAGTATAAGTCCCGTCAAAGTCGGCCAATCCTATTTTGACTAGCCGTAACAAACAGATAGACAACAATTTAAGAAAATGTAATTTATATATATATATAATAAACTTTATACACAAATTTCTAACATTCCAATTTTCTTTATTTATGTGGATTTGTGCAATAACAATACAAAAGTACAATTTTCAGTCTTATCGCATTTCAATTTTTTACAGACAATCAGACAATGGATGGTAAACCATTATTGATAATTAACTTGCTATACCTCATTTATATAACCTTTCTGAAACTGTCTGTTGTGTTTGTAGAAGAGATCCCAGAACGCCATTCTACCATTAAAGGCTCTTGTTTTCAGGTTGAGATCTTCACTAATATCATAATAATATAATCTGTTTTGTGTAACTGGAATCCATTTAACTGGTAGAAGATCAGATATAGTTGGTGTAGGGTCGCTGCAATAAAAAAATATATTTATAAAAATAATAAATGGTCCCTTTAATCTTTTTATTTATTGTTTATAATTATTATTCCATAAAGATTGTATACATGTGTATAATGTTTGCCTTGATTATAGCTGTTCCTGTCTTTAGATCTTTGAACTTTGATGCTAAAAGTCGAGCGGGTGCGGTTTGATCATTAGATAGCACTATGACCTTTAGACGTTTACCCTCGACTTTTCTAGTCATGTATGTATGTATGTTATATGCTCATATAAATTGTTGTAAGTCTGGTTGTTTTAGTAATGGAGAATAATTAACTGGTATTTTCTAAATGGAATCCAAGGAATGTGAAACATTTATTCCAAGAACCCCATCTCCGAAACACCGGTGAAATCTTCATCGGCCTTACTGAGTGTTCATAATTAGACAAAAATAAAATGAAAGGAGACATAAATGTGATATATAAATTCCTATAGTACAGTTTGGTTGCTAAACACTGTGTGAAAATCGATTTAAGAAAAAGGTAATACTACTTGTAAATATTACATTACCTCATGTAAAGTCTATGGAATTTGCCTTTCTAAATCTGCTCAGTAGACTTTTTATAATGTCCTATGTAAAACAATTATTTATTTTATTATAGAGCAGTGCTGCCGATGTATGTTATTTATTTATAAAACCAAAAAAGAGCTGTACAAGCTATATATAACTTAAAGCTAGAGACAACCTGATTGATATTTCTAAAGAAATTGTTATTCTAATGGTTGCTTTAAAATATTGACAGACATATGATATATACAAGAAATAAAAATAAAAGTGACGCTAAAATTTCGTCTTCAAAAATTAAAAAATCTTTCATAGGTATACTTATCTATTGTAATGTTCCACAAGATATCTAACACGTTCCGTTTTTCAGTTCTAAATCTAAATTTAAAAATATATTAATAAATGAATCTTATTATAGCATTAGTTATTTTTTGGTTGATCGATTTGTATGGAACTAGGTTTGTTGTCTCATTTACACAATTGATATTATAATTTACATAACAAAAATTGTCAAATTTCATTTCAAAGAGCAACTGATGAATATTTGGCCGGATCTTTATAACAGATCAGCGATGATAGATCAATATTAAAATTATCGACAGTACAAAAGCGCATGTTAATATCAAATCGAATAAAGAGATTCTGTATTTGAATTTGAATGGTTTTGTATGTTATAAACTTTATCAGCAAGAACCATACAAAGTTTACAAAATAGCGCTGTCTAGTTTAATGAAAGGTATAATCATTACAATGAAGATGACATCAAGAGGTAAAAAAAAATGTAAACAACTTACCCAAATTTTGCAAAGTTAGTCCACAAGGTAGTCATGCGATCGACCATTTTTTGGTCTTGCTCTGTAGGTTCGCCCTTAAAATATACCGGCATGTCGAACAGATAACCCAGTTCATCAGAATGCGAAGCACCGTCTATAATAAAGTTTTTCATCACTGACAAATTTCTTTTTCCTCTATACAAGAATACATAAAAGTATATATTTTCTGCACCATTCAACATATTCTGGTACATTCTTCTGTAAATTGGATGTAGATATGTAAAGTCAGAGTCGAAATCTGCCAACGATTGCTTATGATCTTCGCCAATGTCTTCATCTCCAATGTAATATTGCCTAACAATGTTCACCATATCGTCTAAATGTTGTTCATCAAAATCAAAGTACTTTGCAAGTGCTTCTTCAAATACATTAAGATTCTCGAAGAATTTATCAGATTTATTTTCATAGTTTAAAATTAGCTCATTGCTGTTAAATCCAATTAAAATTGGTGTATCCTTGACTTTAGATAGATTCTTGTTAATGGTATAGTCAGAAACGAATGTCTCTATATTGTCAAAATTTCTTTCAACACAAGGTCTAAATGTATAGTCGATTTCTAACGATGCCCCTACAATTGTTTTTGGATCGACTTTAGATAGATAGTCCATTGCTTCAGAAACATCATCAGTGTTTAAACCGAGTTTTTCAGCAAGAAGAAACGGAGGTCGCGTATCAACTTCTCCTATTACAGGTGGACAAATAGAATTGCCACTCTGCATTATAACTTTATCAAACAGTTTCTCTTGATCGGATACCAGATGAAAATCAACAGATCTACCTCCAGCACTTTGACCGAAGAGTGTTACCTTATTAACATCCCCTCCGAATGCTGCTATGTTACTTTTAATCCACCTAAGTGCGATCAGTTGATCTTTCAGACCCTGATTTCCAGGAACTTCAGGTATGTCTAAACACATAAACCCATATGAACCAACTCGGTAGTTCACTGTAACAAGAATGACGTCATGTCTTACAATATATTTCGGACCGTAGAGATCTCTTCTAGCAAATCCACGGTAAAAACTTCCACCATAAAACCAAACCAATACCGGCACTGCGTTTCTTGAATGCGCTGAATTTGGTACATAGATATTTAGTTGAAGGCAGTCTATTGTTCCAATTATCGTGTTTGTGATTGAGTCTAATTGGGGACATATTTCCGAGTCACGAATAGCTTGAAATGTTCCATCAAATTTTTTAATAGGAATGGATAGCTGTAGACAATAATTTTAAATTTATTTCGAAAGCAAGTTGTTTTTTCTTTACTTTAATTAAAAAATGAGAATTAAATAAATCACAGATTGAAATAACAAAACATAAATTTGGACATGTAACAATGAAAACATACCCCAAACGGATTAGTATCGTTGACATTTGCATAGGGTATACCAAGGAACATTGAATAATCTCCATCAGTCGCTTGTAAACCTCTGATCAATCCGACACTTGTGACCACTAGAGGGTCAACTCTAGATATAGCGTTTACATTAAAATTAAATAATAATATAAAAACTAACAAAAGATTTGTTTTGAATTTAAAAAACATTTTACTGATATTTTTGAAACGTTTTTGCACTGTTTATTATTCCGTTCC
Source organism: Battus philenor (assembly GCF_028537555.1). Lineage (NCBI taxonomy): Eukaryota > Metazoa > Arthropoda > Insecta > Lepidoptera > Papilionidae > Battus > Battus philenor. The sequence goes on from NW_027181704.1 coordinate 1,696,223, forward strand.
AATGAATGTTACGATCGTATAAATACAACGAAGAGTTTTTTCAATGATAAGATAAGTGGGAATTCGTATCAATATTTTTTAACTGTAAATATTGCAATATTTGTGGTAAACCAAACTTTACATGTATTTTTGTACGTTTGTTTATCTCCGATAGGTAAAGGAGAGAACTTTTTTTTTAAAGTCAGAAAATCCGTTATTATTTTAAGGCTGCATCCATAACCATGATTTAGGTTGTAAAGAATAACAATACTATAATCGTGAGAAATTAAAAAAACTGTGATAATGTATAAGAGGAAAATAAAAATAAAATCTGCGATATTATAAATAGTAATTAGACCTAACTGCAGTTATTGAGGATGGATGGTAGGCTTAAAGAGCAGAAGAGAAAATTAGAATGAATTATGGAATGAAAGAGACGGAAAGATAGATATTGTGAGGAAAGGAAGAGGAGAATGAAAACAATAAAAGAAACAAAAAAAATTATAAAGAAAATAAAATCCCTGTTCCTATATAAATAGGGGTCAAATTCTAAATAATAAAAAAACCATGTTTTAGGAAAAGTCAATCTTTTTTTAAAAAAATTCTTGACATCTCTTCTGTAAAGAATGTAAAGTGGATTCAATTTGAATTTAATTAAAAATCTGTTTTATTAAGACAACCTTGTTTTCCAATTATACGTAATTTGTTTGTATAAAATTTCTTTACTTCTATGTTAATTAGCAATTTTTTTATTAAAATAAATCATTGAAAATCGTCAACAAAAAGTAATACAACTAAGAGAATACCTTGACTTTTATGTAGATGTTATTTGTATGAACAAAATTTCTTTAAAAAAACTAACATCTTTTTCAATTATAACATATTACATTTTGTAGATGATTTTTAGAGACTAAATTAAAAAAAATTCTAGTCTTAATGAGAATTTTTTTAAATTAGATTTATAAAATCATCAAAAGAATGTTTTTAATCTGTGTTTACAAAAATCCTTTACTTCTATGTTAACTAGAAAACTATTTTTATTAAAAATATTTAACATGATTAAAAACCACCATGTTTTTAATTATATGTTATTTTTTTGTTATCTTTGATTGATGTGCTTCTATTCAGTGAGCTAATATTTTTGTCGAATTTATAAAAAAGGACTATTTAATCAATACGAATTATTAAAACAAAAGATATAAAGAAACATAAAAACAAAATGTAGCTTAAACAAACTTTCATAACTGTTCATTTGGATCTATTGTCTGTCTATGTAGAACTTGTAACAAAAGGTTATAAATTTATAATTCCATCATACAAATGAAATTCCTCACTGTAACGTATTATTAATTTATATTAATATTCTTTGTTACAATTTTTTTCATTCTTTTTGTTACGTTCCATGAAACAGAATTATTTGTTCATTTAAATCTTTATTATCATTCATATTTATCATCATGACAGCCAAGAATATAACCATATATATATATATATATATATATATATATATATATATTGCTTAAGGAATAAGACATGTTTATTTTTATATAAGGTGAATTTCAAAGTGTAATAAAATTGTTTTCATTACTCCAGTCGATAACCCTAGGTACTTAAGCCTTATCGCACTATACTCAAAGAAAGAAGCAATATCTATCCGTGAATTGTATGCAAATATAAATAAAATATATTTTGATATACTTTATATCGCAGATAAATAAAGCCTACATTACTTTGAATAATGCTGAAAAAGGAAATGAACAAAAATATTTCAAGATAGTGTATTATAATATAGTATATTAACATATTATATATTTTATTATGCATGTTTATGCGTACATATGTATATATATTTACATAACTATATTTGTTTATATGTATGTGTGTATATTAATGTATGTATTTCTATGTCTCTCTCATCTCCATCCCAAGGTTGTCTGGTAGAGATCCTCTCGACAAGACCGCCTCTTGTACCTCTATGAATTATTTCTTTTGTTTTTACAATTATTATCTTTGGTGTCAAGAAAGTGTAAACAAATTAAATAAAATCAAAGAGAGAAAAACTAAAACGAAACAGAAAAGAATAAACATCCTCCTACAAGTAAAGAACACGAGAGAGTCGTGTTAAATGTAAGACTAAGTTAATGTGTTGAGATGTTTCTGAGTTTACATAAGGCTAAAAGCATTTGGTTTAAGGTATACTGAAGCTATTCGACTAACTCCGATGGCAAAGTGCATTCTCTAACTAGTTAATTGTGTTAACTAACAAACAGCGTTTGCGGCTTGCAGATGCATAGTATAGCATGATCTTTGTTTTCCATTCTATGTTGAAGCCGCTCTTAACGCTTGTGTTAATAATTACCGTCTTACTTTGATCAGGTATTCCTGTTCCTCACACATATCTAGTATTGTGTCTATTATTGTGATTGCCACAAGTAAATAGTAGTTTCTAAAAATAAATATAAAGATAAAATTCCTTTAAAAATATTTGAACTTTTTTACAGAAATCTTATTGATAGTCAACTTATTATTTTTTTAGTGATCAATTTCATTTTTGACTCTACTCTGCTTCGTATGGTGTAATGGTTGCGGAAAAGAATCAGGAAGAAACTTCACAAAAACTTATTTGAATATTTTAACATACATTTATACATATACACATTACACATATAGTATATCGTAAATGAAATAATAATAATCAAACGTGATAATTCCTAAGGATACTTATCATTTAAATATTCGTTTATTTAATAATAAACCTTTTACATCAATTTACTTTTGATATGTTTCGATGTCAAATGTAAAAAAGTAGGTGAATGTATATATCATTTGTCTAAAACAATTTAGGCTTGTACGAATCATCCTGTATATAGTGGCAACACTGAATATGTAACAATAATTATTTTTTTTTGTATTTCAATGCAAAGGACAAATACATATAACAAGTCTATAGGTACAGATAACCTTAATATTACACATTATCATATTTATATTTATTTAATCCATACCGTACACAAATTGACAGAAAAGAAGCTATACATTTATTCCTTTTTATATTTGAAACCTGTAACGAATCACTCTGTTTAACATTTCAAATGTCAAAGCATAGTTTACATATCATTAGACAAAATATGCGTAAGTAATGTCTATAATAACTTACCGTTTACTGTGATTGGAGGTTGGTATTCTAACAATGAAATTATTACGAAAACATAATACAAGTTATAAAAATTTGATTTATTTCGTGTATGTTTTATTAGATATAATAATTACAAAAAACCAATGCCAGAGCTATGTCCTTTTGTACGACTATCGATCTCAAAAGTCATCACCATCTAGCGCCATCTGTCGACGTCATTTTTAGGTGTTAACCGTCTTCAAAAAAATTCTTCGCAACACACTTGCCGTTAAAATTTTGTCCCAGATCCATCCCGACAGTGTATCCCAGCGGTAGAGAACTGAGACTTATGATCGTAGGTCACGGGTTTGATTCCCGGTATACAGTCTTATATATAATTCACACTTTGTGCATTAATTACTTGGAATTGCCACTGCACACAAGTGTTCAGGACTCGCCTCCACTTTATAGAAAAGGATGCAAGAGAGTCCGTCCTCAAATTCTTTAGGAAAGTTGCACAATACGTAATTAATAGAATTAAAACATAGTTAAACATAAAATATTGTAAGTCTTATTATATATTTAAGTAATCTTATTAAGATAGATTTATTGAAATTAATATAAAAAAATGTAAAAATCTGTGAAACAAATTTATGTACATGAGAAAAATAAATAAACTAAATAAAGCTGTGATACAGCCATAGAAAATACAACTGAAGTGTTTGAGGATGGATGAAAGGAATGGAATGATTGAGAAAGGAAGATGGAATTATGGAATGATAGAAGGAAGAAAAAAAGATATTGTGAACTATGGAAGATGAGGACGAAAATAAAAAATTCATGTGAAGAAATAAAAAACCCTGTTCCCAACAATATAGGGGTGGAAGGAGAGGTCCCAATAGCGGAGGACTCGTAAAAAAAAAAACAAGTGTTCTGGGTATGGGCAGTAGCGTCTTCTGTGTACAATAATACTACACCGCGATCACCAACCCGCCTTTCAAGCGTGGCGATAATGGTATATCTTTATCGTCATTATCTCTGGGGAGGCCTATACCTTGCAATGGTCATTTTTGGCCTCAAACTGCAACTACTTACCATAAAAAAGGCAGTATTGTAAAGAATGTTCTATTGTACTTTTACATTAATTTTTATGAAACTATTTAATTAAAATAATCTATTAAATTATCCCAGGGTGTACAATAAATAATATAAATTACAATAATATATAATATATTACATAAATTACCTTTAATACGCTTATTATCTCATACCTTTCGCCGTGGTCCAAGAAGTTTTTTATGAACATCTAACCTAAACGGGCAGTGGTAAAATAATTACAACAACATTTTTGCGAACTTCCTCACATATATTTTAAAATTTTCACGAAGAATGTTAAGAATAAACCTAATAAAGAATTAAATACCAGCATACAACCAAATCTATCTATCATTTTCATCTCTAGCCTATTAAGAGTTACTATTTTGTTGAGTTACATTTTTTTTACAATCAGTGTAGAAACTAAAAGCAGATTTGTTTAGTATCTTTTTTCTCGTTTAAAGCGATCCCCAGCAGAAGATATCAATCCTTTAACCATATGCGACCAAGTTTTTATATGTCCAGGCGTTTTAATCGTATATAGCTTAGCGTTTGCTAAGTTGTTAATTATTTTTTTAGTAATGTAAATTAAAGTATGTTTTAAGTACTTCTGTAGTGTTAATTTAATAGGATAAGGCTTTGCGCTTATAGGGATTTTCACTGTGTCGGAGTTAGTATCGCACAGTGCATCTAAACTCTATCAAGTTAATTGAGTTAAGTGAGTAAACGCGCCGGCGGTTTGGCTGCAGCGCGAACAACAAGAGCGCGCGATAGTTAAGTTTAAACTTAACCACCACATATGCTTTGTTACGTTTTATAACTATTTTTATGTATATAAATCTAATATATAAAATTCTCGTGTCACGGTGTTCAAACTTGAACTTCTCTGAAACGGCTTGACTGATTTTTACCAAATTTAATATGCGTATTCAGTAGGTCTGAGAATCGGCTACTATCTATTTTCTATACCCCTAAGTGATAAAGGTTGTTCACACTTAATTTTTTTTTTTAACGAAATTTTTTGTTTTATTTTTTAGCCAATACAAGAATACATACAACCATAAATTTTCACCCCTCTACGATCAACCCTTATTTTTTATTTGTAAATTAAAAAATCATTTTTTTTTGCAAAACAACGTTTGCGGGATCAGCTAGTATATATATATATATATATATATATATATATATATATATACACACATATATTAAACAGATAAATATATAGAGAAGTAGATGTCGTATCTATGTGAAATTCAAATACTTTAAATATTTATATTGTAATTTATGTTTCACTAATTTAATCATCTTCAACGTTATCATTTTAGGTCATGGACTCCATTGCATGGCATAAGCCACTCATCAGCGACTTGACAATATCATCAACTCGTGATTGCCACTAGAGAACCTTTCTGTACATACAGCCTTCGGTATTAGTAGTGATGTTCTTACTCCGTTCACTGCTAAAATTCATATTAAAAATAAATTGACGAAACTAGCTTAATATTCAATAAACGAATATTTTAACTATAATAATCTTTGACAGTGATGACACCTAATTAATTAGATTTCATTTAAGCTATATCTGATGAAATATATATGTAAAAACCTGTGTTGTTAAGCTGTTAAAATATGTATTCTTGTGGAGTTTCTTTCTACTTCTTCTTTACAACTATAGCACCTTGCGAAGCAGTGTAAAGTCAGAAGTAAAATATATTTTAGAAATGAATAGATAATAAGTTGTCGATCAATAAGAGTTCTCTTAAAAGTTCCAATGTTGTGAAATGAAAATTACTTTTTATGTTTTAAATTTTAGTTTCCAAATACATAATATACTTTCGAAGAATTGTTTTCTAGTAAGGCATTCAATAACATGATTGTACGCTTAGAGGGATCAATGCGATAACAATGCAATATAAGGAACAGCAAATGGATGCCACCTAAACACGGCTTGTCAAGTGGATGCCGTCCAACTCCGGCGCTGGTAACGAAAAGCATAAAACCATAAATTTTATAGGTAAGTTATAGATAAAATGTGTGATGAAAATAACCTCATTTTTTAAAATTAGAATAGAACAAAGAACTGATAATGTGTAAGGCTTATTAAAAAAACTTTCAACATAGCAAGTAATTCTAAAATTAGTTTGATAACATACTCAAATAGTGAGTGTGTACAGAAATTTATTAATAAAGCCATACGCGAGTGTCTCTCGAACAAGGCTGAGTGGCTGTGGATTGCAGGAACCCATTTGATGCAGCTGGGGAGTTGAATTTGTTTTCGATTGCTCTCGCCTAGTGCTGGAGTTGTTGTGAGTACACTGAAGCCAACCAAAGCATTTATGTGTTATTAAGTGGCTTAGTTTTCGAAGGGTGACATTGGATAAGCATATGTTACATATAAGTTGATAACTTTACATATATAGAATGATATATAGGAGGTCATAAATGTACATATTGACCGGATGTAATTTCGTTCCTGACGATCTATATATTATATACGTATGCAGTGGCGTAGCTAAGGTATTTGGGGGCCTGGGGCAGATTGGGGGCTTGGTCCCCCCCCCCCCCAAAGAGTTTAAATAATTTTAAAATTCAGAACAGAATGTAGGTAATATATATTTTTTTTTGGTTCAAAATAATAATAAATATATATAAAATAACATTAGATCTTGATAAAATTTATTGGAAAATTTAAAAACGAACATTCCTTGCTTTTTGGCCTGCAAAGTCATTAATCACATTTTCAAAATCAATAGTGTCGACTAGTTTGAAACACAGATATGTGTTTTTGTGATTTAGGGCCCTTTTAAAAACACTTTGTGTTTTGCGAATGAAAGGCACACTGTTTATATTATAATTTGTAACCGTTTACTTTTTTAATGTTCATATTATTTATCAACTTTTTTAGCACAAAAATAGTAAAATTCGATATTCTTTTTATGTTATTTATTTTAAATTATGGTTTTCATTTTTCTTTTAACATTTCATTATTCATCATTCAAAAAAAATTAAAAAAAAATATTTTCAACTTTGGTGCCCCCGCTGCTTGTGGTGCCTGGTGCGGCCGCCCCGCTCGCCACCCCCTAGCTACGCCACTGTACATATGTATGCATGTTTAAGTATGTATGTCTATGTATGTTTATGTTCATTTATTTATGAATATGTATTTTTTGTACACGTTAACTACCCATTATTAGTACTTTTACCTTTTCCATACTATGGTTGTCTGTAAGAGATTGCCTTGTGTGATAAGACCGCCCATTGTACTTTTTTGTATATTATTGTATAACTTATTAAATGTGTCTTAACGTGTTAAATAAAGATATTAAATTAAAAATAAAATAAATAGATATATTTTTAACGCTCCGAAATTGAAATTTTATATACTAGATGACAAAAGGTTGTTGATAACGATGGTGAATATATTATCGATTAGAAAAAAAAACTTGTTAAAAATGAAGTCGTATGAATTTAACTTAAGAAATCTAAATTACTTTCCGCTCTCCCCAGATCCACACCAATAATCTATGGTATCAAAAATATATATTAAAGTTTATTAATTTATTGTGGCAACATTACGTAATCATCAGCTTCACATAGAAAAGAGGAATTCCACTGAAATAAAATTGTTCATTTACATCAGTATAAATATGGACGAAGTTTAAGGTTAATATACACACTTACTGCACCTAGGAAGAATCCCACAAATATTTACTATCTATTCTATTTAATGGAATCAGGCGTTACCTTACGGAAGTCCATCCTAAGTAAGAAAAGAACCAATATTTAGCCACTTCCGCACATGCAGTGGTAGTCGTGCAACAAAGGGTACCGCTCGCCAGCCCGCTGATAAATGCGTATGCGGCAAACAATGCGAATCACACAACTGCCACCGCCAAATCACTCAACACGTGTTTCACCCCTCCACGGGGCATCTTCAGGAGTTATGTTACACCGATTAGTGTCAAAAAACCAAGTGTTACTATCTATTCGTCACACTTTGTACTGCCAGAATTGATTGACTCATCTCATTCTAATTTAATATAACATATTTAATAATAATCAATTTAAACCTGTGTTTACACTGATTGGAAAAAATATACAATCTTAAAAGTGTTTTCTGACAAGTCAGCTATATATTCACTTCTTTAAAACTTTTGCACCTGTAAATTGAAAAAAAGAAGTTCGAATAAATGGATTGAATATTTTCAAATGGCGACCACAAGATGGGGTAGATAGACCCCCTAGCCCCAAGTCGATGCGGACAGCGGAGGACTGATCATCGTTGTGATCTTTGCAAGAGGCCCATGTCTTGCAGTGGATGTCCATCAGCTAATATGATGATGATGATGTTCGGTGGATGCTGCAGCCATCACCCATGAATATTATTTATGTTTACTTCGTATTATAAGTTTACTATCAATAAGGATAATACTGGGAGACATTTAGGTATTAAATTATCGACATGTTTAGACCTAGATAGCTTATATCTCTGTGGCTGGCTAAGGTAGATAGCGCTTTGTATTTGACAGCGTGGTTTCTCTAGAATGTTCTGAGATATTTGGTAATAACATATTACTTGTTAAATGATTTCAGCCGTATGACGTTTACCGTTGTATTTCCAATAAGATATTTTGGAACAGTTCTGTGTTCTTTATTGAGAATGGTTAAACATATTATTCAACTTGCAAGGTGGAGCAACTTGCTTGTTACAACTCTGAGATTCAAGTACTTGAAAATAATTCCACCTCCTGGACCGTGAGTATCCAACGTAATCCTCGGTGGAAGCCGTCGTTTCTGCCGCCGCTCGACGTTACTTCTCCCGGAGTTCTTCGTCTCCTTGGTATCTTCTTTTCGGTTGGTCCTCTTGGTTGCATTGTGAGTGACTTGTTTAGGTAATCTCCCTGATTTTTCTGGGAAGCATCTTTTGATCCCTTTTGGGACCGGTGTCTTGGCTTATCAAGTGGCGTGGCTTAGGCTTTTTTAAGTTCGGGATCTTTTCTGCTATTTAGTTGGCTACTTCGGCCACCAGATGATTCGGATTGTGTACGGTATCTTGAAAGTATATCCTTGTTGCGTGTCTGAAATATTCCGTTATGATCGGGTGGTTTAGGTGGCTCTGGATGTCCAAGTTTTTCTGATAATGCTCCGCTCCATTTGCGTTCTTGAGAAAGTGTTTCTGAACCATTTGTAGGTGATTCAATATGCCCTTACTAACGTGGCCAAAGTTAAAGCTCGTGTAAGACAGAAAGAGGTATATATACATAGATGAGTGGGTTTGATGTACTTAATGTGATCGCGGCGAGCACACTGCATACAATGTCTCCCAATGACCTTAATAAAGACATCTCTTCACCTCGTGGGTGGATGTCCCACGTTCCTATTATGGATTCGTGTCAACTTTAAAAACATAAGAGGCCATGTGTTCTGCGTGTTATGTGACCCAGCCATTTTCAAATCAACTTGCCAATTCCATGCTATTAGATCTTCATCTTAAGGCATTAGGGATATTGGACGAGAAGATATATATATATATATATATATATATATATATATATATATATATATATATATATATATATATGTGTGTATGTATTTATATTTATTTATAACTTCGATGTAAAGGCTTACTTAGATCTCGTGAAGGCGTTTGGTACAAAGGTCACGTCATTGACATAAAAATGTTATTCGGTATTTTTGATGTTATGTTTTACTACCAGAATCTGTTACACCTTAATTATTTAAAGTGTTATTAAGTTAATGTAAGATAGCTATATATATATACATATATATATATACACACACATATATGTATATATATATATTTGCACATATATATATATGTATATATATATGACTCTTGCCTTAATCACAAGCAATATCGGAGTCGGACGATTGCGTCTTATTAGTACCGCTGTTCATATTGTTCACGTCAAACAGTTTATCCGTCTATCTTTATCTATATCGTATATTTTCGATAGCTCACCTGTTTCTTACTTAGCTATAGTTAGTGCGATCGTAAGTCTTGGGTATCGATCCGAGATATAATCTTATATAATTCACCGGATTGCCACTGCTCTCAAATGAGTTTCTAAAGGATTGGCAGCAGCTTCCTCTGCGTACCCTAATACCACACTGCGATCGCCAACCAGCCTGCCAAATGTGGCGATCATGTTATATCCCCTCATAGGTATCTTTCATATCATAGGGAGGCGTATGCCTTGCAGTGTGCGCCTTAAATGATATGTATTCGAATTTTGAAAATACTATTACCATACATTCATTGAAATAGTAACGAAATACTTTCACCATTTTATAGCTTTTGCATGTACAATCAATCAATTTGACGGAAAAAAATTTGCTATATTTTGGACACAATAAAATGATTTAAAAAGTTTTTAAATAATAAAACAGAGTGGTGACCTAACTCCGTTATCTTTGGGTGAACTCTATCTCTTGTAGTCGGAGTCTAAGGCTTAAAGCGACGAACATCAACATGGTTATGTTAATAACAAAATTCGCTCATATCGACTCTACTCCGTTAATAGAAGTAAACCACTTATGTATTTTTAAAACTATCTACATACTTCATGTTTTTTAAGATATGTTCATAAGTTCATTGCTTTAATAATCAACCGTAAAGGCTATGAGGCGATAATTCCACAAGAACGCTCGGAGGGATTTACACTGTATCAGATAGCACGGTATCGCGTAGTGCGTTCTAAACTCTATTAAGTTAATTAAGTTAGAACTTATGTAAAGCAAGCGGGGTCGGCTGCAGCGAAGTGGCAAGTTCGATACCTCCGTGCAAATTCGTGTTACTATCGTGTCGTTTTATTACTTAACATTAATATAAACTTGTGCATTTATGAGGCGCTCGTTGGCAAAGTCTTTCAACCAGGGAGAGGACTTTTCAGTCGATCTATCTACGAGAACCTTAAGAGCACCGCCTTTTGGGGTCTGTGGTAATCGTGTTACTGTCCGACATCTAACGGAGTTGCCGTGAAGCGAGGTCAAATGAAGAGCACAGGCAACGAGCTGTTCGATGACGTCGATAAGAAAGGCCCCTGAAGGAAGGTGCCTTTCTTACTTTTCCAGTCTTGGGTATACAGGGATATAATAGAAATAATAATTTCTTCACAGAATTTTATTAGTAATATGTAATATTTTATTAGTAATAAGTAGTAATTATTCTATTTCTTCTATTAGTAATAATATGATTTATCCATAATTTATTTCTTACCTCTGTACATCATGAATAAAATAACCCGATTTAAATTTTGTAACCCTATCATTCAATCTAATAATAAAAGGGTTACACACGCGGCCTGATGTCCGGAATAAAAAAGTCGACTTTTTTTTACCACTTTGACATTCAGACCTAAATAAGAATATATAAGATAAAAGAAACTTAAAATGAAATTGTTTTATGGTTTAAGTCGTAATAGAAACCAAAACAGGGTATACTGCACCTTATATCAGTCGCCATCTATGTTTCTTTATGCCGCAGATGTGTACTTAATATTCCTGTAGAATCCAGCATTTGAAAATTCGGAGAAGGAGTAGGAGATTGCAGTGCTCTTATCATTGGCCTTCTATAACTCCTGATGGGTTTCTATAAGGTGTAGATTGACAGACTCGCTGCCCCGCGAACCTGCTGCATATTATCGGTAGCTATTTTAGCGACTGCAAGGTATCCATACAGTATACGGAGGCAGAATGAGTCAGAAAGACCACAGAGGAAAGATAGTTAAAAAATATAAACACTAAAAAAATTTGAACAGATATTGTAACATCAACATCACAAAGCAGGGGGAACAAGACGCCATTAAAAACCGAGGCCTAAAAAAAACCAAACCAGGACATCATGAAGGTTGTGTGCAGAACTATACCAGCGCTGATCAAGACAGAAAAAAGCGGAAGGTGATGTATGCCTTGTAGTGTACATTTATTAGCTGATATGATGATGGTGGGATGAAATTTATGTGATCGAATTTGTTAAAGATCAACAATCCGAATCCGATTCTAATTGTCAGTTATGTTTTCTTATCTATTAATTAAATGTAACCCTCCTCCATCTCTTTCTCTTTTTAGCAACTTTTCTCTTAGCTAGTAAGGGTCCAGTCACTTCCTACTACTTTTATTATGTTACCTTCTTTCTCATGGCCTTTTCTTGTCAGATTTATTCTCTATTTAGTAATCAATGTTGGTTGTCTCTATTGAGCCAACAAATATTGGTTGACAAGTTGATGAAGAGTTCTTATCACCTGCTTTATACCAAAGGTTTTTCGAGCAAATATAAATGAAAATTTAAATCGATAACAGTATTCAGAAGCTAAATGTTTTAATACCGAACAATTTAACAACAATGCAAAAATGAAATCCGTTTTTGAATTGTACATCCAATACGCCACGTCGTGCGGGTTTAATTGCATCTCTTGCGAAAAATGATTGCATCGGAAATCGTTTCGCTTTTTATAAAACAAAAAGTACTTTGCTATTTTGCAATAAACATTATTCTAGTTTTTCAATACTTATTTGTATAAAAAATACCTTAATGTTTGTATACGAAGGTCTTTGACCTATGTGTTATCGGTGATCACACGTATATCAATGACGTGGTCACTTACGACAATCCTCATGAAAGCAATGAAGAAGGCTATGCTCGGAGTTTTGCTTATCCGTAAAAAAAACAAGATAACCGACGTAGCCAGAAGCTCGTCTGAAATATCGTGGAAAGAGCACATCGCTCGTGTAAGCGATGTTTGTAAGGTTCTCAAGCTGTGTTTACGTGCCGGTTGACGCGACGTTGATATAGCCTCCACTAGGTGGATCGACAACATAGTTACGGTCACGGGAAGTAGCTGAATGAGGGCGGCGGAAGATCAGTCATCGTGACGATCTCTGGGGAGGCATAGTAGATAACAGAGGATATTTTGAAATGAAAATAACGAAGACGAGGATGAATCGTAAAATTAGGAAGACAAATAGATGGTGGACAACTAAAAGTAGAAAAAAAATGTATTTGTTCATTGCTTTAAATTACGATAAAAAACTCTCTTTAGTTCACGATTTATTGGTTTATAAATCAAGTGGCACAATTTGTAATACGAAACAAAAGTTTATAATTAATTTTTGCAAGGACAATAAAGCCTTAGAATCGCTAGTAATGGACGCCTGTTTGACGTAATTCTCATTTGTTTGCACCTGGTCACCTCCCGGGGCTGTTCTCCGAGGAGCTTTAGCGGATACTTACACAAATTAATTACTTGGAAAGTTTCAGGAAGTATATCCTGTGCTTAAAAATTAAAACTTGCTTATAGAGTTGTTGTTTATTTATTTTCTAAAGCTCTTTTCAAAAGTTTATTACATTTTGTTATGTAATTACGTTTTTCTTCATTGATAAATATTAATTTTCCTTTGGCATTTATATGCATTTAGTTTAAGCAAATTTGTACTATATTTATTTATTTACGTACACTAGTACATAACTTAAAAATATATTTAAAGCCACCATATTAATGATTCTGTAATATGTTTGTTTATATGTGATACAACATTAAAAGTTTAATATGTACAACATTTTACAAATGGACGTGACCACGAGGTACTAAAGCGAGAGGCAGACCTAATGCCAGATGGTCTGACGAGATCATGGCTGGCATGTCACGGGTGCTTCCAAGTTGCCAAAGATAGAGTAAAATGGAAAGCTTTGAAGGAAGCTTTTATCCTGAGGGCGTCCATACAAAATTAACACAAAATCATCAAACTATTATTTAAAATTACTAGTTTTTAAGTCATTTGGAAATCATGTGGAGTAAAATAAAGCTTTTTATTTAATTATTATCATTATTTATATACAACATTGTAGAGAGAAAGATCAGAATAAATCAAAATAAAATTGAAAAGAAAAGTGATCGCACATAAAAGTAAATAACTGGCTCAATATTTGCAAGAACGGTCATCGTCGCGATATTTTTGGAAAAGCCTATGCCTTGTAGAGAGCATCTATCGGGTGAAAAGAAGTATATATTAGCACTGCCTGAAGGGCCGGGCCTGTCACATTCAAATATAAAAATAAATACGTCAGGGTGATCAGTTTATACAGGATGATAACAAATAGATGTCAAAGGTTTAAAGTTTTTCTTAACAACTTTAAGGCTTTTGCACTTATAACCGATCATTTCATATAAACTTGTAGCGAAATAATCACAGTTGTCAAAATGCTTTCGCTTATCTGTCAATCCATCGGTCTACGCATGCGCAAAAACAAAGGACGCGCGGCGTATGATTTGAATTGGTTGTCAAAACCGCGTATCACACCGAAAAATATTATGAAATATAATAATAGCGAACAGCGTCAAGTGACATATGCGTTGTTGTTTGTGAATTTGTATTAAATCCTTAGTGCTGTAATAGAATATGGAATTAAAGACTATCTTATATCAATTTTGAATCAATGTTTAATATTTCCAAATGAGTGGTGAAAGTTTTATGTAAAAATTATTTCATTCGCATGACAAATAATTTATTACGGCGTTGGTGTATCTGAAGTTGTAGGCGGATGACTTTGAAAATAAACTGTGTCTATCTTTCATCCAAGTGTTTTAATTTTTGTGCTCCAGCTCATTAGGTGTTGTCTCTAACATTGCCTACCTAACCTGTTTAACTCCACCCACACACTCACACTTTTCCGATATATACGAATAAATAAAATTTGAGTGTCTGTTGGTAATATTTAAATAACTGCATTTTACTACAGGCATTTGAATATATATAATATATCAAATACATTTTTTTTAAATTCTGACAGCTTGTTTGTTCCTGTTAAACTCTGTCCGATTCCGATCGTTGAAACCAAATGTTAATCGTGCAAGGCTGTTACAACTTCGTCGAATTCAGGGTTTTCGGGTAGAAGACCCTTACCAACAAACATATTCCCTACTAAAAACTACTTACGATGGGCCCTCTTGCTTGGGCGTGTCGAGTCACTTTCTGCGAGACGTTTTTCGCCCCTCCTACTGGTTTTTTTTTTGGGGGGTCGTCTTTTGAACCCAGGATCGGTGCATCTTTGTCCAGTAATGCGTGGTCTAATCTCTGAAATATGTAGATCAATTTTTACGGAACTTATACTGGCAGGTAGTTGATGTAATAAGGAATAACTTAGGCTATTTATTTATTTACTTTATTGGAGATAGACAGTAACAAAAGGCAGTAAGAAAGTACAAACTTAGAAGCTTAGAAATATAAAATTAGTTACAGTTGTTACCTTATAACTATCTCACTGAGAACATATAATGATTTATAGTCAAACATTGAAAAATCAAATAAAAACATTTCTAAACAGGGATCAAAGACTATGGTTTATATATTTATATTATAGTTTGAATTGCATTGTATGTACTCAATAATTTCGAAACGAACAATAATAACGAAAATGTTTTTTTAAAAGATACGAGAGAGTACGAGAATATATCAATATCACTAACATATGAATTGTGGAGGTCACACTTTTTGTATAAGAGTGCACGTTTACCGATATTTGTCCTAGCCGTTGATAAAAAAAGCTACTTTAATTTTAGAAAAATTCTAAAACGAAAAAAAAAATTGTTAAGTTCCACGCGGAAGAAATCGAGGGCATAGTTAAAAAATAAATTTAGTTTCTCAATACGAATAACTCGCACACGAATAGAATAAAAGTTTTCAAATGAAACGATAATAAAGTTTCAAAACACTTTTACACTATCAGTTCGTTTTTAAAGGCGATATCAAAATTCAGTAGATGTATAGCAGATATTTCTGAACGATTTACATAAGTTTGACTTAACTTAAGATAAAATACACACTCGACCTGAGTAAGGTTAGACATGTTTAAGTACTTCAAAGCGGTTGGCTTTCGAGAGATAGTGGTATGAAACTTAAAGCGAAATTCTAGCTTTTTATTTATACGATTTTTATGGATACTCATAATATTAGATGACGATTTTAAAGACTATATTTGCTGCAACATCATAATGTATAGGTTGAATTATATTATAAAAGCGAGATAGAAAGGGAATAGTATAAAAATTTAAGGTGAAAGCGCGCATGGAAGGCTATATACCATAATCGCCTCGCTTGAAAGGCAGATTGGCGATCGCAGTGTACTATTATGATATGCAGAAGCTACTTCTGCCTATTCTTTAAAAACTTATATAAAATAGGAATCTAATCCCAACTTACGATCGTCTACGTCCACCACTGGGCTACCACAGTTCAACAAGCGTACTACAATCGCAAGTAACTTAAACTTAGAATTAACTTATTCAACAATTCAAGACGTTTTAAAGCACTTATTAAAACATGAAGTCATTTATATAATAACATATTTTCAGACGATGGATGTTCACTGAACGGAATAGGCCTCCATGAAAGGTTACATGACAGCGACTTTTTATAACCTTAGCTATGTCCATCATGCAAGACGAAGGGTAGAGAGAATGCTTCCTCAGCTAATGCAGGAGAAACACACTCGCTCGCAGGTAGTCGACGCGGACGGACGTGCGCTCCCATAGTGCAGTCCCCGGCAGCCCATGCTGCCCGCCAAAGTTACCGACGAGTAGTTGTGTGTGATTCAGTGTTCGACGCGACAGCCCGCCGGGCGGTCGTGTCTAGTGCAAGTGCGCGCAGCCGACGGTGCGCTCAGAGCGCCCGAGTGTGTGAGTGTGCACGTGCCACGCTGAGGTGGAAAACGCCGCTGGGTTCCAGTGGGGTAAGTACACCAATTATTTCGTCTCCCTTGGGAGACCAATTCGACGCCCTTACCTCCCGTTGGTGGCTGCCGCGCAAGCGAGCAGGCTACCGAGGGAGGAAAGACTCTCTCTCCCTGCCGCTAGGCGGGGAGTAACTGACGCGACCACCGAAACAGCATCACGATGGAGGAACTAGGGAGGCACCTAGTCCTCTTCCTCCAAGAATCCCACCCCAAGCTATGGGAAGGCTTCATAGCGAAGCATAAACGCTTCCTCGGAAGCGAAACCGACGACGGCACAGCAGTGCCGGAAAAAAACCCAAAGGCCGCACACAGGCCAGAGACCCGTCCGACCCCACAGGGCCGGCCCTCCACCTCCTACGGGAGGTCCAAAACGACCTCAGAGTCAGAGTCCAGTGGCTCCGACATGGAGGTCGAACACGTGAACTCGACAGGTGACGAGGGCTTCACCCTCGTCACTAAAAAGCGCAAACGTGCGCTCAAAAAAAGCGAAACCGAGGACACCTCGGTCCTTCCATCCCCAGGCGCGTCGCCGCCTAAGAAAGTGGCCCAGACCTCCCAGAGGATAAGCAACTGAGGGTTGTCATTAGAGGCATCCCCTTAGAAGTCGACGCGGGTCTTGCTTTTGAAGACCTGAAAGCTCAAGGCATTCCAGTCAGGAGTGTCTATAGAATGTCCAATTCAAGGACAAGGGAACCCATCCCACTACTCATGGTGACGATAGAGCTCTCCCCGGAGGGCAAAAAAGTGTACAACGTGAAAACGTTGTGCAAGTTAAGCGGGATTAGGGTAGAGGCCCCGCACAGGAAGGGCCAAATAGGGCAGTGCCACAACTGCCAACTGTACGGCCATTCGGCGCGTAATTGCTACGCGCGCCCCCAATGCGTCAAATGCGACGGGGACCACAGCACAATTAAGTGCGACCGACAGGCCAACTCGGCCGACCCACCCACATGCTGCCTGTGCAAGGCCGAGGGGCATCCTGCGAACTACCGCGGGTGCTCCAAAGCCCCACGCAGGCACCGCGGGGGAGCTAAGCGCAACCAGCGCTATCAGCACCGCCCCCGCCAGGAAACGCGCGGCACCACAACCGCCACCCAGCCGCCGCCGGCGCCCTGGCGCCCGGCTCCGGCACCAAGGGTCTCGGCATGGGCTAAGCCCCTGCCGGGAACGCAGCCAGCTCGAGCTGCGGCGGCCGCAAGGCCGCAACCACCAGCTCCAGCAGCCAAGAAACCAGGTAAGACCGACCTAGGCGCGGGACTGGAATCCTTAACGGGATTCCTGGACTGCATAGACATAGATAGCGTATTAGCGCTCTCGAACGACCTCCACGCCGCCAGCGGGTGGAAAGAAAGAATGGAGGTGGTGGTCAAACACGCCGCAACCATCAGGGCTCTGAAAGCAGAGCACTAAATCTGTTACTAACCACTATGGATAGTACAACCAAAACAAGGACCAAACCAAAAACACTAACTGTCGCGTACTTTAACGCGGACGGACTCCAGTCACAGAGGGACGAGATCGGCTTGTTTCTCAGGGAACATGATGTAGACATCATGCTCATACAGGAAACTTTCCTAAAACCCGCAACGCGCGATCCAAAAATAGCAAACTACGACATAGCTAGGCAAGACAGGCTGACCGGACCAAAGGGCGGCACCCTGATCTATTACAAGAGGAAGCTTCACTGTGTGCCTATCACACCCCCTCCTCTAGTTAATTTAGAAGCCACCATCTGCAAAGTGGCATTGACGGGCCATCAGCCCCTAGTAATAGTTTCTGCATACCAACCGTGCGGAAAAACAATGTTAGAATCGGACCTAGAATCCATCATGAATCTGGGTCCAGCAGTGCTTCTGGCAGGTGATCTCAACAGTAAACACACCTCCTGGAACACGTCAAGTTCAAATCAAAACGGTAAGGTGCTCTTCAGCCTAGCGGAGACACTAAACTTTGACATAGCCGCTCCGAATAAGCCGACGAGGTACGCGCATAATACCACTCATCGGCCGTCCATTATAGATATAGCGCTGCTTAAAAATATAACACTAGAAGTAGCAGCTATGAAGGTGGTCCAAGATCTTACATCGGACCACCGACCAGTCATTATGAAACTGGGCCAGTCCGGCGGTGAGGTCCCTCTGACCAAAACCGTCGTCAACTGGCGTAGCCTCGGGATCAAACTCGAGGCCACGAACTCCCAGCATCTGGACGAGATCCCAGACACAATTGACACGCCCGACACAGCATGCCGAGCGATCAAATCTTTAACAGCCCATCTCTCATCGGCAATCGAAGAAGCCACAAGGGAGATACCCGAGTCGGAACACCGACTCGGGGCTCTCCCAGGCTCCATTCGAGGACTGATCAGAGAAAAGAATGCCGTTATGAGGCGACATGACAGACACCCCTCCGGGGAGAACAAACAGAGATTGCGCCGCCTACAAAGGCTAGTGAAAGCGCGCGTCTCAGACTATAGACAGGACAAGTGGGATGCGCTACTTCGAGACCTCAAACCGTCAAAAAACGCCTTCTGGCGGTTGGCTCGAAGCCTGAAGACCAACAACTGCGCAGCCATCCCTCCCTTAGTTAGGACAAACAACGCCGATCCCGCCTTCGATGATCTGGAGAAGGCCGAATGTTTAGCCGACAGCCTAGAGAACCAGTGTACTCCATCTACACACTACACAGACCCTATGCACTTACATCTGGTCAACACAGAAGTAAGTAGGAGAACCGCCCTCCCCCCGGAGGGCGAAGAATTACCAAAGGTAACGGAGGTAGAAATCGCTGAGATCATCGACGGTCTCAAACCTAATAAGGCACCCGGGCCGGACGGCATCACCAACAAGGTGCTCCGAGCCTTGCCCGGGCAGCTACTAACTCTGCTTGCAGGTATATTCAACGTCCTGCTGGCCAACTGCACCTTCCCTGACGAGTGGAAGGAAGCGGTGGTCATCGGCATCCACAAGCCGGCCAAGCCCAGGGAGCTGCCAAGCAGCTATCGCCCCATCAGCCTCCTCTGCACCATGGGAAAAGAGTACGAGAGAATCATCCTGTCAAGATTGAAGAACTTCGCATTCGGCCAAAACCTCATCCCGGACGAACAGTTCGGGCTCAGGCCGAAGCACTCATGTGTACATCAAGTGCACAGACTGACAGAACACATACTGTCAGTTCAAGCAAGATCCAAGAAGAAACCCGTCCTCACCGGCGCACTTTTCTTCGATGTCGAAAAAGCGTTCGACAAAGTTTGGCACGAGGGCTTAATATATAAGCTCTATCAACTCAAGGTGCCCGACAGGCTTGTGCTCACCATACAAGCCTTCTTGAAGAACCGCACGTTCAGATATCGTGTGGAAGGCGCCCGGTCCTCCAGACGACCGCTCCTGGCAGGAGTACCACAAGGCTCCTGCCTCTCACCGCTCTTATTCTCGCTGTACACCAGCGGTATACCGAAAGACCCCCAAGTCGGACTAGCCATGTTTGCGGATGACACGGCCCTGTTCTACACAGACATGCACCAGGGCCGAATCACGATTAGACTCCAGACCGCCGCCAACCGCCTAGGCGAATAGTTCCGGAAGTGGAGGATAGACATCAACCCGGACAAGAGCGAAGCCGTTCTCTTCGGCCAGAAGTTCGGAAGGAAGCAAATGCCCCGACTCAAGCCAATACCCGAGAAAAGGAAACTCGGGAATATCACTCTCTTCGACCGATCAATCCCATGGAAGGCATCGGTCAAATATCTAGGAGTCACCCTGGACTCCCGCCAAAACTTCTCACCTCACATCAAAACCGTGAGGAACAAAGCCGCCTTTGTATTGGGTAAACTCCACCCTCTACTCTGTGCCTCCAGCAAACTAGCGCTGAGGCACAAAATCCACATCTACAAGGCTTGCGTACGACCCATAATGTCGTACGCGAGCGTAGTCTTCGCTCACGTCAGTGAGTCAAAATTGAATCACCTGCAAGTGATCCAAAACCGCTTCATCCGGAAAGCAACCGGAGCGGAGCCCTACCAGAGGAACGTCGATCTTCATAGCGACCTGAACCTCCCAACCATTCAAGAATTCTTCGGAGAGGCGTCAAGGAGATACTTCCAGGACGCCGTGCATCATCCGAACAGTCTGGTGGCCCAAGCGGCCGACTACGAACCAGACACCAACGCAACCACAGCAAAGCGTAGGCCTCGCCACGCAATACCGGACGAGGACGCTCCGCCCCCGAAAGGTATTAAAAAACGCCCCCCGAAAACACCAAGGGGGGCCCCCACCAAAAAGGCCACTCTCAAAGTGGCCAAGACACGCCCAACCAAGAGGGAAGACCCGCGAGCCCTGTATCCGACGAAGCTGTGAAAGCCCGCAAGGCTAACAGCAAAAACATCAACAAGAAAACTGACGCTAATGCAGGAAGGTGGTAATAAATGCAATAGGTAAAAATAAAACAAACACTAAAATATAGAAATATAAGGAATATAGTAGTACCAAAAATAGTGCAATAAATAGTATAATATAAGATGATAATTACAAAGAAAATACGTGTTAAATATTTGAACAATAAATAATGTTGCAAAATAAAATAGTAAGGAAACCTAGAATGTAGTGGTTGAGGATGGATGTATGGCTAATGGAATGAAAGAGAAAGACTGGGAAAATTGTAGAATGAAAGAAACAGTACGACAGATAAGAAGAATGATAATAATAAAAAATATGAATAAATTACTAGAATTAAAAAGTCCCTGTCCCACACGAGATAGGGGAACGAGAGGTCCCCAACAGCGGGTACCATTTAAAAAAAAAAACCTTAGCTATGTCGTCATTTCATATAGTGAGGGGCGTTCCCACGCCGCATCTACGGGTTCATAGTCGCCACCCGAGAATCATTCAGCTCCAACTGCCTTCAGTTGTACGAACGATGTACCCATCTACTGCTACTTTAGACAAGCAATTCTTCAAGCTACGACGGTGATCTTGATTCGTTTACTAATCTCCTCATGCCTGATTCAATCTCCCTAAGAAAAACAAATATATTCAGAGATAATTATTTTTCTAATACATCGAACTGTTACAAAATGATTTTATTTATGTATGTTGATAATAGAATAGTTGTAACATATGTACAATAGAACATTGTTTTTCTATTGTACAATGTTCAATTGTTAGAAAAAAGAACCAATCATATTCTAGACTAGCTTTGCCCGCGACTTCATTCGCGTGGAAAACAAAAATAATATTTAACCTTTTTTTGTTGTTTAAGAATTTCTTAAATTAAAGTAACGTTTATTACTCCTTATTACATCGGCTACCAGGCAGTATAAGTCCCGTCAGAATCAGACCAGCCATTTCATAGATTAGCCGAAACAAACTGTCTGTCCAGAAAGATAAAAATTTTATATATTCATGGGCTGTGGTACTCCAGCGGTTAGTACTGAGACTTGCTATCGCAGATCGTTTGTTCGATTCCCAGGATACAATCTAATATAATTACCAATTTTTGTATTTATTTTATAATTTATTATTATATACGAGTGCCACTGGTCATAAAAAAAGTTTCTAGATGATGAGCTGCAGCGTTTTGTGCGTACCATAATAACATACTGCGATCGCCAACCCCCCTCCAAGCGTGGCTATTATGGTATATCCTTCCCCCCATAGATATCTTTAGGGGGGGCCTATACTTTGCAGTGGGCGTGTATAGGCCGAAACGAAGATATATTCATATATATGTAGTAAAAGCGATTATTTTAATATTACAAAGAGACATGCCAATTTATTTATTTGTATATAATAAATCACGCATTGTATAGATTAGTATTGACTTTACATTTTATCATTTTCTAATATTCTATACAAAACGCTTATATGGAGAGAGCTATTGTATTTACAGTACAGAAATTCCTAAAGGCGAAATTGAGTTCTAAATAGCAATCAGCGAGACCGCTAGACCTCGCTTTCTGATATTTAACATGCTAATTACAAAGCATTTAGCAAATAGCTGACATATTAATATGCTATTACAGCTATAACATTGATGTAAGCAAGCAAGGATCGTTATTAAATATAAATAAGTGTTTTCGTGTCATTTTTAAATTTGCGTTTCGAGATTTTTGAATTCGAAAGTTCTTTCCTTACTATGTCAACACTCATGCCAAAGTTACACAAATATGTACTTGATTGACGACTACTCACCTAGCCTTTTACTGGACTAAAAATATTTTTTTGCTTAAAATACTTTTCAGTTTTCACATCAAATATTTTACTTTTATATACACTTCTATACTTTCTTTTGGACATGAACATCTGTAAATTCGATTGATCTCTCGTTATACGAACTTTATAGATATGTAATTTATATACTGTGTAACACTTATAATTATTATCATATGTATTATGTGTATTGATATATATATATATCAACACACATAATAAAATAAAAAATAAGGGTTCATCGTAGAGGGGTGAAAATTTAGGGTTGTATGTATTTTGGTATGCTGTATCATAATAAAATAAAAACCAAAAAATTTGTTTAAAAAAAATTAGGGTTGGACCACCCTTATCACTTAGGAGTATGGAAAATAGATAGTAGCCGATTCTCATACCTACTGTATACGCATATAAAATTTGGTAAAAATCGGTCGAGCCATTTCAGAGGAGTTCAAGTTCGAACACCGTGACACGAGAATTTTTTATATTAGATATATATATATAT
The DNA here is from genome assembly GCF_028537555.1 of Battus philenor. NCBI lineage: Eukaryota > Metazoa > Arthropoda > Insecta > Lepidoptera > Papilionidae > Battus > Battus philenor. The sequence goes on from NW_027181704.1 coordinate 1,719,871, forward strand.
ATATATATATATATATATATATATATATATATATATGTTAGTTGAAGTTTGACTCCTAATTTTATTCTTCTATGAAACCATTCTGTACCCTCGCCTTCGCTCGATACGTTCATTAATATATGCAAACAACTTACACGTGGCGATGTTGGCGTTTGAAGATTAAAACCATCCTATATTTGCTTTCTAGAATGATCTATCGTAATATTTCTATTATTCTTGTGCTAGATATATATTTAAATAATTATATTTTATTTTAAGATAACACGAAGCATATTCTGTGCAACTGTTTATAATCACTCAACACGTGTTTCACCCCTCCACGGGGGATTTTCAGGCACTTTTGGCACTAATCGGTGTAACATAACTCCTGAAGATGCCCCGTGGAGGGGTGAAACATGTGTTGAGTGATTTGGCGGTGGCGGTTGTGTGATTCGCATTGTTTGCCGCATACGCATTTATCAGCGGGCTGGCGGGCAGTGCATTTTATTGCATGACTACCACTGCATGTGCGGTAGTGGCTAAATATTGGACATGTTTTATTATTAAGAAGCCTTCGGTCATTAGGGTCGAATTTGCTGGTGCCTCGCACTAGCTCGGCGCTCCCCGTCTCAACCACTTCTTCCACAACCTGCGGTGCAATCAGACCAGGCCTTCCGCCCACTACCATTTATTTTTTTAAATAAACTCCTTTTTTTCCTGAGTTTGCTGTTATACTGACAGACCAACATAATATTTATAAAACAAAGAAATGAATGGAGTGGTATACAACATTAAATAAAAATTACATAAAATAAAATTCGACTCTATTACATTGCCTAACCGTAACATTTAACTTAAATGTAACAAATATTTAAACATGACCTCCTTGGCAACGGAACGCCTGTACCAAATTAAGTACGCAGTATTTACTAAGTAATCACCCATTAGCCGGTAATTAAATGACCACTTGTCAAGCGATACCGACTCTAATCGTCCCCGTAACGAGATCTCTGCGACGGCAATGAACAAGCATAAACCTGATTAAGCTAACAATTGTTATAGTACAGCGTTTGTTATGGGATTACAAGGGGAGAAGGTGGTGTTAATAAAATCAAATTAACCTAACGCGAGCACTGTCTTTGTGTAGGGGGATGAATCTACATCGGTGCTTCAATATGATTTTAATCGCAATATCACAAGCTATGCTTCGTTGCTTGCGTGTACATTATGATACTATGTTGTATATATTTAACTGATAACTAAGGATCATAATATTTATTCTTCTTCACGTTCTTTATTGATTAATAATATAAGTTTAATTATTAAATAGTATAGTCAATTGATAATTTAATTGTTCCATCGCTAAGCGAATAAGTATTTTTTTGACGTTCTTATAAATCCTTTTCGTCTTTATATCACTCTCTTTCTCTCTCTCTGCCTTTTTTATTACACAACACAAGGTGGACAGGCAATCTTCTCGTAGGAAAAAGATGGATATAGACTTCCAACCAATGTTGTTAAGAGAAAGAAGCGGGTTGTATAAATAAATAAAAAGCATAGAGAAACGAATTGCATTTCAAAAAAATTGTAAAAGAGCACTTTCTGCCTCCAAAATAGTATATTGTGTAGAATTTGTTATTTATTCTTATTAATGTAAAACGTTTTCCACATCTACATATATATATATATATATATCATCTCCATCCAAATGTCTGGTAGAGATCACGACAAGCGATAAAACCTTCTTGTACTTCTGTATAAATTGTTTCTTTTTTTTAGTTATTATCTATGGTGTACAATAAAGTGTAAATGAAATTAAATAATTGTAATAGAATATTAAATCCATATTGAACTGTGATATAGTCCTAAGAAAATAAGAGAATAGAAATATATATATATAGTTATATATATAAATATAATATATACAAATATATATATATATATAATATATGTTTGTGTGTGTGTGTGTGTGTGTGTGTGAGAGAGAGAGAGTGAGTGAGTGTGTGAGAGTGTGTGTATAGAAATGAATGAAACGTCACAGATAAAATGTACAAAATTTTTAGTAAATAATTTTAATTTACAGATGCGATAATTTTAAATCAATAAAGAGAATAGAATTTCAAATAATAAGTTTTCAATTATTATTAATTTAAGTTCAATTTAACTTGGGCAACATCGCTCAACTTAGTTGATTGATTACCCGCCGAAAATTAACTAAATCGGTAAAGTTTTAACGTCCAACTAGTCGATTAGGAATGGCGCTTGGTGGCCATTTTAAATTAATAATCGTGTTCAACAGACACTCAGTAGATGTGGACAGTTTAAAATTAATTGTTACATGCATGGCTGGCCATTTCCTATATACAGAATGATTGATTATAGATATAAGAGAGATTATAGATATGTGTTATATGGTATACTCCATTAAAAAACCAATGGTTTTGGAAAAATAAATAACTTGATGGTTATATCGTGTTAAAATATACTAATTTTTTTTTACCATCTGTCCCTGCAAATTTTGTACTGCCGGAACTTATTTATCTTATTGAACGCATTTCAATGGAAATATTGTATATCTTGAAATGATCACTTTATGTGAAGGATGTTTACAAATAGGTGTAAAAGTTTTAAAGCCTTTGACTAGTAAAAAAGCTACATACTTTTTACAGCCAATATATCATCCTGTACGTCGATCTATCTTTACATATATTTTACGCGTTCCTCAACGGGAGATATCTTATCCTCCACCATGTGTCACCATGTTTTACATTCTGACGTTTTAGTTGCTAAGAGTCGTTAAAGTTTGTAATACGGTAGCTAAGTCGTTTGAATGATTTCCAATTCGATTTTTTGACCTTCTCGACTCGTAACATAAGTTTACATCTTTGGACCTCTAGACCCCAAGGTGGTATGAATTTTAACATACTGTTTAACAATTTTTGTTGAATTTCATGTTTATAATGGACATTTTATGCAGTAATTACATTTAAAAATACCATATTTATAATCATCATCATCATTTCAAGTATAGGATGTCCACAGCTGGGAATAGGCCTCCTGCATAGACTTTCAATAGGTCCACACTGTGGGCGACCGTTGGTCAACCGTGGTCTCCACACTAAAACCCGTGTCCTGTCAATTGCCACCTTAATTTCACTTGCCAATCAGCAAGGCTGTCGTTTACTTTGTCGTAAAAATATACAAGCCTAGACCTTATGATCCGTATTAAGTAACCATAATAAATATAGCTTTTGATATTAAGTAAAATCTAATATATAAAATTCTCGTGTCACGGTGTTCGAACTTGAACTCCTCCAAAACGGCTTGACCGATTTTTACCAAATTTTATATGCGTATTCAGTAGGTCTGAGAATCGGCTACTATCTATTTTTCATACCCCTAAGTGATAAGGGCGGTCCACCCCTAAATTTTTTATCCTATTTTTTATACAAAATTTTTTGTTGTTATTTTTTTATGATACAGCATACAAATATACATACAATCCTAAATTTTACACCACTCTACGATCAAACCCTTATTTTTTATTTGTTAATTAAAAACTTTATTTTTTTTTGCAAAGCAACGTTTGCGGGATCAGCTAGTAACTTATATTTTACTGAAAACCGTCATTCGAATATTTTAAAATAACCATATCGCCGAAACACTATTTCGTAAATCCGCTGGGACCATGAAATATATTCGAGCGCGGTCTGATACGGTATCCCTGTAAATGTCATCGCAGAGGATAACCGGCGGTGCACCGGCTGTCGTTCCGGGTACAGCGCAAGTTACGAATGGTCACCCTACAATGTTATTTATTTAATAAATATTATTTTTATTTATTTACATAAAATAATTCTCACGTAATTTATTACGCAATCACAGACATGTTTTTTTATAAATCATAATGTAATTTAAAAATAAATAGTTATTGCTGTATTGTTTAATAATGTTGAATAGAGAATAGATTGTTATTATTTAATAATAAACACATTGATTTATACTTTGTCGACCGATATTGTAGATGTAAATGGTCACTGACGAAAGGAAGCCTCAAAAAAGGCTTAAGGTCACCCAGAGAACTACGAAGAGAACTATACCTCGACGTTTCCGAGATCAAATCAGAAACGAGAAGTTCCGCAAAACAACCAAGTTCACCTTCGTGTCTCGAATAATTGCTCATCTCGAAGATTAAAGGTTCCCGAGTGGCAACCACAAGTAGACGCGGCGTGGGGAGGCTTTACACCAGGTCTGACTTAGTTAAGGTCGCGGGAATTCCCTGTACGCGGGCAGTACAGGACCGGGGTATGGGTATGCCTTGTATTAAGGCTTCCATCGGCTGAAAAGAGGAATATCGCAAAGCTATAAATTAAAATACAGATTGTTCCCATGTTTTTTGAAAAATAAATATCATTTTAAATTTATTTTGAGCACTCCATTGATCAGTTCTGATTTTAAATTTTTATTAATTTATGTGTTTAACTATTACAAGATATATTTAAATATTTAATTTACATGTATCATTGGATCTCCATTAAAATTTTAATGATTTTTTTATTTATATACTTTCGCATGATAGTAGTACCAAAACCACTGTATTGTAAATTAAAAGCGCGGTGTGGTGGGGAGCCAGTAAAAAAAGCATCAGAGCCGCCGCGAGCATAAACGACGGATTGACGGAATGAAGAGGCCTTTTCCCCGCCGCACACATACCTAAGGCGTGGTACAGCGGTTTCGGTTGCATTATAATAAAGTAACATGAAAGACGCTTCGTGATTTATTATTTACGTCATTGACTTTTACGTTCACTTACATTTACTTACTTTTAAATAAAATAACCGCGACATATATGTACAATAGTATTAATACATTCAATAATATGTTATGAACATTCTCAGTATATATTGAGATTAGTCAGTATAACTCTCTCTCTCTCTCTCTAACTCTCTCTTTCTCTCTCTCTGGTCTTCGTGAACAAATATAACAATACTGTAAGCTGTAGTTTTGTAAATTTTATAATTTTTTGTTTTAAATACACAATATCGACAAACCTTTAGTCAGTTTTTATCAGAATTTCTCCGAATTTTTGTTACTTATAATGCACATATCGAAAATAAAACCACTAGCAGTAAATACTCTTTTCACGAGTACTCGAAAATGGGTGAAATATTTTACTTTCGCTTCTGACATACGCCACAAACAAATTATACAGTAACCGTCATCAAAAATTCCCTTTATTACGAATACGACACGGCTATTCAACGAAAACTATGTTAATATTAACAGCTACTGCGTTGCACGCTATACTGCATGGCTGTTGCATGGAGCTGCTATAAAATAATTGTCTCGTTTGCAAATGTAAATTCATCTTCTACCCGCTATTCATAGATAAACACGTAATAATATATACTTTACTATGGAACCATACTTGTTATGCAACTTCCACGCCTTACTACTATATTAAAGCAGATTTCATGATTTTTCTGTCGCATAAAAAAGCCATGACAACTTGGAAGTACTCTTCATCACCGGAAAGCTGGTCGACAACGATGAAGCAATATACACCGCCAAAGACTGGCACAGATTGCGTAACATACATGTGCAGTAAAGTTTCTAGAAACGTCAAGAACTTTAGCAGTGCAATGAGGAGCATCCAATGGATTCAAATTAAGAATTTTTTCTTCATTTATTATTGTTATTTTTGTCTTTGAGATACATCGTCATATGATCAAAATGAAGATTATACTTTGAGAAAAAAATAAAAAAGCTGAACAAGTTTTTAAAACTATGCACAATTATGGTGCAGTACATTATTTTATTACAATGAATAGTTAAAACTTGACAAAAAGTAACAAATAGTACAACAAGTAGACAAAAAGTAACAATATATAACTTCTAATGCTAATTTTAATAGGCTTCGAAAATGTCATACCTAAAATAGTAATATACTCAGATAGTGCAAGTATTTATGAATAACTTAAAAAAAATACACAAAAATAACTTAATTTGTACAAGTTATGAGCAAATTACTAGTCGCGGTAGAAAATTTTAGAATAAACAAAAATATTCATAATTTTCACAGTGTTGCCAACCCTAACATAAGAAGTACATTTTTTTGTAGCTGAACATTAGGGCCAACCCTAGTTAACGGATTATCCAGTATTTATGATAAACCCTTTACATTACTTTTTATATATTATTTATACATTTTATTAAACATCTTATATGTGTATGTATAATAATCAGTATCGTTTCAGCTATATGACTATCAGAAAAACTCCAATTCACAGCACAGTAAATACTTTTGTTCCACTTTTAATACTCTTATAGGCCAACTAGCATAGTTTCCACTAGACAACTTATCACTTCGATGGTTATCGAACGAGTGACCGAGCTCCCGACTCAATAATCAAAACGCTGTTTCAACCCCACCACTCTCAATGCTTTTACTGGAAGTTGTCACAAAAGAGTGACGGGGTCGAGTAGTGTTGCTTTTTAATAAAAATTAAACTACCTTTTATAAAAATGTTACATGACTTTACTATATCTGCTGAAAATTGACCAGGCCTAAGATTTCCAATAAGACCGGTCCAAAGCCGTCTGCGGTGTCTTTTTTGTGATAATAGATCTAATTTAACAATTATTTAAAAATGTTAAACTAACAAACAGCTCGTTAATTGACAAAAATAGATGGGCAAAAAGATAGAGGAAAGGAGTATCTCGGCCATCATGCAAGACGAAGGGAAGAGAGAATGCTTCCTCAGCTACTGCAGGAAGGTGGTGATAAATATAGGTAAAAATAAAACAAAGTATTAGATTCAAATAGACTTGAATATGAATAAAAAAGTAAAGCAAACACTAAAATATAGAAAAAAAATAAGTAAAGTAGTACCATAAAATAGTGCAATAAACAGTATAAAATAATATGATAATTATAAAGAAAATATGTGTTAAATGTATGAACAATAAATGTAATGTTGCAAAATAAAATAGTAAGGAAACCTAGAATATAATGGTTGAGGATGGATGTATGGCTAATGGAATGAAAGAGAAAGACTGGGAAAATTGTAGAACAAAAGAAACAGTACGACATAATATGATACATGAAAGAGGAGAATGATAATAATAAAAAATTATATGAATTAATTATTAGAAATAAAAAGTCCCTGTCCCACACGAGTTAGGGGAACGAGAAGTCTCCAATAGCGGGGACCATTTAAAAAAATAGTTGGTTAATAAGGCGAGGTAAATAAAAATAAGGAAATCTTTTATACAGTTGTAATAATTTGAGTTAGACACACAGTCCAGAGCTTACGAGACAGAAATTTCCGCTAACACAGTTCTGAATATTTTATTAAAACCCTACAAGGGTTTCCTTTTTTATTATTTATCTGCACGACATACGGTGGCCGATGCAATCTAGTTTAGGATGAGAGGGAACGGTCGTTTTCAAGAATAATGTCAGCATTATTCCATTAAACTTTAAAATGGAATAGTGTACCAGCATACTAACGTAATATGAAAAGTGCTTTTGAATATCTATCTCCCCGTTTAAGTTATATTTAAAAAAAAAACTCCACATGTTTTTTTTTTTTAATATGGCCGCCTCTATTGGAAGCCTCTCGTACCCCTAATTATTTGGGATCAGGGTCTATACAAATAAGTTTTTCAGATTTTTTATCTTTATTCTTCACTCACTTTCATACATCTCAACATCTTTTATTCTTACCTTTTTTCCTTCACAATGTCTTTCATTTTGTTCTTTCATTCCTTCTTGCTTTCATCGCCTTCCTTCCATCATCTTGTTACACTTAAGTGGCTAGGTACATTATTAATTCTTTATTTTATTACTTATCTTTTTTTTATATCAAAGTTTTATTTTTTTTGGGTTTGACTTTTTTAATACATTACTACACTTTTCTTATTCTATTTTTGTCTATTTACCTATTATTAATTGACTAGTTATTTTATGTGCAGTTTAATTGATACCTGCTTATCTATACTGTTTTATTCCTTTTAACGGAATCGCTCACCACCTTGCGAGCAAACGATAGGTGGGCGAAGGTTGTCGTCGCTCATCATTAAGGCGATGCTCTCCATATCTACCTTAAGTTTTGTAATCGTTTCCAGGGCACTGCGCATCCCTGCATGTGCGGGGCCACAAGGTAGGCCACGGTCTGGCCCACGCCCGGTTCGCAGTAGCACGAGGGGTCCTCCTTGAGCTTGAACCTATGAAGGTACTCAGAGAACCTCCCGTGCCCCGTGAAGAACTGGGCCAAGACCGCGTCCACCTCGACTTTGCGGAGCCTCCGATAGGACTGCGTGGCAAACTCCACATGTTGGGAATATATGCCATTAAAATATATTTACAATAAAACCTTTATTATGGTCCTCCTTTTTGGTTACCTCTCATTCCTCCGAGCAATGTTTGGAACAGAGACTTTACAGCTTGGTTAGAGTATTTTTTAAAGTTTTTTTTCTCTTTCTATCTTTCTTTAGATTCAAATAGTCTTCACCTTTCTTCGCTCGAATTCGTTCATAGACCACAGTTTTGATTAAATCAGATTTTATATACATCTTACTATTTCTTGTAATTATTGTCTAGTTTTATTTTTTTTTAACAATTAAAGCTAATTTATTATCGTTTCTTATTTACTGAACCTATATTGCTCAATTCACGACTAGCTTATAAATTTATCGCCCCTTTTTGACTAACTTCTGAGTCTTATTCATTTCTATTGTATACTGTATAACATTTTGGGCGTTATAGAAATACAGCGCCACATTTTACTAAGATCAATTGGAAGAAATTTCAAGCGCCTTCGGTACCTTAGCAACACCTGTCTATCTTTTGGACAGTTTCCGCTACAATCGCCGTTCCGTGGTTTAAAATTCCATAATCAATTCAATCGTTACATGTTATTACTAAATAATTTACCTTTCATGTATTCAGATAAACGTTTGATTTACGAAACGCCAGTCAATCTAATATTAATGACCTGTTAATCGTTGTTGATCATGATTTGAATAGCGTTTTAACCTGAACAAAATGTTAATTTTGATTTGATATTAACCTTCGATTGTCGGACGATTAAAATAAAATCGATTTTTCTAAAAAGTTTTAAAATGTTGATTAGTTAATCTATAAATTTTGGGCTGTTATTCGTTTTGTGTATTGCGTGCAGTATACAGTTTAATCGCATTTTATTTCTCCTATCGTTTTCCTCGTTACTAAGGATCAGGGTCATCCTTCGGTCATCCAGGACGCGGACTAATTCACTTAAAACAGACCTGTGCAAGTCCTTGGCATCGAAGAACGTAGTATACCTGAATTGTGGTCTGGACGTCAAAGAAGTTCAAACTACGGTCTACTTCAACCTCTCAGCAATTCCTTACAATACCCGTTCTTAGGGGGCGCCGCCCACTCCCTAACTCCGGGAGTCCTTTTTTATTAATTTTTTTAATAATAAGCTACCTGGAAATCGTTACAGCACCGACATTTTACTGATATTGTTAACATTATCTGATTAACAATCATCATCTCATTATCTCATTAGATAAAAATCAATAATCATTATTCGACAGTATTAGTAATATTTTTTTTTAATTTCGAACACTACTCCACCGCTTTCGCTGTCACTAAATATAACCGTTCCTTAATAATTGCGTTATAAATTAAGATTTCGTCCCTCAACTGTCGTAATGAAAAAGTTTAATCCAAACTTTTCTAAAGTTTCACGATCGAAACTTCGAGTATATCTTTTGAAATATCTTAATCATTGAAAAGGTAACATTTAATTACACTGTATTATGAAGAGAATGTAACCAACAAAGGTTGAAGGTTGTGGTGTGGCTTCGAGTTTCTGGGAATGAGACCACAGGCTTGCAATCGCGACGTAGAACATCCACCTAAATAGACTGTCGAATTCGTTAACATTTTGCTGTTCGCACGATTCGTAAAAATTTATTCACTTGGCGCCGGCAGCGCTAATTCGGAACACTTGCCTTGTCGCCGACACGCGATGTAGTGACAACTTCCAAGTTTCGCTCAGAAGCAGGTACGTAGTCTTTTATCCACGAATCGCACATTTTCTTCTTTCTTTTTCTTCTTCCTTCCCTTTTCCGATTATTTGGGGTCGGGTCTCCTTATCAATTTGCGCCAGGCCACTCTATCCTGGGTTGTCCCTGCATCAAGTGGAAGGGTTTCCAGTTCCTTTCCGATATTAGACCACCACGTAGCTTTTGGACCCCCTCTCCCTCTTGGGAATTCTGGGAGGCTTAAGGCAGTTTTTACCACGTGGTCATCTGGTTTTCGTTGAATGTGGCCATACGAAATATAAATCCATACGAATCGCACATTTTCAATGAAAAATATTTATATCAACACTGTGATGTTGCCGGACGGCATAGCGCTAAGATAGTCGGGAGACGATTAAACCAGACAGCTTTCTACCGGCTCTTATGAAGATCTATAAAAAAACCTACGTTAAATATTTAATGGAATCAGGCGTTACCCTGCGGAATCCATCCTAAGTAAGAAAAGGACCAATATTTAGCCACTTGCGCACATGCAGTGGTAGTCGTGCAACCGCCAGCCCGCTTACAAATGCGCATGCGGCAAACAATGCGAATTACACAATCGCTGCCGTTAATTCACTCAACACGTGTTTCACCCCTCCACGGGGCATCTTCAGGAGTAATGTTACATCGACCAGTGGTCTAGTTAACTGGTCGCCTAGATCTGGTAGACGTCTATGACCACTTGCATCCGGTCTTTTCGAAAATATACCTTAATTTCAGTCGACAAACACCTTCCTTAAAATATCTACAGGGGGACATATCACAGAATCATACTTATGTTACATACTTATATTTCCAAACGCTTTTATTATAAATCAAAGGGGGAGGCTTTCATCCATCATGGACGTATTATGCCTGGAATTAATGAATAATACGTCTAAAGAACAGTTCCTGAAGAGATCAAGTTGATAGAAGATAAATTTAATTTGCTCCCTCCTATGACATCGTTCACTGTTAAACTTAGAGGATTCATATACCCACTGATCAGGAGTTTTTGGTTGATCGAAATGTGTGAAATTTGGTTTATTTACGCATACGGTTGATATTAACCATTGTTAAATTTCGTTTTACTTTTTAATAGTGTCTATATTTCACATACATTAGCGTCCGAGCCTTTGTTTATACATTTACTTTTTTTACGTTTTTGCTTGTTACTGTATTTGTCTCTTACATGATCATTAACTTAAATCATAAACTAGGCGGTGCATCACATCCTTGAACGAATATGTGCCCCTGTTGACCTCCTTTAGGGCAATGGCTACATCTATCGTATTCCTGTAGGTGTGCAACCTTCCGTTGAAAGAAATAATTTGGGCGATAGTATCTCAGTGGAATAAAATTGTTGCAGTCGATGTAGGGCAGATATTTCACGTCGCTTACTATAATGATTAAATTAAATCTTAATAATAAAAACAAAATCATCATGTTTATTTTCGTTTAAAAAGAGCAACTGTTCAATTTCTGGACGATTCTTCTGAGAAAGTGACTATATGACTTGAATTTTGCTTGAATAAAGATATTGTAAATTTTGAATTTTTATCTGATTGCCGTTCACTAGTGGACAAGGCACATCTCGTGCAATCGACGGACTGAAACCGAAATATTCACAAGTGACCTTCTAGATTCGTTCTAGCTGGGCCAGAAATATTATCAGGGTCACTGGAAGTTACTAGAAGCTGGCAGCGCATGGCCGATCAAAGCTGTCTTTGGAAAAGATCTATTTATGACATGATGATCATAAAGCGCTCACAATAAATTAACTCAGATTTTTTTGTGGTCGTTCTTCGAAAGTTATTTTTAGTGGTTATCAAACTACAACATTTAATCACGTGTTATAAACACCTTGTAATGTATAAACTAAATTTAAATGATAATAGTAATTAAACATCGTACAATAAGTCAATAATGATCAGGCCGACGCCGTCACGCATTCCTTAACGTAACACGGCTGTGAAGTGTTCTATTATATTATCATAAATGTCTAAAGTATCTAAAAATGTTGAGAAATATACTAATTTGGACGATGTACTTGACAAGTTTAGTATATATAATTGTTACTTCGCTCGGATTGCTCTCATGACGGCATTAATCTTTTTATCCAACGCTGTTTATTCCTGTAATTATGTATTCGTCGCTGAAAATATGAATTACAGGTAATCATCTTAAATTTTTTACTTACTACCATGTGGGTGCGAAAGAAACTGGATTCAGGACTCTACCAACTGTCCTATTGAAAATCTATAGGTAAATCGTATGTCCAGTTTTGGACAGGCGACAGTTGAGATAATGGTGATGATTTCATCACATGTAATTGAATTAACTTAGAATGTGATGCTATCCAACATTTTCTACCAGTTAACCCACGTGGAAATAAATATTACTTACATATAAATATATTTTTTAATAATTCTAAGTTGTATCGCTAGAATGTTTTGTTTACAATGTGTTTTTATCGTTTTTACTGAACGACAGATGGCACTGGGGTTGCCGCTATATGGTACGGATCTTTCTTCGCTCAGCTGCTAATTACTACACCGTTTTATTCTTCTTCTTCCTGAAGTGCCTCTCCAACTAGTGGAGGTTGGCTATCAGCTTCCTGCTCTCTTCCTTATTTTTAGTTCTGTGTAATAGCTCAGCAGCGCTGGCGATTCCGGTCCACTCTCTAATGTTACGAAGCCACGACTTCTTTCTCCTACCAACCTTCCTTTTACCAGTTTTATTATTATATACAATAATAAAAATACCGGCGCATTCTTCCTCTTTTATTGCCAAATCGTTCACCACGCAGGCCGTTCGATTGTGGAATGATTTACCGCTGAATATAAGACGTGCTAACTCACTGCCTATTTTCAAGAAAATGGTTAAGAACCATTTACTAGACCTATAATTATCTATCTCTTAGTTCATTTCTATTTCTTTCTGCTTCTTTCTGAGGCAAGTGCGATCGAACCAATACTGATCGAAGTCAGAAAGATGTTTTTATTTATTATTGTATTATATTTATAATATGTATTAAACCTTTTATAAGTATATTTTATAACCTATTATAAGTATATATGTTATATACGTATGTATGTATGTTTAATTATGTATGTCTATGTATATTTATGTTCATTTGTTTGTGAATATGTATTTTTTTTTGTACACGTGAATTACCCTTTATAAGTACTTTTATCTTTTCCATACTAAGGTTGTCTGTAAGAGATTGCCTTGTGTGATAAGACCGCCCATTGTACTTTTCTGTATATTATTGTAAAACTTATTAAATATATCTTATCGTGTACAATAAAGAATATTAAATAAATAAATACAATTTTCTTATGAGTAAATATAGCTTAAATTATATATATATACAATATAATTTAAGGCTTTTACTCAATACATTCATTTCTGAATTATTTTATTTTCTGTCGTTGCCCAAATACTACAGATAGTTAAATGCCTTAAGTTTAAGTCAATGTGCCGGACTAACTTATTAAAAGATTCTGCAGTAGATTTTTTCTTGAGGAGGTCCGGTAAGTTGAACTGCAGTATATCAAGTTTTTCGCATAGGGTCACGTGGTTACATCTTTTAAATTGGAATCGGAAACTATGTCTGAGTAAGTGTTGAAAAGTCAATACTATAGCTTACATATAACTTAGATTAGGTTAGTTGTATATACATAGGTTCATTTTTCTTTAAGCTGTTTGTTTATTTTATAGTGAAGTTTGAACAAAAATATTTATTTTAGCTCAAATTTCAATTTCTATTACTATTTATAATTACAGCCCATTCTATACATATTAACTACATCCTATGCCCAATAGAAAAATAATATGATACGTATGATATAGCCTTGAGCATTGTCACTCCATGGAGGATTCGTCGATTTCCTGGCTTCCTCCAAAGCCTTTGAACTTAGCTCCTTTAAAAGTGGTCCAAGCTAAGTACCCTCAGCGCCCTGAACCTTTGTACCTAAAGAGTTTGGCAAATAACATTCAGTAGGTATTAGTGCAAACTATGCCAAAAAAATGGGCATGTTATCGCGTTATAAAAGTACCGCGTTAAAGAAAGTATGACATAATTATATTATTATTGTTTGTAATCTAAATCCACTAATGCTTGATGACTGATTGATATTATAATTTTGTTGACAATATCTCATAATTTTAAATTTCCGTTTCATTTCAGATGTAACGATTCTGGTCATTATAATTACAATATATCTAACAACTGCACACAGTATGCGTATGAAAATCCTAATTCTTTCGTTGCTGAGGTAAGTAAGCATTGTTTGTAATGTTTTTTTCCTTTAAGAAATTCTTCAAACATTTGACTTTATCAATAAAAAGAAAGAGTAAGATGTTAAACTTAGTGGTTAAAGAATTTGAATGCGGAACGAGAGATCATGGATTCAATTCTCGACATATCTTTATGTATGAATTGTTTTATATTATCCGTACTATAATCAGTAAAAAAAAAAACAGACAAACTGAAGTACTAAAAAACTCGTTTTGTTGTGCGATCTTGTCAGAACGTGACATGTCTAGTACCCTAGTATTTAAGTTCTAGAATACTATCACAGGAGAGCTCAACTTCATTGTAGTTTCTAACAAATCCAGCTAATCTGGTTTTCTCGCCAGAAGGGGATATGAGATATTTTAAATTCTTATGGGACCCATCGTCACTTTGTCTTTGTTAGTTGAAATATCTTTATAGAGGTTAGCGAATACAGGAGATATTGCATAACCGGCCGTATTCCACATAGGCGCTTTTCACTTCGATATTTAGTGGACTGTGCAAGATGAAACAGTAAAGAAATGTTCCCGCACAGAGTCACTGACTCTATGTTTGGCACTAATCGGTGTAACATAACTCCTGAAGATGCCCCGTGGAGGGGTGAAACACGTGTTAAGTAATTTGGCGGTGGCGGTTGTGTGATTCGCATTGTTTGCCGCGTACGCATTTATCAGCGGGCTGGCGGGCGGTGCATTTTATTGCACGACTACCACTGCATGCGCGGAAGTGGCTAAATATTGGTACTTTTCTTCTTTCTTAGTAAAGAAACGTGTTTACTTATACACAAAAAGTAACTAAATAATACAACACACTGACTTATACATAAAGTAAAACTTATTAACACAAACTAACAAAGCTATGCTACGAGGTACGGTATCTGTGAGAGAATGCGCTATGACACGCTACCTCAGTATCCCTACTTTCATTTACTCGGGCCTGCGCCTGCGCGTTAATGGGAAAGATCTCGAAGCGCAGAAGGCAGGATAGGATTTTGCATATGCATGCTCCGCGCAGACCATACAGGTGCAGAGCAGGGAGGTAGAGTACCGTGCATGCTCGCTCCGTGCAATGCCTGCCGTCTGTATATCAATTTGATTCTAGATTATACACAAGTAATTATTAATAATCTTATACAGGATGGTTGGTTTTGCGTGTTTAAGCGATAGGGTCGTGAACATATAACACATTTATCAAATAAATACATTTAAAAAACTTTTAAGTTAAACGGTTTTTTGACACCCATATTGTGGTGGTTGTGGAAAAATATGTACCTAGTCCGCCATATTGGAACGGCGTCCATCTTGAATTTTAAAATTTGACATATTCATCGTGTTTTACTAGTGTAGCCCTTTCATTTAATACCCATATTGAGGGGGTTAAGGAAAAATGCGTAATCCGCCATTTTGTATCGGCGGCCATCTTAGATTTATAATGTTATTGATTTTATTATATTGTATTTTCATCTAAATTAAACGTGTGTACCAAATTTCAGATCAATCTGACAACGGGAAGGTGCTTAAATTTCAATTTCTAATTTTGATCCAAATGAATTCCGTACGGGTCGAACTAAATAAAACACTCTGTTTAAAATGTTCACTTTGAAATTTGTATTTTTACTTTTGAAATACAGCAGGCTAATCAAATAACTTCTGGAAATACAAAGTCTGTACAACATATAGTAAACTATAATGACTTTTAAAATGTAATTATTAGAATTTTCAAAAACGTTTTTATTACTATATATTTATTATTTCTAAACCAATTGATTTTCAGGTAGGGTGTATGTTAACTGATTATAAAGCTATAAATTCACTCCTTTAAAGCCTTTATATCTATAACCAATAAGTCGGTTTACAACTTGAAAATTAAGTTTTCATTATTCCAGTTTCAACTGGGAGGCTCGGAGTGGAAAAGGACACTTGTTGGTACGGCCCACTGCTTTGGATATATGCTGGGCTTGCTGGTGGTGGGCCCTCTGTCTGATAAGTAAATGGCATATATTTTTTAATATTATTAATAAAGCTAGTGGCTAGTTACATTTATATTTATAGCTATATATCCACTTCTACTTTTTTATCCAGAGATTTCTCGCAACCTTAACACGTTCACTGCGGCTTGAGGCCGATTCAGCCTCATGGTAGACTTTGCACTGGTGCGGCGCGTAAAACTCGTGTTTTCTTTCTAGTGCGGCGGCTGTTTACATTCAACCGAAACATGAGGCAGAAAAGGCCTCAACCGTACTACTAGGAAGTTCAGCTTGAGGCTGATTCGATCTCAGCCGCACCAGCTGAAAGTTCTTCAAAATTGGGCCCGCAGTGAACGTGTTAACTCGAGTCTTCGATCCACCACCTAGTGGGGGATATTTTTTTAAATGTTGTCGAGATAATTAGCAAATGGGGAAAATCCTTCTGGACACCTGGGAATGTTGCCCAGATAGTGTCGGACTCTAACCGACTAAAAACCCCATTTGCCAATCTCCCCACTTTTCAAGGTGGTCCATTGACATGGAGGTCGATGCCTTTTTTCTAGATCCTTCTATGTGTCTCCAGGTCAAGGTGTCCCCTCCAATCTCTACTTATATGTTATATCTTACTACTAGTATTAGCCGTGCTGGCCTTTGCTTTTTTTTATTTTTTTTTATATTAAGTTTTATGACTATGGTTATCATAGTCGTTTTCCTTCTTTTTTAGTTATTAATAATACATATATTGGTTCTTTTTTTTATTATTTTTTTCAACCTTCTTTTTTTATTATTTATCTTATACTTATTACATTGTTGCTTATCACTACTCTAGTATATGACCTAGTGGGGGATTATCAGTTAAACTGCGACTGCAGACTAGTAATTCTATCTCCTCATTTTTGATTCTCTCCACTGCTCTCTGGGTGACCTCGAGCCTCGAGCGATAAATCCGTGTGTCATCACCGGGAATACACATTGATCAATAACCTTCTTCAAACATGAAGGTAGTTTGGACGAGAAGAGGTTTTGTAGCTTCCTGAACGCTGCCCAACTGACTTGGATTCGGCGAATGATCTCTTCGTAATATCAAGGCTCTTGCGGCTGTGTCTTGTGCACGCTTTCTGCCCTTTCTTCTACTTTTACAACTAGTTGATATGCTGAACTATAGCGTATATAATATATATACTTTCATTTGTTTGTATATCTCATTCCTGATTCGATCTCATAAATATATAAACATCACAAGTATACTTCCCGTCTATTTATAAGTTTAAAAAATATATTTAAGTGTTTTTCGAAAACAACATTTTCAGATTCGGAAGACGAGATATCATCGTCGCTACTGCAATATTCTGCGGTATCTTTGGATTAGCAAAGAGTTTCTCGCCGTGGTACTGGTTGTACATTGCTTTGGAATTCACCGAAGCGGCTATTGGCGATTCGTGTTCACCTACATACATTTTTGGTAAGTTGAAATACATTTATACACTATTTTGTAGTGTTTCGTTGATGTCTCATTTACGTCACAGTCCAAAAAAATTATATATATATATATATAGAGAATAAATCGTATGTATATATATATATATATATATATATATATATATACATACGATTTATTCTCCTTATTTAGTTTTCTGTTTTGTATATACTATAAGATTTAATCCTAGTACTTTATGTTTGACATTAACTGACGATACTTTTGCATCAATAATAGCAACGAAGTCTACAGACGCGTTTACACGTGGCTACTTTTTTAAATGTTACAAATTTTTCGTCTTAATTTCGAACTTTTTTCATTACCAGTTTTATTGACATTTTCTTAATATCTTAAATTAATTTAAAACAACACTCTTTATAATTTTTACTCGACATATATAAACTATGATTTTTTGATCAAAGTAAACGCATCCTAACGTCATACTATAACTAATTATTCAGATAATTTATACGTTTTCTGGTAATGAAAGTGATAAATATCTTTGATTGTAATATCATTATGATTAGATTTGATTTTTTAAATGTTTTACACAAAATAACTAGCTTTATTTAACTAATTACATAATTGTTTTACAGTAACAGAACTGGTGTCAAGGAATCATAGAATCAATTTCATACTGATATGTACATTCGGATTCGTCTTCGGTGGGCTCACTCTGGCGTTGTCTGCTTGGCTCGTTCCGTATTGGAGATATCTATTAAGAGTAGTTTACACACCAGTGCTTCTTTTTGTCGCATATAAATTCATCTTAATTGAAAGTCCACGTTGGTTATTTAATAATGGGAGGAAACAAGAAGCTATATCATTATTAGAAAAAATCGCAAAGAAGACTAAAGTAAAAATTGATAAGGATAGTCTAGAAATGATAACATTTGAAGACCCAAAGGAGGTGGTCTTCATGCAGATTCTCAAGAACACATTCAAGTCCAAATTACTTCGTAGAAGATTTTTTGTATGTCTCAGTTGGTGGATAACATCGACATTCGTCAACTACGGATTGGCAATCAACTCTGTGTTACTACAAGGGAATAAATATTTAAACTATGCTTTTGTGATACTAATGGAGATACCAGGATATTTTATTCTAGCTTATGTTCTAAACAATTTCAAAAGAAAATTACCTCTGATATTTGGTTTTTTCATCGCAGGAATTTTATGTATTTCTCAACCGTTTATACCATTATGTAAGTATTTTTTTTTCATAATACACCCTTTTCTTTCTATAAAGTAAACTTGCTTGTAATGCCTGCCATCAGCATATCAGCTGATAGTCACCCGCGGCAAGGTATAAGACTCCTTCATCGATAGTCACAATGACCAATCTTGCGATACCCTCATTCAGCAACTTTTCGGGCCCATAAATGGTATCCGTCCACCAAAAGGTGGACCTACCCACACTCAAGTTCCCCACTCCAGATCACGCAATGACCTCAGAATTACCTTGCCTTAAAGTATGTTTAACAATACTTAGAAATTAATTGCTAAAATCTCTTAGTAATCTTTTCCTCGCTTGGCAGCTTTAAAAAAAACTACGAAACGTCTCCTCGTCAAATAACCTTCAGTGCCTAAAGATGAACGTCTACAATCAATGTGTGTTATCAGTTATAAGGCTCCGAAACATGGTCACTCACTTCGCATCTTATTGTCTTGCTAACAATCGTTCAAAGAGCCATGATCTCAATGTTCTAGATTTATCTAATAAATTAAATTGTAAATGAAGAGATCTGTAGAAGAACAAAAGTCATCAACAGTTATATTGAAAATTAAGGTAGTTGAAAGACGCTGGGCGTATGATCGTCCTGTTGAAAATTAATAGGTCTATAACCAGCAGTGAATATCATTTTGCGGAAATGATGATGAAAATTAAAGAGAAATTTCTTTGGGTGGAATATGGCAGATCGCCGCTAGAGTGTTAAGGAGCAGAGATCACGGACCTGCAAGTGCAACATAAGACATCCACTCACAAAGTGGAGGGCGTCTTTTGAATGTTTTTGGAAGCAGGCAGGTTCTATTGGAAGTCTAGGAGGGAAGCCTGCATTCAGGTTCTATTGTTAAAAGGATGACGATGATGGGCTCCTCTCAGATCAGGACGTATTTGTGACCCTCGTACCTTAAAAGAAATCCAGTAGAAGTAGAATTTTATTCTATAAACCAGAACCATATGTAAACTCTTCACAAATTATTGTCATGATGAGAACGCAAAGTGACCTTGGAGAGATGATTGTAAAGTGTTAATTGAATATAGCATAACATCTTCTCTTTCTTCTATTCAACAGATGGACAACTGCTGTAACGCAAAGTCCTTCAAAGATGAACCGACCGGTCCTGCGCTGCTCACATCCAGCTACTTCCCCCAACCTTAACTATGTGACAGTCCACCTTGAGGGGCGCCCCCCGTACCTATGCCACGCCTATCGTTATATATATATTTATTGCTTATTATGTTGTCTTTAATATTTCAGATACACCCTGGCTGTCTATTTTAATCTATGCGATTGGGAAGTTATTCTCTTTTATCTGCTTTCATATAACCTATTTATATACTTCCGAATTATTTCCGACGCATACCAGAAACTCGATGCACGCACTTTGTTCGTCAATCGGAAGATTGGGGTCTGTTATCGCACCGCAGACACAGTTACTGGTAACTCTATTTACTATATCTATACAAAAAAATTGACTTTCACATAAATACAAGTAACCTTTCCTTAACAAAATGAGACTACAATTCCTCTGTCATGTGTATCATTGGCATTTGATCAACGTAATTTTGTTTATACGACAAATCTTAACTCACCCGGTTTTCCACCGGAGAGAGGTGGTTCCAAAGAAAAATCGACCTCCATAGTGACCTCGAACTCCTGACTTTTCAGGAGTTCTTCCAGGCTTGCTCAAAGACCTGCTTTGAAAACAACTCTTTCCATATCAATCCTCTCATAGCGAACGTAACTCAGGACCTTCCACAGGACCCTTATAAGACGTCTTAAAAACGTCTTCATAGATCCCTTTACAGGATTTGCACAACCGAATCACCACTCACCTGACGTTACAGACAATCACAACACAGTAAGCAATGTTTCCTCCGCATCAAAAAATATTCCCCAGATGCCCACTCACTGTAAAAAATCTGACCGATGCACTACAATCAAGTATAAAACTGCGTACAAGCTGATGCATAAACGGTAGCGGCCGCCCGCCCTGCCTCCGCAAAAATCATGGGCGATCCGAGATCGGATCAGCATCCTTCCTTAGATTGCCAAGTAATCCACGCTGCCCTCCAAACCGTACTCCAATCTCTACACTACTCACAGACTCGTCGAGATAGGCTTCGTTCGTGCAAAAGTCATCATGGAATTTAGAATGCAGTGACTTATTTTAAATTTAGTATAGTTCACGGAGCCTTCTGTTCCGTGAACTCATATCAGATGAAACTGTAATAGCCTTAACAAATCGATGAAATTATAAAGTACTTATATAAATTTTGCATAGGAGTAATATTGTTGTATGATATAGATTCTTTACTACAGAAAGCCAAGTTCTCGATATAAAGATATCTTGGACTTTGTACGAGAAATGTTAGTCACAAAAACAGATTTATACAGACCGACAACTGCTAATGAGAGTTTTATTAATATTGACATATTTCATAAGAGAATAAAAAGGTTTAGATTTTTTATTTTTTCTAAACCTGTGGTTGTCGCTAAAACCAGATAAATGTTTCGTTTAGATGTTATGTATTTTCATCTTTTTAATTAGCTTAACAAACACAATATTTTGTGTTCGGTTTTGTGTTTAGTTTTGTACATGGTTGTCTGTAAGAGATTGCCTTGTGTGATAAGACCGCCCATTGTACTTTTCTGTATATTATTGTATCTGTATATAATGTATCTCATCGTGTACAATAAAGAATATGAAATAA
This sequence comes from Battus philenor, assembly GCF_028537555.1. Taxonomy (NCBI): domain Eukaryota; kingdom Metazoa; phylum Arthropoda; class Insecta; order Lepidoptera; family Papilionidae; genus Battus; species Battus philenor. The sequence continues at coordinate 1,741,592 of NW_027181704.1, forward strand.
ATAAAAATAAATAAATATTTTCTTTTCTAGATGGTGTATTGGCATGGCCTTCCAGCTTTATTATTTGGTGTCGCGTCTCTGTTGTCAGGCGTGGCGACGTTTTTTGTTCCAGACGTTTGTAATGAAACACTGCCGGATACAGTGGAACAGGCAGAACAGTTAGGAAAATCACGTTCCGAGGATCAAAGATTGTCTTAAAACGAATGCTTCGAGATAATAATATTTGTTCAATTATTGTTTAAATAAATAGGCCATAAGTATTAATGTTTTTGTTGAAAAATGTCTCATCAAAACAATTTTTTCTAACTTTAATTAATTGAATAAAAAGGCTAAAACCTTTTACTCGAAGACCTTTTTTTTGAATCGATATCAGAGTTTAAAAAGATCGTACGAATCTAATCTATTGTTTTTGAAGATGTTAATGCTGTTAGCCCTAAGGCTTTTACAGCTTTTGGTACTGAGTTCACGGAGCGGAATGGTCCGTAAACTAGATTTAAACAAGAAACTAAAACTGGGAAGGCGCCTACCAGTTGCACGGGGACGCTTGCACGTCGTTAAGGCTCTTCGCGGTAGAGCTTTGACGGGGTGTGTTGCTGGAGTGTGCTTACAGGTTGGGATGGCAGCGTGGACCACAGGCGAACCGAAGAGGGATCCGGAGCCAACCACGGTTCGCCCACGCTTTTCGCGGTTAGGGAGCGGGCGGCCGCTCACTAAAAACGGGTGTTGTGGCGTGGTGGGTGATGTTTTGCATTTGCAGTGTAACGAGTGTCTGCAGGGGGTGCGGTGTGGCGAGTGTTTTTCGAATAAACCGAGTTGTGCCCTTAAACGTGGCCACCCGTATCAAATGACAGCGCCAGGCAATTGACTACTAGCGCCATCTATCAACACCACACAGAACTAAAAAGTTAATACAATTATATTTATACTTAAACTCTTTATTTGACATAAAAAAAGTAAAAAGGAAAATGTAAATTCACTGACTTATCAGCTTTATCGCTATTCGGCAAATTTGAGAGCTCTTTATTATGCTCTGGAGAGGAAAAATCAAATATTCCAAAGAGGTTACGCCCGACCTCTGCGCCCGGGCGGGACGGCTAAGTCCTGAGATTATCATTAATCACTCATTTATAACCAAATCTACATTGTTTCCGGGATTAAATAATGATTGTTTAGTATAAGAATCTTTACTATGTATATATTTTAGATAAACATAACATTAGTAAAAATCAGTTTTATATTTTACTAGCTATCTTTTTTTATGGCCCCCGCTATTGGGAGCCTCTCGTACCCCTTATCTGGTGTGGGACAGGGACTTTTTGTTTTAATTTATTTAGTTTTTCACAATCTTTTTTATTTTCTTACTCTTCATTTATACTTCTTAAGATCATTCATTCGGTTTTCTTCCACATTTCTTCTTTCATTCTCTTTCGCTCTGTGACCTTTCATTTCCCTCTTGTTACACATTAACATTTTGTAATTTTATTTCTGTTTATTTACATTGGTTTTTCGCTTAACATTAATATCACATTATATATATCACATTATATCACATATCTCATTAACATTTCTTACTTTCTATTTATATTTGTATTAATTTTCTTTAACTTTTATCTTTGTTAATTACTTACTAGCTATCTTAACAGACATATGGGACATGAATATACAGATCATTTTCTATCAACTAATATCTCACACTATATTTAAAATTCAATGGTTTAGTAATGCTAGTTTAGTAAGAAAAACCATTTTCAAACATCCTATAACTAAATATTAAAATAAACTCAGAGTCTCTCTGTGTTTGGCACTAATTGGTGTAACATAACTCCTGAAGATGCCCCGTGGAGGGGTGAAACACGTGTTGAGTGATTTGGCGGTGGTGGTTGTGAGATTCGCATTGTTTGCCGCATACGCATTTATCAGCGGGCTGGCGGGCGGTCCATTTTATTGCACGACTACCACTGCATGTGCGGAAGTGGCTAAATATTGGTCCTTTTCTTACTTAAAATAAACTTTTCTTTATTATCTGTCCGTACCGACTTTGTACTGCCTCAAGTTATTGGCGAAGCATTCCTATTAAATGTGATATTAAAAAAAAATCACTAAATACTGTAAGACAGTATAAATTCGCATAAGCAAACTTTAATTAACCAAAACTTTCAAATGCGGAATTTCAATGGTAAAAAATTTTCAGTTTCTTCGTCGACTGAAAAAAACCTGGCAGCAAGATGAAGTAATCTTGTGTTGCTATTACTATTGAGAGTACCGAAGGACATGTAAGGATATGACGTGGAATAATATTCAAGGGTCCTTCTTTAGTAATATATACAACCAGCAGAAGGTTGAGTATATAGAAGAAACACAACCTTAATTGCTCACGAGATTTTTCTCGTGTATGACAAGAACTGAAATTCTTAATTCATAAATATAAATGTTAATATAAGTTTATGTAGGGATGCTACAGTGTTATCCTTTACAGAAGGACCTCCGGAGGTGATTGGTAAAAACTATCTATCAGATTTAAGGCGATACCATGCTCAAAAAGTTAGTACACCCTCCAGTCTGTTGCTCTGAAGCATCATTGCATGAAGGCGTAATGAGGATTTTTGGAACTTTTTCGCAGTACGAGAGAACCAATTTATAAAAAGAAGATTATATTGGATGAATTTTATTTTAAATTTAATTCAATACGAAATATCTTTATTCAAGCAGACATTTACATGCGCTTTTGAATCGTCGATTATTTTAATACTATAGGTAGAAAGCTGCGATCGGCTTAGAACGCTGAATTATTGGGAAAACTGGCCAAAAACTCAACAGCTGCTCTTTTAAATGAAGTTTAACATTTATTTTATATGTATATTATATGAACCATGCAAATGAGACACGTTTCAATCAACTAAAACTCTTGAATGTTATATTATAGATTTATTTAATAATATACTTTTGATTTTAAAATTAAAACTAAGAAATGGAAGAATTATGATATCTCGTGGAACTTTATTATTTACGCATACACATATATAATACATCCAGGATTTTTTGACTTTTAAAGTCAAAATTTACACGTTACAAGTTTGTTTTCATTTCTTGAATTTATTACATATAGTTCATTATTAATGTATATTATTCAGTTATTATCTATGGTGTACAATAAAAAAAACATAATTCATGTAGAGATACAAGAGGCGGTCTCATCGCTCGAGGCGATCTTTACCAGACAACCTTTGGACGGAGGGCAGTTTATTGTGAAAATACATACAAATACACACATTACTATACAAACATACATACATATGTATATATATATATATATGTATATATATATATGTGTGTGTATATATATATATATATATATATATACATATGCGTGTGTGTATGCACGTATTATATTCATTATTATTATTTGTCATGTATCTGTCACTGCCTTTCGTATAAGATTTTAAATCATGGCGCATAAATATATTATTAAAAATGTATTACGAAGCAACTACTAGAATACCTTTTCACGGAACCTTTAGCTTTTAAGTTATAAATAGGTCGTATAACTATTTTTTATAGAATAACTATAGAATTAATAACAGCAAATTGCTCCGTAATAAAAAATAAGAGAGAATGGTATGAAAATAATTAAAATATATGAGTCTAGCTATATTTTATTAAATAAGTAAAACAATACATGTTAACATATATTATTTTACCGTTTTAATTGCAAAGACTGCTAAGAGTTTACCTGCGAGTTTTAAAAGAAGGAGGTTACATTGAAGATTCTTAGCCAAAGAAATGCCAAAGCAAACCGTTAAGTCAGTCAGCTATAACATTGTTTATATATAAATATATATATAATATACAAATTTAACTTTGTAAGGAAGTATATATTCAATGAATTTGTTTTTTTTTTAAATTACGACTTAATTATTAATTTCAAATCAATAAATAATACGTGATGCTTTATGGAGGAGATGATTGTTTGAGAGTCGTTAAGAGAGTCCGCCCCGATCACATGTCCAACTCGATGCTTTATATCGCGAACAATACCTTATTTCAACTGCCATGTACATGTTTATTTTAGTATTTTATTAAGCACTTAGATCAGCGAAGAATCAATAGCCACGCTAATTAAAAACCATGAGATGCAACCTGAATTCCTTAGGCTATGAAAAAAAAATTATAAAACAAATGATTAAAATTAATAAGAATTAAAATTGTAAACAAATTAAAAATAATACTAAACATTAGTAACATGTACATAAGTTAATTTCTGTAAAAGAGAAAAAAAGTAATATTTCAAAACCTGAGAAACGAGGTGATGGATGATAGGCATCGAAAAATGGAGAAAATGGAATGAAAGAGTTAAGACAGATGAAAAGGAAGTAAGGAAAATAATGAAAGATCTTAAGACGCATGAAAGAAAAGCGCGAAAATAAAATGACATATATGAAAAAAATAATTAAAGGAAAAATAAAGTCCCTATCCTAAACTAGTTAGGGTTACGAGACAAAAAATATATTTTATTTAGTTAAAATCTACCGTGAGAAATTTCTTTTTTGGCTTTGGTAAATGCAGATTTAAATACATGTTACATTGTACCATACAAGTGTAAATATTCAAATAAGCGCGGCGTATCAAGGTAAACGGTAAATAAAATAAGAATCGAATCTTAGGAATTCAGGCGACTCGCGGCGTCGATGTTCCATCTCTACCGTACAGTACAGCCTTTGTTCCTTTGTCCTCGACAGGCAATCTCTATAATCTATCTTCAACAACGGCCTTTAACTTTTAATTATACTATTACTAAAGCTCAACATAAATTAATGACAACAATATTTTTTGGTCCCTCTGATTTATAAAAGTTCCAACTTTGAAATAGCTTCAATTATTTACGTCGTTAATATCAGATGTTTTTTTTAACTTTTAATTAAAGAGAATACCGCTTCTAGAAATTCAAAACGTTAAATTTAATACACTGTACTTAATTTGAATTTATTGCAAGCCAATATTTATTATCTCTAACCTTTTTTTATAATTATTGAAGGAGTAAATTATTTTATTTTTAAATCACATATACCACTATCTATAGATCTTTATGAGTTGATTATTTGAACGTACACTACTTGAATGTATTTAATGCAATATTTGCTGTTAATTAATGTATGGTATTCCATATTCAAAAATAGACGATTTTAGATAGATTAAATATAAAAAGAAAAAAACCTTTTCAAAATTCATATTACCCTATATTAAAATTAATAATTGTTTACTATCAAGAAATAATTGACCTGCATTCCAGTAAAGTTTCATATTTATTACTTTGTACATCCAGTATGTTGTAAATAGATGCAAAATGTTTAAAGATCTTTGCTCATAAATGCACTCTACGTTTACCTAACTTAACCTTTTACACCTGACCAAAAGTTTTTTAGTTCTAAAAATTAGAAAACAAAGAATTATTGATTCTGAGGGCACTTCAAGAAAGTAAAAGTGAATATCGACTAAACCTCCTATAGTACAAATTGTATTCGCTCAATATTTCGGCTTCTATATTTAAGCTTTTTTTAATATAATAAATATTAATGTTGGTCAGTGGTAGCACAGCGATATAGGATTGAGACTTGCGATTATAAGTCCCTGATTCAATTCCTGGTATAAAATTTTATATAATTTACACATTGTACATGAATTATATAGGATTAAGTAAAAAAAGGACCAATATTTAGCCACTTCCGCACATGCAAAGAAGTGGAAGTGGCTAAATTTTGGTCCTTTTCTTACTTAGGATGGACTTCCGCAAGGTAACGCCTGATTCCATTAAAAAAAAACTATATAGTATTGCCATTGCTTACAAATAAGATTCAAAATGGTTGGCAGTATCGTTTTCTGCTTACCATAATATCACACTGCGACCGTTTACCCTGCCATGCGTGGCAATTATAGTATATATAAACATAGATATCTTTGAGGGAAGCCTGTGCCATGAAGTGGGTGTCTATATGGGCTACAATAACGACGATGAAAGATTAAAATATAATATCGCACGTGCTATAAAAGTTAGTTTTTTTTAAATAGTAAAAAAATTGTTAAACTGACAATTTAATTTCGCCAAAGCGAAGGTGCCACACGATGCCATTCAGTCTAAACCATGATTTTGTTGTAAATTCTTCTCAGACTACTACGTCGAATAATATTTTAAATGGAGGGTGGTACCAAGATATTAAGAAAGATCAAGGGAAATAAAATGGATCTTTATGTTCCTAACGAATATCATGAGGTTTCTCTAATATTGAAAGAAACTGCAAACTGAAAATTCTATTTGTGTCAATCCCATATACTCTACCTCTTGAAGTACTCACAACTGAAGGAATATAATTTCAGTGGCCCCATTCACTTTAGCCTTGAACCAAGGTTGAACAGAAGACGTCCTGTGTGTATGCTGGTAATATCGGACCTTACTTAACGCTTTCGTACTTTTAATGACCTTTTTCTTTACTCCATGAATATTACCAACATCTATAGGGATCCACAGCTGAACATAGGCATATGCATTCATTGACCTACGTCAACCATAAAATGGTAAAAAAGGACCAATATTTAGCCACTACCGCACATGCAGTGGTAGCCGTGCAACAAAGTGCACCGCCCGCCTCCACCGACTACCACTGCATGTGCGGAAGTGGCTAAATATTTGTCCTTTTCTTACTTAGGATGGACTTCCGCAAAATAACGCCTGATTCCATTAAATACTCAAAAAGGTCGTCTGTTCACTTTGTGGGCGGCTTGTTGTTTTCACTCCAGGAGTTTATGAACCAAGCGGCCATCTTCTCTATGCTCTATGTAGCCTGTAAATTGCTACTTCAAATTGTAAGTCCCCTAGAACTTATGATTTACATGTACTTCAGGAAAAACACCTTAAAATGACGCTTTACATTCCGTGGTATCCAACCCAGAAGTTTATAACCCCTGCGGCCTGTTGTGTGGGCTATGTGATCTGCTCATTCCCACTTTAACTTGTCAATCACATATGTTTAGATATATTATGAATATATTTTATACGATACCTCGAAGTTCCGAAGCTAATTATCTCTCGTTTACAAAGCTCTACGTTTCCAATTCAAGCAGAACTGCATCCGACAGGCATCGCGTAATAAGTGATTTCTTTCTCTACCCTCCATTTCTTACTATTGGGTATTACAGTGGGTTTATGGTAGCCCAAGTCATAGGCGGTTGGACACTACCCTTATTTAAAATTATTTATTCAAATAAACTATAACAGGCATGTTAAAGCAATCAACATAAAATATAGGCATTGTTATCCATACAGGAAGCTACCACCGGCTCGAAAAGCAGTTCTGCTGAAACAGCCAGCCAAATATAGTTTTATAAAAAACGCTTGACAATAATTAGGTTACCGAGTAAGCATTTTAATTTCAACATTTAATTCCACGTATTAACACTAGTATAGTATACTATATATACTATACTAATGTTAATGCCGATAGAATGATATACTTTTAAATATATTTTTTTTATTTTAGTTTTCAATCTCTCCATTGGAAGATCTGAAACTGACTGTGGGATTTAATTGCACGTACTATCTTGTGCTAAACGATGAATAACAGTTTAGCAGGTAAACTGGAAACATGTACATACACAGGTAAAGCTGTGTACTCGTATAATTTTGATGAGTTTAATTTCATAAAAAAAGAAACATTTTTTTTTTATTTTTAACATATCCAAAAAGTAGGACTAAATTTCATACGTTTAAGAAATATATTTTCAATGTATGTATTTAAATAAAGGCTCCCTCAACTACTCATGTGGGCAAAATTTTGTCAAATCTATTCGTAAATTTTAATTTCAATTATCGAAAACTTATAGCTCTATACAAGTGGAACAAAGGTTGAAATTATATTTATAAAGATCGACACATCGTTATAAGGCATCCCTTGGCTAATAAAATGCGCAGAAGGCAGTCAGAAGGCTATATCAAAAAGTAAAACCTTCACTTCCGTTTCCAAACACACCGAGTTTTACAATAATTTCAGGTTATATTCAAAAGAAAGCTATTGAGATTCAGTACACAGAGAAGTTCCTTCAATTCTTTTATTAAATTGCCTAGCGGTAAACTCGCTACAACAGTGCTATATATATATAATAAATATATATATCGCTCGACGCTTCGGTTTTTTAATGATCCCTTATTTAAATAACTGATTCAATTTTATTCATAGCATATAATAGCAGCATTTAGACAAGTTAATTTTTAAAAACTAAATCCGCATTTTTTTCTCTCTTATTTTTATTCATAAAAATGTTTAATTATTTTAATTATATTTTTATATGAATTTATAGTACAAATTTTGACACCGGATATTATTTACATACAATGTAAATAATTGTTAATGCAATACTAAATACTAACTGAAATTTTGTGCACAGTATGAAGTAAATATATTATACATAGTAGTGCTGGATATTTTACTACGAGAACGCGAGAAATGAAAAGATTCATAGACAAAAGTTACCGACATAAACCAGCGTAGCTAGCAGCTACTAAAGCTTTAAGGTTCTGCAATGGATACCACAAACTCGCAAGTTTTTTTTTAAATTTTGGGGACCCCATGTTCCCCCTGCTAGGTAGAGTTCACACTTCGGAAAAATGAGTTAGTTATTCAGGCTTCTCCTTCCTTCCTTCACAATATGTTTCTTGTCTTCTTTTGTATTTCACATGTTATATCTATGTGCATTTGTAAATCTCCTTCCATATATCACCTTACTTCCCTCATCTACATTCTCTGATCACAATTATACATTACAGATTTTTATGACTAATTTTGATATAATACACTTTATTTCTAATTTTACAGTTAGAGTTAAAAACGATTATTTTTTCTAATTTTCATTACTTTATCTTTATTGCTTGTAAAATGGCTTTTGTCAACAGTTGCCTTGTCTTGCCAACCCCTTGTATTTAGGATCGAGTCTTCTTTTTTTATATTGTGATGTACACCACTTTTTTACAATACTCAATAAATATAGGACGCTAATTGTCTTCGCCCATAAGGGAGATGATGCTTGCTTTCTCTCTCTCTCCCGTGAACCTAGATCGAATATTCAACCTTGTTATAGCTGCATAAATACACTAGATTGAAGCCGCTTCCAATCGGTGTATTGGGAATACCTATGTCCAACAGTGGACTAAAACATGTTACATATTTGTCTTTACTACTGTCGTTATTACTTATTGTTTATACCTTGTATTGGAATTACATTTCCCATTTTGTTTAACAAAACACAACCATTGAAATAGTAAAACAAATGTGTAAAAAAGGAGGTAAAATTATAAAACAGACAATCAAAATGTGATACATAAGTAAAACAAAGAAAACTAAAATAGGTAAACAGTAATGTATCTGTGATATTAGGGAAATTGTAAAGGATGAGAGGGCGACTTTTGGAAGGTATTTGGAAAGTTATAATGAATTATAGAATTGATAAAGGAAGAAACAAAATTTTGAACATATAATGGAATCAGGCGTTACCTTGCGGAAGTCCATCCTAAGTAAGAAAATATTTAGCCACTTCCATACATGCAGTGGTAGTCGTGCAACAAAGTGCACTGCGCGTCAGCCCGCTGATAAATGCGTGTGCGGCAAATAATGCGAATCATACAACTGCCACCGCCAAATCACTCAACAAGTGTTTCACCCCTCCACGGGGCATCTTCAAGAGTTATGTTACACCGATTAGTGTGTGGCTCTGTATTTGGCACTGGTCCTTTTCTTACTTAAAATTTTTAACTGAAAAAAATATTAAATCATTGAATAATAAAGTCCCTTTCCATACAAGGGTTGAACCATAGGTTCCAATAACAGGACCATAAAAAAATGATTAAAATTTTTCAACGCACGTAATTCACTTTTCAGGACCGGCATTACCAAGTGTTTTGTTAAATATTTATAATCTACATATTATTATTAAAGTCAATATTGTACTTTGAGGCTCCAGAGGTTTCAAGAAACCATGAACCATGCACCATGAACGTTACGTTTCTATGCCAGACAGTAGATGCGTTTCGCCTGTTACTAAAGACCTCTGGCTAAAAAGTTATAACAATATCCTCCTGTCTGTTCTTTTGGATATCCATAGAGAAACCCTGTACCCAGCTGTGGGCATTATGTAGCTAAAACAATAATAATGATAAATCTACCTATACTAACAAGGTAGGTTTTGTATTATTCCATAAATTAAATAATAAATGTCATTTCATATAAATTCCGCTATATCCGGTAAATTAAACCACTATGCAGAACAACTCATTATTATAATGAATACAAAGAAAAATAGACAGAAAGAAATGCAAGCGAAAGCCTTGTTTTTCAATCATAACTAAATATAATCGTGATATATTTTTAATATAAAAATGTCATAATAATTATCTCATGTAAATACACTTGTTGGTAGGCATAAAACTCGAAAAAGGTTAAATCAGTTGAGATAATTTGTTTTTCATATTTCCTTTAAGGCGAAGGTTTTTATGAAGAAAATGAAATTACTGGTAAAATAGTATTATATATTATTATGTATTATATATATATATATATATATATAAAACAATTAAATAACACTTCTATACAAACAATAAATTAAATAAAAGCCTTGTTACAAAAAGGCATCTAAGGGTAATTTTTTTATTTTTGAAAAGTAAAGCCAGTATAAAAATATATATTAATAATAAAAGATTACATTAGCTTTATATAACAAAACATAAAAATAAATATGTTGGTCTATTGTAATAATACACAGCCTAGGTGATAATTTTGCAAACTTAACTTTAATAAATTAATAAAATAGAAAACAATATAAACAAAAGTACGACACGAACAATCTATGGTAAATGTAACATAGTAAGAAATGGACCAATATTTAGCCACTTCCGCACATGCAGCGTTAGTCGTGCAACAAAGTGCACCGCTCGCCAGCCAGCTGATAAATGCGTATGCGGCAAACAATGCGAATTACACAACTGCCACTGTTAAATTACTCAACATGTGTTTTAACACGTGTGAAGGGGTCCACGGGACTTCAGGAGTTATGTTACACCGATCAGTGCCAAACATAGAGTCCTCAGAGACTCTCTGGCTAAATATTGGTCCTTTTCTTACTTAGGATGGACTTCTGCAAGGTAATGCCTGATTACATTAAAAAAAATAACATAGATTTTATATATACGTTAGAGAGACAGTATGGAACACTGAACGTACTCGAATCTTTCTCGAATCTTCGAATATGGGATAACTTATTACAAACCCCCCTTGCCTTGTGAACATTTAAACCTTGTCAAACTGCAGGTTACAAAGTAGAGACGACTTATCATCAAGCGCAGCGTAACACATCCACCCACAGTGTGGATAAACAACCTTTGTTAAGACCGCCAGTGGACGCTAAACGTATGCCTTTTCCCACTGGTATTATTAAAATTTATGGACGAATCGTATGTCTAACAGGAGATATCCCACTGCTGAAATAATAATTATAATAGTAATACGAGTATGTATCTTCCCGGACACCGTCGCTCTGTAGCATGGAGGTGGACGCGGTCTTGGTCCAGCTCTTCACGGGGCACGGGGGGTTCTCTGAGTACCTTCATAGGTTTAAGCTCAGGGAGGACCCCTCGTACTTCTGTGAACCGGGCGTGAACCAGACCATGATCCACCTGGTAGCAGAATATCCCGCATTTGGATGGCTCCGATATGTTACCGAATGCCGGCTAGGCAAAAAGATAGAGGAGGCAACACTTGCCTCCATTATAATGGAAAAGGATGATAGAGAGTGCGTCCTCAAATTCTTCAGGAAAGTTGCACAATACGCAATAGACAAGAACAGGTGGACAAAACATTGTAAAGTTATTAAAATAGATTCATTGATATTAAAAAAAAAACAATCGTAAAGTAAATCCGTGATAAAATTGATGAACACGAGGAAATAATTAAACCAATTAAAACTGTGATACTGTAATAGAAATGAATAACTGAAGTGTTTGAGGATGTACGAAAGGAATGGAATGATTGAGAAAGGAAGATGAAATTGTAGAATGATAGAAGAAGGAAGAAATATATTGTGTACTATGGAAGACGAGAACGAAAATAAAAATTCTAGTGAAAAAAAATATAAAGAAATACAAATCCCTGTTCCCAATAAAATAGAGGGTAGAAGAAGGGGTCCCCAATAGTGGGGGCCATTAAAAAATATACGAGTATGTAAATTAAAACAATGATTTAAAAAAGACCCACATATAACCCATACTGTTACGTATCAGATGTTTGTAATTAATTAAATATTTAATCTTCGTTGCATTGTATCCGAATCTCTAGAGGTATTTGATATAGGTAACCTGTCAGACGCAAAGATCTCGTTAGCATATTACAAGATATTGAATTGGCAGTGTCAGATGATGGACAATAGGTCAGGCTTATGTTACAACTGTAGGCTTTCCTTGCCTATTCATTTACAGTTACAATATGTAATAATTTGTGACTAAAACTACGAATTTAGGTTTTATTTTATTAAATTTGTCGCCCGATTGCAAATCTGTTATTTTTATTAATAATATTAAACTATTTTTCATAAATTAAAAATTTCGTTACGAGTATACATGCTGAATGTTTTTTATATTTTAATTTTTTGAATAGAGGCATTAACAGATTACGTGTATATTAAATTATTACGTTGCATTATCAGCGCGAGGCAATCGACAATCAGCGCCATCTATCCCGTCCAAAGCTACATCGTCTCGAACACCATCTAGCGGCGTGTAATACTTTATTATGTCTGAATGTATTAAAATACTTTTTTTTTAATTAGATTTATTTGTCACATGAAAATTATACTTTTTATTTACGATATAAATGAGCTATTACAACGAGTCAGTAGACCCGATACAATACTTATATGCAATAACATCACTATCATCAATATTTAATGGAATTAGGCGTTATTTTGCGGAAGTCCATCCTAAGTAAGAAAAGGACCAATATTTAGCCACTTCCGCACATGCAGTGGTAGTCGTGCAACCAAGTGCACCGCCCGCCATCCCGCTGATAAATGCGCACGTGGCAAACAATGCGAATTACACAACTACCATCTTTAAATCACTCAATACGTGTTTCACCCCTCCACGGGGCATCTTCAGGAGTTATGTTACACCGATTAGTGCCAAAACACAGAGTCTGTGTTTGACACTAATCGTCGTAACATAACGGAAGTCAATAGCCTCCCTGATAGGCGGAAAGGATACTAGGGAAGAATTCCTCTCATACTGCAAGGAAATAATTAAAAAAGTGATACAAAAAATTAAAAATTAAAGAAAATAAGAAAAATTTTAAATAGACAATAAGAAAAAATGTGATAAAATGTAACTCAAAATGTGATAAAAATGTAAACGAAAAGAAATAAAGATAAAATGTAACATGTAATGAAGAAGGAATGAAAGGTGACAGAGTAAAAGGGAAAGATAGCAGAAATGTGGCATGAAAGAATAGATTGAAAGAATATGTGAAGAACGAAAGGAGAGAATGGAAATAATTTAACTATGTGAAAAAATAAATTTCCCGTAAAGTCCCTGTCCCACCAAAGATACGGGTACGAGAGGCCCCCGATAGCGGGAGCCATACAAAAAAAAACATAACGGACGTGGCTAAATATTGGTCCTCTTCTTACTTAGGATGGACTTCCGCAAAATAACGCCTTATTCCATTAAATATTGATGATAGTGATGTTATTGCATATAAGTGATTGAATTTAAAAGCATTATTTTAAAGTAATTAACATTAAGTTGACAACCTGGGGCTGGAATTTGAATGAAATATAATTTTGTCTACATTACAAAGCTAACTAGCATTAGTTGTTTTTGTTATGATCTTTAATGCTAAACCAAAATTCGGGCGCAGAAAACTAAAAATTTTAAATTTAACGATGCTCTCAATGGTTTTAACTCTGAAAATGGTTCCATACCCGAATTTCCGAGCCGGAAATGACCGAGGGGACGCTGTCCGCCACGCCGGGCTGCCTCACTCGCCGGAAGTTCAGCCTCTCTGCGCTTTCGTAACATTTGTTGAAGCTTTTGCGTTTTTACTTTACAATTTTTTTTTGTTTTGTTGTGAAAGTAAATTAAATAACTTTTGCAACATGGTTTAATATTAAAAATGACATTTTGTCGTGAAATTTTGTCGTGACGTGTTAAATAAAATCGATTAAACTAGTATTTTTCAACCTTTTTTGGTATCGTGTCCTAACTTTTTTTAAGGCCCCCGCTATTGGAGGCCTCTCGTACCCCTAATTAGTTGGGATCAGGGTCTTTGTTTACAATTAAGTTTTTCAGATTTTTCATCTTTATTCTTCACACACTGTCATTCTTCTCAATTTCTTTTATTCTTACCTTATTTCCATCACAATATCTTTCATTTTGTTCTTTCATTCTTTCTTGCTCTCATCGCCTTCCTTCCATCGTCTTAAATGCCCTAACTTACCCTTTCTAAAACTCTTACACCTCTCCATGTAGCATTTATAATTTATATATTGAATCAAAAGGGTTAAATTCGTGTCGAGTCAATTTTCAAGTATGCCTCCTTATCAATCAAATACCATCCCTATTGGGCATGGACCCCACGTTGGGAAACATTGATTTATACGTAGAATATATATCACCTAATACATGTCTACCACAAGGCATATGTCTCTTCCAGTGATTTCTCCAAACATTGATATTTCTCTAGACATTCAGCTACTTTAAGCGACCTTATGTTATCGGTCGTGCTGATATAATACTTACTCTATTATAAATATTATTATTTGAAGTACTTTTAAATAATTATAGATCGATCTAAGAATAAATATTCTATTAAGCTTGTATTTATTTTTAGTAAGTATATTTTTAAACGGTTTTATTTAGTTCGACCCGTACGGAATTTGTTTATTTGGGTCAAAATTAGAAATTGAAATTTAAGCACCTTCCCGTTGTCAGATTGATCTGAAATTTGGTACACACATTTAATTTAGATGTCAATACAATTTAATAAAATTAATAACATTAGAAATTTAATATGCCCGCCGATACAAAATGGCGGATTACATATTTTTCCTTAACCCCCTGAATATGGGTATCAAATGAAAGGGCTACACTAGTAAAACACGATGATTATGTCAAAATTTAAAATTCAAGATGGACGCCGTTCCAATGTGGCGGACTAGGTACATATTTTTCCACAACCACCACAATATGGGTATTAAAAAACCGTTTAACTTAAAAGTTTTTTAATGTTGCTTCCCATAAAGTCAACATTTAGTTATAAACTTTCAAACATAACAAACGTGTAGTTAGTTTAAAATATTAATAGCTATCTGTCTTGTTAGATTTTTACTATCAAATGTTATTTCCGAATCACAGTTTAAAAGAAAAACAAATTAACGACTTTATATGTTAGAGTGATCACTTTATTTGATTATTTATTTATTACACTTCAATATGATAATATTTGCAACATAATGTTTTATAGTACACAATTATTATTTATTTGATTAGATATTACCGGGTATTTTGACTATATATTTTTATTGACATCAAACGTGATTCAAGACAAAAACAATTCATTTACTTTGTTGTTTGTATATGAAAGAAAATTATTTATTTTACTATTTTCTTATTTTTTTTATATTTTGGCAGCGCTGGTCCGATCATAGTGACGATCTTTGGGGAGAGCTATGCCTTGCAATGGGGTTTCATTAGCTGAAAAGAATAATATATATATATATATATACAATTTTTTTCATTTTCGTCTTTTTCTTTTTCTTCCTCCTCTTGGACCGATGTTTAAGACAACACCTTCTATAATCTATGCGAGATTTTTAATTCAATTTTGTATACACTGTTTCATTTTGATTACATTTTTAATATGAAGAATACGAATCACAATGATCACTCTGAAATATGTTACATTATTTTTTCCATTGTAACACAACAGGCCAATAGCTTCATATAAAGTCTGCAGTTAATAAACAATAATTCATTTAATAATCCGGATAGCAAAAACGCTTTTTTAACACATATAATAACTCTATTTATCATTTCTAAAACTATTGATTTTTAAATATGGAATCCAAATATTTATTGACAGACAATGAGGTATAAGTTCACCGTATGAAATTTTTTACACCGGTTCCTAATCATCCTGTATTAATAAAACAAAAGAAAACTGTATTTATTTTTGAAATCGTTTTATAAATATTCTTCTATCTAATATATAAAATTCTCGTGTCACGGTGTGCGTGATTGAACTCCTCCGAAACTGCTCGACCGATTTTCGTGAATCCTAGCGTGCACATCGGCCAGGGCGGAGAATCGGACAACATCTATTTTTAAACCCCTAATTTTTTTATTTTTTTGATAATTTTCTTTGTTTTATTTCTAATGATACATACAATACTAAATTTTTACGCCTCTACGATCAACCCTTATTTTTTAATTAAAAACTTTTATTGTTTTTTTCAAAAGAACATTTACGGGATCAGCTAGTATCAATATATAATTAACAATATATGTAGTGTCATATATAATTATAGACTTGATTTTCAGTATTACCGTTACAATACAAGGAAACCTGAGAGATAGTACAAGCTTTTAATGTAATTATTTTGTTCTACGTGTTTTGTATTACGTGAATCGAAATTCATTACTTCCTGGATAATTACGTCAATATGGTTTTGATCAAGGAAGTTTTCAGACCGTTCTAAATTAAGAATTTATCGAATAAAAAATTTATTAAATTAAGTAAATAATTAAGATAAAGTTAAATTAAGATGAAGGCTTTCAGCTAAGGCTATTTGCATCTAGCGACCTTAATAATTACGTTTGTCCACCTAATAGAAGATAGTTATTAAAAAATTAGTTATAATAGAAATAAATTAAACTAGAATATAAGTTCAGTAATAATGTGCTGTGATAATAAAAACATAAACTGTGCTACCTATTACATGAAGGATGTAAGGCGATATTTAAAAAGAACACTAAGGATGTTATGAATGAAAATAAAATGTTAGAATAAATGGTTAATAAAACAGGCTAAAATTATAAAAGAAGGGATAAAAATATGAATATAATGAAAAAAAATATTTCATCAAACAAAGTACCTATCACTCATGTAAAAGGAAAGAAGTTTCCAAAAATTGGAGCAAAAAATATTATAAAAAACTAAATTTTGTTTCAAACTCGTTCCAAAGGTTGAATACTCCACCATACGATATTAATCGTATCAATAATAAAAATAGGAACACCATATGTGTAAGGAATTAGAAGAAAAGTAGAATATAAAATCTACAAAGTCACCTAGAGAGCAATGGAGTGGGCTGTACTCGAAGTTTAGCTGCTAACACTTTAGTCGAATCACAAATGAGATCATAGAAGAACTATTCATCTGAAGTAGCAATGGCTGGGGTACATCACTCGTGTGACTGATGGCCGTTGGAAGTTTGGGAAGATGTAGTTCCCCCACAAAGATCAAGGTAACCAGTTCAGCACTGCTCGCACCCTGCGTCTTCCCACGATTTTAACTGAGTAGCCAGTCTACCTAGGAGGATCTATGCACGATAGACCTCGTGATTTAAGACAATATGCCGGGCTACCTCATCAATAAATTCCGCAGTACATTTTTTATGGAGGTCGTTTAAGTTAGCATTACAAGGTTCTCGTAGAGTTACTAGGTTAGTTTCAGCTTCTAATCGAGAACTTTGTTTGAGTGTTGAAAAGTCTGTACTGTGACGTCACATGGGCAGGTATTGTTGTCGATTGTAAAACGGTGCAGGTACTGCTTGCAGTACCCATGACCGATTAGCATTTGCGTGAGATGAAATACACTCATCGCCATTATTATTTCAGCAGTTTGGATATGGTCTACAATCAGATTCTTTTCACGACTATAACAACAGCATTTGAGGTGGACGCGGTCTTGGCCCAGCTCTTCACGGGGCACGGGGGGTTCTCTGAGTACCTTCACAGGTTCAAGCTCAAGGAGGACTCCTCGTGCTACTGCGAACCGGGCGTGGGCCAGACCGTGGCCCACCTTGTGGCCTATTGTCCCGCACATGCAGGGATGCGCAGTGCCCTGGAAACGGAATTAAAGCTAAAAGTAGATTTGGAGAGCATCGCATTAATGATGTGCGACGACAACCTTCGCCCACCATTCCTATCGTTTGCTTGGAAGGTGGTGAGTGATACTGTTAAAAGGAATAAAACAGTATAGATAAGTAGGTACAAAATAAATTGCACAAATAACTAGTCAATTAATAATAGGATAAATACTAAAAATAAAATAAGAAAAAAGTAGTATTGTATTAAAAAAGTCAAACCCAAAAAAAGAAAACTATGAATTAAAAAAAGGATATGTAATAAAATAAAGAATAAAAGAAATGTACCTAGCCACCTAAGAGAAATAAGGCGATGAAAACAAGAAGGAATGAAAGATATTGTTAAGAAAAAAAGTTAAGAGTAAAAGAAATTGAGAAGATTGAAAGTGAGTGAAGAATAAAGATAAAAATTTAAAAAACTTATTTGTAAACAAAGACCCTGATGCCTCCAATAGCGGGGACCATTTAAAAACTCAAAAAAAAAAACAACAGCATTTACTGTATAGGTGGATATCATACATGGCACTTTTCGCTTTGTGGTTTCCTTTCCAGAGCTTCCTATAACCTCTTTAACTTACTAGACCGCTAATTTCTGATTGAATCTGGTAATTAAATCACAGTCTATTTGTATTAACAATACGCTGACTTATGTTTGAAGTCCGCTTATCCACGCCCTAGTTTATTCTTATTTATTCGTCTCACTTACGATAAATTTTTACAGTTTCGTGTATGGACTAGTTGACTTTACTTAATTGAGTTAAGTTAGTCATTATGGCGTAACAAAGCGTTATATATAATGTAATAATAATCTAAGGACATAGATAAAAGAATGTCTATCGATAGAATCAAAAATCCAATTAATTAAACAGCTTACAGGAATTAAAAGCCGAGACAGTCACTGTAAACAATGCGCTCAGTCAGACGGGTGACATTTATTAAAAAACTTTATTTAATTCCAGGAGTACAAACTTTCCCTGAGCAGGCGTTAGAACAGGTAATTTCGTCGATGTTTTAAAACATTTAACGAACCTTAAAGTGAATCAAAAATTAGAGAACAAACAAAGCCGGCAATGTAATGATAATAATTAAAATTTCATTGTCATCTTCATTATTTTATAATACATAAATTTATGAGGTTTTTTTTGTGATCCCATTTTATTTTATTTGGAAAACCACAGAAACATTAACGTTAACAAATTAAAAATCATTACCAGCACAACTTAAACGAAGATAGGATAAATTAAAAATCACATAATTAAATGACGTGATTTATATCGTCCTAATTGTGTTAGGCATTTATGATATGTGATAATTGGGGCAATGATTTATACGAATGCTATCGTGCGTCTATCAAATTATTATATGTTTCACTACATCTGACAGGCCTTGAGATGAAATTAAGTTCCAACTGCAAATGAGCCTCATTCTTCAGGTTGCTTTATTCCGGGTCGAACTGTCTTGAAATCACCTTACAGAGGTATTTAATACATGGTCTTGTGAAAGGCTAAAAGCGATCATCAATATGTAAGTTTAAATACGACTGTCTAGTTTAAAGTTGCATATTTCACAGATCCTTCAGTTTCGTTTCAGTTCTAATGAAACTGTAAAAGTCCCTTGGACTAATAGAAGGCTGGGATTTATTCGTCTGATCTGAGTTCGTGGCATGAATACTGAAGGTGATGCCGGAGTTACAATCTAATGTTTGCTATATGAAGGAAGAAAGAGAAGAAAGAGAGAAATTGTGAAGAGTGAGAGAGATGGAGGATTCGCATAGTTACAAAATTAGACATATCATTTGAGTACAAATGCCATTGTTATTCTAGCTCCTATATAAATATCATCGACTAAACATATAATTGAAGTATGATATATTGTATTATAGATACTAAGTATAGTCGGGATAAGCAATTAATATTTACCGCGGCAAGTAACGATTGCGACGACAGTGGCCGCCAGCGCGTGGTGCGGTGTGGGAGTGCTGTGCAAATATTTGAGTGAGTTTAATTAAATCGAAATTACTTACCACATCGCCGGGGAAAACACTTCGTTAGTTTGAAGTGTCCCTGTAAAATAATTAAATCTATGAGGGGACGAAAAATTTATTCGGGATTTTTTTTTGTATCATTTCCTTAATAAAATATATTACGGTCGTATTTTTTGTTATGCTACATTTATTGGTCCTTTACTATGCGAAGGTAATTTATAATACTATTATTACTTATCATAATAATAAATTAATGATTGAATTGTTGTTATGGGACTATAGAAATATAAACATGAATGTAATTTATATATATATATATATAAATATATATATCATTGAAAACCATTGCCAGCACAGACTTCGAGAAAGATATAACAACTTATTATATATAATATCTATTTATATATATGTATATATATACATACATACACTTATATATACAGTCTGTCTGTTCTTTTCTTTTTGATTCCATTGATCATAGACGATGAGATGAGAAGATAGTTAAATACACAAAAACTAATTTTTACAACAACTAACATTGATAACTAACTATGGTATGTTATGAGCTTCTTTCTTTTTACTTGTGGGAAAATCTTGTATGGGATACCCCTCCGCTGCGGGGGCAACGAAAGGGTTATGCCTGACTCCTACCGGCTACAACCCGCGGTCTTCTTGAACGGCTTTTGTCAAAACTACGGAAACGCTTTCGTATACCTCTCTGAAAGGTTTATCGCGTATATATTCACTATATCGCTGATATACACGGACAAGAATGTCATGTAATGTCCAATGAGATTCGGTTCTGGGTCCCCTCCTGTGGAACATCGACAATGACTTGGTTTTGATATATAATACTAGCTGATCCCGCAAACGTTGTTTTGAAAAAAAAAATTAAAGTTTTTATTTAACAAATAACAATAAGGGTTGATCGTAGAGGGGTGAAAATTTAGGGTTGTATGTATTTTTGTGTGCTGTATCATAATAAAATAAAAACCAAAAAAATTATCTAAAAAATAAAAAAAATAAATTAGGGGTGGACCACCCTTAACACTTAGGGGTACGGAAAATAGATAGTAGCCGATTCTCAGACCTACTGAATACGCATATAAAATTTGGTAAAAGTCGGTCGAGCCGTTGCAGAGGAGTTCAAGTTCGAACACCGTGACACGAGAATTTTATATATTAGATTTAATTACGGAAAAACATGGTGCTATACAGACAATACCTTAGTCACAGCTTGGGGAATGGTATGTTACAAGGTACCGTATCTGAAAGAGATACCTACTTTAATCAACTGGGGCCTTCGCGCTGGTGGAAGACACCACCATTTGGTCATATCGGAGAAATTTCAAGACAGCTTAGCACATCGCTAGCTGTCCAGCGTGGGTAGATAGCCCACTAGCTGGACCGAAAAAAGTCGCTGAAAGTTTCGAGATACATGCAGTGGAAGATCGGTCATGGTGATAATCTTTGAGGGAGATATATACCCTAGTGAACGTCGGAGCTGATATTTATTTATTTATTTAACATTATTTATTGTACACGATAAGATACATAATATACAGATACAATAATATACAAAAAAGTACAATGGGCGGTCTTATCACACAAGGCAATCTCTTACAGACAACCATAGTAAGGAAAAGATAATAGTACTTATAAAGGGTAGTTGACGTGTACAAAAAAATACATATTCACAAACAAATGAACATAAACATATAAAGACATACATACATACGTATATAACATATATACTTATAATAAAATAGGTTTAATACATATTATAAATATAATACAATAATAAATAAAAACATCTAACTAACTTCGATCAGTATTGGTTCGATCGCACTTGCCTCAGAAAGAAGCAAGAAGAAAAAGAAATGAACTAAGAGATAGATAATTATAGGTCTAGTAAATGGTTCTTAACCTTTTTCTTAAAAATAGGTAGTGAGTTAGCACGTCTTATATTCAGCGGTAAATCATTCCACAATCGAACGGCCTGCGTGGTGAAAGATTTGGCCATAAACGAGGAAGAATGCGCTGGTATTTTTGTATCTGATATGTTGATGTTAAAAATTTTTTGGGAGTGGACAAAAATATTAAACGACTCTTGTATTTCAGTAGTGGATGTATAAGAATATTAGCTTATTAAACTATTTATTTGTAATAAGATTTCATATGAAAATTGAAAAAAAAAATGTATCAAAATTTTTTTCTTTACGAGTGTACTTTCAAATATTATTGTCACATATTTTCAGTTTTATGTTTAAAAGTGCTTTCGTACGGGCGTTTCCGAGCCGGAAATGAAAGAGGGCGCCCTCCTAACAATCGGACCGGAGATGTCACTCAAAGGAAGTTCGACATCACATCCCTACTTCGCTTAGTAAAAAAAAAATAATGCGATTTTGTTTTGACATTATAAACACGTGGTGTTCACAGTTCACTTATTAACTCATTTCGCTTGTATATACATCATTTGAAAATCTCTATATTTTTTTTTTTATGGCCCCCGCTATTGGGGGCCTCTCGTACCCCTTACTTTTTGGGATCAGGGACCTTATAATAATTTTTTTTCAGTCTTTTCTTTATTTATCACTCTCTTTCGCGCGTCACAATATCTTTCATTCTTTACTTTTGTCCTTCACAATATCTTTCGTTTTGCTCTTTTATACCTTCTTTCTTTCCTCGCCTTTCTTCCATCATCTTCTTACTCTAAGGTGGCTAGGTACATTTTATTTATTTTTATTTAAAATCTCTATATTATGTTATAAGCTGTAACAAAAAAATTACAACTTATTTAATTGATTAGCAATAATAACGTAATAATTTAGACCACTGCAAGGCAAAAGGTATCTATGTGGGGATATACCAAAATCGCCACATACAGGGATTGCAGTGGTTTATTATAGTACGCAGAAGACGGTACTGCCCATCCTCTGGAAACTTGATTGCAGTGGCAATCCTATATAATTAATGCACCAACTGAATTATTTGATTGTATCCCGGGAATCGAATCTGCGACCTAAGATCATCAGTCCTGTACCACCTAGTTCCCACTGTTCTTTTTTCAAATTCACTATTTAATAGCTTAAAGGTTTACTTTTTATTTATTTTGTAAACCACTGATAGCACAAAACTTCGCTTATAAAGCCTAAAGACGTAATTTTTGATTTTATTTCCTATAATAGATAAGTATTATTTTTGTGTACATCAGTTTTCATGTTTATATATACGATATATTTTGTCATAATTTTTATGTTAACAAACTTTTCTCGTTAACGAGTAATGGCGACTGATAATTAAAACAAAATGTAATTCTCCGGAATCAAAAATCACTAATTACATATATATATATATACCCCTAAAATATGTGTCACCATACAATTCTCATTTGTAAGAAAGCTATTCCTCTTATTTCTAAGAAAGCAATACATGCTAAGTAAAAACAAACTCTAGCAACAAATGTTAATCCTCTTTAACTCAGGTAGAGTAGTGCCTCTAAATATTAAAGTAATCTGTTAGAGAAATGTCATTACTAACAGATCATGCGACTTATTGTCATTGTTTAAATATACGCATGGCTACAGATAATGTACTACAGTAGGTATAGATAGGAAGCCTCAAGAGAAAACGTAATCATCGATATATTAATTTAGGTACAACAACTATACATATAAGTTCATAGTACATTAAATAATGGTCCTATTATGTATTCCTTTATAGAAGACACCACATCAAAAAATTATTACATACAATATTGCAGAGAGACACCAGAGAGCACTCAATAAAAAAATTAAGATAAAAGTTATCGCACGTAAAAGTAAATATCTAGCTTACGGCTTGAGACACCAAAAGAGCTCTTAATTTAAAAATTTTTACTCCGGCGCGCATTCTTCTTCAAGACTATGTGATATATATATAATCGAATTAAAATTCTCTTATGAATACACTGAATTATTAATATGGTTTCTAAAGACTAGAACACATGTAAATAAGATTCTAAGAGCCTAGAACACATGTATATATATATATATATATATATATATATATATATATATATATATATATAAATTCGTGAGATAGGAGAATGTAACTCGAAGTTTGTCCCATAATTGAGCCCACGAAGCGATTTTATGGGAAAGTTCTCACAAAAGGTATATTATTGTGATACTATTTAAATGTATCCTTATGTGTATAATATGGAATATTAAATAAGAAAAATAAAAAAGATTCAGCTGTAACAGCCACCAAGTAAACGGGAGGTAGAATCAGAATTAAATATTAAAAAAATAAAATATAAAACAAAAAAATGGTGAACTGTGATAAATAGTATTAAATAGCATATTATAAGTGGGATGAAAATGTAAAATAGCACAAACAAATATACAAATATGATAATTCTGTGATATTTCAGGAACGAGGCGAATGAAGTAAGTGGATGTATGAACGGGGAAAAAAATAAAAGAAGAGAAAAGAAAGATCTTAAAAGGGAGGGACGGAAAAGAATGAAAAAAAATGATGATAAAATATAATCAAAAATAAATTGTAGCATTATTAAAAATAAAAATAAACACTCTGGATACATTCGTAAACTAACTAGATCCAATATATTCCATTACAGGAGCCCCAAATAATTCAAGTTAGAAGACGACTGTCTTTGCTCAGTCAATAAGCTGCAAACGTTGTTACGTGTTTTGGAACTGGGAAAGTGTAAACGAACATGTGAATGTACTGCACTAACAAGATAACTAGAGAGCTTCAAAGTAAAGAGGGCAAACGAGACGCCGTGTAGAATTCTATTTTTCGAAATTTAATTTTTTAAATTTAGAAACACTCTTTTTCTGTGCTATATAATCAAAACGCAAAACGGAACGCAAAATCATGCGGAAGATCTTGGGACCAGCGAGAAATCAAGACGGATCTTGGAGGCTCCGAAAGAATGCCGAAATTGAGACTTTAGTAGCACAGCCAAATATCATTGGCGAATATAAAGCTCAACGAATCCGCTGGCTTGGTCACTTGGAGCGAATGGGATCGGATCGGAGCGTGAAGGTAGCGTACCTGGAAAAACCGAGGGGTCGAAGACCAGTGGGTAGACCCAGGTATCGCTGGATCGATCGCGTTGAGGCAGACTTGCGCGAATTGAATGTCAGCCAATGGCAGACGATGGCGCAAGATAGAGGAAAGTGGAAGTCTCTCGCTTCGGAGGCCAAGACCCATTTTGGGTCACTGAGCTAGCGGAGTAGTAGTAGTATATATTCAAGCAACGTTTATCTTATTCTATTGTAGCTTTATTATGTTCTATTCTGGTTATTATATAAGAGACATAATCTCTGTGCTTTATTTTTATTCTTTAACTTGAATTATACTGCTTTAAATGGCATATTAAGAATTCTTCACCCTATGTTACTGTTGTTACTTGTTGATTTTCAATTTATAATTTGTTAACATACTCTTTCTCTCATCCTTCACAATATATTTTTTTTCCATTCTCTTCTTTACATTATCATTTACTCTCGCGGCATATTATCATATAGCACTTGTAATGTACACGCAACTCGACTACGACATTCGCGCACCGATGGTGACAGCTTGCGGACGTGTTCGGTGTTCCGTCTGCATTATCATTTATTACAATAGAAAACCTATGTTTCATTGATACAAGGAGACGCGAAAAATTACAGTATTTATACATCATCTTTCATGCTTCGCCACACTTTCTGGAATTTTACATTATTAATTTTTTTGTTTTTAAAATTTTCTTCATTCAATTTTCCATGGTTCAAAAACTTTTTTTACACAATACAAGTTTATGTGAAGTAAAAATCTTTCCTTGTTATAATTAGAATAGTTATTTTTGCTTGTGTTGTTTTTTATCTGACCTCCGTTTTTTTCCTTAGAAAAATGAGACAGTTCCCTTCTGGTGGCCTTTTCTCTCATTTCTGTTTCAATCAGCTCTTATTCCTCCATATACGAGACGGCTAGTGATGATACCATAGACACACAGGGGCATAGAGTAGAGAACGCTTAAGTTAAAATCTCTTCTGAGATATTAAAACATGAAGGCTTCCTAGGAATCCTCGGCTAAGGCCGCTACATATTAAAACTTCATAGGATAAATCCGACAAGCCTCTTAGGTCGAATAAGCAGATGCTCTATGGAGTGAATAAATACAAAGAACCCTTCGATGGGACGGAGACCTTAATATTTAGAAAATAATAATCGTCAAAATCATTTCAGACGCAAAAAGTCCACTACTGGACATAGACCTTCCCATAAATCCAATAAGACCGTTTTAAAGCGGCCAGGTGTATCCAACGTTTTTCAACGACGTGTCGAGTGATTAGACCGCTATTTAAGCCTTATATATCTATTGATGTATGTAAATGTACACAACAGAGTATTGAAAACTAAATAAAGAACGTAATCAACATAAAATTTTAGAATGTTTTTATGTTGGGCTTACAAAGTCCAGTTTTCCATCGATTTCGGTTTTAAAGGTCTAAAGTTGAACCCTGCTAAGTAAGGATTTGCTTATAAATGAGCAAAGGGCGATAATCTACAGATTTAACTGAGCCACTCCGTGAAAGATGGCTGCGACGGAAGCGCCACAGAATACTTAATTTTTCCCCGATAAGTAAAAGGTGATGAAAATTTATAATTTATTTTAGGAAATAAAAATATAATGTATTAATCATGGCACTAAAGAAACCGACGATCATTGTACCACTAAATGTATGTTTCAATAGGCACAACCCTTTACTTAATTTTTTTTATTTACATCTTAACCAGTAATGGAAAATCTCAAAAAAGTCACAACACGAAAAAATTTGAATGCATAAATAATTAAGAAAAGGACCAATATTTAACCACTTCCGCACATGCAGTGGTAGTCGTGCAACAAAGTGCACCGCCCGCCAGCCCACTGATAAATGCGTATGCGGCAAGCAATGCGAATTACACAAGTGCCGCCGTCAAATCACTCAACACGTGTTTCACCCCTCCACGGGGCATCTTTAAGAGTATATATATTTTACACTGATTAGTGCCAAACACAGAATGTGTGGGGGTCATATATATATATATACCACTAGTTTTTCCTAAATTCACTCCGAAATTTTAAAAAACTAAAAATCTTACTTTCATTTATTACGTAAATGTGCAATATTTTTTTGAATACTCTAGTTAGATTAAAAACTTGTATTTACATATGTTCACTATAAATATTAATAACAAACATTGGTGAAAATATAAAAATAGAATAAACTCGCAGCTAAAATAAACTATATTTTCGACCTGAAAATATACCAAGTGACTGAACATCCGAACCGGATGTTACCAAGCGGAAGCCAGCTACATCTGGTCAGTATCGCCACTCACCGGAAGCACCAACTGCGTTACCAATTCAATAAAAAAACTCATTTCACTTTCATTTTACATAATATAATATAATTTTAAACAATTTAATACATTAATATTTCATTAAAATTAGTTTCAGTTTACTTTCTATCGTTGCAGACATTGCTTCGCCCGAAAGTATACGCATTCCAATAGAATGTCAAAGTGACCACTTTATAAAGAATGACTGGAAACATTTATAAAACTTTAACTTTTTGCTGTCAAATGTGCTATGCCTTACAACTCTTTTTAACATTGTTTTTAATTATTTTTATCTAATAATTATGGAATGTGCAAAGAATTTCCAATAAAAATGGTTTCGCAGTTCAATACACTGAATATTTAAAATGAAACACTTAAATAAATTCACTAAAGTGAGGTCGTTGAACTTATTTTAACTTCAGCTGATTAGTCACTGTATTCATGAAAACAATATTAGCACACATAATTAACATAATTCAATTAAATATATCAAATGACATGATAATTTATATTAATAAAACATTTAAAGTTTCATATCGCCTTCGAAACGTCTAATTTTTTTATTTCTCAATTACAGATATTTGATAAATAACCATTTTAAAACATTTTCATTTATTTCTCATGTATATGGAAATAATTTGTAAATTTAATCTCACTACTATGTCATACTTGTTATACTAGTTCATAGTTATAATTAATCTTCTCTATCTACTGTGCCTAATGTATATATATATATATATATATATATATATATATATATATATATATATATATGCATCTGTGTATATGTATATACGTATATATATACTAATTAAGGTATTATCATCATATTAGCCGTGGAAAGTCTCTCCCATAGATCTACATTACGAATAGTTGGAAGTGCTCTGCATCTAACTTTTTTGACTTTAACATGGTCTATTCACCTTGTGGATGGAACGAATACTGCGTTCAACAGACAATGGTCTTATCTCCAAGACCATAAGGCCCCAGCAGCCATCTGTTCCGTACGCTGCCATCTGCTGTTCGGAATTCCATTTGGTCATCAAATTAGGAATGAGAAGGAGAACAATACTAACCGACATAGTCTGGCAGGTTGAAGTTGCACTCGACCCTTTAGCTTGGGTTTACTAGAATAGTCCTGAGGTATCCCATGCCAGTCGTAAAAAGCGACTAAAAGGACATCGGGTTTGCGGACATTAAAGGCGGTGGCCTTCATCGTTCACTCAATGCCAACCTAAAAAGAGCAGCTATGCGAAGTGGTCTCGTATAGCTACGATAAACCGAGGATACTGGAGGAGGCACTACTTCCTCACGATATGTATCTTTGGTATAGTACTGAGAGACAGCTGTTACGTAGGAGATCTAACAGCCTTTCCAAAGGTACTGAAAATGACCAAGACCGAGTACTTCATGTCCATCTAGAAGATTGTTCCGGCCCCCCTCCCTCTCCGATGCCAAAAAATTGAAGTGGCATTAGGTAAGCTAAATAGTGCGTTAAACAGATGTCAATAGAAGAAGTAAGATTCTGGAATGGAGAACACCGACAAAGAAAGAAGATAGGAATTCCACTCCCAAGATCAACAGACGACCTTGTTAAAGTCGCGAGAAACACTTCACGTAGACCACTTCTCACCGGTCCTTTTGAAAATGCCATGCCAGCCATGGTCATGCCAGCTGTCCAGATGCAGACGTCAAACACCTGATATGATTAAGTTAATGAAACACAAAAAAAAACTCAACATATATTTTAATTAAGAACAGAGAAATGTAGAACATATGAAAACAAATGTATGTATATACATTAAAATCTACTAAAGTTGCTATCGTTGTTGGTAGTAGACAAGTTGGGACCTTTAGCGTTTCCCTGTTGCTCTGCTTGCTGAACTGTGTCCGGTAGAGCTTGATTTGAAACATCCGGTACGATAATTGTAAGTATTCCAGCAATTGTGGACACTAACCCAAATGTAAGCGCCGGTAAACCGGACCAAAATTGAATCTGTTGAGAAAAAAATACATTTAATAAACTTTTAAGTTAAACGGTTTTTTGATACCCATGTTGTGGTGGTTGTGGAAAAATATGTACCTAGTCCGCCATATTGGAACGGCGTCCATCTTGAATTTTAAATTTTGACATAATCATCGTGTTTTACTAGTGTAGCCCTTTCATTTGATACCCATATTAAGGGGGTTAAGGAAAAATACGTAATCCGCCATTTTGTATCGGCGGCCATCTTAAATTTATAATGTTATTGATTTTATTATATTGTATTGTCATCTAAATTAAATGTGTGTACCAAATTTCAGATCAATCTGACAACGGGAAGGTGCTTAAATTTCAATTTCTAATTTTTATCCAAATAAATTCCGTACGGGTCGAACTAAATAAAACCGTTTAATAATTACTACTAACAAAATTACAATAATTATGCACTAAATCATTCTGGGTTCAAGCTGTTTCAAGCTAGTGCGATTGGTAATCAATACTAGTGAACATCCTATAGCTTAGATTATGATGACGTTTATGCGCATTTAGGTCCCGGAGTAAAGGTTGACCAGCAAGCGCTGTGAAGGACATTCACTCACAAGTTGGAAGACGAACTTTTTAAGACCCTCGGAATATGCCTGATGCAGGCCATTTTGAAACGGTCTCATTGGAAACCTTTGGAGAAGACCTAAATCTAGCAGTGGAAGTCTTACTGCTGATAATAAATTATGTATAAATGGAAATCTATGTCAAATGAAACCAATTTCTCACTTACACCATCACGTTCGGGCTTACTAAACTACTGGTTTCCAGTTTTGTTTCTTATCTTCTTCATAGCATTTTATCTTTATATCATGCACTTGATATTTTGATTCTTGTTTGTTCTGAGTATTTTTGTTAATGCTATGTTATTTTTATTAACTACCGCCAACATAAGATTCACGACATGTGATGAGTATAATGACATAGCTATTTTACGAGATCTAATTAGGAAACGAACGTAAGTAATCGACATAGTCCAGCAAATTGGCAGTTTGAAGTGGCAGTTTGAAGTGACAGCTTGATGTGGCAGCTTGAAGTCGCAGTTTAAATTGGCAGATTGAAGTGGCATGTTAAAGTAGCAGATTGAATTTACAGGTTGAAGTGGCAGTACATAGGTTAGGCTTACCCAGAGAATAAATTACTGCTAGGGTCTTAAGGATCAGTAGCAGAGATCACGGACTGAATATTGCAGAGTAAGACAGTCATCTGCAAAGTGGACAGACAACTTTAAATAGGTCGTCGAAAGACGCCAGTGAGAGGAAGTTATTTTCTAGTCCTATTAAAAATCTCTGAGGGAGGTCTATGTCCAACAGCGAATGTTTTATGGCTAAAATGATGATGATAGTGATGATTGATGATGATCATTTGTATTAAGAACGCTCGTTAAAGTGACACTAAAAATACCCAACTAAGCTTGGATCTAATGTAAGGTGAGGCATGTTATTTTAGAGGAACTCAATCTCGTACTACTTTCGGTCTAACTGGGCATTTTTGGCATTCTTATTTGACATACAATAATGATCAATCTAATTGGTTAAAAAAATTAAATTGGTTTGGAATAGATAATAGATATATACGAGTATAGTTTTTATTACCAGCAATGGTGTCTGCGGAGCAATAACAGATCCAATTCTACCCAAAGACGAACAAAGTGCGTGCATTGAATTTCTGGAGTACGTAGGAAATAGTTCCGTCGTATACAGATATGTTATATCGAAATAAAGAGAACTCATCAGCTTTCCAACCATGTACAACAATGTGGACAGCCATAAAAGATCTGAAAAAAAAATACAAAATATACAAGTCGGATCGCTGTTATTTTGAATGCCAAGAGATGGCGCTAGTAGTATATTACCTCGCACTATCGTTTGACACTGTATAACCAAATGTCAAGTAACCTCTCTGTTATGTTGTATATAATTAACTTAGAAAAACCAATTCTGATATCTTTTAGACCGAAATTGTTCCTATTTACAATAAAATAAACCTAAAGTTTTATATACTTTGTGGGAAAGGTATAACAGCGCAATCTCTATAAATGCTGAAGCATTTAGACAAGAGAAAATACTAACTTCTGCAATGGTATTCCAAAGCAAAATCTATAAGATCATTGAAAATTTGGTTAGATAAGGAGAAGAGTCGTTTTTTAAATTGTCATCAATGCATTGCCAAAAGACGTTCCTGAACTCCTTTCTCTATTACGCGATAATGAATAGCTGCAAGTATACCTACACTTGATCCTTTATAGGCGAAGCATTTGACCTCTGTACATGCTTGCCTAGATTAAACCTATTCACTCATATCTTGAAGACTCCTAAGTTATATTTGGCTGGAAACAATGACACCTGTAGTTTATTATACACCTTGGCTATTCGTACTATATAAGTATTAGCAATACGCTCAGTGCGGGTGGATGTAATTTCAATAGTGTACGGATATCGTGAATCCATCCATGTTGTTGTCCGATGTAAGAAAGGAGATGGGGGAATTGTTTGGTGTAACGCGCTGCACACTATCCAATATATAGTCTGTAGAATATGGAAAATCTGGAAACTTTTCAGCGATGTCCAAAGACTTAAATATAAATTTTCGAGTTTAAACCACGAACAATAGCGTAGTCCTATGACCAGAAGGTCTTTCAACCCTTTCTATCCGAAATCTATGATAAAGGCTTATGTCCAACAGTGCTTCTTTTTGTTGAAATGTTAATAATGATAGTCTTTTGGATGGGTTTTCTCCACCTAAATATGTCATGTTTAACCCTTAATTAGGCGCATTAAGAAAATCACTCAATTAGGCGCATGGGGTCTTAAATGACCTAAAAAAAATATTGGGAAAAGAGTATCAAAAAGGAATAAAACTTAATGGATTTCTATAGTAATTAATAAAGTTCTTTAATATACTTAACTTTAAGAAACAAATACTTACTATGACATTAAAAATATTAAAAAAAAAACAAAAACAGTCAACCTCTCTTTAAACTAATTTTTTTGGCATAGCCGAGATCAACTTAAGAAATAAAGTTTATTCAGCCTTATCAGCGGAATCTTCTGTTCTGCATCCGACGCAGTAAATCCTTGAGTGTTGCTGACAAATAAATTTACGACACTTGAAACATTTTGTTGGCACTTTTTTGTCGTCCTTTCTAGGACATGATGAACAGCGGCCGCGCTTAGCTGTCGATTGATAAACCGCCTTGTTCACATTATAAACTTCATGGAGCCGTTTTTTTGTTGTCGCTGGTACAGCACGTAGTTGTATGCGACCTTTTTGGTGATCTTCCACAAGTGCCGCAGCTATTTTCTTCAAGAAAATCCGTCTTGTATATGTCAAAATCTTCTCAGTATTCGCTTTGTGTATGACAAATGGGTTGATGTTAGAGATATGTTTATACTCCAGGTAAATGTAAAATAATATTTTGTGCTCGGGTCTTTACTACGTTCGATGGTGGTACTTTACACCATTTCACTTTCGGGCCATTTTTCTGAGTTTGTCGAGATAAAAAATAATTATCTTCCGTTGATACAGGGATGTCTTGGATATGTTCAGGCTCCTCAATTTCGCTTTCTGAATTATGAGCACTATCAATGACAGCATCGTTTAAAGTTTCATCTTGCGAATCCGAACCAGCAACTTCTTGCTCTTCATCAAGCACTTCATCCAGCCATTGCAATACTTGTTTGTCGTTAGGCACTTCAATTCAAAAAAAAGAAAAAGCATAGAAAAAAAACTCAAAAATACATAAAGAAATCTTACCGTATCAAAATACACACATACAAAGATAAACAGTAAACAATATACTAATATAAACACAAAAAAATCACAATAGTAAAAACTTACCTTTGCCAAAAAATGGAACGTAACTGGGCGCATGGGGTCAGCTCTCTAAAGGACAGCGATGTGTGTGCAAGAGTTAATGTTCTGAATGCGACTAATTTGCGTACCCCGGGTGGAATGAGGAAGCTAGAAAGAGCGTTAGTACGCTCTGAAGACTGTAAGCCAATATTTTTTGAATTTCAAGCGGCCCTGACCCCATGCGCCTAATTAAGGGTTAAAATTAATTATAAAATACAATCATATTTATTCTACTTACTTGATGGTGTGAAAGGTTGAGCAACGCACAGTATTGCACTAGTAAAGAAACAAAACATCAAAGGCTTTTTTCTGTTAAAATGAATTAGTGTAAACATTATTATAATCGATCCAGCCATATCCACAAAGCCTATGTATGCAAAATTTAGATATCTATTACCAGCTAAAGAAACCGAATTTATGGTTAAGCCATAATTAACGAAAGTCGATGACATCCACCAAACCAGGCACACAAAGAATCTCTTCTGTATTTGTTTAGATTTGATTGTAACTTTGATTACTTTAAAGAATTTCTTCGGGATAGTTTCACAGTTTGATAGATTTTCTAGAATCTTTCTATCTATCTGCAAATTATTTTTCTTTGCAGCTTTCTCTAGAATATTAGCCGCTTCTTGTTTTCTATCTTTAGTTAGTAACCATCTGGGGCTTTCGTCTAAAAGATAAGCGTATAATACAAAAAGCAGTGCCGGTGCATACAGAACACGTAAATACGTCCTCCAGAATGGAAAAAGCCATGCAATCAATGAAGTAAAAAATATTCCGAACGGATGTCCTAAAGTACATAATAAAATAAATTTCAATCTGTGCTTTGATGACATCACCTCAGTCACTGAAACAAAAATTTTATTAAAATATCATTGTTCAAACCAATAATACTTTGTATACACATACAGGATGATTAGTGCTAGGTGTAAAAAATTTAAACTGGTGAATGTATACATCATTTGTCAGCAAAAAACTTCAAAAGTTTTATTTAATTATATCGTCTTTATTGTACAACTAAACTCAGTATTAAAAAACGATAAGGAAACCTAGCAAAGTAACATAAATAATACCTGAAAAATTTAATGACTTATAGACAAGTACAAGAGGCGGTCTTATCGCTCGAGGCGATCTTTACCAGACAACATTTGGACGGAGATTAGAGACATGAAGGAGAGGGCAGTTTAGGGTGTACGAAAACATTCATACAAATGCAAACATGCAAACACACATACATATGTACGTATATATATGTTTCGCGGAAAAGTTATTACATAAATACAACATCCTACTATAGAAGCAAAGGAAGTGCTCTTTAACTATCTTTTTAAATAATGACTACAGCTGATACAACGAAGTAATCTGAATTTCGAACACACTCATTCTTATTATATTAACATTACGTTATTTTTTATTTCTGGAATTATCGACTTTTAGATATTAACTTTTAAATATTAACCAACAAAAAATGAGGTGTAAATTGAACCTTTAAAATTTTCTATACCTGTAACTAAACACTCAATTGGTAATATTTTTGTAGATTTTGCTTCATATACTACATTTTCATAAGTCGATGTTTTAATTTCTTTAATTTTTTTTCTCTTAAAGAGACTACAACTTAAATAACTTGTTTGTTCTTTTGTAAATTGGATCTATTTTTTATCGTTAGTATTAACACAAGACCGCTGACATGTAAACGCGTCCTACTTTTTTCAAGATAACATTTTCCAAGTTGTACCATGTTCTACACGGAACTCCTACGCCCTCGTTAATTCAGTAAGTTTCGAATATTAAAGTACATTAAATTGTAATAATCTAGAAAATTCTATGATCATTTTCGTACTCTATTTTGCTATAATATTGTATTATGGTACACAGAGGACGCTACTGCTTATCCTCTGGAAACTTATTTACAAGCAGTAGCAATCCTATGTAATTAATGCATAATATGATTATATCACGGGATTCGAACCCGTGATCTACGACCGCAAGTCTCAGTCGCCCACCGCTGGGCAACCACTGCAATATTTTTTATATTAAATAATACACGTTCGTAAACAATTGCCGAAGGCTTTTCATGTGCAAAAACAGTTTCTTTATAAACAGTGTCTTGCTAGTTAACCCTTTTCTCTATTATGTATCTGTAGAGATACATCAGAATTAAAAAAAATTGTGGCATGAATTTTGAACGCAAAGTAATCATTTGTATGTGAATGTTTAGGTAATTTCTTAATTTTCGAACGCTTTTTCAGTTTTTTCTGTTGGCATCCTTGGGGTCTTAAAAGTCAAGTGGTATGAATATTAATGTAATATTAAAAAAAATCTGCCAAGTTATGGGTTAAGAATGAATAAAGTTAATGGTATACTGTGAAAAAAACTAAGGTGAATTTATCCATAACTTGAAATTAATGCCCTCCCGATAAAACGCACTTTTGCCTATAATTTTCCTGTCCTCAAAACAGTCGATATAGTCTTTTTTTAGGTATAGCCTTCAAGGCCTTCGTTTCGGTTTTTATCTCCTCGTTCGTATCAAAAAGGTTCCGCATTGGCCATTTGACTTTGCCGAATAGCCATAAGTCGCTTGAAGCCAAATTAGATGAATACGGTGATTGCGGAACAATATGAATCGAGTTTTTGGCAAAAAAGTCGCAAGGAACCAATGTAGTATGAAATTGACTAATTGAGAATGGAAGCGTATGAGATCTCCAAATGATATCTCCACTTTTAACAAACAGACACTTATCAAATGTTATACACAGTTCTACCAACCTAGGAAAAAAATACCTGCATTC
Organism: Battus philenor; assembly: GCF_028537555.1. Lineage (NCBI taxonomy): Eukaryota > Metazoa > Arthropoda > Insecta > Lepidoptera > Papilionidae > Battus > Battus philenor. The sequence continues at coordinate 1,777,800 of NW_027181704.1, forward strand.
TTAACGCCTGTGAGTTTTAAATAAAAATTTCACCATACATTTTCATCACAGAGTATAAAGTGTGCAAAATAAAATGTTCATACTTAAAATAAATGCCGGCGACATGCAATCTCCAATCGCAGCTTCGAAGAACTCTAGTGTACAATACAACCAATACCAAGGTGAAAAACTTTTTGACACGCCGATGATACCTCCGATTGTACCGGTCAAGACCACAGCGTTTTTCCTTCCGAACCTAAAAGATTACATACCTATAAGATATTATAGTAAAATCCATATTTAGGCAGTACTGGCATGAAATTTAGCTTAACTTCTTACGTTTCATTATCATCATTATTATAATTGTAGTCGCAGAACATCTACTGCTAGAAAAAGGCATACATAGATTTTCAAAAGAACAGGTAAGAAGAGTCTTGCACCCTGAAACTTGAGGCGACCTTAACAAAGTCATCCGTCAATCTTGTGTGGAGACGTCGTACTACACTTGCTAGTCCGTGGTCTTATTTCCAAAGCCTTAAGGCATAGCAGGATTACGTCGGTGACTTTCATTCATTAACAAATCTCCTCGTTTTTGATTTGATATCATAGAGAAATCTGGAGCGAAGGCCTTTTTATTTCTCGTTGCGACTATTATATTGATAAATATGTTGTACAGTATTAATTATAAATTACAAATTTAAGCAATACAAATAAATCTATTTTTTTTAGATTTTTAGAAATGAGTAGAAATATAGATAAAAACACCTAATATAAATAGACCCATGTATAAGTGTATGTCAGTGTGTGTGTGTGTGTGCAAAATGCTATTAAATGTAGTAAATATGTGTCTGAGTATTTTATTCAATGCACTCGCTGCACTGGGAACAATCTTCATTAATGTAAAAATCATAATTAATGTCAGACTATCTAATATATATTTATGTAAACGTGTGTGTGTATATATATACAAATATTTTTCTACAAGAAGAAAGATATTTCTATCTACATCATTAGATGTAGATAATCTTATGAAATCATGATAGATGTAGATAATCTTATGTAATAATCTTATAAAATCTTGATGATTAAATTTACGTAATTATTACGAACAAAAGAAAATTTATAGTATATAAATTACATTGCGGCTTACATTAATTACCTTTTCATTGTTCCGTGTGCAGCGAATGCATTGGCTAAAAAATATTATATATTTACCTGTCTGAAAGTGGTCCCACGATAAGTAAACCGGCCATAGTACCAAAACTATGTACGGATCCCACAAGGGTTAGTTTCCAATCTTGATTAGCTAGATCATACTGAAATATACAGTAAGGACTATATTATTAGTACTTAGTTTAGATGCTGAGCTTTGACATTTAGTATCTCTATCAAACATCGAATGTAGAGAATAACGTTTTTCATGTGTTTGAATCTCGCGATCCGAAACCAATCACAATATTTGCTTTTACACAACCAACTTGGTAGAGACATCTCTGCTCTACATTCCATAGAATCAAAAACACGTCTGCACGTTTCGAAGATTTCATTTTGTGAATATCAAAATGTCTTTCAAGTTTGCTGTTGCAAGTTTATATTTATAACATTGTAACAACCTTTTAACCATGTTTATGTAAATAAAAATATTTAATTTATAACTGGACTAACATTTTAACATTTCAAGAATGCATAAAAATAAATATTATTTGTTTACACGAAATATACATATTCTTCACATATGTTATTCATCATCATTTAAGCCGAAGGACTAAGACACTACCAATAGAGCCGAATGGAAGCGGCCTGATTCCAGCATTATCCAACATCTTTAACAAAGCCCTGAGTCTGATGAAGCTGTAAAAGCCAAAACGGCTAACAGCGCGCATCAACATTCGAATATAGCCATAATTTAACAAAGTCGTGTGTCCTTGTTAGCGGACGTTCTATGCTGCGCAGGTTAGACAAATAATTATTTCTACTTTATTATTATATGTAATGATTATTATTACATCCCTGACTCAGACGTAAGTTAAATAAAAATAATTAATTTTACCTCAGCTACGAAGGAATCAGGATCGTCATATTGCCACTCCACACATTCCCCTGTGCTACTGTTCAAGGTTTTGCAACTAAAAAAAATACAATTATTTATTAATTATCGCATAAATAATCGCTAGATGTCGCTTAGACAGGATACTCCTTAGCGTATAAAACCTTAGTGTATTTCGACCCAGAAGGTAAACAAGTAGTCTAGATGAAGTTATTAGAAGATGCATGGTGCAAGCCACATTCAACCAGTCTCATTGAAAATCTATAGGGGAGATACAAAATATATCTAAAATTAACGAATTGTAAAAAATCTTGTACCTCCTAAGAGGTGAATTAAAAAGATAACTATACATGTAGAGTTTCTTCCTGTTCCTTCTGTACAATCATAGCATGTTGCAAAGCAGGGTAGAATAAAAATAAAACAAATTATAAATATATATAATAAAAAAAAAGAAAAAAATGATTAATACGACTAACTAAAATGATCTATTAATATAATATAATACATTTAACCTTTATCGGTCGCAAGTCACCTCTGACGTGATTTCGGTAGTTCTCTACAGCGGTCGTGTGGCATATGAGGTGACAAGTTGGATCATGTTGAAACTTGCTGACTATTGAATGCGCATACGACTGTCTTTTCAGTTTATCATTACCAACAATGCAATTACTTCATGCAACATATCAATATTTTTTTTGGTGATTGATTTTTTTTTGATAAAATTTTTTATTTATTAATTTTAATACTAACTTCAACATCAGATAATGAATGGAGATTGGATGGGAAACTACATATCTTGCAACCTGATGGTACAGGAATACATAATAACTGTTTTTATTTAATGTAATCAGTCGTTACTTTGCGGAAGTCCAGTAAGAAAAGGACCAATATTTAGCCACTTCCGCATATGCAGTGGTAGTTGAGTAACAAAGTGCAATGCAAAAAAAGACTATGTGTTTGGAACTAATGGGTGTAACTACTGAAGATGCCCCGTGGAGGGTTGAAACACGTGTTGAGTGGTTTAACGGTGGCAGTTGTGTAATTCGCATTGTTTGCAGCATACGCATTTATCAGCGGGCTGGCGGGCGGAGCACTTTGTTGCATGACTACCACTGCATATGCAGAAGTGGCTTAATATTGGTCCTTTTCTTACATAATGACTGCTTAGTGTGTTCTAATCGTAAGTAGCCTGGAGGAAGGAAAACAGCACTATACTATTGTGAAACGTGAAAAAGAAAACCATTCCCTCATGTTGGAGATTGTTTCAAAAATACTATATGATAAATACATATAAATAAATGTCTTACTTCTTCAGAAAATAAATATTTTTTTAAGAAAATTGTTAAATTGAAATGAATAAACATATTTTTCTCTTATTTATTAAAAAATAGAGACAACCTGATGAAAATTAACACGTTCACTGCGGCTTGAGGTCGATTCAGCCTCATGGTAAACTTTACACTGGTGAGGCGCGTAAAACTCGTGTTTTCTTTCTAGTGCGGCGGCTGTTTACACTCAACCGTATGAGGTATGAAAAAGACAAATATAGCTTTCTTTATGTCTGCGAAGCATTGACTCAATATTGTAAAAAATATTGATGAACACGAGGAAGAAAAGGCCTCAACCGCACTACTAGGAAGTTCAGCTTGAGGCTGATTCGACCTCAGCCGCACCAGCTGAAAGTTCTTCAAAATTGGGCCCGCAGTGAACGTGTTAAGCCTACGAAACGTGACGTCCGTTAAGAGTTAAATGTCTACATATACTATTTATATATAAAAAAACAATAAAATCAAATTATCGTGATGATTACACCAGCTTGTCCAGTAACAGCTTACGAACCTGTTTTAAAAGCGTAATCATTCCTGTCCATCTTAATAGAAGAGGGTGAACGCCTTCCAGAGAAGAATATATTATATTGCGAAGCAGGAATTAGTAAAATAAATACGAAGGTGAAGTGAAAGAAAAGAGTAAAAAGAAAAGTCTGGTTAGTAAAGAAGAAAGAACGGTATATTGAAAAGAAAAGCCTTAAAATACACTACCTGTGTTTCGCATATACAGTGACGAAAACGTAGTTGGTAGAGAACATCGCATTGGATGCAAATCCGAAGAAGAGCAATGCAGCGATTTTCAGATGGTATGGATTGAAGATACGAAAACATTCTAGCACGTCTTCCAATGTCTTTACGTTATCACTGACAGAAATCACACCCATCTTGTTAAAACACTAACTTATTTTTCTTTTTTAAAATTATTTCACATAGATATAAAAGTATTTGTTCGATTTTCAAGAGTAAAGAATTTTTTTGCGACACAATATCTAAACTACATAAAACGTTTTCACTTCACTTACCAGATGATAATATATTATCGTCTAAAATAAATATTTGTGTCGTTTTATCACTATAACCTGTTTGGTTTAATTTAGTCATATAATTAAGTCTTGTTTTACTTAAAACCAACAGTTTCTTTTTCTTAACAATAACTAAACTTAAAAAACTATTTTGGTTAAGTTATGTAGATGATTCAAAATGCAATTCCAAGTTTTAACGAAGAGCGTAAAGTCAACAATAGAAATAAAGATAAACCTAACCTTAAGGTTCATAAATCCTTATAATGTTTTGTATTAATGTCCTTGAATTATCATGTGAAGGATATTTTAAATGATAATAAAGCTTGTGAGTAAAATGCTCCTGCTGTGTTTAATAATTTGTAAATGTCATCATCATTTGTTCGTATGTCCCCAAGATGGGGTAGGAGGCGTCCACAGTACGTCGCCATCCCGAGCGGTCTTGAACTCCGCGCTTCACTTCGCTCCACGTCCTTCCAACTGCCTTCATTTCTGCAGTAATCGTACGCCAGAGTTCGAAGTCTTCGCTTTCTTTGAGGATTCCATTCCAGCTCTTGCCTCGGTATGTGATCAGGGTCCCTTCGAAACGTGTGGCCTATCCAGTTCCACTTGCAGCGTCTGATCTGCTGGTCGATGGGCGTCTTTTCGCAGCGTTTCCTGAGATCTACATTGGAGAATTTCTCAGGCCAGTATATACCGAAAACACCTCGAAGACAGTTGTTAACAAAGACTTGGAACCGACGCTAGATATCTTTGGTGACCTTTTACTCGTATGTCTAGCATCCATATAGCAAGATGGTTATCATATTGGACCGGAATATTTTGAGCTTAACTCTCCTAGTCAGTTTACGTGAATTCCATGCAGAACGGAGTTGTGCGAAGGCTTCCCTTCCTTTCCCTCTCCTCCTGTTCGGTCCCTTCTGATTCCGACACTACGCTACCGTGGTAAATAAATGTGTGGATTCTCTCCACTCCCTCTGTGCCAATAAGCAACGATAAAGAAATTGTTGCTCCGCACCTCACTTCTAGGGGTCTCCCGGGTGTTAATTTTAGGTCCCGTCTCCAAATCCTCTCGCTGTAAGTTTCCAGTTTGGCTTGTATGCAAGCATACGTGTGGTTCAATAGGCATAGATTATCGGCATAGTCCGAATCTTCCAAGACTTTGGACAGTTCCCACTCTATGCCACGACGCTTGCTGTTGATAGTGTTGTTCATGATGCCATCCAGAACGACAAGGAAGAGAAGATGTTAAAAGAGGCACCCCAGTCGCACACCTGCATGGACCCATATATCTTCTGAAACGAGGCCGTCATGAGTCACTCTACAAGAATATTTCCCGTAGATGGCCTTGATTATGATGGTGAAGTTCTTGAAGACACAGATTTCACGCAAATTGTAAAAGTACCCACCAAAAAATCTGTACGTGTTGATTGTGGGTTCTTCTTAGATCCGAGCGCGCTTGTAACGCTTGGAGGTTGCTAATAACAGGGAGCTCAAACTCTTTCTAGTTTCATATGTGTATGCCAAATTATTAAAAATTCTCATTACATTGTTATGATCTAGGAGTAAATGTATATACTTTACCACCAAAAATCATCGTAATCATGTAATCCCTAAAGATTATTTTGGTGTAAAAGTTAAAAAGTTTGATAACAATAAGAAAATATAAACAGATAATCTAGAATATTAACCGAATGTTCTCTAAAGTTTTAACCCAGAATGCATAAATTTGCGACTCGAATTCGACTCGTAACAAACAAAACTAGTAACTAAGTTACAAATAAACTATAACGGGATATTTAATATAACCAATTTGTACACTCAATGTAAAACAGCTTCGTCTCGACCCTAACATTTCCAAGTTTCATAGAAATAATTTTAATAACTTGTCAGAAAGTAGAAAATATGCAGATCGCTGGAATCCAGGAAGGACTTTTATGACTTTCCAATAAATTGTCGGGATACTTCGCTTAATAGCTTTAAAGGGATTACTCTTTGAAATTTGCACAGCGCCACCACTCCGGAGCTGTGACAAGGTCTGTTAAAATAATTTTAATAAATTTTACATATTTTGAATTTAGAACACGTATCTTGAAACTGTTACAATTCTAGAAAGTGTCGCATCTGTACAAGTGATGACAGAACAGATAAACGATCATTGTATTTCATTCACAAAACGTTCACTGCTTGAAAATGCCTTAAACTTAAACTATAGAAGAAAATGCTGTAATATTTAAATATCATAAGAATCATCCTAAATCGAGAGCTATGTTAGCACTTTTGAACCTCCACATGCACTCGCCAAAAATTTCATACAGAACCGGTTATTAAGTTATTTTTGGTCCCATTTTTGGAGTCACATTGACATTTATTCATCTTCAATCTTTGGTTTTTATAATTATCTTTTTTGTACATTCTTATTCCTTTTTCTATTTATTGTTGGCTATATCACAGATTAAGTTAAGTGAGAATTTTTATCACATTTATTTGTACTTATCTAATGGATTCAGGCATTATTTAATCCATCCTAAGTAAGAAAAGGACCAATAGCTACTACTATATAGCTACTTCCCATCACTCTGTGTTTAGCACTAATCTGTGTAACATTACTTCTGAGGATGCCCCGTGGAGGGGTGAAACACGAATTGAGTGATTTAACGGTGGTAGTTGTGTAATTCGCATTATTTACCGCATGCGCATTTATCAGCGAGTTGGCGGGCGGTGCACTTTATAGCACACTACTGCTGCATGGCGGAAGTAGCTATATATTGGTCCCTTTTCTTACTTATTTGCACTTGTTATTTATTATCTTTTACTATATACTCATCATTGCTCACCAATGAGTTGATATTGTTCTCATCTTTTCTCTCTGCTAGTCGAGACTGGCGTTACATTCTTAACAACCCGAAGACGGAACATCTTGTGATCACGTGCACCACATTACGGTCCAAGTTCGAATCACAGATACACGAGGGACTCACCTTGAACTTAAACCTATATAAGTACTTGGAATCCACGATGTCCTGTGAACATTTGGACGAGGAAAGTACCCAGGTCCGGAAAATCTGATAAGACTTAATCGTCCTGGAAAAATATAGAGAACCAGTTGGAAACGATCTGCATTTAGAATCTTCTGAGGACCGTATTAAGGTCTTCTGTTTACTCTGGAGCGAACGTCTTATACTGATTGTTGATCTGTGGTCTCCACTAAGGATTCTTAAAAACTAAATGTTGATCTGTTTTCATCGTGTGTTCATGATAATTCACTGCATTTTATTACAGAGTGTTACAAAGTCAGCGAGCGTCCTCTACCGCAAAAGACGTGAAACACGTTCCAAAGATAAAAATTTAATGAAGTACTTTTACGAAGAAAGTACATAAAGTAATGTTCTGTAACACAACTTTGTTTTACAGAAGCCAGTATTTCGTAGAAACATTTTTACTGTGAAATATATACATCTAATATAACTTTAAACAACTTTGCTATTTATAAATGAGTATTCTTTCTTGAATCTATTTTAGTATTTTTATATAATTTGACCGTGTTCATATATACACCTGTTTCCGAACATATAAAATAAATATGTTAATATGTTAAAAAATATGTTTCTGTGTAAAAAAAGTTATTGGTACTGCCAAAAATAATTATCGCAATCAAAAATTTCTACAGCTATAAATAGATAATAAAGTAATAAAACAGATATACAGCTAAGTTAATTATATATATATATATATATATATGTATATATATATATATATATATATATATATATATATATATATATACACACACATATACATATATATCGTCGATTCAGCACATAGGCACCCATTACCTCTCCAAAAGATATCTATGGAGAGATATACTATATTAACCACGCTTGACACACAGGCTGGCGATCGCAGTATGGTTTTATGGTACACAGAGGACGCTGCTATCCATCCTTTGGAAACTTGTTTGCGAGCAAAGGCAATCTTAAATAATTAATCCAGAAAGTGTGACTTATTTAAAATTGTATCTCGGGAATCCAACCCGAGACCAGTGGTCGAAAATCACAGTCCTCTATCGCTGAATTACCACAGATTCATTACAATAATAAAGAATTTTTATACATCTGTTAATACAACATACAATATTCAAAGTACTCTGTGAAGAGAATCATATAAATATGTGTCTATATTGACTATTATTGTTTGCATTATGTCTACTGATTTCACTATTATTTATCACAGCACGTCCATTTAAAATGTCATAATCATTTAAGTCCGTACTCTGGAGATATGCTTCCTTCATAAATTTAAATATGACAAGTTGGACGTGGCATCTAACATCTCTATAACTCTGTGTTTGGCACTAATCGGTGTAACATAACTCCTGAGGATGCCCCGTGGAGGGATGAAACACGTGTTGAGTGATTCAACGGTGGCAGTTGTGTAATTCGCATTGTTTGCCGCATGCGCATTTATCAGCGCGCTGGCGGGCGGTGCACTTTGTTGCACGACTACCACTGCATGTGCGGAAGTGGCTTTATTGGTCCTTTTCTTACTTATCTTTCAACGACCTTACCCAGGTAGTATCATTTTGGAGGTTGTACACTACGTTTTTCGATCAGTAATCTCTGCTTCAGAACTTTACTTAAGATATATTATTAGCACAATTTGTTTTTATCAACAGGAAATTGAACAAGTAATGCATACGAGATACATAGATTATTCACATAATGTACGATGATCTTTTGAACTGTTAGCATGATAGCATATTGAATTATACAACACCTTATCTCAAGAATTGAATCGCTATGTATAGGGTTTTGTTAACATGGCGTGTAGTACTTTAACTATATTTTTTATGGACCTCATTTTTGAAGACTTCTCATACACCACCCGCCTTGGGTACATACTGGCAATTTTGGCTTAAAAAATTTTTTACATTTTTTTTATTCGCCCACACTTCTTATATATATCATAATATCTCACTCGTTCTGCTTTTTTCTCTCACATTATCTCTCATTCTTATTCATTCTTTTACCTTTCATACGTGGCATCTTTTTATACACAGGTCCTTCTGATATGTTACATTTCAATATTTACTTTGTTTTCTATATTTATTTAACTTTTTACAATTCTCTAATTTGTTATTTTTCTTTTATTATTTGCTTTTTATATCTATTCGAGAAACCGGAAAGTAATGTCGCTTCTTAATTTAAATTCGCTCGACTACGTTTTTATCATGTTTTTATTTCTGAACAACAACATATTCACCTTCATTATCAACAACATTTTTGCCATTTAGTACACAAATTTTCAATACCGTAGCGGTAAAAATCAATCGTTATCTTTGTAAAATATTTCGAAAGAAACGTAATTACTTACGTATTCCCCTTATATATCACATTTTTATCACTTTTGAGATGTTAGAGATATACAGGATGATTGGTTATAACTGTTAAATCTATATGTGGTCAATACATAGCTATACATTCCACCACATTTAAAGCTTTTACATATATTTAATTACCAAGTATAAAATAATCACTGTGTAATATGCTATTTTTTTTTCTATTGCAATGTTACAAACCTAAAACTTCTGGCAGTACAATATATGAAGACACAAATAGTATACAAAAATTAATTTTGATATTTTACAAATTCAAATTCGGAAACGTTTTTTCTTACTACATTAAAAATTCTAAAAACATTGATTTTTTGTTACAGTATTTCATGCAATTGATAACACATACATTCTTTCCTAGCTATACTATCCACCCTTTGAAAATTTTACACCTAAAACCAATCAAAGTGGATAGTTGAAGAGATCTTTACCTGATAAATATAAAATTTGATAAATAGAAACAAGAGTTGAGCTAATATATAAAATTTATAATTGTAAATAAAAGTGTAAAGATAGGCAATTAAATAAATAAAATAATACATATAAAATGTATACCTAGAAAAAATGTGGTAAAGAATAAAAACAAAGAAATTGTAATAGGAAAAGAAAGTATGGTATCGAATAAAAGGAAAAATGGTCATAAAAGAGTAAGAAAGAAGAATTGTAGAAAGAAAGAAAATAAAGGAATGAAAGATCATAGGAGGGACGATAGAAGAGCGCGAAATTAAAAAATTTAGATGAAAAAATTATTAAATAAAACAAAGTCTCTGTCCCACAATAGATAGGGGTACTAGGGGTCCATATAGCGGGGGACATAAAAAACACATGAAATCAATCAAAAGCAGCCATTTGTTCTGCTACTTCAACCTGACAAAAATATGTGTAATACAATTAACCTAGTAATTAACATTTAGTACATTACATAAAGAATGCTTTATATGACGAGTTTATTCAATACCGTCTGTGTTATGCGCGTTTTAAAATCTAGAACGTTAATTGCGGACAGTGAATTGATAAATAAAAGGTCAAGCTACTCCGTCATAAAATACGTTTCATTTAACTTTTTAATTAGATTATAAACTAATTATAAACTCAAATGACGATACAACTACATTAGACGTTAAGTATATATATATATATATATATATACATATTGGATTGTATATATTTTGAAGTTTTACTTATTCCTAACGCTTTTAAATATATGAAAAGCAATAACATAAGTAAATATATACATGTCTTCTCCCAGCAGTGGTGCTTTCCGATATATTGTTCCGAAGTAATGTTTGTCAGGCAAAAGAAACCATGTCGAGTTTCCAATCTAGTTATAATTCTAAACGCATATGAAGTAACAACTCAAGCCAAGGTTTCGTCTCAAAGCCAGATCACACCATGCGGTACCCCATTCCGATTATATAATGTAATGGTCGAGCCGAGGTTGTAGAGAGCGTTCTTTATATGAGTTAGTACAAGGAGAAGCGTCTTCCTCGCTCAGATCTCAAGCAAGCGGAGCCTGTAAATGTGAACAAACTAACAGTATAAAGCGTGCGTGCATGGGTACTTAGCAAGCTTTTTTGAAAGAATAGAAGGTGCGAGGGCAGAATGGGAAAACTTATACTAAAACCAACGTATTTGTGCGAGAAAGTTGAGGGGCAAACTGACATGCGCTCCGCGTCAAAATCGTACCGGGACTGGATTCCGCGCCGGCGCAGCCGCTGCACTGCGTGAGCGGGGGTTGCGCGGGCGCGGCGGGCCGTGACCTACATAGCCGGCCGGCAAGCATATGTCGCAGCTAGACTGCTAAAATAAATGTTGCGTACAATGTCAGTTTGACCCTAGAATATTTATTTATTGAATACATATATGCAATTATAAGTAGATACAATTGAAATTAATTTAGGTGTTTAGGTTTATGTAAATAAAATCTTTTTTATTAAAATAAATGTAAATAAAAATTTTGACAAATAACAATTTAAATAAAGTGACTAGTGGTAGTGAGATCACTACATCAGCCCCCCCTTGAGACCGTCAAGGGCGATAATAGTTAGGAAACCTTACTTTTCGTCCAGATCGCGTAGTGTGAGTATTTTTCTCAGGATCTGGTGAGCTCTGGTTTCCTGAGCGTGTCGCATGTGTTTTTGTATCGTGTTTGCGTGTGTCATGTGATTGTGTCTGTGTTGTAAGAGTGGAATTAGTTGAATGTGTTGCTGTGTGTGTTGTGTGTTTAGTAGGTGTGCATGGAGTGGTGTCTGTGTCACGTAGTATGTAAGCGGGCTTAACTCGGTCTACCGATACTGTGACTTTTTTACCATTGACCAGGATAGCGAAAACTTTATCGTCACGCTGAAGCACCTCGTACGGTCCGGTATACGCGGGTTTTAAGGTACCGCCGACAGTACAGTCACGCAAGAATACGTGACTGCAAGTGGCTAACTCCTTGAAAACGAACGTCGGACGCGTACCACTATGGCGAGCTGCAGGTGAAGGCTTCAAGCTCTGAATTATACTCCGTAGTCTTGACGTAAACTCCATCAAGTCTAGGGTATAGTCTGCCTTTGAGTCAAAAAATTCACCTGGCAGGCGTAGTGGTTCGCCATATACTGGCTCGGCTGAGGTAGCGTGCAGGTCTTCCTTGTAGGCACTTCGAACACCCAACAAAACAAGCGGGAGGGATTCTACCCAATTCCCATCACCGTGACAAACTATGGCAGACTTCAACTGTCGATGGAATCTTTCCACGAGACCATTGCAGGCCGGATGATAGGCTGTGGTTCGGCGGTGGTTGAATCCAGAAATGCGTGAAAGATTCTTAAATAACGCGGATTCAAACTGCCTGCCACGATCGGTAACGATGTCAGCAGGACAACCAAATCGGGATATCCAGCCACTGAGTAGGGCTCGTGCCACTGTCTCGGCTGAAATATCTGCCAAAGGAATTGCCTCAGGCCAACGCGTAAAGCGGTCGATGGCAGTGAGACAATACCTAAAACCTTGTGACAGAGGCAATGGTCCTACCAGGTCGATATGGACGAACTTGAAACGAACTGCAGGAAGTTTGAAGGTGCCAACGGGAGCGCTTGTGTGGCGTGTAATTTTCGAACGCTGACACGCTAAACACGTTCGCACCCAGCTCCTGCAATCTTTTTTTACCTCTGGCCACACGTAACGCTCGGAGACTAGTTTGGCTGTTGCATTAGCCCCGGGGTGACTGAGAGAATGAAGGCTCTCAAATACCCGTCTCCGTAGCATCTTGGGGACGAAGGGCCGTACCACGTTGGTACTGACGTCGCAGAACAGCTCCGTGTTGCAGCCTGGAACCTTAAGTTTTTTCAGGCACAGTGACGTGGAGCCTTCTGCGAATTGAGTGAGCTCTGGATCGGAGTGCTGAGCGACTGCCAGCTGCTCCGGATCTACTGGCTGGGAAATTTCTGCAACTCGCGAGAGGGTATCGGCCACCACATTGTCTTTACCGGATATGTGCTGTATATCGGTGGTAAACTGCGCGATCAGATCCAGGTGCCGGAACTGTCTGGGCGAGCAGTTTTCTTTCCTATTGTGAAAAGCGTAAATCAGCGGCTTATGGTCTGTATAGACCGTGAAGACTCGGGCCTCGAGCATGTGGCGAAAGTATTTTATACTTTCATATACGGCGAGCAGCTCTCGGTCGTAGGGCGAGTATTTTTGCTGAGAAGAACTCAGCCCACGAGAGAAAAATGCTAGTGGCTCCCACGACCTATCGTTCCTCGACTGCTGCTGCAAGACGGCGCCAATAGCCTTATCGGACGCGTCGGTGACAAGCGCTAATCTAGCGTCACAGCTGGGATGAGCCAGCAAGGCGGCCTGACATAGGCCTTCTTTACATGTCTCAAAAGCCTCGAGCGACTGTCCAGTGATATCAACAGGATGTGAGCCTTTCACTGATCCTGTGAGAAGCGCGTTGAGAGGAGCTTGTTGTGAAGCTGCACTTGGGATGAACCTGCGGTAAAAGTTTACCATCCCGAGGAACCTACGAAGTTCTTTCACTGTTTTAGGGACAGGGAAAACCTTGATCGCCTCAACCTTCGCCGGCAGCGGTGTGGTACCTTTACCTGAAATGCGATAGCCCAAAAAAGTGACTTCCGGCGCGCCAAACACACATTTGGCCGTATTGACGACCATGCCGTACTGCTTCATCCTGGCGAAAAGTTGTCGCAAGTGATCTTCGTGCGTCTTCTGGTCCCTAGAAAATACAAGAAAATCGTCTAGGTAAGCGTAGGTGAAATCCAGGCCCCGTAGCATCTCATCGACGAAGCGCTGAAACGTCTGTCCGGCATTACGAAGTCCGAACGTCATATAAGGAAATTCGTACAGACCGAACGGCGTCGTGATGGCTGTCTTCGCGATGTCATCCGGATGCACGGGGATCTGGTTGTAGGCTTTTACCAGGTCAATGGTAGAAAAGATTGTGCAACCTGACAAACAATGGGAAAAGTCGTGTATGTGTTTGATGGGATACCTGTCGGGTACAGTTCGGGCATTCAGCATGCGGTAATCCCCACAAGGACGCCACCCGTTGTCCTTCTTGGGGGCTAGGTGGAGGGGTGAAGCCCATGCAGACTTCGAAGGACGGCAGGTACCGTTCTGCAACATCGCCTCAAACTCCGACTGGGCAATCTTAAATTTATCAGGCGCAAGCCTGCGTGGTGTGCAAGAGACCGGTGGCCCAGGTGTAGTGCGGATGTGGTGAACTGTGTTGTGAGTCAGTGTGCGATGAACGCCGTGTGGGCGAGTGACTTCAGGGAATTTGGCAAGTATGTCGTGATACACCGAGTGACCAGATATCACCTTCACCGAAGAAATACTCTCGTTAGTATTCGCGGGTGACGCTACAGTCGCGAGCGTTGTGACGCCGTCGATGAGTCGCTGGTTTCGTACATCTACCATAATATTGTAGTGTGAAAGGAAATCAACGCCTATTATCGCCCTCGTAACGTCAGCTACAATAAAATTCCACGAAAAGTCACGGCGCAGGCCTAGATTAAGCACTAAGTTGTAAAAACCGTAAGTGTGAATAATTGAGCCATTCGCAGCACACAACTCGAAATTTGTTTTTGAGCGATATTGTTTTAAATATTTACGGGGAAACACACTCAAGTCACTTCCTGTATCGACTAATAACTGTAGTTTAGTTCGTTTATCCGTGACGAATAGGCGACCGGTAGTCGAGCAGTCGTCGGCCGCCATCACCGACTGCCTTTTGCGTTTCCCGTAAAATCGCAGGGCTTGACACACTTATTTGCTGAGTCCGCGAACTTGCTATGGTACCAACAGATTGGGAACTTTCTATAGTTTGAGTGAGACCTAGTGGATGATGCTGATGAACGACCTCGACGTTTTGAGAAATTCCGATTTTTTGACTTTGACCGCGACATACGGTCGACTTTTTCCGTCAATGCTTGTACTTGTCGGGTCAATGCGGCTATCTCACTAGATCCACCTGAAGACGTACCCGAAATTCCGTGTTCATCCGATCCTTTGTTCTTGTTCTCCTCATTCGCCATTTGTTCCAAAGGTGGTCACCACTAAAGCGTGCGTGCGTGGGTACTTAGCAAGCTTTTTTGAAAGAATAGAAGGTGCGAGGGCAGAATGGGAAAACTTATACTAAAACCAACGTATTTGTGCGAGAAAGTTGAGGGGCAAACTGACATGCGCTCCGCGTCAAAATCGTACCGGGACTGGATTCCGCGCCGGCGCAGCCGCTGCACTGCGTGAGCGGGGGTTGCGCGGGCGCGGCGGGCCGTGACCTACATAGCCGGCCGGCAAGCATATGTCGCAGCTAGACTGCTAAAATAAATGTTGCGTACAATGTCAGTTTGACCCTAGAATATTTATTTATTGAATACATATATGCAATTATAAGTAGATACAATTGAAATTAATTTAGGTGTTTAGGTTTATGTAAATAAAATCTTTTTTATTAAAATAAATGTAAATAAAAATTTTGACAAATAACAATTTAAATAAAGTGACTAGTGGTAGTGAGATCACTACAAGTAGATACCAAGGTAA
This sequence comes from Battus philenor, assembly GCF_028537555.1. Taxonomy (NCBI): domain Eukaryota; kingdom Metazoa; phylum Arthropoda; class Insecta; order Lepidoptera; family Papilionidae; genus Battus; species Battus philenor. The sequence continues at coordinate 1,793,613 of NW_027181704.1, forward strand.
CAAGTACTTTAATTGTTCAGTCTTGTTTCCCTTGAGGTCTATTTAAATCAGTTTGGCCAGACTAGATATATCCCGAGACTCTAGGACCCCTACTAAAACTGTAGAAGTAAATATGAAAATATTTAATATTACTTAATTCAAAAAAAAAGGTCAGTATCATGTTTGCTAGGAGAGATCAACTGCAAATCTTAATTGAGGGCCTATCTCTCAACGGTATCGAGCGACTTTCCACGACCTTATATAGTCTGCTCACCTCGTGAAAAGTCCTATTTAATTCTATATTTATTGAAAACATATTGGCTAATATATATACATATATAAAAATATATATATTTATATATATATATATAAATAATTCTCTAAAATTAAATCATTCGTGTAGCGCAATAATATCTAACAATAAATAGCACGTAGTAAAATAATGTAAAAATTTTAAAATTTTTTTTAGTTATGTACCAAATTAATAAATTTGGTATAAAATTGTTATTAGTACTGAAAATACACATTGTTTCTCAAAATAAATTTATTGAAGTTTAAATTATTCCAGCTATGAATATGGAATCTAGTTCCGGCTGAGTTTTTTTATAATTTTCCTGGTATACTCTATTTATGAATGACATAAATAATTTTCCACGAACTCCTTATTTAAGTCCATCGGTTTTTTTAACATTTTTTCCATGTTTTTCTCCGTATATTTAAAAGAAAATATTTTCTCTTATCGAAAAATTGCTGCCGTCGCGGCAAAGCTGACATAACAAACATTTCTTTATAATTAAATGTCCCTAAATCAAAGATCACTATATTAATTAGTATTATTGTTCTTAGATAGATGACTTAATTCTATCTTATATATCTAAATGACACTTTTACAATTTAATATTAATATAACATGTTTACTTCTCAATGTATCACGATACTGACTCAACTGTCAATTTGATTCGTATATACAATACAGTTGTGTGTGAATCGTGCAAGTGTACAGTTATTGTAATTTAAACCTTATACTGATTGTTATAAAATTGAATACGCATAATGAACTCCGTATTAACAATACGAATTCCGCGTTTAATCTACTATTCACGAACAACTCCATCTAACTTCTACACGTTTTGATCTACACAGTGAAGTTTATTTTAAAATGTTTAAAAAAATACAGACAGTGATTTAAATATATACTAACAGTGGTAAAGAATATTTGTAAAGTGACAAAATGGCTTTAGAGAAACTGATAGATTCAGGAAAAAGTGACATAGATGACATTCTAGACAAATTCAGCATATACAACAGTTTTCACTTAAAAATAGCTGCATTAATATTTCTAGGATTTGCAACGAACACCGCATATAGTTCTAATTTCATTTTTATTGCAGAGGAAGTCAATTATACGTAAGTTATGTATTTTTATTTATTAATAACAAATCACAATGATAGCATGTTTATTAAATAATCGTTTCTATTGCGATACATAGACCAACCTTAATATCTATCGATATACCATAATCGCCACGCCTGGAAGGCGTGTTGATCACAGTATGGTATTATAATCGCAGAGGGCGCTGCTACCCATCCTCTGGAAATTTAGTTGTGTGCAGTGGCAATACTGTATAATGCACAAAGTGTGAATTATATAAAATTGTATCTCGAAAATCGAACCTGAAACCTACGATCGCAAGTCACAAGTCCTCTACCGCTAAGCCACCACTGATCCATTAAAACAGAGTTTCCCAAACTTTTTTGTGTCGTAGACCCCTTGCCATGTTTTCCCGTGTTGGGTAGACCCCCTACTTACCTGATATTGATTTTCTGTAAATTTCTAACTGTAGTGAAGTTTAGTGTTAAAAATTTAAAGTAAAAACACATGTTAATTTATACATTTATTAATTGAATTTAAATTAAAACTACTCAAAATAAAATTTGGTATCTGTTATGTAAAATATACGTAACATTAAATAAACTATAAATAAAATAACATAAGCAATAATTTTTTTACTTCATAGGTACTTTTATAAATAATGTAAATGTTTTGATATTATAAGATAGTATGATGTAAGTAAATAGGTACTATCAGTGTATGTGTTTAAATCCACTGTCGTGACCCCCATTTTCATTTCATGGACCCCCAAATTTTTTTTCGCTGACGTAGACCCCTTGCAGATATAAGGGTCGATATAGAGCACTTTAGGCATCACTGCATTAGAATAATTAAAAATTTTCTCTTTGAAATATTAAGTAGATAATATCGTTTTAACTTATATTGTCTGTGTATTTGAAAAAGTGTTGTCATGATTAAAATTTCCGATGATTGGACATTTAAAATTCTATTATCATGTTTATTCTAAAATAAAAAATTTTTATTCATCATCAAAATATGTTAACGTTGCTTGTTCACGCAACTAAGAACGAATTTTGGACAACGAAGTCTAATAATCCCACTGCTGGAGAAACTTTGAAACTTGTATTCAAAAAATTATAATCTGATTCTACCTTAGGATATCTGAACACAGTTCAAATATAGTCTTGATCGATACAAGGTCAGGAAGCCATATAGTGGTACATTAACACGTTTCAATCAAGCTCCTAATTGACTAATTAGTCTTGAAAAACCAAGAGAGTTATAGCAACTTTTTGCTTCTCAGACACACAATCTCTAACCAGTTGGCTTTAAAGAGGAAGCCTTTCTTTTGCAGTGGTCGTCTATTTGCTGAAAATAAGAAGTTTGCTTACATCTGTTTTGTAAATACAGGTCTCACTTGATCCTCGCTTAATTGAAAATGTAGCATTTTACTATTAATTATTTTACTGTATATATCAAATCAAGTAATTGAAAGTTCTAATGAAAATAGAGAGGAAAATGGAGGGTGTCAATTAAGAACAAAATGACTCAGTTTAAAGGGAAGTCACGGATTGAAATGCAAATAGACAACTTTGGAAAGAAATAAGACTCTTGGTGCAGGCAATTATTAAAATGGAAACCTTGGTACAAAAAGACCACCACGAAGACCATAAATGTGCAGGAAGGATTAAGATGGTGGTCAGAAACTAGACATTGTTAGACATTGTTTTCAGCCAGTTACAAATTAAAAATCTTCAAGACAAGTGTACATAGGTTTCTTCTAAACGAGCATATACCACAGTAGACCTCGCTATCGCTTAACATCAACGGAGACAAAGGTCAAACGTTATGCTTATTAAGGATAAAAGAAATAAAAATAAACAGTCGATAAAATTTAAATTAGTGTAAATTACTAAAAAAAAAAACAACGCTCTGTCAAATGCATGTTTTAAATATTATCAGTAAAATACATTGTTATTCCATTTTATTGAAATTTAAATTTAACGTTTTTTTAATTTTTGTAATATATTTTGTAATTTTATCAAGCAATGATCTTCAAAAGTTGAAGTAGCAATTTCGATATTATAATGCAATGATAAAAAGGTATCTTTCGTCTATTATCAGGAATTATGATTATATTTTCCACTGTAGCCTTTTTATCACCATCACCATGACTGGTCCTGCGCTGCCCTCGTTCATCAACCTCCTGCGATCTTCACTATGTCGTCGATCCAGCTAGTGGAAGACCTAATCACACCTCGTCTTCTGGCTCGTGTTCGCCTTTCTTTGAACATCGGTTGCACTTCAGACAGGCTATTCTTTAAGCATAGTACCATACCATGCAGTACCTTAAAAGCCTCGTTTGTAGGCTCCCTTGAAGGCCTCGGCTCGGGACATAATATTAGATAGTCCGGATTGAAAGATAACCAAGTTCTTTGATTATTTACATACATGAATGCTCAATGATATACAAGAGTCCTCGTTAACATTATTTGTCTGATTCGGTGCAAGAGAACCAAAAACGACAAGAGCGGTTTTTACTATCGAATTAGAATCACAATCTCGCTACAATACCCAGCGATAAATATTGCACATCGACCTTTGGAAAGAGACAATCAGCTAATTACGGCTTCGTAGAGCGTTATCTCTGTCGCACGAAATACAACGACTGACAAACGTCACATAAGTAGTGTGGGACAGAGATAGTGTTCAACGTAGTCGAAATTAGCCGATTGTCTCTTTCTTAATATCGATGTGCAAAATTTATCGCCGGGTACCGTACTGCAGTTTGCTGCCTAAACTAACCTATGAAGAAACCTTGTTTATCTCATGAGTCTATAAGATATAACCATCCGATCCTATACAATTATTGATTAATGCGAGAGAATACACATCATTTTAACGTATCCTTGGCAATATCTATTTACATATCATTGCAATGTTGATTACATTCATAAAATATTCATTACGAAGTACATCGGAATGTGCCCACAGTTATTTTTAACGTGTAAGTCATGTTTTAATTATGGCAATAAAATAAAGAGAATCAAGGGGAACAAAAATCAATTGGAGATGTCTTTTTTAAATTTGAGTTCAGTAAACTCTATCGAAATATTTTTATGCAGTTTTTTGTTGTTTATCTTTAAGGTATCGACGTTTTATAGTATGAGATCGTTAGAGGAAAGAAAGTACAAAGCCCAGCAGCTGGGCGAGATGAAGTGATAGTGGGTACGCGATATAGAACACTAACGGCTATAACATCCTTAAGTTTAAGTAGTAGAGACTCACAAGGTGGACAGAAAGCTTTGTTGATGTCGCCAGAAAGAGATAGATGCAAGTCTCTTCCAACTGGAAGTTGGTGGTCTATAGGAAAGATCACAATATGTGTAGTACCATTGAAATCTTATAGCAAATGTTGATAGCATTGGTTACTTAAAAGATTTTCTGTCATCAGTAGATCATGTCGGCCAAAAGATGCATAGCATAGACCTTCTCTTTCAACAGCAACTTCCTGCTATTTGTTCATCTTTTCGGACCTCCTAGTGGGGTCGTACCTTTACAGTAGTATCAATTAAATAGAGATAGTAATACTGTTGACTCTGTGTTTGACACTAACCGGTGTAACATAACTCCTGAAGATGCCCCGTGGAGGGGTGAAACACATGTTGAGTGGTTTACCGGTGGCAGTTAGGTAATTCGCATTGTTTGCCGCATACGCATTTATCAGCAGGCTGGCGGGCGGTGTACTTTGTTGCACGAATAATACTGCATGTGCGGAAGTGGCTAAATATACTTTATTAACCTTATATTTCAAAACCGAAAAAAACTTTCGTCCCAACTAAATTAAATAAGACTGACTGTACTTTTGTTTTGTCATTGTTTTGTTTCTATAATATGTTTATATGTTACATATAGAATAATGCGTAGTATTATATGACGGTTTATACTAATGGAATAACTTAGTCTCGTGTTCTTTGTATTGTTAGATATGAATTAAATCTAGACTCTAGCAAACTTGACCTGGAATTAAACCTACGCTTCAAGGTTTTTGAATGCATTAATATGTTTACATTGTTTGTTCTGATATCTACTTTAAATAACGTCAACAATTGTTAGACAGTAAGGTGATACAATTAGCTCTGTTGCAACTGAGTCTTGCGATCGCAGGTCATGGGTTCAGTACTAGAGATACGATCTCATATAATTCACACTTTGTGCATTTATTATGTAGCATTGTAATGCTCACAAATAGGTTCCTAGGGAAAGATTGTAGCATCTTTTGGGTACCATATTACGATATTGCGATTGCCAAACCGCCTGTGCATCAGGAAGTCAAGTAATTTTTTTCCTAAGTTAGTTGGACAATCTATTATACTTATTAAGAGTCTGTTTGTCAAAATATAGAATATCATTTGGCTCAGGCCAAACTATTTTGAAAGATGTTTTGTGTCTCAAATGCATTAACTTACGATTGGTGACAAAATAGGACAATTTTTGGAAAAAAAATCTACTCATATCGTTCCACAATAACTGTATTCATCTAAATTAAGCTTCGTGCAGCTTTAAAAGATAAATGGCCAATGCGGGGTTGTCGTTTTGACATAATTGACGTGATAATAACCGAATCTATGAAAATTTTATATTTTAATCATTTAAACCTCGCTGATAGTGTCAGAATATCATTTGGCTTAGCCTAAACTATTATGAAGAATGTTTTGTATCTCGAATGCGTCAAGTGTTGATTTGTCTATGTTACTCTGCATTGGTTCTTGGCGACTTTTATTTGACAAAAACTAGAGTTATATCGTTTTGCAATTAGCGTATTTGCCTGATTTAGCTTCGTGGACTTCTGAATATTCAGCTCCAAAGATCAAAACGGGAAAAAGGTTTTGACACGAGTGAGCAGACAAATCAAATCGAAGTCTTAAAAACTATACCGGAAAAAGACTACTTCGACTGTTTTGAGGATTAGAAAAAGCGTTAGTAAAAGTACGTTTTATCGGATGGGGATTACTTTGAAGGAGATGATATTGATTTAGAAGAATAAACAAAGAACTTACAATTTATAGACAAAATCACCTTACTTTTTGGTCACAGTATTATGCCTGCCCAGTTTGATGAAAAATATAACCAAATTGCGCATTTCTATAACAGCATCATTCAACTTACGTCTACGAAGCTTCCAAATGCATTCTGATCTGTGAAGAGCCAACCACAAACTTAGATGGTTTTGTATTTTTTTCATTATTTTGTTTACCCTTAATGCATAAATTAAAACAATTTATAAACAAGTTTTGTTTTCACTAAAAACATCTACTGCAATAGGGTTCCTTTGTAAGAATTTATTTTAAAAAAAATATTTTAAAAATTTTTATAAGACAATTCACGGAAGTGTTTTGTAGAGCTATATAAAGTTCACAAGAGAGTTATTTTAAAATTTTATTGTTCACAGATGTGTCAAATATTCGCCACATAATTCCACTGAGGGGTGTATAGAATGGGTTTATGATGATCCAAGCTCATTTGTTGCTGAAGTAAGAATATTTTTATTTCTTTGCTAAATGTTGACGAACGTTTCGTAGGATGACCAAATATAAGGACATATGACTTTTAAATTACGTTTTTTGATCTCACGTCACGTTATCACGTAGAAATACTGGTGACTTTTTATTGACTAGATGCTGAAAAAGAAACGTCTTCCGGAAACTCTGTTATAAGATAAATCAATGGAATGTAATTCAAAGCTAACTGTAAAAATAATCTTAGATTTATACTAAACATAGTGTAAGAATGGTATAATAAGTGTAAGAACATGCATAAGAAGCACAAAATTTATTCGATTTTCTTCAATTCCAAAATTTCGGTGGTAAAAACACAGATGAAATCAATATGTTTTTTTTATTACGCAGTCAATTTAATAATATGGTAGCTGAAAATATTTGTCACTTATATATCACAATCATTATTTGAGCTATAGAACGTCCAGCGCTGAACATAAGCCTCCTGCATTGATTTCAAATAATACTAGTTGGATGCGACTTGCATTCAGTGCCTTCTAACGCCCTTAACAAAGTCGAATGTACAACTTGAGGCTTGGCATCCAAAACTGCGCTTACATATCTCCACAACAGAACCTTAAGGCTTTAGCTGTTTTGCTAGCCCACTGCCAATTCGTCATACAAAGCAAGTGAACAATCTACATCTGTCTTTTCACGGTTCTGATCATGTTTATCCTACATTTTGACGTGTGCTGACCATAACATGTGATGAGGTCGTAGAATCAGTGATGAATGTACACCATGAAACACTAAGGCTGAAAAACGGGATGAGATTAAATTTAAAGTTAAAAAACAATTAAGAAAAGGACCAATATTTAGCCACTTCCGCACATGCAGTGGTAGTCGTGCAACAAAATGCGCATGCGGCAAACAATGCGAATCACACAACTACCACCGTTAAATCACTCAACATGTGTTTCACCCCTCCACGAGGCATCTTCAGGAGTCATGTTGCACCGATTAGTGCCAAACACAGAATGACTCTATCTCTCAAAACAATTGTTACATGCACACTTTTTAATAAAAAAAATTATTCATGTGTAAACGCATGTTTATTTACGTTAACTGTTATTACAATTGTTTCCTTATACGTGCTTACGAGAACGCTACATAAAGTGTTCAAGCAAACACACAATACAATGGCAGTTTTAATACTAATTAATCAAAAACAAACATAATTTAAACAAATGGAATGCAATCTTTCAAACTATGACCTTAATATGTTTACAAAATAACATTTGCTGTTTATTTAGTAATAGTACTTTATTCTTAATATATGCAAATGCGATTTCAGTTTCAGCTGGCAGGTCAGGAATGGAAAAGAACTCTGGTCGGAACCATCCACAGTCTTGTATATATGATAGGATTATTAATAGTAGGACCTTTATCAGATAGGTAAGTTTTAAGATGTATTATAAATAAATGTATTATCAAAATTTGTTTATATTTCCTCCTTTATTATCATATCTGGGTCATCAGGGCTATCAGAAGAGACATACTGTGCTCATTTCAAAACACGCGACCCAAAATGCTTCTAACTTTATGTATTATATCATTTAGATTCGCAGAATTGCCTTTTTAAATTTTTTTATTGCCCATTGGGTCCTCTAGTACTATCCTATCTTGTTTAGGTACAGGAATATACAATTTTTGTTTAATTATATCACATTCTTCTTTTTTTTCTTAGTCCGATTTCAGTCTTCTTAAAATCATTCATTCGGTCTTTAACATACTTCACATGATGTTATACACTTATTAAGTTTTAATTACCTGCTTTATATCACCTTTCATCCTTCACCAGATTTCTTAAATATCACAGGTATCGTGTTTCTTATCTTTTTTATCACAATTTATTTAGTGATTAAACCATTTTCACTAGTTAAATTTGTAGATATGTTCACAGTTGGTATCACATTTTTTTAATCTAATGTTTTGTTTATAATTTTACTTTCATACTATCTTTTACTGTTTTCACTCTTTTGTAAACGGTTTTATTTAGTTCGACCCGTACGGAATTTATTTGTTTATTTATTTGGGTCAAAATTAGAAATTGAAATTTAAGCACCTTTCCGTTGTCAGATTGATCTAAAATTTGGTACACACATTTAATTTAGATGACAATACAATATAATAAAATCAATAACATTATAAATCTAAGATGGCCGCCGATACAAAATGGCGGATTACATATTTTTCCTTAACCCCCTCAATATAGGTATCAAATGAAAGGGCTACACTAGTAAAACACGATGATTATGTCAAAATTTAAAATTCAAGATGGACGCCGTTCCAATATGGTGGAATAGGTACATATTTTTCCACGACCACCACAATATGGGTATCAAAAAACCGTTTAACTCAAAAGTTTTTTAAATGTATTTATTTATAGTGTGTTTTAAATTAACTTTCATCAGTTTACTATGTAATAAACAATAGAATTCGCTCATCGTAGTGATCTTTAAGGAAGGCGTATGTCTTGAATTGGATATTGTCTAAAAAGAACCCTACTGTCTTTAAAACAAGGCTCATTTTTCAAAATGGACATTCAGTCTCCTGTTTGTTTATTTTCTTTTTATTTTAAATTATTACTCTTAGTTGCTGTTTCTTCCTTTAAATTTGATTTAAAATTTTTATCTTGAACTAGTTATTGATAAGACGAAGTGAAGCATAATTCAGGAATGTGTAATATATTTTAATATCTACTGATACAATATTTCAATGCATTAATTATATAGGATTTCCACTGCTCACAAACAAGTTTTCAGACTATAGGCAACATCGTCCTCTGCGTACCATAATACCACACTGCAATCGCCAACCCACCTACAAATTGATTATGGTATATCCCCACATATATCTTTGGGTATATAGACCTATCCCTTGCAGTGAACTTCTATGGCGAGAAGTGTTCTATTCAATATAATATTAGTGTTTGCTTTAATTTCGTATTTAAAATTATTGTATTAACACACGTTTTTAAGATTTGGAAGAAAGAATGCTTTTATAATCACAGGAGTTTTTGGAGGTATCTTCGGCTTAGCTAGAAGTTTTTCACATTCGTACTGGTCGTACATAGCTCTCGAGTTTCTAGAAGCTTTCATCGGAGACACATGTTCACCTGCATACGTGTTAAGTAAGTTATATGTAACATTAAATTATTCACTTTGAAATAATCTGGAATTGTTTTATAACTTTTTGTTTGGATTTAGAACAATTGACACATTACATGATTATCTTTAAAGTTTTCATTCTTAATAATGTTTTCGGAATCTATAATTTTATCAGTCAAACGTTAAATTAGAAAAGAACCAATATTTAGCCACTTCCGCACATGCAGAAGTAGTCGTGCAACAAAGTGCACCGCCCGCCAGCCCGCTGATAAATATGCGTATGCGACAAACAATGCGAATCACACAACTGCCACCGCCAAATCACTCAACACGTATTTCATCCCTCCATGGGGCATCTTCAGGAGTTATGTTACACCGATTAGTGCCAAACAAGGAGTCTTTTTTTGCATTGCACTTTGTTGCACGACTACCACTGCATGTGCGGAAGTGGCTAAATATTGATCCTTTTCTTACTTAGGATGGACTTCCGCAAGGTAACGCCTGATTCCATTAAAACTTTAAGTTATTATTATGATTAATAATGGAAGATTCAAGAAACAATGTGCAACCTACGGCTATTGGTGCCGAAATGTTCTCGAGTGGTGACCACAAGCCACGAGCAGGGACAGGTCCTGCACCAGGTTGACCGACGACATGGTCAAGATAGGATGCGAGCAGTACAAGATCGGTCATCGTGGCCACCTTTGATAGGCTTTATTGCTGTGGCCATCTATGTAGATGATTTAAAAAAAATCATTATAACATGAGATTTTATGTGTTACTCTATATTTGGCACTAATCGGTGTAACATAACTCCTGAAGATGCCCCGTGGAGGGGTGAAACACGATGTTGAGGGATTTAACGGTAGCAGTTGTGTAATTCGCATTTGTCAGCGGACTGGCAGGCGGAGCACTTTGTTGCACGACTACCACTGCATGTGCGGAAGTGCCTAAATATTGGTCATTATCTTACATGAGATTTTAAGTTAGTATTCACAATAGAGGACAGAGGCTAGATTTTATTTCTTTTTAATACTTTATAAGCAAAGCATTCGACCTGCGTCTCCGTCAACGATGCTACATACATATCTACCTAGTCTAGCCATAAATTGTAACTGGCTGTTTGAGTACACTTAAAAAAAACATTAATTATAATTTAGAACATTAGCTTCAACGATAAAAAAGACTTGTTTTTTGTTTAGAAATTATTTGTTTTGAAAATGGATTGAGGTACTAAAGAGAATAAGATTGCAGTAATTGCATAGTACAAAGTATGTAAGAAGCCAGCCGAGATTTCTGATACATAAAAAAGGTTAGAAATTAGCGGAATGCTTATGTATTGCACCATCCAAAGGTACAATGAAACCATGTCTATTGATGACGGTGAGAGGTCTGGCCGACCGCTGTCTATTCGATCAAACCAGGCCGTCAATGCAACTAAGGTCAGGATTGTTCGAAATCTCATAAGGAAGTAACAAATCTTTCCAGAGAAATGAGAATCTCTCTTTTTGAGATTATCAAACAAGAATTAGGTCTAGGGGCTTACTGAAAATAGACAGGACATATAATCAGGCACTAAAACATTATGGAGTCGAAAGATCAAAAAAGCCGTTACTTCGATACGCCGACGAAAAACACAGAAACCTTCAAAGCGTGCGTTAAAGCTAAGGGTGGACACTTTGAATAACTAGTATAGCACCTTAACATATCTTTTTCACTCTACATAATCACATTAAAAACTTTAAAATAAAATTATCTTTTTAGAAATTATCGGATATTTTCTTTGTAGCAGAACTTATCGCTAGACTGTATAGAAGAAACCTATTAACAAAAAAATAACCATATTCTCTCTCTGTTTTGTTTCAGTGATGGAAATAGTGTCTACAAAACAAAGGCTTAAATTTATTTTAATGTGCACGATCGGATATACTTTCGGAGGCTTCGCTCTGGCCATAGCTGCAGGATCCATACCGTATTGGAGAACATTACTGCAAGCTATCTATACACCTGCTTTACTCTTCTACTTCTACAAGTACTTTCTAGATGAGAGTCCCCGATGGTTACTGATTCAGGGACGTAAAGAAGATGCCGTGAAGATCCTTGAAAGAGCAGCGAAAGAGAACAGAGTTAAACTTGATAAAAATATCAATGAAAAGCTTTCATGCGACACTGAAGAAAGTGGTGACTTTTTAAAAATAATCAAAATAACTTTTAAATCGAAGACTTTGTGTGTTAGATTTTTCGTTTGTTTAATATGGTGGACCGCGTCCACATTTGTCCACTACGGCCTAACTATTAATTCTGTATCTTTACAAGGTAATAAATATGTTAATTTTGCACTGATATCAGTTTTCGACTTACCAGGCCTATTTGTAATTACTTTAATTCTAATCTATTGCAAACGAAAAGTACCACTTATATTTTGCTTCTTCGCTGCGGCGACGTTATGTTTCACGCAACCATTTTTACCTAAAGGTATGTAAAATTGAATTAATTTATTAATATAACATGTATATATATGTGTATATATATATATATATATATATAATCACAAGATAAAATCAAACTTGTTATGGCTTTCACCAGGCTTTACAAAAGAATTATTTTTTGTGCTGGCAATGCTCCCTATATATCCATATATATCCAATGCTACCTTTTATCCTAATATAAATTATAAAAAAAAGAAAAATATATATACATATACATAATATGTACGCATATAAACATATATTTACATTCGAATTGAATTAAATAACTTGTATTTTACGGAGATGTCGCACAGTAGTAAGTGTAACTGGATACGATGTTTGGAACAAACGCAAAACGTTTCGTTTAATAAAAACTAGTTTTGAACTATTCAATTATGTTATCTTTCATTTTTACAATTCGTGTTTTAGCAAAAGGCGTGAAAAACTTGATAATTAAATAAATAATTACAATAGTTAGTTATCCGCTAAACAGATTACGGTACCACAATACGAAATACAAATAAACTTTATTATAATCTTTTATATTTATGTACAACAGTTCATACATCATCATTTCAGCTGTAAGATTCCCACTGCTGGGAATAGGTATACACATATTTCCAATAAAACCGGTTGGATAGCCCTTTTAAGTGAACGTCAATTGTCTATTATTATTTCTATGTCATTTCACCTGACAGATGCCAACTGCAAGGTTTAGAACTCCCTCAATCGCTATTATACGAATCTGGAACTGCCCGCATCGTGCGATTTTCTGCGACCTTATCTATGTTGTCGGTGTACCTAATAGTATCCTACCTTCGTCACCATTACCGGCTTGTGATAGATATATGAGAATCTTTCGGTCCCAACGATCATCGTTGACTTTGGTTCTTCTGAGGATCTATTATTATTTATAATTTTTTATAATTACACGAATACTTCACTTTGCGACGTGGTTACGTTCCAAAAAAACACGACGCAAATTGAAACGACGCAAAGTGAATTAAGATTTTCTATAGCAATCCATGCAAAGATCGAAGATAGGTTCCAATGTTACGAAAATACTTCTTTTTAATAAGAAAATTGAACAAAGTAAACATTTCAAAAACAAGAATAATAAATAAATTGGAAAAATATTTACTTTTATTGTAACAAGAAACAACACGTAAAAATTTATATAAATTTATTATTCTCTTTTAAAAAAAACCACAACACACTACATAATTGAAACTGAACTCTAAAATTACCTAAACAAAGTGAAAATAAATCTGTATTAAAATTGCGTTGATTTGAGTTAGATAGGGAATCTCCGAGTTTTGATAGCGCAATTAGAAACAAAAGTGTTGCTATCTTTTGGAAAAAAAAAAGAAAATTTTTTAAAAAAATTAAAGACTCGAACCCAAAACAATGCAACCTCGAAAATCTAACAACGCACAGTGAAAATTAGTATTAATTAAGCAGCGACACAACTTCGAAGAAAACGCAAAACAAAACGACGCAAAGCGTGGTATTAGTGTATTACTTTACTTTATTCATATAATTGCAGGTTTGCCGTGGCTATCAATTACCGTTTTCATGGCCGGAAAGTTGATGAGCTCTTTTTACTTCAACATAACTTATCTGTACACGTCCGAACTATTCCCAACTTACACAAGAAATTCAATACAAGCTCTATGTTCGTCTCTCGGACGAATTGGATCAATCGTTTCGCCGCAGACTCCGTTACTGGTAAATTTACTTTTTATGTTATTTAATTAGAGTTAATAAATATATTAATCATCTAAAACGGCAGTTGGTGAGCATTTCACACAAGTAATGGACGAAAAGATCACTCGCCGAATACAACTTGGGTGGGAATCGTTCGGGAAGCGCCGATATAATATATATTTGTTAAACAAAATGACAATCTAATACAAAAATATGCACAAATGTTCTAGTAACTCACGATCGTTTAGTAATGTATATGTCGCGTTTCATGCACAGAACTTGTCAGATACCGTGTTATATTAAAGTCAACATTTTATTGTTGCCCATAGTTGATTAGTGAAGAGATAGTGATCATAGAGCATAGATCGGAAATCTCCGAAATCTCTTCTCGTCCAAAATACCGAAATGTTTGGAAACGAAGATAGTTGACTAATGTGCGTCACGACGGACCTCACAAAAAGTACAAGATCACCCATAGAGCTATGGAGAGGGCTATGCTTGGAGTTTCGCTGCAAGATCAAATTATAAATGAGGATATCTGCAGAAGAAACCAGATCACCGACTTAGCTCGAAGAATAGTGGCAGCGTGCGAGGTAAATGGCTGGTGAAACCAATGGCCATCAAGGCCTATGTGGCTGGGTTCCCCACCAGGTGGATTAACATTGTCAAGATCGCAAGAAGTTGCTGGATTCGGGCAGCGCAAGATCGGTCGTCGTAGCGTTCTTTATCAGTCTGTATTGCAGTAAGCATCTATCAATTGACATACGATATGATAACTGTAAAATTATTTAATGGAATCAGGCGTTACCTTGCGGAAGTCCATCCTAAGTAAGAAAAGGACCAATATTTAGCCACCTCCGCACATGCAGTGGTAGTCATACAATACCCGCCAGCCTGCTGATAAATGCGTATGCGGCAAACAATGCGAATCACACAACCGCCACCGCCAAATTACTCAACACGTGTTTCACCCCTCCACGGGGCATCTTCAGGAGTTATGTTACACCGATTAGTGCCAAACACAGAGTCTGGAAAATGATCACAAGAAATACTGAATTTATTTTTTTAGCTCTTCTCAAATCTTAACTATTTTTGAATTCTCCTAGACATGTATAGTTTATTTATTTAGGTACACCAGCAGTGCACATAACTAGAAAGTAAATTATCACTAAGCATACTACTGAAAATGCTTTTTTATTTTATTACTTTTACACATTTGACTTTATGTCTTACTAATTTACATTTATCATATCATTTTTTATTACATTTTATTTTTATTTCTATCCTTACAACCATATTTTATACATTCATGCAGGAAATACAAAGTCATAGTGTGATTAGTGTTAAAACTTATAATATATATAATAGTTCTGTTTTGTGTTTCGTTATACGTGACACAACATTAAAAATTCACTATATACAACATTGCAGAAGGATCATTAAAAAATTAAATAAAGAGAAATATTTAAAAAAAATGAAGGAAAAAGTGATCGCACGTAAGAGAAAACATGTCGCTTACGACTTTGGACATCAAAATCTTAATTTAAAAGTATTTCCTCCTTCCCGCATTCTTCCTTAAGGCTGTATGCTTAAGTATATTCAATTTGAATTAAAAATCTATTATAGATACAGTGAATTATTAAGATAACTTCTAAAGATTATATTACCCGCGACAAATATGGATTACAATTGTTCATATATTCTGTTATAAGAACTTCACATTCGTAAGATAAAGAAGTAATCAATATAATGTATGACATCAATTTGGTTCTGCATTCTTTAGAATTATGAGACCCTGGGATTCACTTCAAAATAAGTGACTAAGTGATCACTATAAATGGTCTTCTATGAATTATAATATAAATAATTTGCATGGGTAGCATATTCATTTATATCATCCGTTAGACACCCAATGTAGGATATAGGCCTCACCCATAGACATAGACAGCATATACTATACAGTAATACCCCGCTTTACGCGACCCCGTTATACGCGGTTTCACTATAACGCGAATTGCAAATTTCGCGCTCAAATGCCTCGAATTACGCGAAAGAGTGCATATAAATATAATGTAGTCATCAACTTCTCTATGGTGTCTTGACCATCTGTCAAATAATTAAAAACAGTGTTCGGTGTTATGAACGTATTTTACAAGAATGTAAACAAAACGTTACCCAAAAGACAATAAATGTATTTTTCCGTAAAAACTAAGAGCATATGTTGCATAAAGTGTTCCTAGAATTAAAGTGATTGATTAAAATGATTTGTATTTTTTTTTTGTAATAATTTTTGACTATGTTTAATCATAAACGCGATCTTTGGAATTTGGAACGTATCCCTCGCGTAAAGCGGGGTATTACTGTATGTATATTTTTAACATAATATATATAAAGATATTTGTCTCCCCTCCTTCTTTATCTTTTGGTTACAACTCTTCTGATTACGATTAAAAATAGAAAGTTTAAACCAATTAAATTCTTTTCTTTCAGATTCAATACTGGTCTGGACTGCCTTCACTTGTCTTCGGCCTGGTATCTTTAATCGGGGGAATAGTAACATTTTTGGTACCGGATATATCCAGCGACTCTTTACCGGACACAGCGAGTGAAGCTGAACAAATTGGCAAATCTAAAAACAATTGTAAACTATATTGTTAGTTAGTTAGGTTTTATTTGATATACGACTTAAAAATAACTGTATAAATATGTAAATATGTGATTTATAAAATTTAAGCAGGGGTCAGCAACCTTTTTAATAAACAGCTAATTTAAATTTTAGAGATTTATTATTTACAAAATTTTATTTTTAACACGAATAATATAATATACAAACATAAATGTAAAATTAAAATAAACAAGATAAGAATAGAAAATAAATATACCTGAAAATTTAAATAAGAATTTTAGCAATGTTTTTTTGATACAAGTGTATATATAATACATACGCAGCTTTCTATTCGCACATCACTCTGTTTTGATTGGTGGCTATTATAAATAAATAGTTTCGGTTTGTCATATACCACCATTTTATTATATTTAATTTTATAACAATACTCTGATGAAAGAAATTAGATTAAATAAATTAAATTTTAGAAATATTTGGCGGGCCCTATAAACATGTTTAACGGGACGCAAATGACTTGCAGGCCGTACGTTGCTCAGCCCTGAGTTAAAGTATAGGATATACTTTATATGATGGCATTGTAAGAATCTTTGAATAAATTCTATCAAAATAAACTCTTCTGGTAATCTTCTCTTTATATAAAATGATAACTATAATGAAATCAGTGAGAGAAGGACCAATATTTAGACACTTCCGCACATGTAGTGGTAATCGTGCAACAAAGGGCAGCGCCCGCCCGCTGATTAATGCGTATGCGGCCAACAATGCGAATTACACAACTGCCACCGTTAAATCACTCAACACATGTTTCACCCCCACGGGGCATCTTCAAGAGATATATTACACCGATTAGTGCCAAACACAAAGTCAAAAAGTCACTGGGCTGGCGGGCGGTGCACTTTGTTGCACGACTACCAATGCATGTGCGGAAGTGGCTAAATATTGCTCCTTTTCTTACTTAGGATGGATTTCCGCAAAATAACGCCTGATTCCATGAAATATATAATGAAATCAAAGTGAAAAATAATCCACAAAAAGTTTATTTAAATGTTTTATTGTTTATTTTATGTATTTATTTATGTTATAGGCTGTTGGGGCCAAAAAATTCTAAAGTGGCGACCGCGACCTAGTAAACGCGGCGTGGGTAGGCCGCCCACTAGGTGGGCTGACAATATAGTTAAAGTCGCTGGATGTGGACAGCGCATGACCAGTTATGGCGGCGATCTTTGGGGAAGGCCTTTGTCTGCAGTGGGCATCTGTCGGCTAAGAAAGGAACTAAAATATAGCTACTTCAACTATGCAGCAGTAGTCGTGCAATGAAGTGCACCGCCCGCCAGCCCGCTGATAAATGCGCGTGCGGTAAATAATGCGACCAGTCCACCAGACCACTATATTCATTTGTAGGGTTAATATTCGACATATATGGGAGTAGGGTATATTCATCAGAGATGATGATAAAAATGTACATTTTAAATGGCCTTCCCAAATAGATCCTTCACTTCACCATCCAATCAGCAATAAAACCTGCTTAATAAAATCTTTTCATAACATAATAATAAATCTATTACATTGGTATTTTGAGATATTTAACGGGAATGTTTTTTGAAGCCCTATGCAGTGGTATGCCAAAAGAGTTTCTGACTTTACGAAGTTTAGGTATAGATATAAAATAATGTAACTTATTTATATTTTTTCTGGTAGTCATTTGCACGTTTATATTAAACAATCGAATCGACCATATACGCGCACTAATGCTCACAGTAAAACGAAGGAAAATCGCTTACTTGGGACACGTTCTTCGACACCAACGATACAATCTCCTTCAACTTATCATGATGGGAAAGGTCGCTGGTAAAAGGAAGGTTGGTAGGAGAAAGAAGTCGTGGCTTCGTAACATTAGAGAGTGGACCGGAATCGCCAGCGCTGCTGAGCTATTACGCAGAACCAAAAATAAGGAAGAGAGCAGGAAGCTGATAGCCACCCCCACTAGTTGGAGAGGCACTTCAAGAAGAAGAATTAAACAATATTTAGAACAAATGTGTAAAAGCATTTTAATAATGTAACAAGTATCTCTTTAGTCTTTCACTTTATACACAAAGCAAAAAAAAATATTCGAACACTTAATCCCTCGCGTACAAACTTGAAGAGACTTGGGACTGAACAACAAAGTTACTAGGCAATATAAACTTCAGAACAACATGTACTAAACATCTTGGGGTCGTGTTATAAATATGAACGTAACATGAAGATATATTTTAACGAAATATAAATTTAACTAAAATAATTATTCTATTGCTGCTCAAGTAGAATTAAAACCAACTGGAGGACCGACTGGCATGAAAGACCGGTCTTCAGTTGCAGCTTAAAGCAATATGTAATAATATTGCTATATAAAAAGCCGCGATATGTGAAAGTTCTCGCGGACGTCGTCACAACGCTTAACCTTTTGTTCGTCTCGCCCACTCGTCTCGCTCACTCGCACGGCGTGCACGATACGCGCTCTTGCTTGCTCTTGGCAGGTAGCCAAGACGCAGCACGTGCGCCCGCGGCCGTTGGAGTTCTAGAGAGTCGGATTTGAGCCATGGTTCGATGCGCAACCGCGCGTAGGCGAATTATTCATTTTCCGCGCACAAATTGTTTTAATAATTAAATAAACGTTTTTCCACATCACAAATAGATATTTATATTTGTACGGATAGTAATATTTGTCATATCTAGAACCTGTGCTTTACAAATGATAGAATAACGAAAGGCACACAGCAAGTTGCAGAACAGAGCCTACGTTCGAATATTCCCGCCACGTGTGGGTAATCAGAAAAGTTGGCCGGCGACAACTCGCGCCGGACGTGACAGTCATTTTGCCAATACGGTGCACGACTTAAAAGAAAGATAATTCAACAAATGGCGACGACATCGATATATATTCCCTGCTATCTTACCCGATATACTTCATACTACAAGTTATAACATCTAAGTAAGATATCTTAGACTTTCTAGTTCTTACTGTTAAATCAAAAATACATTATCTAATATATAAAATTCTCGTGTCACGGTGTTCGAACTTGAACTCCTCAGAAACGGCTTGACCGATTTTTACCAAATTTTACATGCGTATTCAGTATGTCTGAGAATCGGCTACTATCTATTTTCCATACCCCTAAGTGATAAGGGTGGTCCACCCCTAAATTTTATTTTTAATTTTTTAGACAATTTTTTTGGTTTTTTTTTATTATGATACAACATACAAAAATACATACAAACCTTAATTTTCACCCCTCTACGATCAACCCTTATCTTACATTTGTTAATTATAAACTTTAATTTTTTTTGCAACAACGTTTGCGGGATCAGCTAGTTATGTATATAAGCATAAAACCGTGTAATATGAAATGAGGCGAGGTATGGGAGGTGATGCGTGAATGTGTGGGCAACCCCACATATGTCATCAAAATTTACGAATACTACCAATGACATAAAAACGTTAGTGCTATAACGATGTAATAAGTAATATATTATTGACATTAATTGGAGCACTCCGTATTGGTGACCCCGACGATCACGTCGGGGTAGACGGACCTTGTCAGAGTCGTCGCAAGATGTTAGATGCAGGCTACGTTTTATAAGTACTATAAGAAATCATTGGTAAAAGCTTATGTTTAGGAATATACTTCCTGTGGATGAAATAATGATGGATGAAAATACCACCACTGTATTCATAGATCCCCTGAAACCGGCACACACATTACAAGATAGTAAAAATTCCACCTAGGAACACGAAAGAAAAAAATAAGGAGCTCACGCAGACCAGATCAGGACGCAGAGTAAAATTCACAAATATATACCTCCCATGACACGATGTTTGGAAGCAAGTGATGTGGGCAACCTCACAAATGTCATCTAAATTTATAAGTACCACGAAATACCTCTGTTGAACTTCTGTTGAAACTCTGGCAGGCTCTTCTCAACAGACCAGCACTACAAGAAAAGAATAGAATAATCGACAAAAGACATAATTTTGATTTCTTTTTTTGAAAACAAAGCACTTGAGTGACATAAATTCAAATTCATAGAACAGTTATGTTCAAATCAACTTTAAAGATTATAGTATTAAACGATTTCATCACCGCCATCAGACATTTAAGTAAAAGGCTAGAAGTAATTGAGCCCTTAGTCGATAAGACTAATAAAAATTCACTGCATTATCGTTAGAGGAAATTTTGAAAGCGAAATTAAATATTCGGAGAACGTCCCGTCTTTATCATTCCTCAAGGCGGGGATTACTTAAATCTGAAGATTATCGTTTCCACCTCATTTATTACCAGATCCTCATCTTATCGCCTTAGTGATGGACACTTAAGTGTCATTATTCTACTGGCTCGATGACCTCATTATTGATGGTATATTATAATTTTGTTTCACGTTTAAAACTTTATATTTTTAACTTCAAGAATTACATGTAATGCTCATGGTCACACAGAGTGCTATAGAGATGGCTATGTTCGGAAAAGTTGTTGTCTGAAGTCGCAGTAGGTGGGCAGATCGCTCGTGCAAACGACGAATATACGCGAAGTAGGCTCTAGGTGGACCAATTACATAATTAAGGTCAGAGTAATTGGATGCGGGAACTTTATATTTTTAACTTCAAGAATTACATGTAATGCTCATGATCAAACAGAGTGCTATAGAGATGGCTATGTTCGGAAAAGTAGTTCGTGTGAAGTGGCAGTAGGTGGGGACATCGCTCGTGCAAACGACGAATATACGCGAAGTAGGCTCTGGGTGGACCAATTACATAATTAAGGTCAGAGTAATTGGATGCGGGAACTTTATATTTTTAACTTCAAGAATTACATGTAATGCTCATGATCAAACAGAGTGCTATAGAGATGGCTATGTTCGGAAAAGTAGTTCGTGTGAAGTGGCAGTAGGTGGGGACATCGCTCGTGCAAACGACGAATATACGCGAAGTAGGCTCTAGGTAGACCAATTACATAATTAAGGTCAGAGTAATTGGATGCGGGAACTTTATATTTTTAACTTCAAGAATTACATGTAATGCTCATGATCAAACAGAGTGCTATAGAGATGGCTATGTTCGGAAAAGTAGTTCGTGTGAAGTCGCAGTAGGTGGGCAGATCGCTCGTGCAAACGACGAATATACGCGAAGTAGGCTCTAGGTGGACCAATTACATAATTAAGGTCAGAGTAATTGGATGCGGGAACTTTATATTTTTAACTTCAAGAATTACATGTAATGCTCATGATCAAACAGAGTGCTATAGAGATGGCTATGTTCGGAAAAGTAGTTCGTGTGAAGTGGCAGTAGGTGGGGACATCGCTCGTGCAAACGACGAATATACGCGAAGTAGGCTCTAGGTAGACCAATTACATAATTAAGGTCAGTGTAAGTGGGTACAGGCGGCGCATGACCAGTCATCGACGCCATCTTTGGGAGAGGAATATGCCTTACAGTGGATATCCATCGACTGAAATGAAGAATTTACATGGAATGATACTATGTAAATCTATATTTCCTAACGTGGGTCCCACGCCCCACAGGTGAGCAATTTGACTGTTAAGGCGATTCAAAAGTGGACTCGAATCTAGTTAAGCCATTTCGTTTTAATATAAAAAATATATATGTTTTATAGTTTGGCGTAAGAATTTTAGAAAGGCTTGGGTGGGGTATGTCATAGAAAAGGTTGAAAAATACTCATTTAAATAAATAAATAGTTTTATATGTGTCTATATAAATCTATGGATTAGTAAGCGAAATATTCATCATTAAAGGGAAAAATAAAAGAATTAAAAACAATAAAATATTTACTTAGGTAGTGTCATAGATATCATAATAATTTCAGCTGTTTAAAGTCCACCGCTGGACAAAGGCTTGCCCCATAGGTTTCCAAGAGGACCTGTAAGAAGCGCTTTTTATTCAGCGTCTTTCGATGACCTAAGTCTACTCTTTATCTTATTTCAATCTGTGCTAGGCTTATCGTTCTATGGTCTTCACTTCACTCCACTATTTGATGTAAATCTTGAATATAAATTCGTTTCATCTTTCCGATGTTCTACAAAGCTTTGATATATATATATATATATATATATATATATATATATATATATATATATATATATATATATATATATATATATATGGTTGATATATTTATATCAACCATATATGTCAACATTCTTTGTACTTTAATTATATAGAACTACCTCTGGTCACTGAAAAGTTGTCGTGTAACTTTCACATAGATTTATATATATAATATATATAGTAATCATATAATTTGTCTATATATATTATTTTTTAAAATTTTGGTTTAATACAAATATTATTTGTTAAGAAATATCTCTGGAACACTTTCGTTTTCAATCCCAACGTAAAATTCGTCGTCGGCTACATTATGCGAGAGCAAGCCCCAAGACGACGAATTCAGTGGGAACCCCCTGACGTCTGACGGGGTTACATAAAAGTGAATGGTTGACGCCTGCCTCGGCTCTATTACGTTATCCACACAAGAGGTCGTGTAGAACACGTGTCACCGCACCAAATTACATATAATTTTTTGGATGCGGTATATTTTTAAAAATATTCAATAAAAATTACAAAATATACATCTCATCAATGTCATCTTTATTATATATGCACGGTGATTGGTTATAATTGTAAAGGTTTCAAAATTAATTTAAATTTGCTTTAACTTATTGTATGGTATACTAATCCATAATCAATGATTTCTGAAATGATAAATAACGTAAATATCTTTAAAAAAGTATTTTCAAAATTAAATTTACTATATTTTAGAATCTATTATTGTTTACCATATATCCCTATAGCCTGTCGCATTCCAATAGAAAAAAAAATAATGTAACATTATTCAAATATATTTCGTGCCTTTAGACTGCGTGGGTAGGTCCCCGCTAGGTAGATCGACGATATGAACAAGTTCCCAAAGAGTCTCTGGATCCGGGTAGAGTAAGAACGGTAATTATGGCGATCTTCGCGGAAGCCATACTCCTTGCAGCTGGTGTTTATCATCTTAAATGACTGAATAAATGAATATTTCAAATTGATCACTTACACTATACAGAGTGGTTGAAAATTCAAGTTAAAATTATAAAGCTTTTTATCGACAAATAATTCTCTATAAAAATTTTACACCTAAACCAATCATACTGTAGAATCCATCTGTCAAAATAATTCAATGACTTCCAATACATGATAGTTTATTTAGTTAAGAAATTTTATTTAAAAAATACAACGACATGTACCTACAATATATTTTTTTAATACGTGAAACCTATATAGGTAGCAAAAGATCGTCAAAAACAATGTAGAATGTAAAAAATAAATACACTTTAATAGATGCCGCATCCATGTCAATATTTATTCGCGCATTCATGAAGATACATCGGGGCTACGGTGCCAATCAGACTGAATGTTTTCTGCGACAGTCTCTTGCCTCGAACGAACCTTTTCTTTTCAGTTTTTTTATATCAAAAATCCGGGGTTAGTTTGGCAATGACATGATGAAACAAAGCGGTCAGTATATACGTATTAAAAGAATATGTCAAAGATTTTAGAATACGAGATTCAAAGCTTGTCGTTTTACGATTAGTAAGTTACAACAGTTTGTATTATTACTGTATTCTATATGTATATTATAAAGAGAGAGATTATTTGCTTATATATGGTGGACACAAAATAATAATACAAAGAAATTAGAATAAGGAAAAGCTATATCTGGAATACTGTGGAAATAGTGCAAACGAAATTGAGATGGACGATATAAGAGAAAGATAATCTGAAGTATGGAAGAGGTATAAATAAAATAGGTAAAACACTCTGCTGTGCTTCGCAAGTTGTGGAGAAGAAGCAGGAGGAAACTCCACAACAACACAACTTTTAATTAAGTTTAAAGCAGATTTTTACATATCAGATAAAGCCTAATTGAAATCAAAATAATCAAGCGACGTCATTGCCAAGGATTCTTGTCATTTAACTATTCCTTTATTTAACAATATTATATAAAATATTAATATTGACTATAGATATTGACATTAAAATAGTTAAAAACATATTTTGCCTGTCGGCCAAAATACTGGAACCCTAGCAACGTTGGAATCTTGAAATTAATTTGCAGTATTTTGAATTTCCCTCATTATTCCCTTTGGCATCTGACAGGGCTGTCTCAAAGCAAAAAGTGGGGGAATTCCAAATTTAAAACAATTATATTTGACAGACGAAAAGTTTTCCTTTTATGAGAGACGTATTCGTACGTATTAGAATTGAGAAATTAGTAAGTATGAAACTAGAATAGTAGATATTAATATATAATATTACATAAATGTTAAATAAAATCACACATTTTCATATTTCCAATGAGAGTATTGTGTCTTCAAATAGAACGCGTGAAGTGACGTCGGGGATATTTAGTTTTGAATTTGGAAACGTTGAATATAAAGTAGGCCGAAGAGTCGGTACGAATTCTTTTTCTCTCTTCTTTTATATTGATCTCTCTTTTCTTCTCCTCATTTTTGAATATAAAAGTCCAGTTGCTATATACAATCCTCGTGATGTTATCCTTCTATAGCATTTGTGGCTTTTTCTGATGGCACATGCCCTAGAAATTTTATTTTCTGGCAATGCAACTGGCATGTTTCTATATGAATCTTTCCACTTTTAGGTCTATGTTTTGCTTTGATCTCTATTCTTATTTATCTTTCAATCATCTGAAGTGAATCACTAGCTTTCTTTCTACTAACTCTTGCGCCACTCACAGTTTATTGTTAACTTCTTTGATGGTAATCCAAGTTTCTGTTTCGTATAATAAAAAGGGAAGAACGTGTTGAAATATTTGAGCTTTCTAATACACTGTTAGATTTGTCTTGAACACGGAGTCGTATCTTGAAAATGCTGCTCAAACTAGATTTTATCTGACAATCTAATGACACTGATTTGCTTCTTTAGTCTATTTCCTGGTCTGGATACTTAAACGTTCTAATCTATTTCTCGCCCTCCGGCATTAATTAAAAGCCTTAATTCATCGTTTCAGTCGTAAGACGTCAACAGCCAGACATAAGTCTCCCTTGTAGATATTCAATAAAACTGGTTGGAAGCGGTCTGTGCCTTTCGACCTTAGCAAAGTCGTTTGTCCATCTTCATGGTGCATCCTTGGCTGCGGTTGGTGGTCCATGATCTACACTCCTAAGCCTTAGGTTCGGACACAATTGTTCCGCTCACGATGTGACCTGCAACTTCAAAAGACTAAAAGGTTAAAAATGAAAAGACAGTCGAAAAATTTATTAAAAGCCAGGGGTGTGCGAGAGGCGCCCAAAAAGCGTGCCGGTTCAACTTACCAATCTGCTGGGTTACAAGAAAACTTCAGATTTTTAATCACCATTATCATCATAACAGCTGCTAAAGGTCTATTGCATGACATAGGCCAAACATCGCCACGATCGCCGCATCCTTTCCCTTTATACACCCAGCCATTTCCTGTGACCTTGGCTATATCGTCGATATATGCAGACAGTAAAAATGGACCAATATTTAGCCACTTCCGCACATGCAGTGGTAGTCGTGCAACAAAGTGCACCGCCCGCCAGCCCGCTAACAAATGCGCATGCGGCAAACAATGCACAACTGCCACCGTCAAATCACTCAACACGTGTTTCACCCCTCCACGGGGCATCTTCAGGAGTTGTTACACCGATTAGTGGCAAATTACCCCATATTATACGGTATATTATATTAATCTGAACTATTTCTCTAAAAGAAGAAAGAAAATTAAATTTCGTTATGAAAGTAAGGTAGGAGTGTGTTTTAATATATTAATGGGTACAAAACAACTTACCCAAAAGAGATTCCAAAAAAAATAAATATATATTTTTTTCTGTTACCCGCTCAAAGCACCGCGGATACGGGACGTCAGATGTTAACATGGCCCAAGTGAAATTGAATTTCAAATCTTTGTTTTACATATGCATGAGTAAATATCCAACGCGATCAAAGCGATTGCTTACAAAACCGCGGCAACGTGTTTTTATTTCGCCGACTGATAAAATATCTAAAGGGAAAAATATTATTTAATGGAAGTTATTATACAAAATCTCTATTTATATTAAAACAATTTTCATTAGGTTTATTTTAACCGATATATCATTCAAATATAAAAATGAATCTCTTTTTAGATGACGATTGAGGTATTTGTAATTTTAGTAAACATTTAAGACTTAAGTTTTCACACGTTGAACATCGCAAACTGTCATAATACATGTATTTATATGACGCATAACGTTTCGATAATTAAAACAATAATAATTAGTAATCATAAGTAACTTATTAATTTATTATTATTTGTGACGCAATGTGATGAGAATCACATCACAACGCTGATTATTTGTAATCATCTAATGATTAATCTCCGAGAGCTGGAACTTGCTACGCAACGTGAATGACCGTTATCATCCTTATGTCGTTCACTTCAAGGTATGGGCCTCCCTCAAAGGTGGCCACGCTGACTGCATCCACTACGTCATCGGTCTACCTGGTGTGGCCACCTACCCACGCCGTATCAACCGGCTCGTGCTCGTCAAGAATCTTTTGACCCCAACAGCCATAAGCTTCACAAGCGATGTGCCTCGCACGTCCATTTTAAACGAGCAATTCTTCGAGCTCTGTCATTGCTCTTGGTATTTCTTCATATCTCCTATCTAATGTATTCAGGAGTTTCTTTGCGGAAGTACATTCTAAGTAAGAAAAGGACAAATATATAGCTACTTCCGCCAATGCACGACCACTCCTGCATTGGAGGAAGTATCTATATATTGGTCCTTTTCTTACACCTATCTCCTATCTCATATCTCTAATCTCCAGATTTGTAGATAAACTTTGATTACAACCCTCTTCATTGCTCTCTGGATGAGTTTGATAAAAATCCTATCGTAAACATATCATCCTATATCCTATCGTAAAGCCTATCGTAAACGTATCAAATCAAAATGTCATCACCGGTAACACACACTGGCTAAAAACATTCGTCTCCAGACTTAGTTACTTACCATATGTTGTCCCATTTTGAACTAGATGTTTCGGATCTTTCCAATAACATGAATAAAATGAAAAAAAATATATCCAAAATAAACAATGCAAGTATACACAGTGGAAACTGTGCTTATTCACTGTCAGCTGTTAGAAGGGAGGATGGTAAAAATGTATCAGTACAAATTAAATTTAAGTTTTTTTTTTTTTAATTCGAAAAACAGTTTTATTTATTTTTGACGGCGTAGATAGGTCTCTAACTAGATAGACCTCGTGGGTCCACGGTGTTTGCGTGTGTGAAATTAGACAGTAGAGGACCCAAGGTCACCGACGTGCTCCGAAAAGCTTCCCGTCTGTAGTGGCAGTAAAGGAGGCATATTGTTTGTGCAACCGACAACATGGTTAAGGTGGCAGAAATTCGCTGGATGCTAGCAGCGCAGGATCGGTCATCGTGGCATTCTTTAGAAGATAATCGTTTGGTTGGCTGTTAAGAATGATTGTTTGGGAGATAATTTAATGTTTCTCTTGTTTTATTTTAGGATATTATTATGAAATGATATTTCATTAGTTATATATCAGATAAAAGCACAACGAAACGAAATAACTGCAATGAAATTTTGTATCCATCAAAAACTGAAAGATAGGTCGGCACGGACAAGCGATTTTATTTCCGATACAAAATCCTTTTTTATTCGCGTGACAAAAATGAGGGCGGCCGATTCTTTCCCATTCCGAATGCAATTTCGTGGATAAAGCAGATTACACTGCTCCAAACTGTTACGCGACGGTTCGTCCTTATACCCTGTATCGTATAGTGTTGTCAAAAGAAAATATTACTAAGTTATATTTATTCCAGTGTTGCCATTACATCGCTCACTGTAATCTTTTGTCAAGATATACAAGAAAATATATGAAATGGGTTACAGCATTAAAATAACAAAACGTTAAACCTATTGTATCATCTGTGGTGAAGCAATGATTGGAATAAATAGACTCTGTGTTTGGCACTAATCGGTGTAACATAACTCCTGAAGATGCCCCGAGAAGGGGTGAAACACGTGTTGAGTGATTTGATGGCAGTTGTGTAATTCGCATTGTTTGCCGCATACGCATTTATCAGCGGACTGGCGGGCGGTGCACTTTGTTGCACGACTACCACTGCATGTGTGGAAGTGGCTAAATATTGGTCCTTTTCTTACTTAGGATGAACTTCTGCAAGGTAACGCCTGATTCCATTAAATAATGATTGGAATGTCACACCAGTCATTACCAATTCTATTCCGATCTTTATTTACTCAAAACTATTGGTAACTTTTTATAACCCATTCATGTGTAATGTGCTCCGGGTACTGTCATTTCTAACGAGCAATTCTTCGAGCAACATCTGTGAATTTCGTTTTTCTGCGGATATCTTCTTTTAAGATTCAATATCTCAGTGAATCTACGAGCTGTTTCCATTGCTCTCTGGGTAAACTTGAGCCTTATTTAAAGGCCTACCGTAAGCGACCATATAACTTATCAATAAATATCATTTACAAAAACCATTTATAACAATCATATCAATTAAAATAACACCAAGTGTAACTGGATAAAAATATACAGGGACCATTAATTATTCGAATGCATTATCCGATCGTCATGTCGCCGCAATAAATTTTAATTAAAACCGCTTCACGTTTTGTTCGACACACCGAAACAAATGCATAATGCATTCGTGTCACACTTGTTCCCTTTGAAATTATTACCGATGTCTTAACAGCAAAAAAAAACCCCGAAAATGTTTTCGATTTTCAATTTGAAACACAAGCCTTAACAGACGCTACGTGTTTTTAAATGATTCGTATTAAAGATACTTCTTTTTTTCTTTTTTCTTCTTCTTACTAATTCTCAAAAGGAAAGCAGACTCGAATATGAATCATATGTGCTTTTCAAATACTGTGAATTTGTAGTTCAAAAAGAATGTTTTCTTTAAATTATAGGTATGAATTTGAAGTTAAAGAAAAAATGTTTTCTTTAAATTATAAATGTATTAAGTAAGTAGCTCGATACGATATACATTGTTAATTTAATTTTTGTTATAATTCCTCTACTATTAAAATATTTTTTGTTATTAATTTCAGACTATTTTTTACAATGATGATTTAAAATCATCACCAATTTTTTGGATAGACTGCAAGGCCTTTCGTCAAAGATGGTATGACCTTCCAGCGAAGCCTCGAGTATAATGGAGAAGCAATTGTTCTTTGGGTGACCTTGTGTCTTCCTATAAGGTCCTTTGTATATGATCACGCCTCAGAGCAATAAGTCTACACCGACAACATACACTGGTCGACCTTCGTCTTCAAGGATTGCGGTATTGACGAGAGATAACAAGAGAAGATGACCTCTTTCTCAAAGTTGGACTTACTCAAATATAAATACTTACATAAATTTTAATACTAATTACTATATTTTGTGTAAGCGATTCTGAAATAAATAAAATAAAAGGGAGCCTTCACGTGGGTTCAGTATGAAATGTATTATTCAAAATTTAAGGACTTGATACTGAGCTAAGCGGTGATAGCACAGCAGTAGATGGCCGAGACTTGCCATCATAGGTCACGAGTTTGGTTCCCAGGATGCAATCTTATATAATTCACACTTTGTCTATTATCAACAAGTTTCTAGAGGATGAGTAGTAACGTCTTCTGCGTACCATAATATCACACTGCGATCACCAACTCGCCTACCAAGAGTGATAATTATGTTAATTAAATATAAAAGTGTCAGGACACACATATTTTCGTAACAATAACGTAAGTTTCCATTATTTCAAAATCTTTTATCACATTACATGATACTTGATTTTTAATTACACAAACATATTGCATTATATTATGTACTATTTTAATGATATATATATATACAAGATGAGCAACAAAGTATTACAAGATACATATATACATGTGCATATACAGACATATGCATGCAATACATAAATAAAAAAGTTATTATTTTAAATTTTTGAACCAAAGAAATCGTTTATGTGGTTGCGCCTTAATGCATATGGATTGACACTAAAAACGTTAAATTGCAATTCTTCTGAATCTGCAGATCCAGATTTAGCCTACCCGAAGCGCGCAGTAAAGATGATTTATTTTGATAGTTACTGCGACAATTAGGAAAAGAGTACTGGTAGAACTATGCCTTACAGAAGGTTTCTTTGGGTTAAAATAATGTAAGGACTACATTCATTGATATTATAAACCGTTTAGGATACTTCACACTGTTTAATTGTGTACACCTCTAGAATAATGTCATAAGTCAGCTCCAATATATTTTGGAAGTTTATACAAATAATGACTTTCAATAGATGCACGTGTAAATGTGTGACATTTACAGTAATAGATTCAAATAGACTTGAATATGAATAAAAAAAGTAAAGCAAACACTTAAATATAGAAATAAAATAAATAAAGCAGTACCAAAAATAGTGCAATAAACAGTATTATATAATATGATAATTATAAAGAAAGCATGTGTTAAATGTTTGAACAATAAATGTAATGTTGCAAAATAAAATAGTAAGGAAACCTAGAATGTAGTGGTTGAGGATGAATGTATGGCTAATGGAATGAAAGAGAAAGACTGGGAAAATTGTAGAACGAAAGAAACAGTACGACAGATAATATGATACATGAAAGAGAAAAATGATAATAATAAAAAATATGAATTAATTATTAGAAATAAAAAGTCCCTGTCCCACACGAGATAGGGGAACGAAAGGTCGCCGATAGTGGGGACCATTTAAAAAAAATGTG
Source organism: Battus philenor (assembly GCF_028537555.1). Classification (NCBI taxonomy): domain Eukaryota; kingdom Metazoa; phylum Arthropoda; class Insecta; order Lepidoptera; family Papilionidae; genus Battus; species Battus philenor. Next base: position 1,825,265 of record NW_027181704.1, read on the forward strand.
TGACTATTTAAATAATTGTTTATATGTAAAATCAAACAGTTTGAATTTTAAATATACGACCAACTGTTACCGACCGCTGACAAAACTGTGCCAAATTTAACCTCACGAATTTCAAATATTTATTACAATTAAAATGATAAATACGTTCGTTACTTTTTAAACTATATTTTACTGGGAACGGTATTTGACTATTTTCAAACTATACAGGGTGCTTGAAAATAAGTAGTACATGCAGTAATGGGTGAATAACGCTTTTTTGATGATTTGAAATGGACAGACATCATTAAAATCCTCACTCGAAAATCAGTAAATGAATGCCCTTTCTTCGCCCAACACAGAGCTACATAGCCACGCATAGAGAGAGCAGCGGGGACACTAGATCCAACTGGAGCAATGGAGATATCAAAGATTTAATATTTTTATGAAAAACTTCGTTTATGTGAGAGAAAATACTAAAAGATGTTTTTTTCTTTTCTTGAAAAGTTAATCATGTTTGTATTGCTAAATAATTTATTTCCTTTAACTTTAGTAACATCCAACTTGACTTGTTTTATCTCTAGGTATCTCACTTTTTTATCAATCTCTGATTTTAAGATATGACGAGGCTTAACATGGTACATGCTTGCGCAGGAGAAACCGTTGTATTTCCTTGTAGCGACGTTCAATTTAAAAAAAATGGCATCTACCTCACGCGACCGTCATTATTAACTATATTCGAGCGCTAAACTCTCGCTTTGCCATCTCATCTGCAACCTATCTTACTAACAAATAATAGATCAGTGAACAAACAGACATTAACTATATACGTGTTACAAAGCACGAGTTACAGAACCCTCTAAACAATAAACACAAAACCCTAGGATCAAGGAGTATCGTAAACACGCGTGACCTTGAAGTTATTTATAGATTTTTGTGTGCGGTTTCGGATATTTTAACCGAGTACTATCTCGGACTTACTAGAACCTCTCCGTAGTATAAATAGGTGTACTCCTCATGGCGACAGTTCAGTGTTTTTTTTTTGAGTTATAAGATTAAGATCGACGTTTAGTAATACAAAGTGACTATTTGGTAAGTTATTTGGACAATGATTTCTTGAGTGATTTTGAAACGAACTTTGGACTAAGCGAAAGTATACATTGTGTTAAAGTAGGGTGACCATCTGATTTGTGAATAAAAGACTCCTTGTGAACCAGTGGTGTTTCATTTCGAGTCAGAACCCATAGTACGTAACACACGCTTGAAGACCTATGTTAAAACTGGCTGGAAACAATGACGTCAGTCTCCTTCGGTTCAGGTATATAACAGCATCGATATTTAAAATTATTGACATGAATTTATTCTTGAATCGTAATTTTATACACATACATATTTTTATAACCTTAGCGTAATGATAATTTCAACCTATAAACATCCGTTAGTAAATAATGACAGTTTACACTATTTATAATATGTGTGATTATTACTCCCTATAGTAAGTATATATATTTGCATTGTACAATTTTCTACCTTGTTGTTATTGTGATAAAGTCGTAATTATATCACAACATCATACGTATATATGATTATTACCATTAATAATTACCGTCAAAACCACCCACTTGCTTTTTTGCACCTCATGCACCTATATACAAATATAAATATATATATATATATATATATATATATATATATATATGGTATGTGGTAAATAAACTGTCATTATGTGTTATTAAATATTTTCTTTCTTTTTAATTTCAATGTTTTTTTTTTATTTCATTTTACGTCATTTTTATACTTTATTGCCACTAAACTACTTAAATGTAACTTTTCCAATAGCAACAAGTATTTCTTTGACATCTTTTTAAAATGTAGACAACACATCTGGCGTTGAGAATTGTGTATATATAAAAGAAGTCACATCACAAGGGTCACAAATGTAATAGTTTTATAAAAGGTAGTTTTATTTTTCTCAAATGGTAACACTACTCGACCCCATCACTCTTTTGTGATATCTTCCAGTAAAAGGACTGAGAGTGGAGGGGTTGAAACAACGTTTTGATTATTGAGTCGGGAGCTCGGTCACTCATTCGATAACCATCGAAGTGATAAGTTGTCTAGTGGAAACTGTACTAGTTGGCCTATAAGAGTATTAAAAGTGGAGTTTTTCTGATACAAATTTTACATATCATTATATTTGTCGATAGACGCCCACTGCTGGGCACAGACCATTCCCATCTATCTTCAACATCATATCTTATACTGCCCGCATCCAGCGGTTTTTCGCGAACTCAATTATATTGTGTATCCACATGGTGATGGACCTAACCACGTCGTGTCTACCAACTCGTGGTCTCCAACGGCTACTTTGCCACATATACATATAGTAGACGAGCAATTCTTCAAGATTAAAATGAAAATTTAAATTTGGAAGCAGCATATTTGCCAATTTTAAATAATCGATTTTTGAAAATCGATTACAGACAATGATGTTATTTTTTTTTTAAATTATGTGTGGCCTGGTAAATTACAGTAAGATATACAAAGAAGTCTTTATACACCGGACTGATATAATTAAAACAAAAACCAGGAAATATTTAACTAGGTACTCCATTACACTAACAAGCGAGTTAAACCTTTTAATAACGTTATTGTAAAAGTTAACAAGAGCGGATTACCGAGGTCCGGGCGTAACGAAAATCCAATAATTGAAAAATAAAACTGAAACGAGTTTCCTTCTCACCGATTCGCTAATTTGATCTTTGTGAAACAAAAACGAAATCGCTTTAATCATTAACGTGAAAAAAAATTAAACGCGCTTAACCGATTGTAAACAAAAAAGGAAAGAAAATTATCTTTGAACGTCAGTGAAAAACACATTCTTCTCACTAAATTAGATCACTTCAGATAACTTGATATCTCCTTGTATCTAATAATTGGTATTATTTATATATTTATTTGTCTTTATCATGTATCCAAAAATATGTTATAACACTGACACTTGCGATCGTAGGTTTCAAGTTCGATTCCAGGAATACAATCATATATAATTCACACGTTTTGCATTAATTATTTGATTGCCAATGCTTATAAACATGTTTCTATTATTATTTTTTTAATGGCCCCCGCTATTGGGGGCCTCCCGTACCCCTAACTTTTTGGGATTAGGGACTTTATTGTTCAATAATTTTTTTTTCAGTCTTTTCTTTATTTATCACTCTTTTTCACGCGTCACAATATCTTTCATTCTATACTTTTGTCCTTCACAATATCTTTCATTTTGCTCTTCTATAAGATATGCAGCTGCGTCATGTGTACTATAATACCACACTAAGATCGAAATCATATTAAAGAGTGAGTTAAAAAAAAAACCTAGCTGTGGTAATTTAGCGGTAGAGAACTGGCGATTGTAGGTCTGGATGTCTTTTCCCGGGATACAATAATTCTCGCTTATTACTTATATAGGATTACCATTGCAAAGAAGTCTCCAGAGGATGAACATCAGCGTCCTCTGCGTACCATAATCTGCGATCACCAATCTGCCAGTCAAGTGTAACGATTATGGCATATTCCACTTGGGTATCCTTGATGGAGGCATTTGCTTTGCAGTAAGTCTTTGGTCTTAAATGTCGATTTTGTATTTACACAGTAAAATACAAATAAAATGTCCAAACGGCGGACTTATCGTAGATAAATGCGTACTATACAATAGATACATAGGATATACTTATTTACTAGAAACAACAGAGGTTGTCATATATAAATATTACATAAAACATATATAAACTCCTAAATTCATTGACAAAGTTAGTATAGAACAATTTCAACCTTTTGAAAATACGTATTTTTGCATTAATCGTATATACATATAACTCTGTTATTATTACACTATTTTAATTATTATTTCTTCTTTTCTGTCGATGAATGTCCTATGTAAGGCATGAGCTTTTCCCAAAGATCGCTACTATGAACAGTCTAGCGATTTTATTTTAATTATTACTATATAATTGTAACAAATATTAACACATACTATATTCGCCAACACCGAAACATCTCGTCCAAAATACCACAATATCTGAAAACAAATAACCTTGACCAATATGTGTTGTTGGTGATGACATACGAATATGAGACGTTGTCACTTACGAAGTGCCATATAAGAAGCCTCAAGGTGATCAAAAGAGCAATGAAGATGAGATCGAATTCGATTCGCAAAAAACTGAAGCCGCCGAAGCAGCTCGAAGAATTGTTCGTCTGAAATAGCAAAGGATGGAACACATAGCTCGTGGAACTGATGGCTATTGGGGCCAAAAGATCCTGAAGTGGCGACCACGAGCCAGTAGACGCGGCGGGATTACACCCCACCCCCCTCCCCCCACTAGGAGGACTGACGATATAGTTAAGGTTAGGAAGTAGTTGGATGTGGCAAGCAAAAGAATATCGTGACGTATTTTGGGGGTGGCCGATGCATTGTCTTTTGTACAAAATAATGTATAATTTTTATAATAAAACACTTACATTATACAACAAAGACGTAGAATTAAAAACTTCCAATTACGTTTACATCTGTTATTGCCTCATTCAATAAATATCTTTGATATTTAAATTTTAATTTATCCAAAAATGAAGGCATTTAATATATTTCAATGAACTAATAAGGTCCGACTCGTAATAACTTGGAAACATTCAGCTGCGAATCAAAACTGGACTTCAAAAGAGAAATATATTCAAACGAATAAAAATTTCGAATTCGGAACGATTTTAATAGCGAATAAATACGATATTTATTGAATATACTTGACAAATATTATGCGAAGTTAATTTTTACGTGTCTCTTTGTGAACTTTTACATTGAAACATATATTAAAGGGCTTTAAATGATTTTAATAATGATGGATTCGAAAATGAATCTGTGAGAATTTATAAAAGTATTTTCATTAATAATTTTTTTCGTTGTTTCACCTCAGATGCCCACTTTAGGGCATATATCTGTCTACCCTAAATATATCTCTATTGGGTGATATATCAGAATTGTCAATTGTTACGCTTGTCAAACAAGTTGAGGATCGCAGTGTGGTATGCAGAGAACACAGCTGCCCTTCTCCAAAAAATTAATGAAATTATTTGACTAACACTACTTTTATTAATATCAAAACCGAGTGCCTGGATCAGTCCAAGCTCAGGTAGAGTGCCTGGTGCATCTATGATCCAGGTGCGGACCAGACCGTGGTAAACCTGATCAGCGGCTCTCCCGTATTTGGTGCAGTAAGAATAGAATAAACGTTTCGGTTAGAAAAAAAAATAGAGAAGGATAATATCGCCTCGCTGCTGAGTAGAGAGATGTGTAGCAAGATCTTTATGGAGTTCTGCAAATAGGTAAAACAATGAAAATAAATAAATTAAAAATAAAAATAATGATGAAAAACATCTTAAGTGTCAAACTTTATAACTTTAGATCGATTGGTTAGCTTACATATTCCTGAACTTAGTGAAGGCTCGAATGAAGAACAATACAGGTTTTGACCAAGTAAGAAAGCACGGTACATTCGGGCAATACCCAGCGCCGGCTATGATGGAACCGGTGCCAGATAGGCAAAAAATAATAATGTTAAGTTTAATGAAAATCAAGTATGAGATCTGTTTTAATAAAGTACAAAATGCAATCTATTTGTATTAGACGTCACACAGATTAAGATAATGGTATAAGAATATAAACAGAATAATCAAAGATTGTAAAGAGAAATAGACATTAAGAACTGTAGAGAGAAACAGTATGCTTCAATGCCATTTTTTGAGTAAAACATGGCACGGATACAGATTGTAAATAACATTATAGATTAATTAGTAATAAAGTTTAAATATAAAGAATGTGAAAGACAATTTAAGTAACGAAAAGATAAATTAAGCCAAATAATAAGCAATGTATTAATAGTAATAGATAATAAGCAATCTAAAAAAGATTAAGCAGCAAAGATAAACATAAATAAAAATGTAATAAATAAGGCCATAAACAGTAATTAAAAGGCTAAATAATGAAGATAATAACTCTATTTTTTTAATTTAGGTATCAGGCATTTAGTGGCAGAGGATGTCATGTGGCTTTAAAAAAAATTCCGAACTTGGATTCCGTAATAAACACTCAGGTTAAGACACTTAAGTGAAGGTCGCAGATGATAAAGAAACGGAATGTTAACGATATAACCTCCCTACCATTTGCCTATATTTCGTTTATACCGCGTCAAAGTTCACACAAAAACTTGATAAAATTTCACCCTCGTGAAATATCTATTGTAAAGCAGCATTTCAAAGTGAACGATGGATTTCAATACAAAAGGTCGGTATAAACTATTAATGCCGGATATTTCAACTTTACCTTCTGAAAAATCGTTAAACTGTAACGGCGCTGGTGTAAACGGTCTTTTAAGACCAGGAGGTCTATAAAATACTTCATAAACTTGCACGACTCCGTGCTAAGTTAAAATGATGATTAAAAACGAATTCATTGCCTAAATATAGTTTTTTGACTTTGTAAATATTTTTTTTCCTTTTAATTATCAGGGATTTATAATCAAATAATAAATCATTACAAAGGGATTTGTAAGAATGTTAAGGTGTATAAGAAAATCAGGGGATATATAATATAAAAAACATGCCGGTAAGGCCATGAACCTGCGTGCCTGTCATAAGAGGCGTTTAAAATGGCGTCGAGCGGATAGTATAAAAGATTAGTAATAAATGTTAGAGGCATGTCAAGGTGAAAGATATTGACACTAGAAATAAAGGCTTACATTATTCTGACTCCTTTATATGCCTCTGTTTACGCTTTCACAATCTTCTTCTTCTTGAAGTGCCTCTCCAACTAGTGGAGGTTGGCTATCAGCTTCCTGCTCTCTTCCTTATTTTTGGTTCTGCGTAATAGCTCAGCAACGCTGGCGATTCCGGTCCACTCTCTAATGTTACGAAGCCACGACTTCTTTCTCCTACCAACCTTCCTTTTACCAGCGACCTTTCCCATCATGATAAGTTAAAGGAGATTGTATCGTTGATGTCGAAGAACGTGTCCCAAGTAAGCGCTTTCACAATATTTTTTTCTTATTCATTAACATGATCTAGAAATAAATTAAAAAAAAGTTCAACAAACAAAAACTATTACAAATTTTTACTTCTACGTAAATAAAATTAATCGATAAAACAACTTGATAATAAACTTTTCCATACTATAACATATTGAGGACATTTCTGAAAGTGACTGTAAAAAATACATAGATAGTTTAATATGGATTTTTCTCAAATTGGAATGCTTTGAAACGCTCGTGCGTTTACTAAGTTGAAAACGTTGTTATTTTAATGGAGATCATATTGATTCTGATTTATATATATATGTGTATTACCTATACAACCAATATATTTCTATATGTAAATAACAAATGTATGATTGACATAATCATGCTTGGAGAGAGGACGTCAACTATTTAATGGAATCAGGCGTTATTTTGCGGAAGTCCATCCTAAGTAAGAAAAGGAACAATATTTAGCCACTTCCGCACTTCTACTCTATGTTTGGCACTAATCGGTGTAACATAACTCCTGAAGATGCCCCGGGGTGAAACACGTGTTGAGTGATTTAGCGGTGGTAATTGTGTAATTCGCATAGTTTGCCGCATACGCATTGATCAGCGAGCTGACGGTGCACTTTGTTGCACGACTACGACTGCATGTGCGGAAGTGGCTAAATATTGATCGTTTTCTTATTTAGGACGTCAACTGTTAGATATAGGCCATACGTATGCATGTTTATATGTATGTTCGTGGGGAGTGATAGTGGACAGGGCATATCGTACGTGCAACTAATAGCCATTGGAACACGAAATTACTTCAGTCCCGACCGCGAGCCGGTAAATGCAGTATGGGTAGACCCCATATTAGGTGGATCAACGACATAGTTAAAATCATGGGAAGTTGCTAGAGGCAGTGCAGGATCAGTCATCTGAGGAATCTTTGCGGAAGATCTATGCCTCGCAGTAGGTATCTGTCCGCTGAAAGAAGATATATATGCATATCAACGTGGCTACATATTATTATATTTCTGTACAACAAGACCGCCCTATACTTTTTTTAGTAATTATAAAGTGTATTTTTTCGTCTACAAAGGATTAAATTAAATTACATTTACTCATAAAAGATTGAAGAATATCATAGCAAGTAAGCCTTGACTATTACTTGACTGACAACTCAGTTTAGTTCGACTTATCAATACTTAATACCATTGGTATACTACTAAGAACCAAAGAAGGGTTTTTCGTCTCCTATATTCCATAGACATTAACGTCTGTGCCTCTGTTTTTAAACGATTGTATTTAGTTCGAGCCGTAAGGAATTTGTTTGGGTCGAAGTTAGAAATTGAAATTTAAGCACCTTCTAGTTGTCAGATGGATCTAAAATTTGGTACACACATTTAATTTAGATGATAATACAATATATTAAAATCAATAACATAATAAATTTAAGATGGCCGCCGATACACAATGGCGGATTACATGTTTTTCCTTAACCCCCTCAATATGGGTATCAAATGAAAGGGCTACACTAGTAAAACACGATGATTATGTCAAAATTTAAAATCCAAGATGGACGCCGTTCCAATATGGCGGACTAGGTACAAATTTTTCCACAACCACCACAATATGGGTATCAAATAAAACCGTTTAAAAACCGTTTCACTTAAAAGTTTTTTAAATGTATTTATTATAATTACATTGGAATATTTATTTTTTCCTTTTTTTCTCGTGTTTCTACAAGTCATAGTTAGCTAGGTATTTTAAAGTATTTCTTAACTTAAATCTAAGGTCATTAAATCACTCTTAACCACTAACATCGTGGCTCGCCAATGCGGATGAAACGTCTAAGTTTTTAACCCCGGTTTTCAGATATCATCATTTCGTGTTTAGTAACCACTTCTACGCAGACAGGCTTATATCTATTGTTTAATCAATCTATTGACACTCTCGTCACGTTATCATTTAAAAAAAAATAATCACGAACCTCCCAATAGAGGTATATTTTTTTCGACTAAAATCCGACGCAAAAATTGTTTCTGTCGAAATTTCAACCGGCCTCACACAAAACACGGATAAACCGGCAACGCAATACACGTCCTCTGCACTGGCAGCGCCGATAACGGATGAAGGTTTTTATTTAAATTTTCGGCTGCGAAAACCTCATGCAACAGTCAGGGTATAATTTACGATCATGCTAACATTAGATTGCATCTGGTATGGCATTTATTACAAATATATATTCATCTGCTGTCATAGGAACTTCAGTAAGAAAAGGACCAATATTTAGCTACTTCCGCACATGCAGTGGTAGTCGTGCAATAAACTAGGAACTTCAAATATAATCAGGTGCTGTCAAGTGATATTCTTGACTTTATTTATAGCCCTCTTCGTTGCTCTCTAGTTGACTATGAGACTTCTTAGGCCCGTTTTAAGTGACAATGTTTTAAATCCGTATATCATCACCGGCAACATAAATTGGTCAAAGATCTTCGTCTTCAAACATTTGTTCCCCAACGCTGCCCGTCTGAGTGATCTCTTTCTCGAAATTGGACTTTTTTATTAACTTGTTCGAGATTGTATAATTATCTTCTCCTTTCTTCTTTTAGTTAAAATTATTTATTAAATTAAACCATAGTCACGCCTCTACTCACAACAAGTAAAGAAAAACATCATGACTAAAAATGCGTTTTATGTCCAAAAATCTGATAATACGTCACTATACTGGGCAAGATCATCGTGAATCATATGATCTTTTCTTTAAGGCTTTTCTTTCGGGTCCTCTCATTGGCGACTTTCTTGACTTATGTAGGTACTCTGAGAATCCCTCTTGCCCTGTGAGTATTCTAATCAGTACCGCGTCCAGCTGCACTTGGTAAAGTGCTCGATAGGCGGGCGTGATGCGAAGGAAAAATATCTACCTTGTCAATCTTAGTTGTCGCTTGACGAATGAGACGCGGCTTCTCTTATAGTCTTTTACACTTCAGGGCCGCGTCCTTTACCAACTGGTCCGCCGTCATTTCACTACGTTCCTACATCTCTTAGCATACCGTAACTAGTATACATGATTTCTTTTACACGAAGTATTTTTTTTACATAGCTCCCGTTATTGGGGATCTATCGTTCCTCCCCCTATTTTGTTGGGAACAGGAATTTACTTTCTTCATAATTTTTTTTACTTCCTTTTTATTATTTTCATACTATTCTTCCATTCTTCACAATCTCTATCGTTCTGTTCTTCATTCAATAATTCAGTCAATTTTTCTCTTATGCTCTAATATCCTTTCGTCCACCCTCAGTTGCTGCTCGTTTAGTTTATTTATACAATTTATATATATCACAGCTTTTTTAGTTAATTTTACACTCTACATCTATATATCACAGTTCTCTTATTTCTCTTATTTTCAATATTAGTATTTACATTTTAAAATCTATCTCTCTAATCTTGTGTAAAATATTTGAAGGTTTGAAGAGATCACTTACCGGCAATTTCAGCATAGAATGTCCGTCCAGAAGGTAGATAGATGATCTTGTTAAGGTTTTTAGATGATTATGGAAAGTCTATGGAGCAGGGCTACATCCAGCGTTGGACGTGCTACGGATAAATGGCCAAAAAGAGGTACAATGTCATTAAAGCTTCCAAAGACTTGAGGCACAAATCGGTTGTAATATATACGATGAAATCCTTAAGTATTTATAAGAATGCAGAGTTAAGCGTGTATGAAATTCCTTCAGCGTTTCAAAGTCTTGGTCGCCTTTTAGTATTTCACGATTTTAATTAAATAAAATTTCCACCCCGGCACATTCCGTTTCGCTGGGAATTTCAACAACTTATTGATAGGTCGCGCGCTCTGGATAACTCAGTGTTTTGAGAATTCACGAAATAATTCAGAGTATTATATTTTGAACGATAACAAAGTAACCATTGTTTCATATTTTCATAGTATATTAAACAATAATATTATTCAAAATGAATATATAAATAAATATGTAGAGAAAACATTGTCGTTAAAATGTATTTAAAATTATTATAATTACATATATACATTTTGTACGTGTTTAAAAATTAATTTATAATTTGATACTCGAAAAATTGTTTGTGAATCTATACATCTTTAAACTATTATAAATATCAATTCATGTCCCGTAATAATGATCTGATATAAAAAACGTTATTGAGATCAACGTTTCTTTTTTTGCATTTTACAAATTTTATTTCACCTACCAGGGTGAATCAAAAAGTTCTTAGAAGTGCATATATATGAAACCTTTTTGGATCAAGTTCGATATTCAAAGTAAAGAGTGTCTATCACACTATATTTATGCAGACTGTCACTTGTTTTTGTCAGTTCGTTCGCATGTAATAAATTTTTTTGTGCAACGAGTTGCTAAAAAGTCAAAATTATGGATAAAAGTGAGTTACGTGCGGTGATAAAATATCTCAGTTTGAAAAAAATGTCTACGAAGGAAATTTTTTTGGACATTCAGCAGACATTAGGGGGTGATGCTGTACCCTATTCTACGGTTGCGTACTGGGTGGCTGAATTTAAAAGAGATAGATCAAGCTGTAAAGATATCCCGCGTTCTGGGCGGCCTTCAACCTCCGTTACAGAAGAAAATATCAAAAAGGTTGAGAATCTGGTTTTGGAAGACAGAAGAATGACTATAAAACATATAGCTGAGATCCTAAAGATATCTTTTGGTAGCGTTCAATCCATTTTAATTGATTCACTGGGGTTCAAAAAAGTGTCTGCAAGATGGGTGCCACGAATGTTAACCGACGAAAACAAAAAGCGACGTTTGGAAATTTCCAAGCGTAATCTCGAAATGTTTCAGCGTGATTCGGATAATTTTTGCCGTCGTCTTGTCACCATGGATCAAACGTGGGTCCACCATTTTGATCCTGAAACTAAAAGACAAAGCATGTCTTGGAAACGACCATCCTCTCCATCCATTAAGAAATTTCGAGTTGCTCCTACCGCTGGCAAAGTTATGGCCTCTGTGTTCTGGGATAGTGAAGGAATCCTTTTTATTGATTACATGCCAAAAGGCCAGACGATTACTGGACCCTATTATGCAAATTTAATGCCGAAAGTGCGTGAAGCGATTAAAGAAAAACGTCGTGGAAAACTGTCGTTGGGCGTGTTGTTCCTTCAAGATAACGCTCCTGCTCATCGATCGGAAGTTGCGCTCAACGCAATCCGCTGTGCTGGCTTCAATCTCCTTGACCACCCACCATATTCTCCGGACTTAGCCCCAAGTGATTTTCACTTATTTCCAAAATTAAAAGAGGAAATTCGTGGAACAAAATTTCTCGATAATGACGCGGTTATAGCTGCCGTAGAGGACTTTTTCGAGAGTCAAGAAAATAATTTTTTTCACAAGGAATAAGGAAGTTAGAAACGCGATATTCTAAATGCATTGCATTGGAGGGAGATTATGTAGAAAAATAAAATATTATTATTTAAATCTTTGCATTTTTTAATATTGATTCCAAGAATTTTTTGATTCACCCTCGTACAAATAAAGCTAACATATATTCATATTTATTAGTTATATATTTAAAACAGATGTGTATACTCTACATTAATAAATTTTAAACAATTACTTGATTTTATCAGGCAGTCACGCCGACGTGTATTTAACTGAAGTTTAACTTTAATTTTTAACGCTTGTTATAACTTAACTTACTTGATTTTAACGATAAAACGTTCACAGCGGAACATAGGCCTTCCCTACAGATATCCAATAAGACTGATATGCAGACATTCATCTAGCATCTACTGACAATTTTAACAAGTTTGTCTGTCCATCTGTGGTCTCAACTCCAGAACCTTAAACCTTCAGCGGCCATCTTTTCCATCGATTGTAAAATTTGGATTATCTTGCGGTGACAACTTGGAAACACCTTTAATCACTGTAAAAGTGGATGGTGATGATGGAAGTGACCAACAGACCACAGCTCCACGTACTGGTTGGTTCAGATCTGAACCATTCCAGATACCAGAGTAGACGAAGCAATACACACTGACGAAGACCGGTACAGATGGTTTAACATACTGATAGTAATGTAAAATATATTTTCTTTTGAGTAAGTTATGTTTAAGGAAGTAACGGAAGGAAATATATTAAAATTATATGTCATATTTTTTATTTAAACAGTCTGTTACAAGCCATTCTGTTTTTCTTCTTTTTTTCAGCCGATGGACGCTCGCTGCAAGGTATAAGCCTTTCCCAAAGATCGCTACGATGACAGGTTCTGCGCTGTGAAAGACCTATCCACGCCTCGTGTACCAGCTAGTAGTCTATCACTTTTTTAATATTTTTTTTTTGCGGACAAGCTAAACTTTATTGCGGGTATATCATTATGCAGTTTTATTAGAAACTTCTCTCAAAGAATTCCGAACTCCATGTTATTATCTATTAAACCAACAGTGGTAATCTGCACCAAAAATATATTTAACAAGTTTAATTGTCAAAACCACAACTATACTCGTACTGTATATCTCCGTGACATTGTTTAAAATGAATATATTTCGGACTCGAAACCATTAATTCGTACCGTAAATCATAGATATTCACCGCTTGCGTCCCCGTTTTGTATAATACGTTATTATTTTGGTACGGCTCCGTTGCGGCCGATACCAAAAATTCCGGTACGCATATGTTACGCCCGTGAGCTTTAATGTGAATTTATTGTTTCAGTATTGTCGGCTAGTTCGGCTCAGTTATTTTGTCACATGATTTATCCATATTTAAAATACATTTTTTGATTTATTATCCTTTCGTCGAAATAATATTCCTTTTCAACGTTTAATATATTACAATCATTGTTTATATTACCTCATTATACTTTCAACTATCTCGTGACAAGACTTACTTTCACCTACTGGTTTGTAACCTAAATATAAATGTCTGTGCCTCATTTGATAGCAAAAGGTTTATAAATCATTCACATCTATTTCTAATCATTCTGTATATAATACTACACTATGAAATACGAATAATATTTAATTTTTTTCTATCGAATAGCGATATATATATATATATATATCTTAATAGCGAATATCTTGGAGGCTCCGAAAGAATGCCGAAATTGAGACTTTAGTAGCACAGCCAAATATCATTGGCGAATATAAAGCTCAACGAATTCGCTGGCTTGGTCAGTTGGAGCAAATGGAATCCGATCGGAGCGTGAAGGTAGCGTACCTGGAAAAACCGAGGGGTCAGTGAGTAGACCCTGGTATCGCTGGATCGATCGTGTTGAGGCAGACTGACGCGAATTGAATGTCAACCAATGGCAGACGATGGCGCAAGATAGAGGAAAGTGGAAGTCTCTCGCTTCGGAGGCCAAGACCCACTTTGGGTCACTGAGCCAGCGGAGTAAGTAAGTATTGAATAGCGACATGCTAATGCTTCTGACAGTAAAGTCTAATTATGAAAAATAAATAATTAAAAAAAACAATCGCTAATTTCTCTTTAAAGTTACGAGTATTTATTATTTCAGAAACAATTGATTTTGGACAAAGTAAACTGTATATAAATGACAGAAATTAGAAAGTATATAGAGACATAAATGCATAATAAAATTATTAGCGATTATCATGTATATACGAGTAAGTGTCACATCTGAAAATATAGGACATTACCTTAATCTGAAATGGGTTCAAGTATTGTATATTGCCTAAAAGTTTCTTTAAGAAAATATCTACGAGTACTTTATTAAAAGCAATATGTAGCCAGAGCAATAATAACCAATCTAAAATTAAGAGTAATAAACTTAAAAATACTTCGTGTAGAATTATACTGGTTAAATTTTTTAATTAACTAGTATAGAATTGAGCGATGAATTTTCCGATACTCGGCTAACATTTTTACAATTTTTTTTTCAGTATTGCTAAAATTTTAATTAACTTCTACTATATTGGGAATTAATTTCGTCTCGTTATAAATTCTTTTAAAAGAAATAAAATATCGTTCAAACACAATTCTGGATAGTTAGGAAAGCAGAGAATTTTGTACACGATATTTTCTTTATTTAGTTAATGGAAGAACGCTTTGTATGTCCGTGGTACTATAAAATGTCTCTTTGAAACATTCTTCACGGTACATTCGCATTGTATGAGAACTTCTGCCTTCATTCCTTGTAAGGTATACGCAATATCCTTTTCTATACCTATGTACTTTACAGAGAATTCGCTCATTGCTTTATACAACTATAGATACTCATATAATAATTGTATTAAAACACATAATTCACGTTTATTATTTATACAATACAAATGGATATAATAAATTGCTCTGCCAGCATCCAAAAATATCCCGCGAACCCATGCCGCCCGCCCAACAAGAGGCGGGCCTACTCCACGTCTACCGGCTCGCGGTAGCAACTCCAGAACCTTTCGACAACAACCTCCATCAGTTGCACGAGCAATGTGGTCCACCCACTGTCAATTCTGACAAGCAAATCTTAGATCTACGTCAGTAACCTTGGTTCTTGTATTCAATTCGATCTCATTAAGATACTACGAGCATATGTTCCTTTGCTCTTTGGGTAACCATGACTTGTTATGAACACCACCATAAGCAACCACATCTCAGATCCGTAAATTACAGCAACACACACAAAAACCTTCATCTTCGGGTGTTTTGATACTATTGTCGAATTTTATTAAAAATCAATTCCGGACTTTAATATCAACAAATATTCGAGGTTATATAATTTCCAGAAACTCTCCCCTATAGGGGAACCTTCAACTTAATCTTATTAGATGTTAACCGCCTAGATTGACACTTGCACGAGAATCCTACCGATGTATTTTATATCTAGTTTATCTTGCGCTATTTCTGCGCTGTATTCAACGGTATAGCTCGGTCGAATCTTAAATTATACATAGTTCTTTACTACACCGCTCAATACAGCGAAGCACTAAAGTTTTTACGATAAAACATAAAGTGAAGCCCAAATAGAGAGCTTTATCAGTTCATTTCGTTCTTTTGTATATTGATGCCCTCTTCGACTTTAGTGCGGGGCTGTACATAGTTTTACAGCCGGTGTAATGTAGTTCAAAAATAACTTTATAGGTTATAAAAGTGCAGGTGTTTTTAATGTACTACCTTTACTTCGGTTGAAAAGTATCAAGATCAATAAGTTACTTGTAAATACTTCATAGCCTTACCGATATTTACCGTGATTTCTTAGATTCTTCTTTAGATTCCGTTAGCGCCGCTTTCACGCCAAGGAAGGTGGGTACAGTGCTAGGGGATGACGAAGACCTTGCGATGCATTGGCGCTCTCTAGCTCTCTCTCTATAGGAAGGAGCGAGAGGTATAACAATGAAATGATTTAGGCCTAGCAAGACGTAATATTTGTTCTTTTCCGGAACACTCTACCAAAGCTGCTTTAAGATCATTAAAAATTTAAATGCGTAGGGAGATCAGCCTTGTCGGTGAAGGTAAAAACCAATAGTTCATAGAAGGCATTCTTAACGCTGAAACATGATTTGTAGTCCTGAGCACCTGCCCAATGAATCTGTGAAATGCTGAGAAATTATTACTAAAACCAACCGAATAGGATAGAATATAATTTTAGAACTGTTTAAGTGTCACGTATTTAACGAATTAAATCGCCATTTTGAAACAACTTTTATTTTTTTTTTCAAAGCACAGATATTTAGATTATTGGCAATGATGAACGTGTGTCTGAAATTATTTTACATTGTCAATCTTGTCTCTCTTGTAAATTAAACAATATGTAGAGTATATTTTTAGTCTATTTTATAAAGTAAACAATATATAAAATATCTTATATAGAGCTGATACTTCGACTAAAAATATAATTTATAAAATATTCATAGATGCTATTGAGATATGTCTGAAAGCGAAGGTCACAAATTTCTTGGACTGCTTGTTGAACCTAAGCATAGATACTGATGAAACTCAAAATGTTCATTTTCTACTAGTATATGCATAAAGTATATTGTTGAATTTTTTTTACGTATCCAGTAAAAGCGATGACAACTTGGTAAAAATTTCGATCTCTACAAAAATGGATGTACAATGATCAGGTGTGAACGCTTGATATCACAGAAGCCGAAGCATTATCAACCGCTGATGATATAGACACAAATGGCGTAACATTGTTCTTAACAAATTCTATAATAAAGAGTGATATAGTAAAAGTTGAATGATCTACATATAAATTCTTTAATTAATTTTGATTTGATTAATGAAAACAATGTTTTTGTTAAAAAAAAATTCCAATATTTAATTGAATATTTTAACCAGAATCATCGATGTCATTATAAAAAACAATTCCTCGTCAAGCAATATTCACATTAAAATTGGACATGGTAAATGAAATGCTCTTAATTGCGATGGTAATTAGAATTTCAATTAAGAACTTCAATTAGCAAACGATTAAGC
Organism: Battus philenor; assembly: GCF_028537555.1. Taxonomy (NCBI): domain Eukaryota; kingdom Metazoa; phylum Arthropoda; class Insecta; order Lepidoptera; family Papilionidae; genus Battus; species Battus philenor. Next base: position 1,842,721 of record NW_027181704.1, read on the forward strand.
AACATACGAATTAGAATGAATGGCTTAAAGACTCGGGGTTACAGACAATTGTACTTACTCTTATTTTAAATGGCAATAATTAAAAATCTGATTATTACCCAATTGGTTGACTTAAAAACATCTATATTTGGTTTGTTAGTTTCACAAATATCACCAAGCTTGTACTACACACCTTATTCGAGCAATCTTTAATATTAGAGCTAATAAAAATACATAGCCGACATATATTCGAGTCCATGGACTATAGCGTACTCGGCATCAACATAAACGGTGGAGTATATTATTCACCTTCGATTTTCCAATGATATAGTCGTAATGACTGAGACCATGGAGGGCCTGGGTAAGATGCTTGATGATCTCAATAGAGCCTCCGGACATGTAGACCTAAAAATAAGTATAGACAAAACAAAGTTGATATCTAATGTACATGTCATATCTACTCAAGTAGTTGTAGGAGATGCTGCGCGCTAATTTTAGATGATAATATATATCTGAGACAACCCGTCCAGCTTGGAAAGTCAAACTTTGAAAAAGAAATATCTCACCAAATGCAATTCGAATGGGCAGCTTTTGAGAAGCTCCGAAATATAACATCCAGAATACCAAAATGTCTGAAGACGAAATTCTTCGGCCAGTGTGTGTTGCCAGGAATAATATATGGATTTGAGATGTGCTCGCTTACGATTGGCCTCATAAAAAAGCTCAAAGTCAACAAGGAATCAAAACTAATGAGAATGAGATTTAAAATGGTTCAAGATATCTAATTTTGACGGAGGCTTTCCACTACTGAACATAAGCAACTCGAATAAAACCAGTAGGAACAGACCCACATCCAGTGTAACAACGATCTGGACAATGTCATCTGTTCGCCTTGTAAGTGAACATCCTACGCACCTATAGGTCCCAGGAGAAATATGTTCAGCGTGCTTTATGGCCTGCATGCTGCCACTTAAAACTGCCAATCAGCATGGCTAATGGAATGAAAGAGAAAGACTGGGAAAATTGTAGAATGAAAGAAACAGTACGACAGATCAGATGATACAGAAGAAAGAGAAGAATGATAATAATAAAAAAAATGAATAAATTACTAGAAATAAAAAGTCCCTGTCCCACAAGAGATAGGGGAACGAGAGGTCCCCAACAGCGGGGACCACTTAAAAAAAAACTGCCAATCAGCTGTACTCTGTTTTAGAGAAATTCCGAGTAAAACCCTTTATATGGCTTCTTTGACTTCTTCGGTATATTTACCAAATCTTTTTACCAATACCAGCGAACAGCTAAGCATTCTAATGAACAGATATCGATCTTCATTAAAGTAAGCCGTTAATAGATTAACGTCAAATGTTATATTAACAACCCATCAACATTATTTTGTTATAAAACTTTAGCGTATGATAATTGTGATATTAACGCATGACTGTACTTTCAAAATCTCATTATAAAACTAATGTAAACGTTAATATTTCAGAGCTAAATGGATCATTATTTATACAGGATGTCGAAATTGGTGTTTAACACGTTCACTGCGGGCCCAATTTTGAAGAACTTTCAGCTGGTGCGGCTGAGGTCGAATCAGCCTCAAGCTGAACTTCCTAGTAGTGCGGTTGAGGCCTTTTCTGCCTCATGTTCATCAATATTTTTTTACAATATTGAGTCAATGCTTCGCAGACATAAAGAAAGCTATATTTGTCTTTGTCATACCTCATACGGTTGAGTGTAAACAGCCGCCGCACTAGAGAGAAAACACGAGTTTTACGCGCTGCACCAGTGCAAAGTCTACCATGAGGCTGAATCGACCTCAAGCCGCAGTGAGCGTGTTAAGATTTAAACTGGTGAATGTATAGCTCATTTACCGTCAATTATTGCACAGTATATCCTGTCCTAAAAATCATTAGTTTCAGAGATAACAAACATTTAGTTTATTGCAATCTTCTTTTTCTTTTCAGCCGATTGACGCCCGTTGAAAGGCAACTTCACCTCAGCTATATCAGAGGCTTAACCACGCTGCGTTTACCGGCTTGTGGTCGCCAATTTAGAACCTTCATAAATAAGTTTTATTTAATTAATCTCTTAAGGGTGTTTGTTAAAGTTGCGGATGGCCAATATTATGCTACACTTAGAGGGCCTCCACAGGGCATACATGCGCGGAACTCCACCACGCGTCTCGCGTCTTGAGAGATTTATCGAAATGACCAGATGAGAATCTCTCCCACCAGCAAGCAGACCCAAGTACATGAAAGCTCTCTCAGATACCTCGTAACATAGCGCACTTAGTTTAAATTGATTACTTTTAGTTTGTCTTTAAACCGATGTCAATAATTAGTTGTTGTATAAATAAGTTTTTGTGTATTTAAAGTGTTAGTAGTTTCTTTGCTACACCGTCTTGAATGTTTCTTTTTCGAGCTAGTCCACTAAGTAAAGTGCAAACGCCTCTGTGGAATACGACTGAAGGCGCAAAAAAATTATCATAAAAATCATCTTAGAATAAGATAAGCTTGGAAACCTCGTTATAAAATTTCATACAAGTTCTATTTTATTCTACTTTCTATCAAATTAAGCTCTTCGTGCATTCTTCTCTAAGGCTCATTAGTGATCATTGTAAATTATTTCTAGAAATTTCTCGAATTTCACTGGTCTTTTGTCTGAGTTATTTTTCTCAAATTAATAATACGTAATACAACTATGTCATTGTTTGTAATATAGAGATACGGTAATTATAATTTTAATTTATTTGAATTTTTAATAATATTTATAATACGTTATTTTTCTTTTTAATGCCTTTTATACATTTATAAAGAATTTTTCGCGAAAAAAACGCTGTATTTAAATTTCAAAATAATTTAAATTAATATAAAAAAAAGTTATACAATTTTTCATGCGACAACACTGTTCCTAATTACTGGATACGATGCGGACAAAAACAAGTGCAAGCTAATTAAAAGTAGCTAGCAAACCCAACCGCAACACCTGAGTCCGAGATATTAAGAAAGAGAGATTAGAGCTCATTAAGGAAAACAAATGCAAAGAGATAACGGAACATTACAAGTGTACAAAATTATCTTCTCTATCTAGTGTAGGTAGCTATTAACGCAGTTTTCAAAATTATATTCTGACTCAAATTCCAATAGAGCTATATTAATTTCGACAAATTATGACTTTACCTTCTGTCTTATTAACAAGCACTGTACCTTCATCATCAACATTTCAGCCTTAAGACGTCTTTTGGAAGCAGATATCTCCCATAGATCTCCAAAAAGATCGCCTAGAAGCGGCTTACCTCCAGCGCCTTCCAACAATCTTAACAAGGAACTTTTGGTCTTATAAATACTATGCAGTCCGGCGACACCACAGTGGTGTCGTGCGCAAATGTTTGCCCAACGGCCGGTGACACCGCAGTAGTGTCGCACACAAAATAATATAAATAGTGTCGCTGAGTTCTGTTGGTGTTTTGTTTAGTTAACATCAAAAAGTTTTTTGTTTTTATAAGTATTTGTGCCCTTTCATCAGGCAGACGAAATAGACTACACGATTATTTATGATGAATGCGCAGACGTCTTGTCTAACGTTCCGGACGATTTGGCCGAATCGGAAGAAGACATGGGAGATGAAAAAATTGAAAGATGAGCAGAATCAACGGAAGATAGTAAAATATTTACAAGGCGAAATCTACGTTGCATCTTGGAGACTTTTTTGCTTTATACCTTACGAAAGAAAAATACTGAATACCAAAGAGAATTGAAATAAACAAGTATATAAAACAAACAAATTTTGCATTTATTTACGTATGTATATCTTTGAAATTTCATGAAAGTAAGGGAACAGGGTTGAGAACGCATGAGAACTAGCGATGAGTTGAATAAAACTTTACAATTCATAATTTCCCGATAATGTCAAAAACGGCCGGCGACAAGCCAATTAATCCGAATTAGCGCTGCCGGTGCCAAGCGAATAATTTTTACGAAGCGTGCGGACGATAAAGTGTTAAGACCTCAGGTGATAAGAGCGATTTATCTGGCGGTGATGTACCATATCTTTATGTAGGCACCGGTGGCTAAGAATTTACTAGTCCGCAGGCAGTTGAAAACGGTCCGGCGAGACTTCGCGAACAAAAATTGCGTAGACCCACAGTATCGCTTCAATCAATCCTAATACTTACCAGGTTTCTTCCCTTGGACCTCCGGGTTCAAGAAACAGTCATCTTACTTAAGATAAAACGTAGTCGTTCCCGACAAGTGATGGGAGACCTAGAACTGGAGGAACTGGTAAGCTTGTTGAGGTAGGTGTCATCTGTTTTGAACGCCACTCCACTGCCACTTTGTCCTGTCAATACTTTCGCTCGTTTATAGATATTTTCATTAATGATTCTATCTTGTCAATAAATCCTTAGCATATGTAGAGCTCCCTTCGTGTCGTGTTAAACTAATAGCTTGAGTGAAGCCTGAAAAACATTATCTTTACATAATCTTGTATAAAAGTACGCGTCCGATAGTTAGTAAAAAACTTTGCATAAAGTTTTTGCGTGTATACATAAAACAACTCATTACTTCAACGTCTAATTGCCATCGCAATTAAGATCCATTCGTTTCGAATGCAGATTGAATAATGTATTGAAAAATTGGTGGATTCGTTAGGGCGTAAAATGTTTCATCTGTATGTTTTCATTTTAATATATCATTAATTACAATAAATGAAATTAACAAGCTGCCTAGAAAGTCATCCTATTGTCCAATATAATATAATCCTATAGTCATAAAAAATAATATTTATGTATATATACATGTATGTATGTATATATATATATCTGCTTCTGCTGCAGATTTTTTCTGAATAAAGCAGTGCAATAAAATTCCCCGCAAAAACACTTTATTTGGCACAAAAGTACACATTTTCACAAAAGGCAAATAAATATGTAGTTGACACTGATAGAGAAACTCTATTCTACTATAATTTGAGGTTACATATAGCACTACTTTGGTGATTTGTTACCGTACGAAATTCCAGGCACAGAGTGCCGCAACGCCATCTTTCAAAAAACAGCGAGAACTTATTCAAGGTCTTAATACGAGTATATATATAAATTTTTATGGCTAATAATTTTTCCAATACTTACCTTGCATATTGATGTTCTTAAAGAATAAAAAAATGTTAAAAAATTAAGCAAAAACTTGAAAAATTCGATACAAAAAATTGAAAAGTTTTTTATTTTATTTTATACAATAATTAAACAGTTGCATCGATCTGTGTTTATGAATAACAAAAAAATATTTATTTCACTGTTATTTTTAAACAGGTAACATTACTTTTCATTAGAATACGAGAGACCTGTTACATGTGATAGTAGAATTTGTCGAGATATATAATACATAACGACCGTCATGTCAGTCCAGAAACACCCACAGGCCTTCCATAAACATCACCACGGTGGCGGGTTTTACGCTGCCCGCATACAACGACTTTATTGTACATTATCGTAATCTAATATATAAAATTCTCGTGTCACGGTATTCGAACTTGAACTCCTCCGAAACGGCTTGACCGATTTTTACCAAATTTTACATGCGTATTCAGTATGTTTGAGAATCGGCTACTATCTATTTTCCATACCCCTAAGTGATAAGGGTGGTCCACCCCTTTATTTTTATTTTTAATTTTTTAGACAATTTTTTTGGTTTTTATTTTATTATGATACAGCATACAAAAATACATACAAACCTAAATTTTCACCCCTCTACGATCAACCCTTATCTTACATTTGTTAATTAAAAACTTTAATTTTTTTGCAAAACAACGTTTGTGGGATCAGCTAGTAATAAATTAAATAAAATTTATTGTATCCACCTTAAAACTTAGTGCTTAAATGCGCCAACTTACGCAGCCGCCAGATGCAAATCGTTTTAAAACAATTCATTAGCATTTCACTTAGTATTTAAATTAACTTTGAAACCTTTTCAATTTGTAACGCACACGGCAAGAGATTTCGAATACGAAAGATATCAGATCCTTTTTAATTAACTCTCACTTTAAAAATGAAATGTACAACTTTCTGATTTCTTTGTAAAAAAACTAAGTTGGACTTAGCGCTAAGTATACTTAGTATGTAAATAGGTCAGTTTATTTCTTCTGCCATACGTTTGAAATCAAGTAATATGTATTTATTTATTAAAAATTAGTTACTTATTATTTAAGAAATGGACTAATATATAGCTACTTCCGCTATGCAGCAGTAGTCGTGCAATGAAGTGCAACGCCCGCCAGCCCGCTGATACCGACTGATATGCTATATACTGATACCATAGTTAATTCACTCAATACGTGTTTTACCCCTCCACGGGGCATCCTCAGGAGTAATGTTACACCGACCAGTGCCAAACACCGAGTGGCATGGCAAAGTAACACCTGAATCTATTAGAGTACTATCATTTCGGCGCATATGAATAGAGTGGAAAACAAGCAAAAGGAATATGATTAATAATGTATAACATAGGTTGACATTAACTTACTTACTAATAAGAAATTAAAATTAAACTAATGGAAGATACTATGTAAAATAATATAATAGACCTTAAGAACCGGTCAGACAAAAAAGAAATAGAATAAGGAAAATTCTAAAAAAAAAATTATAATCTTACATATAAAGTAAGTATTTGACGGTAGAAGTAAGATATAAGAAAACTAAGTAAGAAAAGAACCAATATTTAACCACTTCCGCACATGCAGTGGTAGTCGTGCAACGAAGTGCACCGCCCGCCAGCCAGCTGATAAATGCGCATGCGGCAAACAATGCGAATTACACAATTGCCACTGTTAAATCACTCAACACGTGTTTCATCCCTCCATGGAGCATCTTCAGGAGTTACATTACACCGATTAGTGTCAAACACAGAATGATGAGTGTTTATTGGTCCCTTTAGTTAGGATGGACTTCCGCAAGGTAACGCCTGATTCCATTAAATAAAAAAAGGTATTACCACATACATATATTATATTTAGTTAATGCTTTTGTTATGTAAGTTTAATCACAGAGATTCATACGTCATCAAGGCGTCCACTGGTGGACAAAGTAGTCCCTAGAGACTTCAATAAGACCGGCTGCGACCGGGGTCTTTCGACAGCCTTAATAAGGTCGTCTTAACATCCTATGCTACACACCTAAAGATAAATAATGATTTTTTAATGTAAGTAGAGATAATGTGATCATAACTCAAGTAAACGGTATAAAAATTATTTCCCTTTTTTATCACGCTATATCTTTTATATATTTTATATTTAAATCGTAAATCACTGATTATTATTAAATAATTTACATATATTTATTTTTTGAATATAACAAGCGAATTGATTCTGTCAGTACAGTCTGTTACAGCTAGTAAACAATACATTTGGTATTGAAAATCGTTGTTAAAATAAAATGTCATATAAAATTATTAGAATACAGGATGATTTGTTATACGAATTTAAAAGCTTTAGTACTTATTTATCGTAACCCGATTACAGAAAACATTCTTAAATATGTTACACTAGATTATTCTTCTTCTTCTTCTTCCTCCTCCTTCCCTTTTCCCTTTATTTGGGGTCGGGTCTCCTTATCAATTTGCGCCAGGCCACTCTATCCTGGGTTGTACCTGCATCAAGTTGAAGGGTTTCCAGTTCCTTTCTGATATTAGACCACCACGTAGCTTTTGGACGTAAATATGTTACTCTAGATTATTTTAGGAAAATATCAATACTTTCTTGCAGTTCAAAGATCGCCATTATGGCCAATCTTGCACTGCCCGTATCCAACTACTGCATACAGAGTTAATATCAAACAATTTAAAAGTTTGTAATATCAAAAGTCTTTCCAAGTGATAAGGGTAAGCCATTTTATTTTTATAGTACCGAATACCACATGACGGAGCCTAGAAGCAAGATATTGCAATGGTAAGGTCACTATGTGAAGATTCGAGTAGGGATCCCAAATCGATCCAATCTCCCATACAAAACATTTTATGGAAGCGCTTGAATGTAGGGCGACCAATTAAGAGGAACATTTTTTTGGGACAACGCGGATAACTTTCTGGACAAAATGCATATTGTTTTCTTAAGAATTTCACAGTGTATATATTTTCATTTATGCATGTTTTCTTTGGTTGTTGATGATAATTGCTTTTATAAATAAATAATTTATATAAATAATAACTTTAATAAAGGAATTCGACAGTGTCGCGCCGTATCGAAGAACACACGTTTGTTGAGGCCATTTTGTCAGCGCGGGGTTCAATTACATCGGCGTTTCTCTATGGCTCATCAATAACCTGCAGATGTGACCCCAACTGCGTTCAGTGGCTGGGCTATCAACTGTGTTTAGGTATAGAAGGAGACTGCTGCCCACATACTTCTCTATTGTACGGGGATAACATCCTTCAATGTCACTCCTTATCACCAAGGGACTTCCCCTGATCATAAATGACATCAACGCTCTGCTAGAATTTCTTGAAGACTTGGATTGACCCAAAGCCAACCATGAAAAATTAGCAAAATGCCGCTTAGTTGATGAAATCAGTCCGTTAAGACAAGACAAGCGTCAGACGACGTCGTTCTCTGCGATGCGTTTTTGAACACGAGTTGCATGTCAGATGAAAGCTTACCATCAATTGGAGACCGGGAGTAAACGGTTGTGCTATAAGTGTGTAGGATGTGGCAACTTTCTCGACAACTTAATATTGAACGATCAATCTTACTTCTTTACGCACGCCACTTGAAAATACAAGAACCTTATCGAAAATAACGAGGTGTTGAATTTTATTGTGGATCTATGAAACCTACTTATAACATTATACAAGTAAGAAAAGGACCAATATTTAGCCACTTCCGCACATGCAGTGGTAGTCGTGTAATGAAATGCACCGCCCGCCAGCCCGCTGATAAATGCGCATGCGGCAAACAATGCGAATCACACAACCGCCACCACCAAATCACTCAACACGTGTTTCACCCCTCCACGGGGCATCTTCAGGAGCTATGTTACACCGATTAGTGCCAAACACAGAGTCTGTGAGACTACTTAGGATGGACTTCCGCGAAGTAACGCCTGATTCCATTAAAAACATTATAGAAGTCAATGACAATTATCTGGGTTTAATTATACCAAAGTAAAAGATATATATATATATATATATATATATATATATATATATATATATGTATATATATATAGATTATATTGCGACTGGTACTCCAGCATTGCGAAGGAGATATGTGGGAAACTACGAATTTATATAAAAAACATTTCCTGTAAAAATTTGAAAAAGAAAAAAAATGTCTCTTTAACCATGTATCTATATTTTTCTCCTCCACTGAAAACTGTAGAAATATTCTCTCTTAAAAAATTACTTGCACACATTTTAATTAGTATAAAAAAACAGTCTATTGTAATAGTAAGCACAATGATATCTAGAATAAAGGACCTCTTTGCATCGCCGGAATGTGGAACAGTGTTTTAAGAGTTCGCGTCTCCACTAACAATAAGTGATTATGGCTGTTGTGGCGTTTCCGCCGGATGCTACGAACGACGCGATACAATGAATAATGCACGGGCATAAACAATTTCATGCGGGCTCACTGAAAATGGGAAATGCCAATGTATTTTTACATGGCAACATGCAATTTCAATTCGTATAATATATTTAAACATTTAATAGAATCAGGTGTTACCTTACGGATGTCCATCCTAAGTAAGAAAAGGACCAATATTTAGCCACTTCCGCACATGCAGCGGTAGTCGTGCAACAAAGTGCACCGCCCGCCACCCCGCTGATAAATAAATAAACTGATAAAATAGTTGCACGTGCGATATGCCCTGTCCACTATCACTCCCCACGAACATACATATAAACATCCATACGTATAGCCTATATCTAACAGTTGACATCCTAAGTAAGAAAAGGACCAATATTTAGCCACATCCGCACATGCAGTGGTAGTCGTGCAACAAAGTGCACTGCCAGCCCGCTGATAAATGCGTATGCGGAAAACGATGCGAATTACACAACTGCCACCGTTAAATCACTCAACACGTGTTTCACTCCTCCGCGGGACATCTTCAATAGTTATCTTACACCGATTAGTGCCAAACACAGAGTTATTTTAACATACACGATCATAACAAATAGATCATAGATAGTTTTAGCTTTAGTCTAAATAGATGAAGAGGATGCAGGCAATTGCACTTCGTGCCTACTCTCTTTCTATGTCTTCTTTTCAGCGGATGGATTCCTACTGCAAGGCATGCCTCCCCCAAAATTCACCATCATGACGGGTCCTGCGCCGGATCCGTGACTTTCCACGATCTTAACTATGTAGCCGCCTGTACCGGTTCGTGGTCTCAAATGGTCCGGTGTGCCCCGCCCACTGTTATTTCAAATGAGCAATTCCTCAAACTACATTCGTATCTATTTTTATAACAATTCAATCTATAAATAGTAAATAATTCTTTCTTAAATTTATCTAAGTAGATGAAACGATAAAAGACAATTTCAGTTCGTACCCGTATTCATTTTAAGCCAATCCATAGTTCATCATTTTTGTTATAATATATATATATATATATATTGCACGACTACTGCTGCATGGCGGAAGTAGCTATATATTGGTCTTTTTCTTACTGATTGGACTTTAAAAGCTTTAAAGATTTTTGCTGGCCATTTAACTATTAATTTGAAGCTTTTTTACCCATAACAAAACACTCTATATATATATATGAATGTGCAAATAGTAACTTATAGGTCTACCTAGATTATTTTGCTAAGATCGTCTAGATAGATCTGATTGTAAAAGACAGTTTATTTTTTTGTGGGACCCATATTTGCAATACTCTCGTTTCACCTGTCATGTGTGGAGCCGGGACGTTACATTTCGGATAAATGAGTTTTTGTGTTTTTTTCTCGAATTATTTTTGCTTACATATTCCTTCCTTACTTCACATAATATTCTATGAAGTAAAGAGAGGTCTTCTAGCAGTTACCTTACTAAAGAAATCTCAAAAATTTAATACAGCTCTCTCCTCAAAAGGCAAGGTATGCTTTGTAAATAAAGTTCTATTTATCTAAGCAATAGTACATTTAGAGAACTTTACTTTAACTTAGAATAAGTTTTAAATAATGCTAATGTAAGTTAATGAATATTTTATACTTTCGTAATTGTTGTATTGATGCTTTATAGTTCTTTTAAACTTGATACTTTTGAATTTCTGAGTTGGTTTACTATTTATTTCATTTTGTATTACTTTTGCACAATCTAACTTTTAATTAGATGTATATTTTACTATAAGTTTGAAGATAGCTACGAAGAATCTAAGAAAAAGCCATAAGCTTCTAGCCGGGCAGACGTGGTTGTTTTAACACGGTTCAGTGTGACTTTAGAAGCTAACAGGAAGATCTAGAAGCAGAAGAAGTACTCCTGCTTCTGCTTTTGTAACAAAGGTGCAGATGCAGTAGAAAATTGTGTTGTTACTATAATGCTTTCCTTCCGTATGTTCTACTTCGCATTTTTTTTTCGCCTATATGTATGTGTAAATGCTTCCTTGTGGTCAATTGCAATGATGAGGAAAAATCGTAGGTATTTTAGCCGGATCAAGAGCGACATTAATGGTGCTTTCTTCTTTAAAACCGAGTATATATGTAAAAGCATTCTCGTGAACTAAATTGGGATAATGGAGAAACATCGTGGGGTTTTAGCCATAATGTGCGAGTGTTACAAGGATTTCATACTATGTAAGTCAGATGTAATCAGTAAAACACAAAAAAAATGCAACTGTATAATGTACAAGCGATGCATTACCTATGCGAGTATAAATAACAAAAATACAGTAAAGTTTGCCGAAAATTCAGGAACACAGCTGTTGCAGCTATAAATTTAGATTAAAGCTCGCATAGGGGCAATGGACGAGAATTGCATTTTTCACTACGAAAGCCCTAAAATGCTGCAGCGAAGTACACAATGGACCTGATTATTATTGTACTAAACAATGATAAACACATAAGAAAATAAGTAAAAACAAAATGAATTTGATTTGCTAGAAGCATGATTATATATTATAGTTATTACATGTCAATAACAATTTAAAAACAGAATAGCATTCAATACAACAGTTTCAACACGAGTATTTGGTAAAAGTCAATAAAGAGGACACCCAAAAAGAAACAACATTTAAACACTTATTTCAATACTAAATCAATAATAAATCTTTTTGGAATCTACTTATCATTAAATGCCATGAATTCATTAACATTGTAAAAACTCTTATCATTACATGCCATGAATTCATTAATATTGTAAAAACTCATGATTACATGCCATGAATCCATTAGTATTGTAAAAACTTATAATTATACTCCATGAATTCATAAATATTGTAAAACTCTTATCATTACATACCATGAATTCATTAACATTGTAAAAACTCTTATCATTACATGCCATGAATTCATTAATATTGTAAAAACTTATAATTTCATGCCATGAATTCATTAATATTATAAAAACTTATAATTATATTCCATAAATTCATAAATATTATAAAAACTCTTATCATTACATGCCTTGAATTCATTAATATTGTAAAAACTTATAATTATATTCCATGAATTCATAAATATTGTAAAACTCTTATCATTACATGCCATGAACTCATTAATATTGAAAAAACTCTTAACATTTCATGCCATGAATTCATTAATATTACAAAAACTCTTATCATTACATGCCATGAATTCACTAATATTGTAAAAACTCATCATTACATGCCATGAATCCATTAATATTATAAAAACTCATCATTGCATGCCATGAATTCACTAATATTGTCAAAACTCTTATCATTACTCACCTACACTTTTTGATGTATCGCCGTCAGCCCCGACTGGCTTGTTCGTGCAATTCGTATTTTGTTCCTATCACAATAGCTATGATTCATAATAATTTTAATAACTTATACCTAATATAAAATTGATAAGAACATGTATTCCTTACGAGAAATCAAAGAAGGCTACTTCCACAATTTATTTTCCTGATACTTAGAGACATTACATGGAAATATTTTATAATACCTTAAGCTAAATTATCTTAATGATTTTACGTCAAAATATTACTTATAATTTTCAAAAAAAGAACTTTAACCTCGGTGTATTTTTAAATTAAAATAAGTTCTTATATTCGAAATTGTTATTAATTGTAATAGTTCAAAGTATAACGGCCATACAGTTTAAATCACTCCACGGGGTATAAAACAATACGCAATTTTTATTTAACACAAAAACTTTCTTTATTATTTTAACTGTAAAGCTTTTATTGTTTGAAAGTAAATTACGATTTTCAGCACTGTTTAAATGATATACAATACTGTAGAGAATAATTATAGCACATTAATATATTTCATAGAGATATAACGAAACTTTTTGATATTAACTTTAATCTTTCGACACAAAGCTTCGAATGAGCTACACGTATGAGTTCATATATTTTCAGCTGAAAACGTACCAGGTTCATTAAGCCCTTTATTTATAAAAATACAGAGGGATAAAGCGTATTGTAAGTTACTGGATGGTAAGAATGTATTCTTTTGTTTCAATTTAAAAAAGACGAAAAAAAATGTGATGTATTATTTTTAAGTTTAATTCTATTTTTCAGTATAATGTTATAACAAATTTGTGTATTATTTTTATAAGTATTGTGGTTGGTTGGTTAAATGTAAAGGTTATTTTTTATCAATTAGTGTATAGTAAATTCTGTCTGAAAATCGATGGGCTCTGAAATAGTAAATAGCGTAATGTAAATAAAGCTAGGAGAAACGTATTCAAAATTAATAATAATACACAAATAATTATTTTGAACTATCTATGCCAGAGTTTCCCAAACTTTTTGTGTCGTAGACCCCTTGCCGTGTTTTTCCGTGTTGGGTAGACCCCCTACTTACCAGATATTGATTTCCTGTAAATTTCTGACTGTAGTGAAGTTTAGTGTTAAAAACTTAAAGTAAAAACACATGCTAATTTATACGTTTATTACTCAAAATAAAATTTTGTATCTGTTATGTAAAATATACGTAACATTAAGTAAACATAAAATAAACTATAAATAAAATAACATATATAGCAATAAGTCAATATTTTTAGTGAGAAAGATGAACCTGATGCTTTAATAATAAATTATCAACATTTGGCGTCAATTTTGTAAAGGTAAATCTTATATCTCCTCGGCTAATGATGTCCAGTCTGTGGACCCCCATTTTCATTTCATGGACCCCCAAATTTCTTTTCGCTGACGTAGACCCCTTGCAGGTTGTCATAGACCCCTAGGGGTCGATATAGACCACTTTGGGAATCACTGATCTATGCTTTCAGACCTAGTAATGCCAGAAGTTATTGACCTATTGCATTCAAATTAAAAAACTTTATTAACGTATCCTGTTTCTGAGTGCCAGAACAGTTGGAAACAGATGTAAAAGCTTTAAGCCTTTCTAGCATTTACATCTATAACCTATCATCCAATATATTGTTGTGTTTTTTATCTATACATCATAAAAAGAATATTTAAATTTAGAAATTCATGAAGCAATATGTGAAGAATTCGTTTAAAAAAATCATATTATCTTTTATGAATTGGAGTCAGTCATGACGTCACCTATGTATAATTATTGTAACAACCAGATAGACCCTCTATGGTGACAAGAAGCTACCCATTGCAGTGAGAGCGTTCAAATATCGAGCCTTTAGTTAACCCAGGTTTTTTCAAACAGGACAAAATTGTTTTGTTGAAAAATGTTTATTCTTCAGCTACGTAGTAGCACTTATCACTGAAAATTAGGTGACAAAAAAGCGTGCTATCGCTTATGAACTTGGGACATAATGGACGGGTGGCGGTGTGTTTTAACTGTGTCATAGTTATTTATGTGTAAAGTATTAAAATCTAGTAATAGTGCAAAACTAAATTTTACTTGCCTATTTTTTAAATGAAACGTTTTTGCAAGTAACATTTTTAATATAAATAAAATAGTAACTTCTAGCTTAACGAAAGGTATATACGTTGTAGTTCGATAGTTTAATTTTTCACAGGTGTTCACTATACTATAATTATAGAACATTGTACCGAATGGTACTTTGGATCCTGCAATCACGAATTTGACCGTGTTGTGCAATAACTCTAAATCCCTTTATCTGAAAAAGGCTCGATCTTCAGCCTCGACAACATCATAAGACACACACACACAAATATATTATCTTGTTATCATTATCGCACCTGTAGATGTGTGTTGTATGTTAGGGGGCATAGACTGAATTCATAGTACTGTCGTTCCTGCACCAATAAGTAATCAGGAACATGTTTCAGTGTGTTCCTTTATCTTCTTCACTTTTCCTGTGTTCTCTTTGATATATTCCTATATTTATCTCTTCTTTTACTTTTCAATTCTCAGATTTTCTTTTATGCATCTTCTATACTTATTCTATCGTCTCCCAATTCTATCCTTTTCTTATACCTTACTTCCCCAATTCTAATATATTTCTTTACTTTGCCTATTCTCTTTTCTTATTCTGCGCCATAGAGCGTTTTCTTTTATTTTTCTTTCCCTATTCTTGTTTCTTCTGAACCTTTCATCATACATACATAAACAAATTATTATTCTTTTTCTTTTTTTCCGGGACGTTTTGATTTTTCGACCTTTCCATAACTTTCAGAAACAAAAATGCAATAACCTCTTTTCATTTCACAAAAATAGCTTAAAAACACGATGTCACCGCATTAGTGATTTTATTAAAATTTACCTTTTGCGTCGATTTTATATATATTACCAGTCAGAAAGTTTTTATCGTCAAATTTTAATAAAACACATCAGGTGTTCAAGCCCTTTCATTGAATTACAAATTGAGAATATTGTTTAAGGAAATATCCGTAACAGACCGCAACATCTGCAAGCATCCCATCCCTTAGATTATATAAGCTGCATGTAATTTGATATTTACATATCCGTATAAATTTAGCAAAATAAATATCTCTGGTTTCTTATTTTTATTAAAGAAAATACCTTATGAACAACGATTTTATTCAGAAATGATAAACATAGTGTTACTCTTTCAAGACTATCTCAATTTCATCTAACTTAGGGAACTAACAAAGTTTGTTCCTAACCTGAAATTACTAAGTAAATGCTCCTCCTGGCGTGTCGATGTGCTAAGTAGTCCTGGGTTTGTGGACGTCGTTCCCGCTGTCGCTTCCGTTTCTTCTCCCCTTGTCTTCTTTTTTGTTGCCTCTCTAACTTGTTTACATCGAGTCACTTTGCAGGTGACTTGATGGGGTTTCGGGATCGGTGCATCTTGGTCCAATAATTCGTGGCGCGGTCTTTTTTATGTTCTATGGGCTTCTATGGATTCTATGGGCTTTTTTATGTTCTAGTTTTATACTGGAATGTAATTGGTCGCTTGGGCCACTAGATGGTTCGGGTGATGTACGGCTTCGTGGAAGTATGTCCTTGACGCCTCTCCGAAGTACTATGTTATGAGGTTTAGATCACTCTGGATGTCGACGTTTCTCTGATAACGCTCCGCTTCAGGCGAAGTGATTCTGAATCACGTCTGCCGACACCATGACCTTGAACAGGTATCTGTTGGTTGATATTCCATAATCTCCAAGCTTTGTAGGCGGGTTGGTGATCGGAGTGTTGTATTATGGTACGCAGAGAACGCTACTGCCCATCCTCTGGAAACTTGTTAATGAGAAGTGACAATCCTATATAATAAATGCACAAGATGCGAATTAAATATACGTATATATGTGTGTGTGTCCTCGGTGACATCATAAGTCAAAATTACCGATTTAGTGTATCAGTATCCTAATTTCGAAGAAAGTTCTTAACAAAAAAAATCATTTCCAGCGCAACTTGCGTTTGCAAATTCCATGAATTAATCGTAAAGGCAGTCGTTGAATCTTTGTGACGTCAAACTTAAAAATTTATTTTCCCACCTGTTTCCGTGTTATAAAATCGTATTATTTGTATAACATTTTAAAAAAGTATTACAAGAAACAGTATTTTTCAAATGACATTTTTTATTTTCTCAACTTTCAAGTTTATTATTCATAGACTAGACAATGTCTGTCGGGTCAGCTGGAAAGATAATAAAATAATATGCTTTAGTGAAATTACATTTTAGTTATAAAAATATAAGCTATCAAAATTCAACATTTAAAAATTATTCTTTATACAATTTCGAATTGTTTAATTATTTTGGTATTTTGAAGATAAAAGATAAAGATATCATTTGTTTATTTAACATGGAAACTTTAAAAAAAACTTCTGATCTTTAACTTTTATTTATTTGATTAATTCATTATATATTTTTTACTCTATTCTGCTTCGCAAGGTGTTATAGTTGTGGAGAAGAAGCAGAAAGAACCTTTAAAATAACACATCCTTTAATAAAGTTTAATACAAATTTATACATATTCACTTTATCAGATATATCCCAAATGAAATCAAAATAATCAGGCGTCATCACTGCTAGGATTGTCAGTTAAATATTCATTTATTTAATAATTAGAATTTTTTGTCAATTTTTAAAATGCGTTTTATTAATGATAGTCAGTTTTTTTTACAGTATATACAGTCCAAAAGTCGAATAGGGACATATAACATATAAATACATATAACACTAATTGAAATACAGTAATGTATAATGGAGTAAAAGATTCTGATTCCAAAAGAATTTTTCATTATATATATAAACATATATATATATATACATATATACATATATATATATATATATATCTTTGGTGGAGGCCTATGCCTTGCAGATGCTTCGTAATAAATTACTTCTTTATTATATAAAATAGATTCATTTTTTTCGCATCTAACCGCTACCGTCAACTGGCAGAAACTTTTTTTATGTTACATAACATTTTTTTAAGTTTTTTTTTATATATTTTTCCTTGTTCTATTTTTTATTTTTCTTGACTGACCGTTTCTTAATGTCTATTATATTACTCTACATTATATTTTCTGTTAGTCTAATTTTAGTATCTATTTAGTAGGTAACTATTTATGTCAATCTATCTTATACATTATTTATTATCTTCTTCTTGCTTCAAATCGGTCCAAAATTAATTGTAAATCAATGAAGGTTGCCTATATGCCTAAAGCGAATGTCCACTTATTTTTTACTTAATCAAAACGTCTTTGTACTTAAAATTTAATAAATAATTGCATTGTTATTACGAAGCTGTAATAAAATCTCATGTACTTGAAAAGCTCAAACTACTAAAGCTTTTGTTAGACGCGAAGGTTCTCTAAAGTTTTCTCATAAAGAACTCGTCGGTTATTTTTACCTAAGTTAAATAACTATGGCCTCACTTACAATAGTTTGTTGAAGTTTGTTGTGAAATTTAAAATGTTTTCTTTACTTTTATATATATATTAGCTGTCCTTCGCCTATGCGTGGCACTTTCATAAATGTAATTTCATAAAATCTATTCTTGTTTTTAACAGACAAATACGTTCAGCGATCAATTAGGAGGGCTATATTTAAGTCGCTTTTATAAAATTGAGGTGATCTGTAGAGTGATAGAAGTATCCGAAACAAAACAGAGGATTAGCAAGTTGTAGGGGCATTGGGCAGGTGCAAAGATAGCCTTCGGAGCCTTTAAAGTTTTTTGACTCTCCTTACCGACCTGGAGATATTAGACCATTGCTAGCCTTTTGAAACCAGGAACCATAAACCTTTCACTAGTGTCCTTTATCTTGGACCGTTGCCGAGTTCCCGGTGATAGCTGCCCAATCTCTTCTCCTAGGCAGTCGCCATTAAACATCAATTTCGCACAATGCGTATTCTCGTGAGCGCTCTTCGTGGGCAATAATGATATAAACCACGTCTATTAGGACAACAGCATGATGATGGTATACGCTGAAGAGTTCTAAAGTGAAGCCTCTAGCCCAGGTAGCCCAGGTAGTACATCATACATAAAGCGAAGAGATGGCTTTTTTAGGATCTTCGGAACATCGGGTCGGTAAAAAGACTAGTTCTATAGTTAATTTTTGTAGTAAGCTTCCTATGGCTGAATCGAATTTGAAAAAATACTTGAGAGAATGATGCAAAGTACAAAATATTAATAAAGAGTTCTATTTCCAAATTTAAAAGATATTTTTTTAATGTAATTTTTAAACTGGCCAGTTATAAAAACTTTCAGTGTCACCATCGTACATTGTACGTATTACCCCGTCTTTTTTGCAATCGAGTGCATCATTTTTAGCATAAGGATGCTATCAAAAGCATTCTCCCCGCCGGCCCCTTGATGATCGTATTTATTAACGTTCTTTGACTAGCGCTCGTCCGATGCCGTTAAACTGACGTCGTTACTGCAGTTAAAAATAAAAGCTACATCGATCCGCGCCGCCTTTTGTGCAATCAGATGCTTCGAATAACCGCACAAGCGTAATGAGGGGTTGTTTTAAATTTAAGACATCGTTATTGCTTTAGATTCTTAATGTTTTATATTCACTTTACATCACCACTATCATTATCGGCGCGAAATGGAAACCTGTCTTAGAAGGAGATGTGCATTTTGTTAATATACATCTATATATGCATACTAGCTGACCCGGCCACGCGTTGCTGTGAAAATTTAAAAAGTGGAAATAATTGAATTATACGGTATTTCGTTCACTACAAAATAAATTTAATTAATTTTATAGCGTCAACAACACGTGGTAATTATGCTGTTAAAATGTAGCTTATATGACACGTTCGTAGATTTGCCATAGCAGCGCCATCTATTGATTACTTACTCAACCCAGTCGAAAGGTATCGACATCTGTTAGAATCATTTGGAGTTAACAGATAATTGTGACTGTCAAATAATAACAGACAATAATTAGCAATAAATTAAAATTGCGACTATAATTTGAGATTTAAACTATCCTATCTCTCAAGTTAGATCGAACTGCACATGGTGTGCGAATTTTATTATAATCGGTTAAGTGGTTTAGAAGTCCATTGAGTATAAACATTGTGACACGAGATTTATATATATTAAGATATATACATACATATATGTATTATTTTAATTTTAATTGGCCGAAATGGTATTCGTGTATGTGAATATTTGTGGCGCGCTTGTCTTCAATAGGCCCGTTGTGTTTAATGCGCACGGTCATATCACTTTAAATATATAACTATAGCACATATAGTAATGATTAAAAAATTACTATATACGTGTCCATTATAACTCAAGTTGGTAAAGGATGGGTGTTAAGTTGGAACTTAAAACTGACTTGAAACTTTTATTTTATATCATTCCAAGCGTGCGACATCCACTGCACAACCGGTGAAAAACGACCTGCATTCATCATCTCCTGATGACTTTAACAAGATCATCTGTATAACTTGTGGACAAACATCCCACGCTGGCTTATCCGTGGACTACTCCGCGCTCCGGGATGCCCACTATCACTTTGGCTTACCAATCTGCTGACCTATTTCTTTGGATCATCGATATTTGATTCATCAAGTTCTTTAACCATATCACCCGTTATGAAGACTCAATGTAACGTTTGGTGATGCAAGGCGAAATGAAAGGCAAGCGATCACGATGCTCTCCAACGAGATGGACAGACATCATCAGAACTGTCACTAAGAAGTCAGTAAATGAATGCTATCACTTCGCCTAACACCGGGTTACATGCCGACGCATGGCGAGAGTACCAGAGTCACATAAACCGACAGTGACATGACCATCACCACTCTGACAGGAACGACTGTGACAAAATTTTATGTGTTATTTTTATTGAACGAATTATATACAATACACCCGGCCGATGATCATTGAAAGTACGAAATATTTCAGAGCAGCTAGTAAATATATGTATGTAATAAGCCAGTGGATTTCTTATCTCCTTTCTTTACACACACTTATTTTGTTATTCAGCTAAGTAAAAGTTACAAGAGATGGTACAAGGAACAGGTTTAGTAGTTTCAGCCTATAGATGTTGCATCGCCACGCTTGGCAAGTAGGTTGGCGATCACAGTGTGTATTATGATACATAAGTGATGCTGCCCATCCTTAGGAAACTTGCGAGCATTGACAATCTTAGATAATTAATGACACAAATTGTGAATAATATAGCTTAGATATTATAGATTTGAACCTGCGACTTACGTTCGCAAGTCCTAACCGCTGAGCAACCACTGCTCATGTATGCATCACGTTCCTTTTTTCACACACACATTTAAATATAGAATGTTTTCTTATACTACTCTGCTACTTTCAATACGGACTTTTTTTACTACTATAAAGTTTAGTTTCAAATAAATACTGGCCGCTTGCCAAAATCCTAATTTCCGCAACTGTAAAGTTTAAGAAACCCAGTGTTTAACTTCCCTCTTTTTGTTTAAAAGAAATCAGATAGTGTTAAGGTTTTGCTTGCAAACGTAAACTTTTAAATATGTTTCTTTAATTATACGGGGTGATTTTTGCTGTCGCGAGTTTATTAAATTACTATTACTAACGCGTGTTAGTAGCATTTGTAACACCCTATAGATGCAATGACAATGCGCTACTGCACCTCGACGATATAAGTAAAAAAAATGGCGTGTGAATGGAGAATCTAGCTCCAGTGCAAGTTTTTAGTATTTCAAACGTCGTTACATTAGTTCCACCAAGTTATCTCTCATTATTCAATGGGTGCATCCAACATAGACACCGGTTTTGTTGCTCACGCTTCGACTGCTTATATAAAATCAGGATCAAATACAACGTAACTAACAATGTTGCTTCGATGCAGTCCATCTTGTAATAATAGCGATCGCAGATATTTTTGTGTTCTTACTGAGTAAGAAAAGGACCAATATTTAGCCACTTCCGCACATGCATACTCCAATATAATAGAGTAATTAGGCGGTGGCGTTTGTGTGATTCGCATTGTTTGCCGCATACGCATTTATCAGCGGGCTGGCGGGCGGTGCATTTTATTGCACGACTACCACTGCATGTGCGGAAGTGGCTAAATATTGGTCCTTTTCTTATTTAGGATGGACTTCCGCGAGGTAACGCCTGATTCTATTAAATATCTTACTGAATCGCGTCTGCATCGCGACAGAAGTGCATGTGTACGAGTGTACAATGTTTTTATATGACCCTATTTTTGTGGCCTCTCATTCAGTCCTTATTATGAATGGACAGGGTTTATATGTACATAATATTTTTTTTATTTCCGTCCTTTAAATGTCTTTCATTATTTACTCTAACTTCCGTGCCAATATTTCACTACTTTTAAAAATTTCCTTTCGTACATTGCTTCACTTCCTTCGCCAAACAATTAATTCATTTTTAATTCGTATTTGTTTTATTAATATCTATGTCGCACTTATTTTCTCACCTATTTTTTCATTTATTTATTGCTTTTTATAGTTTTCTCTATTACCTTTTTGCAGAACTCTAAAAGATTTGGCGACACTTCTTAGGTATACACCTATCGAACACTGCAACTGTATCCATACTAAAGCGCGACAATATTACTACTGTAGCGCTTTTAAAAGTCGCCGTGGGCAAGGCGCTTAAAACCTTTAAAGGGACGAATATAATTTTTTTTATTTGTGCAAATAGCTTTAAATCTTTTACATCTTTTTCCAATCATTTATTTATTCTATCAAAATGTGATAAGCCAGTCACTTCTGGCAGTAAATTCTTTAAAGACAGATAATAAAAAATAATTAAATTTTAATACATTATAATTCGAAATTTAAAAACGCTTTCTCTTCTAATTACTTCAGGAAACTTTTATTTTTGGATGATATATTATATATAATTGACAGCAAATATGCTATACATTGCCACCTTTTGATTTGATTTTACATTCATTATTTCGCTTTTCCAAATATATTAAATTTTATAAATTAAATAAAAGTAATATGTAGATATAAAGATTTATAAATATATATTTATTTTATTGAGTCAATTTCTAGAGGTCAGTGAAGAAGGTTTTGCGAAATGCTACCTTCGAGGTTTGATTAGCGTTGATTAAAAATTGCGTTATTTTCAAGACTAAACTAAACTAAAATGATTTTATTTGTGTTTTATCGAATCTACATAAATCTAGTTCAGGCCACACAGGGGACATCAAGTAATAGATATTTTTATAGCCAACGGGTGCCTGAAAGAGGACAAAACTGCTGCCCCCGTATCTCAGTTTAAGGAGGTAGCAGCCTACAAGGTTACCGATATCGAATCCACAAAGAGCTGAGATGCCATGAACGAAAACAACCCTGATGTAAAATGAGCGCAATGGTTGCTACACCAGCTCGCAGACACATGACAAGACAAAACCAACGCTGGGGAATTTTGATAAGCCTGGCTATAAATAGTAAGCTAAATATAAACTTTATTTTAACACACAATTTTTTTAATCTTTAATTTTAGTTTGAAATTTTATACAAAATAATTAAATATTCGATATTACAATATTCAAAAATGAAAAAAAGGAATAAGCCAATCTGATAAATCGCTAAAACGGTTCCGACAGAATAGATTGAGTGGTACCGACATCGTACGGACTGAATTTCAAGTCTAGACAGTAAGTTAGGAGAGTTTGATTTTTGAACCAAGTAGAGTATATTTATATACTCGTATATCTGTATATGTATACAAGGTGGAATTTTTTAACGCCACCTGAATAGAAAGTACTGTACATACTTTACACTCTGTATATATATATATATATATATATATATATATATATATATATCTTACTTATGCTGTATATTTAAAGTAACTTGTACCTTTATAAATCGTCTGTAATACAAAGATTGGCATCGTACCCGCGCAACTGTTTGAGTTGGGCGCGAGAGGCAATCAGGAGTTGGAACTTTTCCTATAATGAACTCGGCCGCTCTCTTGAGCTAGAAGTTTAATTGCAGACTGTATACTTACCTCGATGTTTGTCGTGATCTATAGGCGCAATCAACAGTTTCATGTCTATGTTAAACCGCTGCTAGATCATTCAAAAAAAGGATTTTTTGCGTGGACACTAATATCAAATACTTTAAATAAATAATAATTAAATATTGAAGGAAACTGAATAAAAATAAGTATAGTAACAATAACTGTAAATGTTAATAATGTGTGATGGGAAGTAAGTGTAAATGAATGCTGTTAGAATGAGAGTGAAGGATGAAAGAAGAAAGAAAGAGACAATTTGTGAAAGAAGAAAGACAGATCGTGAATTTGAAAATTAATAATTATTTATAATCTTGGCCCTGTCCCTAAAATAAGATTGGAAAAGGAGAGGACCCCGATAGCGGGGATCAGGCGTTATCTTGCGGAAGTCCATCCTAAGTAAGAAAAGGACCAATATTTAGCCACTTCCGCACATGCAGTGATAGTCGTGCAACAAAGTGCACCGTCCGCCAGCCCACTGACAAATGCGTATGCGGCAAATAATGCGAACTACACAACTGCCACCGTCAAATCACTCAACACGTGTTTCACCCCTCCACGGGGCATCTTCAGGAGTTATGTTACACCGATTAGTGCCAAACACAGAGTACGCGACTCCGGGAGGTGCACTTTGTTGCACGACTACCACTGCATGTGCGGAAGTGTCTTAATATTGGTCCTTTCCTTACAAAAATTATTATGTGATTTCAATATTACTAACAAACACTCCAATTTTATTT
This sequence comes from Battus philenor, assembly GCF_028537555.1. NCBI lineage: Eukaryota > Metazoa > Arthropoda > Insecta > Lepidoptera > Papilionidae > Battus > Battus philenor. The sequence goes on from NW_027181704.1 coordinate 1,867,416, forward strand.
ACATATATAGATTCCTTACTTTTTAAAGTCATTCGTACCGATGCTATTAGGATTCTCTCACTTATATCTAGCAGTAAATTACTTCTGAAATGATAATAATAATTATAGTAAATTAATTAAAAATGATTTCATTATAATATGTAATTTTATTTTTAATCATTTAATATTAATTAATATACAGTAATTATAAAATAATCGATAGGCAATCAGAAGCGAGTTAATTCGATTCATAACAGAAATTAATTTTTATTCATTACTATAGTTGTTGAAATATTCATTTAAATATGTTGTTAATTTTAACGTAGTCAAATATGTGCAGTAATTTTTTTTTTGCTGTAATAGGAAATAACACCGGTGGATTACATTATATTATATTTTTAAGTACTTTAACAATATTATACAAGATATAATTACAAATTAACATTGAAAATATATAGCACAAAACTATATCTTAAATCTAGAGAAACCTTACATGAGTCACATAGAAAAAACATAGTTGGCATTCAGAACAGTGATATTATGGAAACATATAAACACTTGACATATGCTACTCTGCAACGTTTGCGCTTCGATATTTTTGATAATAAGGTGTGTCTCTTTATTAATAAGATAAAGCATCTTATTATATAGCGGTGAGGTATTCTATACCGGAGTTAATTTTCTAGAATATACAGAATGATTGGTTACAACTTCGAGAAAAATATCACTTGCCGAATCAAAATTGGATCGGCGTTCAGGAAGCTCTGAAACATTTTCTCGTCTCAAATAACGCAATGTCTGAAGACGAAGATCTTTAACCGAAATGTATTGCCAGTGATGATATACGGATCCGATACGTGGTCTCTAACGAAGGGTAAAAGAGCAATGTAGAAGGCTATGCTTCTAGTTTAGCTGCGAAATCGAACCAGAAATAAAGAGTTCCATAGAACAATCAAGGTCACGGAAGTAGCTCGAAGAATTGCTCGTATAAATTGCCAATGGGTAAGACACTTCGCTCGTGTAACTAAAAAGCTGTCGAATGGCGACCACGAGCAGGTAGACGTGGGTAGACTTCTGACTAAGTACACTGACGACATAGAAAGGTCGTCATCGTGGCGATCTTTGGGGAAAGCCTTTGACTTGCAGAAGGAATTTATCGGTTAAAAAGAAGAAGAAGATGGATTGTAGGTGTACCAGAAATAAGGAGATCCATAGAAGAATCAAGGTGACCGAAGTAGCTCAAGGAATTTCTCGTCTGAAGTGGCAATGGATAAGACACTTCGCTCGTGTAACCAAAAAGCACTCGAATGGCGACCACGAGCAGGTAGACGTGGGTAGACTCCTGACTAGGTAGACTGACGACATAGTAAGGTCGTCATCAGTAGTAAGGCCTTTGACTTCCAGAAGGAATCTATCAGCTGAAAAGAAGAGGCTTGTAGGTGTAAAAGCTCTAAAGCTTTACACTCTTATTTTATGTGACCTGTGACCTATTATGTGAAGTAAGATATCAAATATGTTATATTAATTTATTTTTTGATTGGAATACGGTAGACCAATAAATTCTGGCAGTACAATGTATGTAGGGATAGATAGTAAAAAATATATATAGTAATCGGAATTAAACGAACAGTGGTAGCACAGCGGTAGAGAACTGTGACTAGCAATCATGTATCACAGGTACGATTCGATTGTCACTGCTTACAAATAAGTTTCCAGAAGATGGGCAACAGTTTACTCTCCATAATACCACACTGAGGTTGCCAAATCGCCAGCCAAGTGTAGCGATTATGGAATACCCTTAATATGTATCTTTGCGATAAGCTTATGCCTTGCATCTATGAGCTGAAATGATACGAATTCGAATTTTAAAACGCTTTTTTTTACTATACTATTACGTTATTTATTATATCTGAAACCATTGATTATTGAATACGGTTTACCATACATTAACTACAAATGAAATCACCGACATAAACAAACTGCGAAAACTCATCAAGACATCTTTCCATCTCACACAACTACTAAGCGGGCACGGGTACCGCAAGCAGTACCTGCACCGTTTTAAAATAATCGATAATGAGACTTGCCCATTTGACGACTCCACAGTACAGACTTTTGATCACTTACTCAGACACTGCTCCCGATTCGCATCCAAAAGACGTAACCACGTGACCTTATGTGAAAACCTTAATAAACCTCCGTTCAGCTTACCAGACCTTCTCAAGAAAAATCTACAGCAGAATCTTTTGATGAGTTGGCCCGGCACATTGTCCTAAATCTCAAGGCATTTAACGGTCTGTAGCGCTTGGGCAGAGACTTGAAATAAAATAATGTAGCAACTAATATATAATTAAGTATTCCAAATTGTGTTTTTAATATTTATAAATTTTAGCTGTATTTATTCATAAGAAAAAATTGTGTAAGAAAAATTGTAAAAAATTATAAAACGCTGTCGTGCCTCGCAACTGGGAGAAAAAAGATCCGTATCAAATAGTGGCAAATCTCTCCCAACTGTCTACGTTTAGTTTAAGCGAAAAATAAATATTGTTAAAAAAAACTACTAGCGATACAAATTAGAATAAATAAAAAAACTACAAATGAAAATGAAATCACATTCACCATCTTAAATCTTTTGCATCTACAATAAATCAACTGGAATCAAAACTATTCGCTCTCTTTTAAGCGCAAATGATTTAAAAAAAATTAGATAGTAACTAGCTGATCCCGCAAACGTTGTTTTGCAAAAAAATTAAAGTTTTTAATTAACAAATGTAAGATAAGGGTTGATCGTAGAGGGGTGAAAATTTAGGTTTGTATGTATTTTTGTATGCTGTATCATAATAAAATAAAAACAAAAAAAAATTGTCTAAAACATTAAAAATAAAATTTAGGGGTGGACCACCCTTATCACTTAGGGGTATGGAAAATAGATAGTAGCCGATTCTCAGACATACTGAATACGCATGTAAAATTTGGTAAAAATCGGTCAAGCCGTTTCGGAGGAGTTCAAGTTCGAACACACGAGAGTTTTAAATATTAGACTAGCTGATCCCGCAAACGATGTTTTGCAAAAAAATTAAAGTTTTTAATTAACAATTGTAAGATAAGGGTTGATCGTAGAGGGATGAAAATTTAGGTTTGTATGTATTTTTGTACGCTGTATCATAATAAAATAAAAACCAAAAAAATTGTCTAAAAAATTAAAAATAAAATTTAGGGGTGGACCACCCTTATCACTTAGGGGTATGGAAAATAGATAGTAGCCGATTCTCAGACATACTGAATACGCATGTAAAATTTGGTAAAAATCGGTCAAGCCGTTTCGGAGGAGTTCAAGTTCGAACACCGTGACACGAGAATTTTATATATTAGAAGAAGATAGATATACAGAAACTGATTTCGGAGAAATGACCTAACCCCATTAGTAATAGCAAAGTCCAAGTCGGTGAAGCGCGCCATTAAGACCGTCTGCATTATGAGAAAAGTTGCACACTCCTTTAGCACCTTGCTTCTAACGCAAACAGGGTTGGCAAGCACTCCAAGTTTGCACTATACAAACGCCGCCCGGAGATTATACGGAACGATCTGCATCCGGATAAAACCGTTTTAATATTTGCGTATCCAATGTGATGAACCCTGATATTTGACGACACAATACATGAATCCTTTCCCTACATCTTAACAACTTTCAAATGTTTTATTACTATAAATACATATTATTATTTGAGTTATTCCAGAAAGCATATAACGAAATAAAATTTAATTATTGTAACAAAAATAAATCTGGAAATCTAGTAAATACGTGTTCTATTAAAGGATTTAAGTGTATCCAAACTATAACTTCCATATTTAAATGCAATTGAAAATCCCGGAAGTCCGGTAATTAAAATAAAAAGTAATTTACGAAACCGTAAATTTTGAGGTAACCCTAGAGCCTTCATACCTAAAATGAGGTCTAGGCCAAGCGCCCTCTACGCTCTGCCTCCTCGAGTTTCAGGAATTTATAAATACAAAATAGTGACCTTTCACAAATAAAAAGGTTTTTTTAATACTAGTATTACTAGTAATGTTACTATGCAAAATAAAGGTTTAATACCTTCTTTTTTTATCTCCCTCATACTGCTATCCAAGTGGCATTGGCAGATTTTGTGCGTTTATAGTGGCAGAATGTAGAGGGCGCTTTAACTAAAACATCTTTAAACATTAAGGAATGCAACGCTCTTGGGCTCCCTGGCCTTGACTCTGGGTGCTACATACTACAGTTTTATAGTATTGGGATGATGACAAGATTTAGCATAAGCTCAAAGGTTTCCTCAAGAAGACCTTGACTCCAACTGACTCTCGTCGATATTACCCGTTTAGCAATTCGGTTTAAGGGTGCAAAATAAAGCCAAATTTCGACTAGATCAGTTGCACCTGGCTAACATTACTTCTTCTTTTCAGCAGTTGGACGCCCTCTGCGAGGCATAGTTCTTCCTAAAAGATCGCCACGATGACAGGTCCTGCGCTGATCACATCCAGGGACTTCCCGTGGTCTTAACTAAGTCGACAGTCCACCTGGTGGGGGCTCTCCCCACGCCGCGTCCACCAGCTCGTGGTGAAAAACCTTTAAACCCTGATTACATCTTAACAATATTACTACTTCGGAAAGCGAAGTATTGACACAGTTACTGCTACACACTGTCCTATTGACCTACGCATATCTAGAATCGTATGCGTAGAGAAAACTAGCGTTCTCTTCCTCATTGCGAAAGCAGTTTCTCAGTGATTGTAAACTAGAAAGATATGACATTATATATTTGTATTTTAATATTCAACCTAAAATGTATTAAAACACCATACGTGCACCAAATTGAAAAACATTCAGTCTAGTGCGACGAGAGGTGAATAGCACCCTAGGCTTCCAGCACCCTACACTCGCATTTAAAGATGCGCGGGCGCCATTATTTTATGCATTACCAAAGTAACATCGACATCTAGAGCGATCTAAACATCCCGACCGTGAAGAAGTACTTTTGGGAGGCGTGAAGATATACTTCCAAGACACCGTACTTCACCTGAACTGTCTGGTGGCCGAAATGGCCAAATAAATAACAGAAAAGAGTGTTGTTTTGTGACTATAAGAAAGCGTAGGCCACGCTAGGCATAACCAGACCAAGACGCACCGATCCCGAAAGGAATCAAAAGACGCCTTCAAAACAACCAGGGAGGGCACTTAAACAAGTCACCTACAAAATGACTTGACACGCCACGCAAGAGACAGAAATGAAAACGCCAAGAAGAAGAAAATCACCGAGAGAAGCAACGGCAACTTTGATAAAACTGTAACAGCCTGTATTAGATTCAGAATAAAGAGGCTTATTGATGTTTCTGTTATTCGGGGCCACATCGGAATAGGTTGTTATTTATATATATATATATATATATATATATATATATATATATATATATATAGCTTTAGTTCAGTGATTCCCAAAGTGGTCTATATCGACCCCTAGGGGTCTATGACAACCTGCAAGGGGTCTACGTCAGCGAAAAAAAATTTGGGAGTCCATGAAATGAAAATACCCCATTTTCCACGATAGTGGATCTCAACACATACACTGATAGTACCTATTTACTTAAATCATACTATCTTAAAATATAAAAACATTTACATTATTTATAAAAGTACCTATGAAGTAAAAAATTATTATATGTTTATAAAATTGTGTAAGTTGTAGGATATTGGTATTCGCTTTATGGTCGCAATACATTTTGAACATACATGAAACTTTACTATAGTTAGAAATTTACAAGAAATCAATATCAGGTAAGTAGGGGGTCTATTCAACACGCAAAAACATGCAAACAAAAAACTACGATACAAAAAAGTTTGGGGAACTCTGCTTAAGTTCTACAAGCAAATCGTCGTTAAATATACAACATTTTTATTTTATTTTTTAACTTATTTTTTCATGTACATTTTCGATTTTGTTTACTATTGCAGACTTACGCTAGGTTTCGTATTTTATATCACAATTGTAAAAGTAATGATTTCCTTGCATTAGAATACATTTGCATAATGCAACTGAAAGGTAAACTTAAATTCCGAATAGGTTTGTCTTCGCGGTATGCATGGCTTTAACACATTGCAATTGTTATTGTACGCAAACTCGTGCAAGGGAATCCGGGCGTTGGTGTAATGAATGGGCGAGGGATTACTCCTTGTTGGTTCCTTTCTATACAATGAGACCCGATTGCAATTCGAATTCTGGACCCGAGCCAAATTACTTCTTAATGTATTACATTAAGAAGAATTATGTACATCTGTACACCCATATATACGCAAGATATATAATCCTTATAATTTACAATGATTTTGATGTCTCGACATTTTGGTCCAAATTTTTAATCATTCCCCAGAGTCAGGAAAATCTTTTCATACATAAACTGAAATAATAATATATTCTCTCTCTTTCTATTTAAATTAAACAGAGTGAAACAGTGTCTACGAAAAGTAGAATAATATATTGAATTGTATTTGATTGCACAACATAACCAAACTGTTCCATCTTATACTTAAAATGTGAAAAAATTCTTATATACACTAATGATATTTTTCAATTGTAAATTTTTATTACTATCTAGCTTAACAATACGCGTACTGCTCACCAGACTTAAATATATTTGAAAAACATCACGTGTCAAGGAAATATATGAAATTCATTGGAATGACAGTAGCGCCATCTGTTTAAAATTGGTTACACCTACTTAAAAACTTTCGTTGGCTCATGCACTACAACTTTGGTAAAGATTATCACATGGTAAAATGCATAGTTTACAATTTTATAAAGGACGTACAGACGAACATTAATTTATATATGTAGAAGATTAGTTTGTATATTATTATTTGTATAGTTTGTTGTTATTTGTCATATTTACGTTTATTAAACGGTTTTATTTAGTTCGACCCGTACGAAATTTATTTGTTTATTTATTTGAGTCAAAATTAGAAATTGAAATTTAAGCACCTTCCCGTTGTCAGATTGATCTGAAATTTGGTACACACATTTAATTTAGGTGACAATACAATATAATAAAATCAATAATATTATAAATCTAAGATGGCCGCCGATGCAAAATGGTGGAATACATATTTTTCCTTAACCCTCTCAATATGGGTATCAAATGAAAGGGCTACACTAGTAAAACGCGATGATTATGTCAAAATTTAAAATTCAAGATGGACGCCGTTCCAATATGGCGGACTAGGTACATATTTTTCCACAACCACCACAATATGGGTATCAAAAAACTGTTAAAAGTTTTTAAATGTATTTATATTTGTAATAAAATAATTTCCCATAATAACACTAATATAATTTATCAAAATAGACACACACACCAAAAAATACGCTGTGTATTATTTGTGTGTATGTTATGTGTGTACTCCGCACGCGATATCGTACGGACACTCAGTTATTTTGTGGTACACTTTGACTTGTCTCCATAATCCAGACACACTCAAAACTCTTTCTCATTCTTACATTTATATATACATAATTACTCGGAAAACTTTAAATACATATTTTTCTTAAAGTTGTTGAGAAATGTTAATAGACTTTTATTATTAGAAACTGGCTTTTTAATCTCCTCTATATAATAATGTGATTTAAAAGTAAGTGAATGATTTTTTAATAAAATGTAAATTATTTATTCTTCCGAATCAATGTCATCCCTTTCAATGTTATACCCGTCCGATAAAAAGCACTTTGCCAACGCTTTTTCCAGTCCTCGAAACAGTGGAAATAGTCTTTTTTCCGGTACAGCCTTCAAGACCTTCGAATTGGTTTTTATCACCTCAATCTTTAACCCTTATTAGCCTAGAGTTTCAATTTTGATACCAATCTTTTAAACTGAATGTTCACATTACTATTAATTTTTTTATAGGTGGGCTATACGTATTTTACTGTTGTATAATATTCTTTCCAACGAAATTAAAAAAAAATCTTTTTTTCCCTTCATCTAGAAGCAAGCAAACACAGTAATATTAAAAAAAATCACTTTGTTAAATCAGGCTACTAAGGGTTAAAAAACGGCATCTCCGCATTGGCCTTTTCAGTTTACCTAATAGCCAGAAGCCGCACGAACTATATGTGTCGAGTTTTTAAGGCTTTTTTTTAAAAAAAAGTTGAGTGATTTGATACCAATCTAGATGCGTTTTACAAAATTGAAAAACTTAACAAAAACACGTGTAACTTGCAAATAATTAAACCTTTTGTCAAACAGACGCTTGGTAAATGTTACAGACAGTCCTATTTACCTCTGAAAAAAATAAATGAAAATTTTACCTTACTTTTTGATCACAGTGGTACATTCCCTCAAAAAGCTTTCCTAATTTTTGTTGAACCTTTTTCTCATAACAATGATTATTATTTACAAGTATCTATTACGTATTGTCGATATTGGATAAGAAATATTTGCGGTGCCATATACGAAACACATTAATACGGGAAAATGAGTATCAGGCGGGAACTCGACCCTTTCAAGAGTGCTTGCGTTGAACACCCTTAAGGCTAGGAAACATATAGAGTGCTCTGAAATATTTATTCATATTTATTCTGAAATTTCATTCATTCATCTTTAGTCCTGGTACTTGATGTATGATAACACGAGGATATGTATAAAATCACTCTTGTAGGAAAAAATTAAAACTCACTGTACAGAAGGATTCAATACAGGTGTAAATACTTTTATTTTTCATATTCAATTAATGTATAGCAGATACTACCAAAAAATCAAAAATCATGTAGTAATAAAAAGCTTTCCAAAATTCATATTATTGCACATTGAAATCAATTATAGTTTAACATCTGCAGACAATGTACTGTCAAAAGTTAGGCCAATCGATTTCCAATAGAAAAATAATTTAATTTACCTGAATGACCGCTTTTTACGAAGTAATTTGATAAAGCCTTATTTTTTGGTCAAATAGGCTATATACAATACTCATTTAAAACTTTTGCACTTGTCGCCAATCACCAAGTACTGTCGGGGCTATTAATGTTTTTTTTATAGCCTCACGCTTTTGGGGGCCTCTCGTACCCCTAATGTTGTTGGGATCAGGGACTTTATTTACAAAATGAGTTTTTCAATTTTATCTTTATTCTTCACTTACTTTCATACATCTCAATTTCTTTTGTTCTTACCTTTTATCTTTCACAATATCTTGCATTTTTTTCGTTCGTTCATTCCTTCTTGCTTTCGTCGCCTATTGATGTTTAGTCCGTACGATGTCGGTAGTGCGGAATCAATTTTGTCGGAAAAGGCCGGAATAGGCTTGACTATTTCGCAGCCTAACTGTCTTGCCTCCACAATGATATTTAAATGTTTTAATAGCGAAGATTTACGATTATTACAATGACGTTAACTTGTACAAATAAAGATAAAAAAACTAAACAAAAATTAAATAAGAAAAGGACCAATATTTAGCCCCTTCCGCGCATGCAGTGGTAGTCGTGCAAAAAAGTGCACCGCCCGCCAGCCCGCTGATAAATGCGCATGCGGCAAACAATGCGAATTACACAACTGCCACCGTTAAATCACTCAACACGTGTTTCACCCCTCCAAAATTAAATATTATAAAAAGTATCTCCGACCACTTTGTATATTTACTTATTTTATTTTATGTAGATACAAGGGTACAGATTTAACTTGAAATCAAATGCGTAACTAAACGACTCACTCTATTTGTAGATATTAAATAAATAACTGTTCGATTTTGTTGTGGATTTATATAGCATTATACGAGTCAACATCTTCAACCCTAGTTTCATTGCACCAATACAGAAGATCAATCTCCAATGTAAAAACTGTGTTGCTATATGGATGCGGGACGTGGAAGGTAACCGAAGATATCTCGCGTCGGCTACAAGTCTTCGACGTATTCTCGGTATTTACTGGCCTGATAAAGTCTCCAACATAGATCTCTGGAAACGTTGCGATAAGACGCCGATCGACCAGCAGATCAAACGCTGCAAGTGGAACTGGATAGGCAAGCCCTATAATGGAATCGCGAAGACGTAGCCGCCCTAAACAAATCTGGCGGAGGGTCATTGCAGAAGTGAAGGCAGTCGGAATGACGTGGAGCGAAGTGAAGCGCGAGACTCAAGACCGCTCGGAATAGCGACGTACTGGGGACGCCCTCTGCCCCATCTTGGGGACATAGGAATAAATGATGATGAAAGCAGAAGACGATTTCCCATAGACCATGGTTGCACAGACTTATTAAGACTAGGGGCCACTCGGACAAATCATGAACTGATGGCGGGCTGGCAACTAGACGTATAGGTAATTAAATTTTTTTGGTTTTATTCTGTAATAGAATTCAATATTTTTCAAATGTACGAGAGTATTATGTTTGCTGTAGGCGGGCCCCCAGTATTCGACCAGCGGGCCGCGGTCTTTGCATCCATGCCATAGACTTTACAATTTGTAATAATAATTATTATCATTAATACATACAGTAAAATCTAGAATAAGCATTACATATGATTTACTTGTTCTTTTTAATGATTTAAAATGTTTTTTTTTTAATCATTCATCAAAATAAGTACGACTGAAATGTCGATGATGAAAATCAACATTCTTCATCACCACCATTCTTTAAATAAATAATAAAACTAACACTTCACAAGAATGACTATTATTTTGCACACTGAAAATTTTTCATACAAAAAAAAACTATGTGTCGACTCAATAAATCACTACGTTGTCGAATCTGTTTGTTTACGATACACCATGCTTTGTTCGTGTGATTTTGGATATGTCGAAATCGAGGAACAATATATACAGGAGTTATCTTAAGATAAACAGCGACGACTTAGTTGTACATCTAATAACATAATGCTACTTTGTTTCATCAATATTTTTGTTAAGAGTTGTAATAATATTGCTACATAAAAAGCCGGCATATCAGAAAGTACCCGCCGACGTCGTCACAACGCTCAACCGTTTGCTCGTCTCGCCCACTCGTCTCGCTCACTCGCACGGCGTGCACTATACGCGCTCTTGCTTGCGCCTTGGCAGCTAGCCAAGGCGCATCACGTGCGCACGCGGCCGTTGCAGTTCTCGGGGAGTCGGATTTGAACTAGGGAACGATGCGCTCGTAAGCGCATTATTCATTTTCCGGGCACAAATTATGTTAATTATTCAATAAACGTTTTTTCCACATCACAGAGTTGTTTTTTATAAAATATCATACATCATTGTTTCATCACTTAGACCCAAAACTGAAAGGTATAGGCCTCCCTCAAAGATATCTATGGGAAATATATCATAATCGCCACGTTTTGGAGGCGAGTTGGTGGTATCAGTGTCGTATTATGGTACGCAGATACAGATCCTGTGGAAACTAGTTTGTGAGCAGTGGCAATTCTATATAATTAATGCACAAAGTGTGAATAATGTAAGGTTGTATCGAGGGAAAAGAACCTGCGACCTACAATCGCAAGTCTCAATCATCTGCTGCCACCACTACTCAAATATTCTTATACAAAATGAATTAAAAATTATAAGATGTTATGTGAAAAAATAAAATAAAATCTTAACCCGTTCATTATATAAACAAAATCATATTATGCATGATATATTTATTTATAAAAATGAACGCATTAAGATCTTTTATTATTAAAAATTTTAAGGTTGATACTTGTAAAGTTTAGATAGGCTTTATTTCCTTGTCTCTAGTCTAGTTATTTAAAGCTAGTGAATATAAAACAGAAATATACGATTTAATATATATTTATACATATTTATTTTAATTTAATTTATTTAGCAGATATTTACCTATTAACAATAGTAGTAGAAGACAAATTACAAGTTTGTATTTCAAGAAAGTAATTACGTACTAGAGTTAAAACATTACAAATGACATTAAGTCTTAGATTTATTTTCACAAGAAAGAATTAAAATAATAAGTATGTTAATGACAAAATTTTGTAATACATTAACAAATAGTTGTACAGTACCCGGCGAGAAGTATTGCACATCGACATTTGGAAAGAGACAATCGGCTAATTTCGGCTTCGTAGAGCTTTATCTCTGTCGCACGAAATACAACGACTGACAAGACTCACGTAGGTAGTGTAGGATTGAGTTTCCAAAGGTCGATGTGCAATATTGATCGCCGGGTTCTGTATGCAAACAATAAATACATAATAAAATATATACACTATCAAACTCAAAGGTAGAATATATCTCTTATAATCTTTTCGAGTCTCGAAACACTCAAATATCTATGAAAAGGTTTGTAACCGTTTTAAGAAAATAATGTGTTATAAAATTAGTGTATATATTATTTTTCTATGTCGTTGTTAGTTCCCTTTGTTCCTATAAAATAAATATAAAATTATATAAAAGGATAACATAGAGGTACAAATATCAAGACCTCTACAGTAACTTTCCCACAAAACCTATCTGTAATTATTCAGGGACCATACATAGCACGGCTATTACGCTATAAGGCCCTGTTAAATTTCACGCATCGTTGTGACAAACGCTAATAGCATTTTTGGTAACAAATTCTCCAAGTGCTTCACTGGAATAAATCCAATTGTACGTTTCCATTTATATCTAAGCGTTCTTTATTTTAAAAATATTTAATGTAACGCTATTTCTAAAGTATTATACATTTACGGGCATTACAATCATCATCTTGATCATGTCAGGTAATGAATGCCCACTGCAAGGTATAAGTCTCCTCCGATGATCACCACGGTGATCGGTCTTATGCTGCTCGCATCCAGCGACTTCCCAAGATCTTAACTGTGTCGTCAGTCCACCTGGAGGGGGCCTGACCACGCCGCATCTACTGGCTCGTAGTTGCCTCCCACTTCATTCATTAAATTTTTATTTTAACTAATGTTTACAAAAGCCATTACATTATACGTGTATATATATGTGTATGTTGTATAGTTTATGTATATAATTATATTACATTCACAAAACCTTGTTTGTATTTATGGGATCTTCTACAAATAGGATAAGGTTTGACGTGTGTGTGCGTGCGTGCGTGCGTGTGTGCGTGCGTGCGTGTGCGTGTGTGTGCGTGTGTGTGTGCGTGCTTGTGCGTGTGCGTGGGTGTGTGTATGTGGGTGAGTTTGTGTCTGTCATGTCGTTCTAGAGTCTTCTTTATTAATGTGCATTCATACCGCGTCTTTCATACGTTTACGATCAAATAGTGCCAGTGTCGACGCCGACCGAAACTACAGAGTTCCGATAAATATATATACATATATATATCAAGTCTTAAATAAAAAAACGATAATGTTTATTATGTAATTATATCATATATGTTGTGTACATTCAGTGCTTACGGTCTCCCTTAAGGTCGTCCGTTCTACGCTGTTCATCCGTGGTCTTCACTGCAGAACTCGATAACAGCCATATTCTTACAATATTTTTTTTTCAAATTCGTTAACTCTTCGTTCCGTGTTGTCCAAAACTGATAATTTTACGTCATTGATAGATCATGAAACTAATTTCATCTTTATCTTCCATCAGCGTCTGGTCTTTCGAAATATGATAGCCAGCGATCCCTTTCAATAATGAGAGCAATCCGCACCGGAAGTGGCGCGGGCACGCCGGCCGACGTATTCGCGTCACGTTTGATTCCGGTACCAATCGGGAACGCGCCGATATTGAATCCGTTTGCCGCGCTAAGGGCTAATCCACACTGTGCGGTTATTGTACGCGCCATAATTACGTCAAAAATTGTTTATTTATCCATTCATCACTGTCGTTATTGAGTTTTTTATCGAATTAGGCCATAAGATAAAAGTTTAACTGATCACAAATATAATTTTATTATTTGTATTTATAATAATAATTAACAAAATAGACGTTTCAATTACATAATGGCTATTTTATTAAAATTCAATCAAAGATATTCTGATAGTTAAAAGCCCTTAATAACAAAATACAAAATTACTCACACATTATATATGTATATATATAAGATATTTATATATATGTACATACACATTTTTTTTCTTTTTTTTTCTATGGTCCCGGTTTTGGAAAATTGTCGTAAACCCCTACATGTAAACAGTTTTTATTTTTATTTTGTTTTCTTCTTTTGTTCATCATCTTTCGTTCTTCGCAATATCTGTCACTGTTTGCATTATTTGCATTTCGTTCAAACTTCCTCTTATATCAGCCTCCTAAATTCCCAAGATATTGGAGCTTTGTTTTAACTATCACGTTACTTTGCTATGACTGACATCAGTAAGAAAAGGACCAATATATAGCTAATTCGTCATGTCGTAGTCATGCAATAAAGTGCACCGCCCGCCAGCCTGCTCATAAATGCGCATGCAGCAAACAATGCGAATTACATAACACGCTCTTTACAAATGTAGTTTTATAAAGAGTGCGCGACAATAACTAGCTTCCTGAGTGAGTATCGACAACATTTAATTCCATGCATTAACATCAGTATAGTATTCGTACAATAATGTAATTTTTAATATTATCTCCAGTGGCAGATCTAAAATTGATTGCGGAATTTTATTGTAATACATACATATATAGATTATGCCATATATACATTTGAAGACGAAAACTAGGACTATAAAACTGCAAACAAAAAAAAATATTACTGTAAATATATATTGCAAGGCAACCATATATTTAAAAAGAATCCAAAACTCCCATGCAATAAATGGCCGCGCGTTTCTTTTTTGAATTACAAATATTGATTCAAAATCTGCAACGTTTCTCAGAGTAATATTCCATAGTGCTATACGCTATTCTATTTTTCAGGTAGTGCATTTAACACGTGTATAGTAAACAAAGCATTGTAACTTGAATGTTTAAGTTAGCTTGCAGCCGTGTCGTATCGCTTTCGGACTCTAACGAATACAGATACGCAATCAGGCAGACGTCGGGCGTCCAGTGTACAAAATTACCTTTTCTTTTTCTCTCATACGCCTGGACCTTTATAGGTGCTCCCGAAACTGCCTTAACTTGACTCACACTATATAATACGCATTGTAGAATTAATATATCGCGATGTTATTAAGTATTTAGCTATTTAATGGAATCAGGTTACCTTGCAGAAGTCCATCCTAAGCAAGAAAAGGACCAATTTTTAGCCACTTCCAAATATGCCAAATCAAGGGTGAAACACGTGTTGAGTAATTTGGCGGTGGCGGTTGTGTAATTCGCATTGTTTGCCGCTTAAGCATTTATCAGCGGGCTGGCGGGCGGTGCACTTTGTTGCACGACTACCACTGCATGTGCGGAAGTGGCTAAATATTGATCTTTTTCTTGCTAAGTATTTAGCCACATAGTTTATACCAGAGGTAGTCAACTGCGGCTCTTTGAACGATTATTTTTTACTACGATTAATTGTCGAATTTTTTTTAATATTTAAATTTATATATTCTATTTCAGCTGCTTATTATAATTCCGCCATAAAGTTAGCGAAATCCAAACACCGATCATAATTAACTAACCGACATCTTAAGTATTATTAGGAGTACTGTCATATACGTGTGCCATTATATCTAACTTCAATACACATATTTTGTTATAATAAACGTTGGACGCAAGCCGCTTCCTACCACTTACATTAGAAATATATGGAGGAGGCTTCTATAGCAATGGGTGTCCTAGTGCTGATGTGATGATATATCTATTTCTTTATTTTATTGTTTGCTTTATTGTGACATTTTGTCGCAATATCATAATGCCAAAAGGTCCCAAATTGATGCTATAAACAATTTTAACTCTATAATACACTTTTTTAATTATTACTGATCCGCCTTTGACCACCAATTCGCACGAAACACGCAGACTCAGTACATACCTGTACACTATGACCTTGAAGAGATATAATATAGGTTATATTTCTCAGGAAATAAAAAAGCCGGATTGGTTCATACTCAAAACGCATAGTACGACTTCAAGGGAACCCAACTGCGTAAGGGTGGTAGTGGTCCGACCTCCTACTCTATTTCGACAGTTTTTGTTACTTTTACAAATATCCTTAATTCAATAGTTACTTTAATTCCAAAACGTAGTTTTCAATTCAAATTTATTTTATGTATATATATATATATATATATATATATATATATATATACACATATATACATATTTATGTTTAATGTGAAAATATATTATTTATTAAATCTTATTGTAGCATTCAAGTGTTTTTATAATATCGAAATGTTGGTTGGTTTATTGACTCATTTACATGATTGTGATTATAAAATGTATACATACATTAAACATTTTTTAATTTTCTTTGTAAAGTGCAATTATTGAGTTTTCGACCGACTCTTTTCAGCAGATCAATATTCCTAGCCGTTGGTAGATTTAATACTTTAAAATAATTATATATTTAAAAATACGTGAGATATTTTAAATTTGAATCCAAGAAAAGATCGCAAGAAATTTTTATTTTTTTTTAAATTATACATGGAAATGTAAATATATTACATACGTGAAAAAAGGATGCATTAATCTTAAAAATATTGAGGCTTGTATACTGAAAATATTATTACAATGAATCAAACGTAACACTTCATGTCTTGCAGGAATTCGAAGTGGGAACTTTTAATTCAGCTTCAATCTGTTAAAAGCATCTTTTGTCTCGGCCTACCCGATGACGCTCGTAAGCGGTTGAGTGTCAAAATATTTGGTATTGGATGAATATCGACTCATTTTGTGAGGTTATTTTTCTCTTCTTCGTAATGGAATATAAGACAAAGGAATTTCAAAAACAAAATCGAGTCTGCTCTCTGAGAGTAGCAATTAGGTTAATTGTATCTACATAAATCTTTTCGGGCTTTGTTTAGGCTTTCATTTAGGTTTATTAGTGACAATAATATCAAATGTATTTTTCTTTTTCTTTTCTATATCATCGTCGTCATATAAGCCATAGAACATCCTGTACATAAGCCACAGGTTTTTTTTTTTAAATGGCCCCAATATTTCTGAACCTCTAATACGTTTCTCCACTTGGGCACAAAGTGGCATCTTAATATCATATATCTTCCACACATTCTACTTTTTTCTCTAACTTGATCTTTTATTTCTATTCATTCCTTTATTATTCGTACATCACTTCTTTTCTTTCACCATTTCTTCCGTCACTACTAATTTACAATTGTTATTTTTTTTCTATATTTTTTTGAGTTGTTATTTTTCTTTTATCACTTATAGATGACATTTTTATCATATAATTTCTAAGTCATGATTTAAAATTTATTTCCTTTCCTTTTCCTTTGTATTTTTTCTATCTTTGTTAGTTTCAATGTCTTTTCCTATAACCATTCGGTAGTAATCCAGAAAAATCGGGCATTTTTAACGTAATAAACAAAAATGGGTACATTTCATATTCATCATCTCCTCTCGCATGTCTCTTAAGTCACTATTGTCTGTCATTAACATCACCTCTTTGATTCCGGGAAGGAGTTTATTCCTAAATATTACACTGTCGGAAAAATTACTAACGGATTTGAGCCTGTGAGAAGAACAAATTTGTAAAAGGTTATTTAACGATCGTAGATTTATTTTCGAATCAAGGATTAGGAGACGAAAAAATGACCGAAAGAGTCCTGCATATAGGACTTAGGGTTTTGGAGATCACGACCCGGATAATATAGCGTAAGATGTTCACCAAGATGGTAGGTAGTCGACCTTGTCCAGATTGTTGGAAGACAACGGTTGATGATGATTATAAATAAAAGCCTATCAACATATAAAAATATATTAATATACAAAACGATAGAGCTCTTTAATCAAAATATACATTGCAGTGATTAATTTGAAATTGTAATTCGCTAATGGATTGCAAACAATTGATTTGCATTCCGTTTAGTAAATATTTTCCCGAAACGAATGCATTTATTTGTACGTACCCTTAATCGAATTCTGTTAATAAATTTTTAATTTAATCATTATCGAAAACATTTCGCTTGTGTCAATATTTTATTTACGTACTATCCTCATATTAAAACGGAACATACACTATATTCTCTACATAATTCAAATCGTAAAATAAGTTAGACTTTTAATTTGTTATACAAGTTAGACTTTTTTAATTTTTTAAATTTAGTAGATGGATGAATGCTCGAAAGTTTTTCTGATTATTAATCAGAGATACAAGTAGAGAGGTATATTTAGTAGAGTTTATACTGTCTGTTTTGAATTGTTACATTATCAGGTCATTAAAATAGGAGTCGTCATTTCAGCCGTTTGTACAGTATAAAGATTGTGCCGTTTATAGAAAAATAATTAAAAATAAAAGGATAGTAGCAAAAGAAAAATTTATTTGATTATAATGGGTTATAGTGGGCTGAAGGCCTGGTCTGATTTTACATCGCAGCTCGTTACTCCCCTGATGGTGGTGGTAGCCAGCCGCATCATCTCCCAGGACTGGTCAGGCGGCAGCAAGTTGAGAGCAGGGATCGCTGGTAGTTCACAGGATGTGTTCGTTCTGGTGCAAGGTGATATAAATTCAACCTCAATGATCGTAGGTTGTTTTTAGTATAAAACTCGCACCTGTGAATAAATGTCACAGTTATGTTACACATATTTAAATATATGTACAATTTGCTCCGCTAACAGTACACCCCGAGATGGCTATGAAGGAAGGGAAGAAGCCGAAAGCAGTTGATGTCACACTGTGTACAAAAATTTAATATTTTATTTGTGTCCAAAAGACACCGCATGTTTTTTAATCTGTGTATAGGTTGGTTATATATTCTAGTGAATTTATTTAATTCTCATTTAAAGTCAGTTGATAGTATTGTATATGAAATAGTATATAGTATGATAGTATATAAAACACCACTGGTTGACAAGGAGTCATTTATTCACAAATCAGATGGTCACCCTACTTTAACAAAAGGTATAATTTCACGTAGTCCAAACTTCGCTTCCAAATCCCTTCAGAAATCACTGTCCAAATAACTTACCAAATAGTCGCTTTATATCACTAAACGCAGATCTTTATCTTATAACTCGAAAAACAACACTGAACTGTCGACGGGAGTACACCTTTTTATACTACGGAGAAGGTTCTAGTAAGTTCGAGATAGTACTCGGTTAGAATTTTCGAGAACAAAATCCACAAATAACTTTAAGGTCACGCATGTTTACGGTTCGTCTTGATCCTAGGGTTCCGTGTTTATTGTTTAGAGGGTTCCGTAACTCCTGCTTTGTAACAGTATGGTACATGCTATCCAATAATCAATGAAAAATCAAAAAAACAGTATGTTTTAGTCTCTGTCAGACAAATAACTGGTCGATACCTAAAAGTGAAATTTCGCGTCATACAAATAGAATATCAATAGTATTTGTAAAAGTTAGATAATTTTTATTATTGGAAGGATATCAGCTTCTTATTGCAGTGGAGAATCTTTGGTGCGTCGAAGTTCCTGAAATTCCTCAGAAACGCTGAATACGCACAATTCCTATATAACTCTGTCCTCTAGGGATTTTCGAATTCCAAATACAAAATTCGAAATATTTAATCTATAAGAATCTTCAATAATAATCATTTTATTTTCATTTAGTCTATATGTGTAAATTCTTTTCTTTGAAACATACAGTTAAAAAAAATTAAAAAACGTATTGTTGTGGAGATTCTTCCTGCTTCTTCTCCAGGCCTTACGAAGCTGAGTAGAGTCAAAAGAAAAAAATTATAAAAAAGTTGACTATCAATAATAGTCATGGAGTTCCGATTTCGAATAAATGAATGTTATTTTCAACTCTAGCTAAAACTTCTTAGTGTATTTATTAATAATAATTTAATAAAATATTTAAATTAAATACTTGCTTTAATATTAGAAACAGTAAACTTAAAAAAAAGTCACTAAAATATCACTTTTAAAATAATCAGTTAAAAAATCATGGTTCTGTTAGTTAAATGACCATTAGTATAATGCATATTACATTACCTTTAACATTACATAATATAAGCGTAAAAATATATTTTTTTAATATCCTTGATTACAATAAAACGAGTTCTAATTTTTTTTTGTACTCTTTTTTGGGGCCTTTCGTTCAACCCCTATGGGTGAACAGGGTCTTTGTAATATGTAAAAAAATTATTATGTAATAATTTTTTTACATATTTTTTTTGAATTCCATACTCATCTTTCGTCCTTATCAAAGTCTTTCATTTTTTCCTCTAATTTTCGTCAAAATATCTTTCTTTCCATCCATACATCTTATAACTGTTTATTTCTCAAAATTTATGTTTATTTTACTAATAACTTTATCGCATTTTTGGATTTTATTGTAATATAATAAAACAAAACATTCTGCAATATGCACTTATGCACCTACGCCTTTCTCGAAGAGCATATTACACTTGTAATTACACTTTAGACAAAGATGCAGCGTAAGACAGTATTAAATTTTTAGGGAAAAAAATAAACCCATAAAAATGTTTGTAATGGGTAATTTAATTAATTTCTTTACCATTATATTTAAAATCCTTAAGTTTTAAAACATACTAGCCAGATTTACTATAAAGTTTTAGTAAGTTACTTTTAGTTTTAGAATGGAAGGAGTTTTTATGGAGGTGTACCAGGGGTTTCGACTCAACGTTTCTGTTTCTATGGCCCAATTATGGAACGATCTGGCGGCTTACTTACTTCCCGAGGATTATAGCCCAGCTCTCTTCAGGGTCAGAGTGAATAGATAGCTACTGGCATCAGGCGAATTGGTGGTCAAACACAGTCAAGTCAGCACTGAAAATCAATAGGTTCATATTGAATGCATATCCCACTAAATGAATGTTATTTTAATGCAGATTCAGAAAAGCTTTTCCAATTTAGTGTGGATATTTGGTTCGACATGTTATCAAATCTAGGATTAAGGATTTTCGAATGATCTGTTTTGCCATCGGTTTTTGGTCGTTTCCAAGTTATATACTCCAAACATGTGTATATATTCTTTTTCGTGTTTATCTGCAATTAGTCTCAGACTATATGATTTGTTCCTTTTCCTTTATCACGTTTAAAGCGCCTCTCAACAGGAGATACCTCATAATCTACCATCTAACGTTAAGTTTTTGTATATCGTGGCGTTTTTTTTTCATGGTGTATCTTGAAGAATTGCTCGTCTAAGTGGCAGCGGATAAGGCACATCTCTCGTACCAGTAGACGCCAGTAGACGCGGCATCCATCGGCTGAAAAGAAGAAGATAGCGTTGCAGTCGTTTACCGTAAATCACGAAAACAAATGCACTAGCTAAGTCGTTCGGGTGATTTTCTTCTTCTGTATATATTTACTCCCTACTATTACTCATCAGTTCTTATGCTTAGTGCTTCATTGATCTCTGTTTTGTCGATAAACTATAGCGCGTTTTAAATGGTACTTAGAATTAGGTTCATAGTTGTGAACTATACATCCATATTAGTTTCAAGATTGTTTCATATATTTTGTTGCCTTTTTTAAGGCTTCCCTTACTCCCTATCATATCGTGGACAGGCACCATTTTAATTTTAAAAAATCAGTTTGTGTTTTATTATCACTCACCTCTTTCGTTCTTCACAATCTCTATTACTCTCCTTCTTCCATTCTTCAAGTTTCCTTTCATTCTCTTACCATTTATTTACATTCCAATGACACCTCGCCTCTCTTACTTCACCGTACCATTGGTATATCACAGTACAGTTTCTATTTTGATTTAAATTCATTTATTTTATTATTTTGACAGTTTGGAGTAACTTGACATCAACCAGCATATGTTTCTGAACATCATATACAGTCCATCTCGCTTTGATTTGAAATGGTTTATAAGGTCAATCTTATGCCTTTGTTTATATGTGTAGATATATATTATATATTCATATAAATAAAAAACCGGTCTTAAAAAATTAATTTGTAAAAATAATAATATTAATATTTCTTTATTAAATTATACTAAATGAAATTGGTTTTTAATTAATGTTTAATCGAATGTTAATTAAGTTCAATCTCTACTATTAAAAATACACTGAAAACTGTTTTTGTAATTCTGCTATGGATGTTTAATTATGAATGTAATTAGGGTTAATATTTTAGGGTCATCATCATGATCCAAATATCACCAAGATGACGTTTTAAAATTGGATCTCTTTCGAGTTCATATTTTGTAAAACGAACAGGTTTTTAGGACGAACATTTTTTTTACTTCAGTTTACTGAGGCTTTATCAATGAGGCATCCCTTTGTCCAGCTGTGGGCATTTAACAGCAGAATTGATGATGAATCTTATTTTGTAACCCATGACTTTTTTTTTAATTTTCAGTAGCAAATTTTTTTTTTTTATTATTAAATTACATTACAAATAACCTTAATAATTAAGAAATGTATTTGAATTTCGAAGAATAATATTTAAAAAATGACACACCATTTAATTTTATATTTTATCTCTACCGCGTTTTCATTTTTAAGGCGCATAAAGATTTTTTTTGTGTTCGAAAAACATTCTCGGAAACGTTCTCTTCGGTTTGACGGGACGGCATGGTCGTTGTTTTTTTTTTTTTAAACTGTACATTCCGCAGAGTTGGCCGGAAATATTCGTGCATCAAAACGAAAGACTCCCCGGAGAAATTCCGTTGTGGAAATGCGCGAAATTCCAACTCACCTGGACAAAGCCGTTGGATGTTTAATGATTTGCCAATATTACTGCCAAGGACTTTAAGTTAAGCTACAAGTTAAATTTAAATAAGTATGGATTAATAATGACCATATATGACAATTATGTATCAATCAATCCAATATATTTATACAGGGTGATGTATAACTTTTTTATGGAAAAATAAATGGTTTCTTTGTATGAATTGCAGTGGCGTAGCTAGGGGGTGGCGAGCGGGGCGGCCGCACCAGGCACCACAAGCAGGGGGGGCACCAAAGTTGAAAAAACAAATTTTTAAATTTTTTTTTTGTATGATGAATAATGAAATGTTAAAAGAAAAATGAAAACCATAATTTAAAGTAAATAACATAAAAAGAATATCGAATTTTACTATTTTTGTGCTAAATAAGTTGTTAAATAATATGAACATTAAAAAAATTAAACGGTTACAATTTATAATATACACAGTGTTTTAAGCCTTTCATTCGCAAAACACCTAAAGTGTTTTTTAAAAGGGCCCTGATTCACAAAAACACATATCTGTGTTTCAAACTAGTCGACACTATTGATTTTGAAAATGATTCCAAAAAAGCGAGGAATGTTCGTTTTTAAATTTTCCCAATAAATTTTATTAAGATCTAATGTTATTTTATATATATTTATTATTATTTTGAACCACAAAAAAATATATATTAACTACATTCTGTTCTGAATTTTGAAATTGTTAGACTCTTTAGGGGGGGGGGGGGGGCGCCAAGCCCCAATCTGCCCCAGGCCCCAAATACCATAGCTACGCCACTGATGAATTGTACAAGTTATAATTATATGGAGCCTAGAACAAGGTATAACTTATGTGTACTTGTCGATCGAGTATTTACCCTTAAAACATTTAATTCGGTACGTGTTTCAGTTCCCGAGAGACGGGATCGCTGACTCGGTCGTACCGATTGGGAGCGGAAGTGCGCATTGCGGTCACGTCCGGCAGGTCCGGCGCCGCCATATTGAATCCCAAGTTAACCAGCTTACCCGCCAACGACTACACATTACTGCGGCGTATTTCATTTTTACTTACTTCCGACGGAAACCGCTAGGACCTCGATTAAATATAATGCTTATTCGATATTTCTCAGTGTGAATTGTTCAAATGTATTTACTTTGGAGGTATATGTTTAAATTAAACTGGTTAAGCTCACGACTACATACCTCACCACTTCGACAAGTATTTGTGGAAGTCGTATATTTACTGATGTGATGTCTAAATGAATAATAAGTGTAAGATTTTGTGGGCGAGCGTAGCCGACGGGCGAACTTAGTGTGCCGAATTAGTGCAGCGAGCACATGCACGCACCGGTGACGCGGGCGCAGACCTTTTGTTACTTTTGTTTCTTTTATTTCTTTTGCGCCTTTGTTCTATTGCCCGCTTTCACTAGGTCGCAGAGCACATTGCGCCCCAGAGTCCTACGACGAATGCACGTCCTTTTTGCTCGCACTCAAGCGCTAATAAAAATTTGTTCGTGTGTTAAATCAATTGATAAAGTGTTACAAACGTCTTTTAATAAGATACTAACTCTTTATAATCATCAGCCTTCCCCAAATATCATCATAAGGTCTTGCACTGCCCGTATCCAGCGATTTTCCCATGTCGTTGGTCCACCTTTTGAAAGGCCTATCCTGCTCATAACTGCGACAAGAGAAACTATTTAATGGAATCAGGCATTATTTTGCAGAAGTCCATTTATTGGTCCTTTTCTTACTGCAAGAGAAACTACCAAACTTTACACGTTCTGGGATTTCAGTTGATTAAATAATCAATCAAATTAGACAATATAAACGAAATATTATAATAATACACATAGTTATAATAAACATTTTTATAAAATTACATATAAATACATTGGTTGAGTAATAAATAAATAAATAGCTTAGATATAAACTACTAACTCATGCATGCATAGAAATGTAAATAAGTCTTGTTATTGTGTTTATTTTTATTTATTTTATTTATCGGACCGACATTTTCGCATCCAGGCATTAATGATAATTAACTAAATTATTTTATTTTCTCTCAAAAAAGCAAATCCTGCTGCATTTCATTCGCATATTCATTTCAGATCTAGTGCATGCGATAGACTCTTTTTGATGTCAATAAGATATGTAAACCAGTGTTAAAAAAGGAATTTTAGAATTTGAATTTGATTATTAATTCTCATGCAAATGCATTGCCTTTGAAATGTATTGATGAATAAATAACCTATGCAGGTAATTTTAAAAATAGAATTTAGATTAATAAGAAAGCTCGTCAGGCAAAGGCAATAAAAACTTAAGTTCAAAACTTTTGTTCCAGAGCGTTCGAGAGCGTTCGAGAATTCGATCAGCGCTTCCAAATTGCTTAAATCAAAGCGGATGGAACATTGGCAACGAATGCCGGCCGATCCGACGCCAGGGCCACTGCCGCGCGGATTCCTTGCATTTATTTGCCAGTCACTGCACAAAATGGAAACTGTCTCGATTAATCTATCATTCTGGTTGATTTCTTCTAGATACACCATCCGAATTTCACCTAAAATACCTCAATAACTTGTAAATAAAAATAAATTAAATGACAATAAAATATCTGTTTATGTTTTTCAGTCAAACTCGGCTTTGTTTCTTTGCAATTAGAAAAGAAAACTTACTATCTAAACCTGTTGTACAGCTAGATTTATTTACAGGTCATCGTTACAAGGTCTTTTCAACCACCCGAGACCTTGTAAAATATTGTTTCTATTAACTCGTGTAACACTGATATACATATCACACTATTTCGTAGCACAATATTTAAACAAGTAACGCAAATATAAAATGTTGGTACGGATTTTAAGTATTGTATCTATATACAAAGGTTTTAATGCCGTAGGTTACTTTAACTAACATATTATAAATGATAATTTATTTAAAAAAATAGAACTAAAAATTTTTTTAAATCTATTTTGTTATAAATTTAAGAAATATTATGAAGGTTTTTATATTTTCTCTAAGAATAGCTACAGACGATCAAATTTTCGAAAATCGTTATTTTATGTATTAAAATATACATAATAATTATTATGTAAATAGCTGAGCAGTGACAGCCAATCGGCAGAGGTCTAAATCTTGCTATCGTAGATCGTAGGTTGAAATAAAAAGTCTCTTTTTTTGCTCCTAGCATTAATGAATGTGTGATAAAAACCAAGAGAAGTTTTTACCGCTCTTTACAATTGAGTGTAATTGCATTTTGATCGCAATAAATTCATCTATTACGGAAAACATGGTTAACTAAAAAATCGCATAAGAATTACCTTCAAAATTTTCATCGAATAATCAACTGGCGTTCGGTAAACTACGAAGCATCTTCTCGTCCAATATCCCTCAAAGCTTTCGAAAGTCTACGATCAAGTTAAAAATAAAAAGATATTTTCCAGGCAAGTATATATTATCGTACAGAGGTAAAATGCTTTGCCTATAAACAATAAAAAAAACAATGTGTTTTACGTGAAAATTTACGGCGTTGAAATGTACTCTTTCACTCAAGGTATAATTGACAAGGTAACAGTCGCTCGAACTATAGAGTGTGCTACGATAGGAATTTCCCTCCAAGGTCGAATCATAAATAAGGAGGTTGGTACACGAATGGAAAAAAAACATAGGCCAGTGAAAAGTTGATCTGGTAGTGGACAGACATAGGCTTTAAGATACTGAAGTGGACACCATGAGATGGTAAACGTGATGAAGGACGTCCAGCTAAGTCCTTGAAAGACACTGCATAAAAGCCGCTTAATACGAATCCTGTTAAAATTCTCAGACGGGAATCTAGTTCCCGTGGACGCAATACAGCTGTAATGACGAAGGTGAATCGATATTGATGTTTTATTCGACACAAGTTAAATGTAAACGACGTTCGAGTAAATACAAAAAAAAAATAATTCTCTTGTTAAAAATTCTATCCATTCAACAACTCCACACCGAAGCGCGCGGCTCTGAATTGTTTATATAAAAACTAGCAGCGGAGAAGCTTCCAGAAGCTTGTTTGTACTAACGTGATGCTCCGCTCAAACTTTATGCTAAATCCGTGCCCGCTATTTACGGCGCGCGACTACGGTGCATCGCAACTTGAATGCTAACACAGGCACAACGTAACACAGTTGGAAATCGCAACAATTACACGTCCAACACATCAATATTCCCAAATAACCTACAACCATTACTCGCTACGTACTATTAAAGATATCAAAGTCTCGTACTTACGACGCAATGTACTACGAATTAGACGGCGTTGAATAAATGTTGCAAACGACCGAAGTAGGGGTGCTATCTCATTACGCATTCCTTCAGCGTAATTGACGTAAACAAGGAGAATATTCTTACGTGTTGATGCTTTAATTAACGTCAAAGCACTGATGTTAACAAAGACTTTGTGGGATTTACAGTAAATTGTTGCAGCGAGCTCTAAGCGGAGTAAGTGCTAAGATGTTTAATATTTTACTCTAGTTTCGTAGCGCCGTTCTACGAAAACATTCATATTGAGTGAAGTGTTTTTAACACTATTTTATTTAAGATTTATTACTTTAGTTCAAAATAAAGTGATTTTTCACTTGAGTTATTTATTAAATGTAAATCCAAAATTTAAAAAAAAAGGAATGCAAGCAAAAATCTCGTCTACGCAATTCCACTAACATAAACCTAGAACTTAAGTTAGTATGAAGAAGCTTAGTTAATCACCGTTACTTTTATCACCTCTAACATAGTGAAGCGGCTTCGGTATTTAGGCAGGTTTAAAGACACACAGCAACGAAGCCCAGAGGCTAATGATACCCTCGGGTTGTACAACAGTGTCCATCGTGCGGTGATAGCAATATCACGTCACACGAACGTGTGCGTGTATTGCACGGACGAGACTCAAGATGCGATCGCAAGGTTCATTGATGTGAATACGGCAATCGCAGATACTGGCGTACAACCTGAGGGTGACAATATGGAGTAGGGATGAAGATATCATCACACGAAACATTATTAATCAATATAGTTTTAAATAGTTTATGATATAAATTAGGAAATAGTTTAAGATACTTAATAAACACTAACATGCAAACATTAAAAGGCAGTAAGCAAGCCATATAACCGTGAGGACCTGGAAGTTCTGGTGGAGAGACCACGCGAGCAAAGCGAGGAAGACCCGCCAGATGGACGGATGACGGATTGTCAAAAGACTTGTAGCGAAATAATCACAGTTGTCAAAATGCTTTCGCTTATCTGTCAAACCATCGGTCTACGCATGCGCAAAATGTAAGGACGCCCGGCGTATGATTTGTACGCGGTTGTCAAAACCGCGTCTCACGCCGAAAAATATTATGAAATATAATAATGGCGAACGGCGTCAAGTGACATACGTGTTGTTGTTTGTGAATTTGTATTAAATCTTTAGTGCTTGATAGAATATTAAATTAAAGACTATCTTATATTAATTTTGAATCAATGTATAATATTTACAAATGAGTGATGAAAGTTTTATATAAAAATTATTTCATTCGCATAACATATAATTTATTAAGGCGTTGGTGTATCTGAAGTTATAGGCGGATTTTAAATAAAATTTGGTCTATCTTTCATCCAAGTGTTTTAATTTTTGTGCTCCAGCTCGTTAGGTGTTGTCTCTAACATTGCCTACCAAACCTGTTAAACTCCACCACAGACTTTTTATTATTCCTTCTAATTTATTTCGCTAGTGTTTTTATTTTACAATATTTTTTTAGCTTTTACTAAACACAAACAGTTGGGAGAGGGTTGCCGCTATTTGATACGGATCTTTCTTCTCCCAGCTGCGAGGCACGACAGCGTTTTACCATTATTTACAATATTTATTATACAGTTTTCTCTTATGGATAAATACAAAATATAAAGTTTATACATATTTACAATACAATTTGGAAGTTTTACTCAATTATATATTAGTTGATACATTATATTTCAAGTCGCTGCCCAAGCTCTACAGACCGTTAAATGCCTTGAGGTTTAGGACAATGTGCCGGGCCAACTCATCAAAATATTCTGCTGTAGATTTTTTCTTGAGGAGTTCCGGTAAGTTGAACTGAGGTATATTAAAATTTTCACATGTCAAAAGTCTAGATGCAAGTTGTTTCCCACGAACTTTAGTTTGCCTTATGAAGCGTATGCCCAGCTTTGAACGTCTTACGGTTGTGATGATGCAGTTTGTCTTATAACTTTGTTTTTATACAAGAGATGATTAAAAATTGTTGTCCAAACTGGATTAAACAAATTAAGTGTCTAACTTAAATGAGGTTTCTCAAACAAAACTGAATAAGTTAGGTTAGATATAGACATTCATTTCAGCATATAGGCCTCTCCCAAAGATATATATGAGGAGATATACCATAATAGCTACACTTGCCAGGCTGGTTGGCGACCACAGTGTGATATTACAGTACGTAGAAGACGCTGGTGGCCATCATTTAAATGTTCGTTTGAGAGAAGTGATAATCCTATATAATTAAGACTCTAAAGTGTGAAATGTACAAGATTGTGTCCTGAGAATCGAACCTGAGAACTCTGATAGTCTCAGTCTACCGCTGCTCAAGTATAAGCATTAGCATATATAAATGATTTACAAGGAGTAAGAGTTTGAAAAAAAAAACTTTTTTGCTGAAGCAATAATATATGTTACAATAAAATCATAATAAATATATCTTATGTTAAGCAGTTATTACAACTATGATTACAAAAAACGCGTTATATAAAGGTTACATGGTTCTATATATAGGTTATATAACTGTATATAATAATACAGAGTAAATATGTTGCAGTATATGTGTATGTAGATCGAGTCCGCCGTGTTCACATGGTTTAGCAGTAAGAGAGAAGTTCGTTGACGCTGCAGGGTTTGTTGCAGCATTCGTTGACCACGCCCTGGTATCGCTTTCCTCGGGACGGGAATGACATGCCTCGTGCCTTGCTGGGAGCGCTCCACGGGAAAGCCAACTGCATCTCTTGCTCCTTGTAGTATGGTGGCATAACCGAGCCTGTGAAAATGAAGAATATAATAGCAGAGAAAGCGTACTAAAAAATTATAACAGTACACGGGGATATCGACGGTTTTGAAATATAAAGGGTGATGGTAAACATCGTAAACAATAAGATGAAAGACAACCAATGCATGGAGCAATGTCTTCCTCAAATATCGCCACGATAACCCGGTCTGAAGAACCAAGAAATTCTTCAGGTTACGTCAGTACCCTTGGCTCTTTTGTGAATCTCCTCATTTCTGCTTCGATATCATCATATCAGTGAAGCTCCGATAGCCTCCAATAATCTCTAGATGAACTTGAGCGTTCTTATAAGGCCCTCGTAAGAGACCAAAGACCTTCGACTTCAATCATTGCGATATTTTGGACCAGACGAGGTTACGGAACTCCCCAAACCCTGTCCATCCGAGTGATCTTTTACTCGAAGTTGAATGAATCAAAGTTCTTTATCATCAGACATTCCGGTAACTTACCATAAGTAGGTCCGACATCAGATCGCTTCTCGTATCCATCTTCGTCGAAGCATAGGAGCGCAAGCGCTCTCGCTAAAGATCTGCCGCAGTACACCTGAGGGTTTACGTTCTGGTAAGGGCTACCTCCGCCGATGTGTCCTTGCCCGGACGTAATCATGGTCAGGAATGCGACGAAAGAAAGGATTTGGTGGAACTTCATCTAAAAGTAAAGCACTAATTAATAATAACATATATCTACCTACATACATGGCAGGACTTAACAAAGTTAATTTTGAAATTACTTCTTTCAATGAAAGCTTAAAAAGCTTCTTATTTCTTCTCATAGTTGCTGTACGAGGTTACAGAGGGATCATTTACCAGAGGATAGACAGCAGCGCCCTCTACATACTGCAACACCACACTGCGATAGCCAACCCGCTTGCCAAACGTGACGATTATGGTATATCCCCCCTAATGAATGGTATATCTAGAAAGCTTTTTCTTCTTCTTCTACTTTTCAGCCAATGGATGCCCATTGCAAGGCATAGGTCTTTCCCAAAGATCTCCACGATGACCGGGCCTGCATTGCCTGCATCCAAGGTCCACCCCACCCCAGTGGGTCGTATCCACGCAGCTTCTACCAGCTTGTGGTCACCAGTCGAGAATCTTTCGGTACCAACGGCCATAAGTTGCAAGAGAAGCAATTCTTCAAGTTTAGTGGATGATCTTGTTTCTTCTGTGGATCTCTTTACTTCTGATTCGATCTCACAGCAAAACTTCGAGCATAACCATTGCTTTGCCTACGTCTCGGATCCTTGTGTCATCACCGGCATCACATTGATCAAAGATCTTCGTTAAATGATCATTCTTTGATGAAACTAATGTAAAATTCTCTATTGCTGTTGACGTGCCTTTTCTTAATAAATAAAATTAAATGAAGCTTCAAGAGCTAAATGAATGCAACTCAATCACTTAGTTCCGGCAGAACAGGGCCACTAATCTGGTCCATCTTATGCTAGCATGGAGGTCTAAGATAAGTTCCCAAGAAGATATCGAAGAGAGGTGACAACTAATGACCTTCAGGAAGTCCAGATTTTCGATATCAAATTATGACGTGAATTAAAGGAATATTTTTTTTCTTTATATACAGATTACATTTAATAAATTGATATTATATGTAAACATATTTTAATCGGTAAAATAATAGTAAAGAAAAAAGATAAATATGTTTATAAATAACATATCTATTAGAGCCAAAATAATAGCAAAGTTCGTCATATTATTGCTGTAGATTATGTACTTAAAAAGAGATTACAATAAGGTTATAATAATTTAAAAGGCTTGATTAAAGAAAGGTTTTATGGCTTACCTTGTAAATCTACGTAGATCCTCTTCGGCTCACCTGAATCGAATGTGCTTAAGGGGTTGATATTTGCCATTATATACCCTGGCGTACCAGCATAATTAATATTAAACACCATGTCAAGTGAGGGTGTATGTTATTGCTAAATGAGACGTGAAACGTGCAACGTTTGCTGGAAAAATGAATAAATCATGTAAGTCGACGATTCACTAATCTGTTGAAATTATCTACAGACAACAAAATAATTTTATTGCACGATTTAAACCTCTTTTGATATATATTTAAACCAAGAAGTCTATCTAAAAATATACATACGAAACATTTGGATTAAAAATTCAACATCAAAGAGCTGAAAGTTCGACGGAGTTTCAGAAGGCAGCCTTGAGTGTTATCACTTTAGATGTAAAAGCTTTAAAAATGTTAATATATAACTTATTTTCTGATTATTAATATATGGTACACTTCATATAAAAATCAACCTTTTTCTACGTAATAAATAACTTAATGAAAATATAGTAAAAAAGCGTTATAAAGTCTAGAGCTATGCATACACTACTGTAAATATTTTACACCTGTTACCGATCATCCTGTTTAAGTTACATGTATTTTATAAAAGAAAATATTTTTTAATTAAGCGTTTAAAAACAAGCTTCTTTACAGAGGTAATGTTTTTCAAACCTGAAAATATGTCTTGGACTCTCTTACGTTTACATTTAAGTAAAATTTAAAATTAGTACATATTGTAATACAAAATTCGGTCTGTAAATTTTAAAAAATTTAAGGTCCATAAATGATGAAACGAGATATAAAATTAAAGTGGCTTAATAATAAATAAATAAAAAACTAATGTTTAACTCTTTGTGTGCTAGTTTAATTATAATACATGTGTATTTAGTCTTCAACGATATGTTTAGAATGCGGCCATTGTTAGATTTAAAAAAAAATGTCAAAGATGGTTCCATTCCTGAGAGAAAGAGAGAAGAGGAGAGAGAAAAGATTTCATTGATCATAGCAAACTTGGAGAATGGCGTGGTCGCCATCAGGCCATTTCAATGTTTATTATATAAATGTAATTTCGTAATATTCATGTGGTACGTACTCATAAACTCGAAGGTGCTACGCTCGAAGTTGTATACGACAATATACCTGCGACAAACCATCCGCCTTGGTATGTCCAACTTCAAGAAAGAAATCACTCGCTGAATCCAACTGGGTTGGACAGCGTTCAGGAAGCTCTAGAACAGAGTTCCCCAAACTTTTTTGTGTCGTAGACCCCTTGCCATGTTTTTCCGTGTTGGTTAGACCCCCTACTTACCTGATATTGATTTCCTGTAAATTTCTAACTGTAGTGAAGTTTAGTGTTAAAAACTTAATGTAAAAACACATGTTAATTTATACATTTATTAATTGAATTTAAATTAAAACTACTCAAAATAAAATTTTGTATCTACTATACCAACTAAACCAATCTATTATACCAACATCCTACAACTTACACAATTTTATAAACATACATATAAATAATTTAAATGTTTTGATATTATAAGATAGTATGATGTAATTAAATAGGTACTATCAGTGAATGTGTTGAGATCCACTATCGTGGACCCCCATTTTCATGACATGGACCCCCCAAATTTTTTTTAGCTGACGTAGACCCCTTGCAGGTTGTGATAGACCCCTAGGGGTCGATATAGACCACTTTGGGAATCGCTGCTCTAGAACCACTCGTCCCAAATACCGCAATATTTATAGACGAAGGTCTTTGACTAAGGCATTTTGCCGGTGATGACATACGTCACTTACTGAAGGAGCCTCATAAAAAAGCGCAAGGTGAAACAGATAGCAATGGAAAGGGCTATGCTCCGTACGGTACGCGGGGGCAGAGTGGGCCAGAGAGACCACCAAGGGGTGCGTGCACGGGTCCGTGGGGGGTCCAGCCTTCTGGACCCTTCT
Organism: Battus philenor; assembly: GCF_028537555.1. Classification (NCBI taxonomy): domain Eukaryota; kingdom Metazoa; phylum Arthropoda; class Insecta; order Lepidoptera; family Papilionidae; genus Battus; species Battus philenor. The sequence continues at coordinate 1,900,846 of NW_027181704.1, forward strand.
CATTAACCCCCTCCCGGAAGAGGTGGTAAAGGGCGGAACATACTGGCAAGCGTTCGCAGATGAAGTTGTGCTGGTCTTTTCGGGGCAGAAGGCTCAAGACATCTCGAGTAAGGCCAATGAGGTTCTCGCTCATATTCATGAATGGGGAGTCAAGAACAAGCTGCGGTTTGCACCTCACAAAACAAAGGTGATGGTGCTAACCAATAAGCTTAAATACGACACCCCATTACTGACTATGGGAGGTGAGCCACTCGGCCATACAAGGGAAGTCCGGATACTAGTTATCACGATCGACGATAGACTGACGTACAACAGCCACGTCAAAAATGTCTGTAGGAAGGCCGAGGGCCTCTATCGTCAATTGTGCAGGGCCGCGAAAGTATCTTGGAGCCTGAATTCCGAGGTGATCAGGACAATGTATCTGGCGGTGTTGGAACCTATAATATTGTATGGTGCGAGTGCATGGGCGCCGGCAGCTAGGAAGCTGATGGTGCGCAGGCAGCTCGAAGCGGTGCAGCGGGGGTTCGCACGAAAAATCGCGAAAACCCACCGGACCGCCTCACTGCACTCGGCCCTAATACTGGCCGGACTGCTCCCCTAGGATCTCAAGGTTCAGGAGGCAGCAGAGCTGTTCCCGAGCGACCGAGAACTGGAGACACTAGAAAGCTTCCTGAGACTACCACACCCGTCTGTTCAAATTGGTGTGGAGTTCTCATGTCTGGGGGAAAACGCGGAAGAGGTCCAACTTGCCACTGGGGCTACCGATCTGGCAATTTACACCGACGGCAGCATAGATGACAAAGTGGATGCGGCGTTCTGCGTCACGCGGGACGCCGTAGAGTTAAAGACCAAAAAACTCAAGTTGAGAAACTTCTGCACAGTATACCAGGCAGAGCTGCTGGCATTGATGTATGCGACAGGACATGCAGCCAGCGGTTCGCAGAAAAGAGTAGCGATCTTCAGCGACTCACGGTCCGCCATAGAAACGGTCGCAAAATCTGACACCCTCTATCCCTTAGCGTGCAGTATAAAAGAGAATGTGATGGATGCGAGAAAGAAAGGAAAGGAAGTGAAACTGTACTGGCTGAAAGCGCACGCAGGCACAGAGGGCAACGAGAGGGCGGACCAGCTGGCTAAGGATGCAGCCCTGAAAAGTAAAAAGAAACCGGAATACGAGATGATGCTCCATCTCATTTGTCAAGCGACAGCTTAGGCTGGACACGCTTGGCGAATGGGATAGGAGGTATGCGCATGGATGTACGGCTTAGACAACGCGGATATTTTTCCCGGACGTAGATGAAGCGTATCGCGTTCTACGAGAGATTCAGATGGACACAGTCTTGGTCCAAATGTTCACGGGGCACGGGGGATTCTCCGAGTACCTGCACAGGTTCAAACTCAAAGAGAGTCCCTCCTGCCTTTGTGATCCCGCGGTGGACCAAACTGTGTTGCATCTGATCACCTGCTGCCCCATGTATGGAAGAGCGAGGTTTGAATGGGAGATGGAGCTGGGGGTCGACATAAAGAGGGACATCTCCTCTATAATAAACGACAACCAGCGCCGTCCCATATTTTTACGATTCGCATCAACAGTAATTAAAAATTCAATCAGTAGAAATAAGACTAAATAGAAACAAGCGGGCTCAAAGCAGTCAAGTAGGATTAAGTTATTATTGGATGTATAGATATAAAAGAAATTAAGAATAAGTATAAGCACTAAGTTTTGTATTGTATAAGGATAGACAGATAGGAAATACTTAGTATTAAACGTAGAATTCACATATAAGAATAGACTAATAAAAACATGTGTAATATAAATAGGAGTTAATACTATAGGAATATTAGAAAATAAGCAAAATAATTAGAAACTTAATTGTAACAGAGCCGACGGTGGGGGGTTTTAGTCAGTAAAAGTCTGACACTGCCTGGGCCCTCCATTCCCAGGCGTCCAATGAGGATTTCCCCCCCCCCCCCCCCGTCTAGAAATTGTAATTTAGTAAATAAAGGCTCTGTCTATGTTAGAGGAAAATTTTGTAATAAAAAAAGGGCTATGCTCGGAATTTCGCCTGACTTACGAGAACGGGCAGAACTAATAGTGAGAGAAATTCAAATTTTAACACGCTGAATGAAAAGAAATCCCTGTGTCCGGAGAAGCTTCAATAGCGCCGACATCTAACAGAAACAGAGAGAAAGAGAGAGAAACTCTAGACATGACACAAACTCACGGGAAAAAAAAACCAAAGAGGTTAACTCAATTTTGTTTAGAGGTCATAGATGTCTTCCACCAGAAGACAAAATAAATTTTTCAAATATAATTTCAAGAACTTTTAACATATATTACAGATGCAACGTTGCGTCTCCATTCTTTATAATTCATAACTAAACTTTTTTGTGCTTCTAATTAAAAAATAACCTTATTAAATAAAACTAATTTTAATTAATTACGTTACTTTTTATTACTCTTAAATCCCAGTGCTTAAATGTCACAGATATTAAAATTTTAATGACGGCCATGGGTTCTTTAAAACAAATGTCAAATATACATACATATACAATATACATATAAATAAAATATAATTTGATAAAACCGTCTTAAAATTAATTTTATTTCAATCAGTAAAATTGTAGTTAATCTAATAAATAATTACAGAAATACATTATTAAAAAAACTCTGTTTTGATACATATTATTTTAAAAATGTTTTTAACGAAACAGTGAAGACATCAGAATCTGTTTACCCGTGTTTATGATAAACAGTCTGTCATATTTATATTCAACGAAGTTAGCGACGTCATCTCAATCTGGGCGACACTTAAACTGTCAAATAACAAGGAGGCGAAGCGTTACATCCGACTTGACGTCTGTGACCCTATTCCATGTCGGCGAACGCTTAGGGGGAGATTGAAAAGAAAACAAAACATTAATATTCATAAACGGAATACGTTGAATTATAATGTTTAATCGATTTAAACATACAGTAAACTAACTGATAATTTCTTATAACATACATAGTTTTTGTATGTCTAAATTTAATATAGTTTTTAATTGTTCATAGTTTATTATTGATTTTCGACACATTACATTCATTGATACTAAATGAAATGTACAAAAGGAGTAAATGTACTTTTCGTAAATATTCCCAAAAAAATCAATATTTTATCTGTATATTATACCTTTTTTAATAAACACAGCGACATCTATTGGCGAAAAGAGCAACTAAACATTTGCACTTTTGTCATAATAACTGTTGCGCTTTTTATGTTTATTTCTGTGTTGTGTGTGTGTGTATCCGCCAGCTTTCTGTTGACTAACGCATGTTGAAGCCTGAATCTGAGCCTAATAGGGCCTATGGATCAATTCCCTAGAAGGGAATAGGTGTTTTAAAATAGTTTAAGAAAAAAATCGACAAAATATATAAATATATATATATATAAAATATCTAAAAAAAACTTGAAATTATGAGGCATTTTAAATTTTCTGTAATAATCTCGTGAACAAATAAATTTCCGAACCCCAGTATGTAGGAAGTACATATTATGAGTTTTTAAGTAACTATGCACAGTTTCTTAATTAAACTAGCCATGTGCCATGTCTTTAGTGTAATAAATAAAGTTATAGTTTAAAATTACAAGTCGGGCCACAACAACATGAGAATTTCAATTTTAGGTAAAAATTTTTTTCCACAATTTCCAAATTTTGACGTTTCAAACAGCTGGATTCGGTTCCAACAAGATGGCGCGACGTGTCATACATCTATTGAGTTTTAGCAGTTATAAGCGAATTATTTGGTAGAAAACTGAAATGCAGATATGAATCCAATGGATTTCTCTGATCACAAAAAGCATTCTGGAATAAATGTCAGATATCTTTTGAGACTTTTCAAGAATTTATTGTAGTACAATACCCGGCGCTAAATATTGCACATCGACTTTTGGAACGAGACGACTGACTAATTTCGGCTTCGTAGAGCGTTATCTCTGTCGCACGTCTGACAAAACGTCACATAGGTAGTGTGGGATAGAGATAATGCTCTACGAAGCCGATATTAGCCGATTGTCTCTTTCCAAAGGTCGATGTGCAATATTAATCGCCGGGTACTGTATATACGTTTAGATAATAGACCACAGTGATATTTTTTTTAAAATGAAATTCTCGCCAGTTATTTACAATAATGTTTACTAAATTCTCATTTGTAAGTTGCGTAGTTTATTTTTTCTATTATTTTTAATAATTAATATTCCAACCTGTATTATACTACACTACAAGCATTTGGATCTGTATACAGACTAAATCTAATAGAAATTCGGTTCTGTACAGTCCATCAAACAGATTGTGCCGCGGCTTTTGTGGTAATACAAACAATACATATCCTACAGTCAGTCGATTCAAATATAGACTAGGTGCTGTTACGTATCCTTACACACGGCAACTCCCACAATATGTGTCCTCTGTACATTTAAACATGCTTTTGCTTTTGAATAGGAATGATATTCTACAAAGCTTCAATTTAAATAAAGCAAAACATGATCTCTATTGTCCTTTTTTAAAATTACTATCAACTTTTTCACTTGTATAGAGCTTTATGTTGCCAGGAATTTTCCAACATAAATTTAAAAATATTTAATTTTTTTTTACTATTGACTAGTCTTAAAAAGGTGACATAGGTAGATTATGTTTACACTACGAAAACTAGTGTTTTATTTTAACGTTATTTATCTGCGATCGGTTCTTTTCTTAAATTATTATTATTTAATCTGTGACTTTCTGATTTTTTTTCTGAATATTTTTGATTGACAGCCCGCTGAGCTCTTAAATCGCGTAGGCAGTTATCCTATGAAGTAAGGCAGCCGTAAGAGCCGCAGAGAAGACATCAGCTTGAATATCTTAACAGTCTTGAAGAATTCCGGCTCAATGACGACCAAGATGACCGAACCTTGACATGGCCGGATGCTATTGTCTATCTAATCATAACTACACTTTAAATACATTAAAGGTTTTTGGCCATTAAGAAAAAAAACAATTAAAAAAAATGAATGTTTTAATGATACACCAAAGTATGTAATGCAATTTTTTTTCGTTTAATTTTGCGTACCAAATGAATATTGTTATGAATTATTTTACGTTGTCCAGTGTTTGATATTTAATCTTAAGATATTTCTATTTATAATATCTAAATTAGTTTGATTGTTTGCCAAATGAAAACAAATCAAAAATGAATGAATTTTTAACACTACAGACATAACGCAGGGACAAAAAATGGCGGAATTTAAAATTCAATTCAATAATTAAATTTTCACCATTCTCTCTTTTATAGCCCAACTATAGCAACTAATGAAGGCGATAATCCTTTTTGGGCACCCGTTGAATCGAATTATTAAACATAATTGATTGACAGTCCAAGCCAAATTATATCTAGTCACTTCACGGAAGGTCCTCCAATAAACGGTTCAAAGAGGTTTTCATTCATTCATGTTTCCAATTCGAAGAAATATTTTGTTACTGTTAGAGTTTCTGATTTCGAGGAAACAATCATAAATAATTATCGAATAATAAATTTACGGAAATTGTAAATAAAACTATGGCAAACTATGGCAGTATTTCGTACCGGAAGGTCATGTAAAAATACGTTTTATAATATAACAAAATAACATTTATTTTCTTCTTTTCAGAAGTAATAATGGTCATATTAGCCAATGAAACTTTTTTTTCTACAAAGAAATTGTCTATTGTCTCATGTGAAGTTTTTGCTGCTAGCCTTGCGTCTCTTACAGTTTCATCAGAAACGAGTTCACGGAACGGTGGGGTCCGTGAACTATATAAAATTAAAAGATTTGAGTTTCCGAACCCGTATCAACACTCGGCGAGAGGACGAAGAAGTCACACAAGGCAGCGGGGCTCACCCAACCAGCCCCCGAGGACACAAACCCAGCGCGACCCAGTCGGCCGGCAGAACTCGCGGCTTGCGCGCCTGTCTGGTCAGTGTTACTGATAGTGTATTGAATGAGGAGTTAAGTGTGGAGGGCAGCGTGGACCACTCGGCAATCTACGGAAGGATACTGATCCTACCTCGGATCGCCCACGCTGTTCGCGGCGGCGGCGTCGGAAGGCCGACGCCGTTTACGTAACGGACGGTAGGAAGTGTGGTGAATGATCTTTGAGCATCGCACGCGTTTTTTCGTGCGGTGAGCGGTCGCCAGTGGAGTGGTTGCTGTAGTTGGTGAGTTATCGCTTGCAGTGTAGTGAGTGTCTGAAGCGTGCGGTGTGTGGTGAGGGGATTGTGGGAACCCTGCAATAGGATCTGTAAGAACGTCTTTAGGACGCCTTGCGAGGTATTCTGAAGGAGGTGCCAAGGGAGTAGCGAGAGGAGTTCGCTATGAGGGGGTTGGAGTGGGAAGAGGCCTTCGCGAAGAACGCCTTTAAGCATGCCTCTTGAACGGTTTCGAGGTTGAGGTCACTGTGGAGGTCGATGTTACGTTGGAACTACCTGGCGCCGGTTGAGAGCCGGGTGAAGTGGTTCTGTAACGTCTGTAAGGGTTGTAGTATATGCGCCGGGGCGTGGGCGAAGACTACGCTTGCGTAAGGGAATAAGGGTCTTACGCAGGTCTTATAGAGGAGGAGTTTGTGTCTGTGGGACAGCTTACTTAAGGGGCTGAGGAGGGGGTGAAGCTTGAACAGTATGGTGCGTGCTTTGTTTGCGACAAGATTAGTGTGCTTTCGAAATAGGAGCCTAGTGTCAAAGGTGACCCCAAGGTATTTTACGGTTTTAGTCCATAGGATAGGATGACCGTAAAGGGATATGACGCCCGGATTTTGACCGATTCTACATTTAAGTTGGCGGGATAGTTTGAAGACGATCGCCTGACTTTTGTCAAAGTTAACGTCTATACGCCATTTGCAAAACCATTCGCCTAGTCGATTGGTTGTGCGTTGGAGGGCGCATGTGGAGGTGGCTACATGTTTGCCCGTGGCGAAGAGCGCAGTGTCATCCGCGAAGAGCGCTAGGTTGACCTTAAGGTCGATGGGTATATCGCGAATGTAGAGCGAGGAAAGCAGAGGAGATAGGCAAGAGTCCTGGGGGACACCTGCCCTGAGGAGGCGGGACAAAGAAATCTAACGATGAGGTTTTAAATATAATCTGTGGTCACATGAATAAAACTATCAAACGTTGACACATCTTTGGCGACCAAAATAGAAGTTAATCAAAAAAGTCATAAACTAAAGAAAACAAAATGCAAAAATTAAGAAATTGTCATCTATTTTACATAAGGATTTTATTAAATCATTGTTTTATTTTTATATAACATACGTAGATTTAATTAAAATTTAAAATTATTTTAAAAATTGTTTAATTTACACTTATAGCTTGTGAGTTTTTTCAACTAAAATAAAAATTTGTTTTTTAGCTGACATTAGCTATATTCATTTATGTGTTATCTATGCCATTTGCGTGTAACTTTTGAAGGGTCAAATAATATATTTTTTTAAAATTTATAACGGTGTAACTTCATAGAACTTAATAATAAAATTAAAAATATATGCTCAAAAAGTGTAATTCGACTTCTATAAGGCTTCATTAAAATTATACACACATATTATCTTATACTTCTTTTACAAAATATTGATCTTTCGAAATGTATATCGCGATGACAGGAAAAGCAAATAATTTTAACTCCCTATGTGTGCATGACTGATTTTACACAGTCTCGAAAAGAGAATAATTGATTAATAAACAAACAGATGGCGTCGTGTTTATTTTTGCGCCATTTTTCTCCCTGACGTTGCCACCCTATCGCCTCATCTCTACGCTCTCCGATTTAAATTTGATTGAGACGAGATCCGATTGTCGAACAGAGTGAAAGTGAAATATAGTGTTTATATGTTAAAGCCTATTTACAATTTATAATAGCATATGAAAATATACTTTTTTTATTACAATAATATAACATTTCATCGTTTTGTGTATGGTTTCACTTATTTATAAAAAATAACGAAACATGTTTCTATAAAAAAGATAAATTATTCCCGGCTAAATATCTGTACTAATAACTTTATAAATATGGACACCATTACAGATGCCCTATGTCCACTGCTGTATGCACGCCTCTTCTATTCAATTTCTAATAATATTAAGTTAGAATATATATTTAAAAATCACAATAAACTCATAAATGGTATTGAATGTGAAATAATTTTTGAAAAATTTATTCAATCGACAAGTAAATCTCATCGATAAAGAGTTGACGATAACTTGTGACGGTCATTCTTTACATGCCCTATGGTATAATATTAGTACATATATGGTCGACAGGTAAACTACCGAAGTGATATATTGACCTCGGACAAAAGCCTTTTTATAGAAAACATCTATGTTTTTAATATATAGATTTGTTTTAATTTTTACTATAACCATTACTTTATCATATATTTAAATACGTAAATTAATATCGAAAAGAAAATTATTATTTATAGCTGTCAAACTGACAAAACGTCACTTTGGTATCCATCAAATAAATTTAGCCAAATCATAAGCTCAGTGTTAGAATCAGCTAATACAGTTCCTCTATGGAATCAGTTAAAAAAAATTAAAAACTATTTTACAGTGAATTTTAGTGGCATCTAGCGTAGGATGAAAGTACTTATTGTATCATTAAATCATAAGCTGCGCCATCTATAATTTTTCTAACAAATATGTGATTAACAGAACCCAAAAAATTTTAAATGAAATTATACGATTGATTTAGAATATTTATTAAATGTGTATTTTCATAATAAATGCCTAATTTAGCCATTGGGACATTATCATTTAAAATAACAATTTGAAGTCTAAAACACGTTTTGACATAACTTGCTTGAGTTACCTGTAACAAAATAATTCCTTAATTTATGGTTACTATCAATATAAAAATGTTATTACATTTGAACACTTTTAATAATTCTATCTTTGATACAAGGATATTTTATTGACACGTGCTTTATTTAATAGTTTTGTTAATCAATACCATACAACAATAAGTCGTTATATTTTAAGTCTTCATAAAACATAGATGTATACTATCCTGTAATTAATATTTACTTAATAAATGTTATGTGGCGTCAATTTTAAATAAGTGCTTTTTCATTTTTTACTTAGAATCTAGCAACACAAACCAATGTATTTTGAGAAAAAAATTCAAATTATATTAGTTGTTATCTTTTGCAGTTAACAATTTTCTTGCAATATTATTGTACTCTATTAACATGCTTGAATTTAAAACAAATCTTAAAGAATATATTGTGAGTTAATATTAGAAACTATTGTGTGCAACTTTATATTATTGACATTATTACTTGTCAATAATGCACGTCAAAATGCAATGTGTGTGTTAAATAAAAATACACCTAATGTATATGGAATAAGATGTATTACAGTTTAATAGCGTCTAAGAAACTAGGAATGTTTAAGAAAAGTGGATCAAACGCTACACTATTCGTGATTAGATATACCACCGTTATGTCCCCTTTACTTACTTTCAAACAACATTCTACTACGCTATATCACGGGAGCTTCACGTAGAGTTTACCAAAATGTTAAATATATTAGATTTAGTTTTCTTTAGTCTAGCGTTCATGGTGTCTTTTACAGGTTTTCTAATTAATAACTTCGAAAAACATGTCCCGGTTTTTGTTATTAAGAGCTTTAGATATGGTAGCTTCGCGTATCGAGGCTCTGGCGCTAATTATTTACAAATGACGGAAATCCCGAAAGAGTATTACCGGCACTTTTATTCATTTTCATCCGTTTTCAGTGCATTAACTTTATTATATGCAATTTTAGTTTATTACTTCGAATGCAATGTAAACTATTACATAGTTTTGATATTGAGGCTTATCATGGAGACGAATGAACCAGCAGGTGAGTTTTTTTTTAAACATAGTCATTGAAAATATTGTCAATACAATTTTGGTTATAGATCTTCGTATTTTTTACGTACTTTAAAAATAATTTTATACTGTTATTTCATATATAATTATAAAATTTTGATAATTTTTCGAAGTATATTTATCACATAATATATGTTACATTTGCCACAAAAAAAAACATAGAAACATACATGTCATAAACAATTACATTGAAACTTTTATCTGAAAACATAAAATATAAAGTAGCAGAAAATTTTGCACTTAACTTATTTTTTAAAAGAAAGTTTTATTTTTTCTCTAAATGTGCTATTGAGATCTAGTCTATTAATCTACAACAAGAAGCCATTACCCTACTTTCACTAAAAAGCACAGATTAAATCCTGGGATGCATATTTGCATTAAGTAATTTATGCTAAGTTAAATTTCTAATAGATAAAATGTACAAAAACCAACTATTTTAGGTTTCTGTGATATTTTGTTGTACTGTAATAGTTATCTTAGTTGTTTCATCATGTCAGTCTCCGCTACCAATTTTCTCTACGGCTTTCTATTTTCTGAAAGTTGCACTGAGCTATGCATGGTGGTGCAACATGTTATTAATCATTTTCACAAATATATAACACTTTGGTAATATATGCAATTTTAATAGATGAACCCTGGGACCCTAAGGTTCTAGAATGAAGACTACGGACCCTACACAAGTTGGTCAGCCAACCTTATTAAGGTTGTTGAAAGGCACTGGATGCTGGTGGCTTTATACCAGTCCTTATTACAATCTGTGGGAGAGGTCTAAGTCCAGATGTGGGCGTCCTGTGGCTGGAATAATGATGATTATTAAAAAAATATAGGTCTGACGGTGTATCAAGACATTGATTACCTAAAATCAATTCTAGCAACAGTTATTTTTTAAATAAATCCTTGTGTGACATTATAAAACTGAACTGTAACAATTTGATATAGCGGAATTGTTTGGCTTGAATTTTTTTTCTTAATCTATCTTTTAAAAAACCTGTTGAACTTGTCCTGTTTTGTTTTGTTCATAGATATGTACTATATAATTTATTTCATATGTTGAATAATTACTGTCATCATTTAATTTATAGTAACTTATTTATTTTATTGTATTATAATAAAGTTGTATATACACAATGTATTTTATACATTCAGAGGATATTAATGGGAGTGTAGATAGTTGTAGCGAGTAACAACAATTATAAAGAATTTTAAAGAAGCATTTACTCATGTCCACTTTTGAAACATTGTGTGCAAGTAATAATGGTTATATATTTTATTATTATTATATGAATGTCTATGTCCCTTTAAAGCTTATTTATCAAGGATGGCCAAACTTCGCATCGCGAAGCACTTGCGGTTTTTTGAATGACTATTTTTGATTTCGATTTATTGTCAAACTATTTCAATATCTATATTTATATTACCTTTGACAGCTTCTGGGAAATCAAAGCAAATTACTGGCGCAAACAATTATTATTATTATTCCAACATAAAGTTAAGTGAAATCCAAACGCCAATCACAATTAACTAACCGGCATCTTAAGTATTCTTAAGTGTGCTGTCATGTATGTGTATATCCAAATTCAATATGCATATTTTGTACTTTTGTTTAATTAATTGCAATAAATATGATTTTTGTAAAGAAACAAGATGGCTCTAACTATTAAAGTCCTGGGCTACCTTTGTTATATATAATTAATCATCCTGTACATGTATATATTTTAATTTGTTGCAGTGTCTGTAAAAGCTGTGGTTTTAGCATTAAGTCTTCTCACAGTGCAGTGTATCAGACGTTGCTATGAGACATACTGCCTCCAGGTGTTCGCTAAGTCCAGTAAAATGAACCTTAGCCACTATCTAGTGGGATTAGGTCATTATTTTGGTTGTGTCATAGCCACCGTGGGACAGGCGCCTTTGTTTTGTGGTAAGGATTTATTTACACTAAAAACTTAAATAGTTTTTTTTTTTTTAATAAAGCAATTCACTTGAACAGTAAACTAGGGGTGTCAAACTCAAAAGCTAACTTGGGTCAAATAAAATTTTCTTAGCTTTGTGCAACAAAATCAATGTTCACTGAAGAAAATATTCTTATTTTGACTTCTACTTTTCTACCAATAGATGCCTTATGCAAGGCATTGGCTTATCCCCAAAGCTTCCTTAGGCTGCCTGCTTTCAGCGACTTCCAGCGAACTTACCTATGTCTTCTGACCCTCTAGAGGAGAGTTACCCACTCGGCATTATCTTGACGAGTGATGTGTCTCGTTCACTGCCACTTCAGACAAACAATTCTCAGACCTACATCAGTGACCTTGACTTTTCTCGGATTTTTCATTACGCCACAGTAGACCCCTGTCTAATCTCCTGTAGACCCCTGGGGTTCTACCTGGAAGACTTCAGGAACTAATGATGAAAAATTAAAATTAAATTTGTTTATTCGAAATTGGAATTTTTAAAAGAATCTTTTTTATTTTTGACTGTACTGTGCATGGTGTTATAGTTGTGAAGAAGAAGCAGGAAGAAATTCCACAACGATGTATGCAATAACGTTTCATACAGATTTATACAAATGCAATTTATCAGAAATAGTTTAAATGAAATCAAAATAATCATTTAACCCTTTCCTTACCGCAGTCCGTTGAAGTGACGCTATCGAACCGGGCATGTGCGCCGCGAAGTAAGCACATTGCATGGCAGTACGCTGGTGTTCGAATTTATTCATTTGTGTCACATATTTAAAGATTTAATTGGTATATTAATTAAAAATAGAAGTAAATATAATTTTTAATAATTTATTTGGCTGTCATAAATCTTAAAACAGAGATCTGGGATGACGGCTAACTCAGGCGCTGGTAACGAAAGGGTAAAATTTTTTTTTTATTGAATAATAAGCTGTTTACGTCAATATTTTTAATATTCGTTTTGATTTTTGTGTTTTAACGGTGGGTTAATCTGGATAATTACACATTTAATTTATATTTTCAACACGTGTGAATATAAATAGTTTTTTTATAATCAAATCACGTATTTTCCGGCATCCGTGCTAATAATTGATTCTCGTAGACGATGACGCAGTTGTCTACTGATATTAAAACGTATTGGATTATTATTTATAACTGCTTTTTTTTTTTTAATAAAATCTGGTATAAGGAACCGACTAATATTTCTTAGCCTCTACAGACAAAAAATTACAACTAATATCCCTTGCTTCATTACTCATTGGCAGGCACACAGTCATTAAACGAGCCATGGAGAGTAACCCTATCGTATTTCTCTAAGATATTTAATCAATGTGGAATTTAACGACGATAAAACATAAAGATAAAATTAATTTATTTAACATTGGAATAGAAATCTTTTTAATCTGTCATTTTTTACTCTACTCTGCTTCGGAAGATTTTATAGTTGTGAAGAAGCAGGAGTTGAGTCGCTGGATACAGGTAGAGCAAGACAGGTTATCGTGGCGAAATTTGGGAGAGTCATATGCCTTACAGTGTGCATCAGCTCATATATTGGTGATGATCATTGTAAATTTGCACATGTGCCAAATCTAGGGGGGGTGATCATAATTGGATCATGATCACTCCATCTGACACAATTGACTATACAATGTGAATTAATATCATCTGAAATTTACAAACAAGAAACCTCTGAACAAGAAATACCGTTTGGTATTTTAAAAACCTAAATACCTTCGCTTTGGAATTTCCGTGTATATAACGACTTGTTACTTAATAGTAATTTTAATTTTATACTCTTTATTGTACAAGCTAAAAATATATACAAATTATTGCATAAAGGTAAAGATAAAGAACAATGGGCGGTCTTATCTCACGAGGTAATTTCTTAAAGACAACCATAGTATGGAAACAGTATAAATATAAATAATGTGTATATACACCACCACCTCGCTTTGAGTAGTTTCGTTTTGCGTTTTTTTTTTTTTGAAGTTGCGTCGCTGCTTAATTAGTACTAATTTTTACTGTGCGTCGTTAGATTTTCGAGGTTGCGTTGTTTTGGGTTCGAGTCTTTAATTTTTTTTAAATTTTATTTTTTTTCTAAAAGATGGCAACACTTTTGTTTCTAATTGCGCCGTGTCATCAAAACTCGGGGATTCCCTTTCTAACTTAAAACAACGCATTTTGTATAGTTTTATTTTCACTTTCTTTTGCTAATTTTAGAGTTCAGTTTCAAATTTTAATTAAGTGTCAATGTGCGATGCAGTTTATGAACTTTTGCAAATTTTAAAAATAATATTGAGTACTCTATTTATTTTTTTATTTCAGGCAGCCAAAACAGAGATAAAGTCATCTGGACTGATACAAGAACAACCTTCTTATCTATCCCATGCATCGCTGTCTTCCTCTGGGCGTGGTACGAACAGTATCAGAGTAACATTATATTCGCGAACATGAGAAGGGACAAGAAGACCGGTGAGGTTGTGACAGAAGATCACGGGATACCCCGGGGGAGGGTTTTCGAGCGAATCTCCAGTCCTCATAGATTTTGCGAAATTCTTCTGTATACGGTTCTGATAATTCTGATCCCGACTAAGACATTCTTCTGCATATATCTATGGGTGCTCAGTAATCAGGTTTGTTGGTTTAATTTTAAAAATTTTAAATTTATATTTTTTTGAAAAAATGCTAGAATCAAGGCTTTAAAGATAATAAAAGGGTCTAATTAGTTGTAAATCGGTTGATTACGAACATAAATTACGTTTAGAACATGGTTTGAACCTTATATATATAATTTCTTTTTATGGCCCTCTGTTTTTGAAACTGCGGTCCTCCGACCAAAAAGGTTGCTCACCCCTGGTTTAGACCACGGGGTCTATATATATGGTCTATAGTACCTTATGGCTTCTTTTGTGTCGTATTTCTTTTGTATCCGTACACAAACACAGTTAAGGACTTTCTTTTATATAAGTAACATAGTTGCCGGTCGTAGAGAGTACGGAGAGGAGCCGGTATCGCGCCGGCGCGAGATGACTACAGATCAACTTTTATGAGCCAATACAACGACGGCATCGCGAAGTAACATGCTAAGTTATATGCACTGTGCTTGAACGTTCTAACTTAGTTGAACTATTACTTTTTAGTTATTTTTTATAACTTTATATATATGTAAATATATAAATATATATATATATATATATATGTATATATATATATATGTATATGTATGTATATATAAATATATATATATATATGTATATATATATATATATTTATATATATTGAATATTATTTTAGCGTATATTTAGGTAAATAACAAGTTTTTTACATATTTTTTATATTTAATATGAGAAGATATATTGAATATGTATAAGTACAAAAAATATTAAATCTTTTTTTATATTTCAGATCCAAACGGCAATCCAGGCACATGAATGGTATAAGAAAACTTTCAAAGACTACCCGGTAAACAGAAACGCTATAATACCAAATATATTGTAATAAAAGACACATATATACATATATAAAGAGAGAGAAAGTGACAGAAAGAGATAGAATTGTGATAGAAATATATTTTTATATAAATTATTTATATAATTAATTTTTGAGCAGTTGACAGGCGATTAAAATATTAATTTATGTAAGGGATGTCCAGTGGTGTATTTATGTTTTTAAACTTAAATAAAAATTTTATGTTTGATACATAGTTTTATTAAAAGCATTGAACGATGGAATATAAATGCTGTAGTAATATTGCTACATAAAAAACCGCCATATGTAACAATTCCCGCGGACTTCGTCACAACGCTCAACCGTTCACTCGTCTCGCTCACTCGCACGGCGTGCACTATACGCGCTCTTGCTTGCGCCTTGGCAGGTAGCCAAGGCGCAGCACGTGCGCCCGCGGCCGTTGCAGTTCTCGGGGAGTCGGATTTGAACTAGGGAACAATGCGCAACCGCTCGTAGGCGCATTATTTATTTTCCGGGCACAAATTATGTTAATTATTCAGTAAACGTTTTTCCACATCACAATGCGTATTATATCTGTTAAAGTGTGCTATCCAAATGTCTTGTCGAGTTGCACGCACTTCAAAATGGAGCCTTGTATATTGCGCCACACGCTGAATTAAACTTTATTCAATTGACTTGGTTTCTCTACGAATATTTTCTTTAAAATTCACGAGAGTATGGGGATTGTTATTGTAAATTCTCTTTTTGAGGGTGCCCCGTAAAAAATCCATATCTCTTACAAATGCTACTTGTATGCTCTAATTTCTAGCTGATAGTATATAAATAAAGACAATTTGAATGTTAGTATTCGCAAGATTACAATAAATTTAACGCCTGTCATTTATATAGTAGCAAATATTCTTTATAGAAAATTAACTATGTAATTTTGTGTGTTAAGATGTATAATTTTTTTTATTGTTTTTTCTATTTCTTTTGCTAAACGCAATGTATTCCTTATAATTTTACAAGGTGCTATAGTGTTCTCGCTCCTTAGCCGCTACGGTTGCAATACTTTTATGTTAATAAAGTAAATAAATTAGAGTTACTGTTTACGTTGTATTATCTAAACGGCAAGTTCTAAAAATGAGGTATTAAATATCTTTTGTACTAATAAATAATCATTACTTGAATTGTAATACTGGCAACAAATTCAAAGGCAGCGCAGAGGAAATTTTCGCAGAAGGAGAGAGAACTATGCTCAGAGAGCCTCATTGTGAAAATTATCATCATTTGAGATGTATACTACTAGATTTAGGCGTCTACTATAGATTTCCAATAAGACAAGTAACGGCAAGCCAAGCGTCTTATTCAAATCGATCCTGCTGGAAATCAATGAAGGTGACATATGTCTAGCAGCATATGTCTTACGGCTGTAATGGTAATGATATTGACATCAATATACTATGACTGAATATGAACATACGTTTTATTTATATGTACATGTTAACTACCTGTTAATCCCTTTACTGTTTTAATACTATGGTTGTGTGTAAGAAATTGCATCGTGTGATTAGACCGACCATTGTACTTTTTCTTTACTATTTTGCAACTATGTATATATTATCTGGTGTGGAAAATTAAGTGTTAAATAAAAAAAAAATAATGATAGCTTAGTTCACAGAGCTTAATGTATGTTGTCGGCTCTCTAGAACGCTGCTTCAGCTTTCGTTACTTTCACTGCGTCTGGTGATAGATGTCATAATTGATCGTAATTTTTTTAACGAACAGCTGTTTACTTTAGGTGCTACGGATAGTCCATAGTTTAGCATGACTAGAAGAGGAGAGTGCTTATGACGTATTTATAGTTGTACAGGTCGGGCGGCAAACAATGCGAATTACACAACTACCACCGTTAAACCACTCAACACGTGTTTCACCCCTCTACGGGGCATCCTCAGGAGTAATGTTACACCGATTAGTGTCAAACACAGAGTGATTCTCTCGCCGCATGTGCATTTATCAGCGGGCTGGCGGGCGGTGCACTTTATTGCACAACTACTGCTGCATTGGCGGAAGTAGCTATATATTGGTCCTTTTCCTACTGAGCAAATCTTCGAGCTAGATCGGTGATCTTGATTCTTCTGCAGATCTCCTCATTTCTAATTCTATCTCGCAACGACACTCCGAGGCCGGTCGTAAGTGACCACGTGTTGGATCCGTAGGTCATCCCCCCAACACAAATTGGTCAAAGACCTTCGTCTTCAAACATTTCGGTATTTTGGACGAGAAGAGATTTCGGAGCTTCCCCAAAGCAAGTGGTCTCTTTCTCGAAGTTGGATGTCACTTAGACCTTCATATTTTTTTGCCAATTACCAAACCTGTAAGTCCCAACACCTTAATAATCGTATTTTGGACAGACGACGGGCTTCATTTTTATTTTTGATCTGACTTACTTATTCTACGGTGAAAGGGCAAAAAGTAGAGGGCGCTTAGCCTAAAATCTCTTTTAAAAGATGACCTTGATGATATTATTTTTACAGATTTATAAATAACCTTTGAGTATACAATCATTCCAAAATGATGTTCCAAATGGATCAGACAAGTGGTTCACTTTACACAAGTCTTGTTTCAATTAGGTTAGGAAACCTCCAGGGGTGTCCAACTCCTACAGGGCGAGGTGGTGCCTTTCCGAAATCACCCTTAAAATCAAGTATTACTCGAGGAAATAACATCGCTTGGTTGTTGGAAAATTATATTTAACTCAGTTCTTTATCACGTGATCGTCCCGTGAGATGCATACAGCGGAAAAAAATTATTAAACCACATACATATTACCTATATACAGTAATGAAACGGAACTTTTTTATGCACTGGTCAGGTAAGTTTGTTTTCGTCAAACTGCATAGGTCAATGACCTGGCAACGGGTTGAGTTGCAACGCAAATGACAGTTGGCAGGAAAAAAAAACAAAAATGGGGAACTTTTTTTTTATATGGTTTTTGCATTTCAATTATATATAAATATATGTATAAAATAAATAAATTATTCAGTTATAATATATATATGTATATATATAAATTAGGAATAAATTAAAATGTTCATGATATATTTTTTACATTTTTATCTATACCAAGAAAAAATGAACGGCAAATAATTCTCTACTCTAATCAAGGAAACAGTCATTCAATATTATTACAATCTAAATGTTTTTTTTTAATATTTTAATTTTCACTGGACAACAATAACTTAGACATAAAAATATGTTTTACGTTTTATTCTATACTTAATATATACCTAATAAAATAATTAAATATTATGTTTCATTTACAAACGCCATTGTCGTTAGAAATATGTTACTTATTTAGTCAACTTTCATTGTTATTTTAAATAAACTTTTTGTGTTTCGTAAAATAAAAATTGTCAAACTTTTACCGGTAATTTGTTTTTATGCATGTCATAAAATCATTAACATTTATTTTAAATTACTTTTTTTAAGTTTTTACATCAAGACTGATCTGTACTCCAACATTTTATTACATATTAATTAATTATTAAAAAAAGTTGATGAATGTACAGGTTAAATTTTGATCTTGACATTTAAAGGGGTGAATGTAAAGGTTATTTGTCAGCAAAAAGCTATTACTCCTATTCTCAAACATCTCACTTTTTTTGATTACTCTGAAATATGTTACATTAATTTATTTTTTTCTATCTTAATGCGACAAGCCAATAATTTTCGGCAGTATAAAGTCTACAAGGACAGATAGTAAACAATAAATAATTTTAATATGTAGCAATTCGAATTTTGAAATTTCTTTTACGTCGCCTATTATTTTTGAAACTATTTTATATAGGGTGTACCATATATTAATTAACATTAAATACATACATTCACATTCGCTTTTGTACCTATATCCGGGCGCCCTATATCACACTTCAGTAAGCGTACTTAACTTGGTATTTATACTGTAATTTTGCGAAACATTTGCCTTCGAGTGTTCACAACGTTAACATCCTTGTGGAAAAAAAATAATAATGCTTAACGTACTTGATTTAATTCTTCTCTGTTTAACATTCTCCATCGTCTTCCTCGGTAGTCTTATAACTAATTACGAGAAACATTTACCAATTTCGTTATTAAAACTTTATAAATGCGGCAGTTATGGTCACAAAGCCCACGCTGGTAAATTATTGGATTTAATCGAAATACCAAAGTATTATTATAGACATTTTTATATATTCGCAACGATATTTAGTTCATTTTGCCTTGTATATATGTCAATGGTGTACTTTATGAGATATCAAGTGAATAAATATGTGACAGTGGCTTTGGAAGGAATATTTTTACAAAACGAACCGGCAGGTATGTATTACTTAATTATTTATACAATATTTTGTACAACTAACTTGAATGTGCAATACCCGGCGATAAATATTGCACATCGACCTTTGGAAAGAGACAATCGGCTAATCTCGACTTCGTAGAGCACTATCTCTGAATCATACTACCTGTGTGACGTTTTGTCAATCGTTGTATTTCGTGCGACAGAGATAACGCTCTGCGAAGCCGAAATTAGCCGATTATCGGTCCAAAGGTCGATGTGCAATATTTATTGCCGGGTAATGTAATAAAGTGAACTTTTGTAAATAACAAAATACGTTATATTATATAATTAATAGATTTAAAAGCTTAGTAGTGACTGTATTATATACATTTGATATATTATATATATTATACCAGTAAATATGCGGTACATCATATCCAAATATATGTTATTTTAGAAAAAATAAATAACGTAACACGTAAAAAAATTTTTTAAAAAACTTTTATTACAACATATAAATATTAATTTTTATTTACTTATTTATTATCTGTACCTACAGAAGTGTTGTATTGTTACATTTCAATAGAAAAATAAATTAATGCAACATATCAGAGCGATTACTTTATACAGTATGATTGTAAAGAAATGTGAAATATAGCTTAATTCAATATTTGCGTTTTATATGTAAGTCATGTGATTTACTCAGGGGCGACTTAACCTATAGTGTAGGGTGTGCAATGCAAATGGGCGCCGCCGTCTCAAAGGGCGCTGTGCTCCCTGAGACAGTTAAGAGCATCGTCTTGGATCATCATGGCCGTAACTAATATCATAATGTAAGCTATACCTACTTATATAAGCTTGTTGGAATTTGAAAAAACTTTCTTGTTAACAGTTATAGCCGGGGGGGGAGGGGTCAGGCCTAGGGGGCGCCAGGGTTTCATTGCACACGGACGCTACACGAGCTAGAGCTAGTTCTCGTAAGAGAACGGAGGAGGGAGTAATCCTAAAATATTTTGTAATGATAAAATTTAATTTCCAGTCTCTGCGAGTGGTGCATTAGTTGCTCTAAGTCTGACCACGATGCACTGCGCCAGAAGATGCTGGGAGACGCATTACCTGCAAGTGTTCTCTATTGGCAGCAAAATGAATTTCCTACACTATGGAGCCGCTTTAGTACATTACGCTACTCTTATATTGGCTATAGTGGGACAGGCTCCTCTCTTCTGCGGTAAGATACATACACGGCAGTTGATTTGGCACGTCGAAAAAAATTTTTTTATTAACACCGGTCACCGTTATAGCTCGCGGGAAAATCATTCCCCAAAGGCCTCATTGGTCAAAGATTTTTCGAGTGCCACACAAAGGTGTACCAGGGTAAAAGTAAGGTGTATTCAGGGTCGCAAGAAGTTGCTGTTTTATCGTGGCGAACTTTGGGAGAAGGTTATGCCTTACAGAGGGCGTTTGTCGGGTGTCTTGATGATGATTGCCACAATCGGTGTTTATAGAAGCCGTCAGAGCACTGTGCGATAGAGATGTCGCAACAAAACCCGAATCCGGCTGATCTTTGCCGAAATTACTATTACATCAAATAAAATACCGATTACAATCCGTTTATTTACATTGGATTTTGTTCTGGAATTATTTTTAAATTTTCCTCTGCTTTGTTTGATTTGAAGTCCGTGAATGCGTCCGGAAACAAAAAAACATTTTTGATTTGCTAAAACATATCATATAATGTTATTATTTCATTTGCTTGTTTAACTTTTTTTCATGTATTTTTTCACATTTTTATGCAAGAGAAAAATGCACAGAGAGTCTAATTCGATCTATCGTATTAAATAAAAATAAATAATCATTACTAAATTAATAATAATTTCTAATGTATTACAAATATTTTTTTAAAATTGAATTAAATAAAACTGACTGACAACTGTCAATAATTATTTCCTCGCAAATATTAATGGACATATCTGCCCCAAATAAAGTAGGCTATATTAAGCCTAATCATTTTTAAATTCAGTTTAAATTCGCTTGCTCTAGACGTACTACAAACCACAGGGTCATAAACAATAATATTTCATTTATCATTTTAAAATAACTCGTTCCCGACACTGACAGACGTCATGTAGCGGCAAATGGAGGGTTAAAACTGCCTGGCGATAGATTAAGTCGTTGAAAATCGCAAACCAACGGGTCAACGCTTTCCGAAATAAGTCAAGCAATAATAACCGACCAAGTCGAGGTTCGGCCCTCTCATGCACTCTTGTTTGGAAATGCTAAATGGGTATTATCGACTGACGAGGTCCTCGTGGAGGCCATTTACCCTGGTCACATCCAGGGATGTCTGTCAAAGCAATATTGAGCTTACAGGCATTTCAATTCGGTCAAATAAAAGTTTGTGGCAGTCCGAGCCGAGGCTCTCTAGGAATCCCTCGAACTTCGCTACCTTAAAACATAAGTCTTTTTTAGACCTTTGCGCCCTGTTGATCCCACAGTCCGGTCTTAAAAAAATAGTTGAAACTTATTATTTTTTAATTAAAATGCATATTTTCAGGTAATCAAAACAGACAATTTCTGTGGAAAGATGGTCGTCCAAAAACACTATACGCGACATGCATTCTTGTGTTCCTCGTCGCTTCTTATGAACAGTATAAAAGCAACGTCATATTGGCAAACTTGCGTAAGAGCAAGAAAACAGGGGCAGTGATCACAGAAGAACATGGAATTCCACGCGGTAGAATGTTCCAGATGATCTCCAGTCCTCATAGACTTTGTGAAATCGTTTTGTATTTTGTAATAGCGGCTCTCATACCGACGAGGACAATGATCATTATGAGTTTTTGGGTTTTCTGCAATCAGGTAACGTTCAATCATCTTTATGCTGTTTCATCATCATTATTTCAGCAATAGGAAGACTATAGCTAGCATTAGCACCCGTTTCTCCACTTACATAGGCCCGCTATTGGAAATAAATTGAGGGGGGAGGAAACTTAGTCCATAAGTGGACGTCATGTTGCTAAAATGATAGTAATGATGATGGTTGATTAGATATATAACAATTATTCTTGTTTACATTGATAGTGACACCTTGGTGATGTGAGATACTCATTTTTTTTCTGTGCGGGCCAAAGCAACGTGTTACTAAAATTAAAAATTGGTTATTGATTTATTTTGTTTTGAGATTGTTATAAATTAAATTAGATAGATAAAACAATATTTTATACCACAATGACACACAATTACAAAAAAAAATGGAAAATAAAGGTAAATAAATACAATAAGCTACTCTAAAACATCTGTAGCATAGATCGTAATAAAAGTACCAGCTGGAAGCTTTGAACGCCATACACTTTGGTCAGCTCTAAATTTCAAAGATTGGAGCATCGGTGAATGTTGCCAGTTCATCGATATTCTGCATAAACGGGGCTGATCGGGGAAATCTAGGAACTGCCGACAGCAAATTATATTATTGATTTTTACAAACATGTCATTACTGTTTCAGATCCAATCCTCAGTGCATGCGCACGAATGGTACAAGAAAACCTTTAAAAATTACCCCAAAAGCCGTCACGCTTTGTTGCCTTATATAATATAAACATAAAACGGGATGAGACAGGCAACAAACATAATAAATTTTAATACACTTAAATTTGTTTTATTTATTTATTTTTTAAATAAAATTAAACTTAACGCATAAACTTTGTTTCAAAAAAGTTGACAAATCCTTCATGGAAGTACTAAATATGCGTACATATATGTATTACAATAGAAAAAAGAAACAGATATAAATTAAAAATCATTTTAGAACAAATTACGGAAAGAAAACTATATTGTTTGAAAGAGTACGGTTTACAATAGCGTACTTAATCATTGAGCAGAGGTTAAAAACTGTGTTTTGCGATCGTAGTTCGCGGGTTCGATTTTCAGGATACAATCTTATATAATTCACGTTTGCTTTAATTATAAAGGATCACTAAAAGTACTGTTATATTAGTAGGATTACTAAAGTTACTCTGTGTTTGGCAGTAATCAGTGTAACATAACTCCTAAAGATGCCTCGTGGATTGGTGAAACTCATGTTGAGTGATTTAACAGTGGTATTTTTGTAACTCGCATTGTTTGCCGCATGCGCATTTATCAGCGGGTTGGCGGGCGGTGCACTTTGTTGCACGACTACCACTGCATGTGCAGAAGTGGCTAAATATCGGTCCTTTTCTTACTTAGGATGGTCTTCCGCAAAATAACGCTTGATTCCATTAAATACTACAAAAGATTGCCATTACTAGTAATACTATTTTAAAAGTTAACAAATTTTTCATGTATGTACGGATATGTAATGAAATTCCACAAGATATCTTAGATCTTCCTTTTCTTAGTTATAAATCTAATATTAAAAATATATTCATAAATAAATCTTATTATAAAATGCTAGAATTTTTAGTCGAATGATATGTTTGGAGATTGGTTTGTTGACTCATTTCCACGATTATTATAATACCTAATTAACCCTTTCCTTACCGCAGTCCGTCGAAGTGACGCTACTGAACCGAGCATGTGCGAATGTTCGTATTTTCTTCATTTGTGTTACATATTTAAAGATTTTACTGTTATATTCATTAAAAATAGAAGTAAACATAATTTTTAGTAATTTATTTGACTATGATAAGTCTTATTAAAGCGATCTACACATAAGCCCACATTACAAGATGGATGCCTCCTAGTTTTCACGCTGGTAACGGAAGGGTTAATATTGCCTAGTGTATGTCGACTGAGAGAAATGATTCCTTTACCTATGTCGGCGAAATAGGAATTTCTCTAAGTGCATAAATATTGCCAGGTTTGGTAACAACTCGATTACTTAAACGTATCATATTTTTTAAAGGCGAATACAATACAGTTTTTAATAATTTATTATGAAACTGAAAATATTGACTTATTTGACACGATTAATATTATAATGTACACTGTAAAATTTATTAAATTTCATTTAAAAAAGAAACTGTTGAGTTTCAAGCATCTTACCAATAGATTAGAGGTCTGTGCCGGTGGTAGATTACTACTTAGTGTTATTATACGATTCAAAAGCGCATGTAAAAGTCTCCAATAAAGATATTTTCGTCGCAATAATTGATCAACATGGTATCTTAAAAAAAAATTACTATAAAGAGGTGCGAAGTTGGTTCTTCAAGTGACGTTAGCCATTTTGAACCAGTTCACCACTAGACATTTCTCTTTAGACTACAAAGGAACTACTACTACAGTACCCGGCGATTAAAATTGCACATCGACCTTTGAAAAGAGACAATCGGCTAATTTCAGCTCCGTAGAGCATTATCTCTGTCTCACACTACCTATGTGACGTTTTGTCAGACGTGCAACAGAGATAACGCTCTACGAAGCCGAAATTAACCGATCGTCTTTTTCCAAAGGTCGATGAGCAATATTCATCGCCGGATTTTTTATGGTCTCATAGTAAAAAAAACTTTTTGTTTCACCAAAACTTTTAATATTACTTGTGAAGTTGTGACAAACATGATGGTGGAAATAAAAGATGTGGATTAGGTAGTTAAACATGTATTGTGTTGGGTAGTTCAAAATGAAAAAGGGCTATTTTACATTACATATAAATTTAACAGCAGTGCATGCCAGACACTTGTAATTACGTGACCGAAATTAGAACTATGGATATTTAATGGATTCAGGCGTTACATTGCGGAAGTCCATCCTAAATAAGAAAGGACCAATATCTAGCCACCTCCGCACATGCAGTGGTTGTCGTGCATGAAAGTGCACCGCCCGCCAGCCCGCTCGTAAATGCGCATGCGACAGACAATGCCAACTACACAACCGCCACCGTAAATTCACTCAACACGTGTTTCACCCCTCCACGGGGCATCTTCAGGAGTTGTTACACAGATTAGTGCTAAACACCGAGTCTGCTAAAAACCGCCCCAAGGTAAGTGCCGCCCGGTGCGGACCGCACCCTCCGCCCCCCCCTAGGTACGCCACTGCATGGATCAGTTTCCTACCAGCAAAGCGTAGAATTTTGCTACTACTAGATAGATGGCAAAAGGTGTTAAATCAGAATGGCCTAAATATAATTTATTTAAATATTTATTCATTATACGAAGATCTTTCATTTTCACCACAAAAAACGAAACTACTTTCCGAACAACCCAATATCACAATTTGAATGTCTAATCTTATTATTTAACTAGTTAAAATGTAGGGAACTCTGAGTCCTTCCTCAAATTCTTCAGAAAAGTGGCAAAATACGCAATAGACAGGAATAAAACATAGCCAAATGTAAAATATTATAAATTTAATAAAATAGATTTCATTGAAATTAAAATAAAAAAATGTATAACAAATCTGTGATAAATATTGATGTATACAAGTAAAATAAAATAAATTAAATAAAATCTGTGATATTGTAATAGAAATAGATATAACTGACGTGTTTGAGAATGGATGAAAGGAATGGAATGGTTGAGAAAGAAAGATTGAATTGTGGTATGAGAGGAAGAAGGAAAAAAAGACAATGTGAAGTATGGAAGATGTTATGAATTTATGTGAAAAATTTGGTAAGAAATAAACCCTGTCCCAAACAAATATGGGTGGAACGAGAGGTCCCCAATAGCCGAGGCTATACAAAAAAAATTAAAAAATCTAGGGAACTCCCTAGATGGCGCTAATGAGCGCTTGTTATACATTACCATTTTTTACCATTAATTTATATTTAACAGCGATCCAACACACAAAAACATGTTTGAATGCTCTCAAGATTAAGACAGTAAGGGATGAACAAACAAAAAATCAAATACACACAATATTAAAACTTATATTTATTTCAACAAATATTCCTGGAATTGCACCAACTATTAATAACTAGTCTTTTTAATTAAAAATATACTCTTCTCATATTTTCATTTGAAGAGGAAACTGAAAAAAAAACGTATTAGTTATTAATTTTCTGTAATCATAATGGAAGCAGCTTGTCAATGTCAAAATCAAAACGTTAATATGAATTCGAATTTCAAATTTATTAGTACTAACTTATGTAATAAGACACACAATAACAAAAAAAAACTATATGTTATACTATATAAAATCATATATATATGTAATCATATCATATACAGCAGGGGTAGCCAACCTGCGGCACGCAAGCCACATGCGGCTCTTTAAAGATAATTTATAGCTCTATATTACAGATTTTATATATAGAATCTTTACATATTTATATAAACTATTATATTTACGTAATGTTTACATGTATGTTTGTACATTATAAATAGAAATAATTATATACGTATAATAAATAGTATCTAACTACTTACTAATGTTACCAATCTTACCATATATAAACATAGATCATCATCAATTTAGCCATTGTATGTCCACAACTGAACATAGGCCTCCTCCATAAATTTAAAACAGGTGCGGACATTGAGAGAAGGTAATAGAAGAAAAAATATATATATAATACTTTACCTGTATGGATAACCTTGCGTCTTAGCTCTGAACACCGACAGAAGAAGAGAGAAGAACACACAGACTAACACCAGCCCCACAATGGACTGGAATCTTCTTCTCTTACCCTCCGCTTGAGATCGGACCACCTCTGTATTTTTAACACCACCAGCTGCTTCTATTAGGAGAATCATGCCCACTACCACAGCAGCGTCTGATTGTTGAGTCAAGGTTAAAACATAAGATACATTGGCATTGTAACTTCTCAACATTTGATGCTAGGTCTATTGTGTGTCGAGTATGATGCTCTAAGCCAGTGATTCTCAACCCATGTGCCGCGGCACTTTTGTGTGCCGCGAGATTTTAAAAATGTGCCGCGAAAAATTTAAAATATATATAACACATATACAAAAAAAAATATTCAACGTAAATATTTATATATTGAACCAGCTAATTATATTTAATTTACAAAACGCTTTTCTTAATCCCTAATTATGATAAAGTCATGTTTATGTATTAAAAATTGTCTCAAGTCTACCACACTTGTCTTTTTCCAAATGAGCATGTTGTTTGTGTGATATTTTAAATTTACATGATTTTCCATTGTAATACTAATCTACCCTTTGTAAAATTAGAAAAGTATTTGATTCGTATCCTTATTAATTTGTTGGCATGTAGTTTCGATAAAAAAATAGGAGGTATATTGACTTTGCAATGCACGTATTCTTTGATTTACAATATCTAAGACTTTTCAGATTTTATTCCATTCGATGAATATTTCTGTAATTAAAAAAGTTTGCTGTTTATATCTAAAAAAATCCCGAGGTTTGCTGCTAAATTGTTTCACGAATACAATGGCAGCAATTATTTAAATAAAATTCGATTTTATGCATTAAAAATTGTATTTGTGTGAAAGTTATATAACTTCATAAGGGTTATATTTTTCATTTTCATAAATTACAAATGGTTACAGAATTTGTATATTTATAAATTTAAATTTATATATTCTTCGATTTTTTTGACAGTATTTTTTTGTTTTTTTCAGACCCCTTAAAAATGGACAAATGGATAAAGAAAAAAAAGAATAATGATGATGATGATGCAAGTAACAATAATGA
Source organism: Battus philenor (assembly GCF_028537555.1). Classification (NCBI taxonomy): domain Eukaryota; kingdom Metazoa; phylum Arthropoda; class Insecta; order Lepidoptera; family Papilionidae; genus Battus; species Battus philenor. The sequence continues at coordinate 1,929,081 of NW_027181704.1, forward strand.
TGACATATACGACCAAAGTAATGAGTGTTCCTCTGTTTTAAGTGAAAATAGTTCTATTTTAAAAAAGTATATAATTCCTAGAAAATATAACGACAATTTTTTAAGATTTGGATTCACCTCATCGTTAGAAAATAACATAGTAGTCCCAGAATGTATTATATGCAATTTAAAATTATCAAATAGTGCTATGGTTCCTAGCAAACTTCTTCGTCACTTGGTTACCAATCATCCCTCTTTATCAACCAAAGATAAGAACTATTTTAAAACGTATCTTTCAACAAAAGTAAAACAAGGAAAAAATTTTAAAAAACAATTTTGTGTGTCCGAAAAAGCTCAGTTTGCTTCTTATGAAATCGCGGAATTGATCGCAGTAAAATTGAAGCCCCATAATTTAGCAGAAGAAATTATATTACCTGCTTGCCGTAAAATAGTCAAAACGATGATTGGTGAATCAGCCGATGTTGAAATTTCCAAAATACCCCTTTCTAATGACACTATACATCGCAGGATAAAAGATCTATCAGAAAATATCGAGCAGAATACTACAAAAAATCTTCAAAATTCCTTTTTTGCAATACAAATAGATGAAACCACCGACATCACAGGAAATTCTCAGTTAATTGCATTTGTTAGATTTATCTATGAAGATGATATTATAAATCAATTTTTATGTTGTCGGGAGCTGTCAAATTTTACAACCGGGAAAAATATTTTTGAAGTAATTAATTCATATCTAGAAAAAACAAATGTCTCTTGGAATTTTTGTATTGGAATTTGCACAGATGGTGCAACCTCAATGACCGGGCATATTAAAGGATTTGTATCTTATGTAAAAGAATTGAATCAAAATATAATAGTTACACATTGTTTTTTGCATAGAGAAGCTCTTATAACAAAGTTCCTGTCACCAGATTTAAAGATAGTTTTGGAGCAATGTGTTAAAATGGTAAATTACATAAAATCAAGACCATTGAAAAACAGATTATTCAAGGAACTATGTAAAGCAATGGAGTCCAAGTATGAATCTTTGCTACTCCATACTGAAGTAAGATGGCTATCCAGAGGAAAAGTCTTATCTCGGGTTTTAAAATTAAAAAAGGAAATGAAAGCTTTTTTTGAACAAAATAATAATATTGAATTTGTTGAAATATTAGAAGATTTAACATGGACAACGAAACTTGCTTATTTTTCAGATATTTTTGTCATTTTTAACAGTATTAATTCAAGTATGCAAGGTTCAAATGAAAATATTTTAAATTCAACTGATAAGTTGGTGGGGTTAAAAAGACAAATTTCTTTATGGAAAAAGAAAGCCCAAGAAGGTAATTTAGAAAAGTTCGAATCAGTTCCTAAAGACGGGTATAAAATTATTAAACAAATTGTTCTTGATCATTTGACAACATTAGAGGAGAGAATTGTTTATTATTTCCCGGAATTGGATATTAATAAGTTTGATTGGGTTCGTAACCCATTTCTAATTACGGACACTGCTGTATTTGAGTTAACTTTAAATGAAGAAGAAGAGCTTATTTTGCTTTCAACTAATCGAGATTTAATTTTAAAACATTCTGAAGAATCACTTAATACATTTTGGATAAAAATCAGATGCATCTATCCACTTTTATCTAGAAAAGCTTTAAATATTCTATTACAATTTTCCACATCTTATTTGTGCGAATTCGGATTTTCAGCATTAGCCAATATTAAAACTAAAAAAAGATCAAGGTTGTTAAATGTAGAAGACGATATGAGAGTAGCATTGTCATTTTTACGACCAAATATAAATGAAATTATCGAAAAACATCAAGCTCAAATTTCTCATTAAAGTAGTTTAGTTAATTAGCTTTTAATTTTATATCGTTAAGAAAACTGGCCATTTTGTTGTATTTTTAGATTATTTACATATAATACAATTTTTATGGTTCTTTTTATTCAGTTTGTCATGCCAACAAAAAAACTTCTGTTGGTTTTTTTTCTTTATGTGCCGCCAGATTTCAGAATAGTTAAAAATGTGCCGCAGGTGAAAAAAGGTTGAGAACCACTGCTCTAAGCTGTAGACCAAAATACAACATCTTCACAGACTTCTTCTCTCTACCAAATATTAAATCAACCAATGCTTTCATGGAAATAATAAAACATTTAAAAAACAATTGCACTGTTTTCACAGTTTAATTTGCTCAAATATAAATGTAATAGATGTATTTGTGTTAGTGTCAATATGTGACGTCAGCGGTACTCTGGCTGGGCAGGATTGATGATCTAATCACTGTGTCTCATTCTTTCTACCCGACTAATACAGAATCCATTACTAGAAAATTCGTTATCAATGTACAAAAGCCTGTAACTTACAGTACTTCTTTTTACCATGATATCCTCTTATAGAATTAAGTATAAGCTAATTAAATATATGTATATATGTTAAGGGTAGACACTCTCTTTGGTGGACAGACAACATAGTCAAGATAAAGTTTCTGGATGCAGCCTGTGCAAAGCCACCTCTATCAGTGTCACATGCTCTGAAACATGATGCTTTAGTGTTTTAGTAAATTTCATGGACCCTTCAGCTCCGTGAACTCTTGTTCGATAAAGCTGTAAAAGCATTGGGTCTAACAGCAGTAAATTCACACAAAACAATACAATACAAGGCAGCGCCAACCTGATCATTATGAGGATTTTTGTGGGAGATCTTTACCTTGCAGTAGGTGTCTATGGGCTGACTTGAATGAATGAACATATATGTACAGGGTCATTGGCTATAGATATAAAAGCGGTAAAGAGAGTGAGAGTTAGAAATTTAGATTCATACATTACAATTCCATTTCTCATCTATGGAATGTTTTACTTGCGTTAATTAGAAACAAACATTAGTATTTTTAGTTTTTAAAGCTTCATTATTTCAGAAAAAGTAATATATTTTATGAAGATATACATTATTTTTTCGGATAAAGAAATTAAGTTTAATATGCAAATTCTTCTATACACTACTACCAAACACATAAAAAGGATACTTAAGGCTGCAACAATATAACTCTCCAGAACAAATTGTCCATGTGAACCACCATTAATGTACACTGGGCCATTCTTAGAGCGGTGATAGAAAGGTGGTCCGCGGATCTGGTTCCACATCTGTCCGGAAACCATGCTGAAGCAGAAGAACAGAGCAGCACCGGCCCACATCTGCTTGTTGTAGAGAAACTCCAGGTTGTTGCGACGAAGGTATAGGAAACCAGCGACAAGGATAAATAGCATTGTGAAGGCCACTGCACCCGAGTAGTTAGGTGGACGGAATACTCTGATCTGAAAGAAGATATGAGAAATTATTAAAAGAACTCTTCTACAACTTTTAAACATTCATTATAAACTCAATTATAGGCATCTTAATACTATTATTAATGCATTAATTTTATTGTGGGGTGTATACACCCTATGCGGTGTGGTGAACATTTTTTTTTATCCCAAGTGTATTAAACTGCACTTCTTGTGACTTGACTTATTTATTTCGAGTGCCGTCGATACGACAATCACTGTTACTATAATTATAAAATATAACGAGTGGCGAAGCTCTTTGATAGTGCAATTCATTTTTCAAAATTTTAAATTTTTTGCAAGCCGCAATTGAATACATATTTAAAATACACAAAAGATAGTTCTCTTCTTTCACAAAAATCATATTGAAATTATTTAAATAAAAGTACAAAATATGTGTACTGTAGTTAGATATAATGGCACACATATATGACAGCACTCCTAACAATACTTAAGATACCAGTTAGTTAATTATGATAGGTGTTTGGATTTTGCTACTTTTATGGTGGAATATCCAGTAATTTGTTTAGATTTCCCAGCAGCTAACATAGGTTATAAATTTAAATATTGAAATTATTTGACAACCAATTGAGGCCAAAAATAAGAAGGATTTATATCATTTTTTTTTATTTTGTTACTGATGAATGTATCTAAATAACCCTTATGTATTCATGGTTTCCATATTCTGGCATATTTATGAAATATATACAATGCAAATACGGAGCTTTTTACTATATATTTAATCATTATATGAGCAACATTTGTCTTATTGTAATCTGCTAAATTAGAAACTTGTTTAGTCATATAAAATAAACATAGAAAGAATAAAGACCTGCATGTCAGTTCTATCTTGAATCCATTTTGCGATGGCTTCGGCATGAACACCGGCTCGCTCAAAGTCCATAGAGTCAGCCGGTTTCGGCTTGCCCTTTGCCGGGAAATGCATAATTACTGGTGCAGTATTTAGTCGTAACTGAAAATAAAATCTGAAACATTAGTATTTTTTTTCACAGGGAATTTTCTTCTTATAGGATGTCCTCTGGTGGAAACAGGTCTTTAAAGACTTCAAAAGGTCCAATTAAGAATAGCTTGCATCCAGTGTCTTCTAATGACCCTAACAAGGTTACATGTCTACTTTGTAGTTCTACCTGAGCATACCAGTTTGTGACCTCCAGAATCTGAATGCCCCAGCAGCTGTCTGTCTTGCCTGTTATGTGACCTGACCACTGCTATTTTATCTTGTCAAATACCAAAGGCAAGATTACAAAGACAGGGGATTGAATATCAATTTGTGATTTTAGGGAGATAAGAGATAGGTAAAAAAATGTAAGCAAACAATTTTCTTAGGAACAGGGGCATTGGATTTTTCTACTTCAATCAGCAAATGCATAACTAGGCGATTAGCAATTGTCTGTATACGATTGTTAATCGGCAAAACATTGAATCAATATGTAATTTAAAATAGTACAGTGAATAAGAGTTTACCAGGCATTTATTATTTTGGTGTGAAAATGATCATCTCTAAAGGCAGTGAAATCTCTGAATTAATCGCTGGACATATGTATTAAATTTCATTCAAGCTTACCATTTGGAAGATATCTGATCCATCATCAAAGTCTACAATCCCAAAGAAGAGCTTGTTGTTGTGCATTTGTGAGAAGCGGAACGAGTTAGCGACGATCAGATATTCATCGTATACGTGTTGGCAAATGGCACAGCGTCTTGAAGGAGCCATTGCAGTGAACATGACTATGAAAGAGTAATCTCTAGGTGGAGACTTAACATAATCTTTAAACTTATTTAAATTCAGTGTAATAATCGACTTCTTTGCGGTCAAATCAGACAATTGTTGGACTTTTTCTTCCAGCTGAAACCGAGAAAAACGTAAGAATACACGATAAAATATTCACCGGTGTTCAGTGATATTTTAGACAACTTACACCTTTCGGTCGATTTTGTGCATCACATTTATAATAAGTTAAAAGTATGGTGAATAATAATAAAGATTTATACTTCATTTTTAATACAAGTCTAGAAGATAATTAAAAATTAGAAATAAGTCCCTAACAGGCCAACAATCAAGTGCCACCTAAACGAAGTTTTTTTTTTATAATCTGTAACACTAGCCAATGAAAATCCAGCAAATCAATAATCTGACAGCTAACCAATAGCCTACAAAACTGCGTTCGTAAATATATAAAACCTTATTTTTTGTTTTCAACGATAAATTAAACTGTATATTTTAAGTAAATAAACTACGACGTTTTTTATTCATCATGTTAATCGTTTCGATAATAATAAAAGTAAAAACAATAGTTATCATTTAAAGAAATTATGAGTACAAAAAATATTCCATGGAAAGCTAACTGTTTATCTTAAGTAAATAAACTAGGACATTTTTAAATCGTCATGTTAATCGCTCCAATAATAATAAACTAGAAAGTATGTTTGATAGCGCTACAGAAATAGCTGTACCGCGTCACGTCAATAAGACGATTATTCTTTCTTCTAAATATGTCGACGTTCGAAAATTGTAGATTAGCAAGTGAACAATAATATATGTATGGTCAAATATGGAAGCCACAAATAATTTTACTGCACTGCTTCGAAGAAGTTAATGCTGCTAGTCCTAAGGCTTTTACAGCTTCATCTGACATGAGTTCAGGGAGCGGAATTTGTGTTCACAAAATTACATTGCTATTTATACACTAGCAATGTCGAGTTACTCAAAGAGTCATTCATTGTGGCGATATACTTAAAAGCAAGTCGCATAACCAAAAAGACTATTGTTCTATCTTCACTCAAAGCATGCCGTCGGTTGGGGCATGCAACTTAACAGTTGTGCGATTGTCGAGACGAAATACATTAACTTGCTTCTTATCTGGACTATAGATGTAAAAAAGCCGATTTAAAACGTTTAAAACCAAAAGAGGCGGTTTAAAACCCCAAATAAATCTTTTTAAACGGTTTAAAACTCGCCTAGTAAAATATAAGAACAGTGTTTTTACACATCATTATCGACCATACTTGGTCTTGTGTTAGTTACCTCTGCAGTTTATACCTATGTAGGTAAGTATATTACATATAAAGTACTATAATTATAAAGAAACAATATCACATACAATAGATTAAAATTTGTACCTAAATCATAAAGAAATTGTGAATAGGAGTTTTGACCTTTATTTCCAAGTACTTAAGGTCTACTCAAAGGTCCACTCCTCAATTTCTGTTCAAAGAGTTTGCCGACAGAGAGCCACCGCCGACTGCTATGCACACACACAGTCTGTCAAGAAAGTCATGAAAAGAAATAAAGTGATCATCATGTTGTCGAGTGGACTGTGTAAGATTAGCCAGTTTTTTTTATTACTTTCAAAAAAAGTCGGGTACCTAATAATCTAATTTTATAACAGCTCATTACATTTTAGTTATTTAGTAATGTTTGGCATATTAACGAGTACAAGTACCTTTATATTGAATGCAAATTTGTACATTTTTATACAATACTGGCAACACTGACATGTCCGCACGCAACACGCTATGTATGTGTGTGTGTGGTGTGGAGTAGGCGAGCTGGCAACGTTGCATCTTGACGTCTCTCCGCGTGAGAAGTGCAAGTGTGTGAGTTTGGTTTTAAACCGAATGAAACTGATTGATAAATTTTTTCAAAATAACCCATATAGTTAACTAGGTAATAGTTTTTCAACTTAGCTAGGTAATGTCTACGCTTGGAATAGATAATGTGTTTATATTTAAGAAAAACATAGTCGTCAACACTAAACGTTTAAAATCGAAAAAAATGGGTTTTTTCGGTTTTAAACGGTTTTTTTCGTTTTAAACCGATTGGTTTAATTCGTTTTAAACCGGCCTTACATCTATAATCTGGACAATATAATTAACGGTCGACGAGAGATTGTTCTGGATAATTGGTAATTCGGAATCTCTTCAATAGCGTGAAAATAATATACAGTGGGGCAGAAAGTCGTGCAATTTTTTTTTTAGGTATATTCTCTTTACACAACTGCATAATTTTGAAATCAGGACCTGGTTGCATTTAGAAGGGGCCACTTCTTATACTTTCAATGAATCTTTAGCAGCTGTAATCAAAATGTTTAGTGGAAAAATGATATCACATAGAGGGTACATTCCGTGGTCTGAAGCTCAGATGTCACACTTTTGGAGTTTTTCCTTAAAAGCCGCGTTTACGCTTATAAACCGACGACGGTTGCCCAGATCAAAAACAACATTCGCGAAGAAATGCTCTATGTTCCACCAGCGATATATCAATTTTTTTTAATGTACAAAAAAACGAATTTTTATAATGTACATTTAGGTGGCACACACTACAGGAATGTTATTTAAAAAATCCTATGTGATTAATATATTAAAAATGTTTTCTAAGCTTTTTTTGATTACTGCGTTTTAAGTGTACCACCACATATTGCAGCAAATCAAATTGCGACGGGAAAATACATACAATTCAATCAATAATTTAACAAATTAGTTATTTATACATAGACTTTGAGCCATGCGTAATGGAATTTTCACATCTTTCCAAAACGCGATAACGTAATGTGTGACGTCATGTACGCTTGTATGAGCCCTTACGCGGAAGCGACCAAGTTTAACGGCATCGTAATCTACAAAAAACCCCTTAAAATCCCTTGCCAACTCCAATCTCACACCTGAAACTGTAACAGTCATGGAGCAGCGTCAGTCAATGACAAAACCATTTACAGGCCGAAGGTATAGGGGGTTCTATTTTCGTCAGCAGTAACTCAGTAAGAAAAGGACTAATATATAGCTACTTTCACTATGTAGCTGTAGTCGTGCAATAAAGTGCACCGCCCGCCAGCCTGCTGATAAATGCGCGTGCGGCAAACAATGCGAATTACACAACTACCACCGTTAATTCACTCAACACGTGTTTCACGCCTCTACGGGGTATCCTCAGGAGTAATGTTACACCGATTAGTACCAAGCACCTAGTGATTCGACGTTTGCCATTGCAAACAACATAGCGGAAGTAGCTATATATTAGTCTTTCTTGCTTGGGATGGACTTCCGCAAAGTAACGCCTGAATCTATTAGATAAGTAGTTCATTAATCATGTAATATGAATGAGGAAATAGGAGTAATTTTTGATACAATACCCCAGAGGCTATTCCATGCCATCAAGACCATTTCAGTTATTGGACGTTCGCTTCTAGTTAGGCCTACACAAAGATTTCTTAAGTCCGGATGGCAGCTATCATCTAGCGGCCCTGTAGAAATCTTGCTGAGTTAGTTGGTCTGTCTCGCTAAAGACCCTAGGGGCTATCCATCATAAGTAATAAAGTATTAAGTTTTAACACGTTCCGTAAAATTTTGAAGATTTTCCATTCAGGTCGTGTGGCGTATTTGACTCACACTTTGAAAATTACCAAAAAGTAGATAAGGACGCATGCTTTACGCTTTTTCAATACTGCAAGGCCATAATTACCGGGAAAAAGTTACGTGATATGAAGTTATCAATATTCATCTTTTAAGAATCCTCATTTTTCAATAACAACAATGGCCTGAACGGAAAGTGCAGCGGGGGTTGCATACGCCCCACATGACAGGAATGTGTTAATCTATAGGATATTATTCAAGCACTATTATATTGTTAATACTATAAACATTTTTTTTTCCATTGTACTAAGACCTTTTCCTTGAAAAAAAAATAAGTTACAATGATAATTGTAGACGAGTTCGTAATCAAATAAAACAGGGGTAATTGAATTCAGAAAAAAAAACTAAACGTGAGAAGAAATACTCGATTCATAATTTACAGTAATTTTTAAAATATTTTATTAACACAATTCATTCAATAACACCAAAGATTATATAACATTCTCTAACATGAAACTTAAAATAGAATACAGTTTTCACCTATTCATTATTAATTACTTACCAATTTATTTAATCATTCAAACATTTCGACTATGAGGTATACATAATAAAAATACTTTGAAATATACTTCACATAGTAACTCGTCAGAAAGATTACGATTATAGTATATAATAGTTTTCAATATATATATGTTCCATATGATGCATGTCAAGCGTGTATTAGCTTATTGTAAAAGGAAAATAAAACACAGAACAAATAAGTAGAAACAAAATAATGTGGAATGTACAAATCATGTTTATTAACTGATTCCTGGCAATACATCGTTTGTGACTCGCTCCGGAACGTGTGGGTCACGTCAGGCGACGGCAACAGGGTAGCACAAGTATACAATACGCCCGCTATAACACTGAAAGCATGTAATTGCAAGCCAGGTCCAACGCTAACATTCTCAGTTACAGACGGTACACAGTACCATGAGGGCTGCGGTTTCATAAATTATTTAAGATAACTCGTTTGAACTTAAATTTCTACTCTAACTGTACATTAGTTTCGCCTTATCGCTAAAATAATCTAAAGTTGATATCGCAACGGATTCGTTTGGGGATGTAAACGCGCAAGTGCCGGGGGCGGTGGACGGTGAAGTCTTCACCAAACAAAATGTAACCGGGATTACCTTATTTATTTTCAATAAATTAATTAGCTTTATTACTCCGTTATCGCACGGTAGCGTTAAACTCATGATTGGGACTGAAGCGATGCAGTAAAAATTTGAATAGAAAAATTATTTATACAGTCCGCATCCCGGGGCAGGGCGTCGCCGCAGCATCTAGGCGGCGCAGTGCCGGGGATGAGCGGGAACCTTGTGGAGAATGAAGTTGGAAGTTTACTATACAGAATGGTAGGGTGCCATGAAGCTCTATGCCCCGCTACCGGCGATAACGTCCCTGTGCGCGCTTCGAGAACATTCTCCGTGCACAGAACTCCACGGCACGCGGGTGGTGTGTACAGATTTACTGTTTCGTGTACAAGTAGATGGCGACGATGAGACCGTAGAGACCCAACACTTCGGCGAAAATGAGGATAAGGATCATTCCGACGAATAGCCTGGGCTGCTGCGCTGTGCCGCGGACACCGGCATCGCCCACGATGCCTATGGCGAAACCAGCGGCGAGACCAGAGAATCCGACAGCCAGACCAGCACCGAGATGGATAAAACCTCTGAAATAGGGAATAAATCACTTTAATATAATGTGAGATCCACCAAGAAGTCATTGTAGCCATCATTAATTTTTGGGGGAGGCTCATGTCTTACAGGGCCCATATGTATGTTGATGTAAAAATGAAAAAAAGGATTAATTCCATTTCAAAAATGAATGAAGCATTTGAGGTTTCCATTTAAGAAATTCAGTTTCATTTTGTAATTCACATATACACAATTTGCATCTGAATCATCACAGTCAATTTGATAATGATATACATACATCCGAAAATGCTTTTTCTAATGTAATTCCATTGTATTTATAAAAGATTCAAGTTGTGCTACTGTAGTTAAACAAAAAAGTTTAACCTTGTCAGATGTCATTGCAATGATTGGTCATCACAAGGTCTTTATACACAAAGTATGGCAGCTAACCTTTCAAGCATGGCTTTGAAGGTTTCATTATTAATATTCTATTGGATAACGAAATTGTGAATGCAAATAAATGTATTGAGTTCATTCAAACACCATAAGACCCATTTATTTTTGAAATTATATTTTTGGATTGAGCTTCAAAACCAACTATAAATGGTCCTACCAATAACCATTTAAATTTTGTGTAACAATGTTATGTTAAGACAGAGTGAAGTCTGAAAGTGAATGCTAATGTATTGGAAGAAGGCTTTCTTAAACCTGCAAACCAGCTCATTGAGACAAGACAAGATTTAGTGGGTTATTTGCACAGAGTATTATAACTAAACCCTCTACAATATGATGAACCTTGCATTCACTTGGTGACTCCATGGAATGCTAAAAAATTTCATCCATTCAATAACAGAGCTCAATGTAATTGAAATTAACTTAAAGACAATTTTAGGTTAAATAATTTTGGAGTAAAAGAAATGTAAGATTTTTAAAAATTTTTGTAATGTATTACCTGAAGAGGGTGTAGGTGGGTGGGCTCTCAAGAGAGCCAGCAATCAGTACAGCCACGACCAACCCGTAAATGGCGATAATACCCGCCATGACAACGGGGATGATGGACTTCATGATAAGCTCAGGCCGCATCACCGACATAGCGGCGATACCGGTACCCGACTTAGCGGTACCATAGGCGGCTCCCAGCGCTGGAAAAGAACGACAATTATATAGGACATGGCATCAAATAGTCACAAAAAATCTAACAATAGTATTTATGCACTATGGGTATGCCCCCCCCCCCCTCTTTAGGTGACCCTTTACTATGACATGATCAGTATCTGTGCTAGACTGGTTACAGGATATGCTGATCTTTGGGGGAGGCCTATGCCTTTCAGTAGGGATTTATCAGCTGATGAGTCTTAATAATAAAAATTGATTTTTAATCAAGCTAATTACTGGGTAGCTTGCATTTATGTAAATTATACAGCCACAACCTATAAATTGATTCCAGTAAAAAAAAAATTATTCACCAGAGTTAAACACTTCTGAGAGAACCGCTTGAACTTAGTTGTCATAATTATGGTTGAGACTAGGTCACATGATAGATATTCTTTTTAACTTCACCATACTGCCAAATGGCATTTATAGTACCCGTTAGTTCGAGAGGACATATGAATGGTGCTTAACATATAGCCTTACAAAAGGTAGAGTCTGAGTGCTTCCTTGAGAACCTTGGCACAGGTCACATCTTGCTATATCACCAAATTGTAACATCCAGATTCAGATTGTATACTATACAAGTATGATAAAAGAATTTGTACTTTAAAAATGGCATGAATGCTTTTATTAAAAACATGGATAACTTCATGTCATGGTTACTTCCATTTTATTGAACTTTTTTCTCTACAGTATACACATACTTAATATCAGAAAAAGAATTTCTCATTTTAATTGAATTATCAAAAAAATTTACCTATAGTGACATTTAATCAATCAATAAATAGATAATTGAAATATGTCAAAATAAATTATCTAGAATATTCTAAATTGTCAATTCAGCTGTTATGTCATCAGAGTTTGCTAGAGAATTTTCTTAGATGTATTACATGAACATAATCTAAGTTGAACCATTACTTAACTAAGCAAAAAGCTCTTTCTTGAGGTCCACACCCTATTTATCAGTTCCCTTTGACTTTTACTCATATTTTTAGTAAAATTGTCTTAAATTTGTAGCTTGAATTGTAGACATTTTGTAGATAACTTTAGTGTATTTTGATATTAATCTCAAGTTAACATTGTTTCTGAATTAAACAAGCTTTATATTGATTTTAATGCTTGAATGATGATATATAGGTTTTGGATACGCCCCTTTTACCATACTATCCCATTTATACATCTTTATTATGTAATAGCAGTATTAATATTTTAATTAAATTCCTTTTTACTATCTCTTCTCTATTCTTTATTTCCTATTTTAAGAGTTTAAAGATTAATTTTGAATATCAAAGATATTCCTCTGGTAAATTCCTGTTAAACTAACATTGAGTTATTTGCAAATGCATTCAAGTACTTTCAAGATGTTTATTGGTTTTTCTTATAAAAAATGGTGTCTAGATTATTTTACTACATATTATATCATTGGATAGATAGTCCTTCTTCAGGATCAAGTCACATGACTGATATGACTTATCTTTTTTCAAGCTCTATACTTCCTTCTTTTATTATGAATGAAATGAAGAATTAAGGTGCTATGTATTGATTTTTTTTTACAAATTTATGGGTACACTGTCATATCAGGCTGACATTAACTAAATAATCCATTAGATGTGTAATTAAAATTCCGAACTATTTAAAATTATGCAATAAAACTTTATTACATTATAATCATTACATTGAAAAATATGTAAGATTATTAAGATGATACATAGTTGAATATAGTTAACTAAATCTAAAAGTTAACTCTGAAGTTACAAGTTGGGCAGCTGACTGATCACATGATAACTTATCATGTGACTTAAGTTATTGATTTTCCGCCCAAGCACTGAATCGCCCAGTGCTTAAAACGTAGACAGAAAATAGGTCGCAATAGTTATATAGGTCAAGCCTATAGTACTGGACGAGTTATATAGATATATATATCTAGTAATAACGTTCATTATTCGACATTTCTGTGGAAATATCCCATCATTGTCCACAGCTAACGATGTTGTAAGCTTTACTTTCATTGTATACGAGTTCGATTCGTCACAGGTTGAGAATTCATTAAAAAGAGAATGTTGATGAATTTGAAGCCTTCATGTATAATAAATAAGACTGAAAATACTATTGACAGTAATTGCAACGTAAATTGGATCGCGATTGAAGTGAAATTCCACTTCAACACGAGTTTTTTTCGCTCTTGTATTGGATTAGTGCTACCAACATATTTATCAGTCACATGACAAATGATTCACGTTTTGTGATTTAATTAACGTAAAACGCTACCAAAATCGAAAATTTTCATCCTGAAATGACTAAAAACATCAATACTCTTAAATAATGATCTACATATAGGCTAGTCTGAAACAAGGTGAAGCTGTAACTATAATTAGGGAGTCTTAAAATAACTAGGTTTCCGAGTTTATAAAATGTTACTTGTCCCGATAAGCATAAAAAACATGTACTATGTAAAAGAATGTCTGCAGTGCCAGATTTCGGAGATCGATAACCATTTGAGACAGCCATTACATCGAGACATTTAGTACTTACCGCTGAAGATAATAGCGGACGCCGCCCCCATGACTCCAAAGAAGGGTCCATAGATGGGACTTTCAGTAGATGCACCACCGGCTGAAGACATCTTGATTGTGTAGTGTGGGAGTATTTACAGGTCCCAAAAGCTGTGATGACTATCTGCACACACTCACTCCACGGAACTATTTCACCGCAGACAAATATGGCCCCAGCTTTGCCGACTCGATAGAATGGGTCATATGACGATGGACGTTCAAGGCAGAGCTCGATATGCCCTAAGATCTGATTGGCTTTGTTACGTCGCTTCCGAAATGCGCAACCAATCACGAGCCAAAGATTTCGCAGAGACGTGACGTACAACATTGATGTGGATCGCTGGCCAGCAAATGCATTCTGCGCATGTACTGTTTGAACATTTTAGTACTTTTATATTGTTATAATTATTAAATGTGTTATATAAACTAAAAATGTACTATAAGAAAAATTATTGTGTAATTAAAAAAGTAAACTAATATAGTTAAAACTATAAATAATTCTACATTTATTATAAATAAATTAAAAGTTCTTTTTACAAATTTCATAATTATTGCCATAACTTTATAACTATTGATATCCAGCATTATTTTAAAATTTATGCTAAATTTCAAATAAAAAATAATTCGTAAGTTCACCAATTAATTTTAAATTTGTATACTTTAACAAAAATATAAAAGTAATTAAGGTTAATAATATTAAATTTAACTTAAAGTTTGACTAATGCAAATATGTAAACACTTATATCATTGTCAGTGTCACTTGTCAATAAGTATCATGTGCGTATCACATTGTTTTGGTTACGAACGAGATATTGTTGTATAGGTTTAATTTAAAAGTAAAGTTTTATACATTTTAAACATGAAGTTTAATTATAAGGTTTGTCATATACCATTGTTTCCTTTATTATCAGGGAGTTTAACATTTTTTATAGATCAAAGAGATTGAGTAATATCGGTTTTATAATAAACCAGCGTGTTAATTTTAATAAAACTGTTAACAAACAATTCTTTTAATTCCAGTTTCAAAATTTACTCGGAACCGTGTATAGAAAGGGTGATGTACTTTTTACCAACGATGGGAATTGTGTGATCAGTCCAGTTGGCAATAGAATCACTATTTATAACTTGAAACAGTAAGAAAATTTTATTCAATGTAATCTGCTATAAATAAAATTCTACATTTTTAATATTTTTGGCGCAAATATTTCAGAAATAAAAGCAACACATTATCAGTGGAAAGTCATTACAATTATACAGCGCTTGATGTATCTCCTAACGGATCAGTTCTCTTGGCTGTTAATGAGAGTAAGTAAATTCAAATTTAGAATCATTTACATGAATAGGTAAGGCATATACATGCACTTATTAAATTATCAATTATATTTAATATAAAAAGGTCAGACCACAATTAAGCTACTACCACAAAGCTGGTCTGCTGAGAAGAGCTTGCCAGAAAGTCACAAAATTTCTACCAGTTAACATTAAACCTGCCTACTACCTCTTAACTTAAATCTAGAGTTCTTTACCTACATGACTTACATGATAAGTTACTTAGATCATTAGAGAACTTGAAATTGGTTATACCTGCTCATTCTACTATATATATGGAAAAATCTTTAACTATTGGTGATGTCAGGTTATGGAATGAGTTAGCAGAACCAATAAGATGTGCTAAATTGCTGTCAGCATTTAAAAATGGTAAAAGAGCAATTCCTTGGTCTCCAGAAAAGAATATTGTGTAGAATTTATTATTTATTGTCATAAGTGTTTTACCATTTCCACATAAATGTGTATAAATGAGTATATGTATATGTGTATGTGTATTCATGTATATACATGTTTTTATGTATGTGTGTGTGTGTATAGTATTTGTATGTACACCCTAAACTGCCATCACCTTCATATCTCTCATTTCCACCCAAAGGTTGTCTGGTAGAGATCACCTTGTGTGATAAGACTGCTTCCTTTTTTTATATTTTAGTTATTATCTATGGTGTGTGTGTACAAAAAAAGTGTAAATAAATAAATTTAACAATGTTTAAATAGTATCAATCATACTACCATATTTGGTTTAAGTAATGAAAGTCAATTTAAAGTTTGCATATAAAATCTAATTCATTTAGTGCGAGATTACCTTCAGGATAATTTCGTTATTTGTTTTTCGTTATTCGTTATATTCATCTATAGGATGATTGTTAACAGAAGTAAGATTTGTAAAGAGGTGAATGTATAGTACATTTTTCAGTTATAATACAACTTAGAAACGAATTGTTCCACTACTATATGTATTATTAAAATGACAAAAATAACCCGTGGGAGTTTCTCATGGGTTCTTCTACCAGGAAGAGTTTGGAAAGGATAAAGCTTTAATTTAAAGAATACCATTATCCAGGAGCTGGATCTGATTCTGGTATCTCTAACGTTTTCATGACAGACACAAGAGATACAAATATATGGTCCAAAGTGGATAGTAATTGTAATAAAGGAATATATTCAGATATAGAGTAGTGATATACAGATGACAGATTTGCCCATAGTATTGTTTGCCATTTATATGATCTTACATTTTCTTTTTATACCATTACTATTAAAAGTAGTTTATCTTGGCAATAATGAATTTAACATGCATGAGAGCCATTTAGTTTTTTTATTTTATTTAGTTTTTTACATTTAGATAAGTACATCATGCAGAGAACAAAGTGAAATTTATGAAATAATAAAACTATCCTGTATAAAAAATAAATGTATAAAAATACAACCAATCACAATCCTTGCTTTATAACCTATCACATGAGTCATCTGTGCGGGTCAACTGATGATGTGTGTGACAGAGAAAGATATATGTAAATATGAATGCTTCTAGTTTTGTATTGTGCAGTTGTTGGTGTTGCTTTAGATATAAGCCAGCATAATTATGACCAGTGCTGTGTACAACAGGCGAACAAATTGAATGTTAACCCTTTCATTACTTGCACCGGAGTTAGACGGCATTCACTGGACATGCTGTGTGTACCAGGATGCATCCATTTGCTGTTTCTTATATTACATTGTTATTGATTTCTCTAAGAGTAAAATCATGTTATTGAATGCGCCTTTACTCAATAACAATTCAATAGTATAGTGTGTATTTAAAAACTAAATTTAAAATTTAAAATATATATAAGTATTACGACAGTAATAATCTACTAAGGTTGACTGATAGACATTTTGCTTTCAATTTATAAATCAGTAGGAATAAATCGAAGTAGAATTTGCTTTGTTTGCAGTGCAAATGGCAAAACACAGGAATCTAAATATGAATGTAAAAATTGTAATGAAATATATGTGTAGATTCCTGTTTTAGGATATATCACAGCAAAATAAATTACTAAGAACTATCCTAACTTGTAATTTTAATTAAAATATCAGTAAAACCCGAACATCAGCTTTCCGCCATGTCAAGTGCACAGTTCGCTATGCGCTGCCAGGTTCAGTAGCGTCACTTTGGCAGAACATACTGCGGTAAGGAAAGGGTTAAGTTATATTATGTATAACTATAGGCATTCCTATTTGAAATAAATATTAATAAATAAATAAAATAGGAGATTATCTTAAATTAAGTGGTATAATTAGCTTCTTAATTTTTTTATTGTGTAAATTCCAGAGGGAGAAGCGCAAATGATCAGTCTCGTTACATGTGCTGTTATACACAAGTACAAGTTCAAACAACAAGTGAACGCAGTCAAGTTTAGTCCGGACGGGAAGTATTTTGCCGCTTGCTGTGATGATACTGGTGAGAATTAATTTATTCTTAGATTGGGCTGGAAGGTTCTCTAGTGGCGACCACGTGTCGGTAGATATTGCATATTGGACTCGGGAAAAAGTTGGATGCAGGTAACCCAGTGGTCAATGTGGTGATATTTGGTGGAGATCTATGTCTTTCAGTTGATGGCTATTTGCTGATATGGTGATAAAATTTAATTCAGAGTCTAGGTAATAAGATATACTGTTATATAAACCAGTGTTGATAAAGATGGTTTGTAGCGGGCGTCAATTCGAAAATAAAATCGACATGAGTTGAACACTGATCGCTATAAAAAAAAATATAATATGTTACATAGAGAGCATAGAAATTTTAAGATTGATCAAGATACACTGATATAGACAGAGATTGCATACTAAGTTTTATATATACATAAACCCAAAATGTTGGCTAATAATAAATAGAAAGCACTTTTAAAAATTCCGGAATGGAAAAATACGAGTGTTTGAGTGTTTAATTTCGAAAATGAAGCGGTGTTTCAATTAACTTTATTAAAAAATAATATTTTCTTTTGTTCCAATAATTCATAGGGGATAAAAAATTTTTTTACCATTTTCGTTGCAAATATACAGTTACATTTTTCTCACTATAATAACTTTCCGATTGTCATAACTTCAATAAAAAAAATAGCCGAAATGTTCGAGCTATTCTCAAGATTTTACTTCAGTTTCGTCGTTTCAGCCCATAGACGCCCGCTGCAAGGCATACAATATATTTATGGGGGGATATAACCTAAACGCCACGCTTGGCAAGTGGTTTGGCAAGTGTTGTATACAGAGGTATACAGAGAAGGCTGCCCATCCTCCTGAAACTTGTTTGCAGTGAGCAGTGACAATCCTATATAATTAATGTACAAAGTGTCAATTATATAACATTGTATGTAGACTCGAACCTGCGACCTGACAATCTAAAATCTAAGTCCCATTTCCTTCATCTTATATTTGACTATTTATTTTTGTTTACATGTATAATCAGTGTTATATATATTTAATAAATATAGTATTATTAAATTCATTTATTATTTAAAAATAAGTTTTATATTTCAGTGTTCATAATGACAGCACCATGTACTTTTACTGGAGAATTCCGTTCGTTTATAATGAAGAGAGTGTTTAAAAAGGCATATGATGACGTCACATGCTTAGACTGGTCTACATGTTCCAAGCTACTGGCTGTCGGCTCCAAGGACACGACAACGAAAATCTACACAGTTGATTATTTGGACAACTTAAACATGTACTCATTGAGTGGACATACTGATAAAATGGTGGGGGTGTTCTTTGAAAAGAAGAGCTTGGACCTCATAACGGTCAGTAGGAACGGACAGGTCTGTTTGTGGGAATCGAGCATAGATGCTGATGATTTGGTGACGTCAGCTGTGCAAATATCGCATAAGAAGAGAAGAAAATTGCAGAAGGAAGAAGACAGTGAGGATGATATAGACGAGAAAGACGTTATTGAGAAAGATAAGGAATATGTAAGTAAATTTTTATTTTGTCAATAATTTAGATAGGAACTTATCTATATTAAAATTTAATAAATCTATACAAATAAATAAAATTGCAGTGTCTATTTGTAATATTAAAGAACCGCTTTTTACTGCATATGAATGTATATATCAGAGTTTGACAACCTTTTTTGTGCCGTTATCCATCTAAAACTTTCTAAAGTTTTTTTGTATGTATAAAGTTCAGAATTTTTAAATAAAAGTAAAAAGGTTGAAAACTTGTCGAATCTAGTTAGGAAACACTGATATATGTATGTATATATATATAAATTACATTTTTTTTTTAATTTTTGACTGTCTGTCTGTGACGGGAGTTATATTGGCAGGTAGCTGATGTAATAAAGAGAAACTTAGGCTACTTTTATTCTAGAAAAAATCTTGCAGAAAAATTTTTTTGTTAAATTCCATGCAGACAAAGCTGCTAGCACAACCAGTCTATATTAAAAATTATATATTAATGCTTTATTTTGAACCCTTGATCCATGTAAGTACTACCATAAAATTTATAGATGGGTGCTATCTTATCAGCAAATATGTAGCTTACTTTATTTTATATATATATTATTTTCTGACATCTTAAATATAAAGCTTACTGGCTAACTGATGTTTTAGGTATATAAAGATTGGTAGATCATTAGTTAGTTCTTTTTGTAACTGCTTCCCTTTTTTAAAAAAAAATGTATTATATTAATGTAATTTCGGATATGATGTATGGCAGTTAGAGTTAAAATAAGATCTTGCAGGCCTGCTTAAAGACCTAAACTGCCTCTATTCACCCTAATCCACCCAAGAGGCGTCAAAAAGATGATAATCACCGATACCATCTTGGGGTTTCTACAATTCAAGCAATACATAGACTTCCATAACACTGAAAGCGCTGTTCCCATTGTATCAAAATCACCTGTGATGTCACATCATATACACGCGTGTGTTGCCAAGCCAAGCACAACACAACATACAAACTGAGGCATATAGAGGGTGGTCCAAGGTTGGATCATATATCCTATAAATTGCCAAGTGGTCCTCGCTGCCCACCAAAGCCAGACTCATATTTACTACACTACACTACCTTGGTTTACTGGTCCTGGTGGTGGTTGGACTGGTACTTTCCGATGATTACCGTTGTGGAATTTGGAACATGTCTTTATTTTTATTTATGAATAGTTCACGGATCCTTTCGTTCAGTGATCTCATTTCTGACGGACCTGTAAAAGCCTCCAGGGTTAACAGTATTATATTCCACTGATACAATAGTGCTGGGGCAGTTGTATTGGTATTCAGGTACAGCTAGGTATGTTGGCTGTCTCTCTTAATAACCTTAAAATTGAAATTTAATTATTCTAGCACAGCGATGGAGAAGAAAAGATTGTAAAAGAGAGTATTGTTAGCGAAGAGAAAAAATTGACATATAAGAAACTTGGAAGACATTACATTGGAGATGCAATCAGGAATGCGGATCGTACTGTTAAGTTGTCAGCGGCTCAGTACCATAAAGACACTAAAATGTTAATAACAGGTAATTATATTGGTCTAATAACAGGTAATTATATTATCTATATCAGGGGTGACCAAACTGTGGTTCTTTAAACTATTATTTTTGGCTCCGAATTATTGTCGAATTATTTCAATGTTTAAATTTATATTACCTATGTCAGATCCCGGGAAATCAAAACAAATTATTAGTGTGAACAATTATTATTATTCCACCATAAAATTAGTGAAATCCAAATACTGATAATAATTAAAAAACCGGCATCTAAAGCAGAGTTCCCCAAACTTTTTTGTGTTGTAGACCCCTTGCCATGTTTTTCCGTGTTGGGTAGACCCCCTACTTACCTGATATTGATTTCCTGTAAATTTCTAACTGTAATAAAGTTTAGTGTATGTTCAAAATGTATTGCGACCACAAAGCAAATACCAACATCCTACAACTTACACAATTTTATATACATATATAAATTTTTTTTTACTTCATAGGTACTTTTATAAATAATGTAAATGTTTTGATATTATAAGATAGTATGATGTAAGTTAATAGTTACTATCAGTGTATGTGTTAAGATCCACTATCGTGGATCCCCATTTTCATTTCATGGACCCCCAAATTTTTTTTCGTTGACGTAGACCCCTTGCAGGTTGATAGACCCCTAGGGGTCGATGTAGACCACTTTGGGAATCACTGATCTAAAGAATTATTAGGAGTGCTCTCATATGTGTGCCATTGTATCTAACTTGAATACACATATTTTGTAGTTTTGTTTAAATAATTTCAATAAACATAGTTTTTGTGAAAAAAACATACTTTTACATTTTAAATATGTATTTAATTGCTACTGGCAAATAACGCCACGCCCCACAGTGGGTCAATTTGAACGTTAGGTGGGGTAATTCGAAAATGGACTCGACATGTGTTTAATGCTTTTGCTTTAATATAAAAATTATGTATGTTACATAGGGTGAGGAGGGATGGTACAAACAAGTTTGGGAAACACTGCTCTTGATTGGTAACTTTATACAGGTTGACTAGAAATAGGTGTAAAAGATTTATTTAAAAGGATAAGTTTTGTTTTGTTATTTATTTATGTATATCAATGTATATATAAATAGTCAAAACGCCTCGACTTTTGGTAAAACATTTTTATCTAATATATCCTCGTCAATTTATTTATTATCAGGTTTTACGAATGGCGTGTTCTTCTTACACGAGATGCCGGATATGAACCTTGTTCATACACTGAATATTTCGGAGCACCGTATCAGTAGTGTAGCAGTATCACCACAAGGTGATTGGATTGCCTTCGGTTGTCCACATATTGGACAACTTCTAGTTTGGGAATGGCAGAGTAAGTTAAAATTTTATATTAGGGGGACCGGAAACTAATGTCGTCTCTGTCGACATATTTCACAGAAAAAGCGATTGATTATTACCGCTCTGATATTAAAAATTTGTATACTAGCAAAAGGTTGTTGAAAACGAAAGTAAATATATTATTCATTAGAAATAAATTCTTGTTGAAAATGCAGTCGTCCGAATTTAACTTTAGAAAGCGACATTACTTCTCGGTCACCCTTATAATGTATATTTTTTTGTAATTTAAAAATATATGTATACATATAAAGTACTTTACACACATACATGTATTTAACTATAAATAATTTAAAGACAACATCATTATTTCAGTTGTGTAATGTCCACAGCTGGACATAAACCTTCCCTATAGATTTCAGTTAGATCTGTAGGAAGATGTCTGCTTGCATTATGTTTTTTTACTTTATTTTACCCTAATCTAAAGCAACCACTTATAGAAAAAAATGGTGTATTTTATACAAAGAATAAAAATAATTATCAAAAAAAGCAAATGATACTTGTTGTAACAGCTCCTAATAGATACCGGACTGTTTGTATTTCGTGCGACAGAGATAACGCTCTACGGAGCCGAAATTAGCCGATTGTCTCTTTCTAATGGTCGATGTGCAAAAATTATCGTTGGGTACTGTACATTTTCATATGTATAATAAACATAAAATATGTATTACATATATAACAATTAGTGACAAATGTATGTAAATATCATCTTTATCTAATTCACTGTTCGCTCGCTTCATCCTCGTTCATACATAAATGAGTGGATTAATGTGATTAATGAAGGCGAGGAACAATTATCAATCATAATTTACACTATTATATAGAGTACAGTTTATAATAACCAGATTACTTTAAGGTTTATTTAAACTTTATTATGCAGATACATAATTATATTAACTTTGCAATGATCTTCGAACACAACTTGTAATTCATCACCATATTTGTGAATGTTACCATTATGCTTTTCTAGAACCTTTTTTAATTTTTTTTTAACCCAAACTTTTCTAACTCTAGGTGAACAGTACGTGATGAAGCAACAAGGACATTCTTTAGACATGACTTGCCTGGCATATTCGCCTGACGGCTTATATATAGTTACTGGTGGGTACGATGGTAAAGTGAAGGTATGGAACACCACAACCGGATTCTGCTTTGTCACCTTCCATGAGCACAAATCAACGGTAACCGGTATTGTGTTCAGTGCGAACAAGAAGTTCTTCGTGTCATCATCTCTTGATGGAACTGTCAGATGCTATGATCTTACGAGGTAATTTAATTTTCACCATATTGTTATCTGATAGTAACCTAATGCACCTTGTATAGGCTTCTCCCAGATATCCAACACGTCTGGTCCACCTGGTGACAGCTTCCATGCCGCGTCTATAAAGATTTTGTACTGTTAAAAGTTATTAGCTCTATGCCCTGTAATAGACAAAAAAATGTTTCAGAGTGGTCACTTTATTTTTTAATTTAATATATTAATAAACAAAAATCTGTTATCTTTTATTGTTTACTCTGTGGTACACTTTTAATATTGCTGTCTATTGACGTCAAATGTTTGACATTCGGTAACAGATATTTTAATTTACTCTTTGGTTTGTAAAAAAAGTAAAATGCTGGTAGTACTAATTCACTTTAGTTGTAACTAAGTTTTAAAAAATAGATTATTATTTTTTATATAATGTTATTATCTACATTGGAACACTAAAAAACAGTTTATAGCCCCAATATATAAAGTTACATATTTTAAAATATGCTACAAACTGGCCTCATTGAAATACGAATTTTAAGTTCTAAACTAGTGGGTCCATAAAAAAAATTCTGTTCCTTAATTAAAATCAATGTTAACGAGAGAATTATTAGATGAAATATTTCATTAATTATGACGTCATTAAAAGAAACAATATTAAAATATACGTGAAAGTGAATATAACACAAAATGCAATTAAATACCTATTCAAAAAGGCATTAAACATTGTTTTATTTTTTAATATTGTCATTGAGCCCAGGTCATTGTTTTGACATCTCATTCTGTCAAAAACATATATTTTTAATCTATTGAATTCGTCTAGATTTAAAAAAAAAACTCTTATTCTTTATTTAAAATTAGATGTAGATTCGGGTAAAAATGGGATTGTCACATTGGCATTAATCAATTTTAAACTTTGAATAATGGACATGAAATACATTTTTCAGGTACCGAAACTTTCGGACGCTGACTTCTCCTAGCCTGGTGCAATTCGGCTGCGTGGCTTTGGACTCCAGTAGCGAGCTTTGCGCCGCGGGGGGGCAAGATGTTTTCGAAATATTTATATGGTCGATTAAATTTGGAAAGCTTTTAGATGTGAGTATACCTTGACAAATGGCAGCTAGAGCTTTAAGGTTTTGGAGTATCACCACGTATCCACAAGGTGGAGAGATAATCTTGGTAACGTCATCGGAAGTCGGCTTCCAACCGGTTCTGTTGGATATCGGTGTAGACGAGTGGACCTCCAGAGGTTGAAATGAATATAGAAAAAATAATTTGTCCATCATCAGGGGATATAGCCATCATGGCGATGATGTCGATTCTTGTCCCTTCTATCGAAAGATACTGGCTATATCCTGATGATAGACAATCATGATTTTTTATAATTATTGATATTTTTATTATCTACGTCTACACAAATAAATAAAATTGAAGTGTCTGTTTGTAATATTAAAATAACCACATTTTACAGTACCTGGCGATGAATATTGCACATCGACCTTTGGAAAGAGACATCGGCTAATGGCATGCTCTGTCGCATGACTGACAAAACGTCACATAAGTATGGGACAGAGATAATGCTCTACGAAGTCGAAATTAGCCGATTGTTTCTTTCCAAAGGTCGATGTGCAATATTAATTGCCGGGTACTGTAGTAGTAGTTCCTTTGTCATCTAAATTGATTATATTGTAGGCCTTTATTATTTATATTGTGGGCCTTTATTATTTATATTGTGGGCCGTTATTACTTATATTGTAGGCCTTTATTATTTATATTGCGGACCTTTCTCTTGGGTTTATATTAATTATAACAACTCAACAGGTACTAGGAGGTCATGAAGCACCAGTAGCATGCCTCGCATTCAGCCCCACCTTGTCCAGCTCGCGTTTGGCTTCAGCCAGTTGGGACAAGACGCTGCGAATTTGGAACTGTATAGAGACCAGTTCAGACTGTGAAATAGTTCAGCTGAATTCCGATGCTCTTCAGGTGGCTTTCAGACCTGATGGAGAAGAGGTAAAAGTTTATTTTTTTTGTTTTAGGGAGATAACTTGTTTTGCAAAATTCAAAGTAAAGATTAATTGCACTATGTTTAGATTGCTGTGTTCACTACGGACTATTTTTTTTAGACTTGAGTTATTGCTTTGCTAAATTCGACTTTAACTTCAATAACATTATATCCAGATTGCTGTATCTACTTTGGACAGAAATATTTATTGTAACATTAATGACTTTGTGTTTTAATGAATTCGACTTTAAAATCTATTGAATTATGCTGTGACAACTTATGACGGAATGTTTTTTTATAAATGACGTCTCCTTGTTTCGCTAAATTAGACTTTAAGATCAAACACACTATGTCTAGATTGCGGTGTCGACTTTGGATGGAAACATTTCATTTTTCAACGCTACTACCTGCGACCAAAGTGGAAGTATCGAGGGACGAAACGACCTGGGCTCTGGTAGGTCTGACACCGACCTTGTCACCGCTGCAAAGTTGCTCAAAACAAAGTAAGTTGACATGATTTGTGGTAATTATTGTAAACAATATAATTTTTATTTCCCTAAGAGATTAATTTTGTAATCAATAAATACTGAACGACGCAGCTGACGAACGTCATTATATATTTACAGTGCGTGAACTGTCAAACATGCAAAGTTCATAGTGAACTGTCAAACGCGCAAAGTTCAAACTGAACTGTCAAATGCACGAAGTTCATAGTGAACCCACAAACGCGCAAAATTCATACTGAATTGTCAAATGCACGAAGTTCATAATGAACTGTCATACGCGTAAAGTTCGCACTGAACTGTTAAATGCACGAAATTCATAGTGAACTGTCAAACGCGCGATGTTCGCACTGAACTGTCAAATGTACGACGTTCATAGTTAACTGTCAAACGTGCAGAGTTCATATCGAACTGTCAAAAGTGCAGTTCATAGTAAACTGTCAATTGCACGATGTTTATAGTGAACTACGCGCAAAGTACTATATAATATATTATTTGTGTTGATTTTTTATATTGAAGGTTTTGATTGATTATGAATAATTTTTAATCGATTTTATTTTAATATCTTTAAATAACATTCATAAGAATTGTTTTATTACTATGAAGTGTATGTTATTGATTAAATTGTTGTATATTTGTATCACATTATAATGCTTGAACTCTTTGTTTACATTAGTCCCTGGTTTTATGACATATTTTATGTAAGACTAGCTGTGGCCGCGACTTCGGCCGCGTGTAATTAAATAAAAAAAATATTTAGTTGGTCTAGTGTAATGTTTAAGAATTTTTCTAAAAAAAAGGTCCTTATTACATCAGCTACCAGCCAGCATAAATCCTGTTAAAATAGGTGCAGCCATTTAATTGATTAGTCTGAACAAACAGACAGACAAAATTTAAAAAAAACGTTGTTTTGGTATATATACCGTATATTATTATTTATTAAAGTTTATAAATATTTTGCAGAGCCTTTACAACGATATGTTATTCGGCTGACGGAGGCTGTATACTAGGAGGTGGTAACTCGAAGCACGTGTGCCTATACAGCGTGAAGGATGCGGTGCTGATAAAGAAGTTCGTGATCACCCAGAACCGATCACTCGATGCCATCAGTGTGAGTTCATGACAAATAACTTGGGATGGGTCACCTTATTACATATTCACCACGTTGGATCGGACGGAAAACCCCATTAAACATACAATATCCGGCGATAAATATTGCAAATTAACCTTTGGAAAGAGACAATCGGCTAATTTCGGCTTTGTAAAGCGTTATCTCTGTCGCACGACTACCAAAACGTCACATAAGTGATAACGCCATACAATAGTGTGGGACAGAGATAGCGCTCTATGAAGCTGAAATTAGCCGATTGTCTCTTTCCAATCAAAACAAGTAATCTTTGGGGGAGGCCTGTCTCATATATATTTAAATATTTTTATATGTATATACGTACATAGTAAACTGATGTTCTGTGATGTAGTATGATGGCTTATTATGTATGTGTGTATATATATATATATTTGTATACATACATCCACCCATACATATATATCTGAAATTAACTATACATTTCTTGACAGCTCGACTAGTTAGTCGCTGAGTTCAGTGTTACAATGTTAAAAATGTAAATAGATACAATACTCCTACACTACTACACTATACGACAACATACCAATTTTGTAAAAATACAAATATAAATAAAGAAACAAAAAGTAACAAAATAGGCATACTTTAATATAAATATCTCTATATTTATTTCTTTGATGATACTTATAGGATGTGGTGAATCGACGGATGCTTACGGAGTTCGGGAATATGGCGCTGGTGGAAGAGAGGACTGAGCTGGAGGGCAGTGACGTCAGGATCCGTCTGCCAGGAGTTCAGGCTGGTGATATGGCGGAAAGGAACGTCAAACCCGAGGTACTATTAATTAAAAGATAACTCCTCCATAAGACTCTCCATAAAACAGAAGGAGAGAGAGGACAATGAAATTTCTTTAATTTTCTTTACCGTTGCAGGTTCGCGTCCATTGTATTAGGTTTTCTCCTACGGGAGAGAGTTTCGCCGTCGCGGCGACAGAGGGACTCCTCGTGTACAGTCAGAACGCTGGTATCGACGGCACATTTAGGTAACTCTTTTACTCTTTTTTATTTCTTCTCTTTTCTACAGATTAAAAATTTATTATAAATTATAATGTGGTGCTTTTATTATGTCTAAAAAAAGTCTATAATTACTAATAATAATTTAGTTTTATATTTTTTTTAAAAACTTAGTGTGACAATATTAAACCGATACCATAGATGGAGATATTTTGTGAGAAAAAAAAATATTTTTTTTACCACTCATAGCTTTCTCCAGTCGCAGAAGGATATCATGAGTTACATTGATATATACATATAAATAAAATAGGCGTGTCTGTTTGTGATATTAAAATAATCGCGTTTTACTGCATGCATATAAATATGTATACGGTATATATACAATGTATTTTTTTTTAATTTTTGTCTGTCTTTTTGCTTCGGATAATCTCTACAATGCTTGGATCGATTTTGACGGGACTTATACTGGCAGGTAGCTGATGAAATAGTTACTCGGGCTATCTTTATTTTAGTAAAATTTTTAACGAAAAAAAAGTGAATAAAGTCAATATTATTTCTTGTTAATTCCTCTTGAAGTCGCAGGCACAGCCAGTGTTAGATAAATGAAAATATAACCTTCATATCCTGTTCATGTCACTTAAATCTTAAATATTTAATGGATTCAGGCGTTACCTTGCGGAAGTCCATCCTAAGCAAGAAAAGGACCAATATTTAGCTACTTCTGCATATGCAGTGGTAGTAGTGCAATAAAATACACCGCCCGCCAGCCCGCTGATAAATGTGTATGCGGCAAACAATGCGAATCACACAACCGCCACCGCCAAATTACTCAACACGTGTTTCACCCCTCCACGGGGCATCCTCAGGAGTTATGTTACACCGATTAGTGCCAAACACAGTTTCTGTATCAGCGGGCTGGCGGGCGGTGCATTTTATTGCACGACTACCACTGCATGTGCGGAAGTGGCTAAATATTGCTCCTTTTCTTACTTAAATCTTGCCTTTTATCCGTCATCTTTTTATGATGTTACCGTAAATGCTATAGTATCTCATAAAACTAGATAAAGATGTGTGTATATATGAACAGGATGATTGGTTATAGGTGTAAATTTTTTGAAGGGATATATATGTATAAATTATTGGTATCAATTAATATATGATACACCATATCCAAAAATCAATGAATACAGACGCCATAAGAAGTTTGATAATAATATAGTAAGAAAATATTTTAAAAATCGACTTACTGAATATTAAAATTAATTACTGTTATATATATCATAGTGATCTCTTTATACAGGTTGCCCGGAAATATGTGAAAAACTTTTAAAATATTACACATATAATTAAATTACCTTGTAAGTAAGAAAAGGACCAATATTTAGCCACTTCCGCACATGCAGTGCACGCTCATTAAATAAATAAATAATTACCTTGTATATGTATGTATGTGATATAACAATACTCGATACATTGGCAATCATGAAGTGTCTTCGGGAATTAAATTGGTATTAATTTTTCAGACCGTACCGACTAGAGACCGGCTCAACGCCTCTTGCTGTAAAGAAGCTTCTAGAAGATGGCGAGTGGGGCAACGCCCTGGTGGGAGCGCTTCAGCTCAATGAGCATAAAGTTATACAGGAGTGCGTCGAAGCCGTACCTTGTTCTGATAGTGCGTTTTTATTTTTGATTTACAAAATTTATTTAAGAAAAGGACCAATATTTAGCCACTTCCGCACATGCAGTGGTAGTTGTGCAACAAAGTGCACCGCCCGCCAGCCCGCTGATAAATGCGCATGCGGCAAACAATGCGAATCACACAACCGCCACCACCAAATCACTCAACACGTGTACAACTTAGTGCCAAACACAGAGTGAGTTAATTGACTGAGTGCGCATTTATCAGCGGGCTGGCGGGCGGTGCACTTTGTTGCACGACTACCACTGCATGTGCGGAAGTAGCTAAATATTGGTCCTTTTCTTACTTAGGATGGACTTCCGCGAGGTAACGCCTGATTCCATTAAATATTTACAATATTTATGTTTATATTCTTAATATTCTATAAGGGTAATGTTAAGGCTAAGAAATTATGGAAACAGCTTCTTAATACCGAACTTCAAGGAGTTATAGAATTTGTATCAAATCTGATACAAATATATAAATTATTCAATGTAAACTGTTTTATTATACAGGATGATTAGTTATAGGTAAAGTTTGCCTTAAACTTGCATTTTGATCAATATAAATTTTGTATTTCTGATGTATTTCTTTTGAATGGTATGTTCCATTATACAGGGTGAGTTATAAGTGCTTTCAAAGGTTGAATGTAAATGTCATTTGTTGTCAATTATTGTATGTTAAATCCCATCTAAAATACAATGGTTGTGTTTACAGTGGGACGTCCTTTTATACATGGTGTCTGGTTATCGGTGTAAACTTTAAAGAGGTGAAGAAAAATAATATATAACTTAATGATATGTTAAACCTTTTCTTGAAAATGTATCTGTAGATATACATCAGAATTAAAAAAAATAGTGGCCTCAATTTTGAACGCAAAGTAATCATTTGTATGTGAATGTTTAGGTAATTTCTTAATTTTCGAACGCTTGTTCAGTTTTTTTCTGTTGGCAACCTTCAAAAGTCAAGTGGTATGAATATTAATGTAATATTTAAAAAAAATCTGCCAAGTTAAGGGTTAAGAAAAAATATTTTCAAAAATCGCATTACAACGTATTAAAATTAATTAGTGTTTAATATCTGTCCTTGCAGACTTTGTACAGCTAGAAGATGATCATCTGTCTCATTGTAATATAAAAACTAAATTAATGTAACATACTTCAGAGTGATTCAATATAGGTGTAAAAGTTGTAAAGTTTTTTTGCTGACGAGTGTGATATACATTCATCTCTTTAAAGATTTCATTCCTTTATTCAATCATCCTGTATACGTATAGGGCATACCATATATAAATTATTAGCAAATGAGCTATACATACACCATTTAAAAGCTTTTACATGTATTTCCAAGCACCATGTATAATACTACTACTCCGCTAGCTCAGTGACCCAAAGTGGGTCTTGGCCTCCGAAGCGAGAGACTTCCACTTTCCTCTATCTTGCGCCATTGTCTGCCATTGGCTGACATTCAATTCGCGCAAGTCTGCCTCAACGCGATCGATCCAGCGATACCTGGGTCTACCCACTGGTCTTCGACCCCTCGATTTTTCCAGGTACGCTACCTTCACGCTCCGATCCGATCCCATTCGCTCCAAGTGACCAAGCCAGCGGATTCGTTGAGCTTTATATTCGCCTATTGATGATATTTGGCTGTGCTACTATAGTCTCAATTTCGGCATTCTTTCGGAGCCTCCAAGATCCGTCTTGATTTCTCGTATAATATGTTTTCTTAATTACCATACAATTTTATAAAGCGTGTCATCTATGTGTACAATAATCTTAGCGTATTCGCAGTTGAACTAACGGTGAGGGCTTTGGAAGAGGAGTATGCGTACCGCCTGGCGAACTCCGTAGCCAGGCTCCTGGAAGACAGCAGACACCTGGAGCATCTCCTGCTGTGGGTGAGGGCGCTGGTGACGGACAAAACGAAGTTTCCGCCCAGTGTGCTACTTGCCTTAGAGAAAGTGTTAACAGTGAAATACTCCCAATTAAGTAAAATGTAAGTCAATTTTTTCATCATCTTTTTTCCCGTGTGGTGATCATGTGATGGTTAATTAGATGTAAGAAATATTAGAACAGATTGTTGATAAAATACTTTGAACTGTGTAATTTATTTAGTTTTACGCAAATGTGTCTCTGTAAGGCGTTCACCGCTGGGCAAAAGGCTTCCCACGTTGATTTCCAATATAACAGGTTAGCAAAGAGAATAGAGAAGGAGAATGTCGCAACACTGGTGAGTAAAGAATAGTGTTGCCAGACTTTTTTGGAGTTCTGAAAGATGGTAATAGGGAAAACTATAAAAATCAAATATATAAAGTGCGATAATTGGTAAGAAAATAAATAAGAATTACGAATAAATAAATTGTTAAATGATAATACGTGAAATTATACAATTCTAATGGGAAGGGATAGCAAGAATCAATGTATGTAAGGAAAGAAAGATATGGTGTAGGAAATTAGAGGAAAGAATGAAAGATAGAAGGACAAAAGATTGGAAAAGAAATAAAAATAAAAGATTATTATTATGTAAGTACATACCCTGTCCACCTATGATGGGGGTTAAACTGGAGCCTTAAAAGACAGGGTCATAAAAAATGAGGGTTTGGAAGCGACCAGCATCTAGTGTCTTGACCTTAAGATACATAACTATGGTCACCACTTCATACATTAGCAAGTTGAAGTGGCAGCGACAGACAGCGCTTAGAACATGTATTACCTTCATCCAGAAGAGGGACTTGGAAGACTATATGCAGTGTCATCTGCTCCTGACCGCTCAAACTGGTCTTATTGGAATTCTTTGATGAAGGCTGATATCCATCAATGGGTTATAAACTGTTCTAATTGTTTGGATATGGTGAAGAGGAATTGCATGAATATAGTAGGAAGAAAAGGAACAATATTTAGCCACTCTGCATATGTAGTGGTAGTCGTGCAACAAAGTGCACCGCTCGCTAGCCCGCTGACAAATGCGCATGTGGCAAACAATGCGAACTACACAACTGCCACCGTCAAATCTACAGGAATTATGTTACACCGATTAGTGCCAAACACAGAGTCAGACTCTAAGAAGTGGCTAAATATTGGTCCTTTTCTTACTTAGGATGGATTTCCGCAAGGTAACGCCGGAATCCATTAAAAATATAGTAGGAGTTCAATGTTTCATGTTTTTTTTTCCATTCCAAAGGCGTCCGAGCCTCTGTTTTAACAATCACATATAATATTTCCGAATTGTTTTTTGCTCACGTTTCTGCATTTCACAGTGTTTACTAAGCCTCTTAAAGCATTTCCTTACTTAAATCTCAGGTTTTTAAGTCATTGGTGTCTTGTCCAGTTTTTAAACATTACTGTTCGTGTGACCATTCCCTCATCCCTACTCTATATTGCCAACCTCCATTTCTGTTAGTTGAAAATACCCTATCACCCTAGGTGATTAATCACCGATCACCGTTATTACAATGAACTACTCAACAGAAATCGATGTTTCAGTAATTTTTCATGGTCATCATCTCAGGACTTCCACTTTTGGATATAGGCATCTCCATAGATTATTAATCTGGTTGGAAGCGCCCTTCATCCATCTCTGTGGCTGGTCGACACCTGAACCCCAAGGTCCCTGTGGCCAGCTGTTCAGCGAGATATATGATCTGTCACTATCTCTTCAATTTACAAATCCACTGGACTATGTCTCTCACTTTCGTTCCTGCACGGATTTCTTAGTTCCTAGTGCAATGTCTTATATAAAACCCCAGTGTAACCATCTCTCGTTTTAAATGTTGACGTATTGATTTTTTTGTGTAATTTTTTTAAATAGTAAATATAATCGATTTTTCTTTACGAATTATATCGCGATTTATTTTTATGGTCTCAACGTTTGTAGTGCTCTGAAATCTAATGAATGATACTAGATTATAATTCTCTGAAGTGAAATTATTCATTATTTAATAGTAAAAATGTATTATTAATATTCGTTATAAATATTACTCGGACATTATAAACGAAATAAAGTTCTTTGTAATTTTTATATCGACGAAGATTATCTGAACGGATCGTGTTTCTCGCGTTTTGCGTTACGCAACCAATCAGCTGAGTTTTCAATGTCTACATATAATCTGCTGACGAAATTCACGCGAAAAATTCTAATGAAATATATCTATTTGCGGATATCAAGTTATTCTATATACAGGCAACATTAGTATTATAATTTGATTTTAGAGAGATTTAGAGGCCTCTCGTACCCCTAATTAGTTGGGATCAGGGTCTTTACAAATAAGTTTTTCAGATTTTTCATCTTTATTCTTCACTCACTGTCATACTTCTCAATTTCTTTTATTCTTACCTTATTTCCATCACAATATCTTTCATTTTGTTCTTTCATTACTTCTTGCTTTCATCGCCTTTCTTCTATCATCTTATGACTCTTAGGTGGCTAGGTACATTTTTTTATTCTTTATTTTATTTTATTTATATATATATAATTAAATTTTATATATATAATTTAACTTCTAGTAATTTAAAGTATGTACAGGCAGATAGTAAACAATAATTAATTTTAATATGTAGTAATTCGAATTATGAAAATATTTATTTTTGGGTAGGTTGTATGTATGTAGGTTTTTACACGTATATCGTATTTAAACATTATGAATTTTAATACACAATTAAATTAAAAGTTGTGTATATAGTTGTATATATTAGAGGGACCGGAAAGTAATATCGTTCCTGTCGACATATTTTACAGAAAAACAAAGATTTTTACCGCTCCGGCTTTGCAAATTTGTATACTAGATGGCAAAAGGTTGTTGATAACGAAAGTAAATATTTTTGATTAGAAATAAAAACTTGTTAAAAATGTAGTCGCGCGAATTTAACTTAAGAAAGCGACATTACTTTCCGGTGTTCCTAATGTAAAAAAAATCTATGTGAATATGTGTGTAGATATCACAATTTGTACGAAAGCATTTTTTTACTAATATTCTATCAAGTGGTATATTTTATCTATTTATATATTATATATTTATATCCATTCATTCATTTTGCACGTTTTAATAAAGTAAAAAAAAGTATATATATATATATATAGTAAGTCGAATGAATATGAAATTGAACGTGACAAGGTTATACAGCGTTGGAAATCTCCGTTTAGTTACCGTGGCGTTACGTAAGGGAACATCGATCACCTGACAACGTCATCTGATAAGGTCAAGTGTGTGATAATTTGATAATGGTGATAAAACACCGACGGGACGATGTGTGTGGCCTATTTCTGGTTGAAAAAAAAAGATTTAAAACCTCTTGCTTGAAATAAAAAAATACATCTCAAACATACACTTCATTCTTTATAATTTCATTCAACTTTAGCACTGGTAGTCCAGTGGTAAGAAGCACTTGCGATCGAAGGTCGCGTGTTTGAATCTTATATAACTCGTGCTTTGTATGACGGGAAGCAGCATCCTCTTACTTATTCTAGGTTGATGTTGATGCTTTTAGCCCGGAGGCTTTTAAAGGTTCAACGGAAGGGTTCGTGAACTTAAGAATAAACAAAGCTGGACCTAGTCGAATTAAGACGTTCGCACGTAGTAAAGCGCTCTACCTGCGTAGAGCTGTGTAGTGTTGATGTGTGTATTCTTGGGTCGGCAGCATGGACCACAAGCGAGCTAAGGAGGGATCTGGATCCAACCTCGGTTCGCCCACGCTGTTCGCGGTTAGGGAACCAGCGACCACCCCCCTAGGCGTCCTCTGCGTGCCATAACGATACACTGCAATCATCAACTCTCCTGCCAAGCGTGACGTTTATACTTTATATTTAATGGAATCAGGCGTTATTTTGCGGAAGTCCATCCTAAATAAGAAAAGGACTAATATATAGCTACTTCCGCACATGCAGACGTAGTCGTGCAATAAAGTGTACCGTCCGCCAGCCCGCTGATAAATGCGCATGCGGCAACAATGCAAATTACACAACTACTACTGCTCAATCACTCAACACGTGTTTCACCCCTTCACGGGTAATTCTGGAGTAATGTTACACCGATTAGTGTCAAACACAGAGTCAAATCATTACATTTATTAGGTGCACTTTATTGCACGACTACTACTGCATGTGCGGAAGTAGCTATATATTGGTCCTTTTCTTACTTATTATACTATATCATGGGGTATACCCCCATGGATATCTTAGAGGAAGGCTTATGCCTTCTAGTTAGCTTGTGGAACCACACTTAAACATACACGGGTTCCAATGGAACCTTGGTTTGATAAAAGCCTATACTGCAATACGTAACTGAGTATGGTTTCTCATGAAATGCTCCAGAAATATTTTGCCTGTATTGACCAATAATAAAAATCAATTAATTCCACTCTATATATTTTTGTTCCTAGGATTATAGAGAATAGTGTTGCCAATGTGTTTTATACATTGGTTTAATTTACTTTAAATAATATAACTCTTTTGTCCATTCACTTGCATATCAAAATCAATACAAATAAATTGGGATTGTCTGTTTGAAATAATGAAATAAATGATTTTTACTACATGTATATGAATATACATATATATATTATAATAACATTGTTTTTAAATTTTTATCTGTATATCTGCCTGTTTATTCAAGCTAATCTCCGAATGGTTGGAACGATTTTGACGGGATTTATACTGGCTGGCAGCTGATGTAATAAGGAGTAACTTAGGTTACTTTTATTTTAGAAAAATTATTGAACGAAAAAATTTAATATTTTTTTTGTTAAATTCCACGCGAACAAAGTCGCTGGCATTGTTAGTTTGTAATATTTCGCAAGGCGCGATTCTCGCAAATCATATTGCCAACATTTAAATAAACGTTTAAAGTATGTATGTTATTATAAATATTAATAAATATAATACATTTTTTTATTTTATTTAAAATTATTCAAAATTTAATTAGTAAGGTGGCTGTACTTCTTAGTATTACTTTTAGGTAACCACCACCTGTTATAGTTAATACTGATCAGTGGTTGGATTTAGGATATTTTTTTTAAGATTAACAAAAAGGGAACTACCGTAGATTTATCGGGAATTACAAATATCTTTCAAAGAACTATGTTGCTCGCGGGCCGCAAGTTGGCAACCCCTGGAATAGATAATAAATCTTATAAATTTATAGGATCGATTTAAACGTGTATAATATTTTAATTTTTTTAATTTATATTTCAGATGCGACTTCAATAAGTATACGATTCGCTGTATCAAGTCCGTTGCAGAAATGGCGCCGAAACAGGAAGACGTGGACATGGAGTCGGACAACGAATCTAGTGGACGCGGCACTTTTTCTGACACAGATTAAAAAAATTAATAAAAATTAAAAAACAATATTGTATTCTTTTTTAAATTCTTTATTCAAAATACGATAGATTTCATCTCTTCATGTCAGCCGGTTTGAATGCTAAATGTCTCAGACCCAAGAGGATAGGAAAATAAAGTCAGCACACTGTATTTCTTTTGGTTGCAAATTTCATTCTTAATGTATGCTGTTCTATGAAGCCATTTATTGTGTATTAACTCTTAATACAAAATATTTCTTCGAACGTTTCAAATCTACCAATGGACGCTCTCTGAACATTATTCGTGGTTCTTTTGTAAAATCGTGAACATTGACCACACAAATGTTTCCTAACTCGATGTAGTATTAAACCTTCTTTTACTGCAACATGGCGTCTGAATCGACTCCAAATGCCGGTTAGGCATGAGGATCTGCGAGAAGTTAATGGCGTCGCTAATAAAGGAGGACTAAAAGAGACCAATATTCCTCGATCTTTGCAGGAATATTGCAGAAAAAGCAATCGGTAGAAATAAAAGTTAAAAATGACAATAAGTGTGAACGATAAAATAGCAAATAACGCAAAAAAGAAATGAAATGTACAAAACAAAATGATTAAAATAAAATAATGACATGTAAAACTGAGGAATGAGGTGAGGAACGAATGATATCGAATGAAAGAAGAAACGTGGAAAGAAAGATGAAGTACGAAAGATTATAAGAAGAATGCAAGAAGAGCGCGCAAATAAAAGTAACGTGAAAAAAATATATAAAATGAAATAAAACAACCCTGTCTGGAGCGAAATTTTTAAATGATAAATGAAATATTATTGTTTATGGTCCTGTGGTCTGTACCACATCCAAAGCAAGCGATTCTAAACTACATCTTTAAGGTGATTCGATATCATGTAGCCTTCTTTATTTCAGGCAGATATGTCCATAGACAGCTGACAGGTGAAGTACACACAATTTATTATTGCCCCATAAGCGTTCTTTTTACTGCAGGAACCAGCAGAAACAGAAAACGCACTTGGCTTCAGTGTAAGATCGATCAAAATAAATTGTCTCCTTGGCAATATAGACTTCAGATTTTTTATTCGGAAATCGGTGACACAAGTGTTTTGGAACGCAGAACATCAAACTTAGACGGTCGCTATTACCTTCTTAATATAATTACTACTTCTAACGAAAACTTTTTTTAGAAATACAAGTACATTATACAAACCAAACTTACAGTGCAGGACAAAGGTTTTTCTAAGTAAGAAAAGGACCAATATTTAGCCACTTCCGCACATGCAGTGGTAGTCGTGCAATGAAATGCGCCGCCCGCCAGCCCGCTGATTAATACGTATGCGGCAAACAATGCAAATCACACAACCGCCACCACCGAATTACTCAACACGTGTTTCATCCCTCCACGGGGCATCTTCAGGAGTTATGTTTGGTGTTTGGCTTAAATTTCCGATAAGACCGATTTGCGGCCTCTTCTATCTCCCTTAACAAGTTTGTCCATGTTGTATGTAGGCGTCCTTCGTTGTGCTTGGAAGAAGTATAATAAAGGTTAATACACTATAAAATAAATGAGTAATAAAATAAAAAAAAAACTTCGGAATGTTACAAAGTAATGTATTCGCTTAGAGCACGCCTCGCTCCCTCGTTATTTTAAATTACCGTACATTTGTAACAGAAATAACTGAAGAAAATCTGTGAGAAATCTTCTGTCTAATTATACCATAAGCAGCAAGATATATGTACATAGATATATAATTATTAAATCTGTATTTTTCAATTAGCCGGACATGAATAAAAATTGGCATATTATACACGAGAATTGTTATAGGTGTAAAATATTTAAAATGAGGTGAATAGCTCATTTATTGTGAAATATGATTATGATAATATAGTAAAAAAACATTTTTAAAGTTAGTTATTGTTTTGCTATCTGTCCTAGCAGACTGCGCTGCCAGATGTTATTGGCCTATCGTATTCTGTTAGAGTTTTAGAACGTGTCATAGTGTGATTGAAACTAAGTGTAAAAGATTTGATGTTTATTTTTGCTGTCAAATGAGCTATACATTCACAGCTTTTATAAATGTTTTTTTTGGCCCCCGCTATTAAGATCTCGTTCCACCCCCTACTTATTTCGGAACGGATATATTGAGGCAATATTTTTTTCGTTTGTTTTCCTCAGACATTATTGCTTAGGTCTATTTTATTATTCACTATATATTTCACATTATTTTTACAATTTATATCATAGTTTTACAGCTTAATTATTATGTTATATATAATTTTCACAGGTTTTATCTTTGGTTCTATTATTTAAATTTATGGTTAACATTTTATTTTATTTATTATTTTGATAATTTACCCGTATTTAACAAAACGTTTTTAGGCCTGGGTTTTGTTTCTTGCTATAGCTTCTTTGATGACTCTTGTGCAGAAGCTGAGGAAGGACGTTCTCCCTTCCTATTATAATGGAGACGATGTTTGCCTTCTCTTTCTTTCTACCTATCCGATATTCGGTCTCGATGAGGGCCCTCCCAAATGGGGAATAGTCGGCGACCAAGTGAATCACGGTCTGGTCCTCACCCGGTTCACAGAAGCACGTGGGGTCCTCCCTGAGCTTAAACGGGTGAAGGTACTCAGAGAAGTGCTCCGTGAAGAGTTGGACCAAGACCGTGTCCGCTTCCATACTGCGGAGCGCGGCAGGCTGTGACTGCGTCCGAGAAGAATTTCCGCGTTGTCGATGCCGCCGTACCTTCCATATACCTCCTATTCCAGCCGTCAAGCGTTCCTTGTTATTTGTGCCCATGTCGAGGCCTCCCCGGGAACTCTGGAGCCACTCTAGTTTAAAACAAGTCTTAGATTAGGCGCTCTATGCGCTCTCCCATCTAAAACGAGCAAATTCTGCAAATGATATTTAAGCAGTGACGCAAGAACAAAAAAAAAATCTACACGGACAAAAAAAGTCAAGTAAGTCAGTTTGTCTTTGATAAAAAGGTTTCATTGAATATGAAAGAAGTTATTAGTTTAATAAAATTTATTTTATCTAGATTGGTATGCAAGGAATGCTTTTATCTCCAAAATTACAAATTAATTGCAACACAGAACGTGAATGCGGGCTACAATTGAAGATAACGTTTCGTTGGATGTTTTATAATTTATAGACCTAAGACAGCTCGAAATTCTAACTACGTTTTACCTTGAAAATAAATTATGAT
Source organism: Battus philenor (assembly GCF_028537555.1). Lineage (NCBI taxonomy): Eukaryota > Metazoa > Arthropoda > Insecta > Lepidoptera > Papilionidae > Battus > Battus philenor. The sequence continues at coordinate 1,969,368 of NW_027181704.1, forward strand.
CATGATCCTATATATACACTTTAAAGAGGCGTATGTATAGTTTATTTGTTGTGAAATTTTACATGGTATGTCCTATTAAAAATAAAAGGTTTCAGAAATTATAAACAGTGTAAGGATGACAAAGTAAGAAAATGCGTTTTAAAATTCATATCGCTACATAATTAAATATTGTTTACTATTTATCCCTGCCTTTGCACTACTGGTATAATGTAGAGTATCCGGCGATAAATATTGCACATCGACCTTTGGAAAGAGACAATCGGCTAATTTCAGCTTCGTAAAGCGTTATCTCTGTCGCACGAAATACAAACAGTCCAGTATCTATTAGGAGCTGTTACAACAAGTATCATTTGCTTCTTTTAATAATTATTTTTATTCTTTGTATAAAATACGCCAATTTTTCTATGAGTGGTGATTTTAGGTTAGGGTAAAATAAAATAAAAAAAACATGTTACATTATGTTTACGTATTTAGGATAATTACAACTGTACATAATAAACACCATTATACCTATTCTTAAAATGAGATATCGTAATAAAATTAAAAAAAAAATGATACTTGTTTTAGCTGCTCCTTATAGACAGTTGGTATTGCGTGCGACAGAGATAACGCTCTACAAAGCCGAAATTAGCCGATTATCTCTTTCCAAAGACAAATGTGCAATATTTATCGCCGGGTACTGTATACAAAATATCTTGATAGAGAAACACCAAGAATAGCTGTCTCTTTGGACCGTTGAGTGAATATGAGTTTGCTAATGAGGTTCTGAAATTCCATATAATCTCTTTAGAATTCCGATCATTCTTTCTAGGATTGCTTAACGCTGGCCAACAGTGACGATTGACAAGCTATGTCAACTGACATTAAGTCATTGGTAGTAGAAAAATTCTTTTAGAAAGTTGGCAAGTTTTTCTCAAATCAATCTCGACTATTTGTAGACAATATTTTAAAAACAGGAAGATTAAAAAAAAGTACATTAATCTTAAATGTTCAATTTTTTTGGTGACATGGGTAATAAATGTTGATGACATATTCTAGATTGTTTCCGGAATAAGGAGAAAGATAAAAGAAAAAGTCATACGTGAAATCAATTTTATTTACAAAGTCTTTTTCGCACGAAACATAACCGGTGAGGTTTACTTAAACTATGCTGATCACTACCCTGATCCATTTATATTGCAATACTACATATTTCCTTAAGTGCATTTTAAATAAATTATGTTGGTAACACTAAATACGAACCGTCATTAATAATTGAAAAAATAAATAGTTTTACCCTTATATTATGTTACCCGGGCACAGTTAAAACCAGAAAATCTACAATTTATCTCACTATTTAGTGAAAACAAGGTAAGCATGTGTTTACATGATGGCAAAAATGTGAATCTACACGTGCACGGTGCAGTGGATGATAATATAACATCATATATATATAACATTTATTACTTCTTTAAAAAGTAACCACGTGTAAACCCATTTTTAATTTTTTTAATTGTCATTCGCTACAATTATTTGTTCCATCAGAAAAATGTAGCTAAAAGCACTATATTAATTCTGTCATCGAATATACTATATATTATATAACAAATAATATAACAAATTAAAAAGTTTATTATAACACTGGTAGGATGTTAAAATTGTGTAATATAAATATGAATTAATTGTTTCGTAATATATTCAATTTGATTGTAAAATGAACTTCGCGGTACGATAATATTTGAAAAATCTTTCGAATTCGTAAATTATTCAGATGTTTATTATAAAATAAAATATGTGCATATATTTTGTGATAATCTGTACTATTTCAGCTTTAAAAATTTCAACAACGAGATTCTAATTATTCCTATAATACCAGAATAGAAGAATAATATTTTTAATAGCAATAATACTAAAAGCTGTTAAAATTTTATAGCAATGCTTCCAATTGCGTGCTTTGTTATTATTTATGTACAGATTGTCATATACGTCAATGTCAAATTGGAATCGAGTGAAAGAGCGGAGTCTAACCTCAAAAAATTATTTAAAAATCTGTAAAATTGCCACATGCTTCTTAAATTTTGAAATTTGAATTTAGTTCATTTGGTTTAACAAAAAAAGGTTTTAAAAAAATATTCCTTTGAAATCAGAGCAGAACATTGTGAATTTTTGTCTATCATTTAAATAAGGCTTATTCATGGTAACATTAAAATGAAAAAAGTTAGAAAATGAATAGAAACTGAAATATTTATTATAATCACTGTAACGCAAAAAACCGTCACAGAATGCATAAAATTGATCAAATTTATTTTATGGGAATAATTTTCGAAAACGCGTGACAATATTTATTAAATTAATTTTCTGTGGTTAGCCGTCAGATCATTTCGATTTTACATTAATATATGGGACGGTATACACATCCCTTGTACTCCCTTTTTAAAAGATCGTTTATTTTATTATTATATATAATGTTGCTATTAAATAAATACGTATTTAAATAACATAACTTTCTAGTTCTGACACCGACGCATATAATATGCATGATAAATGCATATAATTAGATTCATTTGTGCGCACAGAATTGTCTATACGATGCTTCAATAAATAATCATGTAATTTTGTAAACAATCAACAATTATATTTTTATGAATTATCTAATTAAAAAGTTTTAATTTAGTTTTACATTCACATTTCCCTTTATATTATACATGTGTTGAAATTGGGCCGTGCGCATAATTGAATTGTAAAAGATCGCTGTCGATTTTAATTATTTTTTTCTATCAACGTTTATTGACTTCCATCCTAGCTGAATTCGAGGATCGTGTCATGAAATTAATAGTGTTATTTTTGTTTAACGCTGGAATAGCACCGGAACGCGCTATTAAAATAGCGCTTATTATAACAGCTGCTATTGTTACAGCTAAAAACGCCCATCGTACCGTCTCGACATAACCTAGCAATGTGTGTGAATGCTCCAATTCCTCTTGAAGTGGCTCTGGTATCTCAGCTCCCTGGAATTGAAAAACATTACTGTATTTATGTAATAAATATTGTAAATAAACACTTCGTGCTTATAGAGAAGTTTTGTAAATACCATAGCTTAAGGTAACAGAGAAATTTGGGACTTTGATCAAAACATTTCTATTTGTTTAGTCAAAACAAATAGACACGTATGCCTTCTAGCCTGTGTTTAAACAACACTTTAGGTTGGGAACGTAAATTGTTTGCTCAGTTGTGTGTTAACTCATTTTAAATAACAGTTTAAATGATTATACCATTGAATCAATATTTCTTTTTGACGGTATGAAAAGTTAGTTTGATATTTAATTATGTTGCATTAAGTCTTGTTGATGTAATAAGTTTTCTAAATATTATACAAGGTGATTTCGTAGCTTTAAAGATTTAACATCTATTTCAAATTCTTATATATGAAATGATCAATCTGAAATACATTACATTGTTTTATTTTTGCTACAGACAATAAATTTGGCAGTACTAAATCTTCAGGCATAGATAATAAACAATAATTAATTCTAATACGTAGCAACGCGATTTTTGAAAATGCTATTTCTAACTATGATATTATGTTATTTATTATTTCTAAAATCATTTTCTTTGCAATATTTACCTCTTCAAACCACATCAATGGGAAAAGTCCAGTTCGGACGTTCTGGAGTTGCGGAATTACGGGCATATTTCGGAGTTCTATGTTGAACTGGATTCGTTGCATACCTTTCATCACCACACCTGTTACCTGTAATTAAAAAAAAACATTAAATTGTATGATTTTTTATGGCCCTCGCTATTGGAGGCCTCTCGTACCACTAATTAGTTGGGATCAGGGTCTTTGTTTACAAATAAGTTTTACAGATTTTTCATCTTTATTCTTCTTTTTTTTCATTTCTTTTATTCCTACCTTATTTCCATCACAATATCTTACATTTTGTTCTTCCATTTCTTCTTGCTTTCATCGCCTTCCTTCCATCATCTTATTACTCTTAGGTGGCTAAGTACAATTTTTTTATTCTTTATTTTATTATTTACATATTCTATTTTTTTATTACAGTTTTCTTCGGGTTGTGCTTTCTTAATACATTACAATCCTAATATTAATTGACTAGTTATATTATGTGCAGTTTATTAAGTACCTACTTATCTATACTGTTTTGTTTCTATTAACAGTGTCACTCACCACCCTACGAGCAAACGATAGGAATGATGAGTGAAGGTTGTCGTCGCCCATCTTTAAGGCGATGCTCTCTAAATCTATCTAAATTGTATGATTGTATCCAGTTTGACATTTTATGATAGTGTGATATAATTATATCAACATCATAATGTCAGTCAATAGGTGCCCTCTGCGAGGTTTGGACGTTCCCTAAGAATCGTCTTGAGTCCCATTGACTTTCCACAACTTAGGTCATGTCGTCGGTTTGTGATCACTCGATAATCCGTCTGCACCAACAGCAGTCGATTTCATATAACTATATAATGTGCACAAATATGGCTCTATAAGAGAATTTTAGGATTTATGAAAAGATTGTTGTTTTATGCATTCGATTTTTAAATACTTCTTTTAAGGTTATGGCGCCAAAATTAGATTATTTTGGTAGTAACCTATAAAGAAGTGGATATTTAAACAGTAACGAATAGCAGTATGATTTTTAAAGACGAGTCATTTATAACTCAATTTTCATAAAAGTCTCAGTCTATTATGGAAAAAATTACATTGCAAATTAAAATTCAAACTCAATCTGTAGGCTACTAAATTGTACGTGAACTATGTATAAACTATTTTTTTATTAAATGAATAGTCCACATGACATATATATATATATATATATATATATATATATATATATATAATATGTGTAAACGAATTTTATTAAATATACTTCAACTCATTTATAGTTTTAAAACACATTTGTTCGCGTAATTATTTCAAATTCATTGTTATTGGGTAGACGAGTATTCGCAAGTTTTCTTAGGGGCATCAAATACGTCATGCTGGCAGCACAAGGAAAATTGTCTCAAAGCTGCTAGAGTATTAAGAAATTCAAGACGTTACGCTGTTAGTCAAACATAAGAAGTTTCTTCTCCAACTGTGTCGTATTCAAAATGTTTATTTTAATTATCAAAATCATACTAAATGTCAGTCAAACTGACATCACTCTAAAAAATGAACGTTGTGGTTATTTCTCTGACATATGATATTGTTTTACATATACATATGGTGAACAAATGCATAAGATTTATTCAAAAGACTGTTTTAATTACAAAGTTAATATGCGAAAATATACGTAACAAAAATTTTAAGCGCTTAAACACTTGAGTTTGACGGCCTTAACGCGAGTTTTTAAAATTAGACAATTATGACAATAGGCCGATGATCGCACGAAATGACGTAAGCCATTACAAATTGCACGATAAATGAAGCAACGTGACATGCTACGGAACACATTGTCCTATTTTGTCAGCTGTTAAGAAATATTTCAGACTTTTGATCGAAATATTTCACATGACTAACCTCAATTGGTTTCTCGAATAGAAATCTTTCAGATATGGTAGCTTTTGATCATTAAATACAACATGGATGATAAGTAATGGTCACATTGTAGCTATATTAGATCAGACTCTTAACTATACCACGTAGAGCCTCTATTGTTGGGTAAACTTTGAGTCCGAGAGAGAGACTGATCCTTGACATCGGGCAAGACAATACTCTGCGAGCAGCGGATGAACTGCAGGAGAAAACCACATGGGTTGTTCTAGATTACTTCTGTGAGTAGTATCGAAAGAATTCTGATCCAGTTCGAAAACGTAGTCCTGTTGGTATATAGATGGTATAATGGAAGTATCGTAAAGACAATCTTTAGATAATTTTTTATCTCATTACAAAAAAAAGAAGAAGTATCGAACTTTATTAAATAGACAGACTCTTCTTCTGATTCGTGTACTGGTGTCAGAGTGGTCGTGGTCATGTCCCGGTTGGTTCTGATGCCCATGCAGTCTAGAGAGAGCGTCGCCATATTCCTCGGTGTTTGGCGGAATGAGAACTCGATATAAAAAAGCCCCCATTTTTGGAGACCTGCTGTCCAACTGCCATGTGTGGAGCAGGGATGTTACAATTCGGGCAAAGTATTTTTTGATTTTATTTATATCTTTTACTTTCTCCTTTCATCTTTTACATTCTCTTTTATTACAATTTTCTTCTGTCCTTTACAATTCTAACGTTCTTCACATTCAAATCGTCTCTTGGGCATCAACTTTCTTCCATTATCTTCGTTTCTAGACCACAATTTACCACGTTATCACAATTTTGATTCAATTTTCCGATTTTATTTACACTTTACTGATTGTTGTAATAATTTATTTCTAGTTTTATTATTATACAATAATAGCTGTATTTATTATCATTTTTTATTTACCAAACTTATGTTAACTTTACTCATGACTAGTTTGGGATCTTGCTAGACTCTTTTTGACTTATTTCTGTCCATCATCATCATGTTCATCCCTTTTCCCATCTTGACCTAAACCAAAGCATCCGCTCTACTGACTTATTAGAGATAGATTTTATGATGCCTCACCAATAGAAAGAAATATAAAAAGAAAGTTATACCCCACATACGTTCTTACTGATTATGATCAGAGAAAAGGATCGTGTCTCCTTTGACCACAGTGTATAACTCGCCTTAAACCCTTCCTAACCTTCATATAGCTACCACAATAAACAGTCATACTTTTAGGAGTACTTTAAGATTAGAGAATTTATCGTAATTGAAATAAAAGGCTGTAGTTTAAATTAAACCATAAGACTATTCCAGATGAAATGCTTTTACGGAATATTTGTGTTTGTCGAAATTAGATAGGAATTTATATACCTGGAAAGTTCATGGAAAGTTCGTAGAGTCGCCCAGCGCATAAGTTTTCGTCTTATAGAACTTCTGCAGTAGTTCGAAATCCCTCATTTGTCTACAAGAATTTTTTTTTTTTGTGTTTTGAATTCGCGGGTTTACTATTGGCTGGTAAAATATGAAGATTTAAGTGGCAGCACCACAGGATGGTCACGTATCTGTATGAGTATCACGTGCTCTTATCAAATCAAGCTTTGAAAGCAATAAGGCTATATAAGTTATGCTATATCAATTTATAATGTTATAAATCGATAGGCTGTCACAGTTTATTTATTTAATTTAATATTCTTTATTATACCACGTTATGATACATTTAAATAGTTACATAATAAACAGAAGAGTACAATGGTCGGTCTTTTCACACGAGGCAATCTCTTACAGACCACCATAGTATGAATAAGGTAAAAGTATAAATATTGGGTACTCCGAATATTTTTAAGTTTTTTTTTAAATAAGTTTTATGTAGGGTATGTTAATATTTACGAACTTCTTTCGAATCCATCCAATAACTTATTATGGAAAAAAGATCAATATATTATAACAAATGTACCTTATATTTATATATTTTGTTCTTGATTAGAGGGAAATAAATGGAGCGAGATGAGATGGGGCGTTGGGTCGAAATAATTAAGACGCGTGATCGACACCATACGTACGTGTATGTATTCGACCTACTTACTTATATATACTTGTAAGTATTTTATAATTAATAAACACTGTCCTATGCGATTCGTAAACTATGTTATAAATTAACAGGAAAAAGTTGACTGTATGTGAAATAAGATGACTGAAACAAAGTCCTCCTTAAGTTATGACGTGACCAAAGAGAATAAGGAAACAGTTTTATATATTTTGATTGTGGTTAGTTTTATAATACTTCCATTGCTAGATAATATTCTTCTATGGTTTTACCATACTACCATTGTTAGGATAATATTCGAGTTAGGATATTATTAGAGACAGGTTTTTGAAATAAACTAATACTGAACATATTTTTATTCCAACTCATACATAATAAACATTTTGACCAGTTATGGGATTTGAAGAAATTTTAAAACCAGTCAGCCTGGTCAGAAATAAGGTCGATTCGCATTTTACAAGGAACGAAAAGCCTCGATCATTTGACTACGAGACAGCTGTGTGTATATATATACATAATGTGTATATATATACATAATGATGGAAACCATCTCCCTCTAATGAGCGATGATCAGATTCGACCAATTATTTTGGATATTGCAATAAGTTTATACAGGAAACAGTAAGTAGAAATAAAACATAAGTGAGAAAAGGACTAATATATAGCTACTACCGCTATGTAGCAGTAGTCGTGCAATGAAGTGCACCGCCCACTATCCCGCTGATAAATGCGCATGCGGCAAACAATGCGAATTACATAATTTTGAAAAATCGTGATCGAAGTCCTGGACACGAGAATCAACAATAGAGTATATATTCAATTCCTATCCAACAGTGGGAACATTATATCGACATTGAAAACGTACCGGGTCCAGGTGAACGAAGCTCCTGTGCTTTTCAGGGTCTGGAGATAGTCCGGTGTACACGTACTCCCGCAGCTCTTCAGACGCGAGGTAGAAGTGGGGCAACGAGATGATAGCTGGCGCACCCTGGCAGGGCATGAGGTTCAACACACCCATCAGGAGGCAGCCGTCATGGTTTCCACTCCAATTCCTGAAATTAATTAATTTTATATCTTTACTACCTTTCCTGTCAGGTTTCGTCATATCATAAGTGTTTTATGTGCAGGTCTATCGTAGTACTGTAGAAGGAAATAAAAAAATTAAAACGTATTCCAGAGCGATCACTTTATTTAATATTTTAATAATAAACCACGTTTGTGAAGTAATAGCCGAGCAGTAGACTACTAAAACTTGCATTCTTAGGTCACTGCTTCGATTCCCGAAATTAAATCTTATTACTGGGCTGCATTCTGTTACTCGTCCAACTCACTGTATCGCTAACATTGTCAAAGTTTAACAGCATCATATTCTCGTTGGTGTTTATTGTTTGAGAACTACATTGCACTATGTACGGAATACCTTAGATCGTCTGTGTAACGTGTGTAGCCTACAAAATCTATTAAGTATTATACGCAGTTCCAGCTCATAGACTCCCACTGCAAGCCGTAGGCTTCCCATTAAGATATCTATGGGGTAATCTACCATAATCGCCACGCTTGGTTTTCGAGTTATGGAAACCTGTTTGTGAACAGTGGCAATCTTTTATAATAATTGCACAAATATATTGCAGGGCTAAATTATATCAAATTTACGCAAGACACTTATTTCTTAAGTATTGATATAATATATTCAAACGTTTAAAACATAAAAGTAAAATATAAATTAGTCGAAGATACATTTTGATTTATTTAACATATACACGTTAACATAGTGCAAATATATGCTAAACTAGCACATCGTCATAACGTATGTAGATAAAACTCAAGTAATCCCCGCCTTTTGTTCGACAAAACTAATTGACATATGTCATTGTGACATTTGACAGCTGACTTCACATTGGTGTTGCCTGATATAATTTCTCCTAATTTCTCTTCTAGCTTGACCCTTGCTATTACTCTCATTTTTAAATATTTTTGGTATAATACCATTAAAATACACGTTTTTTTAACAGGAGAAGACGTCGTAATGCAACGGTAAAGTTTAAATAAGTTTGGAATAGAAGCCGTGAGAAAGGAATGATTTTTCAAATGATTTCTAAATGAATACGGTTTATGAAAGAATTGAGAACTAAAAAAGCTCTTAAGGGTAACGTTTAGATCTATAAATCTTGTTATTTTTCATTCTCCTTTAAAAGCAAAATTTTAATCTCCTCTGAACTGTTCATAAGTCACATACGGTAAAGTTTAATGGCCTTTGTTAAACGAAACTTTATTAGCAGTTAAGAGTGTTTTTTATACAGTTAGGAAACCGATTCGACAAGACAAAGTTAATATCGCTCTTCCATATACTTTTTTTAATTTCGAACGTGTACGTACATAAAATTTGCTTAAAATCATTGTATTTTTTTTATGTAGGTTTAGACCTATTTTTTTTTGCTTTATTTAATTGTGTAGTCAATATAAAAAGAATACATATCGACTCGTAATTATGTCAAAGGTCTATATTAATATGGACATGTCTTAAGATTTTAAATTAAAAAAAAAATTCTTAACACACGAAGTTATAAAATAGAAGGTCCTTATTCAGTTTCTTGATATATTGTATTTGAAATCAGTATTCTAAGTCCGTCGAAGACATTTGAATTATACATTGATTGTATAAGTTTATGATAATTACAAAATACATTTAACAATTTAAAGCTTTTTCTACCGGATTTCAATCAACCTGTATTGTCGTTGTAAAAAAAGTTACATTAAATTATTTTGCTATTACAATGTGACAGGTTTTTAATTAATGACAGTCTACAGCAGTGATTCCCAAAGTGGTCTATATCGACCCCTAGGGGTCTATAACAACCTGCAGGGGGTCTACGTCAGCGAAAAAAAATTTGGGGGTCCATGAAATGAAAATGGGGGTCCACAGACTGGACATCATTAGCCGAGGAGATTTAAGATTAACTTTTACAAAATTGACGCCAAATGTTGATTATTTATTATTAAAGCATCAGGTTCATCCTTCTCATTAAAAATATTGACTTATTATTTATGTTACTTTATTTATAGTTTATTTTATGTTTATTTAATGTTACAAAATTAATGTTAAATTAATTTTAATTAATGTTAAAATTTTATTATGAGTAGTTTTAATTTAAGTTTAATTAATAAATGTATAAATTATCATGTGTTTTTACTTTAATTTTTTAACACTAAACTTCACTACAGTTAGAAATTTACAGGAAATCAATATCAAGTAAGTAAGGGGTCTACCCAAGACGGAAAAACATGGCAAGGGGTCTACGACACAAAAAAGTTTGGGGAACTCTGGTCTACAGGGACAGATAATAAATAATAATTAATTTAAATGTGTAGTGATTCGAATTTTGAAAAAGATTTCCATTATCATTATCACCCATGAAACCATTGACTTTGTGGATACCATAGCCATATATTCACCCCTTTAAAATTATAACCAATCACCCTGTATACTAAACATACAACCCCTCACTCGGAAGTGTATGATAAAGTAAGTCGTTTTATTTTATAACCCTCATATATATATGTTAATCTGACCCAGCAATAAATAGCACAGGTCATCGGCCTATTTGGCGTAACTCCATCAGACGTCTTTCTTATTTGGCACATAAACTATACGGAGTTGTATAATATATATATTATATTGGGTCATAAATGTAATAAATTAGTTTTTATTTCACAAAATGGCGTTTTTAAATGTTCAGTTTAAACGTAATACGACTAGTATTTGAATTTATTATTATTTTTTTAAACGGCACCTAAATTAGAACAAATGAAATGAAGATAGATACGTAATTTGCTAATAGAAGGCAATCAAACTAACAAAACAGATGTTTAACCCTTAATAGCCTGATTGAAGTGTTTTTTTTTAATATTACTGTGTTTGCTTGAGGCACTAGATGAAGGAAAAAATTGATTTTTTTTTAATTTCGTTGGAAAGAATATTATACAACAGTAAAATTCGTACAGCCAACCCATAAAAAAACTAATAGAAATGTGAACATTCGGTTTAAAATTGGTATCAAAATTGAAACTCTAGGCTATTAAGGGTTACGTCGTTACAAATTTATTTATTGAAAATTAATTGTACTTGAAGGAGCCGCAAGGTTTCCGAATGACGACCACGATTCGGTAATTGGTAGACAGTAGTAAGTAGACAATCTTTTGAAGGAGGCCTCTTCCTTGAAGTGGGCGTTTATGAGCTGACATAAATGAATTAATAACGTTTGAATACGTTGAATTTCAATATCGAGTCATAATAAAAATGTGTTTCATTCAAACATTTATAAAGCATTATTCAGGTAAATCGCATTAAAAAACAAAAGTTATATGAATAGAAGCATTAGTATTTTCTCATTTAAAAGTTCACATTTTTAAACTGTAACAGAACAGTCTGTGCAAAACTTTTGTACCTTTTATTACATTCGCAGTCGCAACATGGATTTAAAAGTGTTTTTTTTTTTTAATTTTGTCAACATAATTTATAAAGTGTAGATAATAATTCAACTACAGTTATTATGCTCGGAAAAATAGTACAAAAGATTTATAACATAATAATCTTTTTTATTATGTTAAATTGATATCAGTATTGTTATTAGATGATCAAAAGGTTTTTGAATCGCGATGATGAGTTGATAGACGCGGCTCGGGAAGGTCATGCTCTAGGTCAGTGATTCCCAAAGTGGTCTATTTCGACCCCTAGGGGTCTATGACAACCTACAAGGGGTCTACGTCAGCGAAAAATTTTTTTTTAATCTTACGTATATTTTACATAACAGATACAAAATTTTATTTAGAGTAGTTTTAATTTAAATTCAATTAATAAATGTATAAATTAACCTGTGTTTTTACTTTAAGTTTTTAACACTAAACTTCACTAAAGTTAGAAATTTACAGGAAGTCAATATCAGGTAAGTAGGGGGTCTACCAAAGACGGATAAAAATGGCAAGGGGTCTACAACACAAAAAAGTTTGGGGAACTCTGCCCTAGGTGGACCTATCGCATAGTCAAGGTCGCTGAAAAAATCTGGATGCGGACAGCCTAAGTGCTGTCATCGAGGCATTCTTTGGAAGTCTATACCTTGCAGAGGGCGTGTATGTTGACATGATGATAAAACTTTTATCGCATAAACTTTTTTATAACCACATTAAATTAAATATGAGTATTTCTCCTTGTCTCTCATCATGCTGGCAATGCTTGGTTCCTGTCTGTGACATCGTCATTTTCTAGAAGGAACCAGTCGAAAGAAATCGGCAGAAGACACATCCTGCTTGGAGACGACGCCGTCAGAAGAGCGACGCGCCTTGTAACAGCCTGTCGGAAATTATTGTTCCCTATCAGAAACCTAGCCTACGGAGTCGCAGTTGTTTAGTGTGGGGGAGCCATATACTCACACTTGTTTTAATGACTGCGCCCGAAAATGGGTGGGTAGAATCATAATGGTTTAAAGAGTAGTGTAGATTGTGTGTCAACATAATCTGCTTACGCATTTTTCACGGGTTAACCAGAATAGCAGGATCTGGGAAAATTAAAGTCCTAATAGATATATCGGAGTCGCTAATAGCGCAGAACGCGACCATTATGCGAGTTTTTGTGTGAAGGAATCCCATGTAATCCTACCCCCCCTCAAATGGGGAAATAAAACAAATACGGATATAATACAGTTCCTATGGCAAATCATTTTCATTATAGAGACAGTTTGAACACACAAAACTATATTTTCTATTTGAACGGCACGTCTCTCATACGGTGTTCAATATATTTAGTCTAGTATTCAATTTCAAAGAGAACTCTGGAACATAGTGTTATTATGCTAACTGCTATATTATTATGTTTATTTATAGTTTTGTATAAAAATCGATATGAATAGATCACCGAAGGGAATCTAAATAATAATCGATTGTTGAAACTTATAAATACTGGCAACAATTTGCAGTGGCAGCAATAAAAGCAGATCTATATACAAATCTATATAATAATAAATCAATACAATTGTCTTGCCTTACTCGAGAACGGCTTCAGCGATTTCATTCATTTTTTTTCTAAGATCACTAATACTTTATAGAAATGAAATGAAAAAAAAAAAATTGCATAGATACTTGAAAATTTTTAAATAATATAATGACAGTTGAAATTGCACATTTGAGTTCGCTTTGAATTTCGAACATTATGTAGTTCATGCGATGTCAGTCATCACCCATAATTTTTTTTCACATTTAATAAAATAATAAAGTAAATAAGACTGGAATGGACAATAACTTTTGACTGTACAAAGTCTGTGAGAACAGATAATAAACAATAATTATTTTTTATATCTAATATATAAAATTTCTATGTCACAATATTAGTTACCGTACTCCTCGATTTTTACCAAATTTTATATGCGTATCCAGTAGGTCTGAGATTCGGCTACTATCATACCCCTAAGTGATAAGGGTTGTTCACCCTTAAAATTTTTTTTTAATTTTTGAACAAATTTTTCGTGATATTATGATACAGCATACAAAAATACATACAACTCTAAATTTTCACCCCTCTACGATCAACCCTTATTTTATATTTGTTAATTAAAAACATTATTTTTTTGCAAAACAACGTTTGCGAGATCAGCTAGTATTACTATGTATAAAATTAATTATTGTTTCTTAAATTCGTTCTCAAATTACTATTTGAATTTGGAAAACTCTCTTATTATATTTTTTTAAACCTTTTAATTTGAGATAGTATGTGCCATACATTATTTCACAACAAATAAGTACCAATTAAAACCTGAGTTTGTGGGACCTGACGCTTGTACTAGGTTTGTACCTGTACTACAAGTCATCAGGCCCTATCTCTTGAATAGTATTTTGATTTTGACAGTATCGTCTAAAGTGATGGTATTAACAAAATTAGGTTTATACATCCGGAGAAATAAGGAAACATAATTTTTAAGTACTTTTTTTTGTCAGTACTAAGTGAAAAGTGTCATATATTCCGTGTTATGTGATGTTATGTTCTTATTTATTTATTACAGAAAATAATAATACAAAGAATAAGTGTACAAAGCTTAAAAAAATAATTTAAAAAGTTTTTGTCCCTGGCAACTTTTAAAAAATATGTGAATCATTATTATTAATCTCGTTAAGAAAGTTTAACGCAAAATTTATATTTCATTTCCTCTAGATCACTCAATCGGACTGTTTGATTGGATTTGAGAATTGCGCAATCGATTTGATTAAAACGCCATTGAGATAAGATGAATGAAGTTATTTACTTAGCAAATAAGTATTATGAAATATCACTTAGCGAAACAGATAATAAAATGGATAATTAAGTAAATTGTATCACAAGTTGTGTATTTAAGTATGACTCAGGGATCTTTACGAACTTTATTTAATATCCAATATCTTGTATATTGACACATGCATTGTTTGTAACTCATTACAACAGGCTTTTGTTTTAAGTTATTTCCAGATGTGGGTAAGTAGTATGATTTCCTATTCTTCAATCTCCACTGGAAGGACGCACACTAAATGGTCGTACCTTTAGCCTCACCCTTAGCCTCTTCTCAGATGAAGGTTCGTTGGATATCCCTTGTAGTTTTAAGCTAAAGGATGCTACAAGGGAGCTCAATCTGATTCTAGTTTGTATCAAATTGAGCTCTTTCATTCTTTTTATGAGATATACAAGTCAATTTTGATTGTTAGTAGACAAAAAATATAGATAAATGAAATAAATATAGAAATAACTTACTTTCTGCAGAAGCATTTGTTCTCTGGGTGAACACTCTTGGACGCCAGCGCCTCACTTGTCAACTCATAGTAGTACGAACTCATGTTGAAGATGGGTCGCTTTCCGATCAGATTCAAGAATAAAGACCTGGGGTATAAAATGCAATAAATTTTAGTAAACTGTTAAATAAGAAGAAGATCAATATTTAGCCACTTCCGCACATTGGCTAAATATTGTTTTTTTTTCTTACTTGGGATGGATTTCCGCAAGGTAACGCCTGATTCCATTAAATAATTTAACTGTTAAATGTGACCAATACAAGTAATAACCAATTATAAAACATTAAATAAGTGATATTTTATTCGTAAAACTAGGTAAAAGCAATGGAATTAAAATTAAAATCAGACATTATTATTTATTTTGTTAACATTATCGTGCTATTCGTAACAATTGCGTATTATATTACAAAGTGATTTATAGGATGTTCATTTATCTGTTTATTTATTTCTTTTTCTTCCTCTGTTTTTTTATACTTTCTGAAGCAAGTGCGATCCAAATTAGTTTGGTGTATTTATTTATTATTGTATTACATTTATAATATGTTTTATACGTTTTTATTATAAATATATATCTTATATACATATGTATGTATGTTTTGTATGATGTCTGTCCATACTATATTTCTCTGTAAGAGATTGACTTGTGTGATAAGACAGACCATTGTACTTTTTTGTATATTGTTGTTCAACAATTTAAATGTATCCTAACATGTACAATAAAAAATATAAAATAAATAAAATAATGAGTAATTGTTGTAAAAGCTAATCAATGGGTATAAGAGATCTATGTAAGTATACTCATGTCTAATACTACCCTCCCATACTTGCAATTTCATGATTAAAACCATGAGAAAAATTTATGATAATCAAAAAATAATTCACTACTTTGTAGTTTTCACAAATGTGACTGCTTTCATCTTTTCCAATTTAACCCTTAAATGTATAACTCTTATATATACTTAAAAAAAATTATATCTCGCAGATATATACACTACAATGCGAGGAAGAATAGAAAAAAATGTAATATTCCTTATACTTATTTATAAAAAAAATTATGTTGCAGTTATACAACACTGCATTTACTTTTAAGTTTAGTACTCATTTTAGTTTTAAGTGGTATGTTGCAGTTTTTCGTCATTATGCATTTAAGGGTTAAATCGTTTTATTTTAGAAAAAGCTCTATGTAACAAACTAACGCAATGTCATATTGAATTTATACACACTTGTATCCCTTGGATAGTCGATTTCAATACTTTGATGTACTAAAATGCTCAACGGGATATGTTCAAGGTACATTTCGGGGTAATCTGGGCGGAAGGGAGACACTTATTCAATAGGTGTCAACAAATAACTGATAAAACTACCTTCGTTTCGTATTATTCAGAAATCCTGTAATCTCAATTTTGAAGCCTTTTCTAAGTTATCCATTAAATATATTTAATGACATGAAATTACTCTCTAAAGGTATATATAAAATTAAATAATATTTGTATGAATAATATTCTTAGAGACAGGTTCTGCTTCTGCTCAAGAGATTATTAAATATTGTTATGAATTATATGTGAATTGTTTTCGGTTTCTTGAAAAGAGCAAATGTAGTCGCATATCTGCTTTTCGAACACGATGAAAGAGTAATAAATATATATATATATATATATATATATATATATATATATATATAAATACACTATATATTTAGTGTGCTCTATTAGTACTAAACCACTTCTTACTAACATACGTTGTATATAGAAAGAAAGCTGGCAGCCGGCGCCGATCTACAAGCGCTTATCGGAATCAGCCAGTGCGAAAAATCTGCGCTGGTAATAGGCGCCGAGGTTCTATACAAAGCACAAAATCAGCGCCAATAAACTTGTCGGAATCTGTCAGAGAGGTTCGGCGCTGGCTGGTTACGATAAGCGTGGGTAAATCGGCGCCGGTTTTGTTTCCGTATAAGGCTTTAAGTAAGGTGTACATGCCTGCAAATATCAGGCTCGAACGTATAGAGTTTCTGCGGTACATTATTCTCGTCTATCGGTGGGAAGATGGTCGCGTCAGAGCCGTTGATTTGACCGCAGTAGGGGTCCTTCCAAGCTTTCATCACACGTTCGCCCTTGTATGAGACTATGTGGCCCAATTCATTGATGTCCTTTGTACCGCGGACCATCTCGAATGGACCGATACCAGATGAGTTAAACTATAATAAAAGATTTATTTATAAAATAAATTAAACGTGTACACAGTAGCATACATACACTTTTTTTCTCTTTATACAAGAGACTTGCGTCACATTAATAAACATACTTTAATGCTAAATAAACATAATTATATTTATTCTAAAGGATCATTGGTTATATTAAGATCGGGAAGTAATGACGCTTTCTTAAGTTAAATTCTGACTTTTTTTTTTAAATTTTTTAATAAGTTTTTTTTATTTCTGATCATCAATACATTCAATTCCGTTATTAACAACCTTTTGCTATCTAGTATACAAATGTTCAATGCCGGAGCGGTAAAAATCAAACGGTTTTTTTTTGGAAAATAAGTCGACAGAAACGACGTTACTTTCCGGTCTAATAATCGAACTAATTTAATACATGTGACATGTTTAATGTGTACATGTTTAATACACTAGATAACCTGCTAGTTACAATTTTCTGTAAGTTTTCTTATTTTTATAATAAACATTTTAAACAAAGTTTTCATGTTATAATCTGTCGCATTAATATTTGTTTCTTTTACTTTCATCTTAAGTACAATTACATGTTAAATAGGAATTAATTTAATGCATAAAATCACAGGTTAATAGAGACAATAACATGAACAAAGACATGTGCAAATGATAAAATCACAGGAACATTTTACGCCCATGTAAACACATCCTCATTTACATATTACTAACGAATGAGATGACAAATATTTTTAATTCTTAATAATTTAAAGATGCGAACATATTAGAATCCTGATTAAAAATCGTCACCAAATTAATGTAGGTATCCTGAAGCGTCGTAAATACAAAATCTATTTGTACTCGATAGAAAACTTATAAGTTGCCATAACAAAAGGTAATTTCGTGGGCCTCGACAAATAAAGTCAAATAATAAAATTGACATTATATCTCACGGTTCAAAAGACTAGTAATCTTAACTTATAATGTTATGTTTTTATTATCGTTTCCACCGGTAAACATTTATTAACCTAGATTTAGGTAAAAATAGAATTTTTATATCGAAAACATTCAAAAACCAATTTGTTTTCTCTGTCGATTATAAGGAATACCATATCCTCTGTAATACGTCCACTTCTGGAAATTTGCCTCCTACATAGGTTGCCAACATGACCCGTTGGAAGAGACCAGCATCCAGCGTCTTTTGGCGACTTTGACAGAGCTTATAAAAGTAAGAAAGTAAGTAAGAAAGGGACTATGTATATAGCTACTTCCGCTATGCACAAGTAGTCATGCAATGAAGTGCACCGCCCGCCAGCCCGCTGATAAATGCGCATGCGGCAAAACCTTCACCCCTCCACGGGGTATCCTCAGGAGTAATGTTACACCGACCAGTGCCAAACACCGAGTCACAAGAAGAAAGAAAGAAGTCATAAGAAAAAATACACGACTCTAAACACCGATATTGTGAAGAAATTTAGAGGAAAGAACGAAAGACATTGGGCAGGACGAAAGAAGATTATATATAGATAAAAAAAAACCTAAAAAAATTATTATGTAAATACAGACTGTCCACCCATGATAGGAGTTGAACGAAAGGCACCAAAAAACGGAGCAATATGAAGAAACAAAAAAAATATGTATCTAAAAATATATAAAGAAAACAACGTCGTTATTAAAGCCATAATAAATTGTTTTATGCTAGTAGATTTGCGAGGAAACAAATACAATTTATTATAATTATAGTAAGACAGAATAGCTTTAATTGCCGACATGTTTCAATAATGCTATAAACCAGTGGTGTCAAACTCAAAACCTAATTTGGGTCGAATAAAAATGCTTAACTTTAAGTGGGCCGCAAAAAAAATTACTAAAACATTGTTTACGTCCCTGTCTTTCCTATTTCCTTTCCTATTTTAAAATTGACCCAAAGGATAGATTGACTTGATCGGAAAAATATTCATCAAGTGTCGAAATCGAACTGCGGCCCGTGCGTTTAGCTCCCCTGATATAAATCAAGGTTAACCTGTTATCAAAGTGAAACACCGACGATCGTACCGGATTAGCTATGCTCATATATTAGGTCAGTGACCTTTATAAAGTTTACGTTACAGTTTTTTTTCTATGGTGGATATTTTTATAAAATAACTCACGTGAGAGAACATAGAGAAATAGTATCCTTTGCCGTCTTCAGATGGTCGCATTGTCGATGGCATCTTTGCTCGTAATGTCCCGCAGACGAGACCTAAAAATACAAAATTATAAATAACAATATGCATTTTTATTTTCTTCTATATGATATTTCAAAATACATTTTAAAACTCATGTCGAGCCCACTTACTCTTAACAATCAAATTACCACCCTGGAGGGTGGATCAAAAGTTGGGAAACACTGATTTTGGTGATTGATTTTTTATCTCGGGGAAAAAATAAAACAAATATCAGTTTATATAAGCAATTAACTTTTTATTAACATTTGGTCATTTGGTCACTTGCCAGCTAATTATCTCTATATATACCTTGGGTTGGCAGAGAATGCCTAAAGACATCAAGTCTGCCTTTACGAAATTCATAAGAAGGGTGAATATATATATAAATAAATACGCAAAAAAGTACAAACTGCGGTCATATCGAAAACGTAGATTTCTTCACTAACATATATATCCTTATTTACAATAATGACTTCGAAACACAAGGATGCTTTTGTTAAGTCATCGCGGATCAATATCATTAACACAAAGGGTTTTTTCTTACTAACCAATGGCTGTAGCTATAAAATACGTAAATGGTGATGACAAACTAATTGAGTCGTCCTAATTTAGGGTCATCAAAGGTTATTGCGGTCATGGAATTTTATTACGTATAAATAAACAATATTACAATAAAGGGATATACAAGGAAAAACAATAAATATATCGGTCATGTTATACTTAACTTGACTAATAGCGTTATTATAACTGAACTTGTCCTTTAAATATTTCGAGTCATTGCGTGAGATATGACTTGAAATAATTCATAAAAAATTAACGTGAATTTGCTTATAAAATGTTGATTCTTTATTTATCCTTCCAATTTCATTCCCTATTTTGTAATCCCTTTCCAATAAAACACACTTTCGTTGACTATTTTTTAACTTGTTTTAAAATGTATCTTTGAAACAATTTAATAAATTGGTTGTGTTGGTTGATCGTTTTACAACATAAATACACATATTAAAAACTCTGCTACATAATCAATGGTTAAAATATAATCATTAACAATATATAGTGTTAACAATATATCAGAATAATATGTTTTACTTCGTTATATATATGAATTTTGCATCTACTAATAAACTTTAGAGTTTTATCATGTTCTATCAAGACACATACAGAGTAATTGGTTTTAGGGGAAAAAGCTTTTAAGTGTTGATTAAAAAGATAAAAGATAAAGTTCATTTATTCATCATTAGCACTTTTAATAGAATTGTTTTATTCATCATCAACTTATTTTGTAGACCACATGGCATTATCACTTATCACTGATAGCTAGAGAAGCATAGTACGTTTATCCAGAAGATATATACACAAAGTTGTTACAGTCCTCGGGAGTCGATGGTGAAGTTTGAAGTTTCTTCTTGAAGTGCCTCTCCAACTAGTGGAGGTTGGCTATCAGCTTCCTGCTCTCTTCCTTATTTTTAGTTCTGCGTAATAGCTCAGCAGCGCTGGCGATTCCGGTCCACTCTCTAATGTTACGAAGCCACGACTTCTTTCTCCTACCAACCTTCCTTTTACCAGCGACCTTTCCCATCATGATAAGTTGAAGGAGATTGTATCGTTGGTGTCGAAGAACGTGTTCTCTACCTATATATGTCTTATTCGAAAAACATACTAGCAGTGAACACCCTACAGCTGGAGTGATGACGGCAATAAATATAAGAAAAATAAATAAAATAAAATACTCACTTAAAGCGGAATTATCAGCGTCGCAGTTAAGGTATATTCCTCCGAACAGTAAATCCTTCACAGTAACTTTCATGAAAGGATCTGTGAGGTTGCCGAAAAATATTTCAAGAGCCTTGTTTACAGGACTAAGTAAGGCTGGCATCAGTGCGTTTACTGATAATATTACAGCCTGAAAATGAAAGTTAAAACCAAATATATTTTCAGAAAATTTCATGTAGCATAATTTAACATGTTGATCATAAATTTTCGATGATATTAGAACATATTAACTGTTCATCATCATCTTCACCACCATTACAATCATCATCATAATTATGCCATCCGATAGATGCACAACGTAAGGTAAAGGCTTCCAACAAAGATCACCAAGATGAACGGTCAATGATGACAATATCATTTCACCAAGTAAGGGTCTAGCTGCTCGTGCTCGCGACTGGAGAACCTTTCAGCCCAAATCGTCGGTTGCATGAGCAGTGTGCCCCGCAACTATCATTCTAGACGAGCAATTCCTCGAGCTACGTCTGATCTTGGTTTTTAGACACATATGTGTGATCTTCGTCATTGTTAGGACGATGAATATGGGGATATGATGTTTCGAAACAACACCATAGTTTTAAAATTTATTATACTACTAGCTATACCGCGACTTCATCGAATTTAACGAAAAAACTATTTAGTTTTTTTTTCTGTAAAGGAATTCTAAAATAAAAGTAGCTCCCTAGTGTTCCCTATACAATATGCAGGCTTCGTGCACCCACAGTTAAAACTGTGAGAATCAAATCCTCTGCAGGTTTGTTTAGTACAGTTTCAACATAATGTATTTATTTACTATATTCTATCACAGATTTGAGCTTATTCAGAATCCATAACACGATAGATAAATAATAATGAACTTATCGAATTGTGTATCATATATATAAGTCAGTAAATTCTACTCTCGTAACACGAAAGAGGAAACTATGTTACATCCACAAGTTTTAGTTCTAACACTTATAGCCATATATATAACTCTATTATATATGACTATGTTAGCGAAATTTTGCTACGATTCCGTTATTAAATCGCTATTTAGAAAAAAAATAATTGTAAGTTAAAATAGATATTACTAACATAAATTATTTCGTGAATTATGTCAAATATATTGAATATCTAATAGCGGTATTAAGGACAAACATTGTTAAGTACATTAGTACTTAACAAGTAATTGGGACATTTCTAAATATATATGATCGTATAATTGCTGCAATATTTCTAGTAATTTGTTGAAAAGCAGTTACGTGTAAATAGAGATGATCGGAGAAATACGGTAAAAGGGAATTTTGTATTAACTAACAATGTTTTACCCTTCGTTTGCGTAGAACAAATTAATTTAAATTAAATTAAACTTAATTAAACTTCCCATTTTCGACTTTGTAATGAAAATTAATAAAATTTAGCTTTGTTTCTCTGCTCCGGACATATTGAATTGGTATAATTTTCGTTCTTGTAATGGAAACACTTGGTACATGTATTTTATCTTTCGGTAAATAATAATATAGCCGTAACGGCACCTATAGTTAAAGTGAAAGTGTGCAGGTCATATGGCACACCGAATCGTCGCTCAAGCCTTTAGATTCTGGAGTGGTATAAGGCGGACAGATGACCCTGTTAAGGTCATTGAAAGATGCTAAAGGCTTTCAACCGGTCCTATTGAAAATCTCTTTTGATGGCCTATGCCCAGCAGACGTCTTGCGGCTTAAATTATCTTTCTGATGATAGCAATTTAAATAAGTTTTGTAGTAATAATTACAATTATTTAGATTCTAAATCTGATTTCTATTTTCAAACTGATTCTAGTTCTGTTTATAGTTGTAGTTTCAGCCCATAGATGTCCACTTCAAGGCATATGCCTCTCACAAAGATATCTATGGGGTGATATACTATAATCGCTACGCTTGGCAGGCCTGTTGGCGATGTGGTATTTTGGTGCACAAAGAACGCTGCTGCCCATCTTTAGGAAAACGGTTAGTAAGTAGTGCCAATCCTGTATAATTAATACACAAAGTGTGAATTATGTAAGATTGTATGCCGGAAATTGAAACCGCGATGTATAATCGCAGGTATTGGTCCACCACTGGGCAAATTCTGAATTTTTTACTAAACGATAAGACTGGATTTTAGGGTCCAAATAATGGGTTAACCCGTTCATTTAAGTTGATCATTTTGTTAGTTTTAATATGTAATATTATTACTTAGGTGACAGTTAAATGTTAGGTTTATTTTATATTAAGCATAGATATATAGATATATCTTAATATAAGGTCTTCTTAAATAAATTCGAAAGTTTATTATTAATAGAATAAATTAATAGAATAAAAAATTCAATCTCGTATGAGGTTTTATAACAACAGACGTTTACTCTTTTTAAAGATAGAATAATTTTATTCATGGTTTTTAATTAATATTATAATAATATGTATATATCCGATGTTAATTCTCAGTTTACGATGATATTTAATGAATTATTATTATATGCAAATCAATCGTAGCGAATATAAACAACCTGTTTTTACAATAATAACAGGAATGTTGCATTGCTCTGTATTGATGGTTGGTAATGTTTCATGTTAAACTTAACTGTACTTTAAAATATTAAAGTTAATTTTTAACTGTCAATACAGGTTTATTAGTAATAGATGTAAAGGCTAGAGCTAAAAATAAATGGTTTTAGAAATAATAAAAAACGCATGATAATATACAGTAAGAAAAAGCGTTTTTAAAATTTAGATTAATAAATTTATACTGCCAGGAGTTATTGGACTATCTTATTACAATTGAAAAGAAACAATGTAATATTTCAAAGTGATCACTCTATATATATTTAAATTTTTGTTTGCTAATAAATGAATACATTCACCCCTATTAAACTTTTATATGTAAAATCAATCACCCTGTATAAATAAATGTATGCTTATAAAAATATATGACATCGATTTGTCAACTTGATTCGTGTAAAAGATTGATACAATATCGATAGATTCTCACCTTTTCTCTTATAAATAATTTCATTTGCGCTGTATATTCATATTGGAACATTAATTTTTTAAATAATTTTTCGACTACAGTAGTTACTACGATAAGATGGTAATATAAATATTCTATTTTTTGCTTTAAGCATTTTTGAAAGGTATTTTGCTTGCGGCATTTTATTTTAATATTTGTACTCTCATATTATAAGTATACTATATGGCAGCCAGGGTCTTAAGGTTTCAGGGTTGTGACTTCGGACCGGCAACCATAGCGTATTACCACCACCTACAAGGTGGAAGGATGACCCTGACAGTCTTTGGAAAAAGCTTAAGGTCGGCCGACAGCTATATATATATATATATATATATATATATATATATGTATATGTATATATATGATAGGTTGTCAAATATCTCCCTTCCGCTTTTTTGTCTTTTGAATTTCGCGGCTATGTACAAAGCGCTACAGAGCTCGTATTTGGCAATACTATACATAATTTAAAAGGTCTTGACATAACCTACAAAACGACGCTATGCATGATTTGTTTGGATATTGCGTTCAACAGTTATAGACGTGTAAACATGGAGTTCACTAAGGCCAAATTCGCGCTATTTTAAAGTTTTCCTTCGTTAAAGGCAAATCCGCTAGAGAAACGTTCCGTGAGATTAATGGTGTTTTGGGGGATGGTACTCTATCACTTCAAACCGCGGAGGAATGGTTTCGACGATTCAGAGCCGGCGAAAACGACACCATGGATAAGCCAGCCGGCGGAAGACCTGTGACGACAAATACCGATCAAATCATGGACTACATCGAGTTAGACCGGCATGTGGCATCTCGTGACATCGCCCAGGAGATGGGAGTTAGTCACCAAACCATTTTAAACCATCTGCAGAAGGCTGGATACAAAAAAGAGCTTGATGTTTGGGTGCCGCATGATTTGACGCAAAAAAACCTTCTGGAACGAATCAACGCCTGCGATATGCTGCTACGGAACGAACTCGACCCATTCTTGAAGCGGATGGTGACTGGCGACGAAAAATGGATCACATACGACAATATCAAGCGAAAACGGTTGTGGTCGAAGGCCGGTGAATCGTCCCAAACAGTGGCCAAGCCGGGATTGACGGCCAGGAAGGTTTTGCTGTGTGTTTGGTGGGATTGGAAGGGAATCATCCACTATGAGCTGCTCCCATATGGCCAGACGCTTAATTCTACCATCTACTGCGAACAACTGGACCGCTTGAAGCAGGCGATCGACCAGAAGCGTCCAGAATTGGCCAACGGGAAGGGTGTAGTGTTCCACCAGGACAACGCCAGACCACACACTTCGTTGATGACTCGTCAGAAGCTACGGGAGCTCGGATGGGAGGTTTTATCACATCCACCATATAGCCCGGACATAGCGCCAAGTGATTACCCCCTGTTCCTGTCCATGGCGAACGCCCTTGGTGGTGTAAAGTTGAACTCAAAAGAGGTTTGTGAAAAGTGGCTGTCCGAGTTCTTCGCAAATAAGGAGGGGGGGCTTCTACGAGGGAGGTATTATGAAGTTGCCGTCTAGATGGAAACAGATTATCGAACAAAACGGCGCATATTTGAACTAAATCCGATCACTGTAACACTTTTTATAAAGCATTGAATAAAGAGCAAAAAAGCGGAAGGGAGATATTTGACAACCTATTATATATATATATATATATATATATATATATATATATATATATATATAGCTGTTGGTATCCATATCGTATTACCATTAAACTTTTGAGAAGCCTGGTCTTTTATTGTTTTATACGGAAATGTGACCTGGACGCTGAGGATTCTGGAACGTCGAAAATTTGACACCTTGGAAATGTGATGCTGTAAATGGCTTACAACACCGTGGAAGGCGCACCGAACCAAAGTTTCAATTTTCAAAGAAACCAACATTAACGAGAGATTATCGTCTGAGCAAATACGAATTCTGAAGTTCTTTGGACACTTCACCATTAGGACTCAATTAGATGTTTGGTGGTATAATGTAAAGAGGAGGAAGGAAGGTATGTAATTTCGTGGATGCTCTTCAATAGGATGGACAAATCTAATTAAAACTGCCACTAAAAATCAATAAATGAATGCTTTCACTCCGCTGAACACCTAGTTACATGATGAGGAATAACGAGAGTAGCCGAGTCATCAGAACCGATTGGAGCATGACCACGACCATTCGGACAAGAGTACACAATTGAGAAGAAGAATTACCACTAAAAATAGAGATTAGTCCTTCTTCACTTATTCTGCTTGTTATTACCAGCGTTCTTTACCTATTACGTAATTTCATTTTAAATTATTTTATTTTTATTCTATTCGTTATGTCTCTGATACCGTAAATATAAATTTTTTAACATGTTAAATAAATGAAAAAAATGTAAATAATTGACTTTGAATCGAAATATTAGTGATTTCATGGCCGTTTAATTATCCTCAAAATAACAATGCGTTTGTAGATTTTATCGAACATTTTTTCATTATTATGAAGGCAAACAAATGTTTTATTATTGAATGTTTTCTTGAAGCGAACAGAGCCGAATCATTATAAAAAACACAATACATTTACTCAGATAAAAGTACTGATAATATATATTTTTTTTGCGTATTGCGCAAGTAAATTGCGCAGGAAATAAATCTATTCAATAAATTTATAAGTTCACTGTATATCGTAGATATAATCAAGGGTAATGTAACCTTGGAGGTAAGTAATAAATCGTTAGGTGATAAAGGTCATATATAAAACAATGAAGATAGAACCTGAGAATATAATTACTGTATAGAATAGAATATACACTGTACTTTTTACATGTTTTTTTGCAGTATATATATTTTTAATTAAGTAGATTTTATTACTGTGGATGCATTTATGTTATTATTTATTGTTTCCACGTCTAAAAAAAAATGATTGCGAAACTGAAATACGTAACTATTTATATTTTTCTAACAGTTTTATACTTTTATAGCGTGTACGTTACGTATTTCTGGCCAGTATTGCTCTACAATACTTTAATGATAAATCACTCTTGGCTGATCGAATTGAAATTCAAACGCCGATTTAAATTATACCTGTTTGTTTTTTGTTAATTTGGTTGGTTTCTTTTTTAAAGTATCTAATGTCAAAGCAACAACTTTGAAGTCAATTAATGTATCACATATTTTATTCAAATTAAAATATACTTCGTGTTACAATTCCAAAATGACTGTTTTTTTTAAATAACTATAGAATTTAAAAATGGAATTTTTTTTCAGTAAGGTTTGCTCTGCCCATTGAACAGTACGCCACATATGGAGACTACAAAATCGCCATATAGCTGTATTCGTTTGATATAATTCCTTCGTTTTTCTCAAAAGCAAGCGCCGTCTATTTCACAGGTATATTTTGCCTATTTCACATGCATATAGCGCCTATTTCATATGCATACATCACAATAAATATTAAACATCTAATCGATTACACCGATTTCCGTTTTCAAGTTAAATTCAAGTTAGTCAAAAATAGCTTACTACTAGTAATTATTTATTTTATTTATTCATTATTCTAGTTATTTTCTTATTATAGAGGATTGTAGGATCATTTGTATACTTCGTGAGAAGAATGCTGGAAGAATCCAATTTGATCAGGAGTAGACTCAAATTGAAGCCTCCACTGCCTTTGTAGTGTTCACGCTCCGTATTGCTAGCCACTACGTCAACAATGTGTATAAAACATTTTTTAAAATTTGAATTCGGACGCCATCAGTGACATGGTCGCTGCCGTTGTGTTAGGTTGTGTAAATTGTAAATAATCTTTGTATGTGTGAATACACCTTCTTCGATCACTCTTGGCTATCTTACTCGCCAACGTATTCAGGTAGTAAATCACCTTCGCCCGCTAATAGTGGATAAAATACAACTTGAAACAAACCTATGAAGGTTTCAAATACTCTCTGATCGGACAGCAGTCGATAAAAAACTCAATTTTTTTTTGAGATCACTATCTATCAACCTAGGAACTAACATCTATAAAAATAAATTACGCAAGCATTCGTCAAGAGCACAAAAAACGTGTGTTAAAAAAATAATTATACATTTACTTGCATTATTAAAAAATACATTATAAGATTTTTTTTAATTTACGCAAGTATGACAGAAACAAAAGACAATGGATATAAATAATTCAAACGCAATTACTTCCTTAAATTGCTTGTTTATGGCATGTCTATATCTATTATATAGAATTATTGGTTATGGGTGTAAATTAAACTTTTTATATTCTATTTCTATTATTTTCTTTATTTAACGCGGCTTGGACCTTTCATTGTGTGGTCGAGATCGGTGATCATAGCAATCTTAGGGGATAGCATATGCCATGTAATGGATGTATATCGGCTGATATAATAATATATTACATTAATTTTTTTTTTCATCGAAACCCAAGTGGCCAGTAACTTCTGGTACTACAAAGTCTGCATGGATAGATAATTAAACAACTATTAATTGTTATATTTAGTTACCTATATTTTTTATACTATTTTAAGTTTTTTTCAGGAAAGGATGTAACATATATTAATTAAAAGCAAATCATCTAAACATTCACCCCTTATAATTACTACACGTATATATATGATATCCAAACACCTTCATAGTTGAATATATTGTATATATATATAAATATATATATGTATATATATCGAAGTTGATTATAATGAAAAGTTTCTGCGTATAAAAGATTAAAGTTAAGTCTCACCATATAGGTAAAGTTGATCACTGTCAGTTCGTCCCGTTCAGAGAGTGTTCCCGAAGCTTGCTGGTCGAACACGAAGGATTTCTTCAACGTGTACTTCACCGTGTCATTCTCTCCGTAACCCAATACAGTCCTCTCCCGATATTCCCTTAAAAAAAAGGTTTTATTTTTAAATTTCCAACCATTAGAAATCTGAAGATGGACCCTTTGTTGTCAAATTTAAAGAGGCATATGATTGATCTCAAAACTCGCTCCTATGAAAGCGGCATGCGCGGGTGTTTCGATGCGTCAAACAGTAAGGTGATGTAAGAATGCGTTTACAAGCGACTACTTTTAAAAATAAAATTTTTTTAAATAGAATTCTCGGTTGATGAAATCTGTATCTTTAATATCTATGATGTATAGCAACAACAAAAGAACACGTCAGAAACAGCTCACATTTAGATTTCGTGTAAACGCATCCTTAAATATCATAGCCTAATATGCATTTTATGGTATTTAATTTTTGTTACTATACATATTAATGGCATTAAGACGTCCTTTTGGTACAATTCTTTGAAAATCTTTAGAACTATCATCGGACCGAGAGAATCTCGCGTATCGTGTAAGAATGAACCATAAGCTGAGTGAATTGATTTACAAATGATTCTCAGATTCTGCACATCATAAATGCTAAAGATGGGTAGGCTATTTCGAAAGAATAACCGAAATCAGGGCTGCTAAGATTATCTAGGTGGACTTCGCAGCTAAAAAGATCCAGGAGTGAGAGACTGGAATGTATAGAGGAAGATCTCGGGAGTTACAGAAAGAAGAAATCTTGGTAAAGAGGGGTGAAGTGTTAGAGCGAGATGGAAGAGAATCATGATGTAGTTGTAGCGCTACAATAAGTAAAATATAATGACTCATCAAATATAGTTAATTTAGTACTTTATTTAATTGCTCCGTATACAATTTTATTATCTATTCGATATATGATTTTAGAACGCGATATGAAAAATGAGGAACGTTTCATAATTGCCCCCCATTGTCCGATAAGCATCTGTTCAAAAGAACAGCGGTTATTTTGAATTCCATGATGGATTAAAATCATTTTAAATTATCTAATGACATAATAATTTTTAAAGAGGTCATATGCATATAGGAAAATATTGTAAGCTTTAAAATTAAATAAATACCAGGCGGGAATTTATTAATATATAAAAAGAAACTTTAAAGATGTCACACCTATTTCCATTCACACTATAATAAGTGATCATTCTGAAATATGTTACATTAATATATTTTTTTGTTTGAATTTCAACACTCTGCAGGGGCAGATATTAAACAATAATTAATCCCAATATGTCATCATTCGAATTTTGAAAATGTTTTTTTACTATATTACTATTACGTTATTTATAATCTGTGACAATTTGCTGTCAATTAATGGTATACTCTATATAAAAATCAATTGTTTCAAAATATAAATATCGCAATTATATATAGCAAGAAAAAGCGTTTTCAGAATTAGCATTATTACATATTAAATAAAATAATTTTTCTATCTGTCCCTGCAGATAAATGTTAATCGAATTTTTGATATTCGCGGTGTTTTTTTTTAATTTCTTATGTCGAAATGTTTTGGTAAATATTTTTTAATTGATTTTATTTTTAATATACGTAATCTTGACTATTTACTGTCGGATTCTCTATGGTATGTATTATTATGAATGGTATTTACAATATATATTTGATTTGAATTTTAAATTTAATTCAAGCTTTTTAATAATAGTTGTTTTAACTTATAGACACCCACTTCTAGGTAATGGCCTCCGCCAAAGATATCTATGGTGGGATATACCTTAATCACCACGCTTGGCAGGCGGGTTGGCGATCGCAGTGTGGTATTATGGTACACAGAGGATGCTATATCCCATCCTCAGGAAACTTGCTTGTGAGCTGTGGCAATCATATATTAATGCACAAAGTGTGAATTATATAAGATTGAATCCTGGGAATCTAAATCGTGACATACGATCGCAAGTCTCAATATTCCACTGCTCGGTTAAACAGTGTGGAGTTATCATATGCAGGGTACGGTGCTATCCATATTGTGGAAACTTGTTTGTGACCTGTGGCAATCCTATATTAATGCACAAAGTGTGAATTATATAAGATTGAATCCTGGGAATCTAAATCGTGACATACGATCGCAAGTCTCAATGCTCCACTGCTCGGTTAAGCAGTGTGAAATTATCATATGCAGGGTACGGTGCTATCTATATTGTGGAAACTTGTTTGTGAGCTGAGGCAATCCTATACTAATGCACAAAGTGTGAATTATGTAAGATTGTATCCCGGAAATCGAACCTGCGATCCTTTCAGTCTTCCACCGCTGGGCTACCAATGCTCATAAGTGCTATGGAGATTACAAAAACATTAGAGCGTCGTAGTGTTTTAATAAAAATATAAAAAATGATGTTAAAATATTATTTCACGTCTCTCAGTCCTCTACCGCTGCTCCATGGCGTTTCCTAGTCTAGTTTTTCGTAATAGTTATGTAAAATTACAATTATATTATGACTGACGCTGATCGATCTAAATAGATTAAAAATCCTCGCGTACCTTCGTATTTTGTACAGACAACCTTTAAGTAACCAGTCCAGGTAATTAGTATTTTAATATAAAATTGGGTTTATTTATCTATATACATTTGTTTTTACATATTTTTTTTTCAATTTTAATTCGTAATGGATGTAATTTTATAATTGCTCATAAAAAATTGTTTTAATACCCAATACAGGTTGGCAAGCAAGATATCTTGTATCGATGTTTATTCTGTTCGTGATAAGAGAGGTTGGAATTATTTGTACAGTAATTACACTATGATTAAAGTAAAACACAGTAATATACACTGTTAAAGATAATGATTATAATTCTTATTTACTCTTATAAACTGCAGAAATTGACTGCATGTTTTGGTGCAGTTGTCATTTTGTTACCGTACTATTGACACTATTTAGGATATTCCTGGTTTTTATTATTTATTCTTTGACTTTGCAATTTATATTTAGAATGCTATAAATATAGTTGAAAATTGAATATTTTTTAACTAATTAATGCCTGAATATTTGGTAATCTTACTCATAGTCGATGGCATACGTCAGGGGCGGCTTAACCTATAGTGCAGGGTGTGCAAAGCACACGGGCGAGCGCCGCGGCGCTCACTGAGACAGCTAAGAGCATCGTCCTGGATCATCATGGCCGTAACTAATACCATACTGTAAGCTATACTTATAAAGTAGCTTGTCGGAATATGAAATAACTTTCTTGTTACGACGGCAAAGTTAATAGCTATAGTCGCGGGGGTGGGGGAGTCAGGCCTAGGAGACACCAGGGTTTTGATTGCACACGGGCGCTACACGAGCTAGAGTCGCTCCTGTGCCACGTAAAGATTAGTGTTATAAGAGATGTGTATAACATTTCTTATAGTCGTATGAACAAATAATTTTTGGAATAAAATATCTACATTCCTTTTTCGATTAATAACGGTGTTTTTCACGTGAGAAATATCTTCAAATCTAAATGGTTTCTAAGTAGTTTTAGTAACTTACTCTTCGAACTGAAAGTATTAATTGAAATTTATTTTAATAAGACTAACGAACCGAGTTTTATCGTCTATTTCTGTTGGTTCCTTAATATGGTTGTGTATCAGTTCAAAGGGCAGTGTAGCTATGGTTGTCGCAAAAGTACCAGTATATGAGTAGTAGTACGCAAGGGCATGATTGATGGAACGCACACGAGATATTTAAGAACAAATAAATCTCCGAATAACTATGTAGGAATCTAGGTTCATTATAATTTAACATTTTTTTTTCTTCATCTGAGTTAGTGTTCAGCGGTGTGCATTGCTTCGCCTATTGTGATATTGATTGGTTCGAACTTGATCACACTAGCGTATTGAGCTGCGACTTCGTGGTCGCCGCCTATCCTCTTTTTCGGTGATCAAAAGTTATTACAAGTTGTGATCACTGTCAGGAGGTCACAAGCTAGCACTATAGTAAACGAATGACATTACTATGTCATCATCTTTGAATCATATTATAAGCTCATATAACACAGAGTGCACTATTACTCTGTGTTATATGAGCACTAATCGGTGGTAGTTGTGTAATTCGCATTGTTTGCCGCATGCGCATTTATCAGCGGGCTGGCGGACGGTGCACTTTGTTGCACGACTGCGACTGCATGTGCGGAAGTGGCTAAATATTGGCCCTTTTCTTACTTAGGATAGATTTTCGCAAAATAACGCCTGATTCCATTAAATATTTGATAAAAGAAATATTTCCATGTCCTGCCATTAGGGTTTGAAAGAAAACGGATATATGGTTGAACTTACTTGTAGACGTAAGGTCCAATCTCAGCCAACCGAGGTTTCTCTCCATTGATAACTTCCTCAGGATTCGATATGTTGAATATATAGACCTTGAAGGTCATAGCCATCGGCATTTTCCGCCATTTGTCGAACATGATGGACGACTCTTCGATTTGGACACTCTGAAATAATATAAAATATGTAATAAATTTGTACAGACAATTCATCACTACGGTAAAAATATCGTGAAACATGATTAGGTGTCAGTATTAGTTTATAGAAAGATATAGCAGATATAAATAAACAGGATATATTACTATATCTGTGTGCAGAAGATGTTAGTAGTAGTTAGACATAAGATTAAGATCGTTGGAAGACGCTGAATGCTAGCTGCTTCCAACCGTTCCTATTTGAAGGGGGGGCCTATGCCCAGCTGTGGACGCCAATGTGTTCACAAGATGATGATCATGAGGACGATGAAGCATATTACAAATCATTTCGCTTTGATTTTTCCACAGTTATCTTATCTTATATCCTCTCATTGAAGTTGAATAGTTTTTCTTCAAGAAATTTGACATAACTGTGATCAAGAATTATAATGAAATTGTCAAGCCCAGAAAATCAGAGATTTGATACTTGAAAATCATTGATTGACAATGAGAGAAGGTCGCTGATAGTGTTGGAATAAAATTTGGCTCAGCCAAACCATTTTGAACGATGTTTTGAATCTTAAACGCGTCAAATCTTAATTGGTCGATATAAAACTGCATTGGTTCTTCGCAACTTTTTTTGTTACAAACTCGACTGATTGTTCCGTAATCACTGTGTTCACCTGATTCGGTTCATACTTCTTGCTATTCAGCAAACTCAAAAGGTCTATGCGGGGTCGTTTCACGATTGAGGAGGTAAAAACCGAATCGAAGAAGGTTTTAAAGGCTATATGATAAAAAGACTGTTCTGACAGTTTTAAGGATTAGAAAAAGCTATAACAATAGTTCGTTTTATCGGTATACTTTGAATGGAATGTAATGAATTGGAATTATTAATAAATAATATACATTTTATTAACAAATTCACCTTACTATTTGATCACAATATAATATCAGGTTATTTAAAGTAATAATAATGTTTTCTTTTAAAGAATTAAAATTATATGTATGGTCAAATCTGGCTTGAATTCAATAATAGTCTTTTATAAAATTAGTAAGTTAATGTTAGCATTATAGGGATGATAAAATAAAAAATCATGATGGTGATACCATTATCATCATCATGATTTTAGCAATACGATGTCTATAGCTGGACATAGTCACCCTAGAAATTATTTGAATAAAGCCTGCAGTAAGCTTCCAGGAACGAGCGACGCTACGATTGCCGGTGCGCGGTCTTCACTCCTAAAACTTAAGGCTTCAGCGGACATTTGTTCTGTATTAATTTTAACTTGTTCTCTGTTTACTACCTCTTAAACTTGTCAATTCTATACTAGGGCTATGTTTATCTATGTTGGTCTACGGGTTTCCTCATTCCGGATTTGATCTCTCCGAGAAATCACATTGTCGTTTTAGGCGACTTCTATTTGGTTTTAATTGATGAAATAAACCATAGATAAAGAAATGTTGTTCTTAATCTTTGGTGTAAGGTGTTCCATAGTCCTAGTCGTGATTGTCACCGCTGCAAAGTACTAGAAGCGTCGTTAGAAATATTGATGAAAATTTCAGAACTTCCTGTTTTTAATATCAAGTTTATCTAGGACTATAGGTTTGATATTGTTATTGATTCTTTGCAACTATATTAATATAAGGTCGCAGTATAAAGCGGCGATTTATTGTTATTCCTGCGTGACATATTTGTCACTGATCGTATTAATTTTAATAAAATTAACAACTTCTTAACTAGATACGCGTTATTGTTTGGTTGTCTATGTTCCATGCAAGCCATCGAAATGTTGCATCATATGACCGTTGAATATTTATGATCCCTTGAAAACATGAAGACCGTGATAAATAATGACGTCGCAACAAAAGCAGAAAGGTCGGCCAAAATTTTAAGGACAAAGATATTTGCGTAAATTAACAAAGTAGAAACAAATAGTCAAAGATTCACAAAATATTTTAGATTTATTAGTAAAAGAAGAAATAATATTACCATATGCAGTTATTTCGTCTGATAAAGGTAATCAGAAAGATACAAAAGTTTAATGAGATGACGATAATTCAGGACAATTTAAATACTAGTGTGATGATGTCAACACGTTTAATTAATTTGCCATCACAAATAAGAATTCTCTTGTAAAATAATAGCCAGATAATTTACATGCCATTGTAAAGTAAATCAGAACCTATGCCACCGATTATACATTTAGTAAATGACATATGAACTAAAACTTTTTTAAGTATACAATGTTGTCGATTTTCGCGTGAATTAATACCATAGAATGTATCTGTATCTTCATTAAATAGTTCACCAGTAAACATGATTAACGTGCGGAGGTGAATTGCTATACTGAGTATTTTTTTTCTTAAAAATCAACCCAAATGCAACAACAAGGTTCACTTCATTGACGGCATCTGAATCCAAATCAAATATCCGCGTTCGAATATTCGAAATCATGTTCGAAATTCGAATTGTAAGAATGATTTTAAAAAAAGTTTTGAAGGCGTTATCGCCAGCAATACAAAGCGATACATCTACAATAGTATATACTCTAGCATAGGTACTGGCCGAATTATTATACTGTATCTTCTTCTTCTCATTCTGAACTCTTGACAGAGTGGTCGTGATCATTTACCGGTCAGTTCTGGTGTGGCTCGGTGTATTGTGAAGTGAGCTATCCATGTACTGAAATTTAGTCTCAGTTTTCATGACATCTGTCTCTCTGTTGGAGAGCGTCCACGATATCGTATGCCTTCAATTTTGCCTTGCACCACCAAATGTTACATTACGCGTGACATGTCGGGTAAAAAGGCATGTACTGTAAGTACTAGCAACCAAGTTTAAGCTCAAGTAGTCTCTAGTTCACCCTTGACTTAGAAGTGGACAGACCGTGGTGCATATTATCACCGGTTGTCCTTTATTTGCAGGACTTCACCTTGATCGTGAAGTTGAGATCAGCATGAAAGTGGAAGAGGAAAGAAACGCTTACTTCGTGGGTGATGGGAAAATATCGTTCTGCATTTCTGAGGTTCTGCAGAGAAGTGATGCTGCAGACCATTGCTACAAACAAGATCAAGGACTAAAATAAAAATGAAAAAGAAATTTTTACCCTCGGTTTTGAACGTCCTTGCCCCAAACAAAGCAGGAAGAAGATATAAAAAAAAACACTGGCAACCAAAGGTCCAGGTCAAAGAGAAACAAAGAGGTCTAGTATTGACTTTTTAAAATTAATATAGTTATATATAGTACTACTAAACAACGTGATAGAAGCAACTATACTGAAAGGAAAGTATAAAGGAGAAGATGTTCTCATACCACGCATCCCAATGATTCCGACTGATGTGCCATTTGAGTTTAAACGACTACAGTTTCCAGTGCGGCTTGCTTTTGCTATGACCATAAACAAGTCCTAGGGGCAATCATTAAGTGTTTGTGGTATAAATCTGGAAAACTCATGTTTCTCACATGGTCAATTGTATGTTGCGTGTTCCCGTGTTGGAAAACCATCAGATTTGTTTGTCTATGTGCCAGGTAATCAAACAAAAAACATCCTATATCAAAAAGCGCTATAATTAAAATAAAACTGATTTTTGTTAATAATTATGATTCACATGATTAACCATAAAACTATTACTTACTTTTATGTGCTTATATCTGTTCTATTTAATTAGTTTTTTATTAACAATGCCTTATCACCAGGGTGACGGTTATGTTCATGAGAATTTTTTGCTCCGACTATGAAATAGGTAGGAACAAAAAACTGCCACATTACGAATCTTTTTGACAAGACGAAATCTGTTGGGTCTGCTAGTATTATATAAAGTACATATAATCTTTTTTGAACACTGTGTTCTAGTTCATGTGTAGTTTAATGTTCAGGAGAATAATGGAAGAGTACTATGTATCAAACATTACATTGGAGTAAAGATTTTACAACAATATGGTTAATTATCTACAAGAACATAAATCA
This sequence comes from Battus philenor, assembly GCF_028537555.1. NCBI lineage: Eukaryota > Metazoa > Arthropoda > Insecta > Lepidoptera > Papilionidae > Battus > Battus philenor. The sequence continues at coordinate 2,007,054 of NW_027181704.1, forward strand.
TCTATCTCCTCTCTGTTATTTTGTAAGAATACTTCCCATTTATTATGCCGAGTCAGTGCTGTAGAAAATTGCCAACTTTAACGGTAACAGCAAAAGTTGCTAATATATTTCTTTCTTAGACATTTGATTGCTTCGGAATTACTGTCTGTAAACGTTGAAAGTTTTTGCAAATTTTGAAAGAAGCGAAGAAGGTATTTTTTTTAAGAAAAATCGACTCAGAAGTTTAGTGTTGAGTGATGCGAAGATCGATTATCGATTGTCGATAAAAAAAATTGCATTTATAACATAGATTTATCTTATAGATTTCTAATAAAACTGATAGAAAATCACAAGCATCCGCGGTCATCTGTTGTGCGTGCAATGAAGCCTGCCCAATGCTACCTAAATTTGCCACTTCACTAGCCTATTTCGGTTATTTACCTTCGTCCAAGGATCTTCTTACTGCATTGAAAGCCTTGAATTATTAAATGCACTTCATCCAGCTTGACCTTATAGCAATAAACGAATTAATTGTTACAGTGGTACGGTGTGATACTTCCAAATCTATTTTTGGTGCGTCTGTCTAATTTGAATAATAATTTATAAGCCAATTGTTTTTTACATCACATTCGGGCACTGTTCGAACTGGTTTTGTGATACCATGTAATTATTTGGTTCCAATACAACTAGATTTTACATCTGGATTTCCCTGTATGCTACCTCTCTATATCGATAATATTGTGGAAAAATGAACTGTAAAATTTATCAAAAGTAAAATGTTCACAAAATAGATTTAGAAAGTTTCTTAGACAGACAAACTTTGACGGTTTTATAAATTTACTAGTTGTACCTAATTACAATTTGTTTCAAATCAGCGTTTTGAAATAAAATAAATAAAAAGAGAACGCTGAGATAGAACGTAAAGATGACGAATGAAGAACGATAGAAATTTTAAACGACCAATTGTAACAATAACTTCATATTAGTCGTTTTCTCATGACTGCTAATCGTGGCAAATCATTTGAGTTTCCATTACCATAAATATAAACTAAGCTAGCAACCTTTAACTTGATGTGTTGTTTATTAGTTCAGTTTCATTTGCTATGATGACCCTCAGTATATTTTTTTGTTTACGGGCTCGCTATTGGGGACCTTTTGTACTCCTGTCTTGTTCGGGACAAGGTTTTCATTTCTTTTTTTTTACATCCTTTTTTATTTGTATGATCTTCTGTCATTCCTCTAAAGATCTATCTTTCCTCTTCCCTCATTCTACATTTTTCTTTTATTCTTTTCCATTCTAATTTCCGTTCGTCCATCGTCTCACTTCCTTCGCCTCGTTCCTTAAATATCACAAAATAATCACATTTGTATATTTGTTTATGCACTTTTACATTTTTATCCTCCTTATAATATGCTAGTTATTACTATTTATCACAGATCATAATTTTTTTAAGGTTTTTATTTTCTTAAGGTTTAATTCTAATTCTTCTCCCGGTTAACTTGGTAGCTTACTCGACCTGTATTCGTTTTATATATTTTAGTGAAATTCTTCAATTTTTTCGAGTAGAACTGGAAGAACGCTGGCCTATCGTTGTTCCTTCATATCATTAACACATTATTGTTTAATTGCAATAGGCTTCAAACTATCCTATCCTCTCCGAACCAGTTGTTGTCTTATAGTGGAGGAAAAGGATACTCCGAGTTGGTCTCTTTGAGCGAGCTCTCCGACCTTCTTCAGCTTACGGAGCGGAAGCTGTATTAACTGACATAACAAAATTTTACGAAGTCATTCATAATAGGGTTGCTTGCTTTAGCTATAAATGTTTTTCCCCCGCTTGATATGGAATTAGTTTTACCATTAGATATCAAGTTTCTGGAAGATTCCTGCTGGTTAACATTTACATCTTAATTTATAATCATCTTTTTAATTGCAAAATCATATCTGTAATTGCATCTATCGATTCGTTCTGGTATCTCTAAAAATTCGTTCGGTCGATTTATGAATAGTTGAAACGGCTTGATTACTTTCTGTAGCTCTGATTAAAATGACGCAGTTCTATCGCTATCATTTGGCATGAAATAGAATACGAAATATAAAAAAAAACATAATAATGAACTAACAAACTTTTATACAATTATTCATTAGTGATTTATATATGTTTTTTGTAAGATACGTTACAAGTTTTTGTTAACACGAAATTAACTTAAAAAAACTTCAATCGATCTTACACGACAAGATCAAGGTGAGATTTAATCAAGGCACATTCATATCCTTTTTTTGATATAGATCACAAGTGTGTTTCAAAGTGACCGTATGTAAAATTTTGAAAGTATGCTTGTGAATGTTACTGGCCATGTATTTTATAGTTAATAGGGAAATTCGTTCGGAAATGAAGCTCTTTATCTTACTTCAAAGGGTCACAGTGGGACGTTAGCGCTAGTCGTGTCATTTCCGGATACCTCATTACTCATCCTGGAATACTCTGTAACGTAATTGATTTTTAAAAATGGAAGTTAGTTTTAATTTCTTGGATGATATACAGATTAAAATTTACTATGACATATTGTTTTTTTTCTAGATTTACTTGCCATGGTGCCATTAAATAAATACAATATCAATACACCACCAATCAATTGCATGAGTCCAAAATAACCTGTCCTTGTCACTCTTATAGACCAAATACAGACAATATCGTTAAGTCAATATTGGACGGATTTTTTTTTCAGAAATAGTATATATAAAGTTTTTATTAAATCTCTTTGGTTCATCTACATGTATCTGGCTGGTTTTGATAACATAAAAAAGGTTACATTTAAAAAAAAGTAAATCTTTTTTTCTGGTTATTTTCCATTTGTTTTTTTTTATTATGTAAATGATTTTTAAAGAAAGAAAAACGTCGAACAAAATTTCCGCTGGTTGAATGTAAATAAATTTTCTAAACTATCTCGAATTTTAATACAAAATGAGAAGGAATATATTCCTCAACCTATTACTTCTCACGATGTTAATACATATTTTAAATAAAACATGATAAGAACTTTGGTGCAATCGGAGAGAAAGGAACTTTGTGAGAATTAGTCGCATAACATCTAAATTTCTCAATTCAGATATATTTCGACATACATAAGAACATGCGGGGAAATCCTTAATAGTAACCGAAGGGAGTTCCACTATTTCAAGTATTCCGATAGCCGAAACCGAGGTTTCATCTCAGATCAATGAGATTTGTTATTTTAAAGAACATCGTAACAATGCATCGAACATGCGATTTAATATGTGATTTGAATAATATCCCTAATTGACTTTCTCAAATCTGGTTACGAAAAGTAGTGCAGGATTTTGAATTACAAAATTTGGCGTATCAAGTCATTTTTTTAATAAAATTAATAAAATATACGTGTAAATGTGGACGCGACGTAAAGTGTCAGAACTAATGTCTTGATGAAGTAACAACCTCGGCCTCAATCCACACTTGTTCACCATTGTAGGCAAGTTCATGTTTAGTATTACAATGTAGTGTATATAACGGATCATAAGTGATTCGAATGCATTAGAACAAAATGTATATTTATACTTTTGTTGTATTTTTAAAATCGCAAAACTGTTATGAAGGTTGTGTGAAGGCATCACAAGGCCTAAGCCTTGCAGAGGGCATCTATAGGCTGTTATAATGACAATTTGTATAGGCCAGAGTGCAATGGAGAGAGCTATGCAAATGAACGAATCTTATCGACTTATCTCGAAGAATACTCGAATAAAAATAAATCAAGTAGACATTTTTATTTAATTTAAAAAATCTATTTTTGTATATTCTTTAAGTTTATTAGGATAGCTATTTGTATAACTATCATAACTTCAAATAATATCAATTAATATATATTTTGTCTAATTATAACCAATCTTAAGTAATTTCATTTTGATTATTCTAAATTCGAAATTTATAATCGATTTAATAATTTTACAAGAACTATATAATCCTTAGTTCCATATAATAAAAATAATTAACAACATAAATGTAAATGTCACAGACATAATCAGACAATATCTGATTCTAGAAAGATTTTAATACATGTTTGCAAATGATATATCTTATCTATGTCGCACGACAAATAGATCTGTTTTGAGACGTTAAAAGCGCACATAAATTTATTTGTGTTTACAGTACTGTGAAATGTGGTTTAACAGTTATGTTAAAACAAAGGTGTGAATATTTATCTGTTTTTATCAAAACTGCCTCTGTTACTTAAATTACAAGCTGTTTAACATGAAATGCCATCATTTTAGACATCAGACGTCTACTACTGGACAAAGGCTTGGGCAATAGATTTTTTCTTCTAACGACTTTGACAAGGTTTTGTCCACCTTGTGGGCGGACATCTTACGCTTTGTTTACCGTTTCTATTATAACAAACGTCTTAATGCGAGAGCATAGCTTTTTGAATAAGTTTTTTCCAATTACGATGTAGAATCTAATACATAATTTATGTTCGAAAATAAAAGTTCTTAGCTACTTGGCTTCAATTACGGCATAGATAACTAAAAAAAACTACATCATTTTCTATATCAATATGCATCAACATTACATTAAAACTGAGTTTAAAAGCAAGTACACATCTACATAAATAAAATTGATTTGTCTGAATGTTTTTTTCAAGTACGAACATTCATTTGGCTTATTATTATTACGAAATCATTTTCCTCAAGGCATAAGGAAGGTAATAGCGAGAAAGAATGGAAAAATTTCGAAAAAAAAATTGTAAAACAACGCTTTCTTACAAGCCAGTATAAATGATTACATTTGATCGTAGTTATAAAGAATTTGACCAGCGGTAGCCTAGCGAAGCACTGAGACTTGCGATCATAGGTCGTGTGTTCTATTCCCGGGATACAATTTTACATAATTCACACTTTTTGCATTAATTATATAAGATTACCACTGCTCACAAATAAGTTTCAAGACTGCTACTACCAGCAGCATCCTCTGCGTACCATAAGAGTGCTGCCAAGAGTGGCGATTATGGTACATGCCTATATACATCTTTTAAGGAGTTTCTATGCCTTGCAGTGGGCGTCTGTTGGATGATAAGATGTTGATGAATAAAAATTTGACGACATTCAATATCATCATTATCATTTTAAGCCATAAGACATTTTACTGACACGGACACTTGAATATAGGCCTTATTTAAAGGTATCCTACAGGACTGGTTGGAAGCAGAATTTTCCAGTCTCTTAACAACAAATAGCTTTATAATTATATTAATACTATATTCTTTAGTGTACGAAATATTGTAGAAAACATTTTTATTAATAGTTATTTACTATTAAAACATTATATAAATAAATACAGTGATCACTCTAAAATCGGTTTTAATTATTTATGTTTTTAATTAGACTGCTACTGGCCAATAAATTTTGATAGTATGAAGTATGGAGCAGTTAGTAGAGTAAACAGAACTAATCGCTCTGTGGATAGTAGAAAAAGAAGAGAAAAAATAGGAGATGAGTGGAGTTGGCTGTATGATCAAGTAGGTAATTTAAATTATCTATATAAGAATGATATATATTTATGATTTAATAAAAAATGTATTAAACTGTAAACAATTTGTAATAAGCTAAAAAGGCTATTTATTACGATATCATTTAGACATATATACACGAAAATAAAAAGTTATATACTCAAAAGTTTTAAAAGAGAAAAAAATATTTAGTGTAAATAAAAAGAATTGACCATACAATAACATATCATATAAATATATCATGTGAAATGATAAAGAACTTATTAGTATTTTAATGAAATTTATTTTAAAACAATAATGACAAAATTAAGTCACTTTGTTCCAAAAATAAGTTTGTATTAAATTTAGCAAAACGATGTATTCCAAAAACACATTTAAATTGGTTAATCGTATTTTCCGGGATTTGATATAAAATGGATTGAATATGTCAATGCATATTTCGTTCAGTAGCTTAATATAAATTTATTATAAAATATATATTTTGAATGTATAATATAGATGATGACATAAAATTAATTATATAAAAGTTAGGACTGTTTTACGTTTTAAATATAGATAATAATAATAAAAAATATACTCACTTTTTGCACCCTCTGCTTCACAATTTTGGGGAAGCCCCAAGAGGCCATAATAATGGCAACTATTAATGCACAAAATGAAATCGTAAAAAATAATTTCGGACGTTTCCCTATCATTTTCACTTTATTATTATAACACTTCTAAATTTGAAATAGCGAAAATATCACTTCCGTTGAAACTAATACTTTATTTCTAAGAAAATTAAACGTATGTTTCCATTTGAAAATAAACGAATAATGGCAATTTGAAAATGTTCTCTATTTGAAATAAATTTTCATATTTTAATTAAATAATTTAAAACGGAAACCGATGGAGAGGACCGTCTTCTTCGAAACGTAATAAACAATTATAGTGCCACGGATAGTTCTCACACGCGTGCTATTTTCCTTGTCTTTTTTTTTTCTACATAAAGCAAATGGCTTTTACATGGCCAAGCATTAATGGTTCTGCTCTTATTTCATTCGCTGTAAAAAAGTATTTTCTATTAATTATCTTTGTTATGTATTCGTTATCTTTATATTTTGGAAGTGACCTTTATAAATTACAGTTCAGACCAGTTTTTCGCTGGAACGTGTTTACTCTAGTTAAAACTATATTTTTCTAAATGTTTTTTCCTAATTAAAATTAATTAAGTAATTTAAAAAAAGAAAAGAAAAAAATGAAAAGATGTCTCTGCAAAAAAATATTATCTTTATAATTCAAAATGTCACTATAGATTGTCTTGCGATGACAAATATATATATAACCTTTTTTAATTTTAAATTTTTTTATTATATTTTATTGTATAATAACCAATGTTTCATCAGTGTAAAATTATTATTTATACTACGTACATTACTCTTAGCCTTAGATCTCTTTAATAAATATGTTTAACAATTTTTTATTGCTTTCAAACCCGAATTAGTTAAAAAAACATTTATTAAAAATTAGTTCTCACCACATAAAAGGCGTAATTAAAAACCGGTTCTAATTTTAACTTATTACTTTTAACTATGGTAAGACATATTTTATGATAATACGTCAAGTGAAAATATGTTAATAAATAATTATTATTTTATTGTAGTCTTGGAATATTTATAGTGTATTGTGTATTTTTAAAATGATATCAAATCATGTATGGCGACGAGAATTTTTAGTATTGTTTGTACAGATGTTACACATTTATACTGCCGGTAAAGAATAAACATTCATTGTACCTTTCATATTGCGATAAATATTTTGTCTAAAATAGTATTATATTGAATGTCTATTTCAAAAACATGTAATTTAGTCATCTAATAGACCTATTATTTCATTATGATTATGGAGATACCGAAGGTAAACAACATATTTTGCTTGTATATTTCGAATCCTTCAGGGTCGACGGACCTTGGTGAAAATGATGTATTCATAATATTTATTATCATTCTCATATTATCGTTGTAATATTAACATCAGATATTTGAAGGAGAGAGTTCTCAAAGCCTATTGGTGAATATTACAGGTACGGATTTTGGTTATACACTATACTGGTTGTATTTAAAATTATAATTTGTATAAAATATATTACATTGAGAAATATTCGATTTGGTATCAGTAAATATAAGAAGTAACTTTCTGTGCCCATTAGTAAAAATTTACTTTTATTGTGGCACTGGTGTGGTAGCTCAGACGTAGAGAAGTGAAACTTGCGGTTGTAGTATTAATTACATGAGATTGCTACTGCTCACAAACAAGTACCAGAGGATGAACAGCAGCGCCCTCACCATAATTCCACACTTCCATCGTCAACCTACTTGCCAAGCATGGACATTATGGTATGGGGGGTTCCCCATGGATGTCTTTGAGAGAGGATAATACCTTTTTTTAATGGCCACCGCTATTGGACACCCCTGTACCTCAACTAGTTGATAGGAACTTATTTTTCTTTTAATTATTTTTTTACACATATCATTTTATTTTCGCGCTCTTCTACCATGCGTCTTAAGGTGTTTCTTTCTTTTCCTCACTTCGAGGACAATATCTTGCAGTGGGCTTCTTTGGACTAAAACGACGATAGGCACCAGAAGCACTTCAAATAAGTAACAAAAATTAAGAAGAAAGAGCGTAAAGTATACAGAGATGTACGTGAATTAGGTAAGTATATTTATGTATGTTGTACACAAGTGTATATGTATTTGTATATTTTGTATTCAAGTGTAAGTATATGTGGGGAGTGAATTAAAATAACATTTCTAAAGGGACGTAAATCAGAGTATCTATATTATTGTAATTTAGATGATGTGAACATTTTTTTTTATTAAATTTTGATGCCTCGTTATACAGATTATTATCCATGAACCATATGTTTTTTTTTATATTTAATCACTTGTTACAATAAATAGAGTAGTGTATATTCAGCATTGTGATCGTTTTATTTATCTGGTCTACCATTTAAACATGGTCACCCTGGCAGAGAATATCGTGCGCGAAGAAATGTTTGTGTATTCTAAATAAGTCTTAGGAATATTAAACATCTAATAGATTCAGACTTTACTTTGCGAAAGTCCATCCTAAGTAAGAAAAGGATTAATAACATATATAGTTACTTCCGCTAAGAAAGGGACTAATATATAGCGGAAGTAGCTATTTATTAGTCCTTTTCTTACTCAGATTAATCAATCTGGATGCTTTTCAAATAATATCAAGATGGGCACACTTGATATTTCATACCCATATACAATTGGTGAACAAACTTTAGTATAGTGGGAAAATATCAATGTTAGAGGAAATTCCGTCTGCACAAAATGCTACACTTTATAAAATATGTATAGCTACATAGGGCTAAGAATCTTATATATATATAGTCTAATAATTGAGAATCATATTAGATTTTTAAACGGTTTTATTTAGTTCGACCCGTACGGATTTTATTTGTTTCTGTATTTAGGTCAAAATTAGAAATTGAAATTTAAACACCTTCCCGTTGTGAGATTGATCTTAAATTAGGTACACACATTTAATTTAGATGACAAAACCATATAATAAAATCAGTTACATTATAAATCTAAGATGGCCGCCGATACAAAATGGCGGATTAGATATTTTTCCTTAACCCCCTCAATATGGGTATCAATTGAAAGGGCTACACTAGTAAAACACGATAATTATGTCAAAATTTAAAATTCAAGATGGACGCCGTTCCAATATGGCGGACTAGGTACATATTTTTCCACAACATCACAATATGGGTATCAAAAAACCGTTTAACTTAAAAGTTTTTTAAATGTATTTATTAGATAAGAGGATAGTAGTTCCGAACAGCGCAGTTTTAAACCTCATCTAATGATGTTATGTTGGAAGTTAACCATATACTGTTGCCCTACTGAAACTAAATAGGACTGTTTGTGTGTGCCCATGTGTATGTTTTAATGTCTTTACCCTTTACCCTTTACGCAGTAGTGATATTTACATTTTTTAAATTTTTTTATTAATACTGGCCAATAATTGTTTACACTTAAACAGGTTTACAATGGGGTTATAGTTTCTTGGGTAAACCAGTCTAGTCAAATTGTAGTTGGCATTCATACTCAAAACATTTACACAGATTTTATGATTGTAGGTTAAGTTTAATTTTGTAGATTTAATTTAATACATATGATTGAGAAATGGGCAAGAGGATACAAGACTATGTCTTGTACATATAAATATAGATCTATAAACTATATATATATATATATATATATAGAGAGGCCATGTAGAGTAGCCGTCTGTTATGGCTCAAATGGTAATAATAATTTTAATCCATTTTTATGAACGTGACAACCTCTTATACTCTAACTACATATTTACGTAGTAGAATAAAATAATATTACTTTTAAATAAAGTATGTATTTAACTACAGTAATATATATATATGTATATATATATATATATCTATATATATATATTTTTGCAGGAGTATGGATATAATGTGTTATAGCGAGAACTAACGAAGCTTCACTAGTATTTGAAAATAGAGTTATTTATATGGTCGTTCCAGACGAAATGATTTTATTTGTCAAAGTTACATATCATATACCACTGCGGGAACAAATTCGTGGAGTTACCAAAGTAACGTAACATATGAATTAAATAAGATGTAATAAGTAAAACGAAAGTTACGGATACGAAATCGAATCAGGAATTAAGAGATCTGTAAACGAACGAAGAGAGAGAAAAGCTCAGTGGATTTATAAGTTGTTCTTGAGTAGAAATGATGGACCGAAAAGCCCAGCGATGGACCTCTACACAAAAGGTGGACAAACTACCTTATTAATGTCACACTACGCTGGACGCAGGTTACTTTTTATGGAAAGCCTAGGTCTAGCAGGAAACGATCTACGGTTGAAACGATGAAGATTATGACATTAAAACTGCCCTCTCCTTCATGTCTCTCATCTCCATCCAAAGGTTGTCTGGTAGAGATCGCCTCGAGCGATAAGACCGCCTCTTGTATCTCTATACATTGTTCCTTTTTTAAGTGATTACCTATGGTCTACAATAAAGTGTAATAAATAAAGTTTATCACAGAACGTTACGTAAATAAAATAACTATTCGATTGATAAAGAGCGTGACTTTTATAATCAAAATATAATAGCATTAAAATATATCCATGCAACATTAAGCCGTCGATGATTGTTAAACAAACACGTTTATGTGTTGAAAACACGCTAGATTTATCTTATATAATTACAGACGTATTCCGATTATATTCTTACGAAATAATTATTATTATCATGACAAGCAATGTACAGGATGTTTCGGTTGCAGCAAGTTTTCGAAAAAAGATACCTTACAAGAGTACTGAAAAAGAGTCACAGGAGAGACCTTTAAAAGGAACAAGTTGGCAAAAAACCAGAAATGTAAAAGATTATTAAAGATAAATACTTAAATCTGTGATAAATGAAAAAAATAATAGGAAATTAAAATTAAATTATGTAGGAATATAAATGTAAGAATATAACCAAATATATAGAATATAACAAAATATAAACCTGTAGTTTTCTGGTGGAAAGGCGACGAAAGTGAGGTGATGAATGAAAGAAATGAAAGAATAAAAAAAAAACTGTTTGTGTAAAAATAGTCCCTGTGTACGTAAGATACGGAGGTTATGAAATAAAATACAGGATGATTGATTAATAAAAATTTTAAAGAGGTGAATGTATAGATCATTTATCAGCAATTTAGACTTCTTTCCAATCAGCCTGTATAAAATGATCGCTTTAAAATATTCTACATTAACTATTTATTTTAATGAAATGCGAAAGGTAAATATCTTCTGGCAGAACAAAGTTTGCATGGACAGATAGTTCTTTTAATGTTTATGTAATGTACGAATTTTAAAAACCTTTCAATGCGTTACTTTATATATTATTTGTGATACCATTGATTTATGTAAGAAAAGGACTAATATATAGCTACTTTCGCTATGTAGCAGTAGTCTGATAAATGCGCATGCGGCAAACAATGCGAAACACAACTACCACCGTTGAACCACTCAACACGTGTTTCACCCCTCCACGGGGCATCCCCAGAAGTAACGTTACACCGATTAGTGCCAAACACCGAGTCGGTGTTTGCCGCACGCGCATTTATCAGCGGGCTGGCGGGCGGTGCACTCTATTGCACGACTTCTGCTACATAGCAGAAGTAGCTATGTATTAGTCCTTTTCTTAGTAAGGATGGACTTCCGCAAAGTTACGCCTTAATCTATTAGATACCATCGATTTATGGTTACGGTGTACCATACATATCAAAAATTAAGTTGTATATTCATCCTTTATAATAGCAGTCGTATTCCGATTAAATTTTTCAACGATTCTATTGTATCTAACAAAGATATTATCGCAATAGTGGTTATTATTAAAATCTATATATAGCATAATTGACGTTAAATATGTTTTCTATATGTTGTATGTGTATGGTTTATTTATATTCTATTTTAGTTTATCAGCAACATGTTTATCAGTAATTATTCTAGTCGTATATTAAACGTTGCTTATAATACTGGCTGTTAGAGTGTATCACGCTAACGGTGAATATATATGTATATATATGTGCCAAATCACTAGCAGTTTTCAAGGAAATTGTTAAGGAAGCAATTTTATGACAGTTGATTATTTATTTACTTTTTTAAAATATTAACAATCTTCGTACGTCTTTGCGAATTCCATTAAAACGATTTAAAGGTTTTTATTTTATTTATTATTATATTTATAAAGATATCTCTACCCTTTGTGCCTGAAAAATGGAATATTTCTACAAAATACGGTCGATATCGTGAGGACTCGATATATAGGTAGAAATATTTCAAATATATCGATAGATAGGCATGTATACAGTATATGTATGTATTTATCTCTACGATTAAATTACATATTTATCGTAACTTATAATATCTCGAATTTTCTGTTTACATAATCGCTGACAGAATTTAAGAAAAATGGTAGAAAAACACTTCCTTGGCCTCTAAAATAGGATATTGTGTAGCATCTGTTGTTTATTCGTATTTATGAAGTACCTTTTTCACATAAATATGTATAAATATATTTATATGTATATTATAGGTATTTTTGTATGTATGTGTATATAGTAATGTATGTATTTGTATGTACGTACATCCTAAACTGCCCTCTCTTTCATGTCTCTCACCTCCATCCAAAGTTTGTCTGTTAAATTGTTTCTTTTCTTTCCTCTATTTATTGTCTATGGTGTAAAAAAATTATTAATAAAATAATTTTGATTTAAACATAAATAAAGAAAGAAAAGAAGAAAATAATTAGAAACGCATTTACATGCGTATAGCGTATCTTAAGAGGTTTGAAATCACTGAAATATGTCAATGCATAATTCGTTCAGTAGCTTAATATAAATTTATTTTAAAATATATATTATGAATATATAATAATGATGATGACGTAAAATTTAAAACATTAATAATAATTGACTCTGTGTTTGGCACTAATTGGTGTAACATAACTCCTGAAGATGCCCCGTGGAAGGGTGAAACACGTGTTGAGTAATTTGGTAGTGGCGTTTGTGTGATCGTTTGCCGCATACGCATGCACTTTGTTGCACGACTACCATTGCATTTGCGGAAGTGGCTAAATATTGGTCCTTTTCTTATATTAATAATATTCGAATAAAGAATATTTTGATTTTGATTTAATTTGATTTTGAATGATAATATATAGTTTATTGATAAAAAATAATATGTAACATACACCGAATAATTCATTTAAATTAGTAAGAGTTATTTCTTAACTACAGTTAAATTAACCGTTAAAGGAACCGTCAAACAATGTTATGTTCAATTATGAACGGCATTCGAGGAATGACGATAAGAAAACTATTAAGAAGTTATCGAACAAGGTGTTTGTTGCTGAGTGTAAACAGCTTTGTAACGGTTTGTGATGATGCCACACGCGGTTGCCCACTTTTTACGCATTTTATTACCATAAAACATAACCTTTAGAGCTATAATAATTTTGGTTGTCTAACGAAATATACCTATTTGCTAGATAAAGCCTTATAATAAATAGTTTTTGTTATATTTTGTTATATATGATATATGTGTATATATCGCCGCCTGCACTAAATAAGATGACACTCGCCGTTTTTATTTTTAAAAGGTATTTAAATATTGGCAATACAGGAGTTCCAATACATCTTGCCAATTATTTTGATAAATTTTTGGCTAAAAATGGCGGAGATAGACAAAGACCTGTTTATATTCTCTAAATAAATAAGTAAAAACTTTACGCCTGTATACTTATGTTCTTTTAAACATTTTCACTGCCTTATTTGGCCTTTTTGAGATATAACCGTGTCTCCTGAAATGTTGTATTTTCGGACTGTAAATTTTATTCTGTGGGGGTGGCGATATGTCCTTAATTATTAGAACCTCCCTTTATTATCTTTTTGATTTTGTATATCATAAATATTTTGTTATATAAACCTTTAAAGCAGTGTTAGGCAAGTGTTTCATAATTTGTAATTATTATAATGTGTTATTGTACCTTTTTGGAACATTTCTGCGCTTTTCTGAAGTATACCTATATTCTAAATAAATAAATAAATACTTTTTGTCGAAAAATACACCTCTCCTGTATTATCTAACTGGTCTTTATAGAATTCAAATTTTAAACTGTAATATGTAATGGCTTGAGCCGAAACTCATTTCAAGAAGTCGAGATTCACTACGTTAACAGGATTTCAGGATTGGCGTTCCCGCAAGTCGAAGAATCTAGATGCTAATGTCACCTAGGTAACAGTGTAAGGTACAAAAACACACATAGAATTACAAACGTAAATCGCAGACGGATCATATTTATTGAGTGTTCAAGAGAAAAATTAGAAAATAATAACATACTGCCTGTTGCTTCTGAAAACGTCTAAAAAACATTAATGTTTATAAAATTTTATTGATTTAAAGGATAAGTATTAGTAATAGAATGAAACTTTATAGACCTAAGACTACAAATCTCTGTGTATGAAACATTACGGGTTCATAACGAAATCACAGATAACGTTCAGATAGCTTCCATTATATTAATATATAAATGTACACCAATACCTCGCTTCGCGTCGTGGTTTTGTTCCAAGAAAACATGGCGCGAATTGAATTAAGATTTTTTATAGCCAACCATGTAAAGAGTTTAACACAAAACAACGAAACCTCGAAAATCTAATGACGCACACTGCAAACTATGGATACTAATTAAGCAGCGACGTATTATATACATATATAGTACAACTGTACACGATTTTATATAAGATTGCACATGAAAATAATGTGTTTGGCTATTTAGTTTCTTTTAATGCTAGTGATTTCATATTAATAAAAATAAAAACAATCTTTTAAATATTTCTCACTATAATAAACTCTTTTTGCATGTTTTATTTTAAAGGATTTTTAATTTCCTTAACCGTAAATCAGCGCCGTGGTAAGAGATAAGATTGTACTTATGTAGATGAGTAAGGGTTTTTATTTTTATTTATTCATTTCTTTAGAGCACTACAAATAGATACGTTAAAATAATTACAATTCATTTAGTATTTTTAATTATTACAATTCGAATAATTACGTATACATAGGGATTGTTTACAAGAAAAAAAAGTAAAAGCTCTTAAGTATTATAATAATATTAAATGTATTGCTTCACGTACCAGCAAATAGCTTCAAAGTATTTACACCTATTTCTAATCACTCTAAGAGATGATTTTAAAATATATTTTATTTTATTATGCGACGGGCCAATGCCAATAAGTTCTAGCCTCAGTATGCAGGGATAGATGGTAAACAATATTTAATTTTAATATGTTTCTTATTTTGAAATGTAAAATTAAAACTATATTTCCGAATAAATCTCATTAAATATATAAATAAAACATGAATGCTACCATTTATTCAACATTATCATTTTCAACTAAAATCGGTCATAAACTCCGAACTCTGGGTCTGGATTTTCGTATACATAATAAAGTTCCACAAGGTATCATAGACCAAACACCATTTTTATCTGATCGAAATATGTGTAACTTGGTTTGTTGACTCATTTACATGATAGATATTGTGTTGTATACATCAAAAATTGTTGACTTTCATTTAAAACAGCAACTGATGAATTTCTAGACGGCTCTTCTCAACAGATCAGCGTTTGAAGCCGGTGGTAACTTACTACTTATGTTAAAATAATCGACGATTCATAAGCGCATGTAAATACCTACTTGCATAAAGATTTCCTTATTTTATAAAGAAAATAAGATAGCTATATGTTTATTCCTACAAAACTTTTTACACCTATATTCAATCACCCTGTAATATAATATAATACAATGAGTTACTATTGATGGTATTTCCAAACATTTCCTTATAGGTATTATTTTTGTTTTTAGCTAGGAAAACTGTATAACTGTGTAGTAAAAGGAAGGGTGATATATTTATATATCACCCTTCCTTTTTTCTTGAACTCATTTTGCTTGTTTATAAATAAAATGACTAATTGTGTATCTATCCTATATTTAAGTATTTTACAATAGTTAAGAATGACAGTTAAAAACGTATCTCTCTAATGAAAATTAAAAAAGTCACCGTACAAATATGTATGCAAAATAAAAAAAAGATTAACATAAGTAAATATCATTTTAGGTGAAGTATTTTACTAGCTAGTAACTACCCTTTAGGAAACATAGAAAACACACTGACACATACAAACTTATAGATAAATAGTATATGTAGATATAGATATAAGTTACGTATACGGATGTGGAGGAAGGTGTAGTAAGGCGCAGTGGTAGTCCAACGGTAGAGGACTGAGTCGCAGATTGCGAGTTCGATTCACGAAATAAATTCGTAGTTAATTCACACGTTATGCATTAATTATATAGGATCATCCTCTGGAAACTTCTTTGTGGGCAGCTTTGCATGCCATAATACCATACTACGATCGTGAACCCGCCTGCCATTTGCGATTATGCTAAATCCACCCTTAGATATCTTAAGAAAGACCTCCAGGGTCTAGACTTTGCAGTCTACGGGCTAAAACGCGTAATTCCAGTGTTAATTTCCAACGACTGTCAAATAAAATTAACTAAATACTTTGACGAAATAATTTAACCTATAAATAACCTTACCATCAACCAAGTATATTATTTATTCATTCATTTAAATCGTATTAAAACGTAATAACAGAAAAAATAAATTCACACGGTTAAACATATCATTAAAATTCTCTCAAAGAGTCGAAACATCACACGTATAAGCACTTCCTAATGAGTTATTAAACATACGTCACTTTGAGAAGTAAAATAAATCCGCCATCTTTTTTATAACGCTACAAAGTTCACATGTATTACGAAAAAAAAATTATATTATAAAATTTAAAAATGGAACACGCGTTCGTTATTTGAACGTATATAAAAAAGTATACGTGAAATGAGTAAGCGCGATTGCACTAAACGGCAAACTGACCGCGAGCAACGTTTTAAAATATGTACATTTAGTCACAAACGAGTTATCGATATGTTATTAGATTGTCGCGAGTCCCGGAAGACGATTTATGTTTGCCGGCGACTGTACCTAAATGGAAAGGACATATATGTCTCGGGTTTAAAAGGTAATATAATTATTGTTTAATAAAGCATATTAGGCGTTATTCGTTGAACTTTTCGAATGTATTGTTAAAATCATTAAGAACACATAAAATGTATTTGAAATAAATTAAGTAATATATGAATATTCTATAAGATGATGGTTGTAGGTGTAAAGGCTATAGACAGATGAAATTATAATTCATTTACTGTCAGTTAATGCATGGCATACTTAAGAAAAGCGAAGAAGTGGTCACCCAAAGAAAACCTAGTGGTGGATGATCACTGCAAAAGTGAAGGCAGTTGGAATGACGTGGAGCGAAGTAAAACGTGAGGCTCAAGACTGGATGGCGATGTACTAGGCGCTCTCTGCCCCATCTTGGGGACATAGGAATAAATGATGATAAATGTACGGTATATTCTATTAAAAATTCAATTGTGTAATTAAAAGAGTTTTCAAAATTCGAATTATTAAATAAATTTAAATATTGTTTATAATATGTCTCCGCGGATATTACAATGCCACTAATAAATATAAAAATGAACTATATATGTGTCCCTTTAATTTTTTTTACATCTTTAACCTATCATCCTGTATAACGTTATAGATGATGTATGAGTATATTAAATGCAGCAGTGATATACTAGCGGTAAGGACTGACACTTACCTGTACTTCGCGGGTTTGATTTCCAGAATATAATCCTTGTATAATTCATACATTGGGCATTAATTTTAAAGGATTGCCACAGCTAAAAACAAGTTTCCAGAAGATGGACAGCAGCTTCTTCTACGTACCATAATACCACACTGCGATCGCCAACCCGTGCGTGGCGATTATGATATATTCCCCATAGATATCTTTGGGAAAGGTTTTTGCCTTACAGTGGACGTCTATGGGCTTTTGCTTAGTTGTGATTCCGATATCTAGTCAAGTAACAGCACTAGAACTTTCGCTTTGAATGTAGTACTAATGTAATTTTTGGTTATCATAATATTCCAGAGCTTTCTAGAGAAGAACAGATTGTATTGATAAGGAGGAGAGTGCTGTCTTTACTGTGCAAGGCACATTAAATTTAATATAGTAATGTTTATTGTACACGCTAGAAAATACACACATAGTTGTCTTATCACTCGAGGCAATTTATTCGTGACAACCATAATATGGAAAAAGTAGGGAGGTAAATTACGGGTAGTAACGTGTAAAAAAATACATATATGTATAGCATATATACTTATATTAAATATACAATAAAAATATTACGGTATCATAAATTTTATAAATATAATAATCAATAAAAACATCAAAAAGATTTGGATCGTACTTGCCTCAGAAAGAATAAAGAAACAGACAGAATAAAATGATTTATAGGATAAATAATTATTCGTCTAGTAAATATTTAAATGGAAGGTTGATTGAAGAGCGAAGCGATTTGTGTTTACTTGATACTAGTGAGTATTATTCTAAATTCAAATTCAAAATATCATTCTAGTAGACATCGACATGGGCTTTTGAATCGTAGATTATTTTAACATTATAAGTAGTAAGATACCACCTGATCAGACCTCTGATTTGTTGAGAGGAGCCAGATACAGATACAGTTGCTATTTTAAATTAAATTTAACAATCAAGTCAACTAACCAAGATCTACATATTTTAATCAATTCGAAACTTTAGCTTACTACAATAAGATCTATTTAATATTATACTTTTAATTTTAGATTCAAAACTATAAAAAAGAAGGTCTAAGATATCTCGAGGAACTTCATTATATATGCGTACACGCAGACCCACGCATGATTTGTTAATTTTGAAGTTCCAGGCCGGTTTCAGATGAGAGGTGGGAGAAAAAATAAAGAGATAATTGCAGTTGTACTGTACGAAAAGGCTTTAGTAAAGGAAGTTATTATAACCATCAGCGGAAAGTAAAGTATTTACGGAGGAAAATGAATCGAAAGTAATTATTCAGAAGACTGCTTAGTTTGTTGATTAAAGTTAGCACATATCATTATAGTTAATAATAGGAAGGTTGGGTGATTTTAATTTTGGAGGGAAGTAAGTTTTTTGAACGACGTAAAACACATAACAAACCAGAGAATAATCTTAATTCAAATAAAAATAGTATAATGTTATTAGATCAAATTAAATCTCAAATAAGATGCATTCATAATAAAAAAAACAATGTTATATATTTCTAGAAAATACGTTATTTTATATGCATGATTATGTGTAATGTAATGCGTAGAAAATCATACAATCAGATGTATTATAAACAATAATATTTCATTCCTTCGCCTACGTCTTATCTAGTTTAAACCAGGTCAACTTTTCCGATCAGTCTTTTATATTTATTTCAATATTTTACGCCATTCATTGTACACTATAAATAAAAACTAAATTAAAAGAAACAATTATGTTTTTTTGCCTACTTATTCTTTATAAAGATCTCTCCTATGACTTTTTTTCAGTACTCTTGTAAGGCCCTGCAACTCCCCTCGTTGTCCTGATGCGATGTTTCTATCTTCGAAACCTTACTGCAACCGAAACATCCTGTATATCTCTTGTCATGATAGTGATAATAATTTCGTAAGAATATAATCGGAATACGTCTGTAATTATATAAGATAAATCTAGCGTGTTTTCATAAACGTGTTTGTTCAACAATCATCGACGGCTTAATGTGGTATGGATATATTTTAATGCTATTATATTTTGATTATAAAAGTCACGCTCTTTACAAATCGAATAAGTATTTTATTTACGTAACTTTCTATGATAAACTTTATTTATTACACTTTATTGTACACCATAGATAATCACTTAAAGAAAAGGAACAATGTACAGAGGTACAAGAGGCGGTCTTATCGCTTGAGGCGATCTCTACCAGACAACCTTTGGACGAAGATGAGAGACATGAAAGAGAGGGTATTATATCTACCACACAACAAAAGATAATAATAACCGACCAAGTCGAGGTTCAGCCATTTCAGGCGCCTTTAAGTAGGAATGCTAAGCGTGTAAGTGACAGCCACAGCCGAGGATTTCTTTATAGGACCTGACATTAGTTCAGTCTATGGAGGAATCGTTTAAGCTAATATTTTTTAACCTTTTATGTGCGATTTTTTATATTAAAACCTCGGGTCAATTTTCGTATCGCAAATTGCTCTCCAGCAAAGAGTGGGCCCCACGTTGGGAAACATCGCTCTAAGTGTTTAAAGAGTTAGCGATATTCCAATCTAATAATATGCAACGGGATGTTATAGCCCGTATTGTATCCGATGGGAGCACTCGCAACACTAAGTTGATTAAACCACGGATTCTTGTAACAATAAAGCAATAAGTATAAAATTACAAAGAAAGTTTTAAACGAGTACATAGCGACTCTTTTGTTTTATCAGTTACTTTTAATTGCCTCGAATCTAAAGTATTCATTGAAATTGCAACATAAACATTTCTGTTGTTTGGAGATTTTGTATTTGATCTTCTTATAACTTTTATTACAGCTCTTATTACAGATTACTACGAATATGATAGTAGGGTTAAATAAGGTAAGAAAAGGAACATAATTTAGCCACTTCCGCACATGCAGTGGTAGGCGTGCAACAAAGTGCACCGCCTGCCAGCCCGCTGATAAACGCGTATGCGGCAAACAATGCGAATTACACAACCGCCACCGTCAAATCACTCAACACGTGTTTCGCCCCTCCACGTGGCATCTTCAGGAGTTATGCTACACCGATTAGTGCTAAACACAGAGTAACAAATCAGTAGAGGCACTAATCGGTCATACGTTGTTGTTGCACGACTACCACTGCATGTGCGGAAGTGGCTAAATATTGGTCCTTTTCTTACTTAGGATGGACTTCCGCAAGGTAACGCCTAATTCCATTAAATGTTAAATAAGGTGTTATAGAAACCGCTGTATCTCGCCTAACGACAGGTTGAAGAAAATGGGCGCCGCCACAAGCGTTGTCGGCGGTCTGACGGAACGGAATGACAGGAGTTTTTGTCCCCGGTCGATATCGTGTCGTCGCACATACCGCCAAAGCCGTGGTACAGCGGTTTCAATAGCATTATAACTCTTTGTACTCGAGG
This sequence comes from Battus philenor, assembly GCF_028537555.1. Lineage (NCBI taxonomy): Eukaryota > Metazoa > Arthropoda > Insecta > Lepidoptera > Papilionidae > Battus > Battus philenor. The sequence continues at coordinate 2,028,318 of NW_027181704.1, forward strand.
ATGTTTCCGCGCATCCAACCGGGAACTCGCGACGTTTTGGAATACTTTTGATGAATTTACGTTAATGTATTTAATTAACGTTTCCAACGTAAAATAATTACACATTAAAAAACTTTTATATTTTAGTATCTTGGCATCATTACGGACAATTTCTTATACATTAGTCTTTGTAATTTTGTTTTGTTTGATATTTTGTGAAGCAATTGCCGAGATATATGCCCGGATTTTTGGGACAAGTAATACGGTGATATGTTGTTTGATGTATTCCTGCATGTTGATTTCATTGAGAAGAAGGTTTTGCAATCTTTCCTACTACTGCTAGAATCATATGCAGCTAAATACTTAAGCGGATGTTTTCGGAATTTATAAACCCCTAAAAAATTTAAACCACAATTTCAAAGATTCAAACTTCAACTTTTCTCGACTCTTCGCCGCGGCTGTCAAGTTCATAGTGAAACCGAAAATGCATCTGGTTCGTGGTTGCTTAGTAATTGCGACAAGAAAATCGCATCTGCATTTGTAGGGATATCATTTTAAACTTCGATTATACAAAGAGTAGGAACCAATGTCGAAAGAAGAAAACGTAAAAAATTACCGCCGCGCATCATTTACCGCAGCGAACGAAGTGGTGAGCGACAGTGAGGATAATATAGTCCAAGACGAACAAATAATACATCTACGTAACGAAACAACTTAACTATAGCCTGCTTATTTAGATCTGCCAAGAAACATTAGCTCATTTATATATCGGGATTATAAATCATTATTAGGATCACTTAAAATCATTTTATTAGATATGAAGTGAAGACTGGTCGGTGAAGGTGAACGTCAATGTATTACAAGGAGACCTCCTTAAACTTGCTATGCGGGCCGTCAGCCCCGATCACTGTACTCGGCCATACAACGCAATGAGCCTGGCAGCCACACTATGAACCCATGGAATACTGAGAAATCACATCCGATGAATTTACAGCACAGTAAATACTTTTATTCCACTTTTAATACTCTTATAGGCCAACTAGCATAGTTTCCACTAGACAACTTATCACTTCGATGGTTATTGAATGGTGACCGAACTCCCGACTCAATAATAAAAACGCTGTTTCAACCCCACCTCTCTCAATCCTTTTACTGGAAATTGTCACAAAAGGGTAACGGGGTCGAGTAGTGTTGCTATTTAAGAAAAATAAAACTACCTTTTATTTAATGGAATCAGGCGTTACCTTGCGGAAGTCCATGCTAAGTAAGAAAAGGACCAATATTTAGCCACTTCCGCACATGCAGTGGTAGTCGTGCAACAAAGTGCACCGCCCGCCAGCCCGCTGATAGATGCGTATGCCGCAAACAATGCGAATTACACAACTGCCACCATCAAATCACACAACACACTTAGTGCCAAACACAGAGTCTCTGTGTTTGGCACTAAGTGTGTTGTGTGATAGATATTAATTATATAGACTATAAAAAGTAATGGAGAGAGCTATGCCAGAAATTTCGTGATCGAATCAGAAATAAAGAGATGGCGCAGATGAACCAAGATCACGGTCGTAAGTCAAAGAATCGTTCGTGCAACTGATGGCTATTGGTAACAGTTTTCAAATGGCGACCACGAACCGAAAGACGCGACGTGTATGGTCTCCCAATAAATGTTCCGACGACATATTTGAGGTCATGGGAAGCGCAAAACTAGTCATTGTGGTTATTTTTGGGTGAGGCCTATGTCTTGCAAAAGACATCTATTGGTTGATTTGATGGTGATGTTGTTCTAGACAGGTTGAGACTAAGGTAATATATAGCGCCGTAATTAAATATCTAGACAAAAATGGTAGTATAATAGAATCAGTTGGAAGCCGGAAGTTTTAATTGTTAAGATGACTATAAAAATAATTGCTGTTTTTGGTTCGACGTTTATTGAATATATTAAAGCTAGGATCACGTTGAAAACTAGTTTTTATTCATACGAATTAATAATTAGCTGTATATTTGCTGGCGTTGAGATGTTTGTTATACATTTTTGTAATATATAAACTGTATGAAATTCGTTTGCTTGAGAATTTGTAACCATTGTTTTACATATCTTCATCTCAGTCGTCTGTTCATTTTTAAAAGTCATGCCTATCTTGAAAAGCCATGACGGAATCGATAACAAGGTTTTTCCTTTTCTAATATAGTATGAAAAGAGCTTGTCATCGATCAGGTTGTTGCCTGTCAAGGTTTTCACCCGTAGTCACTCTGAGTTCCTTAGGTTCTGCAAGGTTTAGTAGAACAACAAACAATCGACAAGAACAAAACTAAAGAAGGGTGTAAGAACAGTGAGGAAGAATAGGAGTAAAGAAAGGTACAAGAATTAAACAAAAATAAAATCTGAAAAATACATTAGCACCTGAAAAGCACCTTGCTCTACACATGGCCTGGAAATATAACAATAAAAAAAGAAAAGGTCTTCGACCTTAAGGCATCATCAGCTATCTGTTTTGCGCTTGACCTGTTCATTGCCGTTTCAACTTACGAATTCGCAATGCTATTTCGGTTACTTTCGTTTGTCCACATATTTTATACCCGATTCGATCTTGAAAGGAAATTCTGAGATTCTATATGGGCTCGGTTCATAGTAAAAAGAATAGCGAGCAAAAGTGGATTCTATCTGGTGAATATAGGCTATTTAGAATCCCATTTTGCGTCAGGATTTTGTACGAATAATGACTCAAAATAGTTGTAGAAATTTCAATAATTCTTTACTATGTAAAACATCAGTTTGGGAAACTTCCAACGTCATTAGATAGAAACTACGGTATTCTTTGCGGGGATATATCGACATTAAGCTCTCTCAACTTTGTATCGAATTTACCTTTGAGATCAGAGGACCAGATCAGATGTTACTCACCATCCGTCTTAAATTAATTTGCTTCTACATTCTAATTTTTAAGCGATTTTTAACAATACCTTTTGCTTTGAACAGTATATTATTAAAGTAAATTACTGTGAGATATAATAGTATGAATCGTTGATATCTATTCGGGATATACAATAATCGTCATGCGTGGCAAGCGCGCTGGCGATCGCTGTGTGGGATTACGGAAGGAAGAGGACTCTGCGATCCATCCTCTGGAAATTTATTTGTTAGCAGTGGCAATTCAAATTGTTGCACGAGAATCGAACCAGGAACTGCGATCGTTAGTAACGGAATTCTTAAATTTTTCACTATTACATTTTTTCATAAGGACATGTTGTAAGTTTTTATACTAGTAAAGTCAGTATTGTCAGCCACACCTATCAGTGGAGACAAAATAGATAAGTTTTATTTTTCTCACTTTACTCATAATAATGGAATAAAGCTTTTTACCTTCAACTCGATGTAGGTAACAGTCTGAAAAAACTGGTTGTCATTTCTATTACTTTGTTATCCGGGAGCGTTGTGAGAAAGGATTTTAAAGTTTTTGAAAGTAATTTGTTTCGAGTATAGTGTCAAGATTTAAACCGTACAGTAAGAAATAGACTTTCATAATTTGTAATACAGAATGTGTATATCAATTTGAAGTATTGTTATTTATCAATTTGAATATTTTTTTTCACAATTACATAAGTTTGAATTTAACACTAGCAGGACCCGATTCAAACAAAATGGCATTACTTACCATACATTCAATAAGTCTTTAGCAGTTGTAAATTCAATGTTATTATCTCGTTGAGGAAACATTCTGTGGCCTCCCCGGAGACGAGATCACACGCCACTGGACTTTTTTCTCTGGTATCACAAGAGCGGCGTTTATGTCAAAAAATCGATAACAATTGCCCAGCACAAAGACAAAGTTTGCTAAGAAATATCCGAGCGATGTACTAGTCAGTATTTACGAATTTACGGTGTGTACTTTTAGATGGCATAAATATCAGTGGTGTTAATTTTAAAATTAAAATTCTCGTGTGTTTATTTTTTTATTTAATATTCTTTATTGTACACGCTAGAAAATATACACAAAGTATCATAACAATAAAGAAAAAAGTACAATGGGTGGTCTTATCACACGAGGCAATTTCCAGACGACCATTATATCGAAAGAGTAGAGAGATTAATAACGGGTAGTTAACGTGTACAAACTTACACACATATGTAACAAGCATATATGTATCATAATAAATACGGTATAATACATTTAATAAACATATATAATAAATAAAATAGTCAAACTGACTTGGATCGCACTTGACTCGGAAAGAATAAAGAAGTAGAAAGAAAAAAATGCACTAAGAGGTTAATAATCATAGGTCTAGTAAATATGGTTTAACCACTTTATTAAAAATAGGTTGTTACTTAGTACGTCTTATATTTAGCGGTAAATCCTTCTACAATTGAACGGCCTGTGATATAATAGATTTGGCCATAAAAGTCGATAAATATAAACTTTCTTTCTTACTCTCCGTGGCTTTTTTCTATGATTTTTAATCATTTGCTCAATATAATGGCCGACCTCATATCTATCCTTACGAAAACAAGATTTCAGATTACTCCACAAATTTTCCTACCCACAGCAGCCTTTGAACAGCCGCTTTATGTTTAAGTGCGGCGACTATTGAAGTCACTAAATTTTTTTGGTTAAATTTATCAATCATATCACTATCAGCAATAGTAAAGCACAGTACTTTACCATATCGTACCATAGTGGATTGTGCTGTACCATACCACAGTGTACTGTACCGTACCGTACCACAGTGTACTGTACTGTATCATACCGCCATCAACTGTACTTAACTGTATTATAGAAGACCATGTCGTAATGTACTGTTTAACTACATATAAAAGATCGTTATTAAAACATGGGAAAATAGAGCTCTCTTCAGTGTATTATAAAACACGATTTTCTTTTAGAAAACTAGAAGAAATGTATTGTATTTTTCTGTACAATGATGCGAAAGTATAAATAGTAAATTGATATGCAATAAATGAGTTCCTTTAAAACTATTTTGCAAATTGCTTGACATCGAGTTTTCTCTTAGGTAAGAGGAAGAATAGTATTGTGTACAGTTCTTCTTTCTTCAATGAAATAAACTTGGAAACATAAAGTTTCCTTGAAACCGTTTTACAAAGCGTTATACTGTAGTTTTCTTTCAGAACTAACAAGTCGAAAACTCATTTTATAGCTTATTGCATTTAAAACACGATAACTCTAAACAACGCACTTTGTGTGACGTTAGAACTAGACAACTGTGTTTGCAAGTCTGCAAAACTTTGAAGATTAATTAACATTTTTAAGTTTGTGTTTTGATTATTTTATTATTTGTCTTGTGATGAATCCGTTGTTTTGTTTATGTATTTCACACAAGCGTTTTATTATTAACCACACTTTACAGGGGAGTCCAATTGTAGGCGGTAAATAGTTATTGGTGCACATCAAGTCATCATGTATGGGTCATAATGAAATGAAAAATAATTAGTCCACGCGTCAGGTACCATTGCTCGTTAGAATTTTAAATGAATTTATTTATTAATTTGCTTTCTATTCTTCTTATTTTCAGCCGATGGATTCACACTGCAAGGCGTGTGCCTCTACCAAAGATAGCCGCGATGACAGGTATTATGCCCGTATCCATAGGCTTCGATTTTTACTATGAAGTCGGTCTATACACACAGCGTCTTCCGGTTCGTAGTCACCTTGAGAACCTTCCGGTCCTAACGGCTATACGAGTACTGCTCTTCCAGACGAGCAACTCTTCGAGATCTTTTCATTTCTCGTTTGATCTCGTAACGAAATTCCAAGTACAGCGCTCTTCATTGCTCTCTGGATGACATGAAACCTTCTCATGAGGCCCGTCGGAAGCGACCACGTCTAGGATCCGTATGTCATCACCGACAACACACATTGGTCAGAGACATTTTTTTTCTCGCTTTACATTGCTTGTTATCAATGTTTGTTATAAAATTGATGTTTTTTTTTTTCATTTATTTCTCTGTAAAGGTCGATCGTAATGAATTATTTATTCAAGACTACATTGCGCTTGTTCGTTTAACTAAGTTGCGTTTCTATTCTTTATTAACTGTGCCTCGCGACTCCGTCCGAGGAATATAAAAAAATAGTTTTCTTTTGTTCGTTATTTTATTTAAGTGAGCTTGACATAATTTTGACAATTTAAATAAATTCTTATGTCACCCATAATTAAATTAAATCAGCATGTACTGTCACGGCAATGTATGAACTTAATTGAAATGATAGTGGCGCCATCTATCAAAGATTGATAACACTAACTTAAAAACCGTGGGTTCATGCACCATAACTTTGCTGAAAATCGTTACATGATCAAATGCGTAGTTTACGATTCTATTAAGGACATACAGACAAACATTCACTTTTAATATATAGCTTTTAAATACAACGATTTCATGATAAAAAAAAAACACTTTCAAACTAAGGTTTTTATTTCAGCGAATCAAATTGACAATATGATATAAATAAAATAATGGATATATGTTGTTGACATTGAGAGTTTTTAGAACTGGCCAATTGATAAAAGAATATATATTTTGAAATTCGATAAAAGAACTTTACTAATCTGTTCAAGTGCACTATATTATTTTATCATTAATCTTCTTAAACTTTGGCAGTAAACTTAAAACTTTTTTTCAGCCTCTTTAGGGATTTAATTCATTAAAGACAGGCCAGTAACTTCTGGCGGAGTACAAAGTCTGCAAGGCAGAAAGTCAAGAGTACTTGTTTTTAAAATGTAGCTATATGAAATTTAAAAACGCAATATCTTTCTACATTATTATAACATTATTTATTATTTTTTAAACCATTGATTTTTAGACAAGGTGTACAATACGTCAATTGACAGTTAATATAAATTTTATGCAATAATGCTACATATAAAAACATTAATATGGAATACATGCATATCGTAGAATAGGTATAGTTTGAGTGCAACGCCATCTAGCGGCCACGCGAGCACTATACATGTGTTCATTAAAGTTACTTTTTTCATTAAGGTTGTCAGAAGAATTTATTTAAAAAGACAATACTATATGTACTTCAAGTGTTATACGATGAGCTGTGATTACAAGTAATATACGAGTACTTAGTCTGGCCATAAATACTGTTATAATTAAAATAACTGAACACAACGAATCTAGTTTACGGATCCTTTCGCTCCGTGAACTCAGTACCGATGAAGCTGTAAAAGCTCTAGGGCTAACAGCATTAACATCAACAGAGAAAAAAGCAGTGATCACAACGTTTGACATATGCAGCAAACCACATCGAATAAGCCATATATATATATATATATATATATATATATATATATATATATTTTTTTTTTTTTTTTTTTTTTTTTTTTTTTCGGTGTTCGAACTTGAACTCCTCCGAAACGGCTTGACCGATTTTTACCAAATTTTACATGCGTATTAAGTATGTCTGAGAATCGGCTACTATCTATTTTCCATACCCCTAAGTGATAAGGGTGGTCCACCCCTAAATTTCATTTTTAATTTTTTAGACAATTTTTTTGGTGTTTATTTTATTATGATACAGCATACAAAAATACATACAAACCTAAATTTTCACCTCTCTACGATCAACCCTTATCTTACATTTGTTAATTAAAAACTTTAATTTTTTTTTTGCAAAACAACGTTTGCGGGATCAGCTAGTATTTTATAAAATTTATTCAACAATAGAACGTTTATATTCGAAATTTAAAAAGAGGTTTTGCATAGGTTATGTTGATTTGACATGAACCGTCATGTAGGCTACAATTATTGTCATATATCCGGTAATAAAACCACGGTGACGTGAAGAACGCTCCATCATTTTTTATAAATACCCCGCCATTATCGAAACCGTGAAATGATATTCTACCATATGTTACAATACAACGGAAATGATGATTGTTATCTAAGTTTCAATTTGGAATGACTATTTTTTTTTAATTCTTGTCAATGGACAAAAAAATTTTTATAATACTAATTTGTACAAGATGATTGGTCATAGATGTAAAAGATTTAAAGGTGTGAATATATATCTCGTATGATGTCAATTATTATTAGGAGGAACGGGAAAGTATTGTCGCTTTCTTAAGTTACAAATCAACAATATATTTACCTTCGATATCAACAACCTTTTGCCATCTAGTATACAAATTTTCATTGCCGGAGCAATCGATTTTTCTGTAAAATATATCGACAGAAACGACATTACTTTTCGGGCCCTCTAATATATGGTACACCTTATTCAAAAATCTATAGTTTCAGATATAATAAATATATTAATGATAATGTAGCAAGAGAGTTTTCAATATTCGAATTAATACTTGTTAAATTTATTTATATAGAGATATAAAGCATATTTTAAAATTATTTCTTTACACAGGGTGATTAAAAACAGGCGCAGACTATTTACTGATTAGTTATACATTTACTCTTTTAAACCTACAACAAATTAACCTGAATTAACGTTAATTTCAGAAAGAGAAAACCTTTTCAAAATTTACAACACGGCCATGTAAAATAAGGTAACCGACCGAAAACACATTTAAAATTAAATAGAATATAAAATAAAACGAGATATTTTCTTTACGTACATTTTATTCAGTTAATGACATGGAATAATTACATCGATCCATTATGTAAATGGGATTTTATATTCTACAGTAAAGGCGCCAAGCGTGATTAATGTTCTTGGAAAATACAAAATATAAAAACCCAAAAAAAATGTTGCATATTTATTATAGTAATGTGCATGAAATAACCTTTTTTTTGGGTACATTGCTCATGCAATCGACGGTCTTTGGTGCCGAATGGTTTTCGCGACAAAGGGCAAGTAGTCGCGGCGTGAGTTAGTCCGCTCCTAGGTGGACCGATTACTTAGTTAATGTAAAGAAAAATCAAACCGGAAAATTATTAACAATTTATTATAAAAGGTCTCTGCGATATAACGGTAGAGATGAGAAGACGTGAGGAATAAATATATAGTTATAGCTGCGGAAGGTCCTGCGTCGTAAAAATTACTGTGGTCTTACACAGCTTGCATCCAGGGACCTTTGGAGGAGGTCTCTGCAGTGGGCGTCCATCAGCTGACTTATTTTTTAGACCTTTTTTTAACTTTAGGAAGATATAGTGTCTCTTTATAGTTATAAATACTTTTTTTCACGTTCTTATTTTTATTTTTCTTTGTCTCCGTACATTTTTCACAATTTAATTCGTTAATCATCTTTTTTACGTCACAATATCTTATATTCTCCTGTTTTACATGTCTTCTTATGCACGTCGACTTCCTTTGTTTTCTTCCGCTCCTTAAATATAACAGAAGGCTACTTACACACACACATGCACACACACACGCGAACACACACATATATATATATATATATATATATGTATATATATGTAAAGAGTTTTGTGTCTTATTAAAAGATATTTGTAACACTTTATCAATTTATTTAACACACGAACAAATTTTTATTAGCGCTTGAGGCGAGCAAAAAAGGACGTGTGTTCGTCGTGGAACTCTGGGGCGCAATGTACTCTGCGACCGAGTGAAAGCAGGCAATAGAACAAAGGCGCAAAAGAAATAAAAGTAACAAAAGCTCTGCGCCCGCGTCACCGGTGCATGCATGTGCCCGCTGCACTAATTCGGCACACTAAGTTCGCCCGTCGGCTACGCTCGCCCACAAAATCTTATATCTATTATTCATTCAGACATCACATCAGTATATATACGACTCCCACATATATATTTAGAATAGATAATGACCTTTTAATGTTCATAATTCGAATTTAAGAAAGCATATAGGTCGTGTCAACACGGCCATCCGATCAATGATGCTCTTCTGCTACAAACAGGAAGGCAATCTATCAGACCGATGTTTGTCATCATGGGCACCTTAGAACCGAGAACTTTAATTTTTATTCAGTTATATTTTCATTGCTTTGAAATTGTACAATTACAATTGGCGACATTTGTGAAAACTAAAGTACATTTACGTTATGACATTACTTTTGCTCCACCTGTTTCTTTCATCAATATTTTAAACACCGATGAGATTTATTTATTTCTAAAATTTCCACTTTTGGTACAATATAACTTTTTATTAAAACTATCGAAAAATAGAATGTAACTACAATAGAATGAACTCTTAGTCATATTTTAAATAATAATAGAATCAAACTAAGCTCTATTGTAAATATTATTCAATTTAAAATAATTCAATGAGTGCTCCAAACGCGCACTGATCTGTGAAGAGCTTACAATAAAATGTGTTGAGATTTTGTCCGGTGGTAGAAGTTGGATTTTAAAATCAAAATTGTCCGTAAGCGTTGAACAAAAGAGCAAGAAAGAGACAGCGCTAGCTTTGTCATACATGCGGATTTTTAATTACGATGACATTAGACAGGAGAAAAATACATTTAAAAAACTTTTAATTCAAACGGTTTTTTGATGCCCATATTGTGGTGGTTGTGGAAAAATATGTACCTAGTCCGCCATTTTGGAACGGCGACCATCTTGAATTTTAAATTTTGACACAATTATTGTGTTTTACTAGTGTAGCCCTTTCATTTGATACCCATATTGAGGAGGTTAAGGAAAAATATGTAATACGCCATTTTGTATCGGCGGCCATCTTAGATTTATATTGTTATTGATTTTATTATATTGTATTGTCATCTAAATTAAACGTGTGTACCAAATTTTAGATCAAACTGACGGCGGGAAGGTGCTTAAATTTCAATTTCTAATTTTGACCCAAACAAATTCCGTACGGGTCGAACTAAATAAAACCGTTTAAAAATACGGGTTTGCAATAGAAGCGTATTAAAAGGTTAATAATTCTTTAGCAATTGCTTGTTGTTCTCGACTCAATATTGGATGGTTACATGATGCTCCATATAAATTTAAATTAGTATTTTACTTTGAGAAATTAATTATCATGATGCATTATGACTTTAAACCATTTACGTTATAAAAGAGTTTCCATGTTTTAGTTTTATGAACTTTAATAATTTATTGCAAGACTAGCTGCGCCCGCGAATACGTCCGCGTGGTATTTAACATTTATTTTCTATTATGAATTTTTCTTAAATAAACTTAACCTAAGTTACTTTTACATCAGCTATTTGCCAAAATAAATTCCAGCCAAAATCGGTTCAATCATTTCTAGAGATTAGCTAGAACAAAAAGACACATACACAGAAAACATTTTCCTTATGTACCTTATTCTATACCTTATTATATTACAAACAGATATTCCAAATTTAATAATTTCTGTTAATAATTCTGAGGAATGTTTTTACCATTTCAAATTCGTTTATTAATAATACTCAGTTCATTTGGTCGTAATTTGATTTATTATTTGGATCACAAACAACAATATCAAATGAAAGGACCTATTGTTTACTAACTTCAAATGAAAATATAAATTAAACAACAGAAATCAAGGAACTATTGTAAACATTGGTACAAACATTCGCTTGCATGGTCCCAGGAGAAAACTGACCACATAATGTTAGCGTTTTGAACGTACTTCTAATTACGTGTTTGTTTATTTAAACAATTTCTCGTCAATCGCTGTTCTAAATAGTATTATCCCATGAGAAATTAAATAAAAAAATTTGTATTTTATGAAACAATGTTACCATACTTTGGCCATGTTTTTAAACGGTTTTATTTAGTTCGACCCATACGGAATTTATTTGGGTCAAAATTAGAAATTAAAATTTAAACACCTTCCCGTTGTCAGATTGATCTGAAATTTGGTACACACATTTAATTTAGATGACAATACAATATAATTAAATCAATAACATTATAAATCTAAGATGGCCGCCGATACAAAATGGCGGTTTACATATTTTTCCTTAACCCCCTCAATATGGGTATCAAATGTAAGGGCTACACTAGTAAAACACGATGATTATGTCAAAATTTAAAATTCAAGATGGACGCCGTTCCAATATGGCGGACTAGGTACATATTTTTCCACAACCACCACAATACGGGTATCAAAAAACCGTTTACTTAAAAGTTTTTAAATAATAATATTTGCGGTATGGATCAACACTGTAGCTTTACTTATAGATTCTACAGGTTTGACAGGCAGACCGTAGGTGGAGATATCTTTTAATTTGACCCCACTGTTGGAGGTTTTTCGTACTTCTCCTGTCCCGAGGTACACAAGGATAACAATTACAATAATAATTTGTTTACTAAATTTTCTTTTTTCCATACACTTCTTCCTTCCGACTCAATATCATCTATTCATTCTTCTTTTGTTTGTTACAAATTCTTGCATTCCGTTTAATTCTTTGTATTCCTTTATACTTCGCCTAATTTACGTCGCCTTCCCTCAACGAATAACTACAAGTAGTACATTTCGTTTATCTGGATCATTTTTATTTCTCTAGCTTTATTATAGAACTTATACAAAATATCTCAAAAAATCTTTCCCTGTAGGCATGGGGAAAAAGTATTAAGAGTAAAGGTTAGAAAAAGTAATAAAATGATGCCAAATAGTAAAATAACAAAAGAATTATAAATGAATGAAATAAATATAAAGAGACTGTGATAAAAAATTATAATAATTTATGTAAAAAACTTTGATCTAGGAATGTAGATGAAGGAAGGATATGCAAGGAAGAAGGTATGCAAGCGAAGAATGACAGATCGTGTGAAGCGTAAATTAAAAACATATTTTACAAGAACTTTGTAACGTAAACGGAGATCATTAAACAAAAAAAAGTCTCGTTCACTTTAGTCAGTTTGAGGCCTCCTCCAGGAACCGAGCAACGGATGTTAAATCACATGTAAAAACACGATATTTAGACGCTGTTGAACTCTTAAAGTAATGAAGTGGGATTTCCATTAAGTTACCTAGTGTAAACTTGTAAAAAAAATGAACTTGCTAAAGGCTTAAACTTTCAATGACCCTTTGTTGTATAAGTCGCCTGTTATAGTGTAATTAGTTTTCAAGTTTCCTCAACAAATAAAAATAAAATAGTATAATAAGTTCTTAAAAGAGAAGCTAAACTTAGGCTTTCTTTTTTAAGATTTCAAGACCACACGGAGGGGCCCCGTCATAGGTTCCTAGAGTAATTAGAGCGATTAAACTGGGAGAAGAAGTGGCAGAAGAAAACAGTAATGCTTCCATCTAGAATGATCTGGATTGAACTCAGCCATGGTTTACAAACTAACGTTGCTGGTACGAGAGGCTTTTTCTCTACTGACTGCGAATGATTTGTTATTAATGTCATTGCGTAGTCCGGAGACTTGAGAATATATCAATAACCTAGTACATCGCGGCATTTAAATGGTGTTGGAGGAATTGTTTTTTCTGTAGCGGCATCTGCAATTAAAAGTTTGAATGCTCGATGCGCGTTTTAACAACTGGATATTTGCGGCTTGATTTTAACAAGGTACAAACGATACCGTGTTGTTAAATACAATTAACTCCATCTATTATGCAATAGAGTAACTACATGTGTTAATTATAAGGTTTTAATGCGTACCTACCGTCTGTTTCGTAATTTGGATAATATTCGATAATTTATTTATCTTAAGCGAATTTACGATTTTTTGATTTTGTTAATAAAGCATAATAGACAGTTCTTTACGAAGGCCGCCTTGTTCCTAAGTTGATTATTAAGACATATAATCATGTTAGAAGCTTTTTAACTATTTAATTGTTTACATCTATCACAGATATTATATTTGTGATAATATGTCACTATTGTTTTTATTTTATATTTGCATTTACATTTTATAGAATTGTTTTGTTATTTTACAATTCTATTTTCGTTTTTATTCTTCATGTAAACTATTTATGTGAACCTGTTTCAATTTTTAGTTTCGTTCCTCTAATTTACATTTTCAATCACTCTCCTGCAGTAATTGAGGAAGGTTGCTCTATCTCCTTCGTCTTTTACTATGAAGGCGATGATCGTCTCGTCTATCTTACCAACTTGCATTCAGAGTCTTATTGATGTCCTTCACATGCGGGACACTTATCAGTTGCACCACGGTCTGGTCCATACTCGTTTTACAGAAGTACACGGGACTCTCCTTGATGTTAAATCGATGAAGGTACTCGGGGAATCCCCCGTGCCCTGTGAACATCTGGACCGCGATGGGTTCCAGAACGATGCTACGGAGCGGCCGGGAGGCTGTAATAGCATCCGGGAAGAATTGCCGTGTTGTCGATGACAGTGTGTCTATCTGTGGGGGAGGTCTATACCTTGCAGTGGGCATCTCCCGGCTGATATAACGATAAATATTATTTACCTGATATAATAAACTTGCGGAAGAAAGTGATTATAAAAGCGCAATGAAATATATTACCTATTCATACTTGACCTACATAATTACAATGCGATCAATAGAACACGCAAGGTTTTTCTAACATTTAAATAACCCACATGAATTACAATACACCAATGTTGGAATTTTTAACGCTTATACGTTTTCAACGGAAATGATTATTTTGATTTAAAACAACACTGATATTTTTATACAATAATATCAATGTAAAATTGTCTATTAAATATTATAAGAGGGTCAGTGTGTCTAGTTAGAGTGTAGAGTAAGTTTCGATAAGTTCATGATAGGAGAAGAGAATAAACCACTTTATAGAAGTGGAACGGTAACTAAAAATATCTCGCGTCGACTCCAAGTCTTCGTTTACAACTGTCTTCGATGTATTCTAGGTATATACTGGCCTGAGAAAGCCTTCAACATAAATCTTTAAACGCTGCGGTGAGATGCTGTTAGACTAGCAAATCAAACGCCGTAAGTGGAGCTGGATATATCACACGCTTTGAAGGGATCCTGATCACATATTGAGGCAAGCTCTAGAATGGAATCCTCAAGGAAAGCGAGGACGTGACCACCTACAGTAAACATGGCAGCGGACGATCACTGCTGATGTGAAGGTAGTTGAAACGACGCGAAGTAAAGTAGCCGATATAGTCTAGATCATTTTATAAAAAGTGATTACACGATCACGATTTTTAATACATAGTTTATTTAATAAATAGTACATGTTTTAGTTATAAATCTAAAGTCCAGTTTGTTCTGTGATAAAATCCCTCATGGTTGGAGCTGATAGATCGGTGAAGACGCTTGGAGACAGCGGCTGTCCACAACCACGACCGAAGGACACGATGCCACGTGCGGTTCCATTTATAGCACCCACCCCACCTGAGTCTCCCTGCACAATAGAAATTAACAGATGGCTCTCAGAATAAATTTGTCATCACCATCATCTTCATTTCAGTCGTATGACGTCCACTGTTGGACTTAGGCCTCCTTCAGAGATTTCTACTGGAACCGATAAGAAGCGGTCTACATTCAGTCTTCCGACGATTTTGTATGAGACAGATGCGTGAAAGGTCCAGTTCGATAAAAACTAGAATCTATATTGATTTGTCTTATAATGACATCCTTAAACTTAAAGCGACGAGAATTTCATGCATGCGTTGATTTGAGAAGAGCCTTCAACTTATTCATACGACTTAGTAGGAAATTATTACTGAAATAAATTACTTAATTACCTGGCAAGTGCTTTGTCCACCCAGGAAGAAGTTGCCAGCGCATAGCATGTTCTCAGTGATGTTCACATCAAAGTAAGTAAGCTGACATAAGAAGCGACTTACTATAGTCAAGTTAACCGCCATTAGTTATTCCGGAATGGTTGTAGCACTTTGCTGAAATACCGTTTCGTAAATGCTCATTCTATTAATAGCTATTTTTAGCTAGTTATATAGCAGAAGCTATATAATAACACTACTAATAGCATTACGCTACTTTGTTAGTAGGTTTGTGTCCTAGTATAATCATAATTCTTAATTGAAATCACATAATGAACAGATTATATAAGTTCATTAAATGTCAAACGCTATGGAACTACTGCCACAGATTAAAATTTTATAAAATGACTTTCTTACATGTGCATCATAAATCAAGTAGAAAAAGGTACATAAATAACATTATTAATAGTTTATTGGATTCCTCTGAACACCTTTCACAAGAGGTAAGATTTGGGAAAAGAAAAATTTGTTATTTTACAGAATAAATGTTTGAGAAAATTTTCAACTATATAGATTTTAATTATTTATGTTTCTTTAGATAGAAAATAAATAGTTATATTAAGAAAACAAAAATTGTATACAAATATTTCAAATGTAATACCAAAGCAATTTCCTGTAATACGACCAACCCATCAGCAATCCCAATTGCTGTATTAAAAGATGAAGAGAGAGAAAAGAAAATATTTCTAAAATTTAACATCTAACTTATCAAATAAGTAAAATTTTTCAGAAAATTTTGTACAACTAGATATTTCAACTTTGATTTCAAACAATTTATTAATATCCTACCTAAAACGAATGCATACAAAATCCTAAACGAATTATAGATTTAATTATTTTATTAAATATGCTGTTAGCTATGGGGTTTTTTACAGCTACATCAGAATGGAAGGTTCCGTGAACTATTCAAGAATTTAAAAAAAAGCCTTCGAATTTCAGTTTGTAAAACGTCGATCGCATGAAAGTTGCAGTCACTACAAGAGTTTACGTCTAATGTAATGCAAGTACGTACATAGCTTAGGAGGGTAGCTAGGACCATTCAGCGATCTAACTTAAAATACTTATCCTCGGCAATTATACAAGTTTTTTTGTACTATTATAATTTAGTAGATTTAACATAGATGTATATCCCAAGTTGTGAACGATTATAAAAAAAGTTCCATTAAAGTAATTTAAGAGTCGTTTTATTAATAAATAATAGCAATAGTTATGTAGCTATTAGCATAATAACAAAAGTTATAAACTTTAGCTATTAGCATCCACAACTTTCTTGCATTATTTATGATCTGTAACTTTTTTAATTATGTGAAGTAATTTGATTTTAGTACCTTATGAATTGAATTACTTTAATATTGCACATACATATAAAAATATATCAAAAAGATTTTTAAAACATTAAAATCTTTTGTGGCATTTATTTAAGAACGTCTCTTATTTCAGGCCAGTACGGCCACAATACTTTGTTTTAAATAATTCTTGCGTGTTTGAATTTCGAACGAGAATTTTAATTCGATTTAGGCTGATTTTTGTGGAACAAATATCCACATGGTAATTTCTAGCTATCACGCATGCGTATTAGGTTCATAAAGGTTCCAAATTTGTATTTAATATATTACCCGAGTCCGACCCCATCCGCTAACAGTCATCACCGTTCCAGAAGCAGCGGTGAGTCCTTTAGGAGGCAATGCTATAGGTTGGGTGCAAGAATTGAATTCTATCGTCTCAGCCGTTTTCATAACAGCGATGTCTTTGTCGAACGGTGGGTTGTCGTAATCTGGGAATGGTGTGACTTCTATAATTGGTAGGATTGTTCCATTGCTTCGAAATGTACTGCCCGCTCTCAGTACAACTGTCGACGGATCCACGCTGAAATATAAACGCAATAGATAGTTGTTGTTGCTTATCTTGTTTGCTTATTATTTGTCTTACATAGTATTGATTACTAAAATCCAGTATTTACTGAACTAAATAGTTTCAATGCAAACCGCTCATAGGTCAGTAACTTTTTGATTGAGTACTGCTCATATCCCAGTAACTATTTGATTATCACCTACAACCCAGCCCATGTTTTGCTTAAGTACTGTACGTAGAGATAGACACTCTGTGTATGGCACTAATCGGTGTAACATAACTCCTGAAGATGCCCCGTGGAGGGGTGAAACACGTGTTGAGTAATTTGGCGGTGGCGGTTGTGTGATTCGCATTGTTTGCCGCATATGCATTTATCAGCGGGCTGGCGGGCGGTGCATTTTATTGCATGACTACCACTACATGTGCGGAAGTGGCTAAATATTGGTCCTCTTGTTACTTAGGATGGACTTCCGCGAGGTAACGCCTGATTCCATTAAATATTTAAGTACTGTACATAGGTCGGTTAGTTTTTTTATTAAGTATGGTACATATATTAAGGATGTTCTTCTCAATCCTTATCATCATTTTCTTCCTCCTTTGTTCTAGAGAGATTTTAAGTTTAGTAAGAATATTTATTTTGCAGAGCAGTAGTCGCCCAGAAGTAAAGGACTGAGACTTGTGATTGTAGGTTGCGAGTTCGATTCCTAGTACAATCTTAAGTAATTCACACTCTGTGCGTTAATTATATAGAATTGTCACTGCTCATAAACAAGTTTTTAGAGGATGAGAAGTAGCGACCTCGGTGTTCCATTATACCATACTGCGATCGCAAACCCGCCTGCCAAGCGATTATAGTATATCCCCCCATAGAAATCTTTGGGGCAAGCCTATATCTTCCAGTGGACGTCGACGGCAATTTATTTTGCCAAATAGAGGTCAGCCAGGATTTTCCTTCCAATTGCGAGGGCTTCGTAAGAAGGTACACGAAATGGATGGTTTTAATGATAAATTTATAATACAGACTTTTGAGCACAATGCGCCGCGGTGAGGATGTAGCGATCGCTGACGATGAACCCGCCGCAGAAGTAGGAGTTGTTCACGATGAAACTGACTTGGTGAGGAAACTGCTCGCAAGTTGCTTCGCGACCGCCCACTATCCGTCCTTGTATCGGGTCAGGTCCTGTGTCTTCCATCATACTTCCATCTATCGGAATTTTTTCCGATAGTATAATCTCTAAAATGTCAAAGACAAATCATTAGTCATAGACGAAGACGTAGTGGTCGATTTTACAGTTTGATAGGTTATATTTCGGTGTTTCCACCGAATAAAATGACAATCGACGCTATTTTTTATCAGGTTATTAAATATTTGCAATCTACAAGGTCTAATACACCTTGTCAATTTTTTTCATATTTTTCTGGCTAAAAATAGAGGAGATAGTCAAAGTTATCATTTTTCTCTCTAAATAATCAAGATAAAGTACAAACAAGAATAAAAAGATCATACGATATAAGTACAAGCTTTACTTCTATACAATTATGTTATTATAAATATTTTCACTGCTTTATGTAGCCAAAATTTTTAAGATTTAATTAATATTTAGTTTTTCGTCCATCCTGAAAAGTTCTATTTTCAGACTTATTATTTTTCTGTAGGGCGGAGATGTGTAAATGTTCTAAAAGAGTAAACGTATAAGTAATTTGTAGTAAGCAAAAGACTAAAACTTTCAACACCTTTTTTCAATCATTCTGTTCAAAATGATCATAGTAAAATTTGGATTCTATTGGAATGCGACAAACATAGTGTTGACAATAATTTTTTTTTTTCACAACTTTGTTCATTTTTTTTTAGTTAATATTGATAGTTCTTTAACACGGTATAAATCGACATACAGTCTATACAGTCATAGACATACGGTCATGTGAAAAACTATAATGAATTTTCTAGATTTAACTTCCAACCACTAAATGACAGCTGTTGTGATTTATTTGTACATTAAAAGTGCTTATTTGGTAACTTGCTATTTTTATCCGAAAGAATGTACCTCAAAGTATTAGCAGATTGGAAAAATAATTTATCCGATACAATTCATAAGCGAATTGAATAATTTTTCTAAGTTAAAAAGTTTTGTTTAAAAATCTACGATTACATTCAATAAAATAATTTATTTAAGTTACATCATTTAAGATACCTTATCTTTAAGTTAAGAACGGTCGGTTTAGTAAAATTAGGATATCTTATCAAAGAATGTTTATTGAACAAGGTAACTACGATGTAAATGACTTTACAGAAGATAGAATACTTTGAAAATGACGTGTTCCTTCAGCCTGTTTCAATGTTTATTAAATACGTAATTTTAAATAACTAAGATATACATAGAACAGGATTTCTTTCGCCTGTTTTTATCTGTTCAAACTTTTAAGCATGACGTCATTATGGAATGTAATCTGTCGTATGTTGAATAAATATTTTTTAATTTGAATTTGAATGGTATTCTAGAAATAAATTCTCTTAAAGAAACTAACGATACATTTTTGATAATATTTTAAAACACTCACTAGATCCATCGGCGAAAACATAATTAAAAAAGAAAAATAAAATCCAATGCAATATGTTACGAATACACACAACACCAACTAATACAAATTATAATATATTAATGGATTCGATGCAATCAACTAAGGTATTTATACCGATGTCAATTAACTGTAAATTTCCAATTACCAACCCTCATTGTGAAAATTACTGTTCATTATTTAAATATTTATTTTTCTTTGATACTTTCATTGCTACTTATCTTAATTTACGATGAGTATATCAATAAAAAATACACTTTAAAAAACTACATTATCTTAATTAGAACCTGTTTTAATAATTGTACTCTTATTTTTTTTTTTGGAATTTTTTTTTATTTTCCTTCTGATTATACAATGCTCCCTTATTGGCTTATCAAACTGTGACATTCTTTTGCTATGTGCGTCACATTGCTACCTATTGCCGAAGTAGTATTTTCCTAGATTATTCGTAAGAAAGGGACTAATATATAGCTACTTCCGCTACGCAGTATATTGTGGGTAACAGTGACTTCCTTTACTATTATAGGAATGTGGAGGATATTCTGATATACTGGACAGGTAGAAGGCAAGACCTGGACATTTTTGTAGGTAATTTAGATACATTTCATCCAAAAATCTAGTTTAAATTGGAACAAGAAGATAACAATTCAATTAACTTGATATCATTATCACACGAGAACATTGTCAGCATGTTTTTGAGGTATATAGAAAAAAATGTAATAATAATCAAGGATTACGGCTTGACATGTTGGAACGATTAAAAAAAATAAGACACGTGGGTATTGGAACTATATTTAACGAGCAGGCGAATGTTTCCTCCTCTCCGTTATTTGCATAGTGGAAGTAGATATATATTAGTCCCTTTCTTACTTAGGATGGACTTCTGAAAAGTAACGTTTGAATCTATTAGATACCTAGATTGTTCATCACCATCCTCACTTCATGTACAAACGCGTCTGTTCAGCTAGGCATGCTGATCTTAAATATTTAATGGAATCAGGCGTTAC
The DNA here is from genome assembly GCF_028537555.1 of Battus philenor. Classification (NCBI taxonomy): domain Eukaryota; kingdom Metazoa; phylum Arthropoda; class Insecta; order Lepidoptera; family Papilionidae; genus Battus; species Battus philenor. The sequence goes on from NW_027181704.1 coordinate 2,049,318, forward strand.
CTTGCGGAAGTCCATCGTAAGTAAGAAAAGGACCAATAATTAGCCACTTCCGCATATGCAGTGGTAGTCGTGCAACAAAGTGCAACGCCCGCCAGCCTGCTGATAAATGCAAATCACACAACCGCCACCGCCAAATCAATCAACACGTGTTTCACCCCTCCACGGGGCATCTTCAGGTTATGTTACATCGATTAGTGCTAATCGGTGTAACATAACGGAAGTGGCTAAATATTGGTCCTTTTCTTACTTATGATGGACTTCCGCAATGTAACGCCTAATTCTATTAAAAATCCTCACTTCAGTCATACGACGTCCACTTTTAGATAGATTTTATTTATACATTATATTTATTTGATTTATATTTTATTTTTTATATTCATTTGATTTTACCACTTTTTGATAGGTTTTAATAGGAACAGCTGGAAGCGGCCTGCTTCCAGTATCTTCCTATGGTCACAATAAAGTCATCGGTCCTTGCATTCCAATCTTATGTGGGAACGTCTTACTGCTACGCTTGGATAATCTCCTATAGAACCTTAAGGCATCAGCGACCCACTGCCACTTTAATTTTCCAATTTCCTAGGCTATGTCAGTTTCGTTAATATACCCCGTAAGTTTTTGTTTGAGTTCCGCACATAGTGCAGTAAGTTTCTGATCAAATATCATCTAATCCAGTAAGTGTTTTATGAAGTAGAGCTCATAGCCCAGTAAGTTTTTGATTGAGTACCGGTCGGTCACTTTTTTATGTAGATAATCTTTTCATTCTCGATTTAATGTCATTAAGAAATTCCTAGTATAGTTCTCCCTATTGACGTTCTTTTAATGACGGTGTAGGAGAGGTACGAGAGTTGTAATTCTGAAGGTAATTACTTAGAATTTACAATGTTACAGAGATCATATATACAATGGTTATTAATTTCTTTTATTAAGTAAGAAGGACTGTTTAAAGGTTTAGTTTCAGTGCCTTTTCCACTGTTCTACTTCCAATGACGATGTAAATATTAACAGTCGAACAGATTTAAAAAAAAAATCAAATCAGTATTGTTCCTTAAAATCTCAGTGCAATAAAAATAAATCATCAACTTTGAAAGTATACATGTCTAATTTACCGATAAACTGTATCTAAATTTTTTTCGTGCATTGTATCTAATGAAAAATATGAACAAATTTGATGCTGTCAGCATGCTTTAGATATTTCATTGATTCAGTAATTTGTTTGTATATTACATGTCTTTTGGTTCCTATCTACACTGTGGCCTTTCTGCCATTTACTGATTTCATTGGCTTGAAGAAACAGAGCATAAAAGGCGTTTACGATATTTATAAAGACTCCTCGAGAACTTTTACTCGAGCCGATACATATGCACTATTACTGAATTAGATTTTCGGAAAATATTTAGTCAATTTGTCACTTAGGTCGTCTTTCGATTACCGAAATACAGTGTTTCTCAACCTTTATGGTGCAATGCCTCACCTTAGCGTTTCTAAAATTAATTTAATATATATATATATATATATAATAGTATATTTTAAATTCAAATTTAAATTATTTGAATAATTTTAGTATATCATTATTCACAGCAATTATATAAGAAATTGTTTCTGCGTAAACGTTTAATCTCGGAAAGAAAGGGTTAAACGCGTGTAGAGTCCATTTTCGAATCGACTTCATTAATAATGAAATTGACCCCATGTGGGGCGTGAACTCCACTTTAGAAAACACTGGTCTAAAGTATATTACCTTAATTAATTTTTATTTTATTGAATGCGACCGGCCAATGACTTCTGTCAGTTCGTATATATATATATAAATATATATATATATATATTTTATATAATGAAGGAAAGATAAATAATATTCAATTGGAAATGTAAATAATTAAAATTTTAAGAAATGGCGAAAGGAAGAGAGGCGATGCGTGGATGTAATGTAAATGTGAATGCTGTGAGAAAGAAAGAAAATTGAAGGATGAAAGAGAGGGTTAAGATAGAAGAGTTTGTGAATAATATATCCCTTTCCCAATAATAAGTTTGGTAAACGAGGGTCCACCAACATGGACATGGATATAACATGGACCTTAAAAAATTGATAAAATGGCAGAATAATAAACGCATTAATTTAAAAAAAAACTATAAGAATTACTTAGTAAGGTAAGGATATAGTTTATATTTATGTATTTATTTATATTATCTACTGCTTAGAATGATATGTAGTGATTATTCACGTACATATTGAAAAATATCCAAAAGAGCCAAGCTTGATAGAAATGTGTATAAAGTTGATCATATTGCCATCCTTAACGCTACATGGGTTCCAAACGCGTCCTGATATGAGAATAGTCCACAATACCATAGTTTGTTTTCTATTGCCTATTACTTTTTAATATAACAATTTCGTCGCTTTAACCGAAGAATATACCGTATAAGATTTTAAAACAATGAAAAAGGATATTGTGATGTGGAAAAACGTTTATTGAATAATTAATATAATTTGTGCCCGGAAATGAATAATGCGCCTACGAGCAGTTGTGCATCGTTCCCTAGTTTAAATCCGACTCCCCGAGAACTGCAACGGCCGTGGGCCGCCGTGCTGCGCCTTGGCTACCTGTCAAGGCGCAAGCAAGAGCGCGTATAGTGCACGCCGTGTGAGTGAGCGAGACGAGTGGGCGAGACGAGCAAACGGTTGAGCGTTGTGACGACGTCCGCGGGAACTTTCACACATGGCGGCTTTTTATGTAGCAAAATTATTACAATATATAACTAAAAATGCGAGTATTTGAGTAAAGTTTTATTCAAACATGTTACAGTCCAGTTATTGTCGTGATAAAGTCTCTCATAAGGGGCGCTGAAATATCTGTGAAGACGCTCGGAGCGAATGGTTGGCCGCAGATTCGTCCGAACGACACGATTCCTCTGGCAACACCGTCCACTGCGCCGACTCCACCGGAATCACCCTGGCAAAAAAAAATTCTTGTCTATTGCCAAATAACTTTTTCGATATTTACGTATGTCTATTTATATATTTCTTTAGTATCGGCATCAGAATCAGAAGGGACCGAAGACACTGCTTCGAGAATCTCCAAGTGAAAGGCAGGTTTCACACGGCTTCGTTCTGTATGGCAATCACGGAAGCTGACTAGGAGAATTAAGCTCAAAATATTCCGGTCCAATGTGAAAACCACCTTGCTATATTGATGCAAGACGTGGAAGATATCATGCATCGGTTCCAAGTCTTCGTTAAAAGCCCTAGAATGGAATCCTCAAGGAAAGCGTAGACGTGGTCGCCCAAAGCAAACCTGGCGGCGGACGATCACTGTAAAAGTGAAGGCAATTGGAATGACGTGGAGCGAAGTAAAGCACGAGGCTCAAGCGATCTCGGGATGGCGACGTACTTTGGACGCCCTCTGCCCGATCTTGGGGATATATGAATAAATGATGATTTACATATCTTATTTCCTTAATATAAAAATAAGAATAACCAATCAATTACCGTTTCAAAAGAAACGCGGATAAATAAAGTAATTGGTGTCACCCCTTGCCTATGGTAAAAATTTACTTGTGCTATGTGCACCGAAGGTAATTCATTAAAACTATCAGCAAAGATAACTACACAATAATTAATAAAATTTCGTTAGATAAAGTACACATGAGCTTCCAAAGAGCATATGAGCTGTGTAATCGTATTTTGTGTATGTGAGAGTATATCACTTAGCATATGTTATCATCATTACCGTCTCGGTTACAGAACATTTACTACTGGATATAGGCCTCACAAATATCTCCAATAGGACCAGTTGGAAGAGGCTTGAATTCAGTGCCTTGTGACGACCAGACATTCACTGCAGAACCTCTAGGCTCTAGCGGCCACCTGACCTGCTACTTCAACCTGCCAATTTACTGGGATATGTCGTTTACTATCGTTCGTTTATGGATCTCTTTGTTTCAGTTTCTGTCTTAATGAGTTCCCGAGTATAGCCCATCATATGTGGGACATAAGGTTCGAATGCACGTGCTTGTGTATGTAAGGCTTTAATCAAAATACCTGACAAGCACTTGTCCCTCCGAAGAAAAAGTTGCCAGCGCACAGCATGTTCTTCGTGATCGTCATTGGATACGCAAAGGAGCACATTTTCGGATGTACAATTGTCAAATTTGTAGCCATTAATCTTTCTGGTAATTTAGTCGCACCTTGCTGAAATAAAATTAAAAGTAAATAATAATTTAAAATTCTATTCTACAATCTGGAGAATGGAAAATACTTTGCTCAGGTCCTCAAAAGACGTTGAACGCAGGGTATTTTCTACAGGCCCTGTTGAAAATTTTTGAGCAGTTTTTGCTGTGGATAACTATGGTTGAAATGATATCACTTTGCTATTCTTTACTCCGTCAGCCAGCTCTCTCTGTTTGACATAAAAATGCGTACGAATGAACGATGCACACATCACTGAAATTAACTCAACCCTCGTTATCACTTGATGAATTACAGCAGTGATACAAATATTTATTCACACTTTCGAATTGAGCAAGGGTAAACATAGAAGATATACAATCTCATATAATTCACACTTTCTGCATTAATTATGAGTGCCTCTGCTAATAAACATGTTTCAAAAGGATGGTCAGCAGCATCCTCTTTAAGACATAATACTACGATTGCGATCTCCAAACCGTGATTACGGAATACCCCCCCCCCCCTCCTCCTGATATGTAGGCGTCTATAGATTGAAACGAAGATCTAGTTTTAGTTTAGAGCTTAAAACTTTACGTAGATTTAAATTTATAGTAATAGAAAAGCTTAAATGCAAAATTTGTAAAATAAGTGTAAATCATGTTAGTCCTGTACCGTTCCTAATTTAAACGAATCGACGGATACTCAGTCGTGTGAAACGAAATTAGACCCAAAATGTAGGAGGAATTTATTCGTGTATATTTATACGACTTATGTTGATTTAGATATTATATTCCATTGCTGATAAAGTGGTTGTGATATTGATTTTCTTGTACACATTATCGCCAGGCTTACTTCATAGCGGAGGGAATGTATGAACTAATTCAAAACGAATATCAATGAAATGTCTTTATACAATAAATGACGACTTAAATCTAAACAAATAAATAAAATTGGAGTGTCTGTTTGTGATATTAAAATAACCGATCTTTACTACATTCATATGAATAAATTTACGATATAAAAAAAAAAAATTCTGTCTGTCGGTGTGTCTGTGTGTTTGTTTATTCTAGTTTCTGAAATGGCTGGACCAATTTTGACCGAACTCATATTGCTACCTACAGCTAATGTAATAAGTAATTTTGGCTACTTTTAAGTCAGAAAAATTCTCAAATGAAGAAAAACTAAATTTTTTTTTTGGTTAAATTCTAAGCGAATAAAGTCGCGGGCTCAATTAGTACTTGAATAATTTTTCACGGGTTGTCAATTTTTATAATGTATCATTTCAAAACTGAATTAATATCGTTAAATAGCGTTTAAATCAGAGAATACGTTCAAATGCATTCCATACTCGATGGAGGTTCACCAAGGAAATATATACCAGCATAATAATGGTTGAAGGCTGCTTGGGTGTTATTCCAAACAAACAATAATAACGGGAAAATATTTACCACTTGCATTATGCTAACTTCACAAATATGTAAACAAGCGAAAATTTAATTGCAGAATTTTTGCGTCTTGTTGAAATAGTGCGATTCGCATTTGGTTTAAAGATAAACGGACTGAAAAGTCTGAGTGTCGTATCACATAAACATGAAATAACTGGTAAGCGAATAAGGTCTACAAAATGAACTAGATAAAAAAACATTCTAGACAGAGTTCGTAAAAATATCAAGTTTATATGGTATTTTTGGACTGTCGATTATTTAAAAATTACACTATGACAGTGGATATTATGTGTATAATGTTCATGAATAACTAGAACACTGTTCAAATGAATAATTTCTAATGTATACATTATGATATGAATCCAATGTGGAATCTAACCAAGTTTCACACATTTCGATCAGCTAAAAACTCTTGGTTGCTATAATAACTTTTTAATACCATGGAATCAGGCGTTACCTTGCGGAAGTCCATCCTAAGTAAGAAAAGGACCAATATTTAGCTACTGTCGCACATGCAGTGGTAGTCGTGCAACAAAGTGCACCGTCTGCCAACCACCAAGTCACTAATCGGTGTAACATAACTCCTGGAGATGCCACGTGGAGCGGTGAAACACGTTTTGAGTAATTTGTAATTTTTACCATATTCCTTATCTTATATTTAACCCTAAGAACAGCTAGGGTATCTTATTAAACTTATTTTTATGAATATTCATAGACCCGTGAAAGATTTGTTAATTTTTTAAGACAAAATTTCTGTGTTACCAGTTTATTTTCACTCCATTTATATATCGTGGTTGTGACACCATTATTATAAAAGTATTTTAATTTTGTTAAATAAATTTTAAAAAGTACCTCAATATTATGAGAAAACATAATAATTAGGTAAAAAAACTATTAAAATAAGAAATCAAATAATTACCCTAGTTCGACCCCATCCGCTGACTGTCATTTCCGATCCCGGGAGAGGCGAAAATCCTCTTTTTGGCAATTGTATAGGTTGGGCACAAGAATTGAATTCAATGGGCACAGCTGTTTTAAATACTGCTATGTCTTTGTCGAAAGGAGGATCATTATATTTCGGATATGGTATAACTTCTGCTATTGGTACCACTGTGCCATTATTTCGATATGTACTGCCCGATCTTAATACAACTGTTGATGGGTCGACACTGAAAACAGAACAATTTATTAGGGGAACCGGAAAGTAATTTCGCTTTCTTAAGTTAAATTCTCACGACTACATTTTAACAGGTCTTTATTACTAATCAACAAAATATTCACCTTCGTTATCAACCTTTTGCCATCTAGTATACAAATTTTTAAAGCCGGAGCGGTAAAAATCAAATAGATTTTTCTGTAAAATATGTCCACAGAAACGACATTACTTTCCGGACCCCCTAATACTTCTAGGTTTTTTTACGACACAAGACGAAAATTTCTTAAAATACAGAGTAATTGATTGTCGGTGTAAAAGCGTTAAAAGCGTGAATATATAACTTTGCTGTCATTTATTGTATGATATGTTGTATATGTTAAAAATTTAAATATTCAGATTATTTATTAATTTTTAAATTACATAAATAACAGCGATTATATATTAAATAATAAGATCGATTGGAACTAACTTAAAATCTAAAAGCTATTTCAAAATCTATATTTTCACCCCATAGATGCTATAACACATAACCAATCACCCTGTATTTGTAATAAACAGAAAATAAATGGAGGAAGACATTTATTGTAGCATCTCATCAAGGCATCAATAACATAAATTTTATTTTACTGCAATGTTCTTGGGTTACTTGTTTGTAGTGGCGTGAATGTAGTTTATTCTACAAAGGCATTTGTAATGAAATTCATTGATCATTGATGATGAAGGTTTTTGATCACTTTGACCCAGATTAGACAAGTTAAGACAAAAATTTAATATTTTGTTATCCCAATGATTCTAGCAACACTCGCTTAAAGCAAAGAAGTAACATTAATGCTTACATATGTATGTTATATTTATAGGTTAATATCATTTCTGTAAGTCAGTTAATGATTGAGATTTTTAATTAAATTTGCAATACGTACTTTTGCGCACAATGAGCAGCTGTAAGTATGAATCGTTCGTGGATGATGAATCCGCCGCAGAAGTAAGAGTTGTTCACCACGAAGTTCACTTGATGCGGGAATTGCTCGCACGTGACCCCTTGACCGCCTACTATTCTCGATTCATTTTCGATCACCTCTCCTTCTTCCACGTATTTGTTGAAGACTGGAAATTTATCTCGTATTAATTTTGTACATATTTAGACAAACTTACTCATATATACGTATATTAATGACAGTAATAAGTGTATTAATGATAATATTAAGTGTGTTAATGATAAAAGTAAGTACCTTATAATAAATAGTAATCGTATCATTATTATTATTTCTTTGATTTATTTACAATATTGCATTATAAATATTTTTGTGACCTTGGTTACCTAGTATTTAATGACAGTAATTTATGATCATGGGTCGTGAGTTCGATCTCCGAAGGCACACTATTTGCACAAAATATTTATTATCGACACTACTTATAAATGGTGTTAGAAAGCTTAAGGAAACCAGATTATATTCTACTAAAATTCAAAAAGATTTAACAATGAAATTTTTTTATGGAAGAAATCGCTGAAAAGATACGACGACTCATTTTTAATTTAATATTCTTTATTGTACACGCTAGAAATTATATGCTTAGTTTCATAATAGTAACGAATAAAGTACAAAATTCTTTCAGACAACCATAGTATGAAAACAGTAGAAGTATAAATAACGTAGTTGTGTATAAAACTTACATATATGTAAACATACACACATATGTATGTATATAGCACATATACTTATAATAAATACGATAAAATACATATTAAGGTATAATAAATAGTATAAATACAATAATAAATAGAAACATCAAACTGATTTGGATCTCACTTGGCTCAGAAAGAATAAAGATAAATAAACATAGTTTTAGATTTTTTTTAAAAGGTACTGTCATAGCACTTTATACTTCGTCTTTAGACAAAATCATCTAACCTATTTATTTACCCTTTTTTAATGTACAGTAAAGAGAAAATAAATGAAAACTACATTTATTTATTTGAGTAGACATTGGGTATACAAGCGGACCCTAATTTAACAAATAGAACGAATGTATACGAGGTTGATTATGGTTCGTACCTTTTAACAGAAAGGAGATATATTTATTTATAAAGCGTCTAGTTGAAATCAGTGTCTATATTAAATTTGATTAAAAAAAAACAAGAAAAGTTTTTGTCAGTTTTTCCTTTTTTAAATTTACATTATTGCGAAAAAGAAGTCGTCTGATTTTTCGATTCGTAATTCAAGTTACATCGGCGTGCAAAGGTGACAGATTTTTATCTCGATACTTTTAAGAGGTTTTGACGATAAAGAAGCGGTTCTACGCATTTTCTTCGCCACAATTTTTACACGACATTCGAAATTTTTCGGTTCATATTTCCGATGTTTCGAGTTTTGACATATTTTAATTTAACTTTCTATATTTAGATATTTAAATCAACAGAAATATTGACAATATACAGTTTGATAGGTTATCGGTGTAAAAACTTAAAAGGTGTGTATTTAATTTTTTACCAATTAATGTGTGACACATTATATCCCAAAGAAATAATGATTATGTGACAAGAAAAAATATTTTCAAAATTAATTCTAGTAAATATTAAATTAATTTGAATTTATTGTGTATCCTTGAACAGTTTATACCACCAGAAGTTGCATTCTAATATATGTAAAATATTTCAAAGCGATGATTTTATGAAAGGTTATTGGAAATGGGTGCAAAAAATTAAAGCTTTTTGCTGACGGATGTATATACCGTAGCTATACATTCTATACTCCTTTAAAGCCTTTGCACCTATAGCCAATTACTGTGTATAACATATTGACATAAAAAAGACTATCATATCTTAATTACATACTTAACGAAACGAGATATATGAAAATCACTTACACGAAGCTTCAGAAGGTTGGCAGTAGAGTAAATATATAAAGAGTAAGCGCCACATGTCTACACGATTATCACATTAATTAACTCCGAGATAGGATGAACACCGAAGTACAGTCGCGTACAGTTGACATATATATAACAGTATGTGACATTGTTTTATATACGTTTAAAACACCCACATAATTAGAATACTGCATTTTTTTTCTTAACCTTGTCATTTTATAATTGCTGTTAACTTATTTAATGCGTTTTATTCTAATGTCAAGGGCTGTATTGACATTGAGAATATGTTTGGATAAGCTAGTATTATTTTTATATAGTAATAATGACTTAAATACAAGGTAGACATTTATAAAAACATATTCAGAAAACTTAGCATCCATTTTGAGTGTTTTAAACAAAATACCTTAATTTTTTTACTACATTAAGTAATTTTTAAGGTTATTCAAAGAAGTAAGTAAAACACAAAATATACTTATATTTTTTTGATCTAATTTTGTAAAAATCTGTAATTTACTTTTTCATTGTTAAATGAATGTGACACTGAACTACATATTTATTTTGCAATTTTTTTTTAATAATTATCTAGATATTTATCGGCTGCTTTTTTAAATTAAAAATAGGTGAAATAGAACAAATTCAAAAATTCTATTTCACTAAGACGTTTATTTAAAAATGGAACACAGACTTTTTTCATTAACGTGCCGGAATTTCTATTTTTATAATGTTATGCTTTCTTATCACAAACTTATGATACACACAGCTGATATATCTTTATTGTTTGTAACTGCGTTTGCTTTAACATGAAATTTACATGTAAAAAATAAATTTATACTTATTACAGATTGGAATTAGATGTTTTAAGTAGTGATTACAAAAAAAAAAACTGTTTAAGATTTTTATGAGTTCTTCATAAATTAGGACGTGTTTGAAACCCTTTAGGTTAATAACTTTTAGTTGAAGGGAGAAGTAGGGGAGAAGAAGTATTCGATTTAATTTTATCTATATTATGTTCAATGTTCAAAAACTGTAGAATTTTCTAGAAGAAAAGGATGAAAGTAATTGCTATATGGATAAAGTTATTACTATTCTGCTCAGAAAACACGTTAAAATGCTTATTAAAATTGCACACGCTGCAAGAGGGAAAGTCAGTGTCCAGAAGAAGACGTCCTGTGGCTGAGATGCTGATGAGGATAAAGGTGTTAGTGATGGTGGTGGTGATAGCGGCGATAGTGGTGATGGTGATGAAGGTGATGATGATGATGGTGATAGTAAAAAAAATGACTAATTAACATTATTATATTATAAATTAAATTAATTTCCTTAATTCTATAATACTAAAGACTATAATCCCGTATGTTTTTCAATGAAATCCCTCATATCTGGCGCCGAGATGTCGGTGAACACGCTTGGAGCCAAAGGCTGACCGCAGCCTCGGCCAAAGGAAACGATTCCTCTTGCCACGTTTTCTATTGAACCGATCCCCCCGGAGTCACCCTGCGAAGAAATATTTTCTGGGTCACCTCTATCAAAGGCTCATTAAGTAAATTTTTGTGAACATTAACGACATATAAATATACACATACTACTTTGATATAAGCTTTTGTCATAAGCTCCCGGGAATGAGGAAAGGAGGTAATTTTTATTTTTTAGATTGGTAGGATTGTCTATAACATATGTCAAGCGTATGTATGTCAACATTTGGAAAATCATTTCGCCCAGTTCACACTATTTTGAAGGAGTGTTTTGTGTCTTAAACGCGTCTAGTCTCAGTCAGTGTAAGACCGCTCATTTAAATAAAAATCGTGGAAAACTCTCATATCGTTCAGCAACCACAGTATTCGCTTGATTTGGTTCCGTACGACTTCTGGCTATTCAGAAACTTATTGAGGAGATAAACACCGAATTGAAGTTCTTGAAGGCTATACCGCAAAAAGATTTTTCCGACTGTTTTGAAGAGTGGAAAAAGTGTTGGAAAAAGTGCGTTTTATCGGACTAGGACTACTTTGAAGGGAATGGAATTGTTAAGTTTAAATAAAGAATTTGCATTTTATAAACAAATTCACCTTACTTTATGATCACGGTATTATAATGCGTTCCCGAGTATTTTTGAAGAACAATTTTAACTAGATGTATATTGTAACAATCGAAATATAAAATTTAAAATACCATAAAACTATATAAAACAATATTATTTGTTTAATGGAATCAGGCGTTACCTTGCGGAAGTCCATCCTAAGTAAGAAAAGGACCAATATTTAGCTACTTCCGCACATGCAGTGGTAGTCGTGCAACAAAGTGCACCGCCCCCCAGCTCGCTGATAAATGCGTATGCGGCAAACAATGCGAATCACACAATCGCCACCGCCAAATTACTCAACACCTGTTTCACCCCTTACCTGACAAGTGCTCTGGCCGCCCAGAAAGAAGTTACCAGCGCATAACATATTTTCAGTGATGGTCAGCGGAATGTACGCAGCTCTGCATAACGTGTGGTTGACAATTGTTAAATTTACTGCCATAAGCCGGTCCGGAATCATGGTCACCCCTTGCTGTTAAAAGTTGTATAGAAGTGTTACATATATTTCTATTGGACGGCTGTTACTTCACACCGCGTCGATAGATGGCGCTCGTAGTCGATTGCCTCACGCTATTTATGACATAGTCGAATAAGAGTACCGTTCTATTGAATAGGAGATATAAGATATGACACATATCATTAATTTGTATGACACACACATGAGATAATAAAAAGGATAAACTACTATATAAATAATTAGACGTTTCATGACCGCTCCGTGAACTTTTCGAACGACCCCGCGCTTGTGCACAAGGAATTTTGTAATCTGTAATGACCTCTACTCGGCGAAAGGATAATTTCTACCAAATCTCGAGTCTCTAAGTCTTTATGATGACAGAGATGTCAAATCAGTATATAGGTGGAAATCTTTTATGCATATATATTCATAATAAACCGCCAAAACTGTTAAAGAACTACTAAGCGCAAAACTCGTAGCAGGCTTAACAATTCAAATAATTTTACTGAAAAAAAATGATGCTCTTAAACAATGATAAAAAGGCAGGATAATGTGGGATTCGTAGCTGTGTATATTTTTGGGGTCCAGGGATTTCAGTTTCTGTAAGCGAGATATCTGGTACACAGGTAGAAATAGTTGATGTGAGATTAAAACTTTATGGTGGACGTTTTCAGTATATTATAGGAATTATACTCTGCCTTGGCGTAGAAAGGTAAGATCAACCTGCACCCATCGTGTTCAGTTAGACTACCTACCCTCTCAATGCGTACCAGAAATCCCTTTATTAAATTCAAATTTTTCTACAGATAAAAGCCGGCCGAAAACTTAACAGTTTCGATTTTCAAAACGAAATTTAACAATATTCCATGAAAACTATACAATATCAACCATAAATATAAGAAAACCGACGAAAGTTCCACACATTTGAATCAATGATGACCGAGTTGATGTCTGAAGAATAATCTCACAAATCTGATGTCAAAAGTTTGTTTAAATTACTTACCTTAGTTCGTCCCCAGCCGCTAACTGTTATCGTCTCGCCGTACCTGGCCGAAAGTCCTCTAGAAGGCAGAGCTATTGGCTTAGTGCAAGCATCGAACTCCAAAGGCTCGGCTAACTTCATCACAGCAACATCCTTGTCGTACGGTGGGTTGTTATATTCGGGGTATGGAATCACTTCGGCGACAATCACTTTTGTACCATTCTTTCGCCACGTGCTACCTGTTCTCATCACCACTGTAGAAGGATCGACGCTGTAAAGATGATGAGATCATATTAAAATGGTAATCTAGACTTTCTCAGCGTATTAGACGGAATTAAATGCTCTGGCTACTGTGTTAATGTTTGAACCTTTGTATCTTCATTTTAAATCGAAGGCTTTTATTGTAGAGCTTTGTTTGTTTGTTTCTGTTATAATGTGCTCTTTTGGTGATATTCTCGCATATTGTAAGACACAATAAATAAAATGAAATATAAATAAAATTATTACTAATTATTAATTAAGTATTAATTTATAATATATATTTGAATGAATGAGCAAAAAATGATGCAAAACTTGAATTGTGGAACATGTCTAAAATTGATTAACGTTAAAGTATGTATAGTTTTGATTTTCAATTTCGCGCCAATAAAAAATTACATTGTTTTTCTTTATCTAGCCAGAAGGTTTTTTCTGTTTACATTTATCAATTTCTTAAAATATTTTTTATACAACCTATGTATAACAGTAAACTTAATGCCGGTACTTAATATATTAATGACGGTAGGTGAAATAAGTAAATATCCTAAAAGATAGAGAAAAGAGAAATCAAAATGGGAAGGAATTATATACTACATGCATAAATTTAATAAATAATAAAACCCAATTATCGCAATGATTCTGTCAGCGTGTAGAGAAACTGCTTTCAAACCTTCGCTTTGAATGCGCAACGATTCCTGATCATCTTAATATCGAAGAGAGGGCCCCTCCCCCAGAGAAGAATAGATAATATTGCGAAGAAGAAGCTTATATGTTATATCCAAAAACTAATTACAGATAATATTACAATATGATAGAGCATATCGGACATTATTAGCATGCTTGTAATTGCGCAATGAGTCATGGAGCGTCTTCTTCTGTTCAGCTGATAGGCCACCACTGCAAGGCACAGTCCTTCCATAAATATCGCTACGATGACATGTCTTACGCTGCCTGCATGCAACGACTTCCCTTGACCAAACTATGTCATCAGTCTACCTTTGTATTATGGAGTCTATGATGCATGTCTCATTTAGTTTGTTTAGACCCGTAAATTGGCATATTGAAGTGGCAATGATGATGGCTTATCTGATATTGATTTCTTATAAATTTCTAACTGTAGTGAAGTTTAGTATTAAAAACTTAAAGTAATAACACATGTTAATTTATACATTTATTAATTAAATTTAAAATAAAACTACTCAAAAAAAATTATATCTGTTATGTAAAATATACGTAACATTAAATAAACTATAAATAAAATAACATAAGCAATAAGTCAATATTTTTAGTGAGAAGGATGAACCTGATGCTTTAATAATAAATTATCGGCTAATGATGTATTTAAACAGGTACTATCAGTGTGTGTTGAGATCCACTATCGCGGATCTTTCTGTACTATCGTGGACCCCCATTTTCGTTTCATGGACCCCCACATATTTTTTCGCAGGTTGTCATAGACCCCTAGGGATCGATATAGACCACTTTGGGAATTACTGCTATATACGAAGTTTGAAGGATATAAGAAGTTTAAAATCACTATGTGCCCAGATTAAATTTTTGATTATGACTAATTGCTCGTCATTATGTTATTATATTACTAAGACCACAAGGGAGTTAAGTTTTAATTTCTTAGACCTTGAGTGGTTTCGAAATTACACTCGAACAATTCTAGGACAAAAAAAGAAAGCCCTTGGGAACTGACAATAAGTTAGATAAATGGCTACGAAAGGTAATTTATTTCTATAGTTATTATTTCTGTGTGATGTGACGTCTTTTTATTTCTTCAATATTTATATTCCAAAGGCATTAACATCCGTGCCTTAGTTTTTGCAATTAAATTGAATAATTCCGTTATTTTTTTGTTCATACTTTCTAAGCTAAGTTACTCAAGTCTCTTCACTTATTTCTTAACTTAAATCTTAAACTATTTAAACTTAAGTTATTTTTTAAGCATTGGTATCTGATTATTTTGATTTAATTTAGACTATATCTAATTAAGTGTACATGTATAAATCTGTATTGATAAACTCTATTAAAAGTTGTATTACTGTGGTGTTTTAACTTCTCTTCTCCACAACTATAACACCTTGCGAAGCAGTGTAGAGTCAAAATAAAACAGATTAAAAAATGACTTTACAATCAATAAGAGTTCTATTAAATGTTCCAATGTTGAATAAACGAATTTTATCTTTTATCTTAATAGTTGATTTGTAGTCTATGAGTTGTAGTCAAGTATGAATACCTGTAGGCTTTGCATGATAGGTTTTTGTTTGTTAACTGCATTTTAATCATCATCATATCTGCCGAAAGACTTCCCAACGAAGCGAAACCCGCATAACCTTCTTTGTGAGTAAAACTCCATTTCTTTCTGAGTTACCTTAAGCCTTAATATGCCGCCCATCGAAAGCGACCACTATATAAATGTCTAGATAAGTAAACTTACTTCTGAGCGCAGTGTGCAGCAGTAAGTATATGCTGTTCGCTGATGATGAACCCGCCGCAAAAATACGAGTTGTTCACCACAAAGCTGACCTGATGCGGGAACTCTTCGCATGTAGCGTTCCTCCCACCTACAATCCGTTCCTCCGGATCTTGTTCGCTCTCTTTCGTCACTTCTGTGACTCTACCGTTGACTGGCACCATCTCTGATAGTATTATATCTGGAACTATAAAGTTTGAGATACAGGATGACTGGTTATTGCTGTAAAAGTTTTAAAGGGGCGAATGAATAGCTTATATTCTGTCAAGTAAAGTATGGTATACATACCAAAAAATCTATCATTTATAGAATAATAGGTACCGTAATGATTATATATTAAGTAAAGGAGCATTCGTAAATTTAAATAACCGCATATTCATATTAATTATAATTTACTCTTTGACCCTGCAGACTTTGTACTGCTATATGTTATTAATCTATCGTATTCTACAATAATTACTGATGTTTCCTTTATATAGCGTAATTAGAAATAAAATAGCAGTAAATGCTTTAAATCTAAATAAGTGATTAAACGGTTGAAAAACGTAAATGAAGGTTAAAGAAGTTATGTATATACAATATTATATAAGTATGAACGTTTTAATTGATTTTATGTTACAATAACTTTCATAAGTTCTTAATAAACAAGCTTATGCACTTACTCATATGTAAATATGTGCGTGAGCGCTGGATACAGTTGAATATTGTCTGATATATTGTTTTATAATTTAACAGGTGGCGCAAAAGTAATGTCATAATGTGAATTTGTTTTCATTTTTACAAATAACGCTAAATATCACTGTGCTTTAAGATTTATAATGTACATTTATAGAGAATTAGTTCCTAATAAGCAATAGAGTTATAAACACCTCAAGAATGTGGAATTATTGTTACAGTTTTTTTTTTAAATTTTCAGTCTGGTAGTAATGTGTGTGTATAATGATTAGATTGTAGTCTGTCTTAAATTGCTATTCTCACTTATTTGTGGTTCATCGAAATATTGTACACATGAATGGTTTACACCTAAAATAATTTGGTCTTCGTTCGTCGTTTCACCCTAAAGACGCCTACTGCATAGGACTTCGCCCAAGATATCTATGGGGCAGATACCATGATCGCCGCGGTTGCTAGGCAGTTTGGCGATCGCAGTGTGATATAATGGTACTCTGAGGACGCTGTTCCTCACCTTCTGGAAAAATGCTGGAGAACAGTGGCAACCCTATATAATTAATGCACTAAATGTAAATTATATAAAACTGCCGGGAATCAAATCCGCGACTTACGATCGTCTCATTTCTCTACCACTACTCATGTGCGTCAGAAATTATAATAGTTACATCGCATAATTGTACTATTTTAATGCGCCTATTTCCGGCATTCGTTTTTAAAAAAAACAAATAAATCCATATCACAAGGAATGAATTTTTTATCACTCAATTAATCTTATATGTAAAAAATAAGGTATTGGAGTAGCTGCATATATGTGAACAAATGTAACGATTTCTTTTTAAAATTAACTCACTTTAACTCCTCCATCAATAGCAGAGAACTTTTATAAAACGTAAATATTTTTTCCATATAGCTTTTATTTTGCAATTTATAGCAGTTTTTACTATTTTCTTATTTATATTTATATGTACGACCAACGCCAGCTTGTACGTTTATTTCTGATTTAATATTTTAGTTTCTTAGATTGATTTTTATTCATTGTAATGATGGTTTTTTCTAAATCGTATTATGTTACCTTTATTTCAACAAACACAAAAATAAAACCACATATATATGTATATCCATACGACCTTTAATAAACTTATTATTAATTATAGCCTAGATATATGACAGATATGTTTCCCGACACAGATATCACTAAACAGGGAACATATAAATGTTTTAGCGCAAATGATTTATTTAGTTTAGAAATAAATATTTTTGAACGATTTTTTTACTTACCTGAAGTAACGACTAACTTACAAACACTTAAACTTAAAATTATCAAAGTGAACATTTTGCACTCAACGTGTTGCTCGGCTTAACAATGAGTAAAAGTCCGACACACGGCAGCCTTATATTGTAGTTTCGACTGAGTGGCTAGTCGAAAACATTACTTAAGTTCAACTTAGTCGCAGTTGGAGAGAGGATACACGTGTTCTGTGCTATTACATGGGAACTACGTGACGCCAAATGCAATTTGTTGACTCAAAAAAACCTTTCATATTTCTTTCTTATTTTCGCATTAAAATTTTACGGGTAATATAAATGGATAGATTACGAATAAAATACTTTTATCTTACAAAGAAATCCGGCAAAAAAATATCAAATAGGTTTTAAATTAAAAAAAATATATTATTCAACACGGGCAATTATTTTTGCAAGTTAGTGTAGTTCATTACGAAGATTTAAAATTAATAAATACCTTTGTTTACATCGTCGTTTCAACCTATAGACGCTAACTACAAGGCATATACCTCCCTCAATGATATCTATAGGAAAATATATCATAATCGCCACGCTTGGCAGGTGGGTTGGCGATTGCAGTATGGTATTATGGTACGCAGAGAACACTGCTGCCAATCCTCTGGCAACTTGTTTGGGAGCAGTGGCAATATTATATAATTATTGCACAAAGTTGTGAATAGTATAAAATTGTATGAATGGAATTGAACTAACGACCTAATATCACAAGTCTCAATCCTCGTCTAGCAACCTTTGGAGCCTGTCGGAAAAAAAGATTATTAAGAGAACAGTTCGACGGGTCTTAGTGAGAAAAAATGGATTCCAAAAATCTGATATTCATCAACTAGAATCCACTTTTGCTTCTTATTCTGCTTACTTTGGACATCATTGGCATTGTGCATTGTGGATTTTTCTGTTATTTTCTGCAACACGGCGATCTGTCATTCTAGTGTGATAGTGTCAAACTGTGTGTATTCCTGTCATTTGGTATTGAATACCATAGCCCGAGAAACCACCCTTTGCCGTTTCAATCGGGAATTTGTGACAATTTCTGTGTCCTCCAGCTTTGATGATAGTTCACATGTGTTAGCATTTTTGTGTAATAATTTATGCTATGCATTTGTAATTACCTGTTTGAACAAGACTATGAATTGACTTACAATAATATTATTTATCTTTTGTCATTATTTTAAATTAAAAAAAGCATAGTTAATATTAAATAACATTTATTTGTTTTGTAATTTAGTTCGAAAATCTCTTATGTTATGTTATGAACAGTGTAATTTCTTTTCCTTTAATATGAAGCAATTTTCGTCATGGCTGTAATCCCTTTGGATTGATTGTCTTCACCCCACATTCATTCGCTCCGAGGATCTTCGCTTAATCCTATGTGATTTTCAACCGACACATGTGTAGATGATTCATATTTATTCGTTTATTCTTAATATTGCTATTGTTTCGTTCCAGAATATAATATAAAGTATCAAAATACTATAAAATGTAGTTTATTTATGAAATCTAAATTCCTTATTTATTCTTACAAATCAATTCATTCATTTTAATATAACTCTTGGCAACGATTTTCCAGTCCTCGAAACAGTTGGGAAAGTGTTTTTCCGGTACAGCCTCCAAGACCTTTATCGATTCGGTTTTTAACTCCTCAATATTATCAAAACGGAATCCCCGCATTGGCGTTTGAGTTTGATAAATAGCCTTCAGTCGCACAGAGCCAAATCAAGCGAATACGGTCGTTGCGAACTATATGAGTAGAGTTTTGTCTGTTCCAGAAACAAAGATTATATATAAAATTTCGTCGTCATTTTAGCCCTTAGACACCCACTGTAAGGCAAAGGCCTTCCTCAACAAATATTTTTGGGGAGATATGTCATAATCGCCTCGCTTCGCGAGCGGGTTGGCAATAGCGTTGTGGAATTATCATATGCAGGGTACGGTGCTACCAACCTTCAGTGGAATTCCTATATAATTAATGAACAAAGTGTGAATTACATAATATTATCATAGGAACCGAACCTGCGACCAACGACAGCAAGTGTCAGTCTTCTACCACTGGGCTATCCTTACTACCGAATAAATTCAGTCGTCACTTTGAAATAAGTTTTATATTTTTTCTGTTCGACTGCGTACAGGCTGACCACTTTTGATAATACAAAGTCTGACGCAGCTAGTTTAGAATATCAAAGAAATTATTTCTACATTTAACGATGTAATACCAAAAATTAAAATAAATTAATGTTTAGTATCTGTCTGTAGGAATAAAAAAATAATGCAAAATATTAAACGATAACTTTATACACGGAAATTGAAAATAGTTAAAAAGCTTCATAGTTTTTTTGGTAACAGTAGAGCTTAACATTTACCGCTTTAAAAGTTACACATAGAACCAAGCAACTTATGAAGTGGAGCCTTTGCGTGTAATCGAAGTTAAGAATATTTTACATATCTTTCTAGTTTTCGCAAAAAAGATTAGTGGTCAGGTAATATACGTAAGTTTGAAACAATTCTTTATCCGCTGTTAAGTTGCCGAAAGTGAGTTTATCGGAACACGTTGATCCTAGTTAAGAGGAATTTATCGCTAAAGTGTTTTAGTTTCCTTAAAGGATTTCCGAAGGCTTTTATAGTTAATCCGAATTAAGTCACTTTAAAAACACTTTACCGAACGTGTTATTCGAAACTAATTGACATGTATTTAAATAAATAGAGATTTCCTGACAAAAATTATACTGCCAGACGTTATTGGCCTCTTGTCGATAGAACAAATAAATATAATACTTTTTAACTTGATTGTTTTATAGTTTTACTTTTTGATTAAACGTATAAAAAATTGATCGAGAAAAATATTTGGTTATTAATTAAGTAAAGGTAAGTACTGGCTCTTGCGATCGTAGATCACAAGTTCGATTCTCAGGACCCAATCTAATATAATTCACACTTTGTGCATTAATTATTCAGTACTGCCACTGCCACAAACAACTTTCCAGAGCATGCGCAGCAGTGTCCTGCGTACCATGATACGACGTTGCGATCACCAATCCCAAGCGTGGTGATTATGGTATAATCCCCCATAGATATATTAGGGAGAGGCCTTGTAATGTGCGTCTAAAATTAAATAATGAAAGCACTTTTTCTTACTTTTATTATTTTCGAAATCATATGCCCGGCGTACCGTAATACCACATTGCGATCGACAATTCGTTTGCCATTTTGTATGACACAGTAGCTATTATTGTATATCTTCTTCTTTTAAGCTGATGGACGCTCACTGCAAGGCATATACTTCCCCCAAAGTTAGTCACGATGACCGGTCCTGGGCTGCCTGCATCCATTGACTCCGCAAACGTAACTATGTCGTCGGTCCACATAGTGGGGGGTGTGGGAGGCTATCCCCTGAGAATCTCCCGGTATATCCCCCCCGAGGTTAGGGGACCATCAAGGAATTTTTCGGAGAGGCGTCAAGGAAGTACTTCCAAGACACCGTACACCACCCGAACGAAGACGCCCCTCCAAAAGTCCAAGGGGGGCCCCCATCAAGAATGTCACACAAAAGGTGACACGCCCAAGCAAGAGGGCGCACCGAATAGCAACTGCCAGGAGGCAGAAGCAAGAAGATCAACACAACACAACAAGATACTGACGACGACTCCAGCACCACCATCGAAGGAGAAAAGAAGCAGCAACACAGCAAGTCTCTCGCAGCGCACCGAAGCGCCGGGAGACGGCGAATAGTATAGTGTAGAAATTTTTTTATTAGCTCGCGGGTCTTCGACCTGACCCCTGAAACCGACGTAGTTGTTAAAGCCCCACAAGGCTAACAACGGAAACAACAACCAGAATACAGAGAGGGATAGGGGGAGGCATATGCCTTGCAGTGGGCGTGTATGCGCTGAAACGACCACGTAATGAATTTAGGATTTATTATTAATATAACAGATTTCCCTAAGTTGAATATAAATCGATGTCGGTTAATAAGTAAACAAGGACAAGTGTGTTTTGATTCGAAGAAAGTGAGATTAATTCACTGCTTTCCACAAACGGCCATTCATTATTTATGAGGCACGCAATGTATGCCGAACGTGATTTGTTTTCCACTCTAAGTTTGCTTACGCATTGAAATTGGGTTCAATGGTATTGAACTTTGATAGTGAAAATACATAACGTCATTTTTATATTTCGACATCCGATGTTTCTTTTCTATTGTCTATTATTTAAACATTACAACAGTAGCCCACAGTTGGACATAACACTGGCCCTGTTGATTTCTAACTAGACCTATTTGAGCGGCTTTGTAACCCATTGTGATATACCTTTACGGGTTTTCAATATCACATATATATATCTAATATATAAAGAAAAAAGACTATAAGAAATTATTCGATAAGAAATAACAATAACAACTCATAATCAATATACAATCAAGTTCATAAGTTTTAATGTTGGGAAAAGTATATATTACAATACACTACTTTGTAATACTCGTATGTCATGTGTTATAATGCAATAAATTTAGGAAGTATATTAAAGAAAAATCTTTTAACGTGAAAAACTGTTTCGCCTGTTCAACTTGTGGGTGGAAGACCCATACCATGCTTGCTGGTTTCTGACCTTCATTGCAGATTCTGAAAGACCAAGCAACCATCTGTTTTGCGAGCAATGAGACCTGACGACTTCCACGTCAATTTGCTAATCTGCTAGACTATGTCGTTTACTTTCATTCGTATCTTCTCATTCTTAATTCTTCTAGAAAAAACTCGTGTGTACCTTTCCATGGGTCGTCAAGCGACTGCCAGTATATATGCTATTATATATAAATATTAAAATCCGTATGAGAATAAGTTTTCGTATCTAAATTACGCCACTGAAAGTCGTAAATATATTGTTTCGAATAATGGAAGCGAAACCAAAATAAAACGTAAAGTAAATCGGCGTTGATTCACTCCAGTCGCGACGACACGCTCAAGGGAACTCTTTGGTGTTCCAGTGTAAAGGCTATTATGATAAGCTTCCACTGAGAGTCAACCATGCATTGATTTATAACAACAAAGGACATTCAGTTTATATCTTTCTTTTGACAAAAAGATTTAATTTTAAATAATGTTGGTAAGCATTGCACCGACTACTTTCATAAGCGACGTTTACACAGAAATATATAGTAATATAAGAAAATTCAAAGTGAAAAATCGTGTTTCCGCTGTATAGTACGAATAAATTTTAATCATAAAACACAATTTAGACGTAAAGTTTTGTTAAAACTATATTTATTCTCTGGCAGATAGGTTTTAAAGATGATTAATATATATTTAATGGAATCAGGCGTTACCTCGCGGAAGTCCATCCTAAGTAAGAAAAGGATCATAGTGACAAACATGGAGATTTGACTCTGTGTTTGGCACTAATCGGTGTAACATAACTCCTAAAGATGCCCCGTGGAGGGGTGAAACACGTGTCGAGTAATTTGGCGGTGGCGGTTGTGTGATTCGCATTGTTTGCCGCATACGCATTTATCAGCGGGCTGGCGGACGGTGCATTTCATTGGTGCAGGTTCTTTTCTTACTGATAAATATATTTATAGCGTTGGCTATTACTATATTAGATTGGTGCTTGACGCTGTTAGTCGTTTTGGCTTTTACAGCTTCTTCTGACACAAGTCTCGTGGATTCGAAATTTAAAAAAACATGTACCTCTGATACCGCGCCTGTGGTATTGTATTGACTAATTGTTATTCACTCGGTTTTTGGATAAAGGTGATGTGCTTTCTTTTGAACACATTTTAGCTGATATAGGAGCTGGATGGCCATAGGTTGGAGTTGATGCTGCGTGCGCCACTGCGTCGCGTACGGACAAGAGGACGCCGTGAGATTTGAGCTAGCAAAATGATCATACAACATACATTCGAAACATACAACATACTTTCGTGTCGACGAATTTTGATCGGCTTAGTTAGCTGCCTTAACTAGGAGTTTGTTCAAATGTGAAATGGCCCTTATTGAAATAAAATGACAATGTTTTACGGAAATAATCTGCGCCGGTATCTCCAGTTCACTGTGTACACAAAGTTCCTCTGATATTGTGGATAAACTGTGGTTTATTCAACTGGTTTTTTGATGCGTGAGCGAATACTACACACGTGTATGACATGATCAATCTAATACAGGTTTTGTTAAAGTTTCTAAGGTTCAAACTACGTATTGCTTGCGACTAAATAAAAGTGACACAAGTTAGAACGAGATGGAGTAATCGAGTGGGATATATGTATACATGTGTGTTACGGAAGTATTGTATAGAGAAAAAAATTGCTAATACAACTGCTGCAAGCAAGAGAAAATTACAAAATTATTAAAAACTATTATTATAGTCTTATGATAATTAATCGAAATGTTAAATAATTTAAATTTAATAGACCTTTTTATATATTTCTTTTTGTAAGAAAAGGATCAATATTCAGCCACTTCCGCGCATGCAGTGGTAGTTGTGCAAGAAAGTGCACCGCCCACTGATAAATGCGCATGCGGCAAACAATGCGAATTACACAACTGCCACCGTTAAATTACTTAAGACGTGTTTCACCCCTCCACGGGGCATCTTCAGGAGTTATGTTACACAGATTAGTGCCAAACACAGAGCACTCTGTGTTGGCTGGCGGGCGGTGTACTTTGTTGCACGACTACTACTGCATGTGCGGAAGTGGCTAAATATTGGTCCTTTTCTTATTTTAGGATGGACTTCCGCAAAATAACGCCTGATTCCATTAAATATATTTCTTTTATTTTTGTCACCTAGGAATGTATCTCCTGTAATCCCATATATATTACCATTCCGTATTCAGGGTTTCTGTCGCGGCTTATTTATGGAACATATATCCCGCGAATAAAGAGATTTTACTGCAAACGGAATACCCTGGATTATAGTTTGTGTGGAATTATAGTAATTAAAATCAACTATGGAAGCATTTCACGATATTTTTTAAATAATCTAACGAAAGGCAAACGCAGGACCGTGCATCGTGGTGATCTTTGAGGGAGGTCTATGCCATGCAGTTGGTGACTCTCGGCTTACCTGATGATGAAAATGAAAATAAGGAACGACTGACTTAAATGTATCACCACTGCTGTGACTTTGCCCTCTTGTACTCTTAGCCATAATGTTACGAAATTTAAAATTATAATAAATTGTTTTTTTTTTAATGTGGATGTGTGAATGTGCTCCCATTAGGTAAACACGAAGATATTTTGTTTTGATTATTAAAAACCAGTCCGAGGCGCCTTTCAGTTGCCAAAGGCACGAACGAACAGATGGTTCCGAGAAAATTGTCTCCGCTGCGAACTGAGTCAGGGTTGTCAATACTCGATAATATTTTAAATTAATAATATTTAATTTTTACTAGCTGAACTAAAAGCGGCACGGTTAGGCTCTACCAGGTGGATCGATATAATCAAGGTCCTGGTAGCTGAACACGGGTGATGTAAAGCGATCATCGTGATGATCTTTTGAGAAGCCAAGTGAATGTCTATTTACAGACTTGAATTAATGGATGTAAATGTTTTTTTATTAATATAAATCCGTGTAGACACTTGTGCTACATTATAAACAAAATTATAACACTTTAATAGAATGATAAATAAATGAAAAAAAATATGTAAAACAAAGTGTAACAAGTGATAAAAGAATTTGTTAACCGAAAAAGTTGAGCATTTTTTGTGATATGGGATAATAACGACAAATGTACGTTTTAATTCGGAGAATAATTTTTACATTTTTATAACAGGGGTCGCTTTGAATGCGACACGTGTTTTTTGCTAACAGTTGGTTGTGTTAGATGAAAATTATATTACGTAAAGCGTATACAAATTTACAAAAAGTATGAACTTTAATCCAGGTATTTTTTAAATTTATCTTTTTCAAAACTTCAATAAACGTTTAAAAATAAATTAATAAGTTTCATAATTAAATAAATTTCAATATATATGATAATTCGATGTAAAAGTTTTAAATGGAGGAATGTAACACATTTGTTGTCTATCCTATCCAAAAAGAAATGGTTCTAAAAATATTAAATTACAGTCCCCGGCGATAAATATTGCACATCGACTTTTGGAATGAGACAATCGCCTAATTTCGGCTTCGTAAAGCGTTATCTTTGTCGCACGAAATGCAAAGAGTTCGATATCTATTAGGAGCTGTTATAACAAGTATCATTTGCTTCTTTTCACAATTATTTTTATTCTTTGTATAAAATACACCAATTTTTCGGAAGCTTAAATAATAATATTTCAGGTCATAAAGGTCGATGTGCAATATTTATCGCCGGGTATTGTAAGATCATTTTCAAAATTCAAATTATTACATATTAAAATTAATTATTGTTTACTATCTCTGCTCATTACTGTAAGACGCTATTTGTCTTTTCTAACAGAAAAAAAATTAGATTGTGGACCTGTCTGGGTCTTTATTTGAATATAATTCCAAATTCATATATACAATACTATTGTAAGGGAAATACTTCATAACGCAACTTATATGGCACAAGCTTAGAGTAAATAAAGAGGAATATTGATAATTGATTTGGATCCCGATAGGCTGCGAGCGAATACATAAATCGTGTGCTTATGGGTAGCTGTCCAGGTCTGATACGTAAGCGGTCAGGACGAGTTCTGCGCTGCCAGCGATTTGAATAAGCCGGGCGGCCCTCGTCGCGTCGCGCGTCTCACTCTGCCCCGCCGGCGCCTGAGCAGGTTTGCTTCTAGTAATGTACGTCGCTCGATCGGACTGGTGATGCACCACAATATATTTCAGAGTAAACACTTTATATAGGCCGCTTAAAAATACTTGTAAAAGTTTTAGTCTTTTGCTGACAAATGAGTTATACATTTATCCTGTGGCATTAGAACGCATCCAAATTTATTATCTAAGAACGCATCTGTTTTCGCATGCCCCTTCTTACACTCGGTACATCTCGCCCTCTCTTTCTCGCTACGGATCGGACGTGTCGCTTCAACCGCTGCACAATAAAGGAAATCATTGTAACTCAGATTGATCTGTTATATTATAAGTTTAACCGCGCGGCAAGTGTTTTTCTTTACATCGAATTATCTATTACGGGACTCCCTCAACCCTTCTGACGCTTACAGCTACAATTATAACTAATCACCCTGTATACCATTTTATATTGCTATTCATTGTTGCAACAATTTTTAATAAGTTTACTAGCTTTTTCGAAAGACTACTATCAGAAGTTATTACCAGGATGATTTTTATAATAGTAAAAATAGATTAATGTAGCGTATTTCTGAGTGATCACTTTATTTAAGTTTTTTCGTGATATGTTCATTTATACGTATATATATCTATAGATGCCTAGTGCAAGACATAGACTTTCCCCATAGATGTATCTAAAATATTTTAATTATATGAATTATTCTGCAACTGACTAGGAAAAGTTCGTGTATTAAATTTTACTTACTAAAGCTAATTCCATACCGAATAACTCTTATCTATGTACATACTTATTAAAAGTATTTTACGTTATAAAGTAGTTACAATTAGAATTTGGATCCCTTCTACTTCGTGTCAGCTGGGAGACGATCACTGCTGGGCATAGATCTCCCTCAAAGGTCGCCACAATGACGAGTCTTGCTACTGGTATCTAGCGACTTTCAACGACTTCGATCATTTTCTCAGTCTACCTAGTACGGGGACCTATCTACGCCGCGTCATTGCCTATGAATAAATATTTCATTTAAAATATAATGGCGTTTGAAAATCGAACACATGATCTAGTATTTCACTATTACTATACCACTGGTTACTCTTTCTCCTTTAATAATTAATGGAATCAGGCGTTACCTCGCGGAAGTCCATCCTAAGTAAGAAAAGAACCAAAATTTAGCCACTTCCGCACATGCAGTGGTAGTCGTGCAATGGAATGCACCGCCCGCCAGCCCGCTGATAAATGCGTATGCGGCAAACAATGCGAATCACACAACCGCCACCACCAAATTACTCAACACGTGTTTCACCCCTCCACGGGGCATCTTCAGGAGTTATGTTACACCTATTAGTGCCAAACACAGAGTCAAGACTCTTGGCGGGCGGTGCATTTTATTGCACGACTACCACTGCATGTGCGGAAGTGGCTAAATATTGGTCCTTTTCTTACTCTTTCTCTTTGTATAATAGAACCTAGATATACGAAAAAAACTATACTATTTAACCTCACCCTTTGGTTAATGCATGACAGCACTCGTCATTAATTCAAGTTGTTATCGAACAATTTAACATGATTAGATCGTGACTTGAAGTTATGGCCATAACACGCTAAGTAATTGCTTAATAACTTAATCATTTATATGCATTATCATGTACAAAAAGAAAAAAAAATTATTAAACTTTGGAACTTTTAACAGAACTCTTATTGATCGATAAGTTTTTTTTAATCTATTTTATTTTTGACTCTACTCTGCTTCGTTAAGGTGTTATAGTGGTGGAGAAGAAGTAGGAAGAAACTACACAACAACACATCTTTTAATAAAGTTTAACAATAGAGATTTAAACATATACAATTTATTAGATATATCCTAAACAAAATCAAAATAATCAAGCGACATCATTGCTAAGATTTCTTGTCATTTAAATATTCGTTTATTTTTTAATATGCCATGAATAAGGCTTCTGCCAGCAGATAATTGTAAATAAGTATATGTGTGACGTGTAATTTTACATTGTGGGTTTATTTCAGTGCTGGAAAACTAAAAAAAATGTGAAAATAGGGATAACTTAAAAAAAACATTTAAAGCATTATGGATTAGGCTCGCATGATGGTATTAAAGTTTCTTTTTTTTAATAATAAGTAACCAGTAACAAAAAAACGTGAAGTTGACCCATTGCTAATCTAATCACGTACGTTATCCTTACTGAGAAGAGATTTACGCACAGAAAGACATAACGAATTCCTATATTGATCGGAGAGCCTATAAACCAACGCATATACAGGATGATTAGATGTTATAGGTTTAAGAGGTTTAGCGGTGTCAGTATAAAGTTCATTTGAAATGTTCATTTGAAATTTGAAAAGTTCATTTGTTGTCAATAATAGTACACCCTATCCAAAAGAGTAATGGTTCCAAAGTATATAAAAAAGTGTAGATAAAATTATAAAATTCGGATCACTATGTATTAAAATAAACTACTGTGTGCTTTCTGCCCTGGTTATAAAGCTAGAAGTTATTGGCAATTCTAATAGAAAAATTAATCAAAAAATGTTTCAGGTAGATTATTTTATTCATCGTGATTGGAAATAGGTGATGAAGCGTAAAAGCCTTTTGCTTACCAATAAGCTATACATTCACACCTATATTTCATGTCACTATTTAACATTGTAAATAAAGTTACAGTTACTTATATTATTGTTTTAATCAGTCAGTTATGTTCCGCGATATGAATCTCTGTTTCAATAAAAGCCTCCTCCGACTGCTTCCATAATTTTTAATCTTACCTTTACCTGCAGTTTGGACTGTATCATCAACCGTTTATATGGCCTTACAACATGTCTACTATAGAAACATTAGAAGGTTACCTAAAACCAAGTATAGTTTAAGCAAAGTCGTCAGTAAGTGATGTGATTAAGGTAATTGGATAATGTAAGCATAAGTACAGATCTGATCAAATTAGTTGTATGGTTTAATTATTATCATAGGCCAATAAAATTTAGCGCCGGTATAATCTTCTTTGAAAAAGTGATGTCGCAGAAGGAGGTTGCGCAGAGAGAGAGGGAAACATCTGAGCTCTCCATCCACAGTTGGAGACCTGGACATCGGAGGGTATTATACTGCGCCTTTCTCCAACCCCCCTAGCATGGCCTTGGCGTTGGGGTGATCTGCCGCGAGTAAGGAGTTGAAGCACTAGGCCACCGCCGTTGAAACTGCGGTAGTATGCGGGAGCGTTTCCGTTGTTTCAACAAAAGGCGCTCAAGAAGACCGAAGGTTGTAGCCGGTAGGAGGTCTGCATAATTCTATGCAGGATTTTCCCACGAGTAAAAAAGGCCAATAAATATTGAGATATACGTAACTACAGGAGTAGATGTCTAAAGGTTAGTAGGGGGTGAAAGACATCCTAAAATGAAACACTTCAATTATTTTACGGATTGATTTGTATTGCTAAAGTTATATGGCAATCAAAAATAAATACGAAACATCGTACTTAATCGGCTTTAAAAATAATTTAGTACGCGATGTAATTATATTCTTAGCAAAACGACGGCACTTGCTTTTTGATCGCGCTGGAAGTAGCAGGGCTATAAAATTATTGTTGGTAGCAAAAGTTTAACTTAAATCTCTTTAAAATAAATAAGCTTTAGTCGTCTTTCGAGAGCTTCAGCGCTGGACGGTTAAGTTAGTTAAGTTGAATAACTTTGAATACTCGATGTGATAAAATATGCAAAATTTAAATTATTAATAATCAGGTCGTTGTCGTATAAATTTTTGACTGTTGTTTGTAGAGTATAACAACTACAATTGCAAAATTCAATTCTTTAATTTATACAGGGTGATAAATTATAGGTTTAAAAGTTTTAAAAGGATGAATGTAAAGGTTAACCAATCAATAAGTGTATAGTACACCTTTTCCAAAAAATTATGTTTTCAGAAATAAAAAGTGAAATAAAAAGTGTTCTCAAAATACGTATTTATATATATTAAAATTAATTATTATAATAATAATAGATTTAAGTTCATAATCTAGTGAGTCCATAGAATATAAGTTAGTAACAAAATTAATTTAAAGGCTATATTAGTTATGGATTAGTATGTCATACAATTAGTGTTACTAATTTAAAAAAAATCGTTTAGTATAAAAAATACTTTACTGTTTGTCTTTGTATACTTTATAATGCTAGAAGTATGATTAGGCTGTATTTGAATAGAGAAAATAAGTTACGTAACATATTTCAGAGTACTTTATACAGGTTCATTAGAAAAAGATGTGTAAGGCTTTTTGCAGATCAATGAGCTATAATGGTGAATGTAAAGCTCATTAAGCTTAATAACGCTTTTACGCTTATAAAACATCATCCTGTATCAATACGTAACATGGTAGCAATTAACAACAGTATGAAAAAGATTACAATTATTTTCATCCAATTCGGTCTGGGATTGGAGATCAATTTACTGTACGAATTATGGTCCATTGAGAATCTTTCTCGGCTTAATATTGATCATAAATATAAGTGTTACGTACATATTTTGGTATATCTATGGCTTACAGGATAATTTGATTCATTACAAAAGAGACAATTTCTATTAGTTTATACGACCGGAATTTTGTTTTTCAGAATATTATTTTATTTCATTCGTTCAAACACTTCATATACAGGATGATTGGTGATAATTATGAAACCTTTAAACAGGCAAATTTATTGCTAATTTGCTGTTAATTGATGTTTAATACACCCAATTCAAACATCAATGGTTTCAGAAAATATTAACAATGTATTAATAATATACACGAAATTAGAAAGCCCTTTTTCATAATTCGAATTACTATATATATTAGAATTAATTATTGTTTACTATCAGACCCTACAGATTATATACTGCCAGAAGTTCTTGGCCTGTTATATAGCAATAGAAAAAAATATATTTCAGAGAGATAACTACGTACAGGATAAAAGGAAATAAGTGTAAAGGCTTTAAAGTATTTATCTTACAAATAAAATACAAACATTCATTAATTTATATCTTTTTACCCGTTTAAACATCAGTATGTTGTAATGTAATTAGCAATGACATTTGGGGTAATATTACGTCATCGTCAGCGGTGCATAGGAAAGGGGAATTTCACAGAAATAAAATTCTTTATTTATATCGGCATTTTGGTAGTAATATTACATCATAGTCAGCGGTGTATCGGAAAGGGGAATTCCACAGAAACCTAATATTTTATTTACTTAGGTATTATGGCAGCAACATTACGTCATCGTCAGCGGTGCATCAAAAGGGGAATTCCACAGAAACATAATTTTTTATTTACTTAGGTACTATGGCAGCAACATTACGTCATCGTCAACGGTGCATCGAAAAGTGTAATTCCACAGAAACATAATTTTTTATTTACTTAGGTATTATGGCAGTAATATTACGTCATCGTCAGCGGCGCATCAAAAAGGGGAATTCCACAGAAATATAACCCTTTATTTATATCGGTATTATGGAAGTAATATTAAATTATCGTCAGAGGCGCATCGAAAAGGAGAATTCAATAGAATTATAATTGTTCATTTATGTCGGTATAAATACGGGCAAAGTTAGAATAAATATACACCTCTACTTCGGACTTCGTGTTGATACTACCTCAAGATCTAGGCTCAGGGTCGACACACTATAGGACTCCTTTCAAAACTCTCCGACATAAACAAACTGCGAAAACTCGACAAGACATCTTTTCAACTCACACAACTACTAAGCGGGCACGGGTTTTTGCACGGGTTAGTTTTTAAAACGGGGCAAGCAATACCTGCACCGTTTTAAAAAAATCGACAACGATACTCACCCTTGTGACGGCTACACAGTACAGACTTTTCACCACATACTCAGACACTGCTCCCGATTCGAATCCAAAAGACGTATGTAACCATATATGAAAACTTTTATATAACTCTGTCAATATAACTCCTCAATTTTTGATGAGATTGATTGTTTAAGCTTCAAGGCATTTAACGGTCTATAGCGCTTGGGCAGCGACTTGAAATAAACTAATGTAATAATTAAAGTATACTTGAGTAAAATTTACAAATTGTTTTATTCATATGTATAAATTTTAGCTGTATTTTCCCATAAAAATTGTAAATAATGATAAAACGCTGTCGTGACTCGCAGCTGGGAGAAGAAAGACTCATATCAAACAGCGGAAACTGTCTCCCGACTATCTGCGTTTAGTAAAAATATTTAAATGCGAAAAAATATTTAAAAAAAAACAATGACTATACAAATTAGAATTAAAAAAAAACCTCAAGTATTGCCGACCCTAGGTAGAATCCCACAAAATTCATTTTAGACATATTGCTAAATAAAAAGAACAGGCGCTCATAAAATAATTATTTTATTAAAATCACTTAATCATATATTTTATTACTAATTTTGTTATTATTTTACAAAAATGTCCTTATGTATATATCTTACGGTTTTGTATTATTTACTTATTTATTATATAAAAATAAATAATAATTTATTTTATAGTCTTACTTTTATATAATTAATACTTGAAATATAATTCACATTAGTTAGTAGGCAATTTTTCTAATACAAATAAGAATGAAAATAATGTAGTGTAGTTTTCAGACGTTTGCGAATAATGTTGTAGCCTTTGTTATAATTATTTACTTATCAACTACTAAATGGATTTATAATTATAATGAAATTTGATTATAATATATACAGTTAACATATCACAGTTTTTCCAACATGGTTATAATAGAATAGGCGACTCCTGATACCATAGCGATTACAGAAAATATTCCGATCAGGCAGTTTTTCCATAGAATCCAATAGAAAGGTCCCAGGTCTCTGCCCCATCGCCATATTGTTTCAACGATGGCGGGGAGAAGCAGTCCCATCACAGATAAGCAAATAGCACCCACGAGCTCCATGAACAGCTCCAGTTTGGGTATCGCGCTGGCTATCCCAACTGCAAATGATAATTAAAATATTCATAAGGAAAGTTTTTTATAGAATGATTTAGATATATGAGTATTCGATCTTAAGGATGCGTATAGGCGTATGAAACTATTAATAATCATGATTATTATTTTAGCAGTGGAACGTCAACTGCTGGACTATATTCTTTCCATATAGAATTCTAAAAGAACCGGTTGGAAGCGGTGATGACGGTAAACGCTTACCAGTACGTGATTATGCCAATGTCAATTCATCTTCTTTGGAGGAGGCCTTCACACGCGGAGGCGTTTTTGCAGATTAAAGAAGCAAGCTAGTAAAACAAGAATGTCATAACTGCAACTTTTTTTTTTAAATAAATTAAATGCTTTATTATTATTAATAATAATTATGCCAATGTCAATTCATCTTCTTTGGAGGACGCCTTCACTTGCGGAGGCTTTTTTATTAAAGAAGCAAGCTAGTAAAATAAGAAATGCCTAACTCCGGAACTTTTATTTCTACAAGAAATTAAGGGCTTTGTAACTATTTTTATCAACAATAATTATGCTAATGATGTCCTGTCGGACCACATCGAATGACGCACGATGCAGACTGCTTTTAATGCGTCTTATTCGAAATTTACGATGAAAGTCTATGTCCAGCAGTAAAAGCCTCACAGTTGAAATAATCATGATACAAATACAATACTTGTCGCTTGAGGGTAGCACAAATGACTTAACATATGAGGTATATTTTCGAAATGATTTATGTCTCTGTGTTCAACGTACCAATAAGAATGGTTCCTGTAAACCTCAGGGCTGCGATACCCCATCTGTGGCCCCTTGCTGGGATTTTGTCTTGAACCCGCCTCCACACCACGTCGACTGGCACGTAATATACAAGAGCAAACGACAACAGCATAACGCACGCCACCAAAATCTTCGCAATCTGAGCCAATCTGTGGACAAACATTGATATTATATTTATTTAAAAATAGTTCCAACAACAGACTTTGTTTTATCGAAATGTATTAGTCCAACATATGATATCCAATAGAAAGAAGGAAAGACAGAAGAGGTCGCTTTATGAAAACAAGCATCTTAATGCACTGCGAGACTTTAGTAAGAATCTTCTTATATTTTTATTTCACTTTATACTACATGATATATGTTCTAGATTTGATTGACGTCAAATATTTGACAGCTAAGGATATTTTTACTAATTGTATAGTTTCTTCCTGGTTTCAGTTGAATTTGATGCTGTTAGCCCAAAAGCACCCAGCTTTTACGCCTTCATCGAAACTGAGAACCCTTCCGCTCCGTCAACAAAATAAAACAGAAACTGAACAGACGCGTAGTGTTGATGTTGTGTTTGTGGCTTGGGATAGAAGCGAGGACCACAGGCAAGCCTTGGAGGGATCCGGATCCAACCTCGATTCGTCCACGCTGTTCGCGGATAGAGAGTGGTCGGTCGCCCAAAAATGTGATCTATAGTTTGTACAGAAAAACCAGAGTAACGTTAATAAACGTTTTATAATTTACTTTCAATTTGGCTATTTTTACTATTTTAATAGTACAATTTAGTAAATGTATTAATATTTATTAGATCACAGTGATTACACTACAGCCTTTACCTTTACCTTTATGTTCAAAAATTTCTCGTTTTACAAAAATGATCATCTTACACTTCATCCTGTGGCAAGTTCAACGTCAAGCTGCCTCTGGCTTCCTCGCCATAGTTGAGGTATCCGGCGAAACCGACAAAACCATATAGCACTGCGACAGCTGACATTGCAATGTTCAGCACCCCGGGACAGCCCAGGAAGTGATGTGGTTTCGTCATCTCATTCTCAACCGGCATCACTACTCCGATTCCCTCCATTGCAAAAAGACTCGTACTGCGAAATAATAAGATACATCATTTGAATTAAAATCATAAGTTCATAAAATTTCTTGTTTCCTGTGAACAACTATATACATATTATATTCATGACACAAATTATACTAAGGTCGACAAATCTTCGTAATTTTATTTCATCACTCTTGATATGATAATTGCGATAATTTAATGTGATTAATTAAGCAAACTATAAAATCTCTCAAATGAGCAATTAATAAAAAGATATTTCCTCCAACAATTTAATAGTAAAATCATCATACATTAAATTTGCTATTTTTTTCTTACAGGCACATAGTTATTTAATGACTTCAAGATTATCCTTTTTTCTTTTATACATTATTAATGACAATGTAATATTTTAATAAATAATCTAACTAAAGTTCTTTATATATATAGCCTGTATTTTGTTGCGTAAGTCCTGTTCAGTAATGTTTATACCCCAAAATTCATATAAAAGAAGTTGACATATACACGATAAACACAGGAAATGAAAAGGCTTTTAACGCTAAGTTAACAAATCCTACAGGGGTTTAACTGTATGCGTAAATAATAAAGTTCCGCAAGATATTTCAGAACTTCCTACTTAAAGTTTTAAATCTTACATTAAAAGTCAGTTAAAAAAAGTCATTATAGCATAAAAGAGTTATTCGTTGATCAAAATATGTGGAACTTGATTAATTGACTTATTTGTTTAAAGTTTTTTTTAAAAAAAGAGTAACTATTTAGTTTATGGACGGTTGGTAGCTTGCTCACGAGTTGACTTCATTCTCCTTTCTATAATTTTAAGATTAAAGTGCATGTAAAGACCTATTTGAATAAAGATAATTTTAATCTGAATTTGTACATGTAGCATACATATTAATAAACATAAAATTAACCAGATAAATGTGTTAGCAGTTTATATACTAATATATTACTACGATAACATTACGTACGCAACAATGTAATCAAAATTAGTTTAATGTACCTGATAAAGTTTGGCAGGCCCGTGATAGAGGTGGCCAAATTTCTTTCGCTGATCTTCGGAGGATCCCTCAGGCAGTAGTAGATCGATATGCAAATTGATGCCAGCCACACAAAGTTTGCGAGTGCGGAGAACGGCACTAGATATTTTAGTTTTGTAATTTGTGTTAATGGTATTAGAACAACCAAAGTTAACATGCAATAAGCCGTAACCGACCACTTAGGACCTCCGTACACGTCCGAAACCTGTGGAGCAAATCACACATGTTAATGTATTGTTTCTACACGTTCATTTTATGAGAAATATAAAACAATAAATTTGCAATTTAAAATTGCCAAGTCAATTCGTTTTAAGACACTTCTAAAGGATGTATTGCAAATTAAACTATATAGGCACCATATTGGTCGCACAAAACGTATTCATAAAAGTAAGAAAAGGACCAATATTTAGCAACTTCCGCACATGCAGTGGTAGTCGTGCAACAAAGTGCACCGCCCAGCCGCTGACCAATGCGTATGCAGCAAACAATGCGAATCACGGTGGTGGTTGTGTGTACTTTTCTTACTTAGGATGGATTAGAAGGTAACGCCTGATTCCATTACATAAGTAATCATGAAAAACGGGACTTTGTTAGCGCGTCGTTAAAATAGACTAAGAGACTTACTTTTTGAATTAAACAATGTAAGATGCAAAAATATGAGCAAAAAAAATCGGAAGTTTTAATTTGTAGAAAATCGATCCTAATTAAAAAAATTGAACCATATTTCCATTACTTTTCACGTTGTGGTTATTTGTTTAGAGTGGGAGTGGAATAGATTGGTGGATTTGGTTAGAGTGGCTGCCACGAACTAGTGGATGCGACGTGGATTCGCCCAACACTGGGAAGACCGACGATATAGTTAAGGCCGCAGAATTTAGCTGGAGATGTATATCTAGGTGTAATCCGTCAGCTTTTCCCAAGAGTTCTTCTTTCAAGAGTGTTAGTTTGAAAATTTGCATTTTTTAGGAACGTCTCCTCTACTAAATTATATATAAACTAATGAAGTTATAGGCCTGATGCATTTCAAAAAAATAGAAATAAACGTGTTCACTTTATATATAATTAATTAAACAACTTTTATTTTTACAACACTTTATGTATTATCATTGTAATGCTTTATGTTCTAATTTTTTTTTAATCCTTTTTAGTCTTTTTTGTTTTTATTTAAAATCAAATATTTAAAGGAATCAGGCGTTACCTTGCGGAAGTCCATCCTAAGTAAGAAAAGGACCAACATTTAGCCACTTCCGCACATGCAGTGGTAGTCGTGCAACAAAGTGCACCCCCCGCCTAATAAATAATTACCCCTATTCCTGAAGATGCCCCGTGGAGGGGTTAAACACGTGTTGAGTGGTTTAACGGTTGCAGTTGTGTAATTCGCATTGTTTGCCGCATACGCAATTATCAGCGGGCTGGCGGGCGGTGCACTTTGTTGCACGACTACCACTGCATGTGTGGAAGTGTCTAAATATTGGTCCTTTTCTTATTGGAAATCAAATGTTTGACAATCTAGGTTGCAGGTTTATTTTTTCAAATTATTTATAAATTAGGAAATAAAGGATTGTTTTTTTTAACTATTTATATAATATTTTAAATTCTTTATTTCTAAATGACTTGTAGATAAGTACCTGTTTAAATGACTCTGCAATGACCACGGTATAAACACAGCAGGCTCCCAAATGCGTTACGGCAAGCGCCCAGTCCGCCAGCTCTCTGTAACGATATCCAATATCATTATCATCATCCTAATTATTTTAGTAAACTGCCGCAAAATATTATTGGACTATCGTTAACAAAATTCGAAAAGCATTTTAAAAACAAGTTAAGGGTAAAGCTTATTATGCAATAAAAGAATATTTAAATGAGTAGAATCTTTGGCAGTGATGTCGTTTAATTATTTCGATTTCCATTTAAGCTATATCTGATATAGTGTATAAGTATAAAAATGTGTTAAATTTTATTAAAAGATAAAAGATGGGTTTATTCCTGTGTCTTTTCCACATTTATAACATCTTACGAAGCAGAGTATACCTTTTTCGAGGTCTTTTTCGCTTGCGCGAATCAGCAACTCGAGATGATTTTGGCCAAATTCGGCGAACACTGACACTGGTAAACCGGACCTGACTAAGAGCTCTGTGGTGAGTGGCCCATAATATGGCAAAATGCAGCAAATGTACCCAATCTTTGAGTAAGCTAAAGTATAAACTCTGATACACCATTTTGTTACCCCAGATTAAAATAAGTTGTCGATCAATAAGAGTTCTGTTTTAAGTTCCTATGTTGAATAAATGTATTTTATCTTTTTTATCATATCCTAGCCAAGGTTCCTCTGGTCAGTCTCGTAGATCCCATTGAGTGCCGATTATACGTAGTTAAGTTTCTTAAAAAGTTCTAAATAAAGCGCAGGAAGTCTTTAAAGAGAAAGCTTCTGTTCTAAAGTAGCTACTGACCTTTGACAGGGCAATAGATGTCGTAATTATGCTCTTAAAAAAATTTTAAAGGTAAAAAGTCTTTGATTTTTGTTCGTGAATTTGTAAGTAACATTTAGATTTTAAATAGAAATCCGCTTGCAAATGGCATACAAAAAGTGATTTTGTTAGAGTACCTTAAAAATAAGGCGCTATATAAAGTTCTATTTATATTTAGAACGTTTTAAAATATTTATTTTTATGAAGTTAACATCATTGGCGGCAGGTTTTGCTTTAAATGGACTATTTATCATAATTACTAATAAATATCAATTTTAATTTTACAGACAGAAAAACCATTTATTTACTATAACTTTGAAAAGAAACTAATCAGTGTCGGTAATCAATTATATTGGTTTTTACTCTTAGAACTATTTCTCTTATATCGACTTATTTGTTTTGGCTAATTACTATATTGGTTATTGTTTTTTGCTGACAGTCTAGATATAGTTGAAGTATGGTAGGTATTAATTGAAACAAAAGTTACTGTCATAGATATAAGCTAGAGCAGAGTTCCCCAAACTTTTTTGTGTCGTAGACCCTTTGCCATGTTTTTGTGTTGGGTAGACCCCCTACTTATCTGTTATTGATTTCCTGTAAATTTCTAACTGTAGCGAAGTTTAGTGTTAAAAACTTATAATAAAAACACATGTTAATTTATACATTTATTAATTGAATTTAAATTAAAACTACTCAAAATAAAATTTTGTATCTGTTATGTAAAAAATACGTAACATTAAATAAACATTTTTTTTATTTCATAGATAATTTTATAAATAATGTAAATGTTTTGATATTATAAGATAGTATGATGTAAGTAAATAGGTACTATCAGTGTATGTGTTGAGATCCACTATCGTGGACCCCCATTTTCATTTCATAGATCCCCAAATTTTTTTTCGCTGTCGTAGACCCCTTGCAGGTTGTCATAGACCCCTAAGGGTCGATATAGACCACTTTGAGAATCACTGAGCTATAGGAACGAATAAAAAAATGAAAAATAGACTGGTCTGTTAACCTAAATTTTACACTTAATATTTATTTTATTATTAATACAACAACTATAACAAAGACCATAATGAAGCTAGATATAGTAATGGAACACCTAGTAGATTGACTGTCAATCTTTTACATTGGTAGTCTGAATATACTGAATCGAAGCTGTTCCTGGCCTGTTCTATTAGATATCTATGATTAACGCCTTTGTCCTGCAGATGTTTATGGCTGGAGTAATGATAATATTGATGATATCGGATATCAAGACTAGACTTCAAATCATCATGATTATTTTTGCAATAGGATTACTAGAATTTAATATCACAGTATAAATGACGAAGCAAATATAGTGTTTAAATAAGTCAA
Source organism: Battus philenor (assembly GCF_028537555.1). NCBI lineage: Eukaryota > Metazoa > Arthropoda > Insecta > Lepidoptera > Papilionidae > Battus > Battus philenor. The sequence continues at coordinate 2,089,553 of NW_027181704.1, forward strand.
TTCATAATCCTTACTGTACTTTAATTGCCAACGCGATCATTAAAAAGTCATATAAAAATATAATATGCAATGTAATATAAAAATTTCAAACAAGTAAACTTGTTGTACAGATTTATAAGGTTATTGAACTTTTTAAAAAAAGAGGTCTGATTTACTGCATAGATTGAATTTAATTTTGAATTTCGCTTACCTGGCGAAAGGAGCATATTTCCTGACGGGTTTTGGACCGTTCTGGAATACGAGGTCGCAAGTATCAGCGTATCCCAAGCATGGCTTCTTGACTTCAACACACAGCTGTTGTGATGTTTTTACCTTTAACAAGTTATATTACATGTAACATTAAATTTATGTTTGTTCATTTGTTTGTTTGTTTGTATCATACCTATCTTTCGCTCGTGGGGTGGCGAGTGATAAGGTTGAAAGAAATAAAACTGTATAGAATAAGGTACTTAATAAAATCTGCACAAAATAAATTGACTAATAATAAGAAGAGAAAAAGAAATGTGTAATAAAGAATTAAGAAAGTAAAATAAATTTGTAAATAAAGATAAAATAAATGTAAGATAAAATTAAAGAACAAAAATAAATAAAATGTACCTAGCCACCTTACAGTAAGAAGATGATGGAAGAAAGGCGAGGAAAGAAAGAAGGTATAAAAGTGCAAAATGAAAGATATTGTGAAGGACAAGAGTAAAGAATGAAAGATATTGTGACGTGTGAAAGAGAGTGTTAAATAAAGAAAAGACTAAGAAAAAAATTATTGAACAATAAAGTCCCGGATCCCAAAAAGTTAGGGGTACGAGAGGCCCTAAAATCGATGTTTATATTGCACATGTTTAAACAACTAATAAAATATTTCTAGTAAGTTAAAAGTTATTTTTTTTTAATGCAGTTCATAGTTTTTGTTTCTCTTAAGCATATGGCTAATTATTAGGGTGACCGAAAAGTAGTGTCGTTTCTTAAGTTAAATTCACACGACTACATTTTAACAAGTTTTTATTTCTAATCAACAATATATTCACCTTCGTTATCAACAACCTTTTGCCATCTAGTATACAAATTTTCAACGCAAGAGCGGTTGGAATTTGTTTTTTTATAATCAAAAATATATTCACCTTCGTTATCAACAACCTTTTACCATCTGGCATACAAATTTTTAATGCCGGAGCGGTAAAAATAAATCGGTTTTTCTGTAAGATATATCGAAAGAAACGACATTACTTTCCGGTTCCACTAATGGAAACGTATATAAACAATGAATTAGATATATATGTCAACATTATATAATTAAACGCTCTATGGTCAATTATTGATAGAAAGTCTTTCATCTCTTTTTATGGTATATATGTTGTTATATATATAGGTATGTAGTATATATGCGCATTTTGCTGGGGAGTTAATTTCCATTAGAGCATGTATTTGTATGTCAAAATCCAAGTGCATTTACAGTCACGTTACTAACTGCGTACGAATACAAATCGACGTTCGAATTTGAATCCTTACGTAAACGTTGCACAGACTGGAAGCCTACCCGACGTTTTGACAGTTTTCAAAACCAAGTCCTCCGTCATGGTCATGTCTACATGTCTCACTTCTAAAACTTGTCATTGTTTGCAAGTCAATGTTACTGATGCGTTCAATCAGACTGCAACTTAATAACCCACATAATTATTTATTTACACCAAAACTTTATATAGATAAAAAGGAAATTTCACAAAATAACATAGATAATAATTAAAAGATAGGAACTAATTATAAAGAGGTACAAGAGGCGGTCTTATCGCTCGAGGCGATCTTTACCAGACAACCTTTGGATGGGGATGAGAGATATGAAGGAGAGAGTAGCTTAAGTTAGAGTAGTTTATAAAAAAAAAAACATTAAAATATACAACACATTTCAGAGTATAATACGTTTGCACATATACGTGCATTTATTTACACACACACACATATATGTATGTATGTATATATATATTACAATTTTTATTTCGGATTATTATTATATTAAATATATATACATATATATATATATATATATATATATATATATTTATAAAATAGATCAAGGGTTGAACTTCCGATAGATCTTGATATAAAATAGCTTTTGTTCAAATACGGAGATATATCGAATGTAAAATCAAAATAATAAAATATGTTTCACTCAAGCTATGATCATATTGAAACGAAACATTAAAATTTTTATTTCGAATTATTGTTGTAATGAAAGTATGTTAAAATACGTGCGTATGTACATTTTGGGAAAAAGCTCTTCAACGAGTTTCTAATTTCTGTTTTTCACTCAACGTAAACAAAAAAGCGGCGGTCAAACCGCAATGCACAACAGCGAAGTTTATTTACTAACAAACAGAGCAATGGAAAGTGTTATCGCAAATATTGTTACGCACAGATCATGTTTTGGTTACACGGAGCCATAAATATTAATATAGGCGCCTAGTTTAAGTTCTACGCCAAATATCTATTGAATCAAAAGGTACTCCGTTTCTATTTCGACGGATATGTCACCGACAGATATTTTATTGACACAAAGTTTCTCAGGTTCAATTTTTCTTACATATTTACACAATTTTAAAAGAAAAATATGATTTCATTCATAATAGAATTACAAACGAAATATTAAATAGTATTTTCTATATATATACTTTGATGTTTTATTATATTGCGTGAATTTACGCCAATTAAAGGAGTTTTTATTCATAAAAAGTTATGTATTTGGTTAGTAAAAAGTTTTATTCTTTCATCTTCTTTTTAATAAAAAAAAACATCTAAAACTCTGCTATGTTTATAAATGTAACCGCATTTCCGTAAAGTAAGTAATTTTCTTAAAACGTCGGAAGTTATAACAAGCGTCTTCATAATTATATTCCTGATAGACATGAAGTGACTAGAGGATGTGACATTTAATTTATTGGTCCACCATAAAGATAATTAACATGAAATTTTTCGATAACATTTTTGAATTTATGTACGTAAATTGACAAGGAAAGATTTTATTTAATTTTTTTATCATTTGTTCTTACATTATGAATAATCGATTTTTCGAAGCCTTTTTATCATTTAGTGCATAGTTTCATTCTATGCTTCCTAAATTTTAATAATCCTTTGTGATTGTAAAATACCACAAATTAGGCCCATTCTCGTACCCATTCTGTACCATTTCGACAGTTAACCGTAGATGTTTGTAAGATACTTTATCATCACTCTTAAAACCATGGTCATGTTTAAAACACTTCATATTAAATGAGACGGCAGTTATAGGTAACCATAAAGTTCACGAAAAAAATTAGGAACTTGAAATAGGATGTGCTTGAGAAGGTTTAAATAAGTGTACCTTTTCTACGGCCCCCTCTTTGGGGACTCACTCCACCAACCACCTGCGAGTTTTTCACTTTATATTTTATTTAAATTCTCATCGTACATGCTTAATGTCTACCATTTGTTCTCGTTTCTTCACTTCACATTATCTTTTATTCATTCCTATTCTTTTTCATAAATACTTCGCCTTCTCTGCTTGATTCTGCATTTATATTTATTCATTTTAATACTTTATATATTTGTTTCTAAAAAAGTCTACCTTGGTTTTGTAGTAATCTTAAAAGATAAACTTTACATACAAAATTCAAAAATGGAAATGTGAATTTGTCTGTTATAATATCGACCAGAATAGCATGGGTTCCTCTCGCGTTGTTCCTAGATAAGTGAACGCCGTGAATAACCCAAAGAAAAAGTTACGAATTATTTTAGTTCAATACTTACAAGTACATGGATGACGTGTGCGCAGATGAAGCCTATTAAAAAGGTGCCGATGGTTCCGACTAGAAGTCCGGCGTTTTTGAATGCCAGTGGCATCGCAAGCACTCCGGACCCAAGAGAAGCCTTCAGCAGATGGGCTAATGCACCGAAGCTCCTGAAAAAAGTTTTTATTTTATTTTACGTACTTATATAATAGTGAAGGAATTTAACGAAACATTTTCTTCTCATCTTTGGTGTTTAAAGGCGATACTTTACTCTACTATATCTCTACTCTACCAGACTAAAGCGATGTCTCTTACTTCTGGCATTACTGGCAACCTTACATTCTCTTAACAAGCAAGTGGGATCTATTCCCGGGATTTAGAAAGACCGAATTAGAAATGAGGTGATCCGTAGACAAGCGAAAGTAACCATTGACCAGCGGATTAGAAAGTCTAAGTGGCAACGGGCATGCCATTTAGACTTTACGATACCACGAATCGGCGCAGCTTAAGACTTCCACTCACAACGTGGACAGATGTTAAGTTTCTCGAAAATCTGGAAACTGGATGCAGGCCTCTTCCAAATCATCGTTTAAGCCTTTAGACGCTCACTGCAAGGCATAGACCACCCTCAAAGATATCTATGAGAAGATATACCATAATTGCCACACTTGGCAGGCGGGTTGGCGATCGCAGTGTGGTATTATGGTAAGCAGAGAAAGCAGCTGCCCATCCTCTGGAAACTTGACTGTGAGCAGTGAGAATCCTTCATAATTAATGCACAAACTGAGTTATATACAAGACTGTGTCCAAAGAATCGAATCCGCGACTTACGAACACAAGCGTCAGTCCTTACCGATGAGCTTTGACTGCTTATGCATCTGTCTATATCCAGCCCTATAGCTGAAATGATGATGACGGTGATGAAAAACTCATCATTGTATATGAATGTATCAACCGTGGGGATCTAAATTAATTCGCAAATGGCTTCGTATATTAATAAAAGAGAAACTGTAACTCTTTCGGTCCAATATAACACTAATAATAACTTCAGATGAAACAAATGAATCATTATTGCATACATCATTTTGAAAACTGCTTAAAGTGTACAAAGTGTCTTGTGTTGAACATTAATAGGCTTTTTTCTAACCAATCAAAACTTCTTCCTTCATAAATTTTTTTGTCATTTCATTCAAGAATACATTTGCAGTTTTAATGATTTTAGACTTTATAGTTTAATCTTGCATCCGGTGCATTCTTCCTTGTTTATAGCCAAAGCTTTCACCACACAGGCTGTTTGATTGTAGATTGATTTACCGCTGAAAATAAGACTTGCACTGCCTATTTTCAAGAAAATGGTTAATAACTATTTACTAGACCTATGATTATCTATCTGTTAATTCATTTCTTTTTCCTCCACTGTTTTTTTCTGTGGCAAATGCGATCGAAATTAGTTAGATGTTTTCATCTATTACTAGCTGATCCCGCAAACGTTGTTTTGCAAAAAAAATATTTTTAATTTTCAATTTAAAAATAAGGGTTGATCGTACAGGGGTGAAAATTTAGGGTTGTATGTATTTTTGTATGTTGTATCATAAAAAAATAAAAACAAAAAATTTCGTCAAAAAAATAAAAATAAAATTTTAAGGGTGAACAACCCTTTCACTTAGTGGTATGAAAAATAGATAGTAGCCGATTCTCAGACCTACTAAATACGCATATAAAATTTGGTAAAAATCGGTCAAGCCGTTTCAGAGGAGTTCAAGTTCGAACACCGTGACACGAGAATTTTATTTATTAGATTGTATTATATTTATAATATGTATTACATCTTATTTATTGTAAATATATATGTAAGTATGTCTATGTATGTCTATGTTCGTTTGTTTGTAAATACGTATGTTTTGTAGACTTTGAATACCGATTATTAGTAATTCTAGCTTTTCCATAATATGGTTGTCTGTAAGAGGCTGCCTTGTGTGATAAGATCGCCCTTTGTACTGTTTTCTATATTATTGTGAAACTATTTAAATGTATTCTACTACTACTACTACTACTCCGCTAGCTCAGTGACCCAAAGTGAGTAATGTATAAAATAAAGAATATTTAAGTAAATTAAATTAAATAATCTTATTTGTATGTTTTTGGTTGCAATTCTTTTCTGCTAAATAATGCCTCCCACAAGATCGTTTCGATGACCGGTTTTGCGCTGCCCGCACTGACTTTGTGCGACCTAAAGTATGTAGCGGTACACCTCAGCGGTATAGCCTCCCCTAGGTAGGGGAGGTTGTACCGCTGCTAGGAGATAGGTACTCACGCTGCATCTACCAACCCATGTATATTTCCGCCCATAAAGTCAGATAGAAAAACGTTACGTATTACAAATTTTATCTTACGGCATCAACCGGAAATTAAAAATTCGTTGCTTCTGAATATTTAAAAATAATATGTATTCTTTCCGTGAATATTGGAAGTCAAATTGCAATATTCATCAATACGAAATCGAGGTCACAACTGTTTTATTAAAAATATGCATTATTACATTTGGAACTAGAATAAAATTAAATTTTATGACTATATTTTCCTTTAAAAACACTAAAATATTCTTATATCAATTTTTGAGGTTAAACAGATTCTTTGAATTTATTCTGACAGGTTCGTGAATAATGCAAGCATAATCAAGGTAGCTCTGAGATTTAGTAACGTGCATAAATATTTTTTTTTCGATTATTTAATTATTTACATTTAGATAATTTTACTGAGAATTTTTCATCTTTGGAATTAAACGCAATCCAAATCTTTTGGTCTCTCTTCAATTCGTTGAATATAAAAAGACATCTATTTTTTTTTAAATTAATAATGATGCAACCATAAACTTTAAAGAAAAGGCTTTAAAGGAAGGGATGCATATCACATTTAATTTAATAAACAATGGTTCATGACATAACGAAATGATAGTCTAGTAAGTAAAACCATTTTCAAAATTTGAATTGTTATGTATATGTAAATTGTTTATTAACCAAATTTAATGGCCTGTCGTATTCCAATAGAGATACAGTTTAATTAAATATTACAGGATAATTAGAAATAGGTGTAAAATCTTTGAAGCTCTTTGCTGACAAAAGAACTATACATACACTCCTTTAGAGCTTTCACATATACAACCAAAAATACAAAGTCGACATTGCAATCTAAATAATATAAAATCTCATTGGTATTTACTTTTTATTTATATATTGAAAACACTTTTTATTATATATGTATATATATATAAATATATATATATATATTTATATATATATATATATATATTTATATATATATATATATATATATAATGGCGAACTTTATGCCGAAGGCATCTCTACCAGTTAACCGTTTAGGCGGTGCAGACATATATTAATGATGTGAAACAATTTAATAATAACAAAGTTAATATAATATCAAAAACGACAAAATATAAAATAAAATCGAATTGAGGAGGAAAATAATCACTTAAATTATTTTTACTCAAGGCATTTTAAAATAATTAAATATAAATTAATCTTTTATATAAAACAAATGCAAGATAATATGCAGATATGCCACGTTAATATTTTTTGGCAGCGGAAAATTCCGAAGCGCACTAAGAATTCACACGTCAACAGCTACTTTTAAGTTATGAAATTTTATATAAAATAAACTTTATTGTACTTACGGTATTGTACTTACTATTGTTTTACTTGTCACACGAATAAAATGGATGTTAATAAATATATATATATACATCACTATATAGTACTTCAAATTTAGTAATTAAAAAAGAACCTAAGAAACTGTAAATAAAGATCGTTGTGCCTTTCATGTTTTGTTGTAGACCTTTATAAGATTAACAATAATTACAACAAATTAAAAAAACAAAAAAGGGGACGTCCATAGTGTATTTACAAGGCAACGTCAAAAACTTGCTGTATCAAATATTCGACTGCAAAAAGTCTCCAATTCATTTGTAATAAACGGAATCAGATCTTTTAAAATAATTCCGAAATACATTACTGTACTACCAGTAATAAAATTCAAAACGCATATTAAAAATAAATTGACGTAAAAGGCTTATTTATTCAATAAAATAATATTCAAATGATAAGAATCTTTGGTAGTGATGTCGCCTGATTATTTTGATTTCATTCAAGCTATATGTGATATAGTGCATGTGTATAAATTATTAAGAGATATGTTGTTCTTGATTATTCTCTACAACAATACACCTTGCAAAGCAGAGTAGAGTCAAAAATAAAATAGATAAAAACAAGGTTAAATAGGTAATAAGTTGACGATCTGTAGGGATTCTGTTAAAAGTTCCTATCTTGAATAAACGTATTCTATCTTTATCTTTATCCGAAATTGGTAAATATGCATCTTTATCATCAAGGAAATCTTACAAGACGTATGATGGCGTAGATAAATTTAGATATGGGTTTATAATCTGTGATTAAAGTTTGCTGTGTAAAACATGTATGAGCAAATCTTTGCACCGCACACATCGTTTTCAAGATTTACGGACACTGTTTTCGTGTAAAGTGATGATAAATTTCTCTAACACATAAGCTTGTAATGTAAAAATACGCTATGTACACAATCAGCGGTAGAGCACTGAGCATTTCACTCATCACACTTTGCATTAGTTATATAGAATTATAACTGATCGCAAAGACGTTTCTAGAAGATGGGCAGCAGTGTCCTTTGCATACAATACCATACTGCGGTCTTGTTTGTATTGGACATGACGCCAACTTAGATCAGCTTGGCCAGACTGGATTAACCACGAGAACTAGGACCCCAGTGGTAAGAGAGTAGTAAAGGTAACGAAAAGAATGAAGATCACATGAAGTATGAAGGTAGATAAAAAAAGTCCCTGTCTCACACCAGATAGGGGGTACGAGAGGCTCCCAATAGCGAGGGCCATTAAAAAAAAAACCATACTGCAGTCGCTAACCCACATTACCAAGCGTGGCGATTATTTTATATCCCCCATAGATATCTTTGAGAGAGACTTATGCCTTGCAAAGGGCGATTGTGAACTGTAGCGACGAAGAGACAATTCATAATAAAATCATTAGACTCATGACTCATGAAATGCTAAGAATATAACATTCTCAAATGTTGGATATGCTTGTAAATTAATTATATAATTATCAATATAATTTATCTTTATTTTTTCGAATAATCGTACATTATTAACTAATTTAATTTTTGGACTGAAATGAAGACTTATCTTAAAAATTTTGATTGATAAATATCGCTGTGACAAATGTTATAGAATATCATAGATTAGTTGGTAATAGATTTAACATTACGGTTTCGTTTTCTGGCAGGCGCAAGATACGCTACATGCCCACGCATGGGCAATTTTATTAAATAAGAGCTAACCTGTATGTTCAAGCGCCGATTTTCAAATGTAAATGCTTCTTGCATTTGACTTATTTTAGAGTGAAGACTTTTTATTTAAAATTGAAAACATCTCTAAACTCAAAATCAATACATTTAAAAAACTTTTAAGTTAAACGGTTTTTTGATATCCATATTGTGGTGGTCGTGGAAAAATATGTACCTAGTCCGGGATGTTGGAACGGCGTCCATCTTGAATTTTAAATTTTGACTTAATCATCGTGTTTTACTAGTGTAGCCCTTTCATTTGATACCCATATTAAGGGGGTTAAGGAAAAATATGTAATCCGCCATTTTGTATCGGCGGCTATCTTAGATTTATAATGTTATTGATTTTATTATATTGTATTGTCATCTAAATTAAATATGGTACCAAATTTCAGATCAATCTGACAGCGGGAAGGTGCTTAAATTTCATTTTCTAATTTTGACCCAAATAAATTCCGTACGGGTCGAACTAAATAAAACCGTTTAATAAACGACATAGTTAACGATCAGTTTAATTTAAATACGCAATGTTGTAGTATCCAAATCAACTTCATTATAAAAATAATTTGAAGAGAAACTTGAACATGGGTTAAAAATTTGTTATTGCTATTACTTACGATGTATTCGATTCCAATGGTCTGTGATCAGCGGGCACGTATGGTTCCAAATCTTCCCTTGACCCATTATACGCAAGTTCGATCCTGTAGACAGAAAAATTTAAATCAACAAATGTACAAAAAATATGAGAAATTAACATTAAACCTCAATAAATATCGTGATCAACAAGTAAATTGAATTTGTTTATTAAATGTAAATACTTTATTTATTCTTCCAAATCAATTTCATCGTCTTTAAAGTTATCTCTGTCCAAACGCATTTTTCCAACGCTTTTTTCAATCAAAATCACATATCAAGCGAATACGGTAGTTGCGGAATGACACCAAACGAATTTTCGGCAAAAGAGTCGCGAAGAACCAATTCAGTATGACATCGAAGCTTGTGTTTGAGACACAAAACAATGCTTCAAAATGGTTTTGGCTGAACCAACTGATATTCCAATCTCTAATTGTCACTTTGTTTTTCAACGTGGCCCATGTCGGTTTTAAATAACAATTTCACCTTACTTGTATCATAGTAATATATATATACAGATAAAAAATACTAACAAAATATAATAATAACGCAAAAAAATTATAAGAGGCTATGTAATATAAGAGAATATTGAGATGACCACATAAACATTTAAATTCTTTTCATACCTAGCTAGGACGTTTACTTACATTACATTAAATATAGAGTGCTTGTAAATACAAAACTTATATACATAGAAGTATACAAATGGAAAAGGCTATTAACAAAATGTCGAGAATCTAAGACAGAAACATCTCAATCGGGACCAAAATAAGATCCGAGAGATCGCTGAAATTGTCAAAATTACTATATGACTTTGAATCTTGGTCGATTCATACAACCGACCGAAAATTAATACTTAAGGTTTTTGAAATGTAGTGTTGGAGAAAAATGTTACAAATGCCATGGACAGCAAAATCAAGATCAACTCAAAATACAGGCAAAGCTTTACCAATGTGTCATGAATTACTTTGATCACATCAACCGCAAACCACACATACGACCGCCTACTCTCTGGTTTGATTAAGTCTATAATGGACTCTATTTTCGTAAATTCAGTCAGGGAATTTCAAGAGAGACACGACCATAAAAAATGATTAAAAAGAAGAAGTTTTATCATTGACAGTCGTTGATTTGCTAAACGTACTCCCGAAGAATGAATTGTGAAAAACTTTTTTGATTTTCTACTTTAAACATCGCCACAAATGATCCAGAACGAAAATGTATAGGTTTAAAATTCTACTATCCTTTGTGTCTGATAAGGTAATATCATAGATAAAAGTCAGTTTTATGTGTATGTGACACAAAATTTGGCAAATTGAACATTAGCTAGTTTGTTTTATAAGATTAAGAATGAGGCTTTATAACGCAAGAGGTCAAATGATCCTTTTACGGTCTTTAAAGGTCGATTTATTGAATCGGTCTCGCAATTTTTCTGTATTTGGAAACAATTATTTCCAAATTTAGTAGTATTGCAATTCTCTTTTCCTTTTCGTATACCGGTTTTGCGAATGGAACATAATCATTTTTAATATTGCAATAAAGCTAAATATTTCGAAGTATAGTTACACTTTTATGGCAATTTCTTAGAAACTAAGTGAAATATACAAAAGATTTTATCACTTAGCTTAGCAGAAGTTGAATATTAAAACTGTCTGGAATATTAAACCCATTGACGATGTCACTGAATCTATTCCAGGTATTCTCGACAGGGATATTATAGTTATTAATTTTAACAATTATTGTTCTGATACTATTTTTCTACAAGAGAAAATAATGAGAAAGATTTTTGCTGATAAAACAGATAATATTTTTTATTATTCTCCTGTTTTACTATTAACGCAACATATTTTTATAAAAAAAATCATTAATTAAATATAAGATTCTACTTATTAACATATTCAACAAGAAAAAACACTAGTAGGACATGCAATAAATATAAATATTATTATAGTAATAGAATTCAAGCATTACCTTCTAATGCACTTACTTACAGAAGGTATGTATAGCAATAAAATATTATTACATCACGAGAGAACAAACTATTGTGATATACTAAACCAATAATAAAGCAGTAGGTAAAGAACTAATACAATTGACTTTTAATAACATACTATTGTACATATAAAAGATGGAAAATTTATTATAGCCAAAGTAGGTTCATATAACTTTACCCTTTGACGTCGCAGGACATTTACGTAATTATCTGAATTCTAAAACGTAACTGAGAAGTGATAAGGCAGTGCCAGATCAGAAACGGAAATGATCATAAATGTATAATTATCCACACGTGTTCCTGTGCGGCTGATGCAATGAAAAATATCTCTTTCATCAGATAATAAAGCGATCTCCGTGATTGGGGTTAAGTTGACACCAACCCCGCAAATTGGTGTTCATGATTGTCTACCAATAAATACGCCCTCACATTTGATTTGTATAACTAGATGTTCATGACTCATTTCAAATTTGAATTTGAATTTGGAACTTCGATTTTTAAACCCAAATCAAATATGACATTTCTTCCAAATTTAAAAATCTTTTTTAAAAAAAATAATATAAGAACAGATGTAACTATTATAAATACATTGTTACAAATATTAATATTACCTTGAAATGAATTATTAAAACGTTTATTAATAAAACATATTGTAACCTTTGCTAAAGTATCTTCAATAACTGTTTTAAATTTTTGTAATATTGTAGATAAATTATTGTGCAAGATTAATATTATTTAAATCTCATTGTATTCACGAATTGCTGTGTGAATTTTTCGCTATTCAATGTACTCTTTATTCATTTAATTCTCATGAATATTCATAATTATCGCTTGTAACAATAAATTGTGTTTATTTTTCGTTTTCATAATAATAATGTATGACTTAATATCATGTTTGATAAGTTTATATATGGTATATAGCATACTAGTTAATAAGTATAATTAATGATAGTAGATAGAAGGTCCAGTTTTCGAAAGATGCATTTTATATGAATTACATATTACTATCGAAGTGTAAAGACGACGAAACGTTGTGATGTATGAAACCAGAATGTCCTAGAATTAAAATTAGCTCAGGTACTGGTCATAAACATTTTTTGTTTCAAGTCGTGATCATTTCAGAAGAACAGGTTTCTTCAGGGGTAGGGCTTCAAAGCTACTAACCAACATGACATATCACAGACTTATGAAGACCGATCTAATGAATATATTTCATTTATAAAGGGCTCATTAGAATTTCTGTTTCAACATTATCATCATCGCTATTTTAGCTTTAAGATGTCCTGTTACTGATATTACGCAGGGATCGTTAGAATTTTAGTTTCATCATCTTCATAATTTTAGCTGTAGGGTGTCCAGTGTCTGATATTACGCAGAGCTTGTTAGAATTTTAGTTTCATCATCTTCATAATTTTAACTGTAGGGTGTCCAGTGTCTGATATTACGCAGAGCTTGTTAGAATTTTAGTTTCATCATCTTCATAATTTTAGCTGTAGGGTGTCCAGTGTCTGATATTACGCAGAGCTTGTTAGAATTTTAGTTTCAGCATCTTCATAATTTTAGCTGTAGGGTGTCCGGAGTCTGATATTACGCAGGGATCGTTAGAATTTTAGTTTCATCATCTTCATAATTTTAGCTGTAGGATGTCCAGTGTCTGATATTACGCAGGGATCGTTAGAATTTTAGTTTCATCATCTTCATAATTTTAGCTGTAGGGTGTCCAGTGTTTGATGTCATGCAGGACTCGTTACAATTTTTATTTCATCAATATCATCATCGTCATCATTATTTTAGCTGTAAGATGTTCAGTGTCTAGGATACCAGTGTCCGATATTATGCAGATCTCGTTCAAAATTTTTGTCTCATCATTATCACCCTATGTCTGATGTTGGCTTCCCCTATAGTTTTCAAATAAGACCGATTGTTCGGTTGTCCACCTCTTGGGTGAATGTCCTATCTACGCTTGCCGGTTCAAGGTCTCCACTCCAGAACTTTAAGGCTTTAGCGGCCTTCTGTTCTACGGTCCTACTCATTGACATTTCAACTTGCTTCTCCGCTAGGCTATGTTCCTTTGTATACGAATCTCCTCCTTCTTAACTGTGTCGTAGAAAAATCACGAGCATGGCCCTGTGTTGGCTTGCTGAGCAACTGGGGGTTTGCCAGAAGTAGGAGACTGCGTTACTGTTCCATAAGTCATCACTTGTAACACACTAGTTGTAGATTTTCAATTTTTGGTACATATATGTTGATAATGATGTTTTTTTACAAAACCATATTTGTTTTTCAGATACAATAGATATTTTGTTGTTTTAACCCATATACGCCCACTGCAAGGTACAAGCCTCCCCCAAAGATATTTATGAGGAGATGTACCATAATCGACACGCTTGGCAAGCGGGTTGGCGATCGCAGTGTGGTATTATGGTACGCAAAGGACTCTGCCCCCCATTCTCTGGAAACTTGTTTGTGATCAGTGGAAATCCTATATAATTTATGCACAGAGTGAGTATTATATAATTTATTTTATATAATATTCTTTATTGTACACGTTAAGACACATTTAATAAGTTTTACAATACTATACAAAAAAGTACAATAGGCGGTCTTATCACACCAGGCAATTTCTTACAGACTACCATAGTATGGAAAAGGTAAAAGTACTAATAAAGGGTAATTTACGTGTACAAAAAATACATATTCACAAACAAACAAATATAAACATACATAGACATACATACAGACGTATATAACATATATAATACATATTATAAATATAATACAATAATAAATAAAAACATCTAATTGACTTCGATCAGTATTGGTTTTTGGTTTATTGGTTATGATATTACATCCCAGGAATCGAACCACGATCTTCTATCGCAAGTCTCAGTCCTCTACCACTGAGCTACCACTGCGTAATAGATAAATTATAAAACAAATACAATACAAATGGTAGGTAATATCTACATAACTATGTCGCAAATGTTAACTCCAACATCCGCAGTTTAAAGGACAGACGACATTCCCAATATAGAAACATATAACAAAGAGAGAATTATAAATGAACTTAAAAAAGAATAAAAAATCAGTGTGCATTTTCTTTCAGCGAATAATTTTTCTAAATACTTCTAGTAGTTAGATTTACATTTACGTGAAGTACTAGAGAGATAGAGAATACATAATTATAGATAATTAGTTTTATTCTATCTGTAACTTTGGGATTTAACAACGAAAATATTGTCTAAATAATCCGTGCAGGCCTCACATGTTAAAAAATATTGACTAGATAATCCGTGCAGGCTTGTCATTTTAAACCAGCATTTATTAATGTTAGGAGTAAAAAGCAACTCTGTGAGTTAATAAAGACAAGATTATTTCAGTAGTGGGATATAAAATTTGCGTATGTAATATTATTTTTAACACCATCCATTCCAGAATATACCTTTTTACTTCATATTCTTTAATTTGCGTGCGTCAGGGTCATTTGTGGTACGGAGTCAAGTGAAAAATGTATGTTTTTTTAATGGCTTAAATTATTAAATCTGGCTTCTCTATATATTTTTTCAACCTTTATATTTGGTTAAAAACACACATTTGTTTGTTAAATTGACAACTGAAGATTTTTATCATGTAACCCAACAAAATTATATCTAATGACGATGTCAACCATTCTATATAAGAAACATTGCAGTTATATGACAAGAAAAATGTACAAGAAATTATTTAAATCTATGCGAGAATTGTCCATTAAATTTTTAAAAATTAAACTTAAACTTGGCTCATTGGAAAATGATTTTACAATATCAATGTATTTATGGCATGTTATAATGAGTAGATTCCAAAAAGATTTATATTAGTTGTAATCATTTTAATTTTTGTTATTTTATAAAGTTTTAAAATTTATGTATAAATTACATATTCCTTTTTAAGTGTCCTCTTTAGTAATTTAGGTAGTAAATTTTGTAAGAATATGCATGCTGAATGTTTGTAGTGCAACATGCTGTTCTCTTTTTCGATTGTTATTAGCATCTAGCAAATAAATATCATTTTTTTATTTCATATTATTTTAAATTAAAAGTATGTTATGAATATATCTTATCAGAGCTTTAAAAAATTTTTAGTTCATCGAAATACGTAGAACTTTGTTTGTTGAATCATTTACATGATTGATATTATAATGTATTAATCAGAAATGAATAATTTCATTTGAAAAGAGCAACTGTTGAGTTTCTGGTCGCTCTTTCTCATCAGCATTCCGAGTCTTTGGTAGCTGATCACCTACTATTATAAAATAATTGACTATTTAAAAGTGAGTGTAAATGGGTGTAAATTTTGAATCACCGAACTTGTAATCTATTGCTTTCTTTTTCCGAAAGAGGGATTGACCCTAAAATTCATTGAGTCCTCTAGGTAATAACTAACCAATTGAAAAAAATAAGAGAAACAATTGTGATTGTTTTATAGTTTCTTTATGGCCTGTCCTCACAAAATAGCCGCATATTAAACTGTAGCAAATATACAATGTTAATAATAATAAAATTGTTTACGGCATCAATAAAACAACGTGAACATAATTCTTCTTATCTCGTGCTATTTCGACGGCGTGATAGAGATTTGTATTTTTCGTGATGACGAACTATTTTAATTTCATCACGACAATGCCAAATTGCAATGTTAAGAATGAAATTCGAGGATTTATTTATCAACGAACATAAAATATGACTGTATAAAAGATCTGGAATTAAAAGATAAGTTATTTATACAGTTTTTGCAAAGTAATTTTTGTATGGTATTCTCAAAGTTAATCTAGCTGTCTCTGATTGTGTTTATTGACCATAATCCACTACGTAGATCAAATGCTTCTTATCGTGTGCAATACGTATATATCGTGGTATAAACAAGACGTGTCACTTAATAAGTTTTTAGAACATAGATAATTAAATAAAGTATCAGATTAATCGTCTCTACAGCGGGTCGGATCTCCACTGCTAAACAATTGCGAAATCAAAAGCGAATTTTCAAATGCGCAATTTCAACAACTAACATATTTTCTAAAATTTTTATATTTTTCCTGAATATATTTTGTTTAATTTTCTAGGAATCTTATAACAAAGAGTTGAATGAAATTGACAAAGTTGTTATCAAATATAAATACAGGGTGTGCTATGAATTCATTTATATTCACACAATCATATACGAGTACATTTGACTCTACTTTTTTGAATGTCGCCGCGGCCGTTAGGTTCCTGTTAATTCTGTTGAGTATTTGAAAAAATTACGAGTGCTCTTGGTTCTGTTCTCTACAATCGTAACCCATGGTTTCAAGAAGATGAAGCCATTGGTCAGACCAAGCCATTGGTCCAACAAGTTCCTGACGGAGGTCAAAGAAATGTTTCTGGAAAAGATGATTTCTAGATGATGTGATCTCCCATAGCCACGCAGAAGCTAAAATCTATTCCAAGCAGACTTGTATATAGGACTATTTAAAGAAATTTGCCAATTAAAAGAATAAATCAGCAAAGAGATGTCGGCGATTTCGCGGTGACTTTGCCGCCGTGTATTTGAAAATTTCGGCACTCGGAAACTTTCTAGAGTGTAAAAATAGAAATGGTGGTAATTTAGATAATATAATTAAACAGTATTTTAAATACATTTAAAGGTTTTTTAAATGATTTTTGAAATGTTAACTATTCCATAAACACCTCTGCTTAAGCGTGTGCGTTTTTGTACATAAGTATAATTAACTCTTATGGGTCAGGGTTGTCCAAAATAGTTTATTATTATAATTATAAATGGTTATATATGTATTTAGGCTAAGGTCATTTCTGTGCAATAAAAAGTTTAACATCGAGCTACGAATGCAACTAGCACGCTGTAATGTTTTGCTATTCTCCTGTATGCCGTTGAAGCGTGAACCCTTACAGAATCAATGATCAAAAAAGTTGAAGCCTTCGAAATGTATACAGAATAATGAAGAGGATATCCTGGAGATATAAAGTTAATAATGAAACAGTGTTTAGGAGCTTAAAGAAAAACATTTTTGAGTCACATGATGATGTACATAAATTACGAGCAACTGTACCTTGTATAGGGTAAGATTCACAGGAAGCGAAATGGTTGTAGGAGACGGATATCCTGGCTGAAAAACTTACAACAGTGGTCTGAAAATAGCACCTATTCGATCTTCAGAGCCACGATGTCAAATATTATGATTGCCGATAGTCACCGACTTTGGTAAGAAGATGGGAGTTTAGGGCATTTGCCGAGCCCCAGGCAAATTGCCTCCATAATAGAAGTAAGAAAAGGACCAATATTTAGCCACTTCCGCACATGCAGCGGTAGTCGTGCAACAAAGTGCACCGCCCGCCAGCCCGCTGATAAATGCGTATGCGGCAAACGATGCGAATTACACAACTGCTACCGTTAATTCACTCAACACGTGTTTCACCCCTCCACGGGGCATGTTCAGGAGTTATGTTACACCGATTAGTGCCAAACACAGAGTCTCCATTATAGAAAATAAACCGCCTCAACAAATTTTGAAAATATTTTCATAAAATAATAAAAAAATAATTGATGAAAAAATGTAACAAGTAAATACTTCAACTACTCGTATTTTATTAAAATTAATGTTTCTTTGTTCGTAAACATTTCACAAATTATTCATGATATAATCGTAGTTATTGACGCGTGGACGTGTGACAGTTGTTTTAATATTTTATTTATTATATCTTATTTGTAATATTAGGAGGCAAACATTCAACAGACAATACGTACTTCTTTGTAGCTATATGTAAAAGGGATTATTCAATATTTACACCAGTAAAATTATTTTAAATATACATATAAACCAGTGTTTTTGTGATATTATTGGAATTGTAAAACGGATGCAATATAAATTAATACGCCAAGCCTTTCTAGTGCATCATTACGCATATAATAATAATAGAGTAACAATTATAAACTTGCGTGGCGGTAGAGTACTGAGATTTGCGATATATTCTCATATAGTCAAACTTTGTGATTTTATTTTTGATCTTTGTGATTCACACATTAACTATATAGGATTGCCACTGCTTACAAACAAGTTTCTAGATGATAGAAAGCGCTGTTTCTTGCGTACCAAAATACCAAACTGTGATCGCCAACCCGAGTATTAAGCGTGGCGATTATGGTATATCCCTTCTTAAATATTTTTTAGGGAGGCCTATCTATGTCTTGCAATAGTCGTCTATGAGTCATATATATATATATATATATATATATATATATATATATATAACTTATTCTCCACTTTGTATAATTAATAGTAATCTCTTATGAATGTCATAAATAAGAAGAGTGCCAAAATAGCCCTCTTGGGTAGAAACTAAAATCAAATTCAGCTGACCTATAAAAGCATCTAGCTCGTCCAGATCTTAGGGCCCACGACAAACTCTGTCAAGTTTTTTTAATTCTTATATCTTGATATTCATTTCATCAAATATCCTAACCAACAAAAAAACCAAACTTTGTTTTCATGTGGAAATTTCTTCATAATGTATGATTTTTTTCTAACTTTTAAACTTTTTATTTATTCTTTATACCAATTCGGATAATTCATAGAACACTCAAGTACACAAAAGAATACCAGTAGAGCAGATTTTGATATAAATTTGAAACGAATTCAACTTTCCATTAGTGACTTCATTCAATTAAAAAGAATAGGTTCCAAACGCTTGCTTATCTATGAAGGGTACATGACAAACTAAGACGAAATTTTTTTAAACACTTTCAATTTAAAACAGTGCTTAGAGGTAGTGATTATAAACTTTGTATTAAGTAAAATGATTATTTACACAGTACACAGTTACAAATATTATGGAAGGTAGAGAAAGATATAACAAGCTGATTGTTATTTCACGTGCTAACCTTGTGTATATAGCTATTTTTAAACGGTTTTATTTAGTTCGACCCGTACGGAATTTATTTGTTTATTTATTTGGGTCAACATTAGAAATTGAAATTTAAGCACCGTCCCGTTGTCAGATTGATCTGAAATTTGGTACACACATTTAATTTAGATGACAATACAATATAATAAAATCAATAACATTATAAATCTAAGATGGCCGCCGATACAAAATGGCGGATTACATATTTTTCCTTAACTCCCTCAATATGGGTATCAAATGAAAGGGCTACACTAGTAAAACACGATGATTATGTCAAAAAAAAAATTTAAATTCAAGATGGACGCCGTTCTAATATGGCGGACTAGGTACATATTTTTCCACAACCACCACAATATGGGTATCCAAAAACCGTTTAACTTAAAAGTTGTTTAAATGTATTTATTTTATACATATCACTGTTCAATCTCCTCAATTGTCAGGTTTTATTACTTCGTCCCGATTTAAAGGTATCGATACAAATAAAATTACAAGGGCAACGATCACCTTCAACTTCAAGGTGACGATTGTGAACGCTATATTATCCGTGATATTGTATTTCGAAGTACAGAATAAAGTTCTATTGTTGTGGGTAAATGCCTTTGCGGTCGGAGCTATAATTATTGGTTACGAAATGTTTTGTGTTCACAGAGCTAATGATTCAAACGTATGACTTAAATTGGTACATGAATTTTTTTTAATATTTCTAATTTGTATCGCTAGGGTGTTTTGTTCACAATGTTTTTTTTTTGCGTTTACTGAGCGCAGACAAATGGTAGAGAGATTGCCGCTGTGATACGGATCTTTATTCTTCCATCTGCAAGTCACGACAGCGTTTTATTATTCCAATTATTCTTATAGGTAAATACAGCTAAAATTTATACATATAAACGATATAATTTAAGACACATTGGCCAAAGACCTTCGTCTTCAAACATTGCGATATTTTGGACCAGAAGAGGTTTCAAAGTTTTAGTTTTAGTTAAAGAAGTCCACTGGTGGACGACGTAGGCGTCTTCCATAAATTTCAAACAGGTTTGGTTGGAAGCGGCATAATATACCTTCTTTCGTGGACAATAACAAATAAAATGTTTCCGCCGAAATTTATTAACAATTTTGATTTTTTTTAATTAAGGATTTTGTAAGAACTGGAAAGAGATAAGAACTAAACTTTTCGGTTTTTTTTTTCAAAAAAGCACATTGGATAGGTTAGCCACATTAAATCAGAATTATAAAGATAGATTAGGTAATAAACATCTTCAAAAACACTTTTTCATATTGTAGTTCGCATTTATTTCACAACTTGTGATATTTGCTGTCTCTTAATAGAAAATTACTCTGAAACTACATATTTTTTATCAACAAATTATTACATAAATAATGAGTGGAAAAGCGAACGCTATATCAAAGGTATTCTCTACCATTTGCAATGATAAATTAATTGTGATAGTTGAAGGAAAAACAAATAATGATATGCTAAAAGAAAAAGGAAAAAATAATGCATCTGCAATATAATTATAATATATGTAAATGCACAAAGTATAATATCTTCAATTATCTATAATAAATTTAACATATATAGGATATGACCATGCAATATATACAAATAAATATACTATTTTGATTATGTAGATATATGTAAATCATATGTTATAATAAAAACAATTGATTTATTAAAATAACACCTGAATCGGTTTTTGTAATGCAAATGAGCTGTTAATGCTACCTAATACATACATATATATATATATATACACACACACACACATATATATATATATATATATATATATATATATATATATATATATATATATATATATACTTACGTATATACCTATATAAATACATACATATTAGGTAGCATTATTTATATAAACTCCCAGCGAAACTTTTGTATAATGTCTTTTTATTATCACATAACAAATTTGAAAGTTTATTTAATAAAATTTCGTACATCTTATTACGGATTAAATTATTTACTTCTCCTTGTGCTCTGCCCTTTACTACCGAGGACTGTGATACTTTTTTGGAAAGTTTGTCGCGCAGTAAGCCATCTGTGCCTGAATTCGGCGGTGAAAGGGTTGAAGTGATAATAAAAATAGGGAACGAAATACTGTATTAATCTTTAACATATACATTAACCATATTTTGAAAGTGATATAAAACACCCGGACATTATATTGTGGGCTGAATTTATGTTGAAGCATGCCATTACTAGTTTATGTCAAATAAGGTTCTTCTAACTTTATTCCTATGACGTAAAGAAGAGATATCTATAAATGATTCTAAATGAACAATAATAATTGAGAAATAAATGATTAATACACTGTTTTCAATTGACATCACTAGTGAAGATTGACCATTCAAGGTCATTTGATCATTATAATGATTCAATCTGATCATGATTTAGATTTTAAAACTTATGAATACTGTACACGGTTTTGTAGAACAAAATGGTTAGGTACCTTTTAACATGGAATGATTCACTCTTAACCTTTCATTAGGCTAGTTAATTCTATAGCGGTGCTAACAAACCGGAACACATTAGTTGCATATAGTTGATGACGTACAAAATATCTTACTATCAGTAAATATTCAGTTTAGGTCATATTTATGCTCCTTTATTGTACGTTAATAAATGAATAAAACAGATAAATAATAATAAAAAGGGTTCTTTAATAATGTAGCGAGAACCATAGTAATTATATATGAATCCTAAAATTAAAGTTGCGTACAAATATATACAAGAAAATTTAGTTTAAAATATCTCTACGATTATTAAATCTATCACAATATGAATAATTCTATCAGCTCTACCAATGTTTCTAGCCGGTACCACAACTCTTTTTAATTCGCTATAGCGCCAACCTATATGTTGAAAGTATATTGTTTTTAAACACAAATAACTGATGTAAAATTAATTTTAAGACCGTATAAGGTTAAACAATTTATACTCTAATTACTGTAATAGAAATATATATACATACATACACACATACACACACATATATATATAAATATGTATATTTATATATATATATGTATATATATATATATATATATATATATATATATATATATATATATATATATATATACATATATCTCATTGGTCTTTTCTCATCATTGATTCTCAAAATATCATTTGTGATAAACGGTTTCAGATATTTTAATCAAATGCTGCAAAAAAACTTTATTTAATTACAGCATAAGCATATTAAAAATACATTGACGGATAAACCTTATTATTCAGTAAACTAATATTTAAATGATAATAATCCTTGACAGTGATATCGCTTGATTATTTTCATTTCATTTAGACTATATCTGATAAAGTGTATATGTATAAGTCAGTGTTGTAAAACTACTAAAAAATGTGTGTGTTGTGGAGTTTCTTCCTGTTTATTCTTCACAATTATAACACTTTGCGAAGCAGAAATGTATAAAAATAATAGAAAATAATTTGGCAATCAATAAGAGTTTTGATGAAAGTTCCTTGGATGAATAAACGTATTTATCTTTAACTATATCTATCTCCCATTTCACCTGTCTACTTGTCATCACAATTCCATTTCGAAGCAAGTACACATAAATATTTCGATCTTCGAGCTATTGTCTATTTAGAGGTCCCCCCATGTTACCAACTTTACTCACTCCTTCTTTGCAGTACAATCTATTCTTCTCTGGAAAGTGCTCCTTCTTGACATTAGAATGATCGGAAATCGTTGCGCATTCAATGTGAAGGTTTTAAATCGTTGCTTTGCAAGCTGTCAAAATCATCACGATAGTTAGACTTTATTATTTATAGTATTTACATAAATAGCGTACTTAAATATATTTATATTCATTGGTTGTTATTTTCCTTCCCATTTAGATTTTTTCTTTCTCTTTTATTATGTTTACTTATTTCACCTACCTTCATTTGTTTATCTATATATAAGAAGTGTTTAATAAATAAACAAAAAATGATACATCTGACTCAATATATGTATGTATCTATTTCTTGTGTTACATTCATGTATTTGCATAAGTTCTGCATTATTCGATGTGTTATTGCAGTAACCTTACTTTGAATGTGTGAGCTCATGTAAAACTGTAGCACGCGAATAAATCTTTGTGGTTAACTATGTCTGGTTTGTATATAATGACGATTCAGAGTCGGCGAACACGACACCATGGATAAGCCAGCCGGCGGAAGACCTGTGACGACAAATACCGATCAAATCATGGACTACATCGAGTTAGACCGGCATGTGGCATCTCGTGACATCGCCCAGGAGATGGGAGTTAGTCACCAAACCATTTTAAACCATCTGCAGAAATCTGGATACAAAAAAAAGCTTGATATTTGGGTGCCGCATGATTTGACGCAAAAAAACCTTCTGGACCGAATCAACGCCTGCGATATGCTGCTGAAACGGATCGAACTCGATCCATTCTTGAAGCGGATGGTGACTAGCGACGAAAAATGGATCACATACGACAATATCAAGCGAAAACGGTCGTGGTCGAAGGCCGGTGAATCGTCCCAAACAGTGGCCAAGCCGGGATTGACGGCCAGGAAGGTTTTGCTGTTTGTTTGGTGGAATTGGAAGGGAATCATCCACTATGAGCTGCTCCCATATGGCCAGACGCTTAACTCTACCATCTACTGCGAACAACTGGACCGCTTGAAGCAGGCGATCGACCAGAAGCGTCCAGAATTGGCCGACAGGAAGGGTGTAGTGTTCCACCAGGACAACGCCAGACCACACACTTCGTTGATGACTCGTCAGAAGCTACGGGAGCTCGGATGGGAGGTTTTATCACATCCACCATATAGCCCGGACATAGCGCCAAGTGATTACCACCTGTTCCCGTCCATGGCGAACGCCCTTGGTGGTGTAAAGTTGAACTCAAAAGAGGTTTGTGAAAAGTGGCTGTCCGAGTTCTTCGCAAATAAGGAGGGGGGCTTCTACGAGGCAGGTATTATGAAGTTGCCGTCTAGATGGAAACAGATTATCGAACAAAACGGCGCATATTTGAACTAAATCCGATCACTGTAACACTTTTTATAAAGCATTGAATAAAGAGCAAAAAAGCGGAAGGGAGATATTTGACATCCTGTTATATTTACTACATGCTTTGTCTGATTACAGTTAAATATCAGCTAACAGCATTAATGTATGTATTGTCATAAAGTTTACGACTAAATTAGATTATGAGAGTATATTTAAAGTGTTGTACATAGAAAAAAAACTTTTAGTTTAATAGAATTTGGATTGCATATTTATTATCTCATCATATATCTGATTCTATTAGAGTATAAAAGGGGTTCTGCGTTAATGATGTGTTCATTATAGATCATTTTACGTCTAAGCCAGAATTTTTCCTTCCCCATCTTAGCCTTTCTTATGCCCCCCTATGTAACACACAAGTATATATATATATATATATATATACTTGTGTCGAGTCCACTTTCGAATTACCCCACTGTGTGGCGTGCGTCCCACGTTGGGAAACACTAGTTCAAATGCTACTCTACCAATGTTGATTGATTTACAATTAAATCATCACCGTGTAAGCCTATAGATGGACACTGCAAGGTAAAGGCCTTTAATAACTTCTGACTGTATCAGTCTACCTATTGCTGGGCTAGCCCAAGTTACAAAAGTACGTTCATTTAAATACACCTCCAGTACACACAAGTTAAAAGTACATAAAAAGTTACCGCATAAATAATGGTTTTGTTACGCGTTTCTTTGACGTGATACAACGTTTAAAATTTATGTACAACATTGTAGAAAGAAAGATCAGACTACGTCAAATCAAAAATATATTGAAGAGAAACATGACATGACGACTTTAGACACGTAAATAATATACACTAATTGCAGATGACTCTAATGCAAATATATAATATAATTTAATAATTATAATCTATTTTCATCGTTTTTTTCGTCATTTTTTCGTTTATTTCATTTCATTTTTATCGTATATTTAAATATCTCATCTATTCACGTATTTTTTTTCCGAAATAAAATATAAAATGTGGCTACATTTTACTGATAAAATTTGTTTACGTAAAATTATGAAATTCCACGGCGCGCTCGCCAGAAGGTTATTATCAATTGAAATAAATATGTTTTTATTTCTGCGAAACACTCGACAACTTCGAGAACATGAAAATAAAAGTAGACTGATATAAAATCTGTTAAAAATAGTTTTATTTCACGTTTAATATTTGTTTTTATGATTAATTTTTCTAGTGTTTATAATTTTTGACGCATGTACGTATTATCAGGTATGCACTTAATAACGCTGGTAATAAAATCTTGATATCCTTGAGTGTGTTCTAAGTGTCAGCGTATTGTTAACGTCAGTAACAAACAAAGGATTACAATTATTTGTTATTATTTATCTACAGCCTATTTATAAAGCGTTGTGCTTATACAATGTAAACACATTTATATCTAATATATAAAATTCTCGTGTCACGGTGTTCGAACTTGAACTCCTCCGAAACGGCTTGACCGATTTTTACCAAATTTTACATGCGTATTCAGTATGTCTGAGAATCGGCTACTATCTATTTTCCATACCCCTAAGTGATAAGGGTGGTCCACCCCTAAATTAAATTTTTCATTTTTTAGACATTTTTTTGGTTTTTATTTTATTATGATACAGCATACAAAAATACATACAAACCTAAATTTTCACCCCTCTACGATCAACCCTTATCTTACATTTGTTAATTAAAAACTTTAATTTTTTTTGCAAAACCACGTTTGCGGGATCAGCTAGTAAATATAGATAATTCGAATTTTGAAAACTCTTTTTAAGCATGACATTATTTTTGGATACGAAATTTTTTTCCTTCATTGACAGCAAATGATCGATACTTTCAAACATTTACCTATCACCTGTATATTCGTATATTCATTAACAAAATAATAGATTGGCATTTAAATATATTAAATAATTTTATTTCGTATTTTATATCCATTTCCCGAAATTGGCTATTAAAGTTTTGTGTTTTAAAATAAGGACACTCAATAATAAAAAAGATCAAATTGAAAGTTACATTTCTTAATATAAACACGTTTTAAGGTTTATCGATTTCAGGTTTTTCCGACCACTTACTTTGAACTGTAAGCGTCTTGCACGGTGCGAATTTGCGGCGCCTCGGTTTGTTTCTTCATTTTGAATTTATTCTTCTTCTCTCAGTGTTGATACGGAATCTGATATCTCCTCTCCAGCATTTCCACCAAATTTATTATCTGCAACAAAACAATCAATATTTAATAATTATCATCTTTTTAGTCTTTTCACAACGGAGTCGTTCCCAAAATCACGCTACTTTGTGAAAACATCTATTATCGCGTAGTTGATATTAAAATTAATGACTGGTGTATCCGATATTGTTTAAATTTAAATTACGAAATTCTTTATTCAAAATAGGATGGATTACATCAGCTATTAGTGTTAAAAGTTAAAAAAGAGTTTAAATAGTGTTCGAATAATAAATGCCACAGGACAGAGACTAGACGAAAGAAACTCCGCAAGAGTACATATATTATTAAAAAATAATATAAAATTACTTATTTAGTAAACAAAATAAAATTGAAATCGCATTGATTTATTACAGAACACATTATTCACTTATTGATAATCGTCATATTTATCATCTTTATCATTCATATAAGTTAAAGTGAACTAATCTGAAAAATGCACTAAGATTTTTGTTAGCTACAATCGAAAATACATTATACTACAGTGATAAAAAAGTAAGGTGAAATTGTTATTTAAAACTCCCGCGCATTAAAGGCATGTCATTTTTTCTAAGGTTGAGTCCGATGAAGCTGTAAAAGCCAAAACGGCTAACAGCACGCATCAACATTAGAGTATAGCTAAGGTTGGTAGAACTGTCTATAACAATTCTGAAGGATTTTTACTCTAGCCAGTGTCAAAATCGCATAAGTTTTTGGAAAAAAGAGTCACTCGACGTATTCACAAACATCGTATTCGATATTCAGTAAGCACAAAAGGCCAATGCGGGGACGCCTTTTTGACACGATTGAGAGGATAAAAACCGAATCAAAGGTACTGAAGGCTTTTCCGGCAAAATACTTTTCCGACTGTTCCGAGGACTGGAAAAAGCGTTGGTAAAACTTGGTTTTATCGGACAGAAATTACAATGAAATTGATTTGGAGGAATAAAAAATGTATTTGTACTTTATAAATAAATTCATCTTAATTTTTTATGACCGTGATACATCGGCAATTAATGTAGATTTTTTATACTGCGGTTATAGGAGTTTTAGTGTAACAATTTTTAAAATTATCATAATAATATAATATCTCTCTTTGCTCTGCTGTAAATCTACAATGTTTGAGAAACTTGTTTCGTTGTGTTTAACAAAGATAAGATTAAATATCTGATAAATAAACCATTCGTAAATTTCGTAAGTGCAACATGAGATAATATTCAATTTAATAACAAATATGTTTGGAGACCAGATAGAGTTATTTCATTATGGGAGTCGAAGCTCAACCCTTTTCTTGATAATGTATCTGTAGAGATACACCAGAATTAAAAAAAATATAGTGGTATCAATTTTGAACGCAAAGTAATAATTTGTATTTGAATGTTTAGGTAATTTTTTTAATTTTCGAACGCTTGTTCAGTTTTTTGCTGTTGGCATCCTTGGGTCTTAAAAGTCAAGTGGTATGAATATTAATGTTATATTAAAAAAATGCCAAGTTAAGGGTTAAAAAGAAGGTTAAAGGTTAAAAAAAAGAAGGTTAATGGTTAAAGGGTTAAAAGGAGCGAGAGTATAGTTTCACATACATTTACAGATTGTGAGGGATTAAAGTGGCTGAACTTGGAAGTTGCTTGAACAAAACTTCGTTAACATGATTCAGCTTGAAAGCCTTCGGATGAACTTCAGCTCGGGTCGTTATATTTTATGTTATATTACCGGATTGGGGCATTTGGCACATCGACTCGAGGTCGCCCTACACTGCCGGACCTTATTAGGTTGTTATAAGCATGTCAACATTACTAATAATTCGGAATTCTTTGAAACTGGTATAAATGTCTGAAGAAACTTCAGTAACCCTTCTATACAGAATCGTAGGAGGATATATCCTTCAAGTAAATAGCGTGAGTTTAGTTAAAACGATATTGTTTCGAATTGTTACCTTAGTGTCGAGATAAGATGAAATATAACTTGATAAGATTTTTTCAAACAGATTATGATGAGAGAATTTAAATATTTAAAACAATAATAAATACTATTTACATTTCTACGTATATAAAATGAATTCCTACTTCTCATGGCAAAAATATAACTTGAAAACGTCTTCATTATATCATCATTTGTAATGTTGATCAATAAAACTTTCAGGCAATCTTTGTGACAAATATCTCACAAAAAAAAAAAAAATTAAATGGTCAATTGTATGTCGCCTGTTATAGTGTTAGAAAAGCAACAATATTATTTATTTATAAATTAGAAAAATATAACTGTTACTTGGTTTAGTTGTGTATAAAAAGCATAAAAATAAACGCTATGCTTTCAGTAACATTTTTTTTATGTAGGATTGCAATTGATTGTTTTTGACTAAGATAGAACAATGTCTCTCAAGACAGCTTGTCAATAAAAAAATAATCTATTTATATATATGTCGACATGTATATTAGTCCGTTTAAAATTTTGAATCAAGATATTAATATTAAAAATAAAATGTAGAACAAAAATATATTATTAACATTATTTAAATTTATAATTAAAACTTTTTTGATTTACGAATACATATATAAATTTAATGAAAAGATAAATTGTAATTGTATTTGGTTATATTTTATGTATGTTTATTATTTATCAATACATATTTGTTTTAATGTACTTTAATTATGTTTAGAGAAAATGGCACAAGGCATTAAATCTGCCTGCCAAATGTTTATGTTAACTTTAAAAAAAATAATTAAAAAGGTAATAATTAATAAATTACTCATGGCATTAAAATAATGTTTAAAATTAATTAAAACAAAATCTTGATAATTTTCTATGAACTACTCTTTTATTTACAAACGGAAGTCAATCAAACCAATATCGTAATCCGTGTAAGTATTATTGCTTATAAATAAAAAATTAAATGAATGATTGATTGTCATCAAATAAGGGCTGTCACTTACCGAATTATATAATTGCAAATGCTACAAGCGGTTTTATCAGTTGAATGCATCTGTTATCACAGCTCTCCGCCTCGTGTTCCGCACACCGACGTCGCGTTACAAATAACCATCGACTTCTAATCATTTGTCGCAAACACGTTAGATACAGGATGTTGCGGAAACCATTACTCGAGGAGGCTTGCTTAATTTTTTTTTGTAATCCGTTCATTCGAGAATCGGATGATGTCATGTTTAAAGTATAACCAGCGGGTATAAAAAAGTAATACTAACCGCTTACCCTTGTTTAATATTGATTGAGGAATTTTTTACTATTTATATAGTGTCATGTCTGAATAACACGATAAATTGTATTGAAATAAATAATATGAAATAGTTTGTGATGATTAGAATAGCTTTAATAACAATAAGTTAATATAAATATGGGCAAACGGTCGCTTAATCGTTTCAGTTTGTCTTTCGACAAGGCCTCCACTAAAGCCTTCCATTCCAAGTAAGAAAAGGACCAATATATAGCTAATTTCGCCTAAGCAGCAGTAGTCGTGCAATAAAGTGCACCGCCCGCCAGCCCGCTGATAAATGCATTTATTTTTTACTTTACTTAGGATGGACTTCCGCAAAATAACGCCTGAAGCCATTAGGCCTTCCATTCCGTTTTTGTTTTTTCCCATGCGCATTAATATTCTACCCGCTATTTGCTGCATATCATCCACCAATCTCTTAATTTCTCTATCTCTTCATAGTTTTGCACTCTGTTTATTCTTCTCCGTTTACTCTTCTTCTGCCTCATCACGTGCCCTGTCCATGTTTACTTTAATTGTCTGTAGGTGGTATATAAAGTACATTCTTTAATTTTATTCAATGTTTTCTCTTAATGCATATTACGGTTCTCCCAATTCCGTTTTGTCATTTTTTAACTCATTTGACATCATATATACGCATTGATAGAAATCAATGCGTATATATGATGTCCATACAGGATATAACTGAATACACATATTATATACACATCTCTTTTCTTTCATTGCCATCTCTTTGATTTCGCTTAGTGATCAAAATCGTTTCTAAGTGTTTGCTATTCTTCTTTATACTTCTTTCTGCATTGTTTGTGGATAATTTAACAATATCGAAGTCATATCTGTTTATACGTATTATTTACACTCCTCTTTTCTCTTATTACCCTTTATGCATTGTTTTTTATTTCACTTAGTGAGCAAAATCGGTTATCAGTTTTTGCAATTCTTCTTTCTACTTCTTTCTGCGTTAATTGCGGATACTTTTAAGATATCAGAATCACATCTGAATGACAAGATAAATTCTATCTATATTTATTTAACATTGAGAAGAAAATACATTATAAATATTATTACTTTTATTCCTTATTGTAACGATAACACTAGATTTGATATTTGATTATCCATAAGAACGAGTTTATATTTAACAGGCGATCAACAAAAATGTTTCCTGACCGAGAGATATAACTTTTCAAATGAAAACTTAATAACACTTATTTATTTATTCCTAATGAAACCTGATGACCTATTATCTTATATTTTAAATATAAAAAACGGATGCTGGGAATTCCCAGAACCAGATACAACGTACCTGATTTACAAATAAAGCAACGTTAACATTTTTATATCGACTATAAACAAAGCAATTCTACGATGATATATGCATGACCAGGAGAAAACCTATACACTTGAAGACTTAGCAGGAAACAACAACGCAGGTTATTCCATACCTTTTCTGTTCGCACTATAAAAGTATTATTAAAACGCTAAGCGCAAATTGAAGGAATTTTAACCGTGCAAGGATTTTTTTATTAAGTCTAATTTGTAGCGCTAGTGTTTATTTTTACAATATTATTTTTGCTTTTACTAAACTCAGACAGCTGGAAGTGTATTGTCGCTATTTGATACGGATCTTTCTTCTCCCAGGTGCGAGTCACCACAGCGTTTTCTCATTATTAACATTTTTTTTCTTACACATACATACACCTAAAATGTATGCATATAAACAGTAGAATACAAATACAATTGGTAAGTTTTACTAAATTATACGTTACATTATAGTAAGTTTAACTAAATTATGTCGTGAATCCGTGCGTCTTGTTTTCCGATGAAAGAAAGGAGGTGAGGTAATTGTTTGATGTAACTCTACCGTAAGCTCTCCAAGTTGCAAAGTGTAAAACACTGATAAACTGGTAACAAAATATATAATTGTTTTAGGGGAATGTCAGACATCAGGGGTAAAAGTACAAAAAAAAAACAATTTAGATCCATACTTCTAATATTAGACATTTAGCTTTTAATTATTGACTACTTATATTTTCTTATTATTAGTTGTTTATTATTTTATTATGTCTTATCAACTATAAAAATTTCTGTTTATGCATTAAGCATTAATTTGAAAGGATTCTTTATCTCGCATTAAGTAGCCGAAAGTTATTTTGGATTAAAAGATATGTATCGTTTAAGTGTTCTAGTTTCCTTAAAGGATTTCCTTTGTTCCTTTTATCGTTATTTCGATATAGGCTTATAGATTTTCAATAGGTCAGCTGAAATAATTACAATATTCTAGTTATGTATGTGTCTTGCTGACTTACGTATATATTAGATAAGACGAAACCTATTTATAAGCTATTATTCATCTATTTTTTTTGTTTGTGTTATTTACAGATGACTATAACAGCCTTAAGGTTATAGAGCAGTGACAAGCACAGCGTCAGACCGTAAAGTCGTTTGAAGACGCGCACCCATCCCATTGGAAATCCAAAAAGAAGGTTTATATCCAAAGTGGAAGACGACTGAAATACAAATAATAAATATATGTCGTTCAATAATTACAAAATAACAGTCAAAAGGTTTTATTTGAAGCTAATTTATATGTAATAATACACGAATACTTTGCCGATATATTAGAAGTTATAGCCTATCGCATTTCAATCAAAATGAATAAATTATCGTAACATAATTCAGAGTAATAATTAATATTCACTATGTGACAATATACAATTGCGGAGTGTGGAATATCAAATGCGCAGACTTTTAACATGTATAATAAAGTCTAGTTTTTTTTTTAATTAATGCATAATCTTTTAAATTTTTTAATTTTAAGATTGTTCCATGTTGTAGTAGGTTGTAATTTCGTAGTTATCTTATGATAAAGGGAAATAAAAAATATTTTTTTATAAGTGAACATCGACGTTTCAGCCCATAGACGTCCACAATAAGCTTCCTTCACAGATATCTATGGGGGGATGTACTATAGTAAATCCCCCCAGGCAATTATGATTGCCACGCTTGGCAGACGTGTTGACTATCGCAGTTACAGTATATGTTAGACAGAGAGCGATGTTGCCCATCCTCTGGTAACTTATCTATAGTATTGGCAACACTATCATTTATGCACAAAGTGTGAACTATATATGAGATTATTCCTCTGAAATCGAACCTAAGTCTTAGTCCTCAATCGTATATATTAATTCGTAGCAGATTAGCTATACATTCACACCTTTCAACATTTCATGTCTATAGCCATTAAAATAATTCGTATCGGGTTTTTTTCTCAACTCCTTTTTCTTTTATTTTCAAAGATTAATTAACGTAACTAAACAAGTAAAAACACCTAATGTTGTTCACACCACAGATGATTATCAGGAACATTTATAAAGATAATATAAACAGTAAATAAATAATGTAGCAAAACAAGAGCTTTTTTATATTTTACATAATTGCAATGAATCGAAAAAAGTTTTATTATGAAGCCGGAACACGAATGTTAATCAAAGGGAATGGATAGATCATATAAGTATGCCATTTACTACTCGTCTATCAAGTAATAATGTAGACAGATTTATTACTCTGCTATAAGAATAGTAGTCGCCCAGTGGTAGAGGACTGAGACTTGCGATCTTAGGTCGCAGATTCGATCCCTATTATCTTAAATATTTAATGGAATGAGGCGTTACATTGCGGAAGTCCATCCTAAATAAGAAAGGACCAATATCTAGCCACTTCCGCACATGCAGTGGTTGTCGTGCATGAAAGTGCACCGCCCGCCAGCCCGCTCGTAAATGCGCATGCGACAGACAATGCCAACTACACAACCGCCACCGTAAATTCACCCAACACGTGTTTCACCCCTCCACAGGGCATCTTCAGGAGTTGTTACACCGATTAGTGCTAAACACCGAGCCTACTATCCCCCCTACCCTATTATCTTATAATTCACATTTTGTGCATTAATTTTACTAACAAGTTTCCAGAGGATTGGTAGCAAGGTATTCTGCATACTGTAATACCACACTGGGATCCAAAAATCATTGGTTTCAGAAACACAGCGGTAGAAAACCTTTTCGAAAAAATTGCGGATATAAAAAACAATTACTGTTTACTATCTGTATTGACTTAGTATTGCAAAAAGTTATTGACTTGTCGCATTCTTATAGTAAATTAATTAATGTAAAATATTTCATAGTGATCATTTTAATATGTTGATTGGAAATAAATGTAAAAAATGTATTTTCTGCCGACAAATAAGCTATACGTTCCTAAAAATATTTATGTCTATAAGCAATCATCCCGTATATAAAGGATGGTTTTAATGCTACTCAGAAAATCAGTACAGTCAACTCTAAGCGTGGTTGAGACATACGATACCGTTACATTCTTAAAAGGTTTTAATTTTGTTTATTTTGTGTTTATTATTACGGCAACTCCAAAAATAACTCTAAAATATAAAAAAGGTGCAATAACAGGCGAAAAAACTTGTTAATTTTTAGTTAATATTTTTCTTTGTGTTTTCAAATGTGTGTAGTTACAGGGGGAATAACAGTTTCAATGAAGCATGACGAATTAGCAATTATTTGCAGATGGCGTGACGACGACGGAGATACTGGATCAACCGGCTATGTTTATGCTGTGTTGGGATTACCCATCGTCCAATGTTGAAAAAAAAATATATGCCGACTAACATCATACCAGAATTCATTGAACCCATTGGATTTACATACGTACTTTATTATGGTTTTGGTATCATCATCATCTTTATAATTATAGCCATCATCATCACCATCATCATCATCACTACCATGCCCACAAAATTACCTTATTAAAATTCCTTTTAATCATTTTAATTTTGATATAACGAAACAGTTTTTACGTTAAAACATTTTTACATTCATTGAATATGCGTGAGAGAGTTTCAAGCAGTATTTTTTTATATTTAAGATATTAGATAGATATTACAAACTGGTTATTTTTCTTCTTCTTTCTAGCCGAAAGATGCACAATGCAGGACATACATACCCCCAATGATTGAGGACTTGCATTATCTACGTCTGGTTATATTCGACTGGCGCTGGTTGCTATTAGCCTTTCTGGTTTAGACAGCTTCTTTGGACTCAGGGCTCGCGTAATTTTTTTTTAATTTTCTAAATATTTTATTTGCTAAAAACATATTTGGTATGATGTAAACAGGTTGTTTATATATTTTTATATTTTTTTAAACCAAAATGTTCTTGAGTTGGGACCAGGTGCTGGTAATGGTTGGTCTCTCGCTAGGTGGAATAAGGACAATCAAAGTCGTGGGAAGTAGTATATGCAGACAGAACTCAAGAACAGTCATTATGATTATCCTTGGGAAGGCCCAGGCCTTGCAGTGAGTTTCTATCGGCTGACGTAAATGAAAAATGAATAATACAAAAACATATTTTGTTTTTAATTTCATTTTATTGTGGTAAAGGAAAACACACAAAAAACATAAACAACTAGTTCACATAAAACCTAATAAGTTAACATATAAATCATTTAGACTTTTCAAATATAATTGTTTCAAATATAAATGTTTTAAGCCAATTATCTTCTTAAAAAAAAAAAGAAAAAAAAATGAAAAATTTCCTTGCGTATATGTAGCTATTTACGCAAGATATATAATAATAAAAATAAATATTATATAAATAATACAACTAATGAAAAGATTCAGTAAGTTAATCTGAAATAAGAATAAAATGTTTATTCATGGTCAGTCCGTACGTGTGCTATTTTAACCGGTGGGCTTATCATCGTCTATCTTGATAGGCTTGATTGGTCAGTGCGATGCTGAAGTCAATTAAATAACAATTTATTTAAAGGCTTTAATACTTATAAAGGACTAGTTCAGTTAGTAAACATATATTTTTTATTCCTAATTATCCACCTAGAATCAATAACACCACTTGTGTATGTTATGATAATTCGATACCGATTCCAGTTTGAAAGAAAAAATAAAACCTCTCATCTGCTATAAAATAACTTTCTTCAAATATAAATTGTCATCAATTTTTGAATATAATATTCTTTATTGTACACGTTAGGATACATTTAAATAGTTTCAAAATAATATACAAAAAAGTACAATGGGTGGTCTTATCACACAAGGCAATCTCTTACAGACAACCATAGTATGGAAAAGGTAGAAGTATTAATAATGGGTAGTTGACGTGTACAAAACATACATAGACATACCTACATATATATATATATATATATATATATGTATATATATATATATATATAATAATTAAGGTATAAAACGTTTTATGAATATAATACAATAATTACTCTATTCAAAGTTTATTTTAGTCTGCGTTTGCAAGCGTATTTATTTTTACAATTATATATATTAGTATCCACTGATTATAATAGTATATTACAACAGTGTAATAATAATAATATAACACTGAGTAGTAATATTTTAAACTATGTATATTCTGAGGTTTTCCCGGGCATCACAGTTAATTTTAAACTTCAATCAAGGCCTCACGTTACGTCTCTTGCGGTCAGGTTTAGTGCTGCAGCTTATGTTGTTAGGAAGATAAAACGATACTTATGTTGATACTGCTAGGATAGTGTATTTTAGTTAATATCACAGCATCATGTTCTATGAATTGATGCTTGTGGTAAAGGTGGATTTCAAAATATATTTGTTTTGTAAAAGAGAAGTAACAGAGCTATTTACGGCGTAGGGCCGGAAATATCTTTAAGAAAGTGATTTAAATAAGTCAATATTCGTATAGTGGTCTCACAATATATTTATAATAATATCTTGTACCTTTAAAATAATTATAATAAATTTAAAAAAATATGACATCCATAGTGTATTCATAAGGCACCGTGAAAAACTGACTGTACCAAAGTTAAATGTACAAAAAGTTTCCAACTCATTTGTAATAAATTCAATCAGATATTTTAATAAAATTCAGACAAACATCATTGGACTACCATCGTAATGTAAATGGTAAATGAAAAAGGTTTATTATTTAATAAACGAATTTTTATTTTTACAAACATCCTTGGCAATTATTTTTGATTATTTTGATTTCATTTGAGACAGAGTATATGTTTAAATTTGTATTGTTCATTTATTTTAAAAGATGTGTCGACGTGGTTTCTTCCTGCTTCTTCTCCACAACCATTACACCTTGCGAAGCAGAATAGATCCAAAAGTTTAATAAATGCAAATGATAAGTTTTCGATCAATAAGAGTTCTGTTATAAGTTCCAATGTTGAATGAATGATTTTCATCTTATTCTTTATCATCAATAGTGAACGCTTGCATTTGCTATAAGAGGAATACCAGTTGAGCCATCTATGATAGAATGTAGAATAAAATTGCGCTTCCCTAGAATAACATCCTTGAAATTAAAGCCACGAAGGCTCTAAACACGCCTTCTGAATAGAGCCTTTAACAACCTTTGTCAGTTATTTTCATAAAAACTTAATTTAGAGGCTACCTCAGTAAGAAAAGGACCAATATTTAGCCACTTCCGCGCATGCAGTGGTAGTCGTGCACTAAAGTGTACCGCCCGCTGATGAATGCGTATGCGGCAAACAATGCGAATCACACAACCGCCACCGCCAAATTACTCAACTCGTGTTTCACCCCTCCACGGGGCATCTTCAGGAGCCATGTTACATCGATTAGTGCCAAACACATTAAATATTTAAGAGGCTACCTCAGGTTGAATCGCTACAGCTTACTACTTAATATCATCGTATTTGTTTTTGTTCCATTACGATAAGTTGTTTTTACTATCATAAGAAATGGAAGGAACGATAATGTTAATTTTAATAAACGTCAGGATAGTTACCAATATGTATAAAATAGAATTCAAAATTCTTTTTATATTTTCTTAAAGTTGAAACCAGAATTTTATTTAAGTATAACTATTAAATGGAAAATTTTATAGTTTTATTGAGCAACGGTAGCGCTGTGGTAGAGTACAGGCTTGCGATCCTAGGTGGCTGGTTCGATTTTTTATTTTATGTAGAACTGACACTGCTCATGAACAAGTTTCCAAATGGTGGGGATAATATTTTCTGAGTACCATAATACCACACTGCGATCGTCAACCCACCTATCAAAAGTGGTGACTATGGTATATAGGTCCACAGATATTTTTTGGTGAGGATTATGCCTTTTAGTCAGTGTCTATGGACTTAAATTATAAATTGGTTTATTTTATTATTAATATGTTGGTGAAATTAATAATTAACTGGTCGGATCAAAACTTTGTTATAAACAAATTAGAAAATCCTTTTTGATACCTGAAAATATGGACGTTGTTAATTTTCGCGTATTTGCGGCAGCTCAAAAATGATATTTCAGTAACATTGTTAATTTGGTAATTAAAAAGTTTTGTGTTATAATTTTCGTTACGTGGATGCCGTTTGGTTATGAAGTTTAATCTCGTTCTACTGTTTTACAACCGTTGTATTAATCTCAGTGAATATCAGCGTGAGGGTTGTCTCCCAAAAGCGACTATATACTACTTACTACTAAACTAACATCTAAGTTGTGCGACACATGATAGTACATAAGACAGTTAGTTACTTTTATGAAAATTCAAGTAACAGTGTCCAATTAACATCATCATCACCATTATGTGAGATGAAAGATGCCTACTACAAGGTATAAACCTTCATCAAATCGCCACGATGTCCGGTATTGCAATGTTCGAATCTAGTGTCTTCAGGCGACCTTTAGTATGTTGGTCAACCCCTCGAGAACCTTTCAGCCTCAACGACATTCATTGCGCAAGGCCTAGGCCTAATGCCACTTCAGACAAGTAATTCTTCAAGTTACGTCGTAGCCTTGTTGGTATACTTGTATAATATAAGTTAAATTCAAAACATTTTGAATAATAATTAACCTATCAACTGCAAATGGACATATCTGTTCGAGCTCCCCGGTTGCGTACAGGTCTGATTTGCCCGAAATAAAGTAGACAAATATACATCAAATCTCTTTAAAAATACAGTTTAAAATCGCTTGCTTTGGATGTGCTACAGACCATAGCATCAAAAATGATAATATTTCATTAATCATTTAAAAAAAAATGATTCCTGAAACTAACAAGCGCCATGTTGCGGCAAACGAATGGTTAAGACATTAAAAGCTTTGTTAGAGATATACGTCATATATTGACTGAATCTAGTAACGGCAGTTCCATTGATTAGTGCCGTATATTGATATTGAAATTTGGCGACAATGATTCAAATGTATTTGATATTGTCACAGGTGTCGAAAATTGGATGTATTGTTTAAATTCTGACAAAAGAGCGAATGACCGTGTGTTTGACAATAGGTGTTGTATTGTTTAGTCGTTGGTATTGCAGTTCCGACCTTTTACGATGTGACTTCAATTTATATTTACTGAGTAGGCTATAGCAGTGTAAGCTTTAATGGGTGAATTTGCAGCTATCTTTTCGTATCATGTACGAAATGATTAGTCTGTTATTTGGAGTACGTGCAACGGATTCACACCGAATAGTTCCCCATCTCTTTCTTCCATCGGACATAAAGTTGTACAGATTCGCAATATCCGTACACGGTTGAAACTTCTTCTACCCGCAATAAGCGTTATGTTAGTACTTTTATAGTGTGAACAGGCAAGGAGTGGAAAAACTTACTGGCGTCATTGCTTTCAGACAATTATAACCTAGGAGTATTTAAGATAAGAGTGAATAGGTTTCTTCTAGACAAGCATGTAGCACTGTAGATCTGTCATCGCTTAACATCTGACTAGACTGAGGCCAAATGTTTAATGGAATCAGGCGTTACCTTGCGGAAGTCCACCCTAAGTAGGAAAAGGACCAATATTTAGCCACTTCCGCACATGCAGTGCAAATGATGCAAATGCTTCACCTATAAAAGAAACAAAATGTGACAACAGGCCAATTACGTCTGGCAGTAAAAAATTATTAATTCTAATAAGTGATAATCTGAATTTTTAAAACGCCTTTTCTTACTTTATTATCATTATGTTATTAATTATTTCTGAAACTATTGATTTTAGCGTGAATCATATATCAATTAACAACGAATGAGCTATGAATTCACCCATTCAAAAATTTTACACTAACAAATCAACAAAAGAAAAGCACCCTAACACATCGAAAAAAAAGCAGTATTATAAAATACCGTGGACGCGTTTACATAAAACTACATTTGTAAAGAGCAATTGTTGAGTTTCTCGCCGGCTCTTTTCAGCAAAACTTACTTCAGTGTAACTTCCTGTTTCCGGATTCCAATAAAGAATGTTTTGATTTAAAAGAGCACTAAGCTGTTTGCTTCTCACAACAATTACAGAATAAAACCATACAAGATGCGATTATCAAGGGCATTAATTAAAAAAAATAAAAATAAATCAAGTTGAAACCTATTTTTGTTATTCTTAAAATTTTCAGCGTCACCTCTCGTATTATCAAAATACAGTGAAAGTAAAACAACTGGCTGTGAAGTCTTTATAAGTAGTAAAGTAGAAAATGCAAACGAAGCTCTCCGAATGTTTACCGTTTATAATAACGCTCGTGTCAGAATGTAAACAATGTACGAAAGAATTGAGCAAACAAAACAAAAGTGTAAACAATAACGATTCTATGCATAATATTGTTATAGAACTATATAAACAGAGATAAGTTTACAAATATCGTTCGATTATTAATAATTATTTTTAAATTTCTTTTATTCAGAGC
Organism: Battus philenor; assembly: GCF_028537555.1. Classification (NCBI taxonomy): domain Eukaryota; kingdom Metazoa; phylum Arthropoda; class Insecta; order Lepidoptera; family Papilionidae; genus Battus; species Battus philenor. The sequence goes on from NW_027181704.1 coordinate 2,130,478, forward strand.
TCTTTGTTTATTATTTGCGTATTCATTGAATATATCAAACAAAAGAGAATATCGACAGCGGAATTTTTGAGAATATAAGCTATAAGCAATTTTACTCAGACGATAAACTGGATACTGGATAGGTATGCATTGCATTTTTTATTAGAGCCAGCAACAAGTTCAATAATATAATACATGACTTGGATAAAGAAATTTGCACAAGTTTCGACACTTAAAAAGATTATGAGTGTCGCATATTACGTTTTTTGGTTAAATAATATATAAATTATATTATTTACGTTTTTAATGTTTGGTCTTATTCTATATCTACATATAGTTCAAATTGACTTGTTTATTATTATATGCCTTCCTGTTATTATAAACCTTAGACGTAATATTATCTACTTCGCTTGTTTGTAATACCTTAAATCCAGAGTACACTCCTTTTTTAATCTTTAATCTGTACCCATATAGTATAATACGTTTTTTTTAAAACTGGTTCCTGTTATTTGGGACCTCTCGCTCCCGTATCTTATTTTTAAGACAGAAATATATTTTTAAATAATTTTTTCTTTCGGTTTTTTTTTCTCATCCTTCACAATTTATTTTATTTTTTTTCCATTTCGTTCTTCACATTATCTTTCACCCTCGTGGCATATTTTCATATCTAGTAGATTCAGGCGTTACTTTGTGAAAGTCCATCCTTAGTAAGAAAAGGACTAATATATAGCTACTTCCGCTATGTAGTCGTAGTCGTGCAATAAAGTGTCAAATACCGAGTCGACTCGGTGTTTGGGTGTTTGGTGTTCGGGCTGGCGGGCGGTGCACTTTGTTGCACGACTACCACTGCATGTGCGGAAGTGGCTAAATATCAGAGGTATGTAAATTATATAACTTTTTTAAGTTACGAAGTCTTACGGCTTCTGTATAAAAGATTTAAAACGCTTCGAATAAATCCTCAAATTATCAGGTTGTATGACTATCAATTGAAGACTTATTCACATATAGTAATAACATATATAATATAGACACATAAAAATACGTGTGTATGTTCTAAAACTACCCGCGTCAGATCTTTTTGATTTTTTGCTCTCGGGATGTCCGAAACATCCCTTGTCTTCACGAGCAAAAAAGGAGGTGTAGTTTTTACAGGACCGTTACCTTGAAACAATCTCTATGGTTTTCCTTGAATGGCTCCGATGTTGGGGACCTCTGGTACAACCTTTGTCATGGGTGCACAGGAACAGTTTTGCTTAATCATTTATTTTCCACTCTTCTTAGGTCTTTGTTAATATTTGTCACCCACTTTTCTTTTATTCGTCACATTATTTTACATTCGATTCCATATCCTTAGCTTTCATATATTGTCTCGTATCCTTCACGGTTCCTCCTGGATTGATACTTTGTAATTTTCATTCATTCATTTATTTATTTCATTTCTCATTTTGTAACGTTCCATCTGTTATTAACCTATCACATCATAAAAAAATAATGTACCACTTTTCATATTGATCACTTTATAGAAGATAATTCGAAATAGATAAAAAGTTTTGAAGCTTTACAGAAAACCAAGCTAAATGTTCACCCCCCTTTAAAGACTTTGCACCTATGTACAATAACCATATATATCTTCAATTTTTAGTTTGATCTAAATTTATGTTATTATTTTTTTGATTGAATTGACAAACAATTTGATTTAAAGCAAAGCGGAAGGTGAGCGAACTCATGGTTTCTTATCAACAAGACTGCATCATCAAGACTATCACTAATAAGTTAGTAAATGAATGCTCTCACTCCACTAAACACAGAGCTACATAGCGATGCCATCACTAGAGCAGTAGGAGCATCAGGACTGACCGAGGCATGACCAAACTCAAAACCAAACTCCGACACAGGTGTGTTGATGAGAAAAGATATTAAATTGTTGTAAAGCTGTATTCATTTAGCAGTGTTATGATTTAATTTTACGTTCTTTTACTATCACTAGTGGATCCAAATAAATAAATGTTTATTGTCCAAAAATTTGATGTGTAAAAATCAAAACGCGATGATCCTATTCACTATTATTTTTAAACTGTTTTATTTAGTTCGTCCCGTACGGAATTTATTGGATCAAAATTAGAAATTGAAATTTAAGCACCTTCCCGTTGTCAGATTGATCTGAAATTTAGTACACACATTTAATTTAGATGACAATACAATATAATAAAATTAATAACATTATAAATCTAAGATGGCCGCCGATACAAATGGCGGACTACGTATTTTTCCTTAACCCCCTTAATATGGGTATCAAATGAAAGGGCTACACTAGTAAAACACGATGATTATGTCAAAATTTAAAATTCAAGATAGACGCCGTTCTAATATGGCGGACTAGGTACATATTTTTCCACAACCACCACAATATGGGTATTAAAAAAAACCGTTTAACTTAAAAGTTTTTTAAATGTATTTATTTAACTACCAGCAATTTATAATTTCACGTCTTCGAATATATCTTTTTAAACGTTGTTAATTAACATTAAAGGCCAGTGTAAATGTCAATTAGTAATCTGGTGATAAAAACCAAATATCCGCTATGCAAAAGTTTACAAACCAACTTGTTCAAATGAGTTCGCGATGTATGAAATGGACCTCTGGTGCATTATAAAACGGTTCATTGCATCGCAGGAGCCAAACTCGTTTCGCATCGGATTATAAACGTAAAGTTTGCGCAGGTAAAGGTTTCCAGGTCATTGTATTTGGTTGGCTTGACTCGAGGATTTTCCTTGTTAAATTTAACAATGCGAATTTAAAAATTATAATTTTATTCGAGTCATATGCTTATTTATTCTCTTTTTGTAATAAAATTTCCATAAACAAAAATATATAAATATTATATAAAATATACAAATGGCGGTTAACTTTTTTATTTTTTTTTAAATGTCATCTTAAAATTTATAACCAGCCAGAAACAAACTAAAGAACTTTCTACAACTTTAAAATACGAAGCGATATTCTTGACCACTATTAAACAGTGTGTTTAGTCAAAAAAAAAAGATTTGTTTTTGTACTAGAAACTGTTAAAAAGATCAGTTTTCGTTTGACGGTTATAACAACAAATTTAAGTAATAACAAAGCAACTGCAACTGCAACAAACAACTAAATGAAACTTTCTAGTGAGTGCTATATATATATACATAAGCCATACATACAGTACGTGAGAAATTATTGTATTATTTCAGGGTAAATTTGTATATGGGCGTACTCCTCCTCTCTTGTTGTAGCTCTTCCTTACGAACTTCTTTCTATATCTTCTTCTTCAATTCTTTCACAATCTATTCTACTCTAATCAGTTTCCACCAAAACAATGTCCAACAGTTAGCAGATTTAAAAAGACGTATAAGATTATCACGTTATGAATAAATTGCTCTGTGTATATATTAATAATATTTGCAGATATTCTTCTATTTTACTACAATAGAGACTAAAAAAGAAGGCGGCTTATATTGCCTGACCGTGACGGTATATTGAAGCAACAATGGTTTTCAGATTCTCCTAACTTCCTTAAATATTATGCGGAAAGTTCAAAGCATTAGTTTGCACCGTTCTATTAGTGTGACCAGAAAGTAATGTCGCTTTCTTAAGTTAAATTCACACGACTACGCTTTTAACAAGTAAATATTTCGAATCAACAATATATTCGACATCGTTATCAACAATCTTTTGCCATCTAGTATACAAATTTTCAATGCAGGGGCGGTAAAATTACAAAAGGTTTTTCTGTAAAATGTGTCGACAGAAACGACATTACTTTCCGGTCCTCCTAATATATCAAATTTATATAATTATTAAACATTCGTGACCAAAAGAAATTTGTATGATGTAAAAGTTTTCATACGAAAAACTCCGTTTCTGTTTATTGTGGTCTCTTCTACGATGAAAGAGTGCTTTGAACTCTCTTATGATGTTAACAATCAACCAAATAAATGCATTCACATATGTGTTTGTGCGCACGCGCTCTTTTATGTGCATGTGTTCGTGTATGACTGTGTGTGTGTTAACCTGGACAATCTGGTCCGGATGTCAGGCGATAGCAGCAAGACGTCAGGATCACTTTAAATCAGTCTTTCTGAACCCTGGACTGGATTAGTTTGCTAAAATACTGAGGTCCACCGATGTAACATATATATTTCTTTATTAAAACCAAAGGGTTAAACTCGTTTCGAATCCATTTTTCAAATTGCCTTCCATAACGATAAACCTGCCCCCCTATTGGGCGTGGGCTCCACGTGTAAGCACTGCTTTAAATCATAACAGTGATAGAGTGACGGCATGACGAAACCATCTTTCAATCTCAAGAAACCCGTTACGAAAAAATGATTAATATCTACTCATTAATATGGATCATTAAACCTGGATTATAAATTACTAATTGATTTATGTTTATTTTATATTTTGCATAATTTTAAAATAAATATTTTTGACCAAAAAAGAAAACTTGTTCAGTCCTCTGACTTTTGTGCTAGGTGTAGTTCTAGTAGTAAATATTTACCAATTAATTGTAGATAAAACCTCCTTGCTACCTATCATCGACTACTTAGTATGGTGATCGCTTTACTGATAAGTTATTTAGGCCATTTATGTAAAACCAAATTCTGTATTGGGGTCAATTTTCAACTCTTAAACTAAGTCGTTATTACTGATATGCCGATATTGTTCCTTATTTTAAAAATTGTGTCCAATTCAATTTGTAACTGGACGTTCAGAGCAATGTGCATATTTGATATCAGAACTTTCCAAAACGCTTAAAACATTTGGTTATTAAACCTCACAATTTAATTATTCGGCTGTCGTCGCGTTGTTTCCTTTTTTTTAATTCAAATATTAAAGTATCTTCATTTGATTCACACATTTTGACAGAAAGAAAAACAAATCAAAAATAGCTTGTAATAATTTTTTTTTAATAAAATATTTTTAATGTCATCAAAACCAGCCAGATACAAGTAGTACAACCAAAGAGATTTTATTACATATTTATTAAGATAATTTTTCGCTAACTTATTATTAATTAATGTAAGTGTGACGTCATTAACATAAATATGACATTGCGCAGGATTGTATTACAAAGTCCTGTATGTGTAAAATGTAACACGGCCTTGTAAAGGCATCTCCTTTCTTTTATATAAAACAATGTGAGATAGCATGTTTGTTATTTAAGAATGTATTGACGCAAGAGTTTAAATGATTTGTAGTCGATTTGTGAATGTTTTTCTTCGCAATTCGTCGCGCCTGGCCACGAACCTTGTTCCACTTAGTTAAGGTCGGCATAAGATGCCGAGTTGTTTAATTGATATTTATCTTTTTCGTTTTTATCCTGTATATGAATATTTTATCTGTGGTGACAAGTTATCTGTCAAGTAATTCAAGTAATTTGTTTGTAAAGATGGCCTTTTTGCGAAAAAATTTCCAAAAATTGTCCATAAAATTAAAATATCAATACTGGTAGCTTTCACAATATTTGGGGATTCTTTTAAAGGTAAAAATAATGTATTTTTTTATTTCCAAAGACAATGTTTTTAATAAATGAAGAGGTAATTACCTTGATTTTTTCGCCAAAACATTTTTCGCAACAACAAAGAAGTGGCAATTAAAATTTATGAATTTATATCTTACTTATATAAAACTAGACTTATACTTATCTAGAACAAGCGTGCTCCCACCGCCCTTCAAAAAAATAAGTGACAAAAATTACCTGGTACGAAGTATTTACTTCTAATATAATGCTTATATGAAGGCCTATCAGAAAGAGAGTACATGCACCCAACAAAGGAGTCTAAGTCGAATTAGTGGCCAATTATTTTTGGACCCGTGAACGAGTAATGTACTAATTTTTGTACAGCACCGACCCATTCTTTCTTTCTGAGAGAGTATCAAGTGATATTGACTAATGGAAGACACTTTTCTTTACGTATTGCCTCACTTTCCTCAAGATATTTTTGCTATATATGAATATCGACGATGTTTCATATATACGCGTTTAATTGTTGAAGCCGAATTACCACTAAAAAAACTAAAAATCATTTAATGGAATCAGGCGTTACTTCGCGGAAGTCCATCCTAAGTAAGAAAAATACCAATATTTAGCCACTTCCACACATGCAGTGGTAGTCGTGCAATAAAATGCACCGTCCGCCAGCCCGCTGATAAATGCTTATGCGGCAAATAATGCGAATCACACAACCGCCACCGCCAAACTACTCAACACGTGTTTCACCCCTCCACGGGGCATCTTCAGGAGTTATATAAAAATCAATCCAAACAGAATGTTATGACACAGGTGACATTACAGATAACGTTCGAATTCAAATTTGAACGGGCAAGAATGATTTTAAAAAAATAGTGGCTGTAGTGACCAGCAGTAAAAAGCGTTCTTACATGAAAGCGACTTAACTAACGTTAGTCCGTTTTGGGGATCGAACTCGCGAATACTAATCTAAAACCACTAGGATTCTACAAATTTACATAACCTAAAGCTGTCCACATCTTTAATATATTATTGTATTCAATTATTATACATAACACTAAATTACATTAAAAATGTTACAGTAAAGGGTATTTATATAAGATCTAATAGAATCAGGCGTTACCTCGCGGAAGTCCATCCTAATCAAGAACGGAACTAATATAAAGCCTAGTGTCCTACTCGGTGTTTGGCACTGGTCGGTTTAAAATCCCCTGAGGATGCACCGTGGAGGGGTGAAACACGTGTAGAGTAGATTAACGGCGGTAGTTGTGTTTCGCATTGTTTGCCGCACGCGCATCTATCAGCGGGCTGGCGAGCGGTGCACTTTATTGCACGACTACTGCTGCATAGCGGAAGTAGCTATATATTAGTTCCTTTCTTAATTGATATAAGAGTTTGTAAATTACGATTTCTTTAACATAATTTTAAGCGATGATGTTTTTTTTCTATTTTTTTATGGCCACCGTTTTTAGTGACCTCTTGTTCCACCCCTATTTATGTGGGTATATAGATTTTATTTACTATATTAAAACTTTCACTTTATTTTATTATTTTTATTCTCTTCTTCCAAGCGATGATGGTAGAACCTTAAATCCGTTATATGTTATAAACCGATAGTCGCACACTGCAATGCACAGCCCCTCTCAATAATCACCACGTTGACAGAATAAATTATATTCTACAATTGTTATTTTTAAAAGGAAGAATGAAACATAAAATTAACGCAACGTAGTTTTACAGCTAATAAAATATAATATGTTTTATTAACAACATTTTGATTTACTGTGGATGTTTCAAACGAATCTACTTGAGAGCAATGATGGTAATAGATTCCTTTTTTTAGCGGATACTCGCAAATTACAAGGTATAGGCTTCATTTTAACGTCACAACCTAGCGACTTCCCGGGACCATATCTATGTCATCTATTAGCCTAGTTGAGCCCTTACCACAACTCATGTACCGGATCAAGGTAACTGACTACCTAAGTAAGAAAAGGACCAATATTTAGCCACTTCCGCACATGCAGTGGTAGTCGTGCAATGAAATGCACCGCCCGCCAGCCCGCTGATAAATGCGTATGCGGCAAACAATGCGAGTCACACAACCGCCACCACCAAATTACTCAACACGTGTTTCACCCCTCCACGGGGCATCTTCAGGAGTTATGTTACACCGATTAGTGCCAAACACAGAGTCTTTCTTTCTTTTTTTTTGTTCTTACTTAGGATGGACTTCTGCGAGGTAACGCCTGATTCCATTAAATAACTGACTACCTCTTAATATACATATGACTAACTATATATTTTATTTATTTATTATCAAATAACAAAGCCTTTGATATATATCATCCTTGGTTCCCACATTAAACTATGCAATTGTTGTGGGAGCCAGAATAATTACAAAATAAAATGTAATTTTATACGTAATTATTTATTATCTATATAAAAGAATTGATTTAATATACTTTATAGATACCTAATAATTCACTTGTTTAATTTACTTGTCTTGTTGAGTGTACTCAATTCAGTTGTTACAAGGAAAGGCTTGCGTTTTCTAAGAGCCAAGGTTTATTACCGCCGCTGGCCGTGACTGTACGTAATAAGGTTAGTACACAGCCTTGTCGATTGTTTCTATCGAGATTAATGTTTCGTTTTTAGATATTTCTATATCTTTAGTGTTTAATGTGTATTTGAATCCACATTAAATGGATAAAAACATTTTATAGGTGATACTAAGTACATAAAAACACATTTGTATGTTTGAAATTGTTTAAATTTATATATATATATGAATATATATTTACTGAAGTTTATCAACTATTACCGTTGGTGTACATATATGTAAATTATGTAAATAAACATTCACAATGCACTTCAATGTAATGTATCTTAATTAATAATTTAAAAAAAAATCATGTAAATTGTACTGAAATTAAAGGATTTTTTAAATATTCAGTTTTCAAATTAGAAGAAAAATAATACAGTACAAAGCATGCATATCTACTATATGCTACTGGATAAGGTATTTGTGAAGTTGGTAACAGAAATCAATCGACTGTATTTATTATTGGCTCTATAAGGGAGGTCAACTTGATTCTAATTTAAATCAGATTGATCTCTTCTGGAGTTTTTATATGACTTAGATACTATCAATTATCATACATAGATTATAAATAAATAGGTGTAGATGTAAAGATGTGTAATAGGTATTGTAATTTAAAATTATGTTTCAGAACGTACTGTTTGATTGTTATCACTATCGGATAACTTGTTTCGTCCGGAATTTCTTCATCTAGTTATGCACTTGTCAGTTTCAGGTACGCGCTAATTACAGATATCAAATGATACTGTTATATACATTATGGTATTTTAATCTTTTTATTTTGAAATTCGAACGTCTGTTATATTAATTATTGTACCGCTGAATATAAGACTAGCTCACTAACTATTTTTAAGATTAAGAAAATGGTTAGGAACTGTCTACTAGACCTATGATTATTTATCAGTTAATTCATTTATTTTTCTTCCTCTGTTATTTATTCTTTATGTATGTTTAACTATGTATGTCTATGTATGTTTATGTTTCATTGTTTGTAAATATATATATTTTGTATACGTCAATTATATTAGTACTTTTACCTTTTCCATACTATATTTGTCTGTGAGAGATTGTCTTATATGATAAGACCGCCCTTTGTACTTCTTTGTTTATTACTTTGAAACTATTTAAATGTATCCTTACGTGTACAATAAAGAATATTAAATTAAAATAAAATTATTTTTCTATTAAAATGACATTCCTTATTTTGACCTGGTGCGCGTCTTGTTAAAATTGATTTAATTTTTTCAGATAGATATCTAAAGAAATTAAAACATAATCACATGTTATATTCCAGAAGGATGAGGTGTCTACTGCTCAAGACTCCCGCTGACTCCAAGTGAGATAGTTTAGGAAGGACGACCAGGTGTAATTCAGGAGCTACTTCTCTCCCGACTAGCTTTGGGAGTTCAGCACTATCTTGAATAGAATCTACTGTCTACATAACTACATTATAAGAGATGAAGGTATCGTATGGAAGAGGCAAACAAGTATTTTACTTTAATTAGTGAATTATGTAATAAACCCGAAACAAGAATACAAAATTAATTTCTACTTGTTTCATGTCATTTGTTTGTGTGTTAAATTTTGTAATAATGAATTATTAATGTTGCATTTAGGTTAGCAAAGCGACACGTTTTATGTTTATAACACAAAGTTAATTTTGATTTTACTGTACCGGTAAAATGTACTGAAAAATATATAAACATAGATATATCGCTAAAGCTGTTGCTAAGTACAAAACTCGAGAAAGGCTCCGCCAATTCGCTTATTAAATTTTTCATGTTTGTTAAAACAGGAAAAAGGTTACTATACAAAGATCACAAAGTTAATAAAGCGTCTGTTTCTAGCTGTCAAAGAAAAGAAAGATGGCGTCCTTTTTTGGCGACGATTATTTTTGATTAATCACACTTTTACTATTCTTTCAGTATAAATAGAATAATTATTTATTTAACCATTGTTTATTATAAATACGTTAATTTAATAAAGTAATCATAGGCAAAATAGGCTTTAGAGAAAATAATATAGATATATATATATATGTCACTCGGTGTTTGGCACTAATCGGTGTAACATTACTCCTGAGGATGCCCCGTGGAGGGATAAAAAACACGTGGTGAGTGATTTAACGGTGGTAGTTGTGTAATTCGCATTGTTTGCCGCATACGAATTTATCAGCGGGCTGGCGGGCGGTGCACTTTATTGCACGACTACTGCTGCAGCGGAAGTAGCTATATATTAGTCCTTTTCTTACACACACACACACACACATATATATATATATATATATATATATATACTAACCAAATCTGTTCGAAGAAACAATTAAATTAGACGAAATAAATATCTATAAATAGAGCTATCGTGGCCGTTATATCTGAAATGTTTTCAAGCGGTGAAAAGAAGCCAGTAGACGCGGCGCTGGTAGGTCCCACTCTAGGTAGACCGTAAAAATTGTTAATTTCGTGGGAAGTCGCTGCGGCCAGCGATGGACCTGTCATTGTGACGATTTTAGCATGAGACCTATGCCTTCCATTAGGCTATCTATCGGTTAAAAAAGTGATATCGTTACTTTTTAAGATAGAGTGCTCATTTGCTTACCAGTGTAGTAAAAGCTATTGAAATAGGTACATTAACTCATGGATTTCACTTGTACTAAGCGAAATTGAAATAAGTCATTACGTAATTCTGTTGATATAGTTAACAAAAGGTTCATTCAAGTAACTAAGTTAATTATTGTAGCTATAATCATTAATCCAGCCGTTACACTTCCTCTACGGGATATAGGCTTCTCCTATAGATTTCAAATAGGACAGGTTGAAAGTGGCTTGCATCTAGTCCTCTCTCGATCTAATCGGGAAGTAGTCTGTTCTCCCTGTGGTTGCTAATCATAAATTGGAAATCAATTGTTCAAGCTATTGTATTACATTTATTTGTGATATTGAGTGTTGTCAACTCTTCTTAGATACATAAGTTGCCGCAAATATTAAGTTTAAAAATGCTATGATATAAGAGCTCAAGTTGATTCTAGTTTTGATTAAGTTAGGCTACTCTGGTGTACTTTAGACGTCCGATAACAATGTGAATAGCTTAAAATAAACGAAGTCGTAATCAAAAGCTATTTTTATGAACTCAGACAATTTTATAGTTAATGAAGTAAGAAGCCATATACATAGTTAAAAACAAAATCTAATTTCTAATTAATTTGACGGAACTTTAGATTGATTTTCGTTGTCTGTTTTTTTTTAATAAAAATGAGAATTGTAATTGAAGATAAAATAGTAAATGTCTTGTTAAAATTCATGAAGAGTCATAAAAAATTACAAGTGTCAATGTTCTTTCGGAATTTATCTACATACGAGATTATAGATTTCCACCTATAAACAGTTTCATCACAATATTTCCAGAACCACAAGGATTAGGGTCTTGAAATTTGATAGGAATATTTACTTATGATAAGAATAGATATCAGGAAATTATACCCGTAAGGAATGTTATAGGGATGTTCAATAAATTCGTTAAGCGAGTGGTAATAGTTTGTTAAATATATAATTATTTACGACTCTCGTCATCAAGGAACCGAGTCATTCTAGTGTGAGTTATCAGGAACCGGAGAACTTTCTCTCTTTGTTTCAACGTTATATTTGGAAAAATTAAATGGTAGTGGGCGTACCACATATCGTAGTGGAAAGATGGTCGTTGAGACTTATGGTTCTGGGATAGTGACCACGCAAGGGCATGAGCAGAGAAGGAGGTCCGACCACAAGAATGATTTTGTTATGGTCGTTGGAAGATCATGGGAGCTAGTCGCTTCCAACCAGACCTTTTTCAAACCTACGGAATAGGCCTGTATCCTGCAATCGATGACATAAGGCTGAAATGTTGTTTTATATATATATCTAATGTATAAAATTCTCGTGTCACGGTGTTCGAACTTGAACTCCTCTGAAACGGCTTGACTGATTTTGACCAAATTTAATATGCGTATTCAGTAGGTCTGAGAATCGGCTACTATCTATTTTCTATACCCCTAAGTGATAAAGGTTGTTCACACTTAAAAAAAATATATTTTTTTAACGAAATTTGTTTTTATTTTTTTATGATACAGCATACAAGAATACATACAACCATAAATTTTCACCCCTCTACGATCAACCCTTATTTTTTATTTGTAAATTAAAATATCATTTTTTTTTGCAACACATCGTTTGCGGATCAGCTAGTATTTATATATATATATATATATATATATATATATATATATATATATATATATATATATATATATATATATATATATATATAAATATAAAGGATTATCAGAATTATTATATATAGGATTTATTAGTCAAAACTCCGTTCCCTTTCGGGATCACGCTTGATGACTCCAACGATTGAATGAAATTAGAAGTCAATGACTGACGTTAGAGGAAATTATAAACTTAGTTAATGTATAGAGGTTACGACTTAGCTTTTTTAGCTTGAGTATGTGAATGGAATCCTCAAGGCAAATAGTGAATGTTAGCCACTACTTACATTTGTAAAGTATAAATTTTTTTTTTACAAACTAAAGGGCGTTGAAAGAATTGGAAGGTGTAAAACTGGACAGACGACATTGTTCAAGTGATCGTAGGACACCGATGTGGGCCGCTTCAGACATGCCTCATTGGAAATCAATAGAGCAGGTCTTTGTCAAGGAATGGATCCCCTACTTTTAAGGAACGATGAAGAAGATGATGATTATGGAGAACTATATGTTGATGATCGATAACAGAAGCTCTGTACCATGTATATATGTATGTAAGATTTAGTCGATTTTGACTTGCATTTGTTTAGGTAATTTATTTTAATTTATTAGGATTATTTTCTACCAAGGAGCATCTCTACATTGACATCTTTCAACTAACAACAAGCGTTCCAAGCACGAGCAGCAAACGTACAGACAAAAAACTCGGAGATTTTTTTTGTGACAAATCTTACGAAAATCCACTGTCATTTAATTAGAGTAATTCATTTACAATCTATTTATTTATTACAACTTTTTTGTACGACATAGAAATAAAACCAATTTATATGGTACAAGAGGCGGTCTTATCGCTCGAGGCGATCTCTACTAGACAACCTTTGGATGGAGATAATATTACTACTTAAAATAATAATATATTTCATCTGTAACATGATTTTTTTTCATTTTTTCATACCTAAATATAACACAAAAGTGTGTTACTAAAAGCGAAACTTGAGAACGGCACGATAAATTCATCTTTTTTTTTTGTATTTTCATTAATACAAGATGGTTATGTAAAGAAAAAAAAATTGAATAATTGCACGAACCACAAAGTAAACTGAAACACGCTCTTAGCTGTTAAACATATGACGTCAAACAAAACTTAAGAAAAATGTATGCTATTTATCTTCAGTTAGGTAAGTTATTTTTTAAGCGATCCTCGTAAAGAGGTTACTATGAAAAATGTTTTTTTTTATTTTACTACTAGCCAATACTTTTTGTTGCGATCTGCTAGCGTAGTTTGAATGTTATAAAAAGAAAAATTGATTTGTTATATAAGTGGATTTAAATAAATACATTAGTATTATCAGGTGGGCTTTTTATCAACAAAGCTTGTTTTTCTCATGTCGTCACAATTTTATGGGCGGTGGTAAGAAAGAGACTTCTGGATTTTACCCCTACCAAGGAATAAGAAAACTTCATTTATGAGAACATTCCAGCGTTTGTCATCTAAACTTTTTTTTTTAATTACTTGGCCGCCTATTTTGGAGGCGTCTTGTTCCCTTATTTAAATCTATGTCAGGGATTTTGCTTACGAAATTACTTTCAGTCTTTTGTTCTTTATTTTTCTTCTTTTGTCATTTGATCATAATCTTGAATATCCACTTCTTCCTTCCTTCATTCATCATTCACTCTATTATAGCTTTTATTTATCAGTCGCCATATTTCTCAAATTATACCAATTTCATATTTTTATTTATATTTTTATTTAAATTACATCAACACTGTTGTAACAGGTGTCGGTAGCTCACTCTGAGGCGGACGATGGTTCGACGTGGTCTCGAACCATCGTGACACACGACACCACGAGGGTTTCGGGGGTAGCGTATACACACATACCCCAGGACGGGCTATCGAAAAAATAGCACGGCGCGAGGGAAGACCGCGTGGCGATCCCTGACCGGGAGATACCGCGGTCCAAATGGCGATCGAGGGGGGGGGGTTTAGTGAGTAGGAATCCCACATACTCCCCCCCCCCAGAGGCGGGGTATCTTGAACGTCCGGAAGATTTCCCCCCAAAACAAAAAAAAAAGGTGTTGGTAGCTCAGTTGCTCACTTTTGCAACTCACTTTTTTTGCCGCATTCCCTCAGCTTTCTTATTTTGGTTTGCCTGTACCAGAGTATGCGTTCTTCTAGTTCCTCATGCTATTATTATAGTTAAAAACCATATCGAACCATCGACTTTTTCAATTGACGAGTCGAATGGAAGTTTTTTTTATTAGACCCCGTTTTTGGGGTCTTTTGTTCCCGTACCATGTCTTGGGCAGAGACCTTACAATATCGGTTAAATATATTTTTTCTTATTTTAATTTTATTCATCATTCTTCTTTTATTTCTAATAATGTTTTTCGCTTCAGTAAAACTCTTTTCATATCTAATCCTATTAACCTTATTTATATACCTGTTTTTGTTTTCACAACTTGGGACTAGTGGAAGTTTAGGGCCTAACAGACCACAGTACCCGCGACTCCGTTCACCCCTTCTTGTAATAGAATACCATTCTCCGGAAGGTTGTCACGAGGCGTGCCTCGGCGTTGACGTCGTGATCTTCCATCTAGCTCAATAATTTCTCTCTCAACTTCACCTTCTGATTACAGTGTGTAAAGAATTAAAATTTCCAAATACAGTGTCTACACTTGCACAAACATTTACCGAACTCAAATATGTTAACCATTTGATACGGCTATTTGATACGACTGATAACAATAACTATGGCCTTGTTCAAAATAAAATTACCGTTCCACTGTTGCAGTTATAAATATTTTTAAAAAAGGAATTCACAATTTATTTAAAATTAAAGAGGCAATTTTTTAAAGAAGGTATATATGGCTGTAAAAGACCGTTGAAATATGAGATTGATGACGAATGTCGGTGTGGCGACCTATTCCCCCATCTCGACTGATGTTAAGCAATGACGAGTTCTAGGATGATACTAGCTAGAGAATAGAGAATAGAGTAATACTAGCCTAAAAAAAACCTATCACTCTTGTCTTAAAGACTCCCAAGTTTTTTAAAGTTACTTTATTATTATAAAATTTATAAAGAAGTTATAGATAATATATTTATATAAATAATCTCTATAATCTTTGTATATCTATCTTATATATATATATATAACATCACATATATATATATATATATATATATATATATATATATATATATATATATATATGTGTGATAAAGAAAAACCGTATCTTCATTTAGGTGGAGTAGTATGAATGGAGTTATCCATGTCACTTTCACGTTCTTTGATATCTTTTCTTTTTTAGATATCAATTTTGTTTACATTTTCTTCACCTTTTCATAATTTTCTTACGTATAATTTTATTTTCTGTTTAATTACAATTTTTATTTCCTTTTCTATCAAACAATCTAATTTCTACTTTTATTTTTATTTATTTGACAATGTTTAGTATAAACTAAACATTGTCAAATAAATAAAAAGATTAAAAAGATTAGATAAATATAAATTTATCTATAATTATTTGACTTTGATCATGTTTATTATTCTATATTACTATATTATATTCACAAATACAAACAAATAATGAGTATTGGTTATTCTTTCAACGTTATTCTGGTATTCAATGCAATATCTTATAAATTCTTGTCTTGTTTTTATATCTCTGATTAGTTCCGCAAATACCTTTTTAACGCTTATTTCAATTTAATTTTATAGATCGTCGTGACCTGGTCAAGTCGTCATATATGGGTCACAATGACCTGGTTACAATAGTGAAGGAAGGAGAAATAGAATGGAAATAGAACGGCTGGTTTGAGGCGGTCACTCTGAGTCGGATTGATGAGACTATCATCGATGTGGCATAGGTTTGGGGAAAAGGAAGAAAGATTGTATTGCGGCCTTTAGAAAAAAATCATTCTCCACAGCCAAATCATGATTGGCGGCAGAGCCTAAGATCTGATCGGCCGTAGGAAGGCTCAGAAGGATATGTATATATGAGCACTAACTTTATAGGTCTCTTTGACGGCTAAAGAATCCAGGGGAGTTGACAGCGTTGACAGAAGAGAACAAAAAGTATGGTTACCAAGGTCAAAGATCCAAAGATGGGACTTGGAGCGGTAGAATATCTAGGTTTTTAGTGGTCAGGAGTATAGAACCATGTTATTTCACCGGAGAACAGAGTAATTTGTATTTATCCAGAGGATAATTCCTTAGAAACAAAAATAAAGGTCCCAGTGCGAATTGTAAGAGGGGGCTGGGATTTCTAGCTGCATAAGCGGCCAATGTTTGCGAGTAAAACATTCCCGGGATTTCGCCATATAGTGCTGGTTTAGGAATATTAGGAGTTTTAGTCGGTGTACATTCGAAATAACTCGTTCTTACTTCTGAATAAATGAAAGCCGCAGTGTAAAATTAATGACAAAAATATTAAAGGGCGATTAAAAAGAGATTCGGATTACGGGAAATTTAAGGTGGGGAATTTTATAATTCATTTATTGACACAAATAAGTCTCCAGTAACCAGCACAGCTAAGGTTACGACGAAGGCTTTGTCTCTATTATGCACTGAAGCATAGGATATCTTCGTGTACTTTCAAAGTACAACTACCACCAAGTAGGTTTTATTTGGTAAGAATATATTATAATCATGTGTTTCACACAAAAGCCAAGGTGTATTGTGAAGAAAATATTTTACACGAAACTAAAGAGTTGTATATAAAACCTTTAGACTACAGATATAAAGCTATGATCAGTTTTGACACATTATGATATTTTGGAAAGTCAAAGTTTCGATTTTAGAAAATTAAACGCTTTAGGCATTGCCGGTATGCATGAATGTTTAGATTAATGCCTGAACTGTCTTAGTGAATGGTTTTATGTCTCAGCATTATAACTGGAAAGGTTAATAGTAACAACTAAATTTGTATATCGCGTGATCTCATTACGGATTTGTGGACTTCTGTCCAAATTATATATATATATATATATATATATATAGATGTGTTTAAACCGTGACTTTAGTTATGGTTTTGTCGTGTTCTTTTTCTGTAACAGCTACGGATATTCAACTATTCAACACTTATGGATTTCAACAATATTTTAGGTTCAACATTATTGATTTTAAATTTATGCATATGTATATATATTTATACGTGATTAATGAACATATGCGTGTGTGTTAAATTTATTACTTAGGCATGCTTTTCGTAAAAATATTACCATGTGTGAACTAAGCAACTGACTAATCAGACCGGGAGAGCGTAAATACGTTGAAAAATTTTCCCCTTTGAACCGCAAACTTCACAAATCCTTTGTACGGTCGTGTAAACACTTTTACAACTTCATTACGAAGCTTGTTGTTGAAGTTCCATTAAATATTTTTAAAATATCAAAAAACACTTTTAAAAGGTTATTCTACAATTATGGAATATTTGAATGACAAAAAGTAACAAAAAGTAGGTTGAAAATAAATGTAATGTTCTTGACTTTTTGAAAACAGGAAGTGTCTAGTTTTATGCCGATTTTTCTCGATGCATATTTGGCTTTCGAACACAATATATATATATATATATATATATATATATATATATATATATATATATATATATATATATATTACATGTATGATAAGCTATTCGTATTTTAAATGAATAATTTTGAATTTAGTGTATAACTATGACATTGCTTCCCACCTCATAGATGACTTAAATTATTTATTTTTTATCTTATTACTACAGTTTTTTGAGTGCGGTATAAACTATGTGCGAATTAATAAATTTATTTTAATCTGCACATACACAAACTTTAGTATCCTAGTCCGGTCTCAAATAACTAGTTCCTGATTTATGTTTTTGATGTATATAAAAATATTAATCAAGTAATCTTGTTTTTAAATATGTATAAAAATTTAAATTACATTAAACTGAAACATTTCTAGAAAGAGAAAGGGAATATATAAATAATTTTATATTCGCAAAGATATTCGTTTTTATTTAGCAATAAAGAAAATTTGAAATTGCCAGTATTATAATATAATGAATAAAATTCAAATCGTATTTATATAAAAAGTCTAAGATTAAAACCGTAACCGTTACGCATATTTATTCGGAGTTTAAAAATTAAGAAATATAAATGCACAAAGAGCATATCTCGACCAAGCGCAGACATTTGCTTTTCTATTTAAAATTGCTTTAACTAGATCTAAATACATTTTAAATTTTACTAGATTTAAATTAAAATAGCATTTATTTAAATAAAATAATAAAGTATTTAAAATAAATAAAAGTAAAACTTAAAAAATAAAACTTACGAAAAAAATTCTCTCGTTTCACTAAAAAATCACTTAACAGAATAAATAATTATGCTTCACAGAATTAAAATGTTTTTACTTAACACTGGCGAGAAAGTGACACCAAAAAAAAAAAATTTAATTTTTTTTTCTTAAATCCCGCCAATTTCCCTGTCAACGTACACGAACGCGCACCGCGCTATCTTATGGCAAGCGTTGAACTGCGAAAAAACAACAAACAATATTGCTTACGGACAATCACCAAATTGACTCACAAGACGGCTTGATCAATCTTGCTCCGACCAACAGTCTGTTGCACCAATCATCTGTATATAATTAGCATATAGTTTAAATATTCTATACGACCGTTACAATTTCATTTGGATTCGCTTAAATTACTTCTGTTTTTTTTTTTAAAAAAGGAATAATTATGATGTTCTACATTTAAATTAAAAATAAACAGTAAAAGTTTTTACAGATATATTAGAAAATGGATATTATATTATATTATCTTTTTATGACTGAAACACTAGAAATTATATTGAATACATTACATATAATTATAACAAATTAAAAGTACTCTACTGTTATATTTTATATATAGATAAAATAGTGGAGCCTAATTCTCGAATGATTAAGAATCATGATACGAAAATATAAATAAAAAAATAGATCTATTTAATTTAACATAAGCGACTAAAAACATGTGTGATTTTCAAGAAACATAGATAAAAAGATTTTGCGATGCATTTTGTCCTTGAAAATCAATTTGTGATAAGTTTGCACACTTAAAACGTTGTTTTAATATTCATACTTTACAAATTAGGTTCTGTATGTACAATACAAGGCCGTAAATATAAAATTGTAGGTTAAAGTTTTTTAAAATGTATTTAATATGAAACTTGATTTGTATAGGTTTTTATATACAAATAATTATATTCCAGACTTAAATAAAATATCATAAAACCACTTCCATAAACAAATATTTAATAGAAAGCTCCTTACAATATTTTTTATTTATTTGATTTAAAAAAAAGAACGATGAAACTATATAAGACATTGGTCTCTGTAATTGACATTATAGCACCTGGAACTTAAGTTAACCTAAGTTAACCTAAGTAAACCGGTTAGTCCTTAAGAGACCTTTATAAACATCCGGATTGCCTCTCGAACGTTCAAATGGTAATTAATTAATCGTATGGATTCAGGTTTACTTAAGTTTCTAGTCTAAGCGTGTCAATGTTGGAATACTAAATATTCTATGAATTTTAGAAACGACAAACTTATTGCATACATGTGATATTATTGGTCTATTCTCATTCAATAAATCCAAAATGAAATTAATAAAACATACAAACATTTCGTTTGCTATGAACCTAAGAAATTACGAGCAACAGTTTCCGTTGCATAAGCAAGAAGATTAAAACAAAGATTGCTTGAACATAAAATTCAAAGTGAACGTTTCAACGTGTTTCTTAAAAAAAAAGTATATGAAATACATTAGATATTATGCAAACTACCGTCCATTATGTTCAGACATTAGTTTTGAAACAGAATTATCACGCTATAAAATGATCACTTATTAATGTTTACAATGAAATATAATTATAAGTGAAAAACTTGTGTGTTTAACGAATAGAATGCTGAAGGTATTTAATGGCGTTACCTTGCGAAAGTCCATCTTAAGTAAGAAAAGGACCAATATTTAGCCACTTCCGCACATGCAGTGGTGTGACATGAAGTGACTAAATATTGGTCCTTTTTTTACTTAGAATGCTGAAGCGACATATACATTTGATGGAGTCAGCAAACTTAGCGACTTGTGAGCAATGGTCACTCGAGTCTACTTGTATAACATCTTCCATAGCTGTACAGACCCGGTGAACATGATGAACTTTTTTACCTTACAATGCCATACAAGCAGAATTTATTTATCCGAGGCCTGTATTCAGCGTCTTCCGACGATCATAATAGGCTCGTTAAAATTTTTGTTTCATCATCATCATCATTTTAGATGTAGGAAGTACGGTGTCTGATATTACGCAGGGCTCCTTAGAATTTTTGTTTCATCATCATCATCATCGTTTTAGACTTAGGAAGTCCGGTGTCTGACATTACGCAGGGCTAGTTAGAATTTATGTTTCATCATCACCATCATTTTAGATGTAGGAAGTCCGGTGTCTGACATTACGCAGGGCTCGTTAGAATTTCTGTTTCATCATCACCATCATTTTAGATGTAGGAAGTCCGGTGTATGATATTACGCAGGGCTCGTTAGAATTTCTGTTTCATCATCACCATCATTTGACACGTAGGAAGTCCGTTGTCTGACATTACGCAGGGCTCGTTAGAATTTCTGTTTCATCATCACCATCATTTTAGGTGTAGGAAGTCCGTTGTCTGATATTACGCAGGGCTCGTTAGAATTTATGTTTCATCATCACCATCATTTTAGATGTAGGAAGTCCGTTGTCTGATATTACGCAGGGCTCGTTAGAATTTATGTTTCATCATCACCATCATTTTAGATGTAGGAAGTCCGTTGTCTGATATTACGCAGGGCTCGTTAGAATTTCTGTTTCATCATCACCATCATTTTAGATGTAGGAAGTCCGGTGTATGATATTATGCAGAGCTCGTTAGAATTTTTGTTTCATCATCACCATCATTTGACATGTATGAAGTCCGTTGTCTGACATTACGAAGGGCTCGTTAGAATTTCTATTTCATCATCACTATCATTTTAGATGTAGGAAGTCCGGTGTATGATATTATGCAGAGCTCGTTAGAATTTTTGTTTCATCATCACCATCATTTGACATGTAGGAAGTCCGTTGTCTGACATTACGCAGGGCTCGTTAGAATTTCTATTTCATCATCACTATCATTTTAGATGTAGGAAGTCCGGTGTATGATATTATGCAGAGCTCGTTAGAATTTTTGTTTCATCATCACCATCATTTGACATGTAGGAAGTCCGTTGTCTGATATTACGCAAGGCTCGTTAGAATTTCTATTTCATCATCACCATCATTTTAGATGTAGGAAGTCCGGTGTATGATATTATGCAGAGCTCGTTAGAATTTTTGTTTCATCATCATCATCATTTTAGATGTAGGAAGTCCGGTGTCTGATATTACGCAGGGCTCGTTAGAATTTCTATTTCATCATCACCATCATTTTAGATGTAGGAAGTCCGGTGTATGGTATTATGCAGAGCTCGTTAGAATTTTTGTTTCATCATCATCATCATCATCATTTTAGCTCACCACCAGTCCAGTCTTATTATTCTAACGCCGGGTTTACACACGGGTTTACACCGCTATTTGAATAACATACGACAAATAGCAACATTTAATAGGAACTAATTTAATTCTAGAACATATCTGAGAACTCCAGCTTTCTTTGCGTCAATCCATGGTCCTCCATTAGTATTTATTAGGCCCATCTAAGTTAACAAAAATAATATTTTTTAACAATTAAAAATCATGACTTACTACAATAAAACCAACATTAATTTATAACTAACATGTTTCGTATTAAAACATGTTGTTTAGTTTAAAAGGCTTACCCGTGTCTTCTGCTTTTTCAAAAGGTAATAAAATCAAACGGGAAGTAAGCCGGCCGCATCGCCGCTAAAGACCGGTCATAATGGCGATCTTTGTGGGAGGCCTGTGCCTGGCAGTGTGCGTCTATTGATTCACATGAGTATTATTATGATAATCCAAAAACATACTTTCCCTAAAATCGTTGTTTTACTGTAATATACAGGAAGCTAATTTTAATATACATATTTAAATATCAAATCAATGACCAATATGTCTAACAATTTTATCGTTTGTCTTTTTTACAATCACTGTTACTTCAGACCATGGTATACCTGATCACCAGTTTGCTTAACGGAGAGTATAGAGTAAGAGAACATCGTCTCACTGGTGAATACAGACGAGAGTCGCTAGACCTTTTTGAAGTTCTTTAAGAAGGCAATAGTGAAAAAAATAAAAATAAACACAAAATAGAAAAATGACAATAATAAATTAGAACAATAAAATAACTGTGATATTAGAAATATAACTCCAGTGCAATATAGATAGTAAAAAAAAATTAAGAATAAATAAATATATGAACGTTAAACAATAAAGAAAAAAATGTATAATAAAGTTATAGAATCCTGGAGGGAGGTCAAAGGAAGTGAGGCGATATATGTAAGAAAAGTATGGAAAGAAATGTAAATGTGAAATAAAAATCATGTATTTACCCATTACAGGGGTTGAACGAGAAGCTCCTAAACCATGGCCATAGCAGGAAACCCTATAACTTTTCTTTATAATTTTCCTTGATATTGATTTTAATAATAATAGTTTATTTCTTTAATAAACTACTTATTAAGAGAGAGTAAATATGTTGTGTGTGTATTAATATATATTAACAATCGAGCAGTAGTAGCAAAGCGGTAAAGGATTGAGACTTGCGATTATATGTCGCCGGTTTTAATCCCGGGATACAATCTTAAATGATTCATAAACAAATTTCCAGAGGATGGGCAGCAGTGTCCTCTGCGTAACACAGTGCGATCGCCAACCAATCTGCCAATCGTAGCGATTATGGTATAACACCCCATAGGTATTTTTGAGGAAAGCTTTGTAGTGTCTTTAGACTGAAGCGATTACGGACGTTTAAAATTAATTTTTAAGCAAGAAAAGGACCAATATTTAGCCACTTCCGCACATGCAGTGGTAGTCGTGCAAAAAATGCACCGCTCGCCAGCCCGCTGATAAATGCGTATGCGGCAAACAATGCGAATCACACAACCGCCACCGCCAAACTACTCAACACGTATTTCACCCCTCCACGGGGTATCCTCAGGAGCTATGTTACACCGATTAGTGCCAAGCACAGAGTGGACTACCACTGCATGTGCAGAAGTGGCTAAATATAGGTACTTTTTTTGCTTAGGATGGACTTCCGCGGGGTAACGCCTGTTTCCATTAAAAATTAATTTTTGTCAATGATATTTTGATGACACGTAATGTTTGTCTATTTATATTCACATAAAAATATATTGAAAATAAATTCGAAAATAGAACGTAACATTTTATAATTTATTTCACCGTTATTATATTTCTACGTTGTATATGTGAACTTCGTGTATTGTATGTCAAAAAAATAAATAAAAACAATGCAAATATAAGGAAGTCAAAAGTAACACAAAATGTTATACATAATGTCAGTTATGTAAATAACAACTATATGATTAATATATATTCATTCATATTGTAATGATTTATTTCAACTCATGGAATTAATTTTTCTGTAAACAAATATTAGAATAAAATATTTCGTTTTTACAAAATACTTACATTTTTTCACGAATATATAGCTATAAATATAATAACATGTTTCCTATTTACCTTGGTCAAGCCTCAACTTGAGGAGACACTTTGTGAAAGATTTATTAGAACCACGTTTCCCAAAAAGGAAAGAACAAAGAAAAGAATAAAAAAAATTAAAGACATTTATTTATAGAAAGTTGTGTGATGATATATTGCTTTAAAAATGTACCTCACGTGTTTGACAGTTCACACGTTGCTACAGTTCCATTGGTTAATATTTATAGATACCGAAATATAATTATTTATTATTAGAATACTTGCCTAGATTGGCGAATGGTTGAAGCCTTACAAACCGTACACTTTATCCACTATAATCACAGGCACTAGAGGTAAGCTTCCTTCGTGCGAACGTCTGTGGGATCTGAAATGCGATGTCTTATTTTAAATTTAGCATAATTCACTGACCCTGGTTCGTGAACTCATGTCAGATGAAGCTGTAGAAACCTTACGGCAGCGTTAACTTAATCAGAAACAGTATTTATTACAATTTATTTATTTCACTTTAAATCGATAATAAAATTGATCAATTTGAAATATACTTATTATTATTAACCATTGGAACGCGATAGCCCTGTAACTTCAGGAAGTTTGTTCGGAAAACTGGTATATAAGGTGTAAAAGCTTTTAAGGGATGTGTGTATTCGAAATAAGAATTAAAGACATAAAAAGTGATTGTTAAGTTATAAGAGAAATTAATTAAACTATGAAATAAGTCCAATGATAATGTACTGTCATTATAAAATAAATAAACTTACTGTGATACGTTCGGTAGAGAGATGAAAGGTAAAAGGATATATATATGTATATATATATATATATATATATATATATATAGAGAGAGAGAGTAGATTAAAGACGGTAGTTGGGTTTCGCATCGTTTACCGCACGCGCATTTATCAGCGGGCTGGCTGGTGGTGCACTTCATTTCACGACTACTGCTGCATGGCGGAAGTAGCTATATATTAGTCCCTTTCTTAGTTAGGATTGACTTACGCGAGGTAACGCCTGAATCTTTTACATGTAAAAGGAAAACAGAATGTTAAGAATGAAAGAGATGTGTGGAAAGACAGATGATTAATAAGACAGATTAATAAAATAGCTTAAGAGGTATGAGAGAAGAAAGTAAAATAAAAAAATTGAAAAACTTATTTAAGCAAACAAAATCTCTATCCCACATATAGCGACGTAAAGGCCTCAAAAAGGAAGCAAAATAAAAAAGAGTGTTAAATCCTTACCAGAAATTAATGGTTTCAGATATAGTATATAAAGTATTGATAATATCATAAGAAAAAGTATATAAAATTTTTGATTATTACACATTAAAGTTAATTATTATTTATTATCTGTCCTAGCAGACTGTACTGCCACATGTAACTGGCATACCCGATTATGATAGAAAAAAAAACAATTAATGTCATATATCACAGTGATAAATTAATACATATTTTTGGATATAGGTGTAAGTTACAAAGTTACCGCTAAGAAATGAGCTATGAATAAACCTTGAAAGCTTTTATATATGCATCACCATGTGTATAAAAACAATATAAGACAAAGTATTATGAATCAGAGTAATGTTAGATATTCTCACGAAGTGAAACTAAGTGACAATACTTTCCTTACTTTTGTTGATCAACTCCAATTGTCACAATTGGCCAGATTTTATTTCCGGCAGACAAAATTTATGTTTCGCTTATATAACAACAAGAATGTTCACACTTTCACAATGACTTATCCCATTGAGTCACTTTCTGTTTGGGTCAAATATTCGCCGCTACGAATTATTGTTGCGTCATCGTTATGTAATTTTATAGCGATTATAGTTATCTATGCTCTGTTGCAGTTTAGTGGTTAAGAACTATGATTACCGAACATAAGTCGTAAGTTTGCTTTTGGACAGGTGAGTAATTTGTGTAAATTATGTATTAGGGGGATCGGAAAGTAATGTCGCTTTCGTCACTACACTTTTAACCAAGTTTTTATTTCTAATCAAGAACATATTCATCTTAGTTATCAACAACCTTTTTCCATCTAGTATAGAAATTTTCAATGCCGGAGCGGTAAAAATAAATCGGTTTTTTCTGTAAAATATGTCGAAAAAAAGACATTACTTTCCGGTCTCCCTGATAAGATCGTAACGTCATGTAACAACTCTCTAGGTACCATTTGTAAGCTCTCAGTTGCTCCACAGGTTGCGTAGAGGTATATGCTATGAATACATCTATAGGACCGAATCATAGATGATGAGATAGCTCATCGGATTGACAGGTTGAAGCGGCCGATGGTAAACCAGCAAAAGCAGCGATAGATGTCCTCCCATAAGGTAGATAGATGAGCTTTTGAAGGTAAACAGAAGAGGCTGGTTGTTGACCACGTTCGAATGTTTCCATTGGAAATATAGGAGAGGCTTATGCCCAGTACTGGACGTCTTAAGGCTGGAATGACGATGGTGTTATAACAACGCCATTGTTCGAAGAAAAAAAAAAAACAATTAAGTAAGCTATATATCGTAACCAGCTACAAGGTGGACAAACGACTTAGATATGTTTGTCGAAAAACGCTGAATGCTAGCTGATTCCAATCCGCATTAGAAATCTATAGGGGAAGTATATGTTCAGCTGTGGACGTCACATGATTGAATTGATGATGATAATGAAAAGGAATATATAATAATATATAATATAAATAATATATATTCTGTATTATTTAACACATTTAAACAGTTATAATGAATTTTGGTACGTAAATATAGTTTGAAAGTAATTTTTTTATTTGCAATTCTCGGTTGGTCGTAAGTAATAAAAAAGATAGTTCTTTACCTTGAAATCGTTCATTAACATGGAAAATTACCAGTAAGATGAAAAGAGATATTTACGTAAATAATCTTAATAAGTATTATAATCTACCTTGTGATCGATTAGTTATGTTTTCTTTACTCCACACAATAGCAGAATGAGAATGCTGTTTTCGAACTGTTTGAAATTATATATATAGTGTTTGAAATTATATATATATAGTCTGTGGCATTTACTCCAGAATCTTATGTCCAAAGAGGCTATGTTGTGTGCGATGTGGCCTGCCAACTCCCATTTGGTCACTGACTTGTTTTCCTTCGTGAACAGATCATCTGAATTAGCTATAAAAGTTGAAATTTCAAAATCAAATTGTGCGTTGTAGTTTTCTATAACAATAATTTAAGTGGAATTTTATTCCAGTGTTGCCATGCATACATATATAGATATATATATATATATAATCTTTGTATACCTATTTATAAATTACGTTTACATCTTTAGTAACGACAACCTCATTGCACATACATTGCCTCGTCGGACTTAAGATTCTGGAGTAAATACCACAGATCAGCGAGCGCAGGGTAGGATGTATAATGGCATACTATAATATTATATAATATAATGTAATATAATATAATATAATATAATATAATATAATATAATATAATATAACATACGGTAAGCATTAGTTAATCAAACATTTAATTCTATTCAAGATATATAGAGCAGGTATGTAATATTATGTCCATTACGTACATATTGTACGCAAAGCTGACTTGTTAAAATATACAATGGTACATTGCGTGTACATTGGAACTGTGCTAATGGAGACGGCGAATGAAAAGGTACCGCACATTTAGTATGCACGGTTCCCTTTCGTTGGCCTTCACAGAGGAGCGATTGCAACTAACCTTGCGTTACAATTATTTTCCGCCATCTATGTAGACATTTTATTTTGTAACATTGTATCTACATACATTAAAGTTTGATTTATTTAATACGGAATGTATTTGGATGACACTAAATCACATAAGATGCACAGATTTTTCGTAACAAATTTGTTTTTCAGCAGATAAAAATACTGATCTTTTAATCCAAAAGATCAGCACAGATACAAAATACAAAGCCATTGAAATGTAAATATTTGTTGTTAACCACACTAACCGAAATTCAACTGGATTCATTTGAACTGGAAGCAGATTGTTTTTTACAGAGCTTTGTTGAAGAATTTATGCATTAAAATGAATGTCGACTTGAAAATAAAAAAATGTGACATTGTTAACGAAATAGATCACCGTTACAAAAGTTATTAAATTGTTTTTTAGTTAAAGAATCGACAAATATAAATAGAGTAGTAGTAGCCTAGAGATAGAAGACAAAAAGGTTTCTCTGGATACAATTTCATATAATTCACAATTTATTAATTAATTATACAGGATTGCTACTGCTCACAAACAAGCTTCCAGAATATAGGCAACAGTGTCCTCTGCGTACCATAATACCACACTGCGATTGCCAATTCGCCTGCCAAGCGTGACGATAAGGTATATTCCCCATAGATATTCGTGAGGAAGATTTATATCTTGCAGAAGGCGTCTATGGGCTGAAACGGCGGCGACTTTAATCTTTCTAATACAATAATAAGTGAGATGACTGTTTCAATACTAATATTTATGTTGATTTAAAAAAAAAAAAACATGGTACGCAGTGGTACTTCATATTTAAAATTAGTTGCTCTAAGTAAAGCAATAGATACGTATTTAACACATAAAGTTTTTAGAACTGGCCGTTTTAAATATAATAGCATCACAATTCGAAAATAGAATTATTTAAACATCTTAACATAGTAGATGTCATCATTCTGTCAAATATTTTTTCAAGATGGCGGCAAATTAAAAATTAGTATCAGCGTCATCATGGATTAACACGTGAAATATTTCGTTGTATAACTTTTTACGATTTTCTAGCTATTGGTGATAGGTCGATCAGATGCCACTTTTTACAATTATTGTAACTAGTTTTAATATAATTGTACTAATATCAGTGATAATCCATACGGAAGATGTTCTTTCACAGCGGCAGGTAAAACCACATCGAAGTCATTTATTTTAATTTTTGATTTATTTACACTTTATAAAAACTTAAAGGATATATGACAAAATAATTCAGATAATAATTAAAAAAAGAAACAGTTTATATATAGGTACAAGAAACAGTCTCATTGCTCTACCGGACAACCTTTGGATGGATATAAGAGAGATTGAGAGGTATAATAAATATGAGTTTTGTTCCAGAAAATTCCAGCAAGATTGCTCGCCCATTAAAAATATTTTTATGATCATTTAAACTTTCAAGAAGCTATGTAATGGATGGTTATCTCAAATTATAATCAAGTACGAATAAGTCATGCATTGATTAGTGAAATTATTACGAAATTTGACGGTGACATAATCGTAATAGAAGTTGGATTTATTGTTATGATCCTCAAACCAAAAGACAATCACAGTGATTGTTTCAATTAGAAGGATTGTTTACAAATTTAGGAGACGAAGAAGTATAGCGAAACGCGATCGCCTTGTTCTTTGAACGCACAGGCTATTACATAACAATTGTTCTCGAAAACAAAAACAGAAGATACAAATTGGTACACAAGCATTTGATTGCATGTTTTGAAAGATTTCAAGAACAATGTACGCATGTAGCCGAATACTTTTTTATGCGTATTCGGCTAAACAAGGCAATATTTGACCCATGTATCATTTTTGAAAAATACACAGTCAAATATAAAAGAAAAATATATACGGTTTAATATGTCAACCAATGGCAGACGATGGCGCAAGATAAAGTGGAAGTCTCTCGCTTCGGAGGCCAAGACCCACTTTGGGTCACTGAGCTAGCGGAGTAGTAGTATTAGTAGTTTAATATGTAGAAGAAGCGGTAACTGTGTTCGAAAGTGGTGACAAGAGAAGTGCGTCCACTGTTTCTCTCAATGCTATTCCAGGTTGCTATGAGTCTATTTCGAAAAACAATGAATTGTTCATACTTTTATAGCTTAATTTCTTTAATTTATAGTATTTTGATGATGCCATTGACACGATTTCACTTCAATTCAGTTTTTACAGCTTAAACTAATAAAAAAATATATAACAATAATAACTAATCATTTTTCCCTTGGTCACGTCATAAGGTCCTTCAAATTTTGTTATAACTTTTCTGATGTGTTCTTATCGTATTTACTTTTTTATTTATTTTTTTATATCACCTGTCCTTGGAAAGCCTCTCGTTCTTTCCTTGTATTGGACATTAACAATAATTTTTTTTCACAGATTTTATTATTTTCGTCCTCATCTTTTTCCCTCAAAGTTCTTCATTTATTCATTTTTTAAATTCTTCAGAAATAATTTCATTCATCACTTTCGTCGCCTTCCCGTACAGTATATATTTTGTACTGTTTAGCTTTGTTTTTATTTATTTTGATATATTCCTACATTTTTATTCCTTCATAATTTAATTTTGAATTTCCTATTTTCTTTACATTTATCACTTATTTAAATATCCATCCGGTCTAGTCTTATACACTTACATTTACACATATGGGAAAAGCATTCGTGTCACTGACATCGTTAAAGATATCTATGGGGAATACAGCATAATTGCCACGCTTTGCAGGCGGGGTGGCGATCGCAATGTGGTTTTACCCAGATAAAACTGCTGCCCATCTTCAGAAAACTTGTTTTGTGAAGAGTGGCAGCCCTATATGATTAATTCACAAATTTTGAATTATATTAGACCCTATCCCGGAAATCGAATCCGCGACGTTACAGTCGCAAGTCTCAGACCTTTACTACTGGACTACCTATACCTTATTTTTGTATGATTTCGATTTTTTAACCCAAAAAAATATTTTAAATTTTTGTTTCGTTAACAACATCAGAAATTTCTATTTTTTAGTCAACAACTTTAGCAATAATTTTAGTGTAAAGATTTTTAACATAGCTCTCTTATTATGAAGTAAGTATTAAGTATTATGTCACGCAAGCTTCGCTGCTGTCCATCATCTGAAAACTAATTTGTGTGCAGTGACAACCCTATATAATTAGTGCACATGTAATCGCCTGTCTCAACACTCTACTATTGGGCTATCTCTACCTGAATAGGTACGAATGCTCTTTGTTACAAATGAACTCATCTGCTCGCTATGCAATACGACCCAGAAAACCAATCCGCTGCCTTACAATAGAATATTTACTATATGTTACCGGATTATTGCAATTATACAATAGGTTCAGATATTCATTTAAATCAATTAAGCATTAGAATACACACACGCACACGATCTCATATGAACGTGCCTTTACATGCACATTTATATAAACGCGAACATGCGAAGTCCTCTTGCAAGCGCTCATTCCGGTTTCAAATCAGATCAAAATTCAATCCAAAAATGAGTCATAAAAATTTACATTTTTAAAAATTAATCGATCTCATATTATACTGTTGTTATATACTATGAAATAGATATTTATATCTAGGTCATACAACAAACGTTTACTTTTTTATTTTTGAATAATATTTTCGAATCTTAATAAATATAAGGACAGTTACTATAAAGTCATAGTGTATATTTTAACCCTTAAATGTATAATGATAAAAACCTGCAATATACCGCTTTGAACACTCGGTAAATGCATAGACATATACAATATCACATATATTGTATATAAATAAGTATAAAAAATATTACATATATTTTTTTTCTATTTCTCCCTGCATTATAGTGTACTTATCTGTAAGATGTAAACTTGTGAACTATAAATAAAAGTCATGCATTTAAAGGTTAATGTTTTAGATACATAATATTAGTAGTATTTTCTGGTGTGTTAATAAATAACTTTGTTATGGTGGTTTGTAAGCGCTAGACGGCCGCTTCCAACCGGTCTTATCAAAAATCAGCAGTGATGCAGTAAAAATGTAAAGTAGTGAACATTCTACGTCTGAAGTGATGACGAAGATGATGAAAAAATGTTGATGTTTAAGATCTATGCCACAAACACTCTACTACTACTATTATGATTATTACAATACATACGATACAGGAATTGGGGATCCGCTGGGTATTTGCATAGGTTTAAACTCTAGTAGAGTCCCTTGTGAACCTGTGACTCTATGGTGGACCAAACTCTGGTGCACCTGATCACCGGCTGTCCCGTATTTGGTGCCCTGAGAAAGGATTGCCAGTTTTGGTTACAGCAGGGGGTCGAAGAAAGAAATATTGCATCCCTTATGGACAACGAGAAGAAGCGAGGCAAATTTCTAGAGTACTGCAGAAAGGTTATAGGAGAGACCATTCAAAGGAACAAACAAACGTGTAAAAGACCATTCAAAATAAACACTTAAATCTGTGATAAATGAAGTGTGAAAATAGGAAAAGTAAAAATTAGATTATAAAGAAATGTTAATGTATAAAAAAAGAAAATAAATAAATAATAATAAAGCAAAACAGAACAAAATGTAAACCTGTAGTATTCTGGTGAAAAGGCAATGAAAGTGAGTTGATAAATGAAAGGATTAGAAAAAAATTAAAGCTATGAAAAAATTTGTGAAGAATAAAAAATTGATGAATGAATGAGATGGAGAACGAAAATATGATAAAAACAGACAGACGGGGAAGAACGAGACGCCCCTAAAGACAGGGGCCATAAAAATACATACGATAAAAAGAATACAAATATTAGGAAACTTATAATAAGAAAGATGCATAAAATTGGTAAAGTTCATCTCGAGTTATGATGAGAAAAATAGCATAAGTTATAATTATACATTGTGATTGCTTAAACACGTAAAAGCCGAATGTAAGCGAAATGCCATCAATGACGTCATCATAACCAACCAAGCCATTCAATATTAAATTTTGATTTAATAAACACCGGTTATTTTACTTAAACAGAATTCGCAATAATTTATTTTCCAAAAAAATTGTTGTCAGTCAATTACCATTTAATTAAAAGTTAGAGTGTAATTAAAAAAATATAAATCGGATCCTCGAAAAACCGGTACTGGATAAATATTAATTAACCTGAACGTATCATCAACTTATAATAATGTTTACGATTTATAAATGTAAAGATATATAAATGTATTCGTTTGGTTAGAATGTATTTTGAGAGAAAGAGCTTTACCGCTTTTGTATGTTAATTAATTTCTGTATTATCATATTATTAAATATTGGCGAAGTAATTTGTTCAATAATTGTATTTGAAAACCATTGACGAATATATTATAAACAAATTTTATTATAAATAATATATTTGTCATAAATATGTATAGTATTTAATATATATGTGGGATGCTAAATGAAAAAAATACTCGATTTTACACCTAAAACTTTAATTGATACAACCACACAGCAACCGGCATCTGCCAATGTCAATCTTATCATCTTTCTATCCTAATGTTGCCATTTTTCTCCCACAAGTGTGTGTATTTTTATTTCCCATAATTAGCAGCGCCTGTATATCGGTAGATATGAGACTTGCGATCATAAGTCCCGGGTTCGATTCTTGGGATAGTAGAATCTTGTTATAATTGACACTCTTTGCATTAATTATACACGATTGCCGCTGCTCACAGACAAGATCTCAGCATTTTGTGCTCAGCAATATACAGGGTCTTCTTCTTCTTGAAGTGCCTCTCCAACTAGTGGAGGTTGGCTATCAGCTTCCTGCTCTCTTCCTTATTTTTAGTTCTGCGTAATAGCTCAGCAGCGCTGGCGATTCCGGTCCACTCTCTAATGTTACGAAGCCACGACTTCTTTCTCCTACCAACCTTCCTTTTACCAGCGACCTTTCCCATCATGATAAGTTGAAGGAGATTGTATCGTTGGTGTCGAAGAACGTGTCCCAAGTAAGCGACTTTCCTTCGTTTTACTGTGAGCATTAGTGCGCGTATATGGCCGATTCGTTTCAGAACTTCGACGTTGGTCACCTTCTGAGTCCAGCTTATGAACAGCATGCGTCTATATGTCCACATTTCGAAAGCCTCTATACGCTTACGAAGGTCTTCCTTTATGGTCCAGGCCTCACATCCGTACAGTATAATAGGCCAGATGTAACAGTGAAGCAAACGGGTTCGCAGCTTGATGTTGATGCTGCGACTACATAGCACTTTCTTCATCGCGTTGAAAGCGCCACGTGCAATTTCAATTCGCGTCTTTATTTCTAAGTCGCTATTCCAATCTTCGTTAAGCCATGTACCCAGATATTTGATATATAGGGTAATTAATTATTAATTATAAGTTATATCCATTATCCTTTAATTAATAATATATATTCATTTATATTCAATCATCCCATACAAAGTGATCAGCATGAAATAAGTTTAATTTTTTTTTATATGAATGCAACAGATATGCAATATCTTTTGGAGTACAGCCAACAAGGTTTCTAAGGAAGATCCGAATTTTCTTCTACATGTTTTATCATTATATTATTTCTCTAAATTATTATGAGTAAGGTTTACTATATGTCAGTACATGACTTTACTCTTTTAAAACTTTTATATTTATAATCAAACATCCCGTATGTAAAGATTCAAACCTTCCATCCCGTATATAGCGACGAAAATCTTAACGTTATCATCTCTTTTAATAATACAACACTATAGATTGCTTTTAACAAAACTGAACAGAAATTAAAATAACATAATTTGAAATTAATAATAGAAAGTGACAAATTACTTTGTGATGATGCCATTGCAAAAGGGAAATCCCACTCAAGCAATGCTGTTAAGGCAAAAGTAAAATTACAATCCTCGGGTAAAACCGAGTGTAGATAAAGTAAGATGCGTATTATTAGAATAACCATCCGTCCCCTTGGATGACGAAAATTTCGTTTCTCGTATCGCATATGAAAATATGCGCTCAACTTTCCTTGTTAACAAAGAAGTTTGTCGTTCGCAAGGAGACTGTTTAACTTCTTAGTGATTATTTGTTTAGAAATTTTTTCTTTTGTATCATATTTCTTTCTTTAAATTCATATTTTTTATGTACATTTAATAATAATTATTATAGACAAAAATATACTTAGTAATTATTAATTTATTTGAACACTTTTTATACATTTTATGTATAACAGCGAACTTAATGCCGAAAGCATTTTCTGCCAGTTAACCATTTTGGGCGGTGCAGAGATAAATTAATTTAGTTGAAAATAGTTAATATCATAAAACACAAAAATAAAATAAAGAAGTATATACGTTATTGGAATCCAGCTGATTCGATGATCTGATTTCCGTATTACCATGGGTATGCCTGGTCATCTGGTGAGGGTAAGTGGAACTTACATATCCGGCTCAAGACAGAAGGAGTAAAACCATTTAGGATACAGGTGTAGAAGCGTCTAAATCTGTTTACCAAGCGTAGGTAGGGAGTCGTGAAGGGAGAGCAGTGCTGGTATTACTAGGTGCTTACTCTTTGACGGGATGTGGGGAACATTCATCTTTAATGGTCAAATTGAGGTTGGCTGCAAGTCAAAGATCAAATCCGTATTGACATTCTGTAGCTGAAAACAGACAGCTGATTTGTTGTTATCTGCAAGTGGATGGATGAAACGATTTCTCATATTTGATGCGGTATATCAATATCATCATCGCGATTTCAGTCCTAGGATGTTCGTTATTGGATAAAGGCTCTTCCCCATTAATGACCAATAAGACCGGTTAGCAGCGGCCTCCATCCTACGTTTTACGACATTTTTAATAAGGTTGTCTGTCCAAGAGGCTATATTTTGCACGCTATGTGACCATACGTTGCGCGCCTTTACAACTCGTCAATGCGATGATCTATATCGGTTAGTTTCGTACTTCAAAAATTAAGTAAATCAAAAACAATTATTATTTAATTCAATTTAATTAATTACACAAAATAAAACTAAACGATTAAAATTAATTATCACATTTTTTTTCGCATAGCGCTAGTAAGAAATATATTGTACTCGTGTTTTTTTATACATTTATTTTACATTCAGAGTTTCTCATTATTTAATTGGTGCCTAAATCTTTGTCAAAATTGTTTCAAGACTTAATAATAGATCGTCATTTATAATAAAATTTATATCTAATACATATATAACTAATGTTTCTTAATTTTATTGCGAGTTGTTATTTGTATAAAACTAATATTAAATAGTTTTGTTAATGGCAACTTATGTAAGAAATTAGTTCTATTAATGTTTATATTATTAATTTATCAGTTACATCTTAAATGTATTTAAGAATTATTAAATATCTGGCTGCGGAAGGGAGAGAGGTCTAGTCAGTTATTTAATTTCATTGATGGAGACTTTCCTGAACATGCTACGTGGGTCGTCAGCCCCGAGAACTGTATTCGACAACGCCATAGACCTGGCAACCACAGGTTTAATTCATGGAATGATTTGAATTAGAACTATAAATTAAATATTAACCTATACAAGAAATAATTCAGTGCTAATAAAGATTTATAATGAGTAATTTTTTTATAAACAATTCATAAATAATTTTCATTACATTTTTAATTACACCTTACGTAATTACATTGTTTGGTCGTATTTAATTTAATCTATAAATTAAAGCAATAAACTAGATTAAAACAAATGTTATTCTTTTACAATTATAATAAAAAAATCACTTAAACCGTATCATGTTTTGTCATATGTTATTTACAACAACTGTTATCAGTATATAAAATATGTATCACCAAAAAGCTTCTAGAACATTCATGTAAGATTAAAATTTAAAATACGATTTTAGAACATTATCAGTGTATTTAAAATACAAAAAGTTTCCATTACAAACATTACATTACACAGAAAATTTTACAAATTTTCTTTATACATACAAAGAAAACTACGTTATATCAATGTATATTTAAAATGACATAACAATTATCTAATACGAATTCATTAATTCTTGATTCTATCATTGTTCGTCATCAATATTAGACAATGATTGTCAAGTATTATATGCAACCGATAATACAATCTTGTTTTATTTTAAATACACTTCTCCAACGGTTCTACAGAATGATTTTACATATCATAAATAATAATTTACATGGTCAAAATATTATGTTAAACATAGACAATTTGGGTTTAACTTAGCCTTTACTACTTCATAAATTATAATTATTTTAGTCGCAAGATGCTCACTGCTAATCATAGGTCACCCCTGGATACTTCCAATAGACCGGAACGAAGCGGTCAGAATTCAGTATCTTCAAGGACCTTGAAAAGGTCATTGACCTTTTCCTACGCTGCTTTTGCTGATCCGTGGTCCCTACTCAAGAACCTTGAAGCCTGCTCATTGCCAATTAAGCTCGCCGATTCGCTGAACTTTGTCTACGCATCTCCTCATTCATATTTCGATCTCGTAAAGAAATAAATGTGCGGAACCCTCTTCATAGCATTTCGAGTGCCTATAAGCTTTTCTGTGAGGACCATATCGAGAGACTACGTTTGACAAATACTCATTAATACTAGTACTTAATTAAAATTGTACTTGTACGGATATTTTGTTGCTTTGTAATTATGTTTACATTCCTCGCGTATCATTCAAAGATCCGTTCAACAATTTTTCAAGGACTGGTTCGTTGAATTTTTCTATTATGCCTTTTATAGAAACATAGGATCCGGCGAAAAGGGCAACGAGCGATATTAAGGCGATGAAACAATTCTTCCATAGTATCCAGTTGAAGGATCCAAGCCCACGGTCCCATTTGTGGACGGTTTCGACTATGGCTGGGAATAAGAGACCGAGGCTGGATAAGAAGATGGCGCCGCATAGACTGATGAATAGCTCCAAGTCGGGAAATGCGGCGGCGAGTGCGACTGTAAAAAAAATGGAAATTAATGTCAAAAAATTGGACATAACATTCGCGTTCGAAAACATGATTTCAAATTATTACTTTGTCATATATTTTTCGAATTTCATTACTATGTTAATGTGAAATAATTATAATATTTTTTTTTATTTTGTTTTAATATATCGTGATACGAATTAAAAATGTATGAAGTGTACTGAAGCTAGCATAAGCTAGAAGAGGAATTTTCAACACCTATTTTGTTTCACAGGTCAAAATAAAATATAAATTTCATTAAAAAGTCATAATAAAATTATTATGTTGAATAGAATATGATTTGACCATTAAAATATAAAAAAACACACTGTTGACAGATATACTTGAATTAATTTTTACAAAAAAAGGGGTTATTAATTAATTTTTACATAAAAAAAAAATAGTTCTTTTGTGGCAAAATAGCGTGTCTTTGTCTTTAGAAAAATAATCCAGTGATGTTAAAATGTGTAAACTGCGAAATGACAATTGATTTACTTGTAACGATACGATTTAGTAATTTATTTCGAACCAAAAAGTAAAAGTTATCGTCTTTGTGGTTTCAGCCCATGGGCGCCTACTACAAGGCACGTCTCCCTTAAAAGATCTATGAAGGAATATGTCATAATCGGCACCCTTGGTAGACGGATTGGCGAGTGAGATATTTTAACATTCACAGGACACTGAGGCCGATGCTTTGGAAACTTATTTGTTACTTGTGGTAAGGCACAAAGTGGATAATTCACAGTTAATTACATAAGATTGTATCGTAGGTATCGAACTTGCGACTATCTCTGTCCCACACTACCTATGTGACTTTTTGTAAGTCGTTGTATTTCGTGCGACAATTTTATTTAATTTAATTTCACATTTTATCACAATTAAACAATTTTTTCTTATTTACGTAACTGTCTATTTTAATTTTTTCTTTTTATTTATTTCACATTAGTGTTTTACTTTTTCCCCATTCCTTTTATTTTGTTACCCGCTATACTATATATTGTAAGCAGTGGCAATTGATTAATTCTCAAAGTGTGAATTATAGAAGATGTATCTCAAGAATCAAACCCGTGACCTACGATTGTAGTTTCTGCCCTTACCTCTGGGCTACGTCTGCTCATAAAACTAAAAGTGTGAAAGGTCAATTACCTGATGCGACCACAGCGAATGTACGTATTGATATCTGCGTAATGTTGTGATATTTCACGGATATCTTGTGATGCAGCTGCCGCCAAATCATTTCCATCGGCACGTAGAATTGCAGGCTGTATGTGAACAGGATCGCGAGCGCCATAAGTATTTTCGCGCTTTGTGCTAGCCTGACAAATTTTAGATATTTGTTGAAATCTTTCCAGAAGTCAAACAATTCGCGAAGAGTACAAGAATGGGTTAAATATGATGCAAGCAAAAGACTCGATATAGAAACTCAATTTAGTTTTATATTTAATGTTTAACAATTTTTTTATTTCCACATAATATATTTTTTTTAAAAAATTGTAAAACTTTGTTTACATGTACTTTTTTCAAAATATTCTTTTTAAGTTGAAACTATTTTTAACTGTTACAATTTTTAAGTACTCAAATCGCGATAAAAGGTAGTTTATTTACACTATTTTATAAATCAATTTTATTCAAATTATTTTGAAGCAAACCGTAGATTAACAGCAGTTTATTCGACTGTGTCTAGACACGTAAGAGACTAAGAAAATTTCAACCAAAAGTCGCAAATTAAACTCTTACAGCAATTAGATATATATATTTTGACTCATCATTGTACAAAGTGACTATATTTATTTATGTATTGTTTAAATAAATGTATTTAACAAACTATCTTGATTTTCAGTCGATCTTATTAGACCTTAAAAAAGGAATACACATTTTATAGATTTACGATATAAATGCTAAAAATAGCTTCTCTGATTTCGAACATTGGTTATTATTAAGGGTTTTTAACACCTTATATTTTCTTCTAAAATATTAGGAGTACATAAATATATGCCTCCACAAGGCAAACTGACGACATAGGTAAGTTTGCGGGGTGTCACTTGATGCAGGCAGACCAATCATCTAAGTGATCTTTGGGGAAGGCTTTGCAGTAAACGTCTATCGACTGAAAAGAAATGCCTTGTCATACTAAATAGAACATTTTTCAAAT
Organism: Battus philenor; assembly: GCF_028537555.1. Lineage (NCBI taxonomy): Eukaryota > Metazoa > Arthropoda > Insecta > Lepidoptera > Papilionidae > Battus > Battus philenor. Next base: position 2,170,316 of record NW_027181704.1, read on the forward strand.
TTTTTTTTAGCCTATGGATTATCAAGGCATAAGATAGATAAAAGAATATCAAGCCACATTTTTTCCTCATACCTCGATTTCATTAATGCTTTTTGATGCAAGTACGAAAATCGATTCACACACATATATCGTTCACTAATTATGTTACAAGTTAAAACACTTGTTCCAAATATACATTCATAGTTATTTTCATATTTTTAACTTACAGTTCATCTTGAGGAAGATTAAGAGTGACGCTGCCTCGAACATCGTCACCATATCTGATGTAACCGAAGAAACCCACCAAGCCGTATAAACTGATCACAATAGTCATAGCCACGTTCAGTACTCCTGGACATCCGAGGAACTGCTCCGGTTTAGCCATCTCGTTCTCAACTGGCATAACCACACCGATGCCTTCCATTGCGAATATAACAGTACTGCAATTAAAACATCAAAATATAAAATTGTTGGAAACTTGTAGTTTCGATCAGCGTCGACAGATGGCGTTCGTAAACGTATAAAAGGGCCACCGCGCGGTGGAATCGACATTAATAAAGAAGACTCCACAACGACATGACGTACTTTTAAGTTTTAAATTTAGAATCAACTGCAGTGCTTAGTTATGCAAGTTCAGAGGACTTTGAAAGTCAATTATATCAAATCAATCTCTTTTTAATGATCTAGCATATAATTGATTTTAAATCATTCTACAATAGTTCCAAATACAAACTGAACATCTCATATTCGACATTTTCCATTCCATTACAAAGCGTACTGTTAAAGAGTATAGGCAAGTTTTTTTTTTGTAAATCATAATTATTTTAAAATGAATACATTAAATAGTTGTAATAGTTTCAAACTTAGCAAAATTAATTTTGAATCTAAATTATATAAATAAGAAACCTATCGAACCGTGACTCAGGGCACCCGGGCATCGTCAAATCAAAATACTAATCGCATATCTAGTGAGACCACAAACTAAATCTCTTATTGTCTCTTTTATCTAAATAATCCACAAGTTTTCGGTTTTAGAAACCAAAGTCCATTAAGAGTTCAGACATTGTTAGGGCGTCATTAAAAACAAACAAGACATCAATGATTTAAAAAAGTGACCAAAATAATAACTTGTAAGTTGAAGTCAACTTAGTGTTAAATAGTTTACTATTTAAGTTAGTAAACAGTTCAAAGGAGTCAGTAAACGCTGTAAGATACCAAAAGAATCGAAAATATTAAACGTTATTGTAAAAACAAAAGAACGGATGCTAATGTCTGTGAAATTTCTATCCTAATTTAAAAAAAAAAACGATCAAAGAGATTTATTGTTTCTTTATTCGATAAATTAAATAGTGAATCAAAGCTTCTGAATAAGCTCCGGATTAGTTACTGTAAGCAGTATCACACCTTTTAATGACAATGAAAAACACGACTAATTGTTCTGGTTTATTGTATTTACGTTGTTTTTCCATAATTTGAAAATATGCTACATCAAAGAGATACATCAAATTTACTGTCGTTTACTGGTCCCCACTGGACTCCAGTATCTTAAGGCTTTAGGGGATATCTGTTCTGTCGCTAAATGCCAGTTTAACTTACTAATCCGTTAGGCTATGTCGTTCACTTTTCTTCGTCTACGGATTTCTACATTTCTAATTCGATCTCGTAGAAAAATCAGGACCATTTCCTTGCTCTTCAGATGCAAATATACACGATTCTCTATCTCTCTAGCGGAATTATACTAACTCTGTTAGCTATAATATGTAACGCGAAAACAATAATTGGTATAAATCATTCTAAACCACCATTAGGTTTAATTGTAACGGATCTTGACTAAACTGTTATACAAGGATTTGATCTAATTAAATCGTTATTATTACGTAATATTGTTAATTAATACTGTTACATAGTTTCACAGGCAGTTAATTATGTAATCCTAAATATATGTACATTCGTATATTTTATAAGAGTAAGATATAAAGAGTTTAAATTAATAAATACAACAAGTAAGTATAAGATATAAAATATATATCTGTAACTTACGACGCTGTCGTTTTATACATACTAAAATCAAATTAAAACAGTATAATATAGCACATGGGCAAACCGAACCATATTGCTGATATAGCCGGAGGCTGTTAGGGCTAAAAGGTTCTCGAGTACCACCCAAGAGGCTGTAAACACAATGTTGGTTGTTACCTTCACAAGCAATGACGACATAAGATTGTTAGAAGTCATTGGATGCAGGCAGTATAAGACATTGTAGCAATCTTTGAGGGAGGTTTTTACCTCGCGCGGGCGTTTAATGGCTGCCATTAATGAATGATATGATTTATTTATATCATTCATTAATAAAGATATACGCATCATCACTGTATCAGCCATGGGATGGGTCAATATTGACACGGACACCCTTGATTACCTATAAGAACGTGAGGAAGCTGCTTCCATCTAGCGTCTTCTGGACACATTAAAAAAGTCGTTTGTTCGCCTTGTGTGTGGATATCTTTCGATGCGCCAGAACTTTAGGAGAGAATTTAAAAAAAAATGAAGACATTAAAAAGTCGTTTGTCCTGTTGTGTGTGGATATCTTTCGCTGCGCCAGAACTTTAGAAAAATTCTACGCTATTTCATGTTTTTTTTTAATAAGTCTCGTCTACAAGATATTAGAAAATTTATGATACAATGTTCTATAAGATTAGTAGAGTCATTTTTAATTTAAGATGTCACAAGGAAAATAGAAATTATTGTGTGTTTTTAATATTAAAGGTTACCTCATAAATAGTGGCCAGTGGGTAAAACTCGCAACCATCTCCCGTTCAGCAGGGTTGGGAAGTTCTCCGAAAATATAGTACATTGTGATTGCGAAACAGATCACCAACATCACGTTGGCTATAGCTGAGAATGGCACCAGCCATTTCAAGTTTCGTATCTGGCATATAAGTACAAGAGGGACAAGCGTAAGGGCACAGTAGGTTTCCACTGATAATTTGTATTCCGGAATGTATTCGTCTAATACCTGAAAAGACAATAAGAAAATTAAACTGGAATATAATGACGAATGTTAGGCTTAGAAACAGTTGACGAATAGATGAGACCGCATCCAAGACAATGTACATCAACTGTTAAATTTTTAAGTACTCCGCAAAACTTTTAATTCAATAATTTACTAGTTAATATTATTATAGACATATGGTGCTTAACAGTGAAAATTTGGGTACGTAATGAAAATAATCGCAGAAGAATTAAATGTTATAGGAACTAAAATCAGATAGATCTTTCCCATAATGGTACCCTTCAACTCAGAGATACGAGAGTTCCAAACGGGTCACCCAATCTGAAGCGCCCAAAAAAAAAAACTAATGCAATTTTTTTTATAACTATTACAATATTCTAAATTATACAACGGATAGATTACATAAAATATAATTCACTATTCGGGGTTTGATGGAGTAACATGATTAGACTTTTTATCTTAAGTTTCCATAGATCTAAAATTGTTTTACTAAATAAAGAAGAAATGTCTCCATGCCATTTCCAGGGATATAAAGGGTGATTAGATATAGATATAAAAGCTTTAAATTCGTATCTAATTTGTTGTCAGGATACAGGTGTATTGACAACAAATTAGATACGAATTTATTTATCAAAAATTGAAGGTTTTATAAGTAATAAATGACATAATTATAACATAGTAAGAAAAAGTGATTTCATTATACCAATTAGTACATATTGAAATTAATTATTGTTTACTATTTAACCCTGTTGACTTACTTAACTGCCAGTAATTACAGTCTTGACGAATTCCAAAAGAAAAAAAAGTAACATTTCAGAGTAAACATTTTATAAAGATTTATAGAATATAGGTGTAAAAGTTTTGGAGAGGTGAATTTGTAGCAAATATGTCAGCATATAAAATATCGGACCAAGGGAACTCCCATGGGTATCCCGTTTAGTTACTAAAAAGAGATTTCTTCCGCCTTTAATGCTAAGCACGCAAATATAGCTTATAAAAGTTTAGTATCAAACCAAAATGTATTAAATTTGTAAATAGAAAACTGTAATGCGATTCAATTTTATCAAATCCAAATGAATCCGTTTCATAGAAAAGCAATATAAAAGGTTTCATTAGGATTGCGAACTAAATGCAGCGAACATTGTTCCAAAGAAATTAATTAAATAATTTGTAGAGTCAAAGCGTTTTATTTAAAAACTAGCTATTCCCACGACTTCGTCCGCGTGAAAGTAAACAAAAAATAATTTAGTTTAACTTAATTATGTGCGTGGCAAAGTATATACATACATATATATATATATATATATATATGTGTATGCTAAAAATTATTTCATTAATTAAAAAGATTGCTTTAAATATTAACATCATCATTAATTCAACCGTATGTTGTTGCCTGCTAGATTCTCTCAATGATTTCCAAAAAGACAGGTGGAAAATATACACGTGTAAATATAGATTTACATATAGCACTTGTAATATTATATGAGCATAGGTAGCCGAGCGGTAGAGGACTTACTTTCGATACTAGGTCGCGGGTTCGATTTCTGGAATACGATGTTATATAATTCACAATTTGTGTATTAATTATATAGGATTACCACTGCTCACATACTAGTTTTTACAGGAGGGGCAGTAGCGTTCCTGTTTACCATTATGCCATACTGCGATTGCCAATCTCATATCTTTTAGATAGGCTTCACCTTACAAATTATTATATATATATATAGTATATAATGTTAATAAATACCTCTTTAAAGTTCTCAGCTATGAACACAACGTACACGCATAGAGCGGCTAAGTAAGTACACGTGAGTGCATAGTCCACAAAGATTCTGAAAGAAGAACAACAATTTTTTTTAACTACAAATATCTAAAACATGAGAAATAAATTTTTAATTTTTTCAACTACAAATAGAAGATTTAACACAGTCTTGTTTTTTTGTCTAATTATTCTTCTTCTCCTTTTTCGATAATCTGTCTTGCGCAGGCTTGCGCAGGCTTGCGACCTTAACTATGTCGTCTATCTAGTGGACAACCCACCTTCACTTGTCGTCCTTCGAGAACTCTTTGATCCCAACGGCCATCGATTTCAGACCTATGTGCCCTATTCACTGTCATTTGAAACGAGTAATAATTCGAAATACATCAAAAGTCTTTTTTCTGCAGATTTACTTATTTTTGATTCTATTGAATCGAAATTCCGTATATAGCTCTCTCCATACAAGGTCCACCATAAGCGACCGTAATCAATTTTCAAATTATACAATTACTATAGATCTCCACACTCAGTACACGAACAATAACACTAACTCGACCATAAAAGCCTTGCCTCTACTGCCTCCATCCTCCATTTAAATGTCTAATACAGGTCCGGAAACCTTTTGTTTAGTATAGTTCACGGAACCTTCCTTTCCGTGAACTCATTTCCGATGAAGCTGTAAAAGCCTTAGGACTAACAGCAAACATTTCACAGATACACACAACAATCATTATAAAAAAATGTTTAAACTATAATAAAAAAATATTAGTTAATATTTAATAAACTTTTTAAATTTGTGACGTGCATATCGCGCGCCACTCAAACACCAAGCTCTTACCCACGTGACCGTCAATCGCATGGCGGCGGCGGCAGTGAAACAGATACATGACAGATGGCGCCACAGTAGACGCAACGAAAATCTGCATCGCGCTGTTGAGAGTCTCCGCGCTCATTATAAGGGCTAGCGGAGGTGCGGTCAATACAGGAAGAAGCAACTGAAGATCAAGAAGCAATCGACGAACAAGATACAACCGAAGAACAAGAAGCTACAGTACTACGACTATTCCTACAAATTTGTTTATTTACAATTTGGCATTACATGTGTGTTTATTGTAGAACCATCAAAGGTATGGCCAATTACCTTGATTGTACGTCAATTGAGTTTATCAAATGAACATGTGCAATCTATAATTAAACTAACTATTTAATGAGGTTTCGGTGCAATTAATACATTAGCTTCAATGAAATATAAATATATATAAGTACTTTTTATATATCCTTTTTAGTAAAAAAAAATATTGTTAACGTACAAGTATAGTTACTGTTAGTTCTCTATTGATTATATGGAAAAAACATGCCGTATAAATTCTGAAAGCTAGCGTAAACCTAACTTAAAGATTATATTGGGATGATAGTGAGCAATTTAGATCGGCTAGAACACATTCAACTTTTTTTTCAGCCCATACTCGTCAACTATAAGGAATAGGCCTTGTTCCAAAAATATCTATGAGGGATATATCATAATCAAGACGCCTACCCTAGCAGTAGACGACTGAGAAATGCGGTCACAGGTCGCGAGTTCGATTTCTGAGATACAATTGTAAATAATTTACACTTTGTGCGTTAATTACTTAGAATTGCCACTGTTCACAAAACAAGTTTCCAGAGGATGGGCAGAGGCATCCCCTGCCTACCATAATACCACACTGCGATCGACAATCTGCCAGTCGAGCAGCCAGTGCCAGTCGAGTGCCAGTGTTTATGGTATATCCCCCAAAAATATCTTTGGAGAAAGTCACTGCCTTTTAGTCGGCGTCATGAAAAAATAAACTAAATTATTGTGAACTTTTTTCAGATCGGGTAGCAATTGGAATTCTAGTATTGCAAACATTTTATACATCAAAATGTAATGTATTCGTAGTTATTACTACTAAATATAGTAGGAATTTAATTATTATAATAACTAATCATTTGTTAAATCTTTATTGTTCATAAAACATGAAAAGAAACTACGTGTAATAGGTAAAAATAAATGAAGTATTATTGGCACCTTTATCACAAAACACGATTTCTCCCAGATAACCTGTTGATGGATTTGGTTAGTAAAGAAAAATAGGTCAGGCTAGGTCAGGCAGAAAAATTTACATACATATTACTTATATAACACATAAACTACACAGTTAAAATGAAACATATAAATATGTCAAGTGGTAATCGGTGTATTTATTAAATTATTGTATAATACAAAATAATTTAAGTTTAAGTTAAATTAACATACTTAGCAAAATTAGCCCATGGTCTTAAAGGTTTCGGTCCAAATTCAAAGGCCGCTCCGCATGTTTCAGCAAAGCCCATCGACGGCTTTTTGGCATCGACACATACTTCTTGGGATGTTTTAACCTGAAAAGATTTATTTGTAAATTAAATACCTATTTAATGGAATCAGGCGTTACCGTTTCCGTCAAACCACTCAACACGTGTTTCACCCCTCCACGGGGCATCTTCAGGAATTATGTTACACCGATTAGTGCCAAACACAGAGCCACTCTGTGTTGCAGAGTGTCGCAGTTTTGTAATTTACATTGTTTGCCGCATACGCATTTATCAGCGGGCTGGCGGGCGGTGCACTTTGTTGCACGACTACCACTGCATGTGCGGAAGTGGTTAAATATTGGTCATTTCTTAATTAAATACCTTTTTGTTTATATTACTATTGACTTATTATTATTATGTAAACGTTGTATGCGACGTTCATCTATAATGTGGTTAAACAGCCTTATGAAGATCGTCGGAAGATCAAAGACTGGTGAACGCAGGGTAAGACAAGCTGAACGACTTTTTAAAGGTTAATCGTTAGATGTATGTTACTTTTAACTAGTTCTCTTGGAAATCTATTACATGGCCTATGTCCAGCTTTGAACGTTTTACTACTGAAATTATGTACACTATATGAATCTATATACCTATACAAATAAATAAAATTTGACTGTCTGTATTATTAAAATTGTTGCACTTTAATACATGCATGTATATGGTACATATATCGAAATTACACTTTTTAATTGGCTGTAAAATAATATAAAAGAATTTATTAAATAATATGGAGTATGGTCATTGATAAAGATTTTTTCTTAAATCAATTAATTTCTAGCTGTATTCAAAAGAAATAAATAAAGCCATATACACAAATTAATTATATAGGAGTGTCTGTTTGTCATCAAAATAACCACTTATATATATAATACGATTATGAATATATATGAGGTACATATTAAAACATTTTTATAAATTATTCTCTGTCTGTCTGTTTGTTTGTTCCAGTTAATCTCTAAAATGGCTGGACCGATTTCAACGAGACTTATACTGCCTAATACCTGTTGTAATAAGGAGTGTCATACACTACTACTACTACTACTACTCCGCTAGCTCAGTGACCCAAAGTGGGTCTAGGCCTCAATGTGATATGCTATGTTTATTTTATATAAATTATTAGAATATTATAATATAATGACGCCCAGAAAAATCAATGCTAACCACGCGTACAGAAATCTAATTTTATAATAAGAACTAAGACTAAATTTTACTGTTCATTAAACAAAAGAAAAATGTCATTGATGGCTTCTAAGACAAGTAATGTTTATCACGATGCATATCGATAAATTTTATATATATATATATATATATATTAATGAATACATCTCAACGATTATATGTGTTACTCGCTATGATTAATGCATTTACCTCAAATACACACATATGTATGTATATGACAGTAATATTTAAGACAACCATAAATGGTTGATCTTACCTTGACACCAAAAAGGTTGTTATAAAGGTTAACACTGTCATTGTTATACCCGTAATAAAACCCAATGACTAATATACGGGAAAATGTTAAGGAAAGAATATTCTGAATTCGTCAGCTTTTGTGAACATTTCGACTAAATAAATAATTTTGTTTAATCATCAATATTTCACTCCGGTCTATTTATAGTGGTCCCTTTTGTACGTCATAAAGAAGAATGCAAGAATCATATTGACGTACGTCATGCTGCTGCTATAAGCTACTGTTATAATGCTATTACTATATTGCTACTGTTTTATAGCTACTGCTACAATGCTATTGCTATAATGCTACTGCTATAATGCTATTGCTATAACGCTCCTGCTATAATGTTATTGCTATAATGCTACTGCTATAATGCTATTTCTACAATGCTACTGCTATATTGCTAAAAAGTTAGTAGGCTAGGGGTTCCAAATTTGACCTGATCTGAGAAAAGTCCACGGAAAATTCTGTCAAATTTTTTTTATCGTTTTCATAAATATTCATTATCCAATAGAAAATAATTCATGCCGAAGATGTATTATCACGTAAAACCCCTTACACTTCAATATAATTATTAATAATGGAAACTTTTTAAAAGTTTATATTAAATAAACTTTTTTAAATTTATTACATGATTTCATAAACATAACAAGGTTGTTTATTATAATAAAGTTCACATATATAATAAAGAGTAACTAATTTAACTAAACCTAGTAAAAAGTGTTTTGGATCAAATCCATGAGATTGAAAAAGAAATGAGATGATCCATAGAAGAACTAATATAATCGACGTAGCTCAAGGTTGTTGTTGAAGTGAAAAGTTGAAGTTGCAGCGGAAAGACGAGCTATATGCTCATTAAAATTCTGGAGAACCACGAACTGACAATCGTAGCTAGACGTCTGCTAACAAGGACAGTCGTCCTGGTTGAAGTTGTCACAAAACGGTTGATTCAAGCCAATCCTAAAGGAAATGAATGAGGTCTATAGCCAGCGTTGGATGTCCAAAACAATGATGATGGTATAAGTACAACAAGATTTTATATATTTATGTATATCGCTAACCTTATGTATATCGCAATTTATGTTATATCTTAAAACCTTTAGCCGACCAAATGTTACAAAATCCAACACGCCGTAAACAATATGTAAATCGAACGAAAGGTTTAATCTTAAATTATAATAAAGTTAGATTTTCCCTTACGAATACATTACTCAAATAAATTCTCTTTTGAATCAATGTTTGTAGGTACATCCACTATACCGTATTCTGTTTATAAAATCGTGGTGACTTTTTTAATTGAATTTATTTACTTAAAAAGGCATGCGGACTGCAATATATGACATAACTTTAGATTAGCTTAATTTAAAATGAGAGTACATGATGATATGTTTGTCTAATTGTAAGCTTAAGTCAATAGACGCCTAAGGTTTAGGCCTATCACAAAGATTTTTATGGACGGATTTACCACCACGCCTGGCAGGCGGGTTGCTGATAGCAGTGTGGTATTATATACAGAAGACGCTGCTTCTCATCCTCTAGAAACTTGTTGTCGATAGCAATCCTATGTAATTAATGCACAAAGTGTGAATTTTAAAAGACTGTATCCCATGCGTCGAATCCGTGACCTACGATCTCAAGTCTCAGTCACCTACCGCTAAGCTATCACTGCTCTGCTTATATCTAAAGGTTTATAATATTATTATTATGTATGTATGTTTAAGTATGTATGTCTATGTATATTTATGTTCATTTGTTTGTGAATATGTATTTTTTTGTACACGTGAACTACCCTTTATAAGTACTTTTATCTTTTCTTTTCTATGGTTGTCTGTAAGAGATTGCCTTGTGTGATAAGATCGCCCATTGTACTTTTCTGTATATTATTGTAAAACTTATTAAATGTATCTCATCGTGTACAATAAAGAATATTAAATAAATAAATAACACAAACAAGTTATTGTTTGTTAATTAAGTTAAAGCTAAGATAAAATACTTTCGTAAGTGAGGTGTTATAGGAAAAAAGAAAAGTAATGTAAACAATTTACGAAGTGTTTCAGCGTCTCTTGAAATCGAATTAAAGTGTTGCCTGTTCTGAGAATGCGGAGGTGTAGTCTGAAGTTGGAATTGGAATATTAAATCATTGAAGTGACTGCGGCTTGCACTGAAGACTTCAATGTGTGAAAGTGTAATCTACCGAGTCACGACCTATTCTTTGTTGTGAACAATAAGATGAATTTGAAAGCCTAATAGGTAACAACAAACTATTCGAGGTCTAAAATTGCATATTGTTATAACAGTGTGTGAAAATTTGCATTTGCAATACACATTTTATTAGATTCTTTCGCAAGAGATGATTTGGTAAAAAAAAAAAAATAGACAACAATTACTTACAATTTAATAAGAAAAAAGTTATTTAAGGTAAACCCACTTATAAAATTCACTAAATCTATATATAACAAAAAAACTACAATATGCGATAACTAAAATAAGTATACTATATGCATATATGTATAGAATAAATGTGTGGCTATCGAATAGCCATAAATGTAAAAAGAACGTAACAGTTTAGTTCCACAATATAGAGAAGACAGAAGAACATATATAAAAAGAAACGACAATAATGTACTTAAATAAATTTATTATAGGCCTGCGACACACGAAAGCTTATGAGTTAATAAAAAAAAATATTGATTACAAAATTTGAAGTAAAAAATCGCAGGAGATAAAGGTTATTTGTACGAGTACCGTTTGATATTAATTATATTTATAATCAGATATACAATAAACAATCGTTATCGTTTTTCGACTCTGTGTTTGGCACTAATCGGTGTAACATAACTCCTAGATTCCCCGTGGAGGGGTAAAACACGTGTTGAGTGATTTAACGGTGGTAGTTGTGTAATTTGCATTGTTTGCCGCATGCGCATTTGTCAGCGGGCTGGCGGGCGGTGCACTTTGTTGCACGACTACCACTGCATGTGCGGAAGTGGCTAAATATTGGTCCTTTTCTTACTTAGGATGGACTTCCGCAAAATAACGCCTGATTCCATTAAATAGTTATCGTTTTTATTTTCTAAATTATAGCCATCTATTATAGTGTACACCTGAGCATATATATATATATATATATATATATATATACACACATATATGTATATATATGTGTGTATATATACTCACTGTTGCCAACTAACCATGAAAAAAGTTGAAATATTTTCATATTAAGCTAGCAAAGTAAATAAATTTTTCATGTAAACCTTTATTTCGGCAGCTAGACGATTCAAGTGGATAATATATAAAGAAACAACAACACTTACCAATATATAAACGCAATGAGTACAAATGAATCCGACTACGAAAGTTCCCACAGCCCCGACTACAAGTCCTGCGTTCTTGAAGGCCGCAGGCATTGCCAATATACCCGATCCCAGCGAAGACTTCAGTAGGTGAACCAATGAACCGATGCTTCTGCAAAATTACAAATACATTTGTTTTAATATGACAATCAAATACCACAAACCAAAAGAGTGAATAGGTACATAAAGTGAAAAATATTAAATTATAAACGCGATCACCGAAAGGAGGTGACTTCCCATCCGTGCAGGTGATGGCCAGTAGCGATCAAAGAAGGTATATATTTCCATGTTTACAAAGACTATATTTACAATTTACAATTATAATCCTAACACAATGGCAGCGGACACATCAAGACAACATTCGAATTCAAATCGGTATTCGAATTCGAATTATAATTATAACATAAATTGTAAAAATGTAAGCGTTATAAATTTAAAACAATCTTTCTTTTGTTATCTAGTAAAGAGCTATAGAACTGAAAGATAGTCTCTCACTTTGGACATGATAGGCAAACTAGTCGATCAAAAAGTAACTGATAGGGCCATGTCTCGTGTATATTATATTTATCTATGAAATCTAATTAGGAATAAGATAAGTAAAAGAAGTAAACTTATCAACACAGCCCGGCGGATTGGTATGTGTTATTATTATGTGTTATATTATTGTGCTGTATGATGAGGTGTAGTTCTGGAGCGGATACTACAGAACTGCGACACCAGTTTATGACTTTCACCCACAAAATGAACAGATGTCTTAGTTTAAACCAGAGTTTGAGGAACTCTTTTTGTGTCGTAGACCCCATGCCATGTTGTTCCGTGTTGGGTAGACCCCCTACTTATCTGATATTGATTTTCTGTAAATGTATTTGTTTGTCCCACATTCGTATTTATAGAGTGACGAATTGAACAAGTCAGTGCAAGGTAGCGAAGCTCTGAGACTGCGACTCTCGGGTTTTTACAAGTTCAGAATGTATTGCGACCACAAAGCGATTACCAACATCCTACAACTTACGCGATTTTATAAACATATATAATATTTTTTTTTACTTCATAGGTACTTTTATAAATAATGTAAATGTTTTGATATTATAAGATAGTATAATGGAAGTAAATAGGTACTATCAGTGTATGTGTTGAGATCCACTATCGTGGACCCCCATTTTCATTTCGTGGACCCCCAAATATTTTTTCGCTGACTTAGTCCCCTTTGCCGGTTGTCATAGACCCCTAGAGGTCGATATAGACCACTTTGGGAAACACTGGTTTAAACCTTTGGAAAAGGATATATAAAAGGTTGTCAAATATCTCCCTTCCGCCTTTTTGTCTTCTGAATTTCGCGGCTATGTACAAAGCGCTACAGAGCTCGTATCTGGCAATACTATACATAATTTGAAAGGTCTTGACATAACCTACAAAACGACGCTATGCATGATTAGTTTGAATATTGCGTTCAACAGTTATAGACGTGTAAACATGGAGTTCACTAACGCCGAAATTCGCGCTATTTTAAAGTTTTCCTTCGTTAAAGGCAAATCCGCTAGAGAAACGTTCCGTGAGATTAATGGTGTTTTGGGGGATGGTACTCTATCACTTCGAACCGCGGAGGAATGATTTCGACGATTCAGAGCCGGCGAAAACGACACCACGGATAAGCCAGCCGGCGGAAGACCTGTGACGACAAATACCGATCAAATCATGGACTACATCGAGTTAGACCGGCATGTGGCATCACGTGACATCGCCCAGGAGATGGGAGTAAGTCACCAAACCATTTTAAACCATCTGCAGACAAACGACACAAAAAAAGCTTGATGTTTGGGTGCCGCATGATTTGACGCAAAAAAACCTTCTGGACCGAATCAACGCCTGCGATATGCTGCTGAAACGGAACGAACTCGACCCATTCTTGAAGCGGGTGGTGACTGGCGACGAAAAATGGATCACATACGACAATATCAAGCGAAAACGGTCGTGGTCGAATGCCGGTGAATCGTCCCAAACAGTAGCCAAGCCGGGATTGACGGCCAGGAAGGTTTTGTTGTACATACATATTTAGCCACTGCCGCACATGCAGTCGTAGTCATCAAGTGCTCGCCAGCCCGCTAATAAATGCGCATGCGGCAAACAATGCGAATTACACTACCACCGTTAAATCACTCAACACGTGTTTCACCCCTCCACGGGGCATCTTCAGGAGTTATGTTACACAGATTAGTGCCAAACACAGAGTGCTGTACCTATACATTATTTTCGAAATTTTTACTTGTTTATTTATTAAACACTTTTCACTGTGAACACCCGAATCACGCTAAGATATACACTAAAAACTTTTTAGAAATTGTATTGATCCTCTATAGCAGTGATTCCCTGTTGATGAAAACATTAATGTTATTTATTTTCAGCTCATAGATGACTACTGCGACGTATGCGGGAATATACTTTAATAGCCACGCTTGGCAGGTGGATAGTCATTCGTAGTTTGGTATTATCGTACGCAGAGGAGAACTGGAAAGTTATTTGTAAGCAGTAAAAATTCCGTATAATTAATTAAATTATATAAACGACCGTACTCCGAGAACCGAACCTACGCCCTACGATTGCAAGTCTCAATCCTTACCGTTGGGCTATCACTGCTGAACACTCGTATATAATATATAGTAAATAATATTGCTTCTACAAAAATATATAAAAGCATTCTTTTTACTATTACTGTGATATTTTAGGCGTGCCGTTCGCTATTAAACATGACTTCATAGTTTTTATTTATTTATTTACACTTTATTGAATATACATATATTTATATACATATACAAGAGGTGGTCTTATCGCTCGAAGCGATCTCTATCAGACAACCTTTGCATGGCGATGAAAGACTGCAGTTTAGGGTGAACATAATAAAAAGAGCACTAAAATAGTTTCACAATAAAATTATAATATTCAAGATATTATATTAATGTAAGTACATATAAAAAAGTAAATAAAACCGAGCGAGTATCGGAATATCTTGCTAATTACTCTTCCTTAATTAAATACTATGAGGATTATCTTTAATACTGAAGAAAGAGAAAAAAATATGAGATGTTATAAGGCTAATTAAAGTCGTAGAAATAATGTAGATGGGTTTTCTTGTGGGAGAGAGATATTTTTTAATAATAAGACAGGTGTAATGGCTAAGAAAAAAGATTACAAAACACATTTTTCTACGACACAATCGATTTTCTTTACATATTGTAATCGATACGTAATGTCAAACAATCGTGTTGAAAAAAGTATATACGTAGTAAATAAATCAAAACATTCTTTATTAAATTTCGTTTTCTCTTTTCTTAACCCAACGCACGTTGTGGTTGCCAGGTATAAAAATATAAATTAGACCTTTTTTATTTTTTTGTACTCGTATGTAATATTGTTAATTTTGTTTGTAATCTATAAATAAAATAATACAATAGAACACTACGTAATTAATTTTAGAGAGCCATTGGCACTATGAATTTTGAATGTTTTTGTTGTTTTGTTTTACCTTTAGTAAAGTTTACTGAGGTAATACAATAAAAACAAAATTTATACTCGTAGAAAATACACCACAGGGTGCAAGGGCAATAATTTTAAAAATACGTGACATGGATAATTTTACATTCTTTATTTAAATTGTGTTCGTTCGTCGTACTTCTGATTCCAAGGTGAAGTATTTCAGAGGAGAACGGACTGAGCAAATAAAAGGACAACGGGATTATAATGATTGTAAGTGCAGTTAAATGCCGATTTTAAAATTTCAAATATCTTTCCTCTTCTACTTAGTCAAAGGACTGCCTTTGCAAGGCATAGGGGGAGAAGAGACCTTAGCTAGTCCGCGTCTATCAGCTTGTAGTCGACTCTCGAAATCTTTAGGCTCCAACGATTCGATTGCAAGAGCGATATGCCCTGCCAGTGGACGAAGAATTGCTCATCTGAAGTGGCCACTCCAACTTCAAATGAGCAATTCTTCGAGCTATGTCGGCGATCTTAGTTCTTCCGCGGATCTCCTCATTTCTGTTTCGTTCTGTACTAAATATTTACACGGTTCTTTTTATTTAATTATTTATTTAATATTTTTTTATTTATTTAATATTCTTTATTGTACACGATAAGATACATTTAATAAGTTTTACAATAATATACAAAAAAGTACAATGGGCGGTCTTATCACACAAGGCAATCTCTCACAGACAACTAATATTTATGTGTAAGGAAACCGTCTAAGTTTATATTTGTGCTAATAAAGTCGATATTTTATAAAGACCAAAATAAATTAACGTTTAAGTGAAACTATCACAATAGTAAAAACTCTGCAGAAGAACAAAGGTTCACAAAATTGTTCGACAGCATTGCTGGGTTAAAGTGATAATGGACGGAGAATATCGTTCGTGCATCCTTTGGCAGTTTGAATTCCTAGTGGCGACCATAAGCTGGTATTTATGGAGTGGGTACATCTTCCATTAGAAGAACCGACAACATAGTCCAGGTTACAGGAAGTCGCTGGATGTAGCCAGTGAAAGATCTTCAATCGTGGCGTTCTTCGGTGGGAGCCCTTGCAGTATGCGTGACCCACGTGACCGTCAATCGCATCGCGGCGGCGGCGGCAATGAAACAGATAAATGACAGATGGCGCCACAGTAGACGCAACAAAAGTTTGCATCGCGCTGTTGAGAGTCTCCGCGCTCATTATAAGTGCTAGCGGAGGTGCGGTCAACATTAACAAGAAGCTACCGAAGAACAAGAAGCTACCGAAGGACAAGAGGCTACCGAAGGACAAGAGGCTACCGAAGGACAAGAGGCTACCGAAGGACAAGAGGCTACCGAAGAACAAGAAGCTACAGAAGAACAAGAAGCTACAGTACTACGACCACTCCTACACGTCTATAGGCGGACATAATGATTGCAATTAGTACAAGAGGAGAAGTCTCTATTTACACTGCCACTAGGGGTATGAATGTACACATTTATGTTCGTAGTTTATTACATTATTTAAATAGTAATACTCATGTAATTGTCTTATGTTATTTACCGTTAAACTATCTCGAAAACTTTTAGATTTCTGTAACTAAAATTACTCGTTATATTTCTACCCCAATTAGTAACTACTAATCTAAAAACGGATAGAGCTTTGATAGAGTATGTAGGAAGGTAGAGTTAAAATAACTTGATATTAAACAAGCACCAATCTGGACGCCGTTGATTGGCAATAAAGGGTAAGTTCGTGATGTACAATGGACTTAATTTTAATGGAATTTACATTTACTTTTCTAAAATTAATAGATTTCTATTTCTGATATATCCTCATTTATTGGAAACTATGTTATACTCATATTTTTTATCCATGAGTTAAATATCTCCTGATAATCTGACGACATAGTTCAATGAATGAGCAAATAGCAGTGCAATTGGGCTAGTCACATAGCATATAGAACAGATGGCCACTGAGTTATATATCTGGAGTGGTGAACTCAGAAAGGCAAGTGGCCTTAGGACTTCCACTCATAAGGTAACCTTGTCAAGGTTGTCGAAAGTCGCTTCTAAGAAGTCCTTTGGAAAATTTGGGGAAAAATATCCAGTGGTTGAAGTCTTAATATTATAATGATGACGATGATATGAAATTGTAATAATGTAGGCTTTGGAAATGAATACCTTGTTAAATAAACATCAAGATCTTTTTTAAAATATTTAATGCAAGATGTGGAACCGTCGCCTTTTGGGCGCTGGAGTTCTTCATAAGGGCGTTATAGGGTCTAGAAGTAAAATAAAATCTTTATGAAATTCTCTACTTTCATGGAAAAAAATTGTTACCTTAAATATTAAAGGTACCATTGATATGTTTTATTATTGCAAAAATCCAAAAACATCGATGCATCCGGCATTCGTCAAATCATTTACTCCAAACACAAGAGGTACTATTACAATGGGAATACTTTTAGTCTATTGAAAAGATCTGTATTCAGGACCAGATATCACAAATTACCATAATAGATAAAAGTAATGAATAGAGATTGTATGAGCAATTTCTTGGTATTGGTCGGAAGGAAATTTTTTTGGCAATTTTTTAATAGTTTTGCTGCAGGAAAACTTACGTAATCGGTTTGTCACAGGATCTATTGATTATAGATTCTGGGACCCGAACGTAGGCATCGATAAATGTCCAATAAATATGGTAAGAAGCTGCATACAAAGTTTTCCGACGATTTTTTAAACATCTATCCATTCTGTAGAAAACAAGTCCCAAGCTGATCATTCTCGTCTGTGGTCTTTACTCCAAAAACTTGAAGCCACAAGGGCCAAATTGACATGATATTTAGTTTGCACATAGCTACTTGGAATTGCTCGATCTCTTAAATAAATCACCCTAAGAAATAACCTTCCTTGTGGCACATTGATCGACTGTGGGCTTAAAGTAAGAGACCACTTTTCAAAGCCTTAAACTAGTGTTTCTCAACCTATTTCGTACCACGCCACACCTAAATCTTTCTTATATTGTTACGTCCGCCTATATAAAAATTCTTTTTTTTTTAAACCAAAAGGGTCATACTAGTATTGAATCGATTTTCAAATTGACCCACTGCGGAGCGTGAGGCCGAGTTTGGAAAACACTGCCGTAAGCCATAACTAATGCGCAGTACAATGTTTTAATGGTAAAAAAGGTACCAGGATCGCATAATTCTTAATATCAAATCTATCTGACACAAACCAGGGAACTGGAAATGATGTAAAAGGTTTTCTCCAACATTTATCATTTTACGAAATTATGAATGTTATGTCATTGTTCTTTATAAACGTTGATAGCTATTAATCTTGTCTCATGAGATTCTACGAAAAATTTGTGCACAATATCAGCATCATTAAATTGAAAAGACAAAGAACTGAATATGGTTTTAAAGGACTGTCGTCTGAGGCGCATCGAAGAATGTGGAATCCGGAGACATTTTTGGCTTGTTTTATATTTATATCGTGCGAAATAGACGACGTTATACAATGTTTCTCCCCTTGTGATTGGCTGACAATTTTCTCTTATTTTATTGGTTAATTATTGTTTGTTTAATCAAACATTTGTAAGTTAGTAGTTACAGCCTGTGAACGTCCACTGCAACGCGGAAATTCTTCCCGGACGCCATCTCAGCCTACCGCTTGCTCCGCGGTGTCGAAGTGGACGCGGTCTTGGTCCAGCTCTTCACGGAGCACGAGGGTTCTCCGAGTACCTTCACCGGTTCAAGCTCAAGAAAGTACCCGCGTTCGGAGGACTTCGGTACGATTTCGAAATCAGGTTGTAATAAAGTAAAAATAATATGATAACCAAAAGCTGTGTTAGTAAGGAACGAGGCGAAGGAAGTGAGGTGATGAATGAACGGTAGAAAGTAAGGAAAAGAAAGATAGAAGTTGTAGAATGTAAGTAGACGAAAGATAGATCATGTGAAGTATGTCAGAAGAAGATGGAAATAAAAAAGAAAAAAAGTGAATCATTAAAAGTTAACGACGTCCCTGTCCTATAAATAAGATAGGGGAACGAGAGGACCCCGATAGCGGGGCCTTAAAAGTAAAAAAAGACGCTCACTGCAAGGCATAGGCCTCACTTTAATATATCTATGGGGAGATATACCATAATCGCCACACTTGGCAGGGTATTTGGCGATTGCTGTGTGGTATTATGGTACGCAGACTACGCTGCTGCCAATACTCTATAAACTTGTTTAGTAGCAGTGGTAATCCTAAATAATTAATGTATAAAGTGTGAATCAAATAAGATTGTATCCCGGGATTCGAATCAGCGACCTACGATGTCAAGTCCGAGTCCTCTACCACTGAGCTATCACTGTTACATTTGTAAATTATTTGCTTAAAATTTTATGTATATGATATCGGAATCTATTTAAACATGAACGTTTTCCAGACGAGGTTTTGATCAACCGTATTTTTGAATCATTTTTAGTTAAACGAATTTCAGTTGAAAATAAAATAAAAAATTAACATTTTATTAATTTCCTCCGAGAATAAATATTAATTTAGGTAAAAAAAAAAAATCAAAAAATTTTAAGTAATACTTTAACTTTCAATTCTTATCTAGTTTGCTAAATATCTAAGCGTGATCCTGATTTATCAACAGCTGCTATACAGAATATAATTTACATTTTTTTAATAACATCTAAATATATTCTGATCGCAGGCGATATTTCTTTAATTTAGCAATTTTTTCTTGTTTTTTCGTTATTAATACAGGATATAAAACGTTTTGAATATCGACCGAAAAAAGATTAACATTGGTTATGTGTCGTCTTGTCAACTCCTACGCCTTGCAGTGGGCGTATAGACACCTCCCCCAAAGGTAATTTTATGGGGATGTACCATAATCGCCACGTTTGGCAGGCGAGTTGGTGATCGCACTGTGGTATTATTATCTAATATTCGATTCTATTATATTTTAGATTGTGGTATTATAATCTAATATTGCTATCTGTCCTTTTGAATTCATTTTTGATCAGTAGCCATCCTATATAATTAATGCAAAGTGGAATATATAAGATTGTATCCCGGCAATCAGGTCCTAATCCTTTACCCCTGGGCTACCAGGACTCCATTGGTTTTGAGTTCAAAAAGTTAACAAATCCTTCATGGGTATGGATGTACGTATATATAATTATCCACCTCCCCTTAAAACGAGCAATTCTAAGTACATTTCGTTTATTCAATGTATTACCTGAATATTGAATACAGTTTTGCTAGTTGATATGCGTTTTAAAGGTACTTACGAATTTGGATGTTCAACTTTTCTATGCTCGAACGGGTTGTACGCCTTTTCATTGATAATTTCCTTAGAGCCGAGGCTCAGTGTCGACTGGAAACCAGGATTTGTCGCTAAATTTGCCCTGCAAAATAGAAATTGTTTAGTATCTTAGATTCTAGAAGGGAATTCGACATAAGATGGTAAAAATAAAAACTTGTTTTCATATAACGCAGAATTCGAGCAATCCAAATTTCCGTTATATGACCCTGAAAATCATATAACGGAAATTCAATTCCGTAAAATTAAGACTTAATTCCGATTTATCTGCAAATTTTGCCATTGAAGTATTGTTGATGATGATTTAGTCAAAGGATAGAAATACCTCATTTCCACATATCAAATTTTAAATGATGTTAAAGAAACATAAATCATATAACGGAAATTCGGATTTAGATTTGGATTTGAAATTTAACTCCGATGTTTACAATGAACGTACGATTACAATTATGATGTTTGCAAAGAATCAAAAAATAATAAAGAAAGGTTTTTACATTGTGTAAAACTAGGAAGCCATATAAAAGAAATTTGAAACATAATAGCTGTGTATTTCATCATTGAGAACTGAGCAATATAATCCCCTAGAAGTTTTGTAATAGTTATCAATAACGGAGTTAATCTAGCATTCGTTCTGCAATCTGATATGCCCAAAGAAATCATGGCGATATTGCTGTGGTCCATCCAAATGTATTATACCTTGTAGCTCTAGATCGTTAGTTTCCTATCAGTTGGCGTATTTTATCTAAATTATATGAAACATCACAAAATGAAAGTAAACATCAAAAGGAAACTGGCATGTCACTACATGTTTAGAGTGAAGTCTAAAACATATATTACATTTAAATCCCAGTGAATCCGGTTGTCTCTTTAAAATGTTTTCACGTAGCAAAGACAACTTTACAACATCAAGCTTATACATAACATACATATATATTTAGTTGAAAAAGCATACAAATTAATGATAATTCCGTATTACAAACATTAAGATTCGTGTTCACTGTCTTATTGAAGGCGTGTCCGATATTCCCAATATCATTTCATTAAATTGTCCAACGAGTTGGAAAATTTTTTTAAACGCCTCCACTGTTTGGGGCCCTCATTTCCCTTGTCGTATTTGAAACAGGGACTTTATATAATATTTTTTTTGGTTACTATTTTATTTTCTTTCTTCTCTCTTATCATTCACTATTTCTATAGTTACATCATCTTTCATTCGTCACATTTTCTTTTGTTTTCTTCCTTTCATTCGCCGCATTCTTTGATATCACTTAGTTTACCACTTAAAATTCCTTGTTCTTTTGTTTCTTTGTTTTTTATTTTTTACTTAATATTTTTTCTCTTGAAATAACACAATACAGGACATTTGGCGCGTGTCAACAAACGCAAGAGCTTACTCACATTAGGTCTTATTGTTAAATGTGGGGTAAGTCTGTTATGTAAATGTTTTCCTACGGATTTATTATCACTATTAAACTTTATTTTATTAAAAATGTTCGTAGAGTGACGTAAGTGATGCGAGGTATCACAAGGGAAATGAATAGATGACAATAAGATAGAAGGAAAAAGAGTATGGAAATAGGAAAATTTTGTGAATGTACCCAGAACAGGAGAAGTACGAATAAAAAAAAACTATGTAATGTTGTCGAAAGCAATTGCCTATTCGAAGTTGTGATAATCGAAGCATTTGCAAACCTTTATAGTAACCATAATGCAACATTAACTGCTTTTAAATTATTAGGTTATGAAAGCCACATTTCCGTTACAACAAATAACATTGGAGAATTAATCAAATCGAACAAGGTCTCTGGTCTCGTTGGAATGTAAATAGTTTTTATTGCATGATACGGTTTAACGCGAAGTAAATAGGCCGAATAAGAATGCAATTTTTTGTGTTAAGAAAACATTGACAATTTGATAACATAGCGTTGTTCATAAGTCAATTTTAAAAATATATTTTCCTCGATGATATATATGTGGATTAAAGGTAAAATGAGTATAAGTTTTTAATAATAACTTACAACTTGATAAAGGTACCTTTTTGGCACTTGTTTTCTTGACATTTAACTGTCAAGTCGATAGAATGTTACGAGAGATACAGAGAGAAAAGATGGTTAGATGCTACGAATAAAATAAAGGCTTGTAAGACTGCCGCTTTTATTTTATCACTTTTCCAAATTTAATGATAAAATTATTCTTAACATTATTATTCAAGCCGTAGGCCGTAACTTGGCATAGGCATTTCCCAAAGATTTCCAATAAGACCCGTAGTTAGCGGCATCTGGTGTCTTCTGACGATCTTGAGAAACTAGGAATCAATATAGACAAGCAGTAGTAGGTAGGAATATGTAGTGGAGATAGAGGAAAAGATAAAAAGCGGAACAATCGCTTCCTAATAGGAGACAAAACACGCCGCCAGAATTTTAAAATAATAAAAGAAATGATAAATAAAAATAAATAACTAAAGAAGGTCAGAAACATAAATGTAACGTAAATGTAAAGCCAAAAAATTAATCTAAAATAGAGATACATATAAAAATAGAGATAAAAACTAAAGCAGAAAATTGTAAAACATTGTTAAGCTAAAGGCAGTGAAGAAAGAGAGATGTGTTTAAGAATTTTGAAAGAAAGAAAAGAGAATGTAAGAAAATGTAATGTTTGAAAGAGGATAGAATATAAGAAACTCTAAAGGACGTGAGGAGAGAACTAGCATTCTCCAAGAATTAAAAAGAAATGGGGGAACGATGGGCCCTCAAAAACGGGACCAATTTAAAAATATAGGCCAAGTATCAGTGGTGTCATCACTCGTAACACATTTCTCGATCACCTTACTGTAAGCCACTCTTTATTTTTTTTTTAAATATTTTGCAAGGAAAAAAAAGATCGTCGTAGAAAATCTAGACCTGAAACTGTACTATAAAATAAGCACCTAAAACCGTATTCAAGACGTCGTTTGTAATTAAAATAAACGGGAGAACGAAATGTGATCTTACATTGCAAGGTAAGGTGTGCGAGAATTTCCTCTTTTAGTGTCATTGAAGCGTCGTATTATATAATCTACTGTACAAAAGACAACCTTAATTAGATATTTAATATCAAGAGAGGCTTTCATACGTGATAGTATGGGATATACAATATCGATACTATAAATATCGATAACTTTGTTGTATTTTTCTTTACTAACTATGAAAAAAATAACATAAGTAACACTTAAGTGGTAGCCTAGCGATAGACTGAGACTTGCGATTGTAGGTCTAGAGTTCGATTTTCGAGATACAATCTTAAGTAATTAATACTTTTTGCATTAATTAAATAGGATTGCAACTGTTTTAAGATAGCAGCGTCCTCTGCGTACCATAATACCATACTGCGATTATGGTATATCCACAATAGATATGTTCGGGGAAGGCCTTTGTCTTGCAGCGGGCGTCTATGAAGCAAAAAAGTCATCACTGAAAATCAGTACCTACGTCAGTAATGATATGAATATCATAGGTTCACCATCATTGGTCTACACCAGTGATTCCCAAAGTGGTCTATATTGACCCCTATGGGTCTATGACAACCTGCAAGGGGTCTATGTCAGCGAAAAAAAATTTGGGGGTCCATGAAATGTAAATGGGGGTCCACGATAGTGGATCTCAACACATTCACCGATAGTACCTATTTACTTACATCATACTATCTTATTATATCAAAACATTTACATTATTTATAAAAGTACCTATGAAATAAAAAAAAATGTTTATTTAATGTTACATATATTTTACATAACAGATACAAAATTTTATTTTGAGTAGTTTTAATTTAAATTCAATTAATAAATGTATAAATTAACATGTGTTTTTACTTAGTTTTTAACATTAAACTTTACTACAGTTAGAAATTTACAGGAAATCAATATCAGGTAAGTAGGGGGCCTACCCAACACGGAAAAACATGGCAAGGGGTGTACGACACAAAAAAGTTTGAGGAACTCTGGTCTACACTGTAATTTTTTAAGATTGCATCACCTTCATCTGTTATAATATTTAAGGTCACAATCTTTTTGCTTGATTGCTTTGTGATAGACTGAATGAATCATGTTCGACTTTGAAATGACTTAAGGATAATTACTTAAAAATACTTACGTCGAATTAAAGTTGTCCAAGACTATGGAGCCTTTCTTCTCGTCGAGTCTCATTTTGACAGGATTTTCTGGAAAGGACATAAAATGTTACATTTTAAACAATTTTTTTTTAATTAAAACTGAAAGGTGATATTGTTGATTATTATATATTTGTTCATAGTGAAGTCATGTTTTCATATCGCTCATGATTCCGATTGCTGTTGAAGCCGGAAGGTTCTAGAGTGGCGACCTCGAGCCAGTAGGTGCAGCGTGGGTCCCCACTAAGTGGACCGAAGATATAGTTTAGATCGCGGGAAAACACTGAATGCGGCACAGGACTGATCATCGTTAAGATCTTGGCGTTCATCGCCTGATAAGAGAGAGATAAAAGTCGTGTAGATAAACCTTAGCATAAAGTATCAACATCAAATAAATTAAAAGAACTAAACGTCATTAACTAAAATAAAAAGCGCCATCTATTGTTATAATTAAATTTTCCGAGAATTAATTTTATATTTCTGGTATACAGACATGTCCATATTAACATATACATTTGTCATTTTAGTCACATCTACTTCCATCACAGATAATAAATCATCGTAAATTTATTTGGAAAGTGCAATTTACAAGAGTACTGTACATAATTACAAGTACCCAGTTATTTCTTACAAAAGAATATTTCGTTAAAAGAGAGACTTAATTGGTTTATGGCAATTATGGTTGTCACCGCGTACAAAACGGCTTTCATGTCTTTACACGAACGCACACATTACCTACACGAGTCCCGCAGTTCGTATGACAAACATTTCGTTTGTTTTAATATTTCATAACCAAAGCATTTGTGCTTCGCTTACAACATTCCTCGTTTAGAAATCAGATCACGTTCGACTCGTATAAGCAAAAAGATGCTGCGCTTTGTACATCGCTCTATAGAATTACGAAGTGTCATTGTTATTTATTTACAAAAGTGGGTGTTTTGCAATAAAGTAAAAATATATACAATAAAGTTAAATCAATTACATACATTAAATATCTGCCATTGTACACCATATAATATTTATTGTGTACTATAGCAATTAAGTAACACCTCGTAACAAAAATGAAGGTAAAATCAACATATATATGTATATATATAGAAACACACGCACACACACACACACACACACACACACACATATATATATATATATATATATATATAAATCATGGGGACTGAAAAGTAATGTCGCTATCTTAAGTTAAATTCACACGACTACACTTTTAACAAGTTTTTTTTTCTAATCAACAATATATTCACCTTCGTTGTCAACAACCTTTTGCCATCTAGTACACATTTTTTTTAACGCCGGAGCGGTAAAAAAAAACGGTTTTTCTATAATATATTTAAATAATCAATAGTCACTTTTAAAAATATCTTTTCGTCGATGATGTATATGTGGATTAAAGATAAAATTACTTTTTGAGGTTTTATTTACTTATTACTTATAACTTCATAAACGTATCTTATTTGTCACTTTGGTTTTCTTCACGCTGCTAAGAATAATATAAAAACTTGTGTTTCGGACCGGCGCCTTTATTATTTGACAATCTCACGGTTATAATTGTAAATGAAAATAAATAATCACGGTCAAATCATAACGACGGGTAATGTTATTTTTAGTTGAAATTCTTATGAAATATTATTTTGTTTTCGTGGTAATTGCGTGTTACAAAATCATATTATGTGGTTGATTGTAACAGCATTCTAACCACAGCTTCAATTGTAGGCAAAATGAGCCAGACATGTATAACATCATCAATGTGTGGTTAATATTGTAACTACTGATTTATAAGGGACATTTTGTTACCGTTCCTATTTAATAAACTACTTTAAACTATCTTCAATACTATTATCCAATTCATTACTCTTAAATAACAAATTTAGTTTGTTATATGACTTATGTGTATTTAGTTAACTTGATCTTTGGATAATTTGACATGGTATACTCATGTAAATATACAATGTATTTAATAGATTCAGGCATTACCTTGCAGAAGTCCATCTTAACTAAGAAATGGACCAATATATAGCTACTTCCGCTATACACGCACAGCGGAAGTAGCTATATATTAGTCCCTGTCTTAGTTATATACAATGTGTTTATAAATGTTAATTGATTAAATTATATAAAAAATAAATTTTCAATTAACAAGTCACCGTATAAAGAGGTAAAGTAAATTAATTTTATAATAAGGCAAAACATATCCAGTAAACTTTCATCTGTGACCTGCAAAGTTCACGGAATGCAACGTCGCGATGAAGAACGAATTCTGCCCTTTTTTGGACAGTAAATCGTTTCGGCGGCCCGCTCATACGTTTTTGGCGGGAACCGGTCCGTGAAGGCTTTGCGTAGATTTTGGTGATTTGTGAGGTCGACGCACTCATGAGTTCAGTCGAGAAATCTGTTACATTTTTCAAGGCTCACTTGCAGGCTCCGTGTTTTATTTCGCTAAATTTTGTACGACAAATTGTAACAGCTTGGCTTTTATATTATCTAGTGAACACACAACATAATATAATATAATATAATATAATATAATATAATATAATATAATATAATATAATATAATATAATATAATATAATATAATATAATATAATATAATATAATATAATATAATATAATATAATATAATATAATATAATATAATATAATATAATATAATATAATATAATATAATATAATATAATATAATATAATATAATGTAATATAATATAATATAATATAATATAATATAATCAAGGCCAAAAACTTTTGGCGTTACAAAATCAGAAGGAACAGATAGTAAACAATAATTAATCGTTTTTCTTACTATGGTGTAACGTTATTTATTATTTTTTTTGAAATCACTGATTTTTCGAATC
Source organism: Battus philenor (assembly GCF_028537555.1). Classification (NCBI taxonomy): domain Eukaryota; kingdom Metazoa; phylum Arthropoda; class Insecta; order Lepidoptera; family Papilionidae; genus Battus; species Battus philenor. The sequence goes on from NW_027181704.1 coordinate 2,198,065, forward strand.
ATCCTGTATAATACAATGTGGTATAAAATTACTAAATTTTATTACTCGATTCGATTCCCGGGATACGATTTTATATTATTCACACTTTGTACATTAATTATATAGCATTGCCATTACTTTCATAATAAGCTTACGTTATCTGCGTATTATAAAACCACACTGCCATTGACAACCCGCCTGCCATGAGTGGCTATTATGGTATATCTTCCCATTAATTTCTTTGGAGTAGACCTATGCCTTGAAACAACAACGAGATATTATGTGAGTTGATGTGAAAACCAGATTTTATGTTGGATGTATACTTTAAACAAGAAACCATAATCAGTTATTCACGATACGATTGAGTAATCGTTCTTACCAAGGTTTATAAATTGCCGGTGTTGCCATAAGCAATGAATAATTGTGATAATGAATGAAATTAAATTATTTATGCAATTTCAATTGTTCTGCGGAGATAATATATTCTTAACATTCCTGATGCTTCATGGACGCGATGATTTTGTATTATACAGACAGACTAGCTAGGTTTGCTTTTCCTAGTTTATTTTTTGTTTCTATCTAGTAATTTTTTATCTTTTTTTTAGGTCTTTGGACCACATGCAGTGGGCATCCAACGGTTGACAATGTTGCATTACAATATATTGTATTAAAGTAATAAGTGTACTAGATAATAAGATGAATAATAAACTTTTTAATCTTTAGTTAGAAGAATAAATTATTTTTTTATTTATTAAAAATTTCTTGTACATATAATAAATAGAGGGAAAAAAGAAACTATTCATATGGTAAGAGCGGCGGTCTTATCGTTCGAGGCAATCTCTACCAGACAACCTTTAGATGGAGATGAGAGACATAAAGGAGAGAGTAATTTAGGATGTACGTACATACAAGAATACTTACATATACAAGTATACATATCTGTATATGCAATTATAAATATATATACTTGGAAAAGGTACAACATAAATACGAATAATTAAGAGATGCCACACAATATCCTATTTTAGACGAGAAGGAACTGCTCTTTTACCATTTTAAAATAATCTGTGGCAATAGTCAATAGTACATTAAAAGGTCACAATGAAATAAAAAATCTATTAGTTTTGTGATACAAGGATCAGAAATAAAAGAACAAGAAAAGTCTCTGTTTATCCTTCAAGCGGTTTCTGATTAGACACTTATTATAGACTTGTATGAGCATCAATATAGCATCTTTAAAGACCTATTTACAAGAACGGAGGCGTGTTGTAAAAAACTTATTATTCCCTAGGTTACAAATATAACTTAAGTTCGCGCAATTGAGATGAACAAATGCTACGATCTAGTCAATGAAATAAATAAGAATAAATCCGAATTGAATTTATCCGTGACAGATATAATTGGGAGATATAGCAAATCTCTGTACCCCACTGAAAGATTTAGTCAGGTTATGTGATATCCCTTATCTATGAAATAAATAGGCTTATAATATTATTAAATTGAATAATATAATAATGTAATAAAACATGTTCATAAGATGATAAAAATTTTAATCTAATATATTAAATAAGTTGCTGATCAATATTAGTTCTGTTAAAATTACCAATGCTGAATAAATGAAATATATCTTTACCTTTATCACTTGTTGTTATATTTTATGCGTATAATTAAAAATCTTAACTAATATGATAGATTTATGTAATAATTAACTAAATCTTTACGGTGATTTGACGTACGGTTTATGAATCAGTACAGACATACGTACATTCATTTTTAAATATATATTTGATAATTATATTTTTATTGTTATGCTTTAGCATTTTTATTATAATTCAAATGATGAGTGTGATTTGTATGTTAGAAAAGAGTTTTTAATTTTCTAATTTCCTCACAAATTTAACATTTTTTTCTCTTTCTCTCTCTCTTTCTCTTTAACAAATATGTTAAAAAGATAATGAGCCGAATTTATAGACTTCCACTTTTAATTTTTTTGAATAAATTTTGGAAAATTATTTATTAATAGCACAATCAAATAAAAGACGTCATTCGTTTCAGATATGTTTGAGAAATGATAATGTTATATATATGAGTAGTGTTGCTTTTTAATCCAAATTCAATTCGTAATGAAAAGTAATGTATTTCCGTTTTATTATAAAAATCGTTCAGGATTCGAACCCACGATACTGCGATATAAAGGCGATCAATCTACTGTATATAAGAGTCAGATTGAAGGCCTTATTAACACGTTCTCTATCTTTAATGCATTTTTACACGCACTGTTATGCAGATAGCGTTTGCCATGCGGAAGAGACGCGATGTAAAGGCGATAAATGTTGTAATCTATTGTATAAGAAATCGCTTTTATTCTAACTTATAAACATAAGAATTTAAAAAAAATAAAAAAGGTGTTTAGGCGAGTTATTATCTTCATTGTGTTTTATTTTATAAAATATTTTTTACTACTTACGTAATGTTTGAAAAAATAATGGAAGGGAACAAATATAGACTGTAATGACGACTAATTTTATAATACACTTACGGAATTTGTTAAAGATTTTAAAGTTAGATATAGAGTATATTATAATCTTTACAGTGTTTTCTTCAGTTAAATCTATTTTACTATTCACTTTTTGACCGAAAAAATATTAGATCGGAACAAATATGGATTTAAAATAATTACTAACTTTATGTAACACTGAATTTGTTAAAGATTTAAAAGTTGGATAGAAAAGATATAGCCTGTTTAGAGTTTTCTTTCAATGTGTTTAAACCGATTTCACTTTACCTTAAGAAAAAAATGTTACTGCAAATGGTAAATGCAATAAAACGAAATAATACAATATATTAAAATGAACGTTTGTCTGTACGTCCTTTATAAAATCGTAAACTATGCATTGAATCCTATGATGATCTTTAGTAAAGTTATTTAGTAAACCTCACGAAGGTTTTTATGCTGGTATGACTAATTTTAGACAGATGGCGCCATAGTCACTATTTTTCGTAGAGAACAAAATCAACAAAATGACTCTAAATTAATTGAATATTTTCATAACGTCTTTTCGTTAAATTTATTTTAGTTGGTGGCGTGGCGACCTGCATAGGTTTCAGTTAGTTCTATATAAATAATCTAAATTATTTTTTATGTTTAGAAGTAGCTTTATGATGTCACAAGTTTGAGTAACTTTAGAACTTAAGTTTAGGTAATTTAATAATAATGAAGATTTGCTTGCCTAAAATAAAAGTACAGATATAATTATAATATGTTTTTAAAACTACGGAGGTGACCATATATCTACAATTTCTATACTTTAAAATAAAAGTAAGGATCGAATTATAACATGTTTTTTAATTTACGAAGGTTCTATAATATCTGCGGATTGGTTTTGAATTAATGATCGGATATTACCAAACATTTTCAATAATGTATTGTCATGAATTGTATAAAAACATTATTGTGTTACGATATGGGGTGGGTGTGTCAATTAAATAATTAAAAAATTAGACGTTTCGTTTTCGACAAGAAATAAATATCTTCTACACATTAAAATACTCTTGAATTGCTTATGTTTATATGATTCTTATACAATTTTATTTCCTATTTAGATACCCGGAAGCATTTCACATGGGAAGATGTTGAATTAAAACGAAATAGTAATTGGTAATTGACATTTTATAATTAAAGACCAATGTTATTATTTTTAATATCTGCTTTTAAAAAATGCTTCAATTTACAGTTAATAAGAAGAGATGGCAAGAAAAAAAAAATTATGATATTTATTATGTTGATCTGAAATATATTTTTTGCTGAATTTTCTTTATTTAATATATATATATATATATATATATATATATATATATATATATATATATATATGAATACCTGGAATGTGTTGGGTAAGTTAAAGTTAAGTTAGATTGATATAACTTATATAGCGCAGCGCGAAGGGCTGTGGACATAATATAACATTTTCTAATAGAAATACCGGAATCTCTCACGCAGTATAGCAGGCTTATACAGAGAGGAATTAAGTAGATAGGAATTCCTATATAACCCTGTACTCATAAAGGCAGTATATCTGGTACATTTATAAGAATTCTCCCGAAAATAAGAAAGTTAGAAATTATTATCTTTTTTTTGCTACTCTGAAATATATATGTTGGCTGAATATTCACGACTTAATTACCATATATTAATACATTTAAATACTATCTTATTTTGTCTGGTTTATATACGTTTTATTTTAAAGCAAAAATTTATCTCACAGAGAGATGTACTCCGTCTATGATGTCTTTTTCTTCCGGACTGAGAGTTGATGTTTGATTTGTTAAACATGATTTTATTACATAGCTCATGTTTTACTTCTTAGCTTTTTAACCACTAGGATTTTAGGTCTTTCTGACTTCATAATTAAGCTGTCTTCAACATGATCAAGACAGGACATCTTTAGCTAGTTCATTATCACTGTGTGAGTAGATATACACCCACTGCGATGCAAAAGCTGCCAGTCTTACGCTGCATATACCATCCACACCACATCTATCAGGTGGTGGTCACCACTTGAGAAGCTTTCGGTTCCAGCAGCCATCGGTTTAATGGGGTATGTGCTCCATTCACTGCCATTTCAGACTATTAAATCTTCGACCTAGGTAATCTTAGTTCTTCAGCAAATCTGGAAGATCCACTTAGTAGTGGATCTACACCGTGGCTTTGTGGTCTGTTCAAGGGATGTGTTCAGCCTACTGCAATTCTTTAAGTTACGTCAGTGACTTTCGTACTTCGGCGAATAACCTCATTTTTGACTTTATGTCGCAACAAAGTTCCAAGCATAGCCCTTTCTATCCGATTATTATTATTATGGTATTATTTACATATCTTACTTCTTCCTATCTCGTATTTTTCACTCTTTATATAGCTTGTGGTATACTATATCGCGTAATTTATTCACTTATATATAAGGTTAATTATAAACAAAGTGTAAGTAAAATCGTTATGCAATGTTAGTAGATAAAATTGTAAATAAACTGGTGTGCGTTTCTCTACGTTCACGCCCGAGAGCGTGCCAGACAAATCCGCGCAATCACGTCCTATGTAACTAGATCGCCTCGTTAATTTAGAACGTGAGAGTATTTGACACTGTACGTGTTGGATAGATCCATTCGTCGGACACTGCATCATTGCTACGCGCTGTTGCCTTGTTTCGGAAGGTTTAATTATACGTTCTTTTATTATCTGATCATATCTAAATCTATTTAACTTATTATTTATTTACATAAATGATCAAGTTATTTTTTATCTGTGTTTACAAATCTATGGGTATTTAAAATATAAATTTATTTATTTATCTGTTTCAGTAGCAACAAAGACTGTATGGTTAACACTGTTGATATGATTTACTTTTATTAATTACGTTAGTCTGATATCTAAGGAAGGAGACAAAAAATAATAATAAACAACAATTAATATTCGAGGCGTGTGAACACGAGATAGTAAACGAGGTCGCCTGAATTAATGCGATGCCAAGCTAAGGTTACGGCATTATGTATTTAGCCTAGGTGTGAATTTGATTTTATCTAACTGTTTTACACCATTTCTTAATAGTTTTACTACTGATTTTGGGATGCCTTACTTCTACTGGTAAAGCAACCCTTACTTCTCGAAGGTAACCTTCATAATCCTTCAAAGTGAATTCTCTGAGGACATTTATCATTTCAGACTACGTTCCAGCACTATTTAACATAAGCCTCTCTATGATTTTCTGTAGGATCCGTAGCCTGCGAATTTTAACCATAATATTAAAACTTTTAACAACAAATTTAATCATAATATTAAAACTTAAAATTATATAAGAATGAAATTAGACACACAAATAGGAAGTATATAACTAAAGAAAAGAATAAAATTGTACGGTGATTTAAAAGTAAACCTGCTGTGATATTTTGGAAGGTGAAGCAAGAAAGGTGATGTACAGAAGAATATAAGTATGCCAGAGGAATGTGTGATATAGTAGAGACAAATAAAGAAACGTATGACTGAGATTGTGACGTAAAAGGAGCAAAGAATGAAACTAGAAGAGAAAGAATCCCAAGACAGGGGTGACCGATAAGTCGCCAATAACGGAGCCTATCCAAAAAAAAATTCCATAGCTAGGCCGTTTGTACAGCTTGTGATTGAACGTCTTATGATGTACTTGTCGGTTCATGATCATCACTTCTAATCCTTATGTCTTTAACACACAACCGTTACGCGCTATATATCATTTCCAATAACACTGTGAGGAGACACGAAAAATCAAGATCACCAACATAGCTGCAAGTGCAGTGTAGCCACTATGAGCCAATAGACGCTGCGTAGGTAGATCCCTTTCTAGGTGGACCAGCGGCATTGTTAAGGTTGTGAACAGTATGGATGCGGGCAGTGAATCAAAACTTAGGTGTGCTATTAGTAATGAATTACAGCTCTGAAAAGAGGCATCTTACTCTGAATTTGATTGGCAAGTCGCTGTCAGAGCTGTGGTGAAAGCTTTGTACGGATATACGATCCTATCAGGAATGAGAAGATTTGTAAATGAACCAAAATAACTGACATGGCTTTCTGAAATGTCAAGTTCAATTGGTAGCGGGCAGATCACATACCAGAATAGAAGGTTGGATGTAAATACCGTGGACGGGCAAGTAAGGCAACACTTTTAAAGCCATCAAAAGACGTTAAATACATGACGTTGCCAATCAATTCTATTTCAAATCTATAAAGAGATTCTTACACAATAAAATCTTACTTCCTTTGGCTTACTTCCCCCTGGATTTCTTATGGCATTTCTCGATGTTTCGTTTCTCTCAGAGCGGTCAAAGTAAGCCGAAGTACATATATAAATATAAAAATTCCGATATAACTATAATAAAATAATTTACCTTCCAAAGCACGTTCAAGCTTATTCAAGTTTGTACTACATAAAATGCATAATAAATTAACGGTTCTAATCGCGCCGGCATCCATCTCGACGTCCATGACTTTTTGTCGGACTAGAAACTAATGACAGAGCTATAAAGGTGCGTTCACATGGTCTGAAATAATGAAAACTGCGCAATCTACTTTTTTAATTAATTTTTTTCGTATATTCAAAATTTTTATTTCAGTGTATATTTACGCGAAGAACTCTTACGTCACGATGACGAATAACAAGAATTTATTTTTGTCAAAGTCGTGGAATCTACTAAACAGAAAATTTTAAATGGGATACCTTAAATAATTTTTATTAGATTAGAATAGGAAAATAACATTTCACTACACGAAGCCTATTGGGAAATCTAGTATGAGATAAATGTTTATAATACCGATAAACATAATGATAGTGACAGATTAGAGGTATAGGACTTGTGTTCGTATGTCGCGGATTCGATTCCCGGGATACAATATTATATAATTCATACTTTGTGCATTAATTATATAGGATTGTCACTGCTCACAAACAAGTTTCATGGGGATGGGCAGCAGCATCCTTTGCGTACCATAACATCACATTGCGATCCCCAATCTCATAGGTTTCTTTGAGGAGGCCTATATTCCACAATGAGCGCCTATGGACTGAGACAACCACAGTACAAAGTGATTGTATAAAGGAGTAAAGTTTCAAATGAGTGAATCTGTAGCTCAGTTGCTATTAATAAGAATTAAACCTTTACACCTATTTATAATCATCCTCTATAAAAAGATCAAACAGATCATCCGAGAAATATTACATATATTTTTATTTACTATAATAACACGATATTTTAATTACTTTTGACACTACTAAATCTGTAAGGATGGATATATGGATTATTTTTAATATGTAGTATATTATCATTACATTTATTATATATGAAACCATTAACTTTTGGGTTGGAGATATACATTCAAACCATTAAAGCTTTACATATAGATATAACTAATCATGTCAATCATTGTTCATTTATTCCTATGTACCCAAGATGGGGGTGAGGACGTCCACAGTACGTCGCCATCTCGAGCGGTCTTGAGCCTTGAGCTGTACTTCGCTCCTCATCATTCCAACTACCTTCACTTCTGCAGTGATCGTCTGCCGCCACGTTTACTTTGGGCAGCCAAGTCTTCACTTTCCTTGAAGATTCCATTCTACGGCTTGCTTCGATATGTGATCAGGGTCCCTTCGGAGAGTATAGCCTATCCAGTTCCACTTACGGTGTTTGATCTGCTGTTCGATCAGCATCTTACTGCAGCGTTTCCAGAGATCTATGTTGAAGTCTTGCTCAGACCAGAATATACCGAAAATACGTCGAAGACAAATGTTAACGAAGATTTGGAGCCGACACGAGATATTTTTGGTGACCTTCCACATCTCGCATTCATATCCATAACTAATCAACTGTCAACTGTATACATTTTAGTGTGATAATTAAATAAATTAAAATTAATATCTACATAATAAAGTTCGATATGCACACACCCTTATATCATTGCATAGTTATATTGCAAACGTGTTTACATAATCGTACAACATGACACGGATTGAAGAAGGCAACCATCCATGGCCATGCTTTAACATATTCAAGACAAATATAAAACATAATAATATAACTTTAATAAAGTGTCTTTTATTACTTCATTGTTGTTCTTTGAGAAGATTAACTTTTTATTACTATAACAGAATGTACAGGAAGACTGCACTTCTTTCTATTTTAATAATATGGTTTACTGTTTAAAACTGCATTGCGCAATAAAACCGACCATTCTACTTATTATGTTTTTATAAAATTACTTGAACAATCCTTCTTCTAGCTGCTCATTGCTATAGAGGATCAATATAATTTCTGGAAAGTTTGTAGTGTATATCTTAGTGTGATTCGGATGTTCACATTAAAAGGTGTTTAATAAATAATTAAAAATTTTTCGAAAATAATATACAGAAACAGCACTCTGTGTTTGGCACTAATCGGTGTAACATAACTCCTGAAAATGCCCCGTGGAGGGGTGAAACACGTGTTGAGTGATTTAACGGTGGTAGTTGTGTAATTCGCATTGTTTGCCGCATGCGCATTTATCAGCGGGCTGGCGGGCGGTGCACTTTGTTGCACGACTACGACTGCATGTGCGGAAGTGGCTAAATATTGGTCCTTTTGTTACTTAATATAAAGGTACATACCTTGTTTATTAGTAGTACGCTCATCTTTCTATGACGTTTTCTCCGACCCTCCTGCAGAAACTGAGGAAGGGTACTCTGCTTTCTTCATCCGCTATTATGGAGGCAATTCTCGACTCCTTAACCTTTATACCTACTCGGCATTCAGTCTCGATTCGGGTAACTTTACCATTTAGATAACTATTAAACACCAGCATATTTTTAACAAACGAATGTAACCGTTGTAAGTAAGCGAAAAACTCGAAGAAGCAGTGGCGATCACGGACCTTGTAAAATAGCATTGGACGACCACCCACAAGGTCAAACAATCTCGTTACGGTTGTTTTATTGTAAATCTATGGGGGAGGCCTATTCCCAGCTGTGGACATTCTGCAGCTGCAATTACGATGACGACCAAAAGTTTTAAAAAGTTTAACATTTTTAAAATTTTTTATTACTCAATGATTTATATATATATATATATATAAAATAATTTCTTATAAACAGTCATAGAACAAAGTGAACGCAAGAATTTATATACACGAGTCACGGTTTTCACAATAAATAGCCTTTACGCTTATGTTTATTTAAAGGTTACACAGTCGAGAAACATTTACATCATACTTGACGTCGCTGATTATGTCTTACATTCGTTGATGTCTAACATTAAACAAAATGTAATATTTAATATTAGTAGTTTAAACATTGTTAAATCTGACTTATAAGCATCATTGTTATTTATAGCTTTATTCTTAAAGAAAACTGCTAAAGACGTTGAAAAATGCTAGACTCTTGTCGCTTCCTACCAGAAATGAGAAACGGAATCGTCTATTCCGTCTTCCTATGGCTGCAATTATATCACGATAAAAACTTAGAGTTTTCGCTTGGGGATGAAATCTAGATGTATATGTTTTGATATACCTACAAAAGTTCTCCTGCTAACAATATATACAATTGAATGTCAGGTGTTAAAAGAGTATGACGGTTTTTCTCCATTAGAAATGTATATATAAATGCATTATAGTTTATTTTTAGCTATGAAAACTTTCCATTCTGAAAGCTATACGACCAATATTGTATATGAGTCTTGTAATCTGTGATCAAAAGTTAAGGTGAAATTGTTATTTAAAACTCTCGGGCAGTAGGAAGGTAGGTATTTTTTTCTTCGGTTGGTAAGACTGTCTATAAAATTTGTTAAAAGTTGAGATATCATTTGACTCAGTTCAAACCTTGATTAGTGCCAAAATCGCTCAATTTTATTTGGTGCCGTGTGACTTCTGGATATGTAGAAAACTCAAAAGGCCTACTCGGGGACGTTTTCACACGATTAAGGAGATAATATCTTGTAGGCTATACCGGAATTAAACTATTCCGATTGTTTTGAAGACTGAAAATATCGTTGACGAAATTGCGTTTAAAACGAATTACTTTGAAAGTAATGAAATTGATTTTGAATAATAAATAGAAAAATAAAATTTTATAAAAAAATCACTACTTTTCGACCACAGTATTATATGTAAGCACTAGAAACATTACAACGCAATTAAATATGTAACATCCGTAAATGCTTATATCCTACGTCAATTCATTTTGGATTAACACTCGTATTTTCTCACGATTTTATTAACAATAGAAAAATTACATTCTATTAACATATTCGACGATTATTCCTGTGCATTAAACCGCTTTTTTATCACGGAAGAGCTAATAATTCTTTGTACATACGAAACAGTTCTAGATTTTTCTTTAAGGCTATTGTTGTCTTCGCGACCTTCACCGTTCTTTATATGTAGTCATACAGAGCCTTTGATTATAAACAGTCTCGTTTTATTTTATCACAATACTGGCTTTATATCCGGAAAATAAATGACAACGTCACGCTTTTGTATACACGCTCAGATGGTTGTTTAGACACTTCTTAGCCATAAAAAGATTTAAGTCTTCTTGGAATATAACAACTTTATTTATTGTGTTTAAGTTGTGTTGGCAAAGAAGACAAAAAATTAAAAAGAGCGTAAAAAAATTAATAAAGAAAATAAACGGTTCTGTCCTTCCCTAGGTGTATGAGAGGTCCCTAATAGCGGAGCCGTAAAGAAAGCGAGTTTAGCCTTTTTAACGACCTTTTTTGGTTAATTTATTTTCGTGGCAATTATTTGAAGTTTTCCTATATTTCTTCTTCTTCTTCTTGAAGTGCCTCTCCAACTAGTGGAGGTTGGCTATCAGCTTCCTGCTCTCTTCCTTATTTTTAGTTCTGCGTAATAGCTCAGCAGCGCTGGCGACTCCGGTCCACTCTCTAATGTTACGAAGCCACGACTTCTTTCACCTACCAACCTTCCTTTTTCCAGCGACCTTTCCCATCATGATAAGTTGAAGGAGATTGTATCGTTGGTGTCGAAGAACGTGTCCTATATTTAGCCAATTGCAATTCATAACTGAATAAAAAAAATATTTATTTCATTAAATTAAAACGGAATTTATTATCCAACTTAAAAGTTTTATAGGTTAGGTTTAACTTACCTAAATGCAATTTAAAAACAATAACCCGAAATTAAACAAATACTATCGTACAGACTGTCTCATTATTACGGGTGATATCGGAAAAAGAATAAATATGAAACAATAAATATATATTTCATAAATTGACAAAAAAAAGTTGTGTTGGCAGAACGTAACTACACCGGGAAACATTCACATTCATGAACTCATATTATTAAGTCATCAATAAATTGTTATAAATATTTCCGATGAGATATTTATAGCAGTAAACCGTTATTTAATTGAGCCATTCAACGGATTTTAAAAGTATTCATACAAATGAATGTAAATCAGAATACTGTGAAAATATGTGCTCCGAAAAATATAAATTTAATTTCGTAATGTTTAATTACAAGAGATGCATGATAGGCATTTTATTATACAACAATCGAAAATAAATTCTTACATAACTTGAAATTGAATATTAAATTTCTCCCCTCCAAACTCTCTTCCCCTCCTCTTACATATTAAATAGGACCGGTAGGAAACAGCCAATTGTCAACAAAAAACAAAACGAGTAGATAACAGTTAAGCAATGCAATAAAAAATAATAAAACCAAATAGGAAAACTTTAACCAAAATGCACATAAAACACATGTAAAAGAAAAAAGTCTAATCTAAACAAATCTGTAATAGCAAAAGATAATGATAGAAATGTAAGAATAAAACAAAGATTAGAAATAAAATTGTACCTAGCCACCTAAGAGTAAAAAAGATGAGGAAAGGAAGGCGATGAAAGCAAGAAGGAATGAAAGAACAAAAATATTGCAAGATATTGTGAAGGATAAAAGGAAAGAATAAAAGAAATTGAGAAAAATGAAAGTGAGTGTAGAATAAAGATAAAACCATGAAAAAATTATTTGTAAATAAAGTCCCTGTCCCAAACAAAACAGGGGTACGAGTAGAAAAGTAGATAACAGTTAATACAATATGTCAGGCGACGTATTTGACGCAGATTTTTTTGTTAATTTATCAGCCTGTGGATTTCGGATCCGCGAGCCCTGAATTCGAAGAAGCTGTAAAGTCCAAAAAGGCTAACAGCATCCAGAATCAATCGAATATAGCCTTGGCATTGGCCATATATATGGATATCGATCCAGCCTTTTCTGGCAGCTGTGACAAGATCGTCTGTCCAGATTGTGGATGGCCAATGCTTTTACCGGTCCATGGTTACTCCAGAACTTTAATGTCCTGGTAGCCATTTGTTCTATGGGGAATATGATATGCTCATTGCTACTTCAACTAATCAACTTGCAGATTAATTTCGGCTACTTTCATTTTTATACAGATCTCCTCAAAAATAAAAAATAAACTATTGTTTAAACGTAATCAAATTCATGTTGTAGGAGTATTTTATCCTCATAATTTATGAACAATCATGGTATACAACATCGATAACGTTTTCAAGGCTCTGGGGCTAAAGAGTGAGGCGGTCATCGTTGTTCATCGAACAACAGAGACCGTCAGGCTGTATTGCACTGTCCATGATGCGGTGGTAGTAATATCACTTCACACAAACTCGTGCGTGTATTACACGGACGAGACTCAAGATGTGATCGCAAGATTCATCGATGTGAAGAATACGGCAACCGTCGCACAGATATTGACGCACAGCCCGTAATGACAATTTGGAGTAAATAAAAGTGGTCGGATCAAAACATTTTAAAATTGTCACTGTTAGGATATCATTAAAATTGATTAATAGACGTCCTTTTTTACTTAAACATTGTAATATGCAAAAACGTGATCACAATAAAATTTGTAAATATTAAAAGTGAATGTTAAAACAAAGGCATGGGCGCTTATGTCCGTGGAACATAGATTGTAATATAAAAAAAAAAACATTGACTATAACAATGAAATGTTTAACAGTAATTTTGTATGCTGATAGTCAAGGTATCATGATACTTGTAATTCGTAATACATTATTAGATTAATACACGAAATAATCTTAAGCAGATTTCTTATCATAGTTAAGTGGAAATTAAATATATTTATATACTTGATTACATAAAGAAACCTATAATAGTGTTAACAATTTTAGTGATAAACCTTGGAAATCATTTCTCTTTATTATAGAAATCGTCTGATTTCGTTACGGGCGCTAAAGCATCTTGAACATGTTACAGTGAATAAATATTGTAAAACTTGAGAAACGAGATGACGGATTAAAGGCGTCGGAAAAGAGAGAAATGGAATGAAAGGGTAAGACGGACGAAATGTGGAAAGTAAAGAAAGGAATGAAAGATATTTAGATGCATTAAAGAAGAGCGCGAAAAAAAAAATATTAAGTGAAAAAATTATTAAAAGGAAATAAAAGTCACTAACCCAAAAATAAGTTAAGGACCATCAGAAAGCGCCAGAAAGCGCTTTGAATTGCAGCCGTTTCCTGGCTAAATAATGAATTTATTTAATGAATTAAATTACTTAATATTTTCTTTACAACGTTATTGTTCTTTAGATTGATTTTGAAATTCAAAATCTGATGCAGAATTGAACAGTATAGATATATTAAATGCAATATTCTTGTACGGTGGCAGAAATCAATTTTGTAACTGCCATCTAGATTGACTTTAGAATGTATTTTCTATCAGTGGTGGAATTCCAGATAATTATCATAAAATGTAGTGTTATTCTTGTACAAGTTGTAATTGTTGTATAAATGCGAAATACATTTCAAAGTTTAATAAACAGAACTGGTAGATAAATGAAGGATTGTAATTAATATTTTGATAAGGGTCGTACAAGAATAGACGAAATGTTCCAATCGATATTGACAATATAGGAAAGTAATCATAAAATTAGAAACAATTAACGAATATTGTTTTGCAATTTGTAAAGTAATAAAGGAGTTATTATATAAAATAATGAAGAAATGTTTTTGTTAAAATAACCTAAAAGTATTTTGTCAGATATATTTTAAACGTTTGATTGCTATCCGGTGCGAAAGAAGTGCTTTATTTTGTCTTGAAAACTACGACCCAGCGCTTTCTCGTTTTAGTTGCAAGTTTTAGTGTGTGTTTGTTACTCCTTTATGTGCATGTCTCTTCGATGCTACACTCATAACAGATTTTAATTTATTTTTTATTACATCACTATTTAAAACTATCGTAAGAGAATGAATTGCTTCACTAATGTATTAATGATATTCTAAAAATTATCACAAAAAAACCATTCTAGTTCGTTGTGGACTTTTAGACAAAGGCGCGTTTGAAGCCTTCATAGCTTTAAGTTGAAAGACAACAAACCACGGTAAACGAAGAGGCTCTGGTTGTAATCATATTTTGAACCTACATACGCCCACTGCAGAACCTTTAACGGCGACGGTTATCAGGCGGGTTGGCATATCGCAGTATGATATGAATGTGATACAGTGGACTCTTAAAACTTTGAAAACTTTATTTGTAAGCAGTGGCGATCTTACAAAATTAATGCACAAACTATGAATTATATAAGATTGTACCCCGGGAATAGAACCCGCGACACACTAACGCAAGGGTCAGTCCTCTAACATTGGGCTTCCACTGCTTGCCACTGTCGACTTTAGTATTTTTTTGATGATTACAATACAATCTTAATAAAACACAGTTTCTGATAAAAAATAATTAAAACTATAAGCAGAATTGTTATAAGTAAGAAAAGGACAAATATTTAGCCACTTCTGCACATGCAGTGGTAGTCGTGCAATAAAGTGCACCGCCCGCCAGCCCGCTGATAAATGCGGCAAACAATACGAATCACACAACCGCTACCGCCAAATTACTCAACAAGTGTTTCACTCCTCCACGGGTCATCTTCAGGAGCTATGCTACACCGATTAGTGCCAAACAAAGCAACATATTAAAAAAATTGTTTAAAAGGAATCCAGGGGGAAATGATGGAGAAAAATTGGTGACGCATAAAAGGTAAAGGAATGAAAAGAAATGAAAGTACAGAAAAGTAGAACGAGTGAGAGATATTGAGACAGACAAAAGTAGAGTAAAGAAATATTAAGAAAATAAAGTGAATAAATTATTTGGTAAAAAAAACCCCTGTCAATGTAAACCCAAAGTAGGGGTTTTAGAAGAGGTTACCAATAAAGGAAGCCATCAAATAAATAAATACATTTAAAAAACTTTTAAGTTAAACGGTTTTTTGATACCCATATTGTGGTGGTTGTGGAAAAGTATGTACCTAGTCCGCCATATTGGAACGGCGTCCATCTTAAATTTTAAATTTTGGCATAATCATCGTGTTTTACTAGTGTAGCCCTTTCATTTGATACCCATATTGAGGGGGTTAAGGAAAAATATGTAATCCGCCATTTTGTATCGGCGGCCATTTTAGATTTATAATGTTATTGATTTTATTATATTGTATTGTCATCTAAATTAAATGTGTACCGAATTTCAGATCAATCTGACAACAGGAAGGTGCTTAAATTTCAATTTCTAATTTTGATCCAAATAAATTCCGTACGGGTCGAACTAAATAAAACCGTTTAAAAAAAAAAACAAAATATAGTTTCGGAGAATATTCATATATTTGTCTAACAGAGTAACGATGGCTTTAGAGATAAGAACTCTCTGGTGTTCCAAACTACAACTCTCTATCATCCATCGTTATTTACAATCATCAGGAAGAAAATATTCGTATACCTTCATGACTTAATTTTAAACAATTAAATGATTTTACTACACGGTTCCGCTTTTAGCTACAGTCCATATAAAATCGGCTTACACAAGATATAAAGTGAGTGCTCTTAAGCCTAAGTCACTGGAATCGGTTTATTTTGAATAATTTAACCAGTTACCACTTGCACGGATTTGTCGAATATAGAGCATGTATTTGAAAATCGGTTGCAACATAGAACGACTTATGTTTTGCCGTTCTTAAATTCAAGCTAAATTATTGCCACATAAGTCTTTTAGTCTAAAATATCTAAATAGAGGGTTCAAATGCACCAATGTTTACTCTAAGGATCATTATCAAACCTTACATATTAAAAAGCTATGTGATAAAAGGTATGACAGCTCAGTGGTTGATAACTGAACCCGCGATCGTATGTCGCGAGTTTGATTCCCGGGATACGATCCTATATAATTCACACTTTGTGTATCAATTTCATATGATTTTCACTGCTTACAAACAAGTTTCCAGAGGATATGGCAGTGTCCACTTTGAAGCATAATACCACACTGTGATCACCAACCCGTCTGCCAAGCGTGGCGATTATGGTCTATATCTATATCCTCCAAAGATATCTTTAGGGAGACCTTGCAGTGGGCGTCTATGGGCTGTATACTGAAAAGCAATGTAACCTCGTTCGTTCATTTTATTTTATCGTATATAATAATCATAATAATTATTAAAATTATGTAAGCTATGTGTCATGTAATTGGTACATTCAAACGCCACATCGTTCTGAAACCAAGATACGTTCTCAAGTTTCTGGACGACGCGATGACAATAGGCCAACGACGACAGCTATAGCCGAAGTCTCGACAAGGGACTATTGAGCCCAGGCACTCTAAGGAGCGTCCTCCGAAATAGAAAAAGTAGTTTTGGCCTGAGCCGAGATTCCTCCGAGAGCCCGCTTCGAAACCTTAAAAGATATGACAGGTTAGGCATCCCCTTCGTTTCATGTCCACAAACCCGCGGAGTCTGCGAATATCACGTGGACACTAAGGATATGTCGGTCCAAAAAGTAAATTCATATAATTAAAAATTATTTTTTTTCTAACAAACCAGCTATACATATACCTCTTTAAAACATTTATAACTATATACATTAATCCTGTGTAGTGAATTTACGCTTAACATACAGGCAGTCAGCACCATAACTTCATATATGTATATGACATACGATTAAATGTACTTAATTTCATGTTTTTTTTTGTTCTCATGATATTATACAAGAATATTCACCATAAATAGTTGAAGGACGATGTGTCTATTCACTCTACCCTATTGTTACGTTTTGATATTTAAATTTTTCTCTTCAATTAATATATACTAACAATATACTATTTAATACATATAATATTAAAATATGTAATAAATAATTGTTAATACACCTTGAAATATTTATCGTAAGAGAATTCTAAAACTATTTTACATTATTAAACCACAGTTACATATTCGTAAAAAATATTTAACTTGTAAATTTTAACAGTAATTATTTAGTCTAACAACTGACTTAATCGTTCCGGATGTCATTAAAAAAAAAAACCGTAGCGTTTATAATTATACGGTTAAGGCAAAAAAAAATATAACAATCTGTAAACATTTAATATTTTATGTAATACGTGCGTATGTCATTTCTGCCTTAGGTCATTCTGGATCTAGATTTAACCCATAGCTTTCCAACATGACCAGTTATATGCATCCAATGTCTTTCGTCTTTCACAATGTCGTCTACCCCTAACGAGTATACCCCTACACTGTTACCGATCCTTGGACTCCGACCAAAACCCAGAGACGCCAGCAGCCTTAAGGTTTTGTCTCAGCGCATAATATTATGTATCAAAAAGTATTAAAATAATTGCTTTGTGTTTGAAATAAATTTTTGTACAAGTATGTTGTTTTACGATAATATTTATAAACTCATTTTCAAAGTTTCGGAACGGGGTAAAAGTTTTTTTGTAATTTATAAATTAAAAAATTCGTGAAGTCTCTTTAATTGTAATGATTGTTTTTGTTTCAACAAATTATTTACACTCTATACATCATGGATGCACAGACCGCGGCCCGCCGGTCGAATACTGGTGGCCCGCCTATAGCAAAAATAATACTCTCGTACATTCGAAAAATATTGAATTCTATTCCAGAATAAAACCAAAAAAATTTCATTACCTATACTTCTGGCGGCCGACCCGCCATCAGTTCATGATTTGCCCGATTGGCCCCTAGTCTTAATAAGTCTGTGCAACCATGCTATACATAGACCACAGTATATTGACATGTTTACAATCATTGACTAATGCTTTCTCCGCTAACTTCCAAAACCATGAAAACTATACAATACGACGAGAATGAAACTAGTAATATAAATTGATTCAATATATTATTTTTTTTAAGTTCTCGAAGAAAATGGCGCCAGAACAATAAAGAATGACACGTATACAAATTAATAACCAATTTCGTAAGTTATTCGTACAATTTCGTTCGTTGGAATTTGAAATGAATTTAAATTTAGAAAGTGAAAGAAGTGGCCAGTATATATAATTCAAAAAATGTGTAAGTAAATCGTGTGATATTGCGAATGGAATTCGACTAAACCATTGAATTATCGTATAATCAAACAAGCGTATCACACCTGTTTATTGTATATCACAATGTAAATATACAAAATGATTATCTTGTTTGACGAAATACCATTGACACTGTTTCACGAGTGTTTTTGTTGATTTAAAATTTTTGTTTACGCTTCGGTGATTACATTGATAAGATGGCACTTATGATAAGCAGAATAATCCAGGTCAAAGTGTCCACAGAGTGTAATTAGTCTGCCGATAGAAATCTATGTTTTGCAATAATTTGATTAAAATTTTATTTCAAATAATATATTTGTCTATAAACGTATATCATTCATTCTTCTTTTATTATCTATAGCACGTTACATGCTTAAAAAATATTTGTTACTTATTAAGAGAAAACCGTTGGAACTTCTCTTTTATTGAAAATTATATAATTAATATATGATATATTTCGTTAATTTTATCCCACGTATACTATAAGGCATAGGCCTCCTTCAAAGATATCTTTGGGAAGATATACCATAAAAGCCTTGCTTGGCAGGTAGGGGACAGATTGCAGTATGGTTAAAGGGTATGCAGAGGACACTGCTATTGTATTATTATATGTATGAGGAAGTCATGTATAATTTAGAAACAGCATATATAAATAACTTAACATAACATAACAACAACATAAATAAATATAGAAACAGACCATATGGACAAGGATTCCCTAATTAAAGTGACTAATAAAAAGTGTTCCACTTATAAAAACGATTACGAAATCTTGTATTAACACATTGGTAGGTCGTGCCTTCAATTTTTAAGACCGATTGTGCAAATTACAAAAACACCAATCAGAAACGGTGAAATAAAATATGTATAGAAACCTATGTTTGCCTAGTACGCAATTCACTTAGAGCGAAA
Source organism: Battus philenor (assembly GCF_028537555.1). Taxonomy (NCBI): domain Eukaryota; kingdom Metazoa; phylum Arthropoda; class Insecta; order Lepidoptera; family Papilionidae; genus Battus; species Battus philenor. Next base: position 2,217,857 of record NW_027181704.1, read on the forward strand.
TGTGAAATGAAATAAATACGTTCTAGAAAAAAAAAATAATTAGATTCAAACAATATTACAATACTATCAACCATTTTAAAAAGAAAATTTGTTGTGGTTTTCATTTCATAAATATTTTCTTAAATATGTTTATTATTTTTCTTGTGAATGCCGTACTCGATTATAATTGCAAAAACCTTTATATTGAGAATAAATTAGAATACTAATTTATGTACAGGCCTATTAATATTATATTAGCTTATATATGAACGTCAATAAATCAATTTAATTTATTTATCTTTATTGTATAAGCTAAAAAATATGTACATATTTGCATAATACTACAAAAAAGTACAAGGGGCGGTTTAATCACACGAGGCAACTTATACTAGACAACAATAGTGTGAAAACAGTAGAGGGATACATAACGGATTGTTAATGTGTATCTATATAAAAAGATACATATTTTCAAACATACATACATAAACTTACACACACACGCACACATTTATATATATACACACACAAGCATATGTATATGGCATATATCCTTGTTATAAGTGTAAAACATAATTAATAAAAAAATTAAAGAAGGCACTTAAAAATAATAACATATATATTTTATATTCTGGTGCGTTAATGTTTAAAAAATAAAGTGAAGTTTAATGGATTTCTTAATGCATATCGCATTAACGTGAGATAATTGTTGGAGGTAAAGTTGTAAAATAAATTGAAAAATGAACAATATCATAATTTAATTTTATAGCAGTGATAAAAATACGGTGAATGAATTTTTATATTTACGTCCAATTGAATGAACTTTTGACAGCCTGATTCTTTAAGATAGTCTGTAGCAGATTTGAATAGGTTGCAACTTGTATATTAGCTTCCACAGCTAGAAGAGAGAAATGATATTCGCAGTCATATTTGTCGTGTATAACGAATTTTTAATAATGCGTTAAAATTAAATTTTATCATGACTGATTAAAATTAGTGCATGGTAATAATGTGTTGATTTTGAATACTGTTGTTGTTACAAGTGGTATAAGGATGATCAATCCGAGCGTCCTTCCACCTGAAATACCTACGAAAACGTGAAAAGAGTAGCAAAAATGTTTCGATCAAACAGGCGACGCACGATTCGAAGCCTTGATGAGGAACTAAATATCTCATATGCGGTCATAAGAGATAAGAGAAATGGGTCAACGGTTTCTTCCTACATCGCGGTAATGCCACACATCGCTACAGATTTTCGAGTTTTTGAAAAAAAATATGATTTTCTTTCTATATCCGCTTAAGTCTCTAAGAAGATTTAGCTGCGTACGATTTCTAGCTATTCACAAAAATAAAAAGCTTGCTGAAAGGAAACCGTTTTGACACAATTCTCGACTGTGAAAGAGCTTCGATAGAACAGCTGAAAAGCCTTACGAAAGAAGCATTACAGAAGTGCTTGCAATCATGAAATCTACTTAGGAATAAGTGCTTCGCTAGCCAAGGAGAGTACTTTGAAGGAGATTATTTTCATTTTAATGCAAAGCTAATATTAAGGGGACTGGAAAGTAATGTCGTTGCTGCGCATGTCGACATTTGATTGTTATTACGTAGTTGGAAGACATTGTATACTAGATAGCAAAAGTTTTTTGATAACGATGGTGAGTATATAGCTGATTTCAAATAAAAACTTGTTAAAAATATAGTCGTGTGAATTTAACTTAAGAAAGCGACGTTACTTTCCGGTCCCCCTAATACTTTGCTTAATTACTTAGTCACCCTATTTTTAAAAAATATCTGTTATGTCAACGTGACCGTACGTTTGTTAAAAATTATTTATGGTAGAATAAACACATATTTCATTAATGTCTGATTATTAAAAAGTAATTCTTGAATGTGGATATATATTTACATGGCTTGTTGTTGAATATATATAACAAGACGCTGACGACACATGAGACAGTTGTCAGATATTTAAATATGAGAGGATTCTATATCATGATGTTGTATTGGAAGCGTGTACCACTACTCGTTCCATTTTAGATGTAATTACGTTTATTATTTATAATAATATCTAAATTTAAAACAAATGTTTTTGATTATTTATTTATTATTATTTACTTTGACTGATGGATCAGTACTAGTAGATTTTCTCCCCTTCAGTAAAATCATTCAACTTTAAATATCTTAATCTAAAAAGAACCCTGAAATTATATAGACGTGTTCCTTTATCAAGATAAATAAAAGTAATTGAAATAATACATTATCAAACTTTAATATCACTTAAAAATCTATTACGGAATAATACCAATTTATTGCAGTGTTAGCTATGAATTTAGAGCAGTGGTAGTCTAGCGAAAGTGGACTGATACTTGCAATCATAGGTCAAAGGTTTGATTTTCGGAGTATAGTCTTTTATAATTCACACTCATAAAATTACGCTAAACATTATTGAACTACCATTTACAAAATTAAAAAAGAACATTCAAAATAAATTGATTGGAATGACTTATTATAGAATAAACGGATATTTAAATTACAAAAATCCTTGGCAATGATGTCGCTTGATTTATTTTATTTCATTTAGGCTATATCTGATAAAGTGTATATGTATAAATCTGTGTTAAACTTTATTAAAAGATGTGTTGTTGTGGAGATTCTTCCTGATTCTTCTCCACAATTATAACATCTCACAAAACAGATTAGAGTCAAAAATAAAATGTGTTTAAAAAAATAATAAGTCCCAATAAGTATATAAAACTTTGGAGTTGTTAAACTTGGGTAAATTTTAGCCGCAGTACGCGGGGTCAAGTTGGACCCCCAAACTAGTGCAGGTATAGATTTGGCTTTCTTTACACCCTTAACGACATACACAGCTGTCCCATTAACAATACCCTCACCTCTGTTAAGTTTTAAAATACTAAGCGTTTTACTAAACTTAATATGAAAAGTCTGCAACTTTAATAATAATAAATATTTATTCTGTGTCATTGTTGTCTCTGGTAGCAGATGTTTATAAACTTCAATCTTCGTATTCGATTAGGCTGCTTGAGTTTTGCTTTTATAGTTGCATACCAGAAAATGTAAACACAGTAAAACTTATCAACAATGTGTCGACACATGTGTTCACTGCCTTATTATTATAGCTGTATTGACTATTGGAAAAACATTTTTTCACGATGACAAATTTCCTTGGAAACAATTGGCTCCGCTTCCGTTTGCTTATAAGATATAATACGTCTTGCAATGATATTATTCTTGACTTTTTAAAACGGGTATTGTATAGTCAAATATCGATTTTTTACCGCTTTTTGTATATTTTTAAATACCTACTTCGTCTGATGGAAATCGATGTGATTGATGATAAAGCAAGAAGACTCAATCACCTATTCACCCTGATCCTGAAGATACTTGAGTTATAACTCTCTGGTAATAAGGAAGCCAACTCCTCGTTCCATACTCAGGCTTTGTGGATCAGAAACGAAAACGGTGGTAAAGTAAGAATATATCACATATATACATACTTTATCACCGCGTTTATTTGACGTTTCAGAACAGCATATGTCACTCCTGCTTGAAATGCAGAATTAAAAAAATATTCCTGAAAATATTTTAAAAATTCGAGTGAAATGAATCGCTTTCACTACAATACTTATCTTTATTTAGAACTCCCATGAAAGTAATTACAAAAAAAAACCAACCGAGTTTGTTTTCGACTTTTGTTAAATTAAGAATTGTAAGGAGTCCCTGTTGGTTTATTTTTAGTTGAAAGACACTAATGAAGGTACACTCAAATTGATTTTATTTTCAATTAAAATGACATGTGGAGTTTTTCTATTGCTATATTTAAGTGATCATTATAAATTATCCAATGTGTAAATTCTTATATAAATAACTACAATATATAGTTGTAATTAAAAATAAGAAAGTACGAGAACAACTTTCATCAAAAGGCATGAATGACATCGAGATATATTTAAAGGAAATTTATCGCTTAATATTATATTTAGCAAAAGAATGTTAAGGCAATATTCTACTTCTTCTTTTCAGCCGATTGACGCTCACTGCAAGGTATATGCTTCCTTCAAAGATAATCATGATGACCGATCTTGCGCTCCAGCGACTTTTGTCTTTAACTATGTCGTGAATCCACCTAGTGTATGGTTGCACAGACTTATTAAAACTAGGGGCCACTTGGGAAAATCATGAACTGAATGCGGGCCGGCCGCTAGAAGTATAGGTAATTAAAATTGGTTTTATTCTGGAATAGAATTCAATATTTTTCGAATGTACGAGAGTATTATTTTTGCTGTCGGCGGGGCACCAGTATTCGACCGGTGGGGCGCGGTCTGTGCATCCATGACCTAGTGTGTTTATCATGCTGCATGTACCCGCCACTATAGAACCTTTCGGCCCCTACGTCGTTCGTTTGCACGAGTGATGTCCTTTGTTTACTTCCACTTCAGAGAAGCAAAGTGTTAATTAATTTGAATAAACGAACAAACAGTAACGTAATATTTAGGTATCATTAATTTGCTGTACATTTTAATTGAAATCAGAATTTACAGATTTTTAACTAATATTTTATTTCGATACGGAAAAAACTTAGCTGAATAAATAGTTAAACATATTTTTTATGTTATTGGTTTTACAATACCCTTTATATTTAAATATAAAATATAGCGTTTTGTATAAAACAGAGAAATTCGCTTGCCAGGCGACATTACACACAGAACAGATGGCCACAATTTTCTGAAGTGGAAAATTAGTATAAGTAGAGAGCAACTGTGTTTTTTATCATAATAGACTCTCGCATAATGTTTCTGAATTACCACGAAAAAATCTATTAAACAAAAAATCGTAGAAAAATCTATAATATTGTAAATAATTTTATATGACATTAAAGTTTGGGAATCAATTGCTTCAACTCTATTTACGATATTATGTAACTATGTTGCTGTTAGCTTTTCTCTGTTTAGAGCATGTAAGATTCTGATAGCTTTAAGTTGATAGGAGTTATTAAATCGGAACTCAGGTTGATGTAAGTTTATATATAGTTATATATAAGCCTGCTCCGAAGATTTCTGATAATACCGGATGGTGGTCACTATCCATCGTCTTCCGACGGCTTTAAGAATGTATATCCACCTGTCCACTCCCGAACCAAAAGGACTTATGTTCGGCAATATGTTTAGCAACTTGTGTATCCTTCCTTATATAGCCTCTTTTATTTATAAAGAAAACCAACAGCGTACATTTATTACTACATTAAAAAAATAAATTTAACTTTCACATAACATATGTTACGTTAGTTTACATTGTTATAAGAGTGATGATTAAAATTAACTTTAAGTTGATAATCTGAATTAAATAATAAATTATAAATGAACCTATGATACAGTCGTAAAGCCTATATACAATAGCATTGATATAGAGGTTGTTATAGACAGATAAATTATTAAACTCCGTAGTATTTATTTTTGACCAGGGTAGACGATCTTTTCAACAATATGTCATCAAAAGTAAAATTATAAAACTCTGGATGGAAGTCGAAGGAAGTAAGGGGATATATGGAAGGAAACTATAGTAAAGATATTGAGAAGGAAATAAAAGGAAATAATAAAATACACCGAGGAGAATGAAAATATGTAAAATGTAAATAGAGACCCTTTCCATCATTGACAGGGCTCATACTAGACCCCGAAAACAGGGACATTAAAAAAAGAAATATCTCTTCTGATCTCATTTCTATAGAAACATCCAATGACGATAGGAAGTTTTAACCACTGAAATATTTGGTTTCCTAACTTAAATAATATTGTGCAAGAAACCCATTCAATTGAATACTTGCTTTAAGTGTTCAAGTTGCCTGGGACAAGTAACATTTCTAACGAGAACTCGACCAATTTAATAAGGCAATATTATATTTATGTAATATGCTAAGATAGAATTTTATAATTCAAACATGGGTAAATATATATACAATCCTTTTTAGGTCACTTATTTTTTGGTTGCATGCTAATTCAGAAAAACTTAAAAAAAAATTAAAATGTAAAAAAGTAGTATTTTGGAGGTAAAAACGAAGTAAGGAAGAAGATGTAAGAATAGAAAATAGGAATGATAAAAAGGTGACGAATACAATTAGGAAGACAATTAGGAAAGATTAAAAACGAGCTTGAAAATAAAATATAATAATTAAGTAAAGGAATAATAATCAGGAAAATTTTTACCCTTTCTGACCCCGAAAGGGAGAGAACATGAGGTCCAAAAATGGAGACGATAAAATAAACCCTTGAACCCTTTTGGGCGCACTGCGTCTTTCACGTGCTCCCACAAAAAATCCTAACTGTTAGAACGAAAAGGGATTTACCTTTTCTTGTGTTTTAAGTCTAAATTTAAAAATATGTTATCAAACAAATCTTATTATAGCATTCACTAAAATGGATTACAAGACTATTTTTTTCAAATCTCTCAAAAAACTAACGACCGGCGTCTATGTAAACTGTTACTTGAAAACTCATTTTCCTTTCTGCAACAGTTTTCCAAACTTAACTTTGCCAACGGCCTTCTTGAACGCAGTGAGCACACCAAATTTCAATTCTAACTTTAAATCTCTAAAAATTGCACGAAAACGTTTCCATCTAAAATTTTCCTTTTCTTTATTAAAAATATAAAATAAAAAAAAGGATTTTAAAACATATTAAATATGTGGAACATGATGAGTTGACTCATTTGCAGGGTTGATATTATAATGTACACATCAAACATTGTTGCATTTCATTTAAAAAGGGCAACTGTCATGCTTCTGGCCGGTTCTTCCCCGCAGATCAGCATTCCGAGTCGGTGCTAGCTTACTCACAGATTAACTAGAATGACCTTTTTAAAAAGTTAAAAGTAAATGTCGTATTTCAAAATGTAACTTGAATATTTTGAATTTTTATTCGACTCAAATCCATTTTTTTAAAAACACGAGTTTGTTTCATTATGCTAAGTTTAAAAATCATAAAGCAATTTAAAATTGGAATAAGTATTTTTTATCTCCTAAAATGTTTAAATTTTAGAAATAAATTGTGTTGCATACGTAAAAATTATTTTACATGTTATGTAAGACTACATATCTTCAATGCTTATTCATATTTATTCATCCATACATTCATATATTTCTGTATATCTTTGAATATTTTTAGTTAAATACATCGAATAAAAAGTATAGCATTAAAAACATGTCTAACTCGAAACCTTTTTTGAAACACCCATTATTTTCATAGTGCTAAATGAAAAAATCTAATAATTAAAAAGGTCGAATTTTTGAAATAATTAACATGTCAGTGTTGCAACTTTTTTTTGAATATTATATACACAATCAATAAAAGATATTAGATTTAGATAATATCTTAAAAGACTATACAGATCTTCAATGCTTATTCATACTTACTTATTCATCCATACATTCATATATTTTTGGATATCTTTGAATGTCTTTATTTTAATACGTCGATTAAAAATTTTAAGCATAATATTTAATGCAATTGTCATAAAGGGAATAATTAATAAAATACCAAAACAAAACATAATTTTACTTCGTTCTCAAACAAAGTTCATGGCATAATACATACGTATCGGGACTATTGTATACTAATACTTCGAAGGATCCTGTATTAGGAGTTTAATAAGTTATTCGCAACACATCTTAACTAAAACTTTGTACTGTTACAACGCGGAAGGGTCTGGAAAAGGATTGGGTCAGATTTTCTTGGGTCAGAGTTTCAAGAGGAATTGTGCGTTGTATCGAAAACAATGACATCAATAGAAACCTTGAATAATATATTGACACGTGTCGGAAAATACAGTTTATACTTAGTAAAAAATAAACACGAGATAAATTCTTAAGGTACATGATATATTGAATATTATACAAAGTATAAGATTAATGTTGCACAGAACCATTGCATACATATGTAAAAGATTTAAAACGTGTAAATTTATCAAGAATCAATGGTGTCAGAAATAATAAATAGCGTAAATAAATTTAGAAAATGTTTTTTTTTTTTTAATTTACACATTCGTAAATGCAGACTTTTTTAGAAGTTATTATAACGTAGTATTCCAATAGAAATATTTCATAGTTATCATTTCATATAGGACCATTGGAAATAGGTGCAAAACCTTAGTAAATGGTTTTTTTTGCTAATAAGTTTGTTATATATTCAGCCATTTAAAACTTTCTCCCACATTGAATCACCATATTGATAAGTATAGATTTTAAATGTATATTTTATTTATTTTACTACAATAAATAAATAAAAACTTATAAAATATTCTCGGATAATTGAAAACTAAGTTTTGGACGCGTGTTTCGAAGACAACAGATATCGCTAATTTACTTTAAATGATTCTGCACCGTTTGGATTAAAATATAATTTTGACTGTATTTACATCATGGCTTGATACATTAGGGAGAAAACTTTGTAAGACAAGTCATTGACATGTATAACATTGAGTACATATTATTTTATACATTTACATTTGTAACAATATTTGTTCTTCTCCAGTTGGCAATATATATTTTTATGTGATGAAAAATATGAATATACAGGACGTATTTTCAGATAATAAGAGAATTATTTTAATTTATTATTTCTCATATTATTTGGTTATCGGTATTTAGAAATTAAATATTAAAACTTAATCTAGAATCAGAATGAATTGCTCTTTTCAGGGTAAAGACGTCCTGGGATAAATAAAGACAGCGATAAAATGTATTTTAAAATTAGAAAAGCGACCAGCTTTTTGAATCAATCTCTAATTGTCTTTTTCTTTGTAATAAGTTTTACGACACTTCTTAAGGTAAGGGTCAGTAAAGCATAGGTATAGGCAGCATATATATATATATATATAGGAGATAAATATATATATATATATATATATATATATATTTATATATATCTCCTAAATATTACTATGGTGACCAGTCCTGCACTGCCTGAGTCCAATGACTTCCCGTGACTTTAATTCATTGGGTCCATCTAATGGGAAATCTACCCACACCGCGTCTAACGGCTGGTGGTTGCCACTTGAGAAACTTTCGCTTCCAACTGCCATCGGTTGCACAAGCGATGTGCCTTGCCCACTGCCACTTTGAACGGGCACTTCTTCGAGCTACGTCTGTAACCTTGGTTCATCTTCTCTCCATTTCTGATTTGAGAGTAACTGATAAATTTCAATATCTAAATATAATGACTTTTTTCTATATTCCACAGATATTAATATCCTTACCTTTGTTTTCACAACTATTTAATTTTTCTGATTTTTTTGTCTTCACTAAGTCTCTTAAACTTTTTCCTCGCTTTAATCATGTGTTCGTAAATCATTGACGTCTTGTTTTTTATTGACGACGCCCTAACAATGTCAAGTTTTTGATATTACGGTACGAATTGTTTTATTATAATTATTTTTATATTTCAATATAATGGCTGTTTTGTATAGTATTATAATTAAGGCTTATACTGGTAGCTTTTCACAAAGGTTTAAGCTTTATAATAACACTTCAATGAATGAAGCGGATTAACATTTGGAAGAGATGATTGAATCAATCTGAAGTATCTTCAAGAAATCTCTTTAACAGATTTTGCCTTTATCTTATTTCTTTTTAAAAGGTTTCTTTTTATTTTTATTCTCTTCGTTGTGGGTATACAAAATTTAAAAAGAAAAACCAATAACTTCATTCCTTTGTTTGAATTCGTTACAATAGTGTCCATAGATTCCATAGGATGTAATGAACAATCCATTGTTTGTATTTACTAGAAATAAAAGTACTTGTTATATCTTTAACACATTCAGTGCTAATCACTCGGGTCTATAACAGCAGTGCTTGCCACTCGGATCCGAGCGTGCATCCCGTTTATTTTATAGTAATGAAAAAAATCTCCGGCATTTGTGGCAAGTGAGAATTGTTTTGCGTGTCTACTCTGATAATATATTCAGCTCACGGAAATAAATATTGTATTAATTCATACAATGTAGTAGAGATTTGTATAAATCTTTAAAGTTATCGGCATCAAAGCGAGGTTTATGAATCCGACGGTAGTCATTTTATTGAAACATACATTCAGTGATGGTTATACGGGACTTAAAATATCATGAACGCATGATGTACCAGCTCTATCTCAAATATACCTGATTTGATATTGGTTCTTCAGCATCGAAGCCAGCGGTTTGATCATAAGATTTTGACGGGAATGTTAGTTTTTAGTTAGAAAACTTATGAAACGAATATCTATGGTGGTAGAGAACAAACAATTACTTCAAATATTTAGCACTCAGGCGTGCTGTATGCTGAAAAATGTTTTTTAGCATTATAATACTAACAATTTACATTCATAAATATTTTCAAACATTCATATGTATTTAATAAAAATTGACTTTAACAAATTTCGGGTGTCAGTTATGTTCTTTTATAACACTGAATGTGTTAAAACACTTAAAAGTTTTTTTAAAAATTTTACGGTACAAATGATATATTAAATGTGAATATAACGTACAAATTAATTTCTCTTACGTCTTCTTCTACTGTGTTAATTTGTTAAAGGTTCATTTTTTAAATTTAGAACCTTCTGTGCTTATTCTGAATTATTTTAGGTTTTGGACATTTTTTCATTCTTCTCGCAACGAAAGCTAGCGATGATTACGAATAATACAGAGTTAATAAAAATTAAAATAAAATAAACATTTTCAATTGAGCGTGAATGAAAACAAGGAAGAAAATCAAACAAAAATTTTACATCATAAATCAAAACTTTTTTGATTAAAAGCCCCGTCACAAAGTTTAATTCTCTAGGCTTTCGCGAACTCAAGGAACGTTTTAATAAAAAAATCGCGGTGAAATTAATATCACATTGGAACTGGACGATATCAACGATTTTCAATTTATTGGAAATTATTAAAAAGAGAGATTAAATATCTAATTATGCGAAACTTCAGAAATGGTATGCGGGGAATTTAAATTGGCCGTTTCTCGATTTATGTTTCGACTTTATTTTTTTAATTTAATTTTTTATAGAATTATCTTTGGTCTATATGCGCAATTCGTATTTATGAGTTTTTTAATAGCTTCTTTACGCTGACCTGATCAGGTTCTAACCACGCTCGACAGCTTAGTAGCCGAAGCAAGCACCACACCGATCAGCTACCTTAACATATTGCGTGTCGAGCTTTCTTAAAATCATTTTTTTAATGGTGATAAAAAAAAGACGCAAGCATGAGTCTATTGGTAAAAAACTACGGGTTCTATTCTCTGGATAACAGTGTTGAAAGATATGACTTCTCAGTTCGAACAATTTTATCTAATCTAATAACGCGTTATAACAGAAAAGCTTTTCCTTCTATTAGCACTAAATTGAAAGAAAAGTTTTTTTTTTACTTCATTCATTTATTATATATGAACTACTAGAAGACTGAGAATTTGGATCGCTTATACAATTCTCACTATGTGCATTAATTATAAAAGATTGCCACTGCTCACAAATAAGTTCTCAGAGATTGACAGATTCTTCTTGAAGCGTGGCGATTATGGTATAAGACTCCTTCAAAGTTATCTAAGGGGAACTCCTTTATGACCTGCAGTAGGCGTCTATACGCTGAAACGACTAAGTTAGAATTATGTAAAACCATATTCATAGGTAACATCAGAACTTTGTGGCTCCTCTCCTAAGAAGGGTCGTCAAACTTGTTACTGAGAAAAAGAAAAATTGAAATGGATTGAGTTGCTCGTATTTATAAAGTAAACTTTTTGAAACGACATTTTTAATTTCAAGTATATTGTCAAGCTTTACTTGTCTTTGCTAAATATGCTTACCATTTTCGACGGTCTATAAAAAAAAAAACTTATATCGAACAGACATAATGTAAAGATGATATTTATTTAAAAATATTAGTAAGGCATTATGAACGATTTTCTTTCATATAAAGGTTATGGAACATGGAAAGTTAAAGATTGCACTTTGAAGGTTTTCTTAATTAGTTTTTTATACTATTTTTAACCTTACATGAAAGACATTAATCAATATATTTAAAATAGATGTAATTGAACAGAATTAACACCAGAAAAGCACAACTTAACTCATTAGTTATACTAACGTAAGGATGCGTCTACATGAAGGCAAATTACTAGTTTACATATGTGATTTGCAAAGTAACATGTTCTTTTGTTTTTATGTTGAGGCTTGTTATTTACCCTCAGGTTTATCGCATTCATGAAGCATATATCACAATATTTTTGGAACAGGTTTTGCTGAGCATCTTCGAAAAGTTAAAGCATTGGTACTATGTACATTCAAAATTTTTTTTTATAAATAGTAATTTTTTTTCCTTATATATGGTAGGCATACGGCTAGCTTCGAAATGTTGGTCATGATTCTAAATTTACGTATAAAACAAACATATCGTGGAAACGTATGAAGACTAAATAAAATAGTTAATTTTAGATCATTATTAACCCAGTTAAAAAGAGATGTAAAAATAATAATGTTCAATTTCATATTGATAATGGTTTGATATGTTATTCATTGAAAGAAACCAATAAACATAATGTATTTTACTAACAAAAATATTCTTCTTAAATTTTTAAAGGATAGCAGCGTGTAAACGCATTTTGAAATTTCTCCTAAGTTTTTGCGGATCTCCAAAATTTTCTCATCTTTTAATTTCATACAATACAACAACCAAAAGTGTGTTATGTTATTATAAGTCTCGTCTACAGCAATATGCACAGTTACTTCTACTTCCGTTATAAAATTGTTTTTTTAAATGACGTGAGCTTATTATGATATCTATTTATGATGTCCTTGCGAATAGATTGTTAAATAAAAACGGACAACGGATGGTCTGCGCGAATTCAAGCATCTCGACAAACATTTGACCATCGAACGTTATACATGGTGTTTGGTTTTATGTGTCAAAGCTTTGAAGTGGTGACTGTATAGGTCAATCATCAATTAATCTATGATTTTAATAACAAATGGTTTCACAAATAATAAATAAGAAGAACGGGATTACTATATATTAATATAAATTATGGTTTACTATCAGTCTCTGCATATTTTGTGCTACTATAAATTATTGGCCTATCGCATTATAATAGAAACAAATAAATTTTTCAGAGTGATATATTTATTTATATCCATATATCATCTTGGTGATTAGATAGGGTTAAAAGCTTTTTATTGAGAATCTTTACATTCCCACCTTTGAAAATTTTACTCCCATAACTAATCAGCCTGTATTATCTTGACTAATACCGTCAATAACCTACACGTTTTTTGCAATGATGACTCAGTTTTTGTTTTTGTATGCGTTGTAGATTCGACAAAAAATAAAACTAAGTTTTCCGTGATCGTTTCTTTGTATTATGTGTCAATAAGGATATTACTGTAAAAGCTCTTTGATATTTAAAATCATCAATATATTTGTGTTGACCTCACTTACAGTAAGATATAGATTATAACGAATATTATTTTAAAGTTTTATTTCTAAATACACAAGAGTTAGATATGGAACTATATTGTTAGTCATTCTCAATAATTTTAATTTTATATTTAAATTACATTAGTGTATGTGAAATTGCTTTTAAAAAGTACGTTTTTATACGAAAATATGTAAGAAGGTTCTACACATTTGTATATATATTGTTTTTTTATTAGTAAAATTATTAATTTTATGAAACAAGTATATTACAAACTATCTTTTATGTTTTTAATATGTATACTGAAGGAAAATGTAAGACATTCTTGTTACAATTTTATAAATTTTTAATATTTATATGTAATGATACATCTTCCCAAGAATCTGAATTCAATAGATTAATCAGACTACAGATAAAATAGAAATCGACATATTTAGCAATAATTCTGGTTGTTATGAAAAACAAATCGATTCTACTTCGTCGTCTGTCGGTGAGATATACTATTTATTTATTGTATAAAAAATATTTTACATTGTACTTTGATTGTACCTTATTTTGTATAATATATGTTAATAAGTAAATAAATATTGTAACTTAAAAAGATTTAAAATATTTTTTTTTGTGAAACTCATTTTTTACGGAAATGGTTTGGTACAGAATGTTTCATAACTTTATACTTATTTTTAAGGATACTATAAAATTTTGTGGCAAAAAATCAAGCCCTAGTGCTTCACTAGATAATCAACACTATCTGATTATACAATTGTTGTATCTGTAACGTGGTATTGTAACAAGATATCAGCAGATATAGTAGATATATCAGCAGGTATAGTGACTCAGCACAGTTTGCATCTAATTTAATCAAAGTTATGGAATGTGAATGGGTTAACCATATTATTTGCTTTATCGCTTATTGTTCGGCGCACGGGATCGCCTTAGAAGCTTCAGGCTGCGTGATCCAGTGGATGAAGATAAAATACAAATGCGTTTTAATTTGTTTGCACCTCTTTGGACCTCTTGTTAATTGTAAGACAAAATAATAAAAATGCTAAACTTACTTTATTTATTTAACAGATCATTTTATTTAACATATCTTAAAATATATGACATGATCTTTTAAGCCTAGGAAGAGACCTGTGTCCAACGTTTATCGATGACTTTAAAAAGGATCTGTCCGCCTACGCCGCGCTTGTTAGTCCGTGGCCCCCACTCTAGAACTTTTAGGCCTTCTAACACAGAACAACCTTCCTCTATGTATCTATGTACTATAGCAGGTCCAGATTTCGAAGTTGAAGTAGCATTTTATGTTATACGATGATAAAGAATCTGACAGTCAAAATTTATACGTACTGAAATAGTTAGTAATTTAAAAAGTAAGTTTTCATGTTTAAACGCATTTTTAATTATTCTGTTGTTGATCACTACACTCATTAGTTTATTTACAAAGGTATATTTGAAGGAACGATTTATTAATTCTGAGGGTTGAATATACTGTGTCTCCCTACAACACGGTGCTTTAAGTACGCAATTCATACTACGCGATTTAATGTACTTTTAAAAATGTTTACTTATATTAAACAAGGAATTCTGTGACTTTTACATATATTTGCACGATTCATAATCAATTTCAGGTGTATCTAAATATAGTGCCTTTCGTGGAAAAATGGTTTCACGTTGATCTTCGATTTATACAACCTTTAAATATAATATAACCTTAAAACTTTTGTATACGCGGTGATTGATTATTGGTGTAAAAGGTTGAAGAGGTGAATGAATACCTCATTTGCTGTCAATAAACATATGGTACCTAAAAATCAAGAAGAGTAATAAATTACGTAATTTTATATTGCTCCGACACAGTTGGCGTAACATATTGCTCGACAAACTTTCCTAAATGGGTCACGATTATCAGTAATAGGCAGTAAGGAAGAGGAAAATGGCATGAAAATGTTTTCAAAAATCGGATCATTACGTATTAAAATCTTTAGGTTTTGTAAAAATAAATTAATATTAAATATTTCAGAGTAACTAATTTATATAAAATTATTAGAAATAAAATCAAAATTTTTGCAGGAAGCTAAGCAATATATTTACCCTTTTGAAGTTTTTACACCTATTTAAAATCACAATAAGTAAGAAAAGGACCAACATTCAGCCACTTCCGCACATGCAGTGGTAGTCATGCAATAAAATGCACTGCCCGCCAGCCCGCTGATAAATGCGTATGCTGCAAACATTCGAATCACACAACCGCCACCGCCAAATTACTCAACACGTGTTTCACCCCTCCACGGGGCATCTTCAGGAGTTATGTTACATCGATTAGCGCCAAACACAGAGAACAACTCTGATGTTGACTGTGATGATGACTCTTAGGATGGACTTCCGCGAGGTAACGCCTGATTTCATTAAATATTTAATCACAATATATACGGGATCAACGCGTTTGTTAGTTTCAAACAGACGGTCTGATTGCTGTAATAGGGTTGTAGATAGCAGTACGACGGTAGACTGTATGGCGTTGTTTATTTGCAAAGCTTGTCTCGGATAGCGGAAACCGGTTCATTTCACCTACAAACCCCAGCACTGGGTCGGCGAATGCGTGACGTAATCAGTCTGACTCACACGTCCTCTCACAGTGCTATACGTTATTTGAATGTCAATATCTAATTCAAACACAAATCGCGGTGATAATGATTTATATTGTGCTATTAAATGACATTTTTTCGGGAAAGTATTGAATTAAAAGAGACATATTACTGTAATGTTAATTGAACGCTTTTTAGAGACATACAATTTTATATTTCGTTATTAATTATAAATTTTTCAATTGTCTCAACCTAAGTCGCTATATTTCCGAGCGCCGCCTTGCCATAGAGCAGTGAGTCCTAAAGTGGTCTATATCGACCCCTAGGGGTCTATGACAACCTGCAAGGGGACTACGTCAGCGAAAAAAAATTTGGGGGTTCATGAAATGAAAATGGGTGTCGACAATATTGGATCTCAACACATACACTGATAGTACCTATTTACTTACATCATACTATCTTATAATATCAAAACATTTACATTATTTATAAAAGTACCTATGAAGTAAGAATAATTATATATGTTTATAAAATTGTGTAAGTTGTAGGATGTTGGTATTCACTTTGTGGTCGCAATACATTTTGAACTTGTAAAAACCTAATAAATGTATAACTTAACATGTGCTTTTACTTTAAGTTTTTAACACTACACTTCACTACAGTTAGAAATTTACAGGAAATCAATATCAGGTAAGTAGGGGGTCTACCCAACACGGAAAACATGGCAAGGGGTTTACGACACAAAAAAGTTTGGGGAACTCTGCCATAGAGCATCAAAGTCTAATCCTCCTATTTATCCAAGCCACGTTCATATACACTACATCTATCTCCTTTTATAAAAGTACACAGTAATCCAACAAGTTCTATTATAATAAATAGTAAAAACTTCTTAAGTGATTTTTCTTTCTCTTGCTCAAATAAATTAAAAAAAAATGTTATTACATTTAAGCGACAAGTCAAAGATATTAACATCCCTTATGATAAAACTAAAAATAAAAAGGAACTTTCGGAACGCAAATCTTTCTAACCAACTGCGCCATGTAATGTTGATTAAACACTTCTTGTAGAAACATAACTTATTAGGATATTAATTATTAGTTTTACAATTGTCTCAACCTCTCTTAGTGGCCATATTCCCGAGCGCTTTGTCATAGAGCATCGAAATCTATCCCTCCTATTTGTCTATGATGTTCCAACACATACACTACAAATAACAATCTATTGTAACGTTGCAAGTTAACGTCCCATAAATCTTAGTTAAAATTTTAACCAAAAAAATATAATCACGAGAAACGTCTCATAAATCGCAATACAGCAAAAAATTGTTCAACCCTTAGCGGGTAACGGTATATCTCAAGTGGCGTGGGGTCGTGGGAGCGTGCTATTGGTTTAACGGATCTTTGTTTTTATAACAAAAATTTCTATGCGCCCGCGCACCAGCGACAGCAGTTCACATTTGCCAGGCAGAAGGATCCAGGCCTCGGTCGCGTTCACTAGCTAGGTGTCGTCTCACGCACAGACGCACACTCTTTGTGTCGGTTGCGTTCACCAGCTATGTGTCTTCATACGCGCCGGGGCCAATTAGAATTTACGTTATAAATTCACGCCTTGGTCCTATTCATTCTCTGGGCATCATTTAGTTCACGCCACAACCTTTTCATCGTCTCGCACCCCAAGGGGTAAGTGTTGAACAAATATTATAAAGACATTAATATTAAGTAGCATTTATCTATAAGTTAGAGCTCAACATTTTGTCTGTGTCCATAGTTCTATCATTATGTATTCATTATTACTTTTTAATTTGTTTAATTGTTTATCTCTCCTATTATTGTTTTACATGCTTTACATTTTGTAACTCCGTTCTGACAGTAAACAATCACACCAACTGCTTTCGGTTTCTGCCCTTCCTTCGTCGCAAGCCATCTCGGGGTTTACTGTCAGCGGAGCAATTTGTACATATACTTATATATGTATATCATAACTGTGACATTTATTCACAGGTGCAAAGTTTATACTACAAGTTTTATACTGCAAGTTTTACGCTACGAGTTTTACATTGCAAGTTTTAGACTGCAAGTTTTACACTGCAAGTTTTACACTGCAAGTTTTACACCGTTGAAATTATATCACCATGCACCGGAACCGACACATACTGCAACCTACCGGCGCTCCCTGCTCTCGACTTGCTGCCGCCTGACCAGTCCTGGGAGATCGTGCGGCTGACCACCACCACCATCAGGGGAGTACCGAACTGCGGTGCAAAATTAGACCAGGCCAACATACTACTACCCTTAGTTTTATTAAATATATATATTCTTCTTTAAAACGGCACACTATATTGGATCTGAATTGGATCAAGATTGCATAGGCTTATTATATAGTAAAAGCGAAACATACGTACGTATAATACATTCACTGTTTGGTTAAAAAGGAACTTAAATAATGCAATTAATAGGCTAATATGTGAATTACATCTTAAGGAAGCGAGCACAAATTTTTTTCCGTTGATTTTTAATCCGGTTGGAAGCGGCTTTTCGGACATTCAATGTTCCTGGCATTTCAACTCACCAACTCACTGAGCTATGATGGTTACATTTGTTCGTTCTTATTCTGATCTGATGTCGTAGATAAATTCCGATTATAGCTCTATCTATAGCTCATTGGACGATTCTTATCTTGAGCCACCGTGTCAAATATTGTAAATAGACTTTCGTAGTCAAATCGAGGTTACTTATACACATTATAAATACAGATTTTAGCCATTTTTATACTATTAATGCTACTACCAAGAGTAAATAGTTCATTTACCGTAGTGCTACAAAATTGCATGCAAAATAAATGCGCTCAGTTTAACAAAAATGTATAGAAACGAATCTTGGTAGGTTTGAAAACACGTAATATAACTGTGATAAACTGTTAAGAAAATATAAGATAGGAAATAAATAAACACAATTTAAAATGTATTAGTTCTGTATTAAAGCAAGGGAATAAAAATGAACCGTGTGTGAACAAAGGAGGAATGAATAGATAACATTGAGATGGAAGAAAGAAAAGTATGGAAATAGGAAAATCTATTGACTATATTAATATAGTAACTGTTATCCCTGTGAACCCAGGATAAAAGAAGTACGAGAGACTCCAATAATGGAGACCATAAAAAAGCATTGCATGAACTTCCTCATCACTTGGTTCTTGACATATTTTACGACCGGAAATCATAAGACTAAGTAAACGAAATTATCTGGTTTTGTAAGTGGCGCATAAACTGTGATTATTCTCTCCTTGTTTTTTGTTAGTTTTTGTTCATATTCACTCTTTTTAAAGTGTAACTCTGGTAGTTTGTAATTAACAATCTGCTATATTTATGTTTTTCTTACTATCGATTTATTATCAATCCCATAGCTTTCTTAATAATGAATAACTACATAACAAAAAAAATATTTAATAATGTATTTCCGGGTGGTAATGTTTTCAAACATTTGCATCATATAACTATTGCATATATTACTAGCTGTACCCGCGACAACAACCGCGAGGAATTGAATAAAAAAAATATTTAGTTTTTCATTTTCGCTTAAGATTTTTTATAAAATAAAAGTAGCCTAAATTACTTCTTATTAAAACAGCTATTTCTCAGTATAAGTGCCGTCAAAATTGGTCCGAATTTTTCAGTTGTTCATTAGCCGGAACAAACAGATAGAAAGACAAACCCAAAATTTTAAAAATGTAATTTTTTTTTGCTTGGCAAAAATCGTTATTTTAATATTACAAACAGACACTACAATCTTATTTATTTGTATAGATTATTGTTATTACAGTTATACTAAAGTTTAACTGTTTCCTGTTAGTTTATTGTTTATTTAATCGAAACAAACATACGCATTTAGAATTGGTATGCATGACTTTGCTAAGGCTAAATCTAACAACATCATTGTCTTTTGGTTGTTCTTTGAGTGCGTGGGAGTAACCTTTATTCCAAGGTTTATTCACCTTATTTATATGATGATTAAAGGTTAAACATACTGACTTCAACACTTGAGTAGATAATGAGTCTGTTCTGAGTGTGTTAAGATTTGTTTATTTGAGTATTAAAGTATTTGAAGTAATTAAATCAAAGCGCAACTGTCGACGAAAAATCATTTCGCAATCATTGTGCAAGTTCTAATGTTGCTTGACATATTAAAGGATCATCATAATGATAAGATATTTTATGTATTATATTTATAATTAATAAAATATCGGAAAAAGAAAATCAGGACATAGAGACCTGTGGAAACTTGTCTAATACTGGTTTAAGGATTTAAAGGAACGACTCAACCTTCAACAATTAAGATAAACGACCAAAAAAGAGAAATATGAATTGTTACACAGTTTTTAGAACCTATCGCCTCAAAGGCCTAAGGTTGTTCAGTGGAGACCAGGAACCGGCAAGTGCATCTGAAGTCTACCCACAAGGTAGACAAAAGACTTTGTCAAGGTCACCGGAAGACGCTAGATGCAGACCGCATCCCACCGGTCTTCTTAGACATGGATTTCAAATGGCCTCTGCTATTGGGGGCATCATGTACTTTCCCTGTCCTGGATACATAGGGATAACAGTTACAATAAGTTGTTCAATAAATTTTCCTATTTCCATACTATTCTTCTTTCCATCTTAGTCATCTATTTATTCCTTCTTTGTTCATACCTCGCCTCACTTATGTCGCATTCCCTCAACAAATAACTACAGGTAATTTTGTTTGTTTGGTTCATTTTTATATATGTTCATTAGACATCTATGGAGGAGGTTCTATATTCGGCAGTTGAATTTTTACTTCTGAAACGACGATGAAGTCTCGTTTCAGGTTTCAGATGGTGTGGAAGTTAAATAAAACGTTGACCTATATAAAAGATTTCACTAACAAAACACAATCTCGAGTGTGCCCTCTGAACCATAAAAATATAACTGTGCGTGCAGAGTACGTAAAGCGAAGTCTAACATCTAGAGCGTGAACTTACGACGAGAACTCGCACTGTCACTTACTACCATCACTTATATCAGGGGTATGCAACCTTTTTAATCAATGGGCCAAAGTTATTTTTTATTGGATGATAATTAAAAGAAATTTTCGAAAATATACAAAGTTTAATGCAAAATAGAAATAATAACTATAACTGAAAAACAAATACACCCGAAAATTTTAATGTGATTTTTGGTATCGGTTTTTTGATACAGGAGTATATATAATACATACGCAGCTTTCTAATAGTGAATCACTCAGTTTTGAGGGGTGGTTAATTAAACAATTGTTTCGGTTCAGCATCTACCCTCTTTATTACATTTAACTTTAAAACAAAATATTGATAAGAGAAATTCGATAAAATAAATCCAACTTCACAAATGCCCCACAAACGTTAAAGGGACCGCTTGTTGTTCATCTCTGACTTATGGCATTTTTTTCAAGTGACTGGTCTAATCCATTCGTTATTGAAATTAATAAATAAAAAAATACATCATGTAATACATTAAACAGAACCGAATTTTGTACACAAAAATTATATATAATACATTCATAACCAATAAGAAAAACCGTTTTGCAATAAAAACCATTGTGTAAAGTTTTTTGAATAAAATCACAATATGAAACTACTTAAAACACATCAACAACATTAGCAAATTAATAAAAAATTGAACAAATAAAAATAGTCTAATAAATCATTGAGGGTAGTCTAAAATTAAATTCTCATTTATGACTGACTGCAATCTTTTTTAATGTTAGGATACTTAAATTACATTTATTTGGTCATAAATAAGGTGACGAAATAAAAAAAAAATCTGGTCTTAGACGTCGAATCTAATTCTAATAGATAAAAATATAGGAATTAAAAATTATTTGTCTGTATGTGTATTACAATATTAATAAATACAAAAAACCTCTCTCATGAACATTAAATTAGTACTAGAGATAAAGATAATACAAAATTAGATATTATTTTGTAGGCAACTATGTACGAGTACGGTGTTGCGATCATGGGTCGCGGTTTCAATTCCCGTGACGCAATATTAAATAAATCACATTTTATGCATTAATTATATAGGGTTGCCACAGCTCACACACAAGTTTTCAGAGGATGGGCAGCAGCGTTCTTTGCGTACCACAATACCACACTGCGATCGCCAAGCCTTCTGCCATACGTGACGATTATGGTATATCTCCTCGTATATGGGCTGCAACGACGATGTACGGCGTTACAAAATATTTCCATATTATGATTAAAATAAAACTCATGCAATAAATTAAAAAAAAAAAACTATTGAAAACAACTTTTTAATTTATATGACAAAGATAGGTGATGAATTTTTTTAAGTGATAAAAATAACCAGGACTTTGCTGTAAGCTCTTTTCTAATTTGGATACGTTTGATACTATCATCGGATAAATAAAGTAAAAAGCACTTTTTGTATAATTTATGTATAACGGCGAACTTAATGCCGAAGATATTCTCTAACAGTTAACCATTTGGGTAGTAGAGAGAAAAATTTATGAATATAGGTGAAGTAAGTAAATATCATTGAAGAAAATTAAAATAAAATTAACAGGAAAATCAAATTGAGAAAGAAAAGTAATTACTGACATAAAAAATACTTGCAGTAAATATCTTAATGCCTACTACTAACTGTAATTAAATTTAAATATTATATGTATATAAATATATACAAATAATAAAATCCAATTAACTTGATGATTCATTTATTTAGAATCTCAATTTTATTTAAGTTTCGATCAAATTGCATGAATTCTAAAAAAGTATATTATTTATATAATTATTATTATAATATATTTTAACGTATTATTGTTATTATGTTATTATTCAAGTAGGTTAGACTAAATTATTATTTACTTGTGCTTTTGAATCGCCGATTAATTTAACATTATAGGTAGTATGCTATCACCAGCTTGGAGCGCTAATCTTTTGACTTGAATAGTTCCCGAAACGCAAGTTTTGCTAGAGCAAATACCAGGCAATAATGAGTAAAATATTGCAATTTTTTTATCTTATGTTCAGTACGCAATGCTACAGTTGAGGCATTTATATGATCAAATTTGAAGACGCATGTAATTTTATAAATGGCAATAAAAATAATTCTAAACAAGAAGTTGCGGTCATTATCACGCTCGAAGGAAATAATCTCTTTTTACATAATATTAATTCAATCTATTCCGATACGTAATTAGATCTCATGTCGGTTTCGCGGTTCGCCATCTGATTTAGATCGAACGATATATTTAATACGAGTTAAAAAGTTGAAAATGAACTTACATTTATATGTAAGAAGTAATAATGAGTAATCATTTTAAGGTACAACCTAGAATCATTTGGAAATGGGTAATTACTTTAGGTGTAAGAGCTCGAGGTAATTAAAAGCAATAAATATACGGAATACCCTATCTAAAGAACAATTGATTTTATATATATGTATATATATATAATCTTTAAAAACAAAGCCATCGTTTTTAAAGATCTTGGAAATAAGCTTCATGTCTACGTAAGAGACTATACGGTACGAGGAGCTGTTCATCCAGCATACTCCGGTCCACATCCTGTAATCGAGACGACAGAAAAAGTTTTTAAGATAATTATGAATGAAAAGACCACCACTGTATCCACAGATCGCTTGGAACCAGCATTCACATTACAAGAAAGCAAAAATCCCACCCAGGAAGAAAGAATAAATAAATAAATAATTCCGGCAGACCAAATCAGGACGCAGAGTATAATTCACAAATTTTTAATGGAATCAGGCGTTACCTTGCGGAAGTCCATCATAAGTAAGAAAAGGACTAATATTTAGCCACTTCCGCACATGCAGTAGTAGTCGTGCAAAAAAGTGCACCGCCCGCCAGCCCGCTGATAAATGCGTATGCGGCAAACAATGCGAATCACACAACTGCCACCGCCAAACCATTCAACACGTGTTTTACCCCTCCACGGGGTATCTTCAGGAGTTATGTTACACCGATTAGTGCCAAACACATACTCTGTGCATTGTTTGCATTTTAATACTGCATGTGCGGAAGTGGCTAAATATTGGTCCTTTTCTTACTTAATTCACAAATGTTTACTGCCCATGAAACGGTCTATGGAGAGGAGTTATGTGGGCCATCCCACACGTGTCATATAAATTTATGAGTACTACGAATGACATATGAACGTCAGTGCGACACAACAAACATCGGTAGAAATAATTGCGTTCTGCAAATATTATTAATATTAATTGGAGCATTCCACACCCTCCTCAGGTTTAAGAACGACAACTTGAAAAACCGTTTTGAAAATAAAGTTAATTACATATTAAAGTTAATTATTGTTTATTATCTGTACCTACAGACTTAGTTTTATCAGAAGTTACTGACTGACCTATCTCCATTCATTTATCGGACTAACAGGCGCAGGCAAAAGTTTCATTCATACGTTGTTGATTTACTCAAAAGTCGATCTAAACGGTTTGACAGCTCGTTTTTGGTGAGAGTAAGAAAAAGACCAATATTTAGCCAATTCCGCACATGCAGTGGTAGTCATGCAACAAAGTGCACCGCCCGCCAGCCCGCTGATAAATGCGTACGGGGCAAACAATGGGAATCACACAACCGCCACCGCCAAATCACTCAACACGTGTTTCATCCCTCCACGGGGCATCTTCAGGAGTTATGTTACACCGATTAGTGTCAAACACAGAGTCACTGAGAGGAAGTGGCTAAATATTGGTCCTTTTCTTACTTAGGATGGACTTCCGCGAGGTAACGCCTGATTCCATTAAATATTAAAATTATTTTAATGTGTAGTAATTTGAATTTTGGAAACTGTTACAAGATATATAATGACGTTATGTATTATTTTTAAAACTACTGATTTTTGCATAGGGTGTACGGTACATTAATTGACATAAAAAAAGGTATACATTCACCTCACTTAAGGATTTATGCTTTCAACCAATCACCATATATGTTAATAATAATATTATTATTGTGGCATTAAATGGCGTTTATTACGAAATATTCAATGCGTATTTAGTTACGTGTATAAATTTAGTTTTATATCTTTTTTACGATCCCGAATCAATATGATAGAATTGAATGAATAATAATTTTATTTGCTATCAATTTTTTTATTTTATAATTTAGCTGTCACGACGTTGAACAATTTTAATAATCATAAATAAAAGAAATCATTTGTTTTTTTTGTTTAATTCAACGTCCATTCTGTCACGTGGATAAATGCGTGTTTTAAACACCAGCACGCAACAACTGGTATCCATTTTATCCCTCCTATAACACGGTACTTTTATAACGCGATTTTATGTCTTTTGTGTAGCAATTATTTTATTTAACATTCTCTTAGTTTGATACAATATATTCCCGTTATCGAAATTACTTTTTACAATCAAACGTTGTCAAATTGTCTAAAGTAAAAAGTCTTCAACTTACATTAATTTTAACATATCTCTACTTAATAGAGTTGCAGTTGATTTATTTGTGTATATTCTATCTTCGTTCTCGGTTGAAATCTATTTATCTATCATGCATTTGTAACGCCAATACGATAATCCTTGTAATGTTGAAGAGTTATTATTTTCTCCTACTTCTTCTTTTCAGCCGATAGACTCCCACTGCAAGGTACTGGTCTCCTCCAAAGATCTTTTTTTAACTTTTTTGCTACTGTATTTTTTTATTTTATAGGTTTTAATTGATTTTTTTTACTATGTTTAGTGTTTTAGGGAATTTCTCGCTCTCCCCTATCGTATTTATGGGACAGGGCAATACAATATTTTTTATAATATATAATATCCTTTATTAAAATACTTATTTAATTTTACAATTTAACAATTTTTGCATATTTAAATAAGTTTCTATATTGTTTATTTTAGCTTAATTTATTTCACATTAGTGATTTTTTTCCTATTCTTTTAATTTTTTCACCCTTTTTTTTACCTTTATTCCTATTAATTACGTCCGCAATTATCTCTCTGAAACGTTTGAGGATAACAGGTCTGTCTTCGTCATTGTTCATCAGTGAGGCGATGCTGTCATCACTAATATTTTTTTCTAGTAGGAGCTCGGAATGGCATCGGAGTCATCCGAATACGGGAGAGTTCACCACCAGTTACACCACGGTCTGGTTCATTCTTGGCTCACAGAAGTAAGAAGGACTCTACATGAGTTTAAACCTGTGAAGGTACTCCGAGAATCTTCCGTGCCCCATTAACATTGCCCCTAAGATCGCTACAATGACTGGCTACCTGCATCCAGTTCCCTTCTAATTATGTTGTCGATTCACATAGTAAATGACCTATCTACGTCGCGTACCACGATGTCGATAGAACAAATTATCACTAGGTTAACATAAATTTGAACTTATTTCCAAAAGAAACTTGCCATGACACATGGTACGTTATGTATGGTTACGTTCGTATCTCAATATAAGATATAAAAACATGCCCAAAAATAAATTCTCGTAATACATATTGTCTTTTATATTATATTCTTGAATTGTTTAATATGAAACTTTCATAATATTACCATAATGGGTGAGAGGCTTGGCATTTCAAGGTTAACAAGTTACGTAATAAAAACTCGAAGCACAAGTTTTTCGTAACGAAGCAGAAACAAAAAAAACTATGTAACATATTGTTTATAAACATTCACTAAATTTAGACCGGTTTCTATATTTGTTTTCGTAAAAACATATGTAATGCATTGAAATAAAAATAGTAATTGAGAATATACTGACTGTACTTATTTTAGTCATTACATTTTATTATATTCGTATTGTTAATTCATCATTAACTTATAATTATTGGAAAATCAAATTATTAAATATTTATTATAAATTTTATATTCTTTTTTTATAAATTTCCCAAGTAAAATTTTTAAGTAATTAAAACAAATATCACCAAAATTATAAAAAAAGTAATTTATTCAAGACTTAGCAAAAGAATAACCACTTAATTTCTAATTTTATTAAATATAATTAGCATAATTTATAGTCAATAAATTGATAAAAATAATGATTAATTTTTAGAGTAAAAAAAACGAACGAAATTTTTTAAATAATGGTGTACTGTGTTTTATTATAAGTTGACGGAAAATGCTTGTTATTACATAAACGAATACATTAAACTACTATTTACAAAATTCAAAATGCATATTAAAAGCGGATATCTAAATCATAAGAAGTCGTGGCTATATTAAATAAAGTGTATATGTGTCAATCTGGGTTAAAATTTATAAAATGATGTGTTATTGTGGAGTTTCTTCCTGTTACTTCTCCACAACTATAACATTGCGTAGCGGAGTCAAAGATAAAATAGATTAAAAAAATAAATAGATAATAAGAGTTCCGTTAAATTTTACAGAGTGGAATTAATTATTTTTTACCTTCATCTTTATAGTTCGAAATAATACCATCAACGTGACCACTTATGAAACAAGCCTATCGCAAAGAAACATTGCAGACATTAATATATTGTTAATTAAAATTATTTGCTATTAGCCGCAATTATGTAAATGTATGCAAAAGTAAACTTTATAGATATCGTATATTTAGGTTTTAGGCACAAATTACCATAGTCATGGCCGTAGAATGTTTACTAGTTTCTGGTTTCTTAGTCATATCCTATATACTCACGGCTACTTAGCCGTTAGCACTTGCTAACGAGATGTTACGTAATGAATTTTGAATTTAGAAACAATTTTATTTGTTTTTATTTATGTACACTTTTTTACATCATAGACAATAAATAACAATTCATATGGTACAAGAGGTCTTATCACTCGAGGTGATTTCTGACAACAATATGCGTTTAGAAAATAATAGTATGGTAGCAAATTTATCATCCTCCACAAAGATACTAGATCTATGTTTACAATATATATATATATATATATATATAATTTTTAATTATTTTATAATAATTAAATATATATATATATATATATATATATATATATATATATATATAATCTGTAAAAGAGTGTATACTCTGTGATCTAAAAGTAACGTGAAATCGAAATTTAAAAATACATTTACTGAGCATAAGAAAGGTAAATAATTTTTTTTCACAGGTGGATAGGGACTGTTGACATTTGCCTTGTGTTTGTTAAAAGCTGGAATATCATTTGGTTCACCTAAACCATTTTGAAGGATGTTTTGTGTCTCAAAAACGTTAAGGCTTGATTGGTCGATGTCATACTGCTTTGGTTCGATGCGTTTTTTTTCCAAAAACTCGTATAAACCATCGTATTCGTATATTTAACCCCATGCGACTCATTACAACTCAATAAACTCAAAAGGCCAATGCGAGGACGTCGTTTTGACACAACCGAACTGATAAAAACCGAATCGAAGAAGGCCTTGAAGGCTATACCAGAAAAAAAATTATTCCGATTATTTCGAAGGCAAGGAAAGAACGTTAGACGTTTTATAGGACAGGAAAGAAATTTACTTCGAAGAATAAATAAAGAATTTACATTTTATAAACAAATTCACCTTACTTTTGGATCACAGTATTATATCGTTTTTGTCCAAAACTGTAGAACATGGGTATCGAAGAATATCAGTCGAGATCGTATGGATACTTTCGAAATGTTACTAATTGAATGTACTGTAAATTTAGTGGAGTTTATTCCGCACCAACAGGTTTACCCTTCGCTATTTCGTAATAAAAACTAGGCTATCTACTATCTGCCTATTTCGAGTACTGGAATTTTCCAGACACATATCTAAAAACAATTTCTAGTATCTCGAACAATTTAGGATGTTTCGAAAAGTCAAAGGCAAATGTCTGAAAGTCAAGTTAGTCGAATTAAATCAGCACAAAACTTGACATAATTTTTTTTGGTGCGTTGCACAAAGTTAAAAACCAGCACATAGTCATCGTTTAAGCTATAAGACATACACAACTTGTCATAAGCCTTTTCCATTGATTTACAATAGGAGCTGCTCAAAGTACGACTTCATCCAACGTTTTCTTAACATCTAAAATTCGTCTGTACGTGACGTCATACGCTACTGTTGTCGGTTCTACAAAAACCTTAAGGCCTATAATAACCCGAAAAAATTTAGATATTCAGGGGATAACAACTTCAGCAATGAAGATTTGAGAAGGGAGAAGCACTGAATCTATGTATAAGTCTATTATGTGAATGCCGGGTAAAGAGAAAACGAAATCATTTATAATTGAATAGGTTGATGCATTCAAAGGCATGTTACGTTTCCTTACATGTAACATAAACTTGCATTCAATATTAATGAATCGACTTTGTGATTAGAGTTTTCTCAAGTATATTTCTAATTAGGTGGACCTATTTAAATAAAATGTATATATTAGTGTAGATTTTTTTTAGATTTATTGTTAGATTTTCTTTTATAAAAATAAAACGTAAAAATGTCGAATGAATTGTTTTGACTACTGTATTCAGGATACTTCCGGCTATCGGAATGAAATGGCATCATGTTTTATTAGTATGTATGTACGAAATTCACTGGTAATTATAAACGCATTAAAATACCTACTCATTTCGAAACCAAAGTCCTGATATGCTATATGCGTAGTCATTCAAATCTCAAAAGTGACAAGAATGTATTAGAAAGTAACACGTAAAAACAAATATTTGTGTGTAAGCTAATAAATTCACTTACCAAAGTTACTAAGTGATTATGATTCTTAATTAACTTAAGTAAAGTTTTGTTTAAGTGTAGTTTAAGTGTTAATATACTCTAAGAACATTTATAACTTTTAATGCTAGTATAACTTAAAATATTTAGTGTTATGTTTTTAAATAAATGACACAAAAAATATTTCGAAGTATAAATACGAGAAAAAAATCTTCTCTCTTGTACATTACTTCTTGTAACGTAACTATGTTGATATATTGTATACTTTTTTTAAAGCCAATTAATTTTAAAACACATTTTGAAATTGTGTATATATGACATTCAAATTATTTATGATTATTTATAATAATTAATAACATCGATTTTAATATCCCTTCAGAGATACATAAAATAAACGCACATTTTTATTACTACACACATTGTTTTCAACCTTTATCTGTCAAACAAGTTTTGAAAACAGGTTAAGGTAAATAGCATCCACTGTTTCCTATATAATTTTAGAAAAAGCCTTAAAGTGAAAATTTACTTAAAACTGCGTGGATTTCAGAGGTAAATCAATATTTACCAAAAAAAAAAATAATTTTTAAGTTATCTTTATTAAACAAAACATCGTCTTTTGTTCTACTTGTATGCGTAAATCTTTACAATCTAACTGCAACCAAAATATTATATTTCTTAAATGCACTATGAAAGAAAAAAAACTTAAAGGTTATTTAAGTAACTTATATAAACAAAATGTAGATTTTATTTATATTTTATTTATATTTAAATGCAATAAGTTGATGTCGAGGATATCAGGAATACAACATAGGTTTATACAGAAAAATTTTCCATATTATTTTACTACAATAAAGTTCGTACACATATATGAAAATTATAAAAAAAAAACCTTAGAACAGTAGGTACGGTACCGAGCGATATATTTTGCACATCGACCTTTGGAAAGAGACAATCGGCTAATTACACCCTCACTACTTATGTGACTCACTACTGTGTGTATTTTTGTTAGTTATTGTATTTCGTGCGATAAAGATAACGCTCTACGAAGCCAAAATAAGTCGATTGTCTCTTTCCAAAGGTCGATGTGCAATATTTATCGCCGCGTTCTGTACGTAATTTTGGATTTTTGTGGAGAATATTTAATGTATCAGATCTTAAATAATATATTACATATATTATAAAATATATATATATTTCAAAGTTCATTGCGGAACCCTATTTTAACAATACTATTGAAAAAAATAAATAAGTAATTAAATTACTATTGTAATTTTCCATTCGTCTACAAGGACAAAAAATCCAAGTGTCACTTTTACTTTCATAAAGTTTAAATTAAGAGAAACAATTATAGGACTAAATACGGTATCCTGGAAGGGTACTTTTAATGTTATCATAAGCAATCAGTGGTAAAACTTTAACCAGATTTAGTGAACTTATATTTTGATAGTTCAAAAGATCAATGCCTCACTGTTTTACCAAAGCAAGTGGTTTCTCCTTAATATTTTAACCATATTGGCGTAGTGAAGCAATTAAAAAAACACAACAACAAGCGAACTAGAATCATGAGAGAGGTGTGTTGTTGTTTACACTGCCACATCTTTCATTGTTATATTCAAGTATTTATTTATTTTAACCCGCAATAGCAGATGTGTTCTCACATGAGTGATGAAATAGATCACCTCCTTGTCAAACACAGTTACAAGAAATTTCATCGATATAGGCTTCGAGAACACTGGATTGATATGTACGATTTTTGCTTTTGTGAGATGTAACTGCGACGGAAATTTCCATCTTAAATAATATATATTTATACTGTGTACTATTGTTATAAAATCAACCAAATTATTAGGCTAATCAGATGTATCTTCTTATATTTAGTTAACTAGTTTTTAAAGTAAAATTAACCTAATTAAATTAGTACAAAGACTGTCTGATAAAGTTTTAATATGAACATTAGTAGCCATTACCACTAATACTGCCATAAGCCACATCTTTTTTTCTAGATAAGCAAATGTTTATATGAAAAGTTTTCATGCGTTTAAACCTAAAATGTGAAATTAAATATCTTAACAGCTTGAGAATAGAAAAAATAATATTATTCATAGCAAAATACACAACGAATAAATAATTTTAAGTTACATAAAAAAGAGAAAGGTCATATCTATTAAATATTGCTTGGAGGTCATTTATTGTTTTTAACCTGTTTTTTAAATTAACACCAACGAGTTTATAACCTATAAAAGTTTTTTTTTTCTTTTTAAAGGCAACAATTTTTATAATTCGTACATGAAAAGTGGTTCCTCTGGTGTCTCGATTGTTTTCGTTCTTTATTTTAAAGGTTACGTTTTAAATTGCTATAATCTCATAGCTGTGATTATTAAACTAAAATTTTAATATACCACTATTGTCTAGATGTCTACATTTTATAATAATAATATTAATATTTATTACCCGCATATCCTTGACTATAAATTTTATATATGCCTTCTTCATTTCTATCACTGTTTTTATCATCTGTCATCATCGCCAACCTTTACGATGATATCCTTGATGATTTCCATTCTAGCAAGCGCTTGCACCAGACATCTTGTTCTCCGGAAACACAACACAGTCCTCAATTATTCGATGGACCTGCTGATAATCTTTACTGATGTACTTCAATAATCCAAGGGTTCAAGGGCTCTTAAGAGACAATGCACAATAATGCAAAGGTGCTGGTGATAATCTTAATTGACTGGCCCCAATGTTCTGGAAATGATTCTAATTAACAGGTCTAGATGAAATAATCATCTCGGTGATGACTTTAACTGACAGTCTTTAATGATGAAATCATCTTACTGTTGTTCTTAATTAACAGTTCTAAATGATCCAACGGTGTAAGTGATCCTAATTATCAGTTCACCATGATCCAATGATTGTCAATTAATAGTTCTTAATGATCCAATGGTTCTAGTGATGAGCAGCAAGAACGCCTTCTAGATCTCTATTTTTTTATCAACGGCTAAGACAAATATCGGTAAACGTGCACCCTTATACAGGATGTTTGACCTCCAAAATTCATATATTAGTGATATTGATATATTCTCGTGCTCTCTCGTATCTTTTAAAAGACAATTTCGTACGAAATTATTGAGTACACATAATACAATTTAAACCTCATTGGAACGTGACGGCTTGCTGTAACTCGTAATTATTGCGGTGTGATATGCAGAATGCGCGGGATTTTTTATCCTTGTTTAGTAATGTTTTTATTTGTTTTTAATGGAATCAGGCGTTACCTCGCCAACTTGACTCTGTGTTTGGCACTAATCGGTATAACATAACTCCTGAAGATGCCCCGTGGAGGAGTGAAACACGTGTTGAGTGATTTGGCGGCGGCGGTTGTGTGATTCGCATTGTTTGCCGCATACGCATTTATCAGTGGGCTGGCGGGCGGTGCATTTCATTGCACGACTACCACTGCATGTGTGGAAGTGGCTAAATATTGGTCCTTTTCTTATTTATTTGTTTTGTCATTGTTTGACTATAAATCATTAAATGTTCTTAGTGAGATAGTTATAAGGTAACAATTTTAATTAATTTTATATTTAAAAGTTTCTAAGTTTGTACTTTCTTACTGCCTTTGTTATTGTTTATCTCCAATAAAGTAAATAAGTAAAT
This sequence comes from Battus philenor, assembly GCF_028537555.1. Classification (NCBI taxonomy): domain Eukaryota; kingdom Metazoa; phylum Arthropoda; class Insecta; order Lepidoptera; family Papilionidae; genus Battus; species Battus philenor. Next base: position 2,251,190 of record NW_027181704.1, read on the forward strand.
AAACACCACCTAGAGGGTGCTCGTGTTATGTTGGCGAAAGATGATGGCTTTTTTTATTAGCATTTACTGATTCCGCGGTTTAAAGAAGCAGAGCGTTGAAGGCGTTTAACCTATATCTCTTACCTTTAAGCTTTGGGCCAGACAAACAGACCTACTTTACTTAATTTTATTAAGGCATCAATTCGTGATGTCAATGCACTTCGTCGCCACTTATAATCTTTAAATAATTTATTTATCATTTATTAAATGTAATTACTTTATTTGTATATAAATATAGGTGATGTCATTAAGCATACATTATCTGTAATTATTCGTGTTAAGTAATTTGTTTTAAATTTTCACATGTTGAATGTTTACATTTGTGTTTATGTATATATAGGTACCGCTGTCTGCATCAAGCTACTTTCCGCGATCTTGAATCATTTGAACGTGCACCAAGAACATGCTTACCCTTACCTCGTCTACTGGCTTGAGGTCGCATTTCGAGAATCTTTCGGCCCAAATGAAAAAAGACCAGTGTTTCGTAACAGGTGTGCCATTGCACATTAGTGTGCAGTAAGTCGGATACAACTATGGCCCAGTAAATATTTATTTTTCAATTTTTCATTACACATATATTGTTTTTGTGACGCAGTGAAACTTTACGTTCATTCGTCTCTCGAATTTATCTTTCAGTGTCCCACGAAATTTCATGAAAGATTTTAGTGTGCCTAAGATGAGAAAAGGTTGCGAAGCACTGATTTAGACGAGCATTTGTTAAACGTCAGTGACTTTTATTCGTCCGCGAAACTCCTCATTTCTAATTCGATTCCCTTTTTATAATGTATTTGTATAATTGTGTAAATAACTATTGTAAGGATATGTAGATTTTTAAATATTCGTCGACATTTGTACACACGTGATGACATCATTAGCCCGATAATTTCACTATCTTACAACCTATATATGGGGTATCATAATTATTCGAGTATTTAACACAGATCTTTAGCAAAAATTAATTTATTTAAATAGTAAAACATATGTTTATAAACGTATTCAATACTACAATAATACAGAATTTTTATTTCTAATATTTTGCACATATAGCTGTGTATGTGTATACTTTCGTATATATAAACATATACGTTAATTTTATGAGTTTATATGAATATTTAGAATATTATAAATAGAAACGCAATTTAAAATTTATTCATAAAATAACCTACAAAGATAATGAAACCACTTTAGCTGCGATATTTTGATAATTCTTTACCCATTGGTGTATAAATCGAATGCATATGACATTTAATAACAACGCCTGTTTTTGAAAATAGTTTTCAAGGCCATATAAGTTTGAAAAAAGAATGTCTATTTGTGAACTAACAACAACGCGGCATTGCATCGGAATTTGAAATGCAAAATATTGCGCAGTACAATGTTTGTATTCAATAGACTGATATTAAATAAATTTCTGATTTATTCAATTCAAAAGCAGTGATACAATAAGCATTGGTAAAAATAATTTTGTTATATAAAATCTCGAAGTGAAATGCCATAAAATTGTGACTTTTTGGAAAATTAAAAAAAAATAATAATTACCTTTTAATCTGTGCGCGTTTGACGTTTGTTCCTTTGAACGTAATACGTTTGATAGTTCGAGTGCTGCAAATTATTTTCAAAATATAAAGCCCGTCTGTCAACGGCTGCATTGGTTAGTTATTTTCTTTTTAAAAATGGAATAGGCCAATAACAATATAAAGTCTAATGGAAATATATATAATTAAAAGGTCTATAGATATATACATTCACTAAAAATGTATGAACCTTTAACTGAAGTATATCGCATAATTTAAATTTAAAATAGTATGTCCAGTGGTAAAATAAAGCTGTAGATGTTGGAAATAATTGAGAAATACTTCCAAACTATATGCAACTGTCATCATTAAGTCCACTACTGAACATAGGCTGCTCCCATATGACTCCGTTAGGAAGTAGCCTGGATCAAACATTTTCCGTCGACCTTAACGTGGTCATCAATCCACTTTGGGGGTGGTCAGGCGACCACGTCTAGACACCATCATTCCAGAACCATAAGGTTCCAGCGGCCATTAGATTTGCGCTCTATATGGCCTGCAACTTCAATTGACCAATTCACTAGGCCAGGGGTGAGCAACCTTTTTAATCAACGAGCCAATACAAATTTAAAAATTATTTGACGGGCCTCACATATAGAAACGCTTTTTAATAATCTACGAAACTTTATTTATAATAAACATTAAAATAATAAATGTTAAATTAAGTAATCTTTTCTTATATAAATTCAATACAAATAAACCGCGAATTTGCGTCGTAATGCATATTTGATCAAGTACCTATATGAGTAAGAGACATAAACATGTTAAAAGAGCCACATGCGACTCGCTGGCCGCGTGTTGCTCTTCCCTGCACTATTTCGGTTACTTTCGTTGGTCTACGGATATCCTTATTCTTAATTCAAACTCGTTGAAATGTTAGTATTTGTTTTAAAACACATTTTCATTGTAAATTTATTTTAGAGAACTCATTATTTATTTGATATTTAATTCAATAATTAAATTAATAAAACTAAGGAAGCATAAACGATATTGTGCAGCTAGTTAGATTTCTGATATATTATTTATAATTTGGCTTAGTAGATATAATGAATGAAAACAAATTTTCAACGGTCACTGATTCAATGCCCTTGAGTATTGTTAGCAAATTTCGTTAGACCATTGCAAATTATCTAACACGTTGTGGCGAATTCAGTCGCATGTGCACGAGTCCAAAACATTTTTTTACATCTATAACAAATTTATTTTCCGAGATGAAAACCACTTCGATAGCAAATAACTACTGATAAATATATCATTGATAAAAACTTAGAATATGTGTTTGAATTTGTTTATCAATAAAGACAGCAAAAGATATAGTCAAGGCCACGAGGATTCGCTGGATACCTATAGACGAAGAGAGAAAAAAACTTGTCTGTAAAAAATTTCTATAAATATTTGTATTGAAGCTTTAATATTAGCCTGAAGCAATATCCAGGTAATATAAAATATTCATACCAAGCACTGCATTTGTACTATGTAAATATTTACGTGATCCAAACATGACATATGTGTTTTGTATATTTTATATTAGAATTCGTGTACAATCCAATTGTATTCTTAAAATGATCAATTTAAAGACCAATTTTCCTTAAAATTAATTTAACCACACGAAGGCTTATATTTAATAACGGATAGATACAATTTACTACGATTGTGATACTATATACGCAACGTTGCACTTTCCGACTAGCAAACATTGGCTTTGAATTTTATGATCTAATACAACGGGATAGAGTTTAATTTATATGTGCAACGCACACGGACGTTACCACAAATCTATCACACGACATCAAATAAATGGCCAAGCGCAACCTTTCCCAACGTAACCGGTTGAAAACTTGCGGTCTTTTTGATTAACCATCTGATACAAATAAAATTCGCGATGATTCCCTTACAAGGCAAAACTTTTTCAAACAATACCGTATTTACGTAGAGTGTACATATATAGTTTTCATATAGGAAACAAAACAAAAATATTTAAAATTAAAAACTAAATAAAAACGTCACTGTCAATAATAACTGTCCTAAATTTCGAAGCAAGAAGTTTTCAATTTCAATGTTGACATAATAAATTCGTATTAAATTACGATAATATTTACACCAAAAAAAGAAAACATAACTAATTAAGAATTAAATTATTTTTAAAAAATAAATAAGCTATAATCTACTTACGTTCGATAATTAAAATCTTATGTCGAAATCCTCTATCTATGCATCACTTTCGAAAGTTCAATTCAAGCCGGGCGATTGCGAGACCACGTGCGTTGCTTCGGACCGACTGTGCGACACTGCAGTATTCGCACAGCTGCGCATACGCAAGCGAGCTGCGGCGCATTGGTCGCGGACAGAGCCGTCACTTACATCCCAAACCACCGTCAACACGAAATAATTTTATACCCTTCTCTACTGGACTTAAAACAATGACTTGAAATAAGGCTCCCGAAGGCTGCCTATCCTAGCCACTACATTGCCGCTCGTAATTAAGACAACTTTTTTAAAAATTGCTTAGTGTAATTAAAGCTAGCTTTTATAAGGTCGCATGACAATATCGGCATAGATGGACCGACGATACAGTCAAGATCGTGGGAAGTCACTGAACGAGTGGGCGTCCATAGATGGACATAACGTTTAGCCAACGCTTCAAGAGCCTTCAAGAGATTACCGAGTACAACTCCATGACTTGTTTCCACTATTGCAAGCATGGAGATCGCACGAGAAATTTTCCCAAGAAACGACATAATACATAGAAGTAATATTAAATCGCCGTCACAAAATTTGTAGACTTCTGATTTTTTATAGAGAAACTTTGGTAACTCTACTGAAACACCCGAAAAATAAAAAAGAGAAAAAAGTTCAAAATATCTATATTCTTTTCATAATTTACATGCACTTTTAAATGGTCAGTTACTATAACATTACATTTAGTAAGCTTCCTCCAGTTCCGAAAGCTAATCTACTAAGAGCCGACCAGAAACTCAATCGTTGTTATTTTTAAATGAAATATCACAATTTTCCAATTTTTGATATACACATTATATTATCAACCATGTAAATGAGTCAACAAAACAAATTCCACGTATTTCGATCAACCAAAAACTCTTGCATGCATAAGATTTATTTAACAATCTACTCCTTAATTTTAGATTAAAAACATAAAAGGAAGGGCTAAGATATCTCGTTTAACTTAATTGTGTATACGTAGACTTAGATCCATTAAGGATTTGTTAGCTTTTAAAAGAAAAAAAAAACAATCAGATGCCTTTGTGCTACATTTTGATAAAGAAAAGTTTGAATAAAGTTATTTATTTAGACCAATGCTGACATCTTTTGTAATTAATAATGGTAATATTATATAGATATATACAGAGTTATATGTTATGTTAGTGTAATATATATCTCTGTTTAAGTATTAAAGACATTTTTATTTGGTCTACACATTCAATGAAATAATATATTTTAACTTAGATTTCGAATCTGAACCAACATACTACAAACTACCTGTTACACGCCCGTTTCGCTCAACTCTCATTGATTTATTGTGGGTTTCATTATACTAATAATGCAATAGCATTTTAAAAAATTTTATAATATAAGAGCAGCCTTAGTTACTTCTAGTTACATCAGCTACCCCAGTATAAGTCCCGTCAAAATCAGTCTAGCCATTTCAGAGTTTACCTAAAACAAACAGACAGACAAAAGAAAATTAACAAAATAAAATAATATTTTTCGTACATGTACCGTATATACACGTATGTATGTTACTTTAATATTACAAACAAACACCACAATTTCATTTATTTATATAGATGTGGAATAATTCATGTTTTTAAAGATATTCTACATGTAAATTGAAAATCACATCATATAACATGAATTAATTTGGACTTACTTATATGCCACTATCAATTTAGCCTTAGGATGTCCACAGGTGGACATAATCTTCCCACGTAGATTAAAAAAAAGGATATGCCACTATGACTCACGTTATATTTACAAAGAGAATAATAAAACATGTGTTTTGGTATGTGATAGGTTTCAGATTAATTTATTAGCACACGTTTTGTTCCCAATCCCATATGCTACATAGGACTACTAAAATTGATACAAGTTCAATGAAAGAACATTCTTAGCTTTATATTGTTAAGTAAGAAGAGGACCAATATTTAGCCACTTCCGCACGTGCAGTGGTAGTCGTGCAGCAAAGTGCACCGCCCGTCAGCCCGCTGATAAATGCGTATGCGGCAAACAATGCGAATCACACAACCGCCATCGCAAAATTACTCAACACGTGTTTCACCCTTCCATGTCTTCCTTTGACGGGACCACGAGGTACTAGAGCAAGAGGTAGATCTAATGCCAGATGGGCAGACGAGATCGTTGCTGCGGCAGGCAACGGGTGGTTCCAAATTGCCAACGATAAAAAAGCAATTTGTAAAAGAGTAAAATGGAAAACTTTGGAGGAGGCTTTTATCCCGAGGGGCTTTTATACAAAGTTGACACAAAATCATTAAACTATTATTTAAAATTATTTATTTTAAGTCATTTGTATGGAATGAAATTAAGCTTTTTTATTATTGTTTATTATTATTATTTAAATGACCCAGTCAGTCGCCAACAGAAGATGAATGACTTTGAGGCTATGATGGATAAAAAATAAAAGAGAGGTTTTATTAAAACATAAGAAGCAACATTATTAGTGTTACTATAATTTAGAAAAAAACCTTTTCTTTTTAAGGGCAAGTCATTAAAATATCATCAAACAAAGTTAATCCCCTATCATATTTTCCAATAAAAACTGCAACAATCGATCGGAAAAATTCTTGTTAATAGCACTTTATTAGTTTTTTTATAACTATTAGAGCTCCATTAAATGTACATTTAAATTATACAATAATTAAACGGTCATTATTTAAATTCGTTAACTAAGAAAACGAAAGAATAATGATTAATTTTTTTATGCTTGTCAAGAGGTTCATTTTTTATTTCTTTTGAAAGTAGACTGTGGTTTATGGAATAGTGACAATAAATTTGGCTACAAATAATATATTATACACGAAACGTACATAAATAGATGCATTAGCAATAGTAGACTTAAAAATAGTTACAAAAAGTCAAAAGTGAAAACTTGCTTCCTTGGTTTCGATTAAAGTTTGACCGCGGGCTTGTACAGCTTCAACGGGACTTAGTTTGGAAGGTTACGTGAACTTAATAATAAAACAAAAGTTGGACAGACGCATTCCAGTTGTATGATGACATTCGCACGTAGTAAAACGTTCTACCCGTGTAAAGCTGTGTTGTGTACATGCAGTTGGCGACGACAGCGTGGACCACAGGCGAGCCGAGGATGGAACCGGATTCAACCTCGGTGCACCCAAGCTGTTTGCGGATAGGGAATGGGCGGCCGCCTCTTAAGAACGGATATTGCGGTGGAGTGAATAGTGTTTTGTTTTATTGTGATTGACGTGATATCGTGCGCTCAGTGTCGCAGTTGAAGTTACTGGTGCTGTATGGTTAGCACTAGCAGTGTTGTAAGTGTTTGCAGTTGGTGTGGTGCGTGTTCAGTGGAAATCCTGTGATGGGTATGAGGAGTACGTCTTTGGGATATCTCTTGGCCTTTGCTGATGAACCAGAGGAGTAGTGAAAGGCACTCACTGTAAGAGGGTTTGGGTGAGAAGAGGCCGACTCAAAATAAGTCCTTGCAAGCCTTAAAGAATTCGTAGAACTGAAAACTGTACTGTGATAGTGTAGACGGAGTATGCATTCGATAAATGATTTCATCACAGTGACAAAACAAAACAGGTCTAAGTCAGCGATAACTAAAACAAAAGAGACTTGACAAATGTTAAAGGCAGTCCTATGAACCTAGAAAAAATTACCTGCCTTCCTAATACCCATAAATTTTAAACGATAATTTCACATTTTTTTTCACAATCGTTTAATGTTAATAAATAATTTATATATACATTATCATAGTATTAAAATTTTACCTAACAATTAGAAAAAAAGAAAAGGTCACAAGTAAACGAACGAACAAATTTTAATTAAAATTCTATAAACATTTTCATCTCCATTAGCGGTAAGACATTCCTTACAGTCATTATGAAAACTAAATTGGTCATGTAAGACGTATCAATTGAACAGGCCGGCATTTTTAATATCAGGTTATATGATCAGAACTTGTCGTGTGTGTCATGGAGAAATTCAAAACTAGATTATCGATATGGAGTGACTATATTTTTATAAGTTATTCCATGTTATTCACTCCTTAAGAAGGAAACATTGCATATGTATTTGATATCGTGATTCTTCAATAGAAAGGCCTAGAACATTCCATCCTAATCCTATTGCCGACCTTAATGTGATTTATAGTCGAGTTAAAAGATTGTTAGATTCAGGAAAGTTGACAGGAGTAATCGCTTACGCGACGCTATCAAACCTGTCATTTTTGTGTTTATATATATATATATATAATTATTACAATAACCTTTGGTTTTAATCATTGTTCGATTTCGAACCATATTTATTATTTTCGCCATGAAATTGTAAAATCGATTCATTATATTTCATTAGATACAGTGCTGATATTTTTTATTATTATTTTTTAATGTTTACCTATTACTCTACGTAGATCGCAATAAATATTGTGATTTTTATGTCAAAAATAAATGAATAAATAAAGAATTTATGTAATGTTCACAAATTCACTGAGATGAAATTATTTGTAGCAATGAACTGGACAACTGAAAAATCGAAAATCGAAAAGAATATTATTTAGGCATTTAATAGACATATCGATACTGCATGTATGTATCTATATAGTTGTAGGCAGTAGTAGACCTCAGAATTAGGTTCGATACTTGGGGTACAATCTTACATAATTCTAACTTTGTGCATTAATTACATAGAATTACTACTGCTACCAATTTCCCAAAAATGGGTAGTGTCGTCTTCGTACCATAATACACACTGCCATCGCTAAACCGCCTGCCAAGCGTGGCGATTGTCATATATCCCTCATCTTTTCAGCAAGCTTACCTTGAAGATTTTTTGCAAAAAAATTTTTTCATAACTATATCACTTGTTGTTATATGTTGATCTTTCTTGTAAACAAAATGAGCAATAAAATAACGTTGATTTTACTATTTTATTCGTTTTTATGATAAAAAATTCAATAAGTAATTTACCTGGATAAATTATTAAAATGCCTGTCTGTTCATCAAATTGCCTAAAAGTTTTTTTGTACAAAAAATAGATTTAATAATTAAATAATACCGCATAAATAATACTATGGATAATAGTAAGAAACGTGTCCACGGTGATAAATCATTTTTTTTTCTATTAAAGATAGAGTTCCATTCTTCAATTTTATCAAATTTTGAGTCATTGATATTTTATTTAACTTCAGGAGTCTTAAAATTTTGCAATATCATTGCCATATTTTCTTAATTTTAATTAAAAATTTTGGTGCCTTGTCCTAATTCTTAACCGATGTTGCATTTATACCAATCAGCGTCTACAATTTTCCGGCAATATCTCGAAAATATTTGGTGATACTCTTTGTCTCCCATTATATTGGCGAAGTTACCACTGCCCATTCTTTTTAACTCTAGCTCACAGTCTGCTTTTGCACTTGTAAATAGAGGACAGCAAGTGATTACGTCCACCACAGGGTCACAGACGCACGAGGGATTCTCTTTGAGTTTAAACCTGTGTAGCTAGTCGGAGAATAGCGTGCCCTGTGAACCTTTGATCCACCTCGTAGTTGGGCAGCCTACGCTGCCTTTGCGAGTTCGTGGTCTCAACTCTATAACCTTAAGATCCCAGCAGCCTACGGCCTGCTTACTGCTACTTATACTATCCAATTAGATGGTCTATTACAGTATTTTCTGGTCGTCTACGAATCTCATCAACATTCCTGAACTGATCACATAGATATATCTCATCATCCCTTTTTGAGGTTCGTGGAACTTCTGTCAGCTTGTCACTGAGGCCCGAGTGAGAGACCATGACTCAGCGCCGTAAATCATCACTGATAACACACGCGTTTGTCACCTTCGTCTTCTTTTGTTCGTCTTCAAGGAATAGCTTTCAACTCCTCAATGAAGTTGTTATTAGGTAAGTCAGCCTATTTACGATGATTATATCATTACTTAACAAAGTAGAAGGGTAATCTAGCTTTTTATGATTAAAGGTGAGATTGAAGATTGAATTTAGAATTGAAAGATTGGTCTTAATTACTCAACGTCATGATATTTGCTAAAACCTTTTAGCGTTTAATTGATGTCATGGTTATCTGCAATGTAATCAGATAATATTACTTTTATTAAAATTGTTATAACTCCACGTGTAAATTTTGAAATGTTTTACCGAGTTCATCTCTTTTATCTATTTACCTTGATTTCAATATACATACGAAACGAGATAGACAAATGACATTTTAATTTTTTATCTGTGAAACATGCCTTTGGTAAGCATCAGTTATATACTTTTTCTAACAATATCATTTATATTCTACTATATAACTTCTTAAACCTTTGTATTAGCATACATTTCTTCTTTTTTAGCCTATGGTCGTCCATTCCACGTCATACATACATTTAGTAAGTTGAAAATGAAAATAAAAGTTTACGTAATTATTATAGTAAAAAAGATCCCAGCTCGCACATGGTAGGGGACTACAAGAGGCCACAAGAACAGAACTAAACAAAATATTATACAGGAGTATATTGTAACAACGTAATCAGTTACCCAAAAGAGAGTTAAGTAATTTTATGAAGCCAGAGAAACGTATAAGAAGATTATCTATTTTAACACTGTCTTAGGTAAACTGATATATTAAATACATATTATAAACTTTTACATATTAAATATATATTATAAACCTCGAGACCGACTAGATCGATGCGGCTTTATTATTTTTTAATTCGAGAAATATGGAAAAACTAAGAATGAAATTACATAAGTAAAACTTTAGTAGTAACCCAGCGGCAGAGAACTGAGACTTCGCACATCTCGGGTTCGATTCTCGGGATGCAATCTTATATAATTCACGCTTTTGTATATTAATTACATGGGATTGCCACTACTCAAAAACAAGTTTCCACATGATGGGCAGCACTGTACTCTGTGTACCATAATACTACACTGCGATCGCCAATTCACCTGCCAAGTGTAGCGATTATGGTATATCCCTCATGGATAACTTTAGGAGAGAAATATTTAGGGGCTTTCTATGAAGTGTAACTAACAAAATAACGTATTGATAATATAATAAGAGAAAGCGTTTCCACAATTTTATTTATATCTGTTCCTTACTTTTTTCTTTAGTTTCTTATTTATTTTTATTATAATCTCGTCAGTTGTGTAGTGTAATAGTATTTATAACATAAATCAAATAATAAACTAAAACATCTTAACCTCTAGCTGTCAAACATTATACTTCAGTGAGCAATAAAAATGGCATGTCAGGATGTATCTAAACAAAAATTTGAGTGTCAAATAATTCAACAACTTAGATCAGTATAAAATAAGAAAAATAAGTTGACTCTAATATTCTTCGGGTTAGTGGATTTCCTCAATAAAACATCTAAAATACTTTCAATTGTAATTCTATAATAATTATTACGTTATAATCAAATATTTGAGAGAGAAATAATAAGTTGGCCTCCCTATCGTTTTGGACTCAGGATGTTTTCATTCTTCAGTTATTAAGATTTTATCAAATATTTCGAAGACATTACATGTACAAACAATCAATTATTTATTTTATATTACAGGTTGACATCCGTGTGGACTTTGTCGAAAATTTATTCTAGCCGACACGGGCGAGAAATAAAGACCGACGTATTGGAATTGCGCTGATCGTGTTTTGTTTTAAAATGGACTTCAAAGGAAAAATGCCGTCACGGTGCGACGGTATATTGAAACGTAATTGCAATGACTAAGTTAAGAAAGTTACAATAATCAGCTTTCACTAAGTTTTTTAGCATTAAGTTATAGATTTTAAATAAAGTTGGACAACGTTAGATATATTCTATAGATCTATTTTTTCTTAATTTTAAATCTAAAATTATAAGCGTATTATTCAATAAATGATGGTATAGCATTCAACAGTTTTTAGTTCATCAAAATTTGTGGAATTTAGTTGGATGATTTCATTTCAGTTAAATTTGTTCACCAGAACTGCATACCGAGCCGGTGGAAGCTTATTGCATAAAATGTTAAAAAATTGACGAATCTAAAAAGCTACCACCTCGATGCGACCTACTTGAATAAAGATGATTTGTATTTAAATTTTAATAATAGAACAGAGACTCTTTTGGAATTAGTTCATATATAATCATTCTTTTCTTTGGATTATTTAGCCAAAAAAATTTTTTTATCACTAGTTTTAATAAATAAATTGTAACGATTTTTGAAATCATAATTTGGTAGGAAAAGCGAAAGATCTATGGGAGGTCTATGTCCAGTAGTAAATGATGAAGGGATCGTCATGGCAGCTTTATGGTTATGGACTGAGATTTACGATCGTTGATCTCTAGTTCGATTTAAAAAAAAACAACATAATTTAAGTAAATTATACTGCCTGTACTACTCATATAGTCGGAAAAAAATAAATTTTATTAGAATTAATTAATAATTTTAATATAAATAAATAAACCTTCGCTCCAATGGGAAATTTTCGTTTCACGTATTACAAGACAAATCTTCTTTTTTCAAGTTAGTATTGAATTTTAAAATAAATGGAATCGAATTTTTAATCAAATTTCGTAAAAAATTATTAGACTACCATTTACAAAATTCAAAACGCATATTAAAAGTAAATTGGCGGATAAGCCTTATACAATAAACGAATATTTAAATGACAATAATCCTTCGTAATAATGTCGCCTGATTGTTTTGATTTCGTTTAGGCTATATCTGATAAATGTATATGTATATATCTGTATTGTTAAACTTGATTAAAAGATGTATTGTTGTCGAGTTTCTCTCTGCTTCTTCTCTGCAACTATAACATTTTGCAAAGCATGGAAGAGTGTAAAATAAAATAGATTAATAAAGTGATAAATAATAATTTAACGACCAATAAGAGATCAGTTAAAAGTTCTAAATTTGAATAAATGAATTTTATCTTCATCTTTATATTGATTTTTACGAAACCGTGGATGACGCCTCGAAAATTTATGCTGTCTTTTCGAATATCCTTTTTTTATTTACACGGGATCAGCGCAGGGCATCCACCCGCATGTTAGGTAGACAACCTTGTTGATACAAGATGCTTCCGAGCGGTCAAATTGGTTGGAAGCGACTCCCGCCCGACGATTTTAAAAAAGATCGCCTGCCCACCTTGTGGGCGAACGTCCCACGGTGCTCTTGCGGGTCTGTAATCTTCACTCCAAAATATTAAGGCTTCACCGGCTATCTGTTCTGCGTGCCATATGACCTGTCCAATGCCACTTCAAGTTTCTTAATAGTATACTAGAATTTTTTTATAACTTTGTTAAGAAAATTATTTCTTTTGGATAATTCTCAATTATAGTTATTGAAGCTTATTTTAAACAGTTGCTTACAAATGAGTTAATCATTTCAAAGAGTCTTTATTTAAACTACTAACCTTGGGTACATCAATCCGGGTTGTTTTACCTTGTAACACAGCATTCGCATTCGTAAGCTCTTTTTTGCTGGGATTTCCCTGTGCACTGTAAGTTGGTATTACCCGAGTGTATATGCTTTTATTTTTAGGATTTCATTTTAACATGTTTTGTCATTAGAGGCTTCAATATTGTTTATGCTTTTTTATAAAACTTTTTGTCCTCGTATATTAAACTAGTCGAAATTTATGTACGTATATCTCAAATTCATACTGACATTAAGTATGTGTATATTATTTTTAAAAAATACACGTACAATAAAATAACTAACACTATAGTAACCCGGAAATAAAAGACAGAGACTTGCGATAGTAGGTCGCGGATTCGAGTCCAGGGATACAACCATCTATAGCTCACCTTTTGTTTATTAATTACATGGTAACGCAACAGGTTTTAACAAGATTTTAGAGGATGGATAGCAGCGTTCTCTGCGTATCATGGTACCACACTGCAATCGCCAACTCGGTTGCCAAGCGATTGTAGTATATCCCCCATAGATGTTTTCGAATCATATGCTATATAAATGTGTGGGAATGGGGCTCAATTTGAGGCAAAACTCAATCTTTAACAACGTAAAATGCTTTATTTTATTCTTACCAATAAAACATCGTTTTTTGACAGTCGTAGGGATACCACTCTCATAAAAATAAATCAAATTAATCTACCACAAAATAATGAACTATAAACACATACATATATATTCACATACATACATACATATATATATCGTTTCTTCATTACTGAATGGAATAGATAATTCCATTCCACCCTATTCTTTTATTTCCTCAAGGTAATACCAATAGAGTCTAGATACTTGACTGAACAAGCGGGTAGGTAATGTTATACGTGGTCTATTACCCTTTATATTTCCGACAAGCAATTATATGTCGTGGTGACCAATAAGACCTAATGAGTCGCCGGTTCATATCAAAATTGTCGTCGTTTTCTTACGTGTTATATATATTATTAATTAAAATATATGTTTGTATATAATTAATATATAAAATATATAGAATAAATTCCACACACTACTTTTTGTCTTAGAATTTTAAATTTTAAATTAATAAAGTCAATAACAAGGTGTATGTTCATTCATATACTGTACCCATGTTTGTATGTAATAAAACTTTTATTCTATAAAGAAAAAGGAACAAAGTTTGAAAGGAAGTTTTGTAAAAAGTAAAAAGTATCTAAAAATAAAATATTCAGTATGATTAATTATAAGTTTGGTTTTTTAATGGACATATTTTAATATTCTATGAGATAACGAGAATATATTATGTTTTTGCTTCTTAGCCTTATATTACAAGGAATTTATTTCCAAAAGTCACTGCGTGAGATTAGTAATGTCGAGAAGAAATAAAGGAGCATTCAAAATAAAGAGCATTCCGTTAAAATACTTTTAGAACCCATAGTAAAAGTCCGAGAAAAAGTTAAATCGTCCATTAAAATAAAATTAAATTTGGAAAAAGAAAAAAAAACGTTCTATTTTCAAATATAATTTACAAAACATCCTTAACGGCACTACAAAACATTTTCCAACAGTAAATAAAAATTAATTCGATATGATACACAATTTACAAAGCACTTATTTTGTGGATCTCGTTCGATGTTTGCGTTCTGATAAAATGATATATCAGTCATCAAATTGAAGGGATAATCCTTGAACTTTGTATATTATAAATGGATGTAATCTATAAAATCGATACGTCTCTTTGTACATCGGCTTGTTTTTAATTGCCACTCATATTGATTATATATACAAAAACAGATTATATATTCCATTGTAAAAAAATATTCATAAATATAGGAACTTAAATACGTAAAACTGTATGAGAAATCAAGGAATGTCAAATAATATTTTACAAATTTTACATTCTCAGATGTCAATTAATAAATATGTCAGACGATGCAATCCCATACAATAATGTACAAAGTTTAAATTATATAAAATTTTATTTTGGGAATTGAACCAGGGACCTGTAATTGCATGTCTTAGTCTTCAAGCGCTCATCTTCGTTCGGTCGGCAACTAGATATATACTTGTTGCTAAGAGAGTTCACGGATATAGTTTAACCAGTTACTAACTGATTATAAATTATTTATGTGCATCATAATGAGACAACGTGCTTACGTTACTGCTAGAAGAGAGCATTCGATGGTCAATTCAAAGAAGCTGATACTTGGTAGTTTAAAGGGCACGAGGTACTTGTTGTAGGAAGATTTTTAAGCAGTAGGCAAAATATAATTAAATCTCCTTAATTAATGTTAATCTAGTTTTGAAACACGAGATGTTTTTCAAGATTATACTATACTTACTATACGTACTTATGCTAACATTTTAAACGTGAATTTATTTTTACAATTGTTTTTTAATTTAAATATAAATATATGTAAAAAACATGATTTTTTACGCTGTAATGTTTAGCAAATATGAAAATTTATCGGATAGATTTCTAATAATAAAATATATAAATAAAAAGCATTTTATTTCTAGACAGAATATAAACATTATATAGTACAAAAAGTAATAGTAACTTAAAATTAAATATGACCAAAATCTACGGTATGTTTTTTAATCTTCTGCTAGAATCCCTCTGCAGGTGTCAGGATCTACTCTAGATTTGGCTTTTTGAAATCAATCTGCACTGACTTTATTTACGTTGTTTTCCCATCTTGCGCAGGGTTTTCCTCTCTTTCTTTTGCCAAGTGTGCCCTTTCGCGATGTAACTTTTTTGGTCCATCTATGATCCTGGATACGTGCTAGGTGACAGGCCCATATCAATTTAAAAGTCAAAGCTTGTAGTAGTCCATCTTTGGCGTTAGTGGTTTCTCTGACTTTTGTGTAAAAAAAAATAGATTTCTAATACGAACATGTAATATATATAATATATAATATACATCTATTACTTGATCACAAATTTTAATTAATTTTTTGTAAAATTCTATTTTCATTTCGTCTACCGAACTAAAAATAATCTAAGAGTATGTTGTTCGCATGCTCCAGTCGATTTAAAGTACAAAAGCCTTAAAGGGGTGAATGTATAGCTCAAAAAACAAAAATATTTTCTAATTACTCTATATGATAATAGATTAATTATAAGTCAGGAACCGATAGTAAACAATTATTAATTTTTAAACATAGTAATTCTGATTTAAAAATCGCTATTTCTCATATTTCATTAAGTCATTTATTATTATTAAAACAATTATTTTTACGATAATTAACAGAATATGAATTATCTATTCACTTCTTTGGTTTTACATTTTACGTCACTCTGTATATTCCCTTTCCCCACCTCCACTCCCACTGCAAGGCCACCTTCCCCAAAGATCGCCTTGATGATCGGTCGTGCGCTAGCCGCATCTGGCCACTCCTCCCGATAAGACTGATAATATATTTTAACCATAAAATAATGTTAACGTTTTTTTATTGTCTTTAATTCAAAGTTTCAAACATTGAATTGTTTTTGTTATAAATTGAATTGGCATTGTTTATGTCGATTGGGAATTTTAACTTACTTCGTATTCTTTAATTATTGGATTTACTATATTATAGTTTTCATGACGAAATTATACTGCTAAGGAAATAGAGACATACTGAAAACCACCTGAAAACTAGATCGAGCTACAAGAGAATTTAAATTCGAATACCTATCTTTTAATTCTAGCTTAATTTTACAAGCCTATCATATATTGTATTTAAGTAGATTTTAACTAATGAGTTATTGTGTATAGACTTAATAAATCTATTACAAGGGATAATGCCTCTCCTGGTTTAGCGCTTATGACGTCACAGAGTATTCATGAAGTGATTCGCTCGTGTATGTACGAAATTAGTTTCGGTAATGTGAATATAAAATGTCACTAATCAAACGTTTCAGTTGGTTATAAACCTTGTAATTTGTTCTTATAAAAATCTTTATAAACGTATGACTATTCTATTTTGTACTTAATTACAGTGGATTATGGTTGAAAATGCAAAGACACCGAATTGAAATTTTTCATTAGTTACGTTTTTATAAGGTCTAGGCATTCTATTGAATTAAGTCGAGACTTGTTATGACGGTGGATGGTAACAATAGTTTTAAATATGAATCGTCTCATTAACAGACTTTTCGGTAACTAAATTACGTGAATTAGTGTGATAAGTAAATATACAAGACATGGCTCTGAAGCATTTACTTCTTCAAAACTAAACGTTTGTTAAGTAATTTAGTCAAGGGACCAGAAAATGCACCAAGATCCACTTTAAATTGTTGACATTGTGAGTTTCAACATCTATCACACTTTATAAAATATTTACACTTTTACTATATCAAACGAATTATATTATTCTCGGAGTTTCGTTGCGAGATCGAATGAGAAATGAGAAAATACGCAGAAGATTCAAAATCACAGACATAGTTCGAAGAATTACACGTGTGAAGTGGCAGGAATCGTTCGTGCAACCGACGGAAAAAAACAATTTGAATATGAAAGAAAAGAGATAGAATATACAATAATTATAATACAACAGGTGAAATAAAATAAAATGTTATTTCTACCATTGGATGTCCAGCACTGAACATATGACACCCACTAGATTCGCAATAAGAGCAGTCGAAAGCGGTCTGCATCTAGCGTCTTCGGACCTATTGATCTCTTCCACTTTATGAGTAGAAAATCTTCGTTTGGTCCGTGATCTTCGCTAACTTTAATGACCCAGCGGCTACCTGTTCCACGCGTGATCTTCCCACTGCGACTTTAACTTGAAAAAAGTTCGATAAGTTATGTCAGTAGCTTTCGTATACTGTTATTTGATTCAATCTGTTCAAATCAAATTCCGGGCAAACCCATGTATGGAAAGCCATTAATTTTGCGGCTTCTGGTTGCAAACCTTGCTAAAAAGACTTCATGCATGATGTCACAGATAAAATATAACGACATAAATTCGCTGTATCTAAATCTTAATAATTTACATTACATTTCAACTATATACTCACTAATCACGATATCTCTGAAGCCATTAGATGTAGAGACTTTATATTTAGTATATTTCATTTACCAAGGTGTTTTCTTAATGGTTCCCCAGTTGGGGACCTCTCGTCTCGTTAACATTTTTCGGGACAGGGACTTTGATTTCTATTTATTTTTCTTCTTTTGTCTGTCACAATATCTGGCAATCAATCTTTTTCCTTCTTTCACATTTTCTTTCATTCTTATTGATTTTATTTACATATCATCTATGCATCGTCTTCCATCTTTCGCCACATTTTTAACAATATTAATTTTATTATGCATTGTTTAATATCTTTCTTTACACTTCAAAAGTGCATATATTCAGGCAATAGTTTTAATAGCTATAAAACTTGTTAAGAATATTCTCCGGCAAGTTAAAAATGAATACGAATTGATTTATGAAGTCACGGTAATGCCAGTGCCAGTGCTGGCACTAGTGGAAGAGCCGGTTATAATATAAATGCAGGAATAATTGTACCCTATCACATTTTGTACATGAATAAGGCAATGTTGCACTGAGTTATTCTTCGATTGCGACAAGATTAATTAACATAGACACACTGATTTAAGAAGTGCCATTCATACTAAACCTATTATTTTTAAATCATTTAAAAAATATCTATTGTTACAGTAAAAAGTTTGCATTTGTTTGAGCAGCAGACGCAATGTTGGATGTCAACCCACAAGGTAAGTCAGACAATTTGGTTAAGTTTTCTTTTTATTTTGGTAAAGCACCTATCTCGCCTGTTGCTAAGCAAATGACGAGGTCTGCAATGGCACTTGCTTACCTTGAAGATACTTGTTTACTGTTGATGTTAAAGTGGCGTATCTTACCCTAAATTTAAATTTAGAGCTTCCTTAACTTGCATTAAAGACTTCCATAACCTGCGCTGTAGTTTTGGGGCATAAACTAGCTGGTATCAACGACCACGATATACCTAGTAACAGACTGACTCGTATTTCGAGGACTTTCATCTGTCTGTTAGATTGAGCTAGGAGAAAGGATTAAGGCAAGTAACATTGCCTCCCTGGTGAGCGAGGAACAACATCGCTCCATATTCCTAAGGTTGTGTAGAACAATAGGACGGAGTGTAATACAAAATAATACGACTTAGTTGCATAATGAAGGTAAAACCTTAGTAGTAGTGATTCATGGATAAAAACTGAGATAATATTTGTATTTAAAAAATATGTTTAATAAAAAAACAATGAAACAAGGTATCGGACACAGGTGTTTACTAAAAAGAACAAAATATGGACGCAAGCTGTAAACCAGTAACTGAGTCTGTGATAGCAAAGTAATGTAATAGTTAAAACGAATCTGTGATATATTATCTCGGGAATGCAGGAGAGGGACATAAGAGGAAGTCTAAACGAAATGAAAGAATGTAAAGAGTGACAGATATTGTGAAGAATGAAAGACGATAAACAAAAAAAAAATATGAAGCACAAATATTAAAAAATTAAAACTGAGAAAATTATTTACGCTTTTAAACAAAGTATTTAACTCACATGTAGGGTGAACGAGAGATATCCAAAAACGATGTCATAAAAAACAACGCTTGCAGATTGTTCCATTTTTAGGCTGTTGGCACTATAAAAGTAGTAGGAAATCGCATAGCGCGGGTTGAAGTATTTTCAACCGTGGGAAACATCGATAAGACCCAGTGGGTTTGCTGGTCTTTTGTACATCTACGGAGGAAGGTAAGGATCAATGCAGCCATGATGATGATGTTGATGATGAAAATTATAGTGTGTTTAAGATGCGTGTATAAAAACAAATTACGTAATGCAAAATCGTCATGCCAATAAAGTATTTTGCCTGCTCCATACCATCGTAAAAATGAAAGTGAACAAACACCAAGTAAAATCAATGGTGCTAAATGTTATCGCTAACGATTTCACTCACCGGTTACGGAATTCGTCTTGCTATTTACAAGACTGACGATTCGTATGCAAGTATTTGGATCTCTATTATTTTTCTCTTTTTTTTAGCCCCCGTTGTTGGTAATCTCTCGTTCACCCCTACATGTAAAATAAAGACTTGATTCACAAAGGCTTGATAATTTTTTTAGATTAAAATTTTATATTATTTTATTTGTCTATTCTCCGTCTTTCTTGCTTGTCATATTCTAAGATTCCTTACCTTTTTACATCTCTTTCAGATAGCTACATTCATCCCACTTCATTATTTCTAAGCTATAAGAACTTTTTTATTTTTTTGTACATTACGGTTCATTATATTGCATTCAGTTACTATTTACTAGAGTCTTTTTTGTTTTTCTTTTACTTAATCTGTTATCAAATTATTTATTTATTTTAACTTCTGATTTTATACAATATTTTCACAGTATGTTTTACTACTGGATTGTTGGGTCATACCTGACCCTGCTTACGTAACAAGATCTTATTTCTATGTATTTCACTATAAATAATTGCTTAGCAAAACCTCAAGAATACTGGGCGACACTCCTCATCGCCCACTGGGGAGGCGATGTTCCTAATGTCTATACTTTTACCGAATTATATCTCACAGACAGACCCAAGTCCTCTAAATACGTGACAGTTCATCACCAGGTCCACTATGGTTCACATCAGGGTCACAAGTGCACGAGGAACTCACTTTGAGTGTTAAACTGTGGAAGTACTCAGCGAGTCACCCGTGCCGTTACTTGTAAAGTAGACGGAAAAGGAAAAAGACCACGTACGCTAGCATTTATCTGGTCTGATCAAGTCAAATCAGTAACTGAACTCACCATTACTACTGTCCTGTAGAAAGTATAAAGACCAATTCAAGGGTGTTATATCAAGCGTCTTTGGACAACCTTAACAATGTTGTCTGTCTACCTGTTTACTGTCGGGGTGGATGTCCAACGCTGTGCTTGCCGGTGTAATCTCCACTCCAGAAAATTAAGACCCTTGCGGCTATATATCTGCCCACTAACAATTTTATATATTTAATGGAATCAGGCTTTATCTGGCTCCCACTTCCGCAGATGCAGTAGTAGTCGTGCAACAAAGTGCATCGCCCGCCAGCCCGCTGATAAATGCGTATGCGGCAAACAATGCGAATCACACAACCGCCACCGCCAAATCACTCAACACGTGTTTCACCCCCACGGGGCATCCCCAGGAGCCATGTTACACCGATTAGTGCCAAACACAGAGACAATTTTATATGTTTTATAGGACTTACATTTCTACCCAAATCGCATTTGCATATTCCGCGGGTATCACGTGGCAGCGTGCATAGTGCGATTAGTCTACGACCACTTTTGAAGTAGCGAACCTAGGGGGATCCCCGGGGAGTCTAGACTGGGGCTCCTGCATTACTATTGAGAGACTGACGAGCTTTTAAATCGCTTCGGTGGACGTTTCATGGAGTGACTAAACTCAAGGGCCCTTACAAGGGGACCTCGGGTTAGGCTGTAACTTGTCGATAACACCCGCTTAGCTAGAAAAGCGCTAGCGCTAAGAGAACAAGTGGCAGTAGAAACTCCAGAAACGCTTCTTTCTAGTATTATCGGGGTTTGACGTCTCCTGTGATTTACGGTCCGAACTCGTTTCCGACGAGAACAGTTTTATATTGAATAGGGTTCAATTTGTCTATCCCTTGGGATATATTGGAACTTTGGTTATTTAATGTTTTATTCTCGCAGAAAAGTCTGGAGTACAGGCCTTTTCATGGCTCGTTATGTAACTGCGAGCTTGACAGGCCGATAATTTCATAAATCAAGTGTATTTGTTAGTAAATAAATAAAAATTTGATTAATGCTAGATAATGGCAATAACATTCGTTAAATAAATAAGTTCAATGATATATTATGGCTCGCGAGAATCTGTGAAATGTTGTTTACAATAATTAATATGATATAAATAATGTTGTAATAAGGGCTAATTGCGTGAGAATTTTCCAAGCGTCGGTTTTCTAGTGAAGGCCGCGGTGTAACTTTGTCAAATAATTTCGAGATGAACAATGTTATATGGAATTCATGTGGAAATATCGCTATCTGAATTTTCAATTTTCATTCAAGTGGTTCAAATATTGGAGAAGATTTGTGTAATAAAAGCAATACTAATGAAGCAATTATTCATCTTTTTTTCGTTTAGATCTAAAGATATGAGGATATACCATTGTTGCCACGCTTGGCCGGTGATTAAAGCATTATTTTACGCAAAGGACACTGCTGCCCATCATCTGAAAACTTGCTCTGTAAGCTGTGAATTACATAAGATCCCGGGAATAGAAACCGCGACCTAAGATCGCAATTATTAGTAATCAACCGTTGAGATGCCTTTGCTCTTGTCTTTTATATAAGAAAATCTATTGGGGAAGCTTATGCTCAGCAACATTCTGTGGCAGAAACGATATTGGTGATGAATGTCTTGTTAATTTTTAAAATAGTTAGCCTTTCTAAAAAATATTTAGTGTTTTTAATCTGTATCTTCTTAAGGACAAGCTATTCAGTGTACTCAATTGGCGGGCGGAGGTAAAGAGCCGCACGCGCATGTATTTGTTCCTCAAAATCAACTCAAATACCATGACAACGTTCACATCAATGACGGCTTCCGAATTCGATTTTGAATTCGAACGTTGGAGAATGATTTAAATTAAAAAGAATAGTGGCACTAGTGGCAAGCAATACGAAGCGTTATTATGTGAACACTAGAATTAATTTTAGATTAATTTAAATATTGTGCTCTTAATTGTAAGTGCATCTAAAAGTGATATAGCGCTTTGTAAATGTTACAGCAAACAATAGGTTAGCCACGAGTTTATTTAGGTAGGCACACGGCTGACCAAAATCTATTGCAAGTAAGGTATTCTGATATCAAAGCGACCTTCCTAGAATATTCGGAAAATTCAAACCACGCCTGTTTGTGAACACACACATTCAATATATCTAACATGAGCACACCATATTATTGCATAGGAAAATAAGTTTTATTATATTCATTATAAGTACTAACATTGCATTTCTTTATAAGTATTATATAGACACGCTTATACGGCGTGAAGCGAGATTGTGCCTTACAACCATGACACAGTTTACGGTCTTTAAACTTCCTGTGGTATATAAAATGTCATTATATTATATAAAACCGTTGAAAAACGTAATATAAAGACGGAAAAAGTAATGGATCATTCCATGTTACTAAAGATTTACGTCACGAAAACGTAATTATCAAGCTATTATATAGAAGAGAAAAGAAATAAAAGTTGTTGAACCTACATGTTATAACTGTTTCCTTTTATTTACCGCAAAGTTAACCAAACCTAACTCGAATAAATATATAAATATTTTTGATTATATCTGCAAGATTTTAAAACAATTTAAAGGGGTAATAGAGTTTATAATTCTATTTTAATGTTTTTCATATATTGATTGAGTTATTTCCAAACTATAAAAATGTTAAGCGCCTGAATTTTTAAAATAGCAATATACATTTATGCAACTTATTGCTTATATTTTTGATTCTTTTCTCGGCGCTCTTGAATTTACCAAAACAGAATACGAAATATAGACAATACAGTTGGTTTATCCGTGCGATTGCTTTAGTACAGTATGTCAGCAGTTCTCAATCCGCTCACAGTGACTGTGTCTGCGACGAGGTGCTTGAGTTTGATCTTTATTATGAACCATATTTAGTTATTGTCTGTCCATCTTAGTATAGCGCGCAGTATTTGTAAGTTCATGATTATAATAGCTATAACAGCGCTAAAAATGAAAACCTATCATTGGCTATCAGTCAATTATTTAGTTCAAATTTTAAAAAAAGTTTGTTCGCTGTAAGCTTTTCATGACAAATTAATTAAATAAATTTTACATGCATTTACTTTATTACATTTTGTAACATTTGTAGAATGTGTTATATATGTATTATGTAAAGGAAGAAGGAAATTGCTACTAAATTAACTCAAAATTAAGAAATATCTAACAGAAAGACTGTAATGTTGGAAAGATGTTATTAAAAGTATCACAAAATAACTCTTATTCAGCTGCGTGGTAAACAGAGCTGATTTTTTATAACCGACTAAATGAACCTCAACAATAAACGGAGTGAAGGCTTGCCGCACTGTATATTCTAAATAACTTTCTTTTCCGTATTTCAATTAACAAAACTCATCGATATATGCATTTAAATATAACACAAGAGTTGTTACTACTTGCAAATCGCAAAACAAGATAGAGTTTTAAGGTAGGTGAAATTAAAAATACATAAATAAAATAAATAAAAATGTTATACATTCATTCATGTCAGCCGATATAGTCCTATTGTAAGGCAAGCCTCCCCCCCCTAAAAAACGCCAAGATGTCCGGTCTTGACCTGCCTGTATTCAATGATTTTCCACAAACTTGATTACGCCCCCAGTCCATCGCGTGGGGGCTTACCCACGCCGCATCTACTGCCTTGTAATTGACATTCGAGAACCTTTTAGCCTCAACTGCTGTCGGTTGTACGAGTGATGTGCTCCGCTCACTGCTATTTTTCGACCTACGTCGGTGGTTTAGGTTCCACTGATTTCAGTTCATTTCTGGTTCAATTGCGTTGGAAAGTATAACACCGCGACATTATTTTCACCAATTCGCCAAGATCAAACAATTTATTCCATCATACAGTTACACTTTTCAGTCTGTTAGTTAGCTGCTATTTCATGTATTTCTGCAAGTTTATCATCATCAGCCTTAAGACGGTCAAGATGATCAGTCTTACGCTGCCTGCACTTAGCGACTTTCCGCGATCTTTATTATGTCTTCTATCAACCTAAACTTACCCACGCCTTTTTTAAAGATACTCCATAAAACTTAACATTTTTAAAATCTTACCTTAAGTAATAAATATATTTGACATTAATAATTAGTGTACTTTAAGAACAACCTGATTTAATTATACAAGAGTACGAACCTAAATTCATGAGATTAATAAAATTAATAGTTTCATTATTCATTTCAAAATGTAAATAGCTCTTCATTAATTATATGATTAGTTATAACCGTCATCATTATTTCAACCGTAAGACGTCCATTGCCGGCTACATAGGCTTAATAAGACTTTCACATGGAAGTATAAAACTTTCTTGTAGTGGCAGTGGAGGGGGTGGGGGCAGTTCGCTCTTGTAGATAACCGGTGGAACTAAAAGTTTTTTTTTAATAATTTTGTTGTAGAGCTAATTAGTGAATGGGGAAAATCCTCCTGGACACCTGGAAATGTTGCCCAAGTAGTGTCGGACTCTAACCAACTAAAAACCCCATTAGCTAATCTCCCCACTTTTCAAATTGGTCCATCGACATGGAGGTCGATGCTTTTTGCCCAGATCCTTCTATGTGTCTCCAGGTCAAAGTGTTTCCTAGAATATTTGCTTATTGTTTATGTCTTACTTACTAGTTTTAGTCGTACTGGCCGTTTTTTTTTAATTTTTTATTTGGATTTTTTTATTTTAAGTGTTATGACTATAGTGATCATAGTCGTTTCTCTTGTTTTATTGTTAACATTTTTATTATTATTATATATATTGGTTCTATTTTTTTAGGCCTTCTTTTTTATTATTTATCTTATACTTATTACATAGTTACTTCTCACTACTCTATTATATATTACATGTATATATATCAATATATACATTTTACATATCTTTCTTACTTCAACTAAATTCAGGTACATATGACTATCAGGTACTTTGAACTAAAAGGTTATAGAGTGACAACCACAAGGTGGTAAGTTCTGACTGAGATTGACGACATAATGAAGATTGCGATAAGTCACTAAATACGGACAGTACTAGACCATCCACCGCGGCAATTTTTAGGAGAGTCCTATTCTTTCTAATGTGCAGCAATCGACTAACATCAATAAATGACTAACTAATACTTAAATTCTCTCACTATTGTCATCGGTATTATTTGAATTCACTAATTATCTAAGTAAGAAAAGGACCAATATTTAGCCACTTCCGCACATGCAGTGGTAGTCGTGCAATGAAATGCACCGCCCGCCAGCCCGCTGATAAACGCGCATGCGGCAAACAATGCGAATCACACAACCGCCACCACCAAATCACTCAACACGTGTTTAACCCTTACTTAGGATGGACTTCCGCGAAGTAACGCCTGATTCCATTATACACTAATTATCTAACAGAATGAGCTATGAATATTTCCAGCGCACGTTTTTCTTCTACGATAACAGCGTTTATTATAGCTGTTACACTCTTAAATGCGTTTTATTTATTTTTGTGCGGTGTAACATGCCTCATTATTATTTCAAAACCACTTTTCTCGGAGCAGCTATTATAGATGTAGGAAGAATTACCTACAAGGAATAAACTACAGCATAGATATAAATTTTTTTTCGCTATTAAAGTGTGTTAAAAGGATGATGTAAGCTTTAGTGAACAAAACAGTGTGATTATATCTCTTGTGAAAGAAGTAAAGAAGTATTTAAACTTCCAGGCGCTGAATTTTTAGATAGGAGGCTGTATGATGATTGTAATCACAGCTTTCGGCGAGTTTGTGGTAGTGAAAGTATTGGACGAACAGTACTAGATGAACGAAACCAAAGCTCAGGATTCTACGTCTAAAATTACTCTAAGAAAAATATAATACGTACATTTCACATATATTACGACCTACGCATGATATAACAGCGTCAAACAACGTTCAGAATCCGTCAAGTATAGTGATAAATTACCCGCAACTCGCTCTTTCGTATGATTTATTCGGAATTCGTACCGGTACATTTCAGTATAAAATACCGCATCAAAATACCGTACCGAAACTTGTAAGAAAAGTTTAGGATTAATCTATATTGAGTAACGCTAAAGGCAAGTTTTTTATTTATTTATCTAATGGATTCAGGCGCTATTTTGCGGAAGTCCATCTTAAGTAAGAAAAAGACCAATATAAAGCTAATTCCGCCATGCAGCAGTAGTCGTGCAATAAAGTGCACCGCCCGCCAGCCCGCTGATAAATGCGCATTTACTTACACCTTTATCTTTTTATTTATTCACTGACATGGTTAATTGATATTGATATTTATATTTTTATTGCAACTTACTGCCATAATTATGTTGCAGAAACTATATTTTACTGTTCAAGCGCAGCAAAAGTTATATTGTTAAACAGAACTATCAATCAGTATTAATCCATCACAAAGATAGTTCATTTATTTCGCATTTAATCAATAAATAAAGTGAAAAATAATACATTTATGATGTCATTCTGATCCATATTTTTTTGAAGTGGTACTTATCAATCAGTCTTGGTAGTACCTATAAATATAAAAAAATGAAATGCGTCTAGAACTGCAGTCCATGGCTACAATGACAGGTGAAACATGTAACTCTGAAACAAATTCCGAACAAAATTAATCCAAACCTCTCATGTCTCTGAGGAAGCGTAATACAAGAAATTTTGTATAATTTGCTATCATTCTTACTTCCAAACAATAGACGTTAATAAGACTTCAAAAATCGTCACGATGACAGGTTCGGAGCTGGTACGCTTCCATCGACTTCCTGCGAACTATACCGTCGGTCCATCAAGTGGGGGACTTACCCATGCCCCGTCCACCAGCTCGAAGTCGTTCCATTAGCCAACAATGGCACGCTTGATGTGCTCCGTTCACTGCCATTTCAGACGAGCAATCCTTCGAGCTACGTCGGTGATCCTTGTTGTTCGAAATTCCCAGCATATCCGAGTATTGCTCTATTCGCTTAAGTCAGTATTGCTTTATATTTTTAAACTATTTTATTTAGTTCGACCCATACGGAATTTGTTTATTTGGGTCAAAATTAGAAATTGATATTTAAGCACCTTCCCGTTGTCAGATTGAAATTTGGTACACACATTTAATTTAGATGACAATACAATATAATAAAATCAATAACATTATAAATCTAAGATGGCCGCCAATACAAAATGGCGGATTACATATTTTTCCTTAACCCCCTCAATATGGGTATCAAATGAAAGGGCTACACTAGTAAAACACGATGATTATGTCAAAATTTAAAATTCAAGTTGGACGCCGTTCGAATATGGCGGACTAGGTACATATTTTCCACAACCACCACAATATCAAAAAACCGTTTAACTTTAAACATTTTTAAATGTATTTATTATTACTTAGTTTTAGAACTATGCGAACATTATTTTCTTGGTGAATAACAAATTGAGAGTTAATATATTATATTATCTTTCTTCAACAGTATAATATAATAGTCTCCGGAATTCACCCTGCTCGGAAATCGGGTAGATACAGTATTATAATAAAATTGGGTTCGAGCTCACCAAAGGCAAGAAAAGTTTTAAGTTCAAACTATTGTGTTAGTAATTTGAGTTTTTGATGGGTTCGTTGTGAATATTTTAATGGAATATTTAAACTTCCAATAAACATGGATAACAATTTACTTTAACATAATAGATTTTACAATTAATTTTTATACATTAAAGATTATTAATTATAGATATAGGGCTTACAACACTGAATACAGTTACTTGATACTTTAGATTTGAAATATCGGGAAACCGGTATTAAAACCGGTATAATAATAATAAAAAAATACTAGTTACATTTTTACTTACCTCAGTTGTTATATTAATTTGTTAACAAATAATATATGAAATCCAATAATTATTGTTTTGAAATGAGTGGATATAATTAATTTTGTTACGAAGTGAAGAGTAGGAGAGTAGGGTCTATTTAAGATACTAAAAAAAAGGTGCAAGTAAATAAAGTACATATTAAATTCTATGTTACATTTTACATATAATATGGCTCGAAAAAATATAGTGAAATTAAAAGGATTTATTAAATAATATTAATAAGTAGCGTTTTGTATGTATTATGCCGATAATAAATACCAGAATGTCGGTATTTTTATATAAGTACCGGTTTTTAATACCGCACAAAAATTGTCCGGGATTTCGGTATACAAGATTCCCTTGAAAGTTGTATATAGTTTATATGGTGTAGTGGTGAGTATTGTTGCATTTTTATACCCTATCCAAAAACAATGGTTTTAGAAATAACATACAACGTAATGTTAATGTAGTAAGAAAAAGCATTTTTCAAATTCGATTCGAATACGTATTTTGTTGTCCTATTCTGACATATTCTAGTCAAATTACTCATCTCAGTTTTCACTATTTGAGTTTGACTTCGAATCTTTTTATTACACTCTACCTGATTGCTCATCTTTCCTCTAAGAAAGTCCTTCTGAGAGTTCTGAGATATGGAGTGAAAGTAAGTAAAGCATAAATATAAGTTTGTTCTTGTACCAGTTTATTACGCTATTTTATTACAATGGAAGAACTGTTAGTAATGTTATTTCGTAAATGCCACTGTCGTCAGGTAAACAGATTTAAAAGTTTCTACATACTCATCCATCAATCTGACACTTTTGTTATTTCGACTCAAGAAAACACAATATTTAACATGGAACGGTTCATATGAACATTGCTTAGCAAACTTTGTCGTTGGAAGAACATACGGGTTGATATTTTGAAAATTTGAATTGTTTTAGTAAAATACACATTTTAATAATAATTTTAAAATCGTATTGTGTACTAAATCATTCGTTTACAGTGATGCATGTATCAACGAAGTCATTTCTTTCTTTTTTATTAAATAGTAAAATAAATAAATTTACATACGCCTGAAGACAATATTTTCTTTGTCTTTTCAGCTGATGAACGCCCATTGCAAGGCGTTGGCCCTAAAAAATCTTTTTCAATCTATTGCGACGTTGTTGTTGTATAAGTTGTTTTTCATTATTAAATTTAGATAAAAAGTTATTAACACCAGTATTCGTTTTTATTAAATTGTTTGATACAAATAAGATAAATGTATGAAAATAAAAATACAAAAAAAGACTGTAATAAAGTTATATCCGTTCCGTGCCTTTTACGTAAACCATTTGTTGGAGTGTGTTGAGTAATAATTGATCCGGAAAATCGGACTCTAAGGCACATCTGTACAGTGAAACTTCCCCGGATAGTTTCTTTAAATGCCCGGGTAACATTTTGAGATAATTTCAAATGAAATTGTTCTACTTAAGATCGGATACTATAAACTGTAGGTCAAGCCTGAAGTAAGTCTTTGGCCCGGGTTTATAAAAAAGTGCTAATTTATCTTGTTCGTGTCTTAAGAGACAACTAAGGATTTCAGGTTCTCGGGTTGAGGGCCTTCATCATCTATTCAATACGAACCCATGGAGGTCAGTAACGTGAAGTAGTCTTGTATTGCTGCAGCACAGCGAAGCTCCCAGGGAATGTAAAACGTGTACAACGTAAACATCCCCGGGATGTGTCTTGGCACAGTACTCGGGGGCACCGGCATGCTCCTTTCAAGATCCGGCAGCTCTTCTAAAAGGACTGAGGATGACCACCGAGGAGGTTTTATAGTTAGGAATACCGCATAACCCAGTTTTTCCTCTGAAGGGAAGGATAACTTGGGTTCCATCCAGAAGAATTCCCCGCCGAAGTGAAAAAAAAA
This sequence comes from Battus philenor, assembly GCF_028537555.1. NCBI lineage: Eukaryota > Metazoa > Arthropoda > Insecta > Lepidoptera > Papilionidae > Battus > Battus philenor. The sequence goes on from NW_027181704.1 coordinate 2,281,953, forward strand.
AGATCAATAATGTAGCACCAAAAAGCCCTGTATAACTTGGTAAAAGTAAATATTTCAGATTATTCTAGTCGCAATAGTCCATCGGTCTTGGCTTCATAGCATCTGATTGTTAGAACAATAAATAGGGTTATGAAGAAGAAAGTGGATGTTCAGAAGTCCCAGTGACTCTCATTGAAACGGCTTGGTTCACTCCGGTGTTGACAGTTATATATATACACACACACAGACACAAACTCACAGACACACATATATACGGGGGGGACGTGTTTTAATTAAATTATTATTATCAGCATCATGTCAGCTGATAGAAGCCTTCTCCGTCTTTAAACATCCTTAAAGAGGTCATCTGTTCACTTGGATGTTCGTGATTACCACTCCAGAAATTTATGTCCCCTGCATCATCTATGTTACGCGCTATATGGCCTGCTATTTGTAATTATAACGTTTACACTGTGGAGTTTCTTCGGAGACATATCAAGCGTTTCGTCTCAAAGATTCTGATTTACGTACCCCGAGTATGGAAAGATCCTCCGGCTTCTTTATTTCTGGAGAATTAGAATCTACTGAGTCTGCGTGCTTGATCTTCGATCAAATACTCGCTTTCCTTCAGGAGAGTAAGTGGTCAAACTGGGATAAGTAAACGTTAAAGAAAGTTATTGACCACTGACTGAAATTATGACTAAGTAAGTCTGTGTTTGGCACTAATCGGTGTAACATAACTCCTGAAGATGCCCCGTGGAAGGGTGAAACACGTGTTGAGTAATTTGGCGGTGGCGGTTGTGTGATTCGATTTGTTTGCCGTATACGCATTTATCAGAGCTGGCGGGCGGTGCACTTTGTTGCATGACTACCATTGCATGTGCGGAAGTGGCTAAATATTGGTCCTTTTCTTACTTAGGATGGACTTACGCAAGGTAACGCCTGATTCCATTAAATATTTGAAATTATGACTTACTAAAGAAATACTCAGAAGTAATGTCGACTGTATGATCTGTCTACACATATTCATGGTTAATTATATTATCGCTTCAGGCGCAACATCTTCAAGGTTATGTTTAATAAATAAAACAACATTATTAACTCTCTTTTGATATATTTTAATTTTTATCTTAATCATACAATTCATAGCAAAACTATCCGAGCATGATATGTAACTGATTTGCTATGTAACAATCTAAATAACATTATACAATAAATATCTCATATCTCTCTCTAACGAAAACTTATTTCGACTTTAGAAAATATAATTAAAATAAACTACAACGAGTTTCATATCACAATACTTAAAGCTGTGTGAATTTGCATATTTTAATATTATGATAATAATGTAAATATTTATTTTTTATTATACAAAACACAATATTTATTTTAATAATTTAGACTGATTTTTAGTAATATTACATAGTTTTTAATAATATATTTTTTTAAAAAAATTACGTATGTGCTAATGATCAATGAACAGAAAGTGAGGTTTGAAAATATTTTCACTTCTTACCCAGCGAGTTAAAAGAAGCGGTTGGAAGGGTTTATTTTTATAAATATTTTGACTTATATAATAAATTATAACATTTCTTTTTATAAACTTTTTTTCGCACAACTCTAATATGCTATAGTAAATAGCATATCTATAAATAAATAAAAAAATCACACGGTTAAAAACAAGAATTACAATTTTAAACTGTTCTAATTTTTTTTTTAAAATCTTAAAATAATAAACTTTTAATAAAACAGTACTACCCCTTATATACAGCGCTTGAATCACATTCATATTACGCGATTTTGAAACCCTCGTATAGCAAGTGTTTCCTTTCTTTTAACACTATTTTTTTTCAAATATAGTGATTTTTGCAATTCCTTATAAATTTCGAGTATGACGAAATCATATTTATATAAAATAAAGTTTTATTACGACCTTTTATTGAAATGTTCTCCGTTTTATTTTAGATCGTTGTCTAGAAGAAATCTATGGATGGAAGTACAATAATCGCCACGCTTGGCAGATACGATCGTAGTGTGGTATTATGGTATGAAGACGACGACATCAGCATCCTCGAAAAACTTGTTCCTGAGAGGCAATCCTATATAATTAACACTCGAAATATGAATTATATAAAATTGCATCCAGGAATCGAACCCACGACGTAAGATTGCAAGTCTTAGTTCTTTATTGCGCTACCACTGCTCTACGAAACGTTTGTACCTTACTCGTTATACGGGGCCATATGAGCGGATAATATTAAAATACTCGTACTACGCGGTTCCTTGAAACGCAGAATAAATCTGCGTGTTATAAGAGGGTTACCATTTACAAACTTCTTTGAACGACAGCTATAAGTTTTAGATGATGTATTTTAAGATATGGTTGTTACATGATTTAAAAATAAAATCTAATTAAGTTTAAAATTAGGAAAATACTTTTGTAAATGTACTTTAAGAATGTATAACTTTTGTATGAGATATTGATTTTACGTATTTAATTTAAAAAATATTTACTACAATAATGCTTTCATTTTGTGCAAAAAGTTATACATTGAAATAGTCAGGAAGTAGAAAGCTTATTTGAATCTAAAATCATTTGCTTACGTATATAGATATCGCTTTATGTTGTTCTAGTGTTATCAAATTTGTTTACAGCACATTTGTCTATAGCAATTGGTATTAAATCAGCTATCGCTTGTAACTTCTATTTAACGATTTGTTTTAGTAAGTGATTTTTTTTTTTTTTTAACTATGAACGGAACTTCGTTGTTGATGTCGATTTCAAATAAAATGATTTCTTATCGCAAATTATAAAACAGCTTCTTTAGAAATCTTTTTAATTACAGAACAATTAAGTTGATTTGAATTATTACGAATTTAAACGTGTAAGAAAATTTAAACACAACTTTAAGAAAAATATTTTAAATTTCGCGATAGTAAAAACCATTTTACTATCTTAATGAAGAATAATTTTTAAACAATATAATTATTGCATATATATTATTTTAATTCATTTTTCTAACTACAATGAATGATAGATATCTTACTGCAAAATTATAACAAACGTTGTTAAAGATGTTTATCATTTTCAAAGTTATAAAATCGATTTGAATTTAATAAATGAAATTTTTTTTATTGAATTACTATGTGAAAATTATTATTACAATTTTTCTTTATAGAGAACATATTTTTCACCGCAAACTTGTGACAAAAGACAATTAATTTGAATTTTTATGTTAAAATTACCGTGCTAAATCGTAAAAAATAAAATAAAATGAACATATTTTAAATGTCTACGTATTAAAAATAAATATTAAATAATATATTAAGTATATTTTGTGCGTGTGTATGTATTCGTTTTGGTATGAATACGTATTCATAAAAACATAAATCACGAATACCTTAATATAACTGGACGTTTAAGTTTCGATTATGATTTCGAGCGTTTCTATTCACGCATTCGCGAGTGGGAATCTTCAACAATTGTTATGAAGACGCTTTTGTTTTTAATAAGAGAACAGGCCAGTACATTGTTAGGAAGAGAAGAAACAATGCCGGAAATACTACTCTAGACAGTTTGTCTATCTCCCTCCATAGCACTCGCTCTTGACCCGTATCTGCGTCAACCCAAGCTACCTGCCAACACAAATATAACATGTTAATATTTAGACGCATAATAAATATAAAAAAGTCTTATTCTAATTTGCTGACAAGTAATGTATAGCATAACCTATCCAAAAAAATCCGTTTCTGAATTTCGAATTATTAAAAATCAATTATTGTTTATTATCCATCGCTGTAGACTTTGTAGTGCCAAAAGTTATTGACCTATCGTATTCTAATAACAACAAATTGTATCATATTTCAGAGTGATCGCTTTATACAGATTGATTCGAAATAGGTGTGTAAGCTTTTTGCTAACAAATGTGCTATACGTTCCCTCCAACGAAGTAAAATATATAACCAATCACTCTGTATAGATTACAATATAGAAATCATTACCGACTTTTGGTCACTGATTTGTAAAAATTAAAAGAAAATTCCCGAAGACCCTGGCTTAAAATAAACTAGTATGAAATAATGCTCCACTATATTAAATTTTCTCAAACTGTTAATAATGCTACAAAGGCGCGTTCCAGACTTGCTTTGAGAAAAAGAAGCGAGTCTTTTTGGTGATACCTTTCTTTAACGTCTAAATAGAGATAGTTTATAGCATATAAGAGATTTATTATTTATTTTCTATGTACTGACTCTGACAATCTCTTTGTAACATAAAGCATACAGATGTTTAGTGTCTTCGTAGGTTGAAGCTCTAGAAAACCCTTGTGCACCTGCAAACCAGGCGTGGACCAGTGGTGCACCTAATCACCGGTTGTCTTGTATTTGGTGCGAAAAAGCGGAATACCAGTTTCGGTTGCAAAAAAAGTTCTAGGAGGGAACCATCGCCTTACTGGTGAACAACATGGAAAATCGCCAGATATTCCTAGACTTAACAAATAAATACTATAATTAAAATAATTTAAATGTAAAAAATAAAAGAAAAATGGTAAAAAAACTGTTATAATTTTAATAGTAGACTCAAAGTAAACTGTCAAATGGATAATAATGAAAAAAAATATATGATAATATTAAATTAAGGCAAATAAACGTAAAAACCGGCAAATAAACAAGTAAAAATAAAAGTTAATGCAAATGTAGGATTCTGTGGAGAAAGAAGAACGTAAGATAGATAACAAAAGGAATGCAAGATATTGCGAAGAGAAAATGGGTTAAATAAATAAAAGATATTAAAAAGAATAAGAGAGTTGTGTGTCAACTACAATATTCAGAGAATAATTATTAATTGTACAAATAGTCCCAGCTTTATTATGGTATAAAAGAAGAAAGATCCTCAAAAACGAGAAACATAAAAAGACATTTACTTTTGGCATTTTACAAGAGTAAATTGTTTAAAGTTCTTAAAAGCGTTGTATTATTGAAACGTTGAAGAAGAAAGCTGCGGAAAGTGCAAAAAAGAGAATATAAGAGTTCTTCATCCTTCATAAGATGCATATTCAGAGGTCTTAACTTCAGAGTAGGATCTACAGAAAAGCGTAGCCTTGGCGTTGGATTCTAGAGGTTAATCAGCTGTTATAGCAAGGCCTTGAGAAAGTTAGAAGTGGCATCAAGCTAAAGTCGTTATAATTAACTGTTTTAGTGGAAAAGGGTATATATGTGTCAATAAAAGACTTCTTCTTGGTGATTTCACAGCGTTTCAGCCTGTATATGCCGATTTTAAGTCATAAACCTCCTTCAAAGATATCTATGGGGGTGATATACCATAATTGCCACGTTTGATAGGCGCATTAGCGATTGCAGTATGGTATTATAGTCTGCAGAGGACGCTGCTGCTCGCCCTTTGGGAGCTTAAATATTTAATGGAATCAGGCGTTACCTCACGAAAGTCCATCCTAAGTAAGAAAAGAACCAATATTTAGCCACTTCCGCACATGCATTGGTAGTCGTGCAATAAAGTGCGCCGCCCGAAAGCCCGCTGATAAATGCGTATGCGGCAAACAATGCAAATCACACAACCGCCACCGCCAAACTACTCAACACGTGTTTCAACCCTCCACGGGGCACCTTCAGGAGTTATTTTACACCGATTAGTGACTCTGTCTTTGCCGCATACGCATTTATCAGCGGGCTGGCGGGCGGTGCACTTTGTTGCACGACTACCACTGCATGTGCGGAAGTGGCTAAATATTGGTCCTTTTCTTACTTTGGGAACTTGTTGAAATAATTAAGTGACCATAAAATAACTCTCTGATTATTAGTGGGATCTTTTCTGATCAGAAAGGGTTTGGTACTCACGTAGCTTTAAGTTGAAGAATACTATGTTGGACAAGTTGGGCTCTTCATTCTTCGTATGCTGTACACAAGGGATGTAATGATCCTAAGTGAATAGTAATATAAAAAACGAAGAACGAAGTTTACATCCTTACCTGTATTATACTTTGCCGTCTCTCCACACCGACTAGGTGTGCACCTTGTGCTGTGGGGGTGGTAAGCACCGCAGGGGTGGTCCCGGGGGGTGACGTAGGGGATGTTAAGTCGACTTTACGACATCGCACACCGCTGCCTTCCCACGCCGCAACCGTTCCGCAAGAACCTTTCTCTCCATTCAGTCGCTGAAAATGTGTGGAACGATTAAAAAGCGTAAGCGAATTCATGTTTCTCTCCGTTTACACTTGTCAAATGTAAAAGATATTAAAATAATGTTTGTTTTTGATAAAATTTAATAATTTTGGTTTAGATATATAAAGACAGTTCATCCATTATCATAAAACTTTAGAAAAAGACTTTTTATGAATTACAACCGTATTCGATATAGAGTATAAGATGAGAAAATAACTTAGATTTATATTTCCAATCATTCTGTATAAACTGATCGCTCTGAAATATTTATGTTACATTATAAATAAGAATGCAACAGGCAATAAATTCTGGACGTACAAAGTCTATAAGCACAGATAATAAACAATAAATAATTTTACTATCTAATGATCCGAAATTTGAAATCGTTTTTTTCTTAATATTATCATTAAGTCATTCATTATTTCTAAAACTTTTGATTATTGTATGTACAGGATGATTGGATATCGATGTAAAAGCTTTAAAAGCGATGGAAAAAGGTTGGTGAAAGTATAGCTCATTTGTTTACAATTAATGTATGATAGGTACACCCTGAAATTATTTAACAAAAAAAGCGCTGTACACTTTAAAGTTTTTACACCTTTTTCCAATAGTCATTAGACCTAAGATCATCAAAAGAGAGAATTATAGCCGGAATTTTGCTGCGAGATCAAATCAGAAATGAGGAGATAGGCAGAATAACAAAATTATCGAGGTAGCTCGAAGAATTGGTTGTCAGAAGTGGCTGTGGGCGGGATCCAACGACCGTTGGGGTCGAAGGGTTCTTGGTTGGCGACTAAGAACAGGTAGACGCGGCGTGAGCATGCCATCTGCTTGGTGGACAGATGACATGGTTATGTCGTAGAAAATCGCTGATGGCAGTGTAAGACTGGTCACGTTTGAGATCTTACGTGAGGATAGGCTTTGACTTGCAGTGGGCATCCATTGGCTAAAAAGAAGAAGGAGAAGGTGGATCGACGACGTAGGAGAACGTTAAGGTCGCCGGAATTCGCTGGTGGCGGGCAGTATGAGACCGGTAATTTCGGCGGTCTGTGAGGGAGACAGAGAGAGGAGAAAAGAACAACCATAAAATTACATAAGTCATTACCACTGGTATAATTTTAGGCATAGACTCCTGGGCTTTAGTTTTGTTCATCTGGTACTGTTTGTCCAATACTTTCACTACCACGAACTCGCCGAGAGCTGCGAATACGAACATCATGCAGCCTGCCATCCACAGATCCAGCGCCTGGAAGTTTAATCACAGCTTTTTAGTGTTTCCTTTATTAATCATTTTTATGTCTGTGACATTCGATTGTAACGCAAGTCTTTTTTTTTTATTTGAAAAAAGAAAACATCCTCTTCAAAGACCTAGGACGCTTTGTTATTCGAATTGTATAATATGTGATGTACAAGAATGTTAATGATTTAAATTCGGCATCAAAACTTTATATCTAGTCACACAATTTCAAAACATTCGCTTCACATAATATAGCGCTATATTTTAATTGCCGTTAATGTTTTTCTGAATAAATAAAAATTTTTGAAATATTTGCATACAATATTATTAATTTCTTACATTTTATAGTTATATTAACTAGTAAAACGTTAAATTAAGCAATATTAATTGATAAATCTCTTTTCTAAAAAAGTACGACAACTGTCCGCTTGTGCTAACCGTTTCACTACTAAGCGAAGCAAAAGCGTTGCGCCATTTTGTATCGAAAACTGCGGAGCAGCGCTTTTGCGCTGCAAGTTTTATTGTATCTTTCTTACTCATAGAAACCCCAGTAACATATTTTAATTTATATTTTACCGCATCACTATCTTTGTCTAAATGTATGTTTTATTTGACAACATCAAATCAAAATATGTCCCGCAGTTTTCGTGCGTTTTACAAGAATTACTTAGCAGTCCAACGGTTAAAATTTTAGACGCGCAAACGGAAAAATAAATAAGAAGTTGACAATGAGAGCCTTCAGCAAATTGTTACCTATAAAACAATAAATACTACTAAGATAAACTGTGATAAATTCCGTTACGAAAATAAAATGCTACTTATATTTATTAAACTCGGATTAACGAAAAGAGAAATAAATTACGTCTGTTGTTCTGTACAAAAGATATTTCATTAGAGTAGAACATTACTTATTGATTAAACTTAAGAGTACTTTACTGTCCTCTTTAAAGTAAATAGCTTAAACAAGTTAAAGTTTATTTATACTTATCTAAAGTATCTAGTGATTTAGGAGAGAAAGACTATCGGATTTATAATTAAATTTCTGAGGAAAAATTCTAGAGTGTTACTTTTTATTTCAATACAAAAATATAAAAGATAACGTCGTTGTTTCAATATAGACGCCTACTGCAATGCATAGGCGCCCCACAAAGATATCTATCATCATCACGCTTGACAGGCGAAATGGCGATCGCAGTGATGTATTGGTCAATCCTCTCTGGAAACTTGTTTTTGAGCAGTGGAAATCTTGCCTTGTCTCAGCGGGCTGGTATCCGCAACCAAGCGGCACTGCGCTCATTTTGCGTCAAGGTTACTTTTTTTATTAATTTGTATCGCTAGTATTTTTTTAACATTTTTTATTTTTCGCTTAAACTAAACGCAGACAGTTGGGAGAGGGTTGCCGCTATTTGATACGGATCTTTCTTCTCCCAGCTGCGAGGCACGACAGCGTTTTATAATTTTTTACAATTTTTCTTACACAATTTTCTCTTATGGGTAAATACAGCTAAAATTTATACATATTAACAATACAATTTGGAATACTCAATAATATATTAGTTGTTACATTATTTTATTTCAAGTCGCTGCCCAAGCGCTACAGACTGTTAAATGCCTTGACATTTAGGACAATGTGCCGGGCCAACTCATCAAAAGATTCTGCTGTAGATTTTTTCTTGAGAATGTTCGGTAAGCTGAACTGAGATATATTAAGGTTTTCACATAAGGTCACGTGGTTACGTCTTTTGGTTGCGAATCGGGAGCAGTGTCTGAGTAAGTGATAAAAAGTCTGTACTGTGGAGTCGTCATATGGGCAAGTCTCATTATCGATTATTTTAAAACGGTGCAGGTATTGCTTGCAGTACTCGTGCCCGCTTAGTAGTTGTCATCAAGGTTACTTAGTGGAAACCTTATTTAATTAATGCACAGTGTGAATTAAGGAAGATATCCCGGGAGTCGAACCCATCGCAAGTCTCAGTCATGTATTGCTAAGGTAACACTGCGCGAAATATCATATATTTGTATAATTGGACCCAATGTCTTATATATCATGTTTTACTGTGTTTTGTTAATGTTAGAAGTTACTGGTCTGTCGTATTACTTGATTATGTCATAACTTAGGAACGAACTTTCAGATTTCAATCATCGTTTTTAACTTTTATGTTTTATTAAGTCACATAATATAATAAACTTAAAAAGTCAGGATGTATAATTAATATTAAAACTTTGTGCATTTGACAGTCCATGTGTTGCAAATTAATATTGTCAATTAAAAGTTGCATCTATCACAATTTTTTTATTTCATATTCAATGAACAACAAAATGATAACTCTGAAATACTGAAATGTGGTTTATTACAATACGAATTCTCAACGCAGCTAGTAAAGAATAGATAGGAATATGGGACTATGTACCTTGACGTAAGCAACCGGAGGAATATCAGCTCTGAGTCCAGTGAACATTGTAACCAAAGTCAACATGCACGTAACAAGAAGTGTTACTCGACCCGGTATCGCGTCCAGGTCTAACCAGAAGCTAAACCATGAAAGCATGACCACGAGCGACGAGGGCGCGAACGTCTGTATTAGATGGTGACCAATTTGTCTCTCAAATCTGAAGTACACGACCAACCTCGAGTAGTTACCTGAAACAATGTATTAAATAAGCTACCATCTATCTTTAAGTGATAACGCAGTTTATTAATGAAAATCTTTAACAAATATTAAAATAGCTAATAGATTGTAAGGTTTTTGTGTGTCTTTTTAGCTTATTTTGTTTCTTATTTCTATTAAATTGGACTAAAGAAGATACAAATCAGATAAGTCACTGATAAGATAACAAGTTTGTTTTAAAAGCGCATACCATCTTTATCAATCATGTATCCATTAGTTTCTTCGAGACGTAGCGGCTCTCCTATGTGATACTGCAGAAGTTTCAGTTCCGGATTAATAGTGACTCCGGCTTCGCTCCAACGGAATCTTACTTTTTGATTGCTATATGAAACTGAAATTAAAATCCTTTAATAAAACAAATGTAAAAGTAATGTGATATATTGAATACGGTAATTTTACTTGATAATTTATTTCATATTATTTTATATGAACCGGTAGACGAGGCGTGGATAGGCATCCCACAAAATGGACTGAGATAAGCAATAAGCAATCTTAACTCTCTTCTTCCAAAATACAGAGTGAGCTCAGTCCGTGTTTGGCACTAATCGGTGTTACGTAGAAGATGCCCCTTGGAGAAGTGAGTGAGTGAACACGTGTTGAGTGATTTAACGGTGGCAGTTGTGTAATTCGCATTGTTTGCCGCATAAGCATTTATCAGCGGGCTGGCGGGCGGTGCACTTTGTTGCACGACTACCACTGCATGTGCGGAAGTGGGTAAATATTGGTCCTTTTCTTACTTAGGATGGACTTCCGCAAGGTAACGTCTGATTCCATTAAATAAAATAATAATTATACTCACAGCTTTCAATATAAATAGGACAAGACTGTATGTCCATTGGGTACAGCTGAAACTCCATTTGGCATGCGATTATTGCATGCATTCTTGCCGCATATCTCACTGTTTGATTTCTATACAGCGTGACTGATGAAAATTTGTGTGTCAGCTCTGCTATCTCTGAAATCAAGTATAGAAGCATAAGGTTTATTTGTTTTGGCTTTTTGTATTTTCATTATTATACCACCAACCTATGAAAAAGTGCAATTGGCAAAATAAAACATTTTATATTTTATAAATTACAATTGTACATAATTGCGGTATGTTGACAAGCTTTCGGAATCATTGCGATAATTGGATTATATTAATTATTATATTTTTATAAGTAGTATAAGTAGATGTTAAAATATATATGAATATATTTTATGGTATATTTATGTATAATTGTATCATGGAGAAGCCATTGGTATATTTATATGTGTGTTTATGTGATTCTCTTCTTTCTCAATTATGTTCTATCTTATGATATTAACTAGTTTCACCTACCTTATCAATTTATATCTGAACCGCAAAACGGTCAACTGACAGAGACCTTTGGCATTAAGTTCGCCGTTATACGAAAATGTATAAAAAGTTTTTAAATAAATGAATAAATTTGTAGAGATAGCTCTGTATTGTTTGAAAAATTGTTGAATAATAAAGTTCGAGGTGTCAGTTTAAATTTGTAATTTGTGATTATTAAAACATTTTTAAAATTGAAATGAATTCTCGAAGGGTTAAATTTTTGTTAGGAATATTTTAAGTTACAAAGTTTTGTAATATTTCTAACAAAAACTTTCAAGTTCATATATGTAAATAATATTAACATTTATAATTTGGTACGTATGTTTAAAGATATAAAGAACTGTTGATAGTGCAATGGTGTTGAATTTTAAATTGAAGAATTGTAACATGTTTTTTTTTCCAAAAATTATTATTGGTTTTTCTGGTCCATTATTATACAAGAAATTTAATCAAAATTTTAATATACTAACCAAAAAAGATAGCAAAAGTAAAGTAATGGTTTGAAAAAAAATTTAATCTTGTTACTACCACAAGAACCTACCCTCAACTATTAACATAACAAAAACTTATAATTTGTATGCTTATGTATTATACAAATAATTTAAGTAAATATAATGTTCTATTACAGTTCTACATAGGAACTCTCTGGTATCTAAACCACAGGTTAGGCCCAGTTTAGATACAAAACAAAACCCAATGTAGTCATAATATATACTTGTATTATATAACATATTGTATATTGTCACCAGACAGACAGATGTTGTAACTGCTAATATTTACTTTATGATAAAGACAATATACTAAAATGTTTTACATGTTTTAATATTAAGTATGCCAAAAAGTTTACCGTTATTAAAGCTTAACGCAAAGTTTTTGTTTGTTTATTGTGGTTTTATCACCAGAATGTAATGTTATAATTATGTATATTTCTGTTAAAACAATAAAGATTTAAATTGACTAGTTTTGAATCGTGTTTTTTCGAGTTGTGTTGATACAATCACAGGAAGGTGACTCTTGTCAGAAACCACTTAGGTAGATATATCACATAGTGTTTCTGCTGCCCAGTATAACTTTTATTGTTTTCTAGTTTGAGGATTTTAAATCGCTTTGTGAAATAGCTTTCCAGATATAGCGTATCATCTCATGTCTTATAGTGTTCACTAGAGATTTGATGTTTTCTACAATATCATGTGAATAAATTCAACATATTGCATTTCACAGTATTAAAATGTATCTTATGCACATACTGTTCATTATTTTGTAGTACAAAATATTTACCTAAAAAGCTTATATAAGCTGTAGTAATGGTTACTGGTACTGAAGTACATAGTTTAGTAATTATTACAATTTTTTGTACCTTTACTGCTATAATATTTTTTCTGTAATAATTTTAATAATTTATTTGTAATAATTGTAAGTCGTAAATGTAAGTCGTAAATATAATGAAACTCCCATAGATTTTTTCTACTGATATTTAATAGGAAGTCATATATAAGTTATTTGAACAACGCAAAGAATTATTGTTTTATTAAATCTCAATTTTAACCAATATAGTGTACCCTAGAGTCGTATATTATGACCAATTCTATTTGCAAGTTGTCAAAACACTAATTGAGAATGAACGTAATAGAAATATTGTAATACGTAGAATAAATTTGTATTTGAAAGTGTCAAAAGGAAACGACCTAATAAATACATTTCATCTTATTTACTTCGAGTAGCAATGCTAGTATAAATATAATATATATAGTATGTTATTGGGTATGTTTAGTGTGTCTATCGTGTTAAATGTACTTAACTATTACGATTTTATTTATTTGAAGCGTTTATCATTTTACATCTTATTCGTCAAAATAGTAAGCATAATATTCTATTTACAGTACATTGACGGAAAAGGCTTATTACAATATAAACGAATATTTAGATGAATCCTTGGTAATGATGTCGCTTGACTTTTTTGATTTCATTTAGACTATATCTGACGAATTGTATACGAATATTTTTGTGTTGTTAAACTTTATTAGATATGTGTTGTTGTGGAGTTTCTTTCTGCTTCTTCATAACACCTACAACTCCTTGAGAAGCGAAGTGGAGTCAAAAGAAAAAATAAAAAAATAAGTTGACGATCAAAAAGATTTATGTTTAAACTTCCAATGTTGAATGAGATGTTGCTCAGATGTTTATAATTACGATATATTATCTTACTTATACGTGACTAAATTTTACAATATCCTTGAGTGGTAATTGAATAATATTAAAACAGTGAATAAAATTATTTTGAAATAAATTGACATAGTGAAAATTAAAGAATGAAAGTGCGAATATTTGTGAATAAGAACATAAACGAGCACTAATTAATCCTACCAGCCGATTGATGACAAAAGTGGCAGGCTCCTCCTAAAAGCGAAAAGAACTATCAGAGTTTATTTTAAAAAGAAGATTCGTTATTTAATAAAAATAATATTTTGAATTTAATATTCAAATTAAATCCAAATAATTTATATTCGAATAAGCTGTAACAATCATTTCATTTGTTAGATCTACAAGCATCTACCAGCAGCTCGAAGGGCAGTTCTTTAGCCGACAAGAAACTTAACAGTCGCTATTTACAAATATAAAGAGTGTTCAAAAAAATTAGCTTCCTGAGTGAGCGTCAACAACAGTCTTGGATAGAATAATACTTTTGTTTAATATTCGTTTAAATGTCTCCAGTGGTAGATCTAAAATTGACTGTAGAATTTATTATAGATACGTATAACTTGTGCTATAAAGGATTTATTTAATTTTTAAAGATTAAAACGCGATGGATACAGCTTATTTTTATCCCTACTACTAACACCGTTGTTTTAAACAGTTTTGGATGTTTAAAATGACACATGTTATTACAGATAGATAGCGAATAGCAATCTACGTATGTAAAAATGAATTTCCTATTCCTCTGGTTACGTCTTAATTTGAGAACGACTTCACCGATTTCGTTTATTTTTGTAAGTTTCCTTATATCTTACTTTGTAGAAGTTCCTTATTCAGACAAAAAATAAAAAAAAAAGGTAAGACTGTTGTCGAATTTGAGAGTTCGCTGTGAAGTTCGCGCGTTTGACAATTCGCAGGACAGGGTATTAATAAATATTTTCAACATCATTATTTAAAATAAAATTTTTGTTAATTTATTTATAATTAAACATACCTTACTAGTTCCATTTTGTGTAAACAGAAGTTATGCATATTTAAATATCTCCAATATTTTTATTATATTTTATAACATGTACAAATTTGGAAGAATATTTTTTTACTTATTAGACCGTCAGTTATATACTAGCGTATCTCCGAAGATTCTTAATAAGCAGTCCTAGCGTCTCGGGGTAAGTGAAGTTTGATCAAGCTTATCTAAGTTAGCCACTATTCCCCTAATATATGCTTCAAATAATACTCAAGAGATTTAAGTCTGATTTAGGTTAAGTTAATACATAATTTCTAAATTTAAATTCTTTTATATCATCAATAAAGAACAGACACTATAAAGAAAATAAGACAAAACAGAACTGAGTTAATTCTTAGTAAAAGTACGGAAAGAACAGTACCGAATACAGGAAGAATTTTTTTTCTTTTGGGAATCGATCCAAAAATATATCGATTCCCTGAAGATGTTTCACTTCACGGGTTGTGGGCGGTAGTAATATAATTCACAGATAGTGCATGCGCTCCTGGATACGAATTTACGACCACTAAGTTACTGTTAGGTATTCCATTGGCTTTTATATGTTATATATTCTACTATATTCTACTCTCTCTAAATATTTAAACGCTAATAAAAATATAGACGTATTTATGAGCACTCTGAAGATTATGCATCTGTTAGTTTTGTATTTTAAAATCTTAAATTGTTATCATTTATTCCTATGTCCCTGAGATAGGGCAGAGGGCGTCCACAGTTTGTCGCCATCCCAAGCGGTCTTGAGCCTCGTGCTTTACTTCACTTCACGTCATTCCGACTGCCTTCACTTCTGCAGTGATCGTCCGCCGCCAGGTTTGCTTTGGGCGGTCACGTCTTCGCTTTCCTTGAGAATTTCATTTTAGGTCTTGCCTCGGTATATGATCAGGGTCCCTTCGGAGCGTGTGGCCTATCCAGTTCTACTTTTGATCTGCTGATCGATCGGCATCTGACCGCAACATTTCCAGAAATTTACATTGGAGACTTTCTTAGGCCAGTATATACCAAGAATACGTCGAAGACAGTTGTTACCGAGGACTAGACTGATCTGGTCGTTTTACTATTTTAAATGATAACAGTATTGCTTTATTTAAAAGCCTAATAATCTTTTATAATTTATCTTGACAAAATAAGGTTTTGGAAGCTAACTTTACGTTATAAAGTTTATTTTTACACACTCCATATTGTGAAAATTAATCGTAACCAAAAAAATTTTAATTTAATTCGAATACCAATGTTTTTGAGTATCAAAGATGTACTCGTTTAATTTTCATGTCAAGGTTATTAAGAACATGGTTCGTTAGAAAAAACAGAAGTGTCGGAAATGAAATCGGTTCAAGTTTTAATGGCTGGCTTCCAAATTATAGTTACGGCGTGTGCCGGCGGTTTGACCTTTAGAAATATACGTGACTGTTAACATAAAGTTTAGACTTTAAATTTGGCAAATTCGTTCGTCATAATCTATATGTCTAACTTTATTTATTGCTTGCTTGATTTTAACAAAACGTTACGACAATTTATATTGGTAATCTTATTTATCCTTTTGTATAAGATGTTTATTGTATCCGGATTTTAACATCCTCATTTTCAGATATTACTTCATTAAATATGTAAACATATTATATTTATTTTAATTATTTTAATTATTTTTTTGATTATAATTCTAATTTGAATCGTTAGTGTTTTTTGTACTATTTACATGTTGTGATTGAAAAACAAATAAAAGGCGTCACCTGTGACTTTAGAGTTTAAGAAATATGGATCCGGATGCCATAGATTGTCGAAAAACTCCGGCGGAAGTGTGACGTGATCATCGCCCTCTTCAAATATATCATCAGGAAGCTGCAGTCTGCTCTCACTCCATGTTTGTCTGATGAACATATCGACTCTGAAACAAACATGTATATATTTAACGACATTTTTTTTGAATTAAGATCAAGTAGTAAATATGGAACGAAAGAAAATGATTTATTTATTAAATACAGTTGGTTCTTCATATAAAAAGGATACAAAATTATTTAACACTAAAATGTGGACGGTACACTTCAAGTAAGTACTTGTTAAAGTTATTTTTTTTGGGACTTCTCCTTCCACCCCTTTCGGCAGCATAACCTTTTGACCAGTACCAGTGTACCAGTGTATAAATTATTTCCTCACGAAAAAAGGATCTACTTGTTAGTGTATATCATATAGAAAAATAGGAACATCTATGTCACAGCTTTGTAATCTCTTCTTCTTCTGACTTAGGCATTTAAAATATTTATATTTATATATATGTCGGAGTAACTGCGTTATGAAAACATACAACAGTTTAAAATTGATTAATTAACTTAATTTACAAAATATATACATAGTTTGTTATTGTAAATATAAAAGTACAATAGACGGTCTTATCACACGAGAAAATTTCTTCCAGAAAACCTTAGTATGTAAACAGAAGAAGTATAAATAACTATAGAGAGCTTTTCTAACTGTTAACAAAATATTATATCTAATATATAAAATTTCCATGTCACAATGTTAGTTACCGTACTCCTCCGAAACGGCTTGACCGATTTTTACCAAATTTTATATGCGTATTCAGTAGGTCTGAGAATAGGTTACTATCTATTTTCTATACCCCTAAGTGATAAGGGTGTTCCACCCCTAATTTTTTTTATATTTTAGACAAATTTTTTGGTTTTTATTTTTTTATGATACAGCATATAAAAATACATACCATCCTAAATTTTCACCGATGATTTTTATCTCTTATATATTTGTATAAAGTAGAATTTGCATGAATTTTTCATGCGTGCTTAAAGACAAGGGAAGAACGCATCACTTAACTTCGATTATACTCGTTTGAAAAATGTTTCTGGTGTAATATCGCGACTTTTGTATTAAAACAGAAACTTCGCATTTTCGCTATTGTCTGTGTAATCATTACAAACGACTTGGAAAATAACTGTTTCGCACTGTTTACTACAGTAAATATACATTTCATATCTATATTTTAATGAGTTTTATTTTTTTTTAATATTCTTAATAAAAAATTAAATTCTAAATTCAAAATATAAAGACGGGTTTCTTTTATATAGCGATTTTTAAAATATTATTATTGTAATATTAATATATAATTGACGAAGAAAGTATTTTTTGTTATATTTGAAGGATCGAGTACTTTTAAAAAAAACGCCTTATTCAGTTAAAGTTCAAATGTATCTTATTCATAAACTCCACTCCTTAAATTTCAGCAAACATGAAAACGATTCATAAAACTTTATAGCTCGTAAAATTTGAAGGCAATTTTATTACAACAACAAAACAACATGATATGCAAGTTACAAGTCGTTTGCATAAGTTTAAAGACAATGCAATGATTACGAAATAACATAAAATATATCTTTCATTTTAGCTAATCGGGGTAAGATTGAGGTAGATCTAAAATTTGTAGTGTTTATGTTTAACAAAACAACCTTGGGTATCCTTGTTATTCATTCTCTGTCTTTCTATACATAATTACGATCTTTTTTAAATACCACTAACTACTTCTGCCACTTCTTTAGAAGCACTGTAAATAAAAAAAATCCAAAATATATGGTCACGTAGTCAAAACACGAAGAGTACTACGGGTAAAAATGTTGGAAAGCCATTTTAACGGTTGGACGTAAAGATACATAATTATGAAAAAAAGACTTCACATATAATTAGGGGCTAAACACACTAATATTAGGTCTAAAAAAATTCACTATGATTTTTGATTTGTATCTTTTTTGCAAAAAATATATAAAAAACCTCACCAAATAAAAATGTCACTTTTAATTTAAATACAATAAGTACTTTGTTCTATATATAAGTACAGTAAAATTATATATACATAAATATGTATATACTCCACACACACAGTACATACTTTCATAATACCTTATATGTGTGTGTTTAGCTAGTGGTTGCAAACTATCACCCGTGAACATATTTGCTCCTAAAAATTAGCCGAAATGGACGACGGTAGGATTACAGATAGCGTCCGAATTCAAATCCTCGTTCGAATTTCAATTAGAAAACTCTATAATTATTTTTAATAAAGTATCGTGGTCGTAGTGGCCAGCTATTGCTGCATTTCTTTTTCTTTTAAGCCGATAAACGCCCTTTGCAAGGCATAGGTCTTCCTCTAAGTTTGCGACAATGATTGGACCAGCGCTGTCCGCATCGTGGGACTTCCCGCGATGTTAACTATCTCATCGGTCCACTTACTGGGGATCCTACCCAGGCCGTACCGTAAGTACCGGCTGGTGGTCGCCACCTTTCGGCTCCAACGGCCATCGGTTGCACGAGCGATGTGGCAGACCTACTGCCATCTCGGATCTCTCGATTTCTGATTCGTTATTGAAACTTCGAGTATAGCCCTCTCTATTGATATTTGGGTTACCTTGAGCGTTTCTATGTAGCCCTTCGGAAGTGACCACGTCTTGGATCCGTATGACATCACCGACAACACACATTGGTTAAAGTCCTTTATGTTTATACATTGCGGCATTCTAATGTTTATTATCGTAATTTAAATTGAATTAATAATGATTTGGTGTTCCGTAGACAGCATGTATCTTAAAATCTATATTCTGTTGTGTTTTATTGTCAGCTGGGAAGTACCACAGAATCAATAAACATTTGTAATGTAATATATCTTTAAAAGCTCGCCTATTATTTTACTGATGATTCAAGTATTGAATTTTATATTTCAGTAACTATCGTCACGTTCAATTCTCTATTTTTATTTAATTAAATATTTAAATAATCTTTGTTTCTGTTTCATGTTTACTTACCAGTGGCTAGATGTATGCGTTCGTTTTAATTATTTTTCTGTGCTCGCTCACGCTAGTTCTTTTGACGTCATCAACAAATGACCTGGCCTCTACATTGTATTGTATTTTTTAAAAATTAACTCATTAACCTAATAAAACTTACACAATATAAAGCAAAGGTAGACTTACGGTTTATAATTCAACATTTGTTAGACATCTCGTAAATTGTGAAAATATGTCTTGATAAGATAAATTATTTCATTTTATTATAACACTAATGAATGATACTATCATGGTACAGTTGGTTCCGGTATTGCTTGAGCTTTAGTCAGGGTTTACTTATGCTAACTTATTTAACATTAACTTAGCTTAAAAACCATTCAACTAATGACGATGTTACTGATAAGAAGTTTCTCACAACACTGGTGCACTCCCTGAGTAGGCGTCTTTACTCTGTACAGAATATCCCGAAATAAAGAAACACCTTGTATTTTTCTCACGCTCAAACCGATAAGCAAGTTCTCATTAGCCAAGGCTACGGTACAGAGACAGGTTTAAAAATGCTCACAATCTAAGAGGTTCAGCGGCTAAAGATCATCAGTCATCTTTGTTCGTGGAACAACAGTCGCCGTTGAGTCATATAATAGTCTCCACCAGGCAATATATAGTAGCAATATCACATCAGGAACTGGTGCGTGTACCAGACGGGCGAGACCTAAGATGCCATCTCAAGATTCATAGATGTGGCGAAAATGGCACACACTGATATTGGTGCACAACTTGCGGATGTAATTTTGGAGTAGGAAGTGGCCGCTTGAACCGGAATATTAAAAACTGGACATTCTTAGGGCGTGGTGAAAAATAAACTGGATATCAATGATTACAAAATCTAAGACATATCGAAACAGTTTAAGAGACTTATTAAAAAAAAAACGGAAACTAACACTACTAAGTAGAATAAAGAAAAAGATATACTCACATTATTGTCATCACCTGTGATTAGCTTGGATAGACTGATTTTTTAATTAACATTGTACGTGAAAAGATAACGCTAGCAGAGTCCAATTTGATTACCAGTAATGGTATCTTTCAACTTAAAAGTATAAAGTTTCCAAACTCACCATGATCTGAGAAGAGATCGCAATAAACTAAATGGTCTAAATTGTAATTAAATAACTTTTACCTGAAATCCATATCTTCAACGTTTATGGAGTTGACGTCCACCACGTATATACTGAATTCAACGATCACAGGCTGGCCTTTTCTAGATGGTGGTCTCATCTCTGAAAACATTTGGATAAGTGATGAAATATTTCACGCACTGAGCAGGTTAAGCTTCTCTTTGAATGGTCATCAATGAAAGAAATCGAAGTAAGGACTATTATATTAAGCTATTGAATATGTTTCGTCATAGTAAGCGTTTTTTATAACTCGATACGAGCTGCTGGCAACACTTGTTACTTCTATTGTACTATATCACTTCTTGGTCGAATTCTTATTTGAATGTCCATTTCCATTGTCCGAATTTAGAATGCAGATGAATTGTCGATGCCATAATTTTCGTGTTATATGTTTTAGATAACGACATATACATTTGTTATATACGTGTATAAGTCGTTAAACATATTCTACGATTGCATCATAATTTTTTTATTAATGTTAATTCTAATTATTATTGAAATTGTAGAAGTGGTGATGATTTTTAATTGTTGATAATCTATATAGAACACATCTGAAGGATGAACAACAACAGATGAGCAACACGCCTAACAGAGTGGGTGCCAAGGGACACAAAGGAGAAGAAGATGACCAAGTAAAAGGTGGAACGAAACTTTTAGCCAGAGATGGAAATTATTTTGAAAGCATGGGGTACGGCAGCGTAGTAGATGAAGGTGTTTAGAAGAGGCGACTACTGTTTAGTAGTATAAATAAAGGCTTTATTTATTATTAAATAGACTATAAAGTCAACTGACAACTTTGATTTAAAGTAGTCAGACGAATTTGAATGTAGACTACTTCTAACCGATCCTAATGGAAGTCTCTCCGAGAGGCTTTTCTTAAGTAAAAGTTGTTTTGCGAGTGAAATGGTGATGATGAAAAATTTTATAAAAATATGAACTTGAATGTTAGTTAATAAAGATATATAATCATTGTTGTATGATTGTGTTTAAGTTATTGAAATACAAGTAAAATTTGACGTGAGTGGATTTTATTTAATAATCCAAAATGGAAGTTAAAATGAAGGAATACATTCACAGGTGGTTTCTCACGGTCACTTTTAAAACCACAAGTATATTAAAAGAGAAATAAAGAAATACAGAACATAAAAAATTTTGTGAAATCAACATAAATGAAATACATCTCATTCAAACAACTTCGATTTTCAGATATCAGAATAAATCATTACTTTATCTGTTCCATTGTTACAATTTGATTTCGTATGAACAGAGTCGAGTGCGATTGCGAGGGATAAGTTTAACATTGAGAAAGTTTGAAATATCACATCTCGGCTTAACATGCGGTTGTAAGATGTATATATATATATATATATATATATATACATATACACATCTTATATATATATATATATATATATAGTATACGAAATTATCGCGGAGATATATCAGACCACATAGCAATAATGAAGCAGTGGTAGGTAACCTAGCAGTATTGTATTGAGACTACCGATCATAGATTGCAAGTTCGATTCCCGGATTAGAATCTTAAATAATTCACATTTTGTGTATTAATTATATAGCATTGACATTACCCAAAAATACGTTTACAGAGAATGGAAAGCAGCGATCGCCTATCCCTCTGCAAAACGTGGCGAATATAATATATCCAATATAGATATCTTTGTGGGAGGCCTTACAGTGGGTGTATATAGGTTGAAATGACTACCAAATTATCACTGGAACATTTGATATTAAATTAAGATTTATTTATATACAACTTAACGTTTCATTTTATAAAATTTAAAACAAGTTTTATTACCGAGTTTACTCTTTTTGCATTTTAATAGCAACCACTAAATATTAAACGTTAAAAATAATAAATTTTACCATTTTGTAAAATCTATTAATGGTACGTATTTTTGAAATATTTATAGCTAGCGGATTTCGTAAGCTTTTTATTCACTGTTTTTTATAAAATTTTATGTTAAAAAATTAATTTGATATTATTTTTTCTAGAAAAGAAAGTCCTAGAGTAGTAGATGACGCGAAAAACGTATCAAATATTTTGATAAAATTTTTGAAAAGAAACTATGTATTTTGGGCATCGAATAGAATTTTTTTTGAAAATTTACTTCCTCTTAATTTGTTCTAATAGGCACTCCAGGATTAAGAGTTATTAAGAGACACCCTGTACATACTTTTGTGGTAGTGAGAAACCAGAAAAATAACGATAAAAGCCAGGTGTGATCGACGTGGTGAATATTATATAAATACAGAGACTGTTTACAATACAAAATGGCAGTGACTTTTTTATTAGTAGCATCCAAATTCAAAATTCGAATTCGAACGCGCTATGTTAAATATTGTGGCCGTAGCGGCTATTAAACGAGGAGTGAAGAAGCGATTCTCAGGTGAATGCTACATATACATTGAATTGTATGTTGGATAGATCTTGTATTACTAAAGATACTTTGTCATACTGAGCAATTAATGTAGAAAGTTGTTTCATAAATACCTTTCACATAATTCTCCGGTAGCACCACCCTTGGCTTCAAAGTATGATTCCTTTTAGACACGACATCGTTACAAAGCCTGGAACACGAAATGTAAAGTTTGTTGGTGAACAAAACTTGTGTATAATTTATTTTCTTAATCGGCTATATTGCGGCTCGAAGGGTTTTGAAAATATGGTTCTTACTTTCATTAAGGAGGATAAGAAAATGTTTTATATTTTTGTGACATATTTTTTAAATACCATTAATACAACAGAATTCAATTATTAATGATACTATACGATTTATATTTAAATAAATATATCACGCCAAATGTAGTGGTTAGCTAGTTACAGTTGGAGAAAATTATAGAGGAAAGCAACATGCCTCACTGGTTCGCCAAGAAGGAAGACGCCAGAACTTTCTAGAATACTGTAGAAAGATAATCAGAATAGTAATAAAAAGAGAAAGACTAAACCTATGAAACTAAATTGAACTGCATCTATAAAAGATAAATAAAATTTTTGAAACAAACTGTAATAAAACATAAATAAAATTGTGATATGGAAATAAGTAATTTATACAAAAAAAAATTGATAGCTGTGTAATAAGGAGTAACTTGGCTTGGAGTAGGCTATTTTAATTTTGTTATAATATTTAGACGAAAAAAAACGAATTAAATTGATTTTAATGTTGAATTCCACGCGAAACAAGACGCTGGTATAGTTAGTGGATAATAAAAATAATGGATATGAAACAAAACTGAAGTAAAAGAAAAAAAGTAAAGATCAAAAATGTACGAAAGGAGACAAGGTATGGAAAGGAATGAAAGAAGAAGAAGGACAACAGAGGGATGCATGAAAAATCTTAGAACAAAAGAAAAGCGTGGAGAAAACAAAATTATTTGAAAATTTTGTTGTGAATAATGTACCCTTCTTATACATGCCAGAGGAGTACGAGAGGTCTTAAAAATGGAGAATATATAAAAAAGAACGAAAACACTAGACACAGGCTACTACCAATCTCCTTGTTGGAAACATATGGTCTCCAGAAGAGGACCTCCTGTGGCTACAACAATGTTATTAAATCTCTCACATGAAATATATGGACCTCCGCCAAGTAGACCTAAAATGGTTTAGTGAATATATAATATACTTATTAAGTTTTTCTGTCTCAAAATTGACAGATTCCCTCACGTTGTAACGCTTGAACATTGGAATTTTCATATAATTCACACGTGTACCTTCAAAGAAGCGAAAACATGACCACTGAAATCGTTCTGTGTAACCACTAGTCGACTAAAAAGCCATCATACTTTTCACCTTTTGCACTGTAATTTCATTATATCACATCCTTGTTTATATGTAGTGTGAATAATTATAGATATTGTTTTTAAAATTACGTTTATATTCACCGTGCAAAGCTTTTGAAAATAAAGTAGTATAACATACAATAATCCCTCTGAAATATACTTATTTCATTTATTTTTGTATAATAATTTCTGACTGTATAGAGGGGTTGGCTGGCTCGATAAGGTATATATTAATTGAAAACAAATAAGTTATAATTACACTCTGTTTTCCTATCAACAGTTACGTGTACAATAAAGAATGTAAAATAAATGTAGGCGTTATTTTAATATTATCAAATTTAATTTAATATTCTTTATTGTACACGCTAGAAAATATATACAAAGTTTCATAATACTAAATAAAAAAAGTACAATGTGCGGTCATATTACACGAGGCAATTTCTTTCAGACAACCATAGCATGGAAACGGTAGAAATATAAATAACGAGTACTAACAAGTAAGAAAAGGACCGATATTTAGCCACTTCCGCACATGCAGTGGTAGTCGTGCAACAAAGTGCACCGCCCGCCAATCCGCTGATAAATGCGTATGCGGCAAACAATGAGAATCACACAACCGCCACCGTCAAATTACTCAACGCGTGTTTCACCCCTCCACGAGGCATCTTCAGGAGTTATGTTACACCGATTAGTGCCAAACACAGAGTGAACTTTTGGCACGACTACCACTGCATGTACGGAAGTGGCTAAATATTGGTCCTTTTCTTACTTAGGATGGACTTCCGCAAGGTAACGCCTGATTTCATTAAATATTTGAGTACTAACAAAACAAACATATATACCAACAAACATTCATATGTATATAGCATATATAATCATAATAAATACGGTAATATATTTATTGAGATATAATACATTTTAAAAATACAATAATAAAATTTGTTTGTTTATGGGACGTCTTTGCTAAATATTTACGTGTGGTCTAAAATAATTGTAATAGAAAAATAGAATTTAAAATGATACAGTTTTTGTGTTCTTTTTTTTATATTTATTATTGTGTATTTATTACTCTGTTGTTAAGTGTAATAAATAATAATTAATTAAAATATACATTCAACAAAATGTCTCGTCGGGACCACGTCTATCCTGGCTCAAAACGAAATTTATTTAACAGCCTAGGATTTATATAATGAAAATATTGAACCTGTGTGTACAAAAACAAGTTAAATTTCGTTGTTAATTTGCGTCATATTTTTGTGTGAGCCAAAAAAATAAAATCGATGGTAATAAAAATATAATGATTTATGTTTATATAGAGATAGCTTCGCAAAATTACCTGAATGTTAAAATGTTAATAGTAAGGTGTGAACATATAATTTTCGTATATGAGCACGCACAGGGGGCACAAAGATTTAACGTTAGTAGTATAAGACCAAGGGTAAAGTCTACAAAGCAGTTGTCAGACCAGCTATGCTCTACGGCTCGGAATGCTGGACAATGAGATGAAGATGCTTAGATAGTCGGGTGGCGTCACTAGAATGGACAAAATACGGAACGAATATATCAGAGGTTCGTTTAAGGTAGCTCCGATCCCCAGCAAATTACAGGAAAAAAGATTACGATGGTATGGCCACATTCAACGGAAACCAGATAACCACGTGGTAAAAACTGCCTTAAGCCTCCCAGAATTCCCAAGAGGGAGAGGGCGTCCAAAAGCTACGTGGTAGTCTAATATCAGAAAGGAACTGGGAACCCTTCAACTTGACGCAGAGACAACCCAGGATAGAGTGGCCTGGCGCAAATTGATAAAAAGACCCGACCCCAAATAAAGGGAAAAGGGAAGGAAGAAGAAGAAGAAGAGTATATAGCGATTCTCAGAAACTGTGATATTTGTTATTGTGACTTGAAGTTGCAGTGGGCAGGCTATATAGTGCGCAGAGCTTATAACTGTTTGGGCTTTAGAATTCTGTAAAGGAGACTACCTATTGGAAAGCGTATGGCGTCTGCACATGGGGTAAACAAACGACCTCGTTAAGATGACTGAGAACTTTGTATGTGGGAAGATCTATAGGCAAGGTATCTATTTAAGGATCTATGTTAAGCAGTGGACTTCTTACAATTGAAATAATGATGATGAAGTGTTGTTTTAAATTAAGAATGTTCACCAAAACGTGCTAAGTCCCTCTGTTCCGTCAATATTAATTTTTATTAAACTTTGCATTAATTTTATAAGGCTCTTATACAAACGATCCGTATAAAGTTGTAACAATTGATATTATATAACAGATAATTTTATATGATTATTGATTATCTGCAACGAATTGTCCGATACTTAACATCGAGGCAAATAAAACTAAAATTATTTTCTTATTAATGAAAATTTTTATAACAGAACATCATTTAACATTTATAAAATAAATTAAAAAGCGAACAAAGCCGATTTCCGATTTGTTCAGGAAAAAAAGTTAAGAAATAAAAAGTATTTACATATTAGTATTTTATCAGCAATTCTTCCAAAATGACGTAGTATCGTGAAAATAGCGAACTTTTGAACAGTGTTGCCAGTGTTGCCGACCTTTGTGTTAAACATTGCTATCACCATGCCTAAAAACATATTTAAAAAAAAATAGTTACCAGAATAGCTTTTATAATGTATTTAGTTTTAATCTACCAAGAAATACAAGCAACTAAAACTTTATCATAATTTTTTTTGAAATTTTAAATAGTAACTTGCGTGTGGTACATAATAACAAACGCATAACAAAAATAATATTATTAAATATAACCCTAATTAATAACTCGAAAATTTTAATTTCACTGTTTTTTTTATTTTAATTTTTTAATCAGGTACGTATGTTTTATTTTAATAAATTGAATATTGATTAAAATAAAACTACTGCAGAGCAAACATGCCTTTATATTGTCATCAGTTTTTTAATTGTATACCGGGAACAAATATTTATAATATCTTATTTATAAGTTATAATTTTTGAAGAATTTCAAAGTAACATTTTCTAGGTGGAGGTAGTATCTTATATATATATATATATATATTATATATATATATATATATCTATATATATATATATATATATATATCTTATATATATATATATATATATATATTATATTTAAAATTTTAGTAATGATATAAGATTTTTACGAGTTATGTTTTCTGTCGTTTTGAAAATAAATAACACAAAAATTAAATATTGGAAAATATTATTTCAGTCTCGTAATTATAATTATTCGCGATCTAAACTACGAAATAAGGAATACATTTTTTTTTTATATTTTTCCCTTCGGTATTAAAATTTACCACAATATGGCGAAATTTCCCTTCTGTTTGCAACACAGTGTCACCAAGAACCAGGGCATTGCAAAATTTAGTTTACCGCCTCGTTGTATGACGTCAATGGGAATAGTTATTTACTGACATAGCGTGCAACTTCCGTTCGAATTGGAGGCGTGCTGGTGACCTGAACTGTTCCGTTCATATTTGTCTGTAGAACAAAATAATGTATTTTCTAAATTCACGGGATTTGTTATAACTAGTTTATTTATAACATTTTCATCTTTACCAAGTTTATAATATGTCGCAAAGGTTTATTATACATCTAATATATAAAATTCTCGTGTCGGTGTTCCAACTTGAACTCCTCCGAAACGGCTTGACCGATTTTTACTAAATTTTACTTGCGTATTCAGTATGTCTGAGAATCGGCTACTATCTATTTTCCATACCCCTAAGTGATAAGGGTGGTCCACCCCTATATTTAATTTTTAATTTTTAGACAATTTTTTTAGTTTTTATTTTATTATGATACAGCATACAAAAATACATACAAACCTAAATTTTCACCCCTCTACGATCAACCCTTATCTTACATTTGTTAATTAAAAACTTTAATTTTTGTAAAACAACGTTTGCGGGATTAGCTAGTATAATTATAAATTAACAAGCATAATATCATCAATGTTATGCTCTGCTCTATGTATCTCACTGACCGTCGAATTTTATTTTACTACTCACAAGGCCTTGGCGACGGAATTGCAGAGATCTACCGCACTTACATCTCCACTTATACTTACACTGCTCACGTATTACTTCAGTGTACGGGAGTAGCAACCTACAGGGTGATCCATTTCGGATCGCCGAAGTGCCTTTCCGAGGTTGACGAGTTGGTTTGATTAAGACAGCGTTAAATGTGCTCATTGCCGTTTAGTTGCGTAAACAAACCTGCTAAGATAAGACAAGATAAATCCCTCTCAACGGTGCGCGCGAGATAATTCTGTTCGTCCCTTTATGAAAGCAGGCAAGGAGCACCAGCTTTACCCTGACATGTAAAGGAACTAGCCTATCACAGTTGAAACTAGTGTAGCGAAAGTATTTCAATTGTTTTCACAACGTTGAAGAAGACTATCGGGTTTTATCTTGCATGAGTCCAGATATTTTGTTCGTTCCCTGTCTACCTCTGCGGTATCCCAAGTAGAATTTCCGTACGAGAAAAAAACGAGGCAGTTATTGAATATACGTCTCAATACCCCCTTTAAGGGTTTTATTCTGGTGTGTACCAATGGGTACAATTTTGTACACAATGTTCTTAGCGATCAACTATTATTCAGCTTGATTAAAATAGGTAAAAAGGTTAAGAAAGAGAATGTATGGATCATTTGTCAGTCAATAATCTTTAAAGATTTTACTCCCATTTACAATTATTTGAGATAAACTGACCACTTTGAAATACATTACATAAACTTATTTTAATATTGATTTACGACGGGCCAATAACTTCTGGCAGTACAAAGGCTGTAAGAACAGATAGTAAATATTATTTCATTTTAATATGTAGTTATCTGAAATTTTAAAATACGTTTTTAACATCATGTTATTTTTTATTTCTGAAAGTATCGATCTTTGGATATGATTTACTATGTATTAATCATTATCACACCTATAATCATCCTGTATATATGATATGCCAGTGGGTACGACTTTGTACGACTTTGTATATATATATATATATATTACTTTGATTATACGGTTCATTTTATTTTATAATCATAGACAGATTAAAAATGCTAAGTAAGAAAAGGACCACCAATATTTAGCCAATTCCGCACATTAAGTGGTAGTCGTGCAACATAGTGCACCGCCCGCCAGCCCGCTGACAAATGCGCATGCGACAAACAATGCGAACTACACAATTGCGTGCTTTCGTGACAAAAATATAGTCATTTAATAAATTTCTTCTTGAACAAAGAACATATGTGAAAGGAAACAACAAAAGAATTTCTCTTTGAGATCGAATCAATACTGATGGGATCCTTGAACTAATGAAAGTAACAGATTCCTTCTTACTACCCCTGCATAACAAATACATTGGTAGCAAGCATTGTCTACACATACATTCATTTTAATGTAATTATATTAAAAAAATGACGTAAGAACTGACCAGTTTTCAGGCCAAGGCAACGTCATCGATTACTATAACACTGGCACGCCATGCTATATTTAGATTTCACACTGCCATTCCTATTTTTATTTGATAGCACAACACTACATTGTATTTAAAATCTTTCCCAGCGATGCAATATTTAATTTACCTGGAAAAAAATTCAGATCTTATGCTATGCAATGATTGATCTATAATATTAATAAAATAAAAGCAAGCCACTCTGAACGTTATGGTAATTGGAAGACCCTAAAACAATTTAAACGATTGGCAGTGAAGAATTTTCCAATAGAAGGAGTGCGTGCTGCTATTGATAACTGACCTAAAAGTTTGAGGGCCTGTATTTCAGCCGATGGGGACCACTTTACAAACTACTAACACAATGTAATAGTAATAAATGTAACGTAAAAGAAAAACAAATGTTTTTCTTCGTAACAATATTTTGGTCTAGACTAAGTATAGGAGATGAACTTTAGTCGAATTAATATTATTTTAACTTTCACTTTAGGAATAAGATATATATCTTATTATAAATAAAATTGGAGTTAAAAGATTAACTACGGAGTAATTTTTTAGGATTTTCTCCTTATAATCAACGTTCCAAAACTGACAGTAGTATATGGAGAAAATTGACAATTATACTCTGTGTGAATACATATTTAAATACATGTGATTTGCAACGTATTCTCTTTTCAAACGAGTTTTGCAAAGTTTATTCCAATTATTAATTTAAGGTTAATAATTTTACAAAATAATAATCATAAATTAATTCTTAAATTAGAATGTGTTTTGTTTATTTCAACAATCTCAATATATTATTAGATACTGAATCAAAATTTTTATAATGAAAAAGGAAAGAATAAACCATATCTTATACACAATAATAACGTATGTAAGATAGCAAAAGGAAAAGTCGCTAAGAGTACAGAAAAGAAATCCAATTGTCGCTTCAGCATGGAGGCGTCTTACTATACATTCACTCAACAGTATTCTATTATTCAATTGTTCAAGAAGAAAATTATAAAAGAGAGAAAATTGAAAAGCAATAGCCATAAAATAGCATCGCTATGTAGGAAAGGCGCCTAGTTCGGTACTCAGCTGACAGCTAGTTCGAACTCTAGACTCCTCTTCCTACCTACCTAAGTTTTAAATCCTGCTTTGAAAACCTATTCCAGAAACAAGTTCATGTTTACCCTTGACAGACCTCAATAATTCACCAGGTAATAGAGATCTCGTTGTCAAACATTGGTGTTCACCTTCACCAACTAGGCTCTTCTTCTTACCTAACCAAATTTTAAGCGCTGATTTTGAAGCCCGTTCATGTAACGAGCTGATGTTCGCTCTTGACGGGTCTAAATAATTTACCAGGTTATAGGGATCTCGTAGTAAAATACTGACTTTCGCTTTTACAGACCCGGTTCCTCTCCCGACCTAATCAAGTTTTAAGCGCTGCTTTAAAAGAATTGTTCCAGAAACGAGCTGATGTCCGCACTTGGCAGACCTCAATAATTCACCAGGTTATAGAGATCCCGTTGTAAAACATTCATCGATCAGGCTCCCCTTTCTACCTATACAATTTTTAAATGCCGCGTTGAAAGCTTGTTCTATAAACAAGCTTATGTTCGCTCTTGACAAATCCAAACAATTCACCAGGTCTTAGAGATTTTGTAGTAAAATATTGGCGTTCACCTTAACCGACCAGGTTCCTCCTCCTACCAAGTTTTGGAGGCCCGTTCCAGTAAGTATATACGCTCTTAACGCGCCCAAATCATTTACCAGGCTAAAAAGATGTTGTGCTTTTTACACTGAGTGTGTTTTTGTGGACTTTTATAATATTTTTATTATATAATATAATTCCAAGTTTTAAATATATGATTAGTTATAAGATTTTACAAGCAAACTTCTTAAATTTATTACAAGATTATTTAAAAACAATGCATAAGTCCAAAGAAAGATATAACGAGTTTAAATTCTACAATCATGTGACTCATTCGCTAATCACCATATCGTATTGTATTATAAAATTAAAACATTATTTACTTTAGAGGAAAACCCACAACGGAAATTTCCACTTAGTACATAAATTCCAAATAAATTTTGTCGACAGAAGCACTGAATTTAACAGCGTTGATAAATTAAAAGCCGGGCGGGCTAGGTCTTATCTAAACAACTGACCTGACCTTAACTGATAAAATGCGACAAACCGATGCTATCCCAAGGTCGGCGACGCCACTTCAGTACTAATGGAAAATAATCACGTTTCCGCAGCAGGTAAGGAAGTGTTCGTAGCAAGTTTCCACTTGCATCGTCTCACGTAATATATTTAACCTGAGTTGTGTATACAGAATGCATACCGAATTTCAGATGGAGTTGAAAGCGGTTTAATTTAAATTCTATTACAACCACACAATTATTTGTTTCAACGTTGATTTGAATTTTCGTTTTAAACAATCAACTGTTCATTTATATTTGCATTGGTTACAATGTATTTTTTATTAACGCATTTACTCTGTGATCAAAAAGTAAGGTCACGTCAAATTTTCATTTAAATCTCCCGGGCATTACGAAGGCTTAAATTTTTTTCCTAGGTTAGTAGGATTGTCAAAAGTTGAAATATCATTTGGTTCAGCTCAAACTATTTTGAAATGTGTTTTGTGTCTTAAACAGTTCAAGTCTCGATTGGTCTCAAAATTGCTTATTTATGAAAAAGCGTCAAAAACATGACTTATATCGTCCCGCACTCACCGTATTCGCCTGATTTGAATCCGTACGACTTTTGGCTATTCAGCAAACACAAAAGAACGATGCGGCGACGCCATTTTGACACGATTGAGGATATGAAAACCGAATCGAAGAATGACTTGAAGTCTGTGCCGGTAAAAGACGATTCAAAATATTTCGTGAATAAATAAAGAATTTACTTTTTATCAACTAATTCATATTACTTCTTAAAGTCTTAAATTGTTATTTTATTTTTATGACAAAATCAATATACAGCTTTGCCCAATTATAATGATTGAAGCTGATAATCTTTGCTTTTATGTGATATATTAAGTTTGATTATTATAATCGAAATATTGCGGCAGGAATTTAAAATCTATAATGAATAATTTTAATTAGTCATTGTAAGAAATCTTTTTTTGTCACAGACATTAAATACATTTACTTCACAATAAACAGTAGCTAAATCCAATGTTTTACATAAGATTTACTTTGTTAGTTCTTGGATTAGCTTTATTTGGTTTTATTACCAATCAGTAACCGCTTCTTGTGGTGGCAGCTAAACTTCATTTCAGACATAACTTATTATTTTTATTATCATTTAACCCACACTTTTAATAACCATATTATTTAACCTTTAATTTTTTTCTGGTTACTTGAAAAGGCTTTAATAAAAATAATATTTTCTAATGAAAATTGTTCATATCAATATATAAAACCAATTTTTTTTAGTCTGTAAAAATATCGTATATCTGATGTAAATGAAAATGAACTTTATCTCAAAAGGTCAGAGTTTACTTTGCAACGTTATCCGTACGTGTTTTCGTTGCTATGTATCCGATACCATTAATTCTCACCTTATCGGCGCAATTCATTTGTCTTCCACCCTGACCCTGACCTTGGGAGTAGTACCTTCGTATAGAACCTTCGTAGTGGTTAGTTTAAAACAACAGTAGTTAATCTTTTCGAAAATCGGATTTCAAAAATTAAACTTTGAACGTGTCACATTTTAAAAGTGTATTTTTTTTAAACACTGGAATAGTCACACGAGTCGAATTAATAAACTTATTCCGTACAATCATAGTTACATTAATTACAACTGTATGTTTCTAAGTACAGTAGTTAAAACAATTGTATTACATCTACATCTCTATGTAAAATAATCATAATTAAATATATGTGCAAGTAAAAAATATCTAAAAGAATAGGTAATATTTTGTTGCATTACAACAGCAAAATTAATTTATACATAAATTTAAAAGTCAGCAATATATTTATTTATGAGTATTGGTAGCCTTGTGGTAATGTTTGAAACTTGCGAATATAGGTCGCCGATTCGTTCGGCGATACAATACTATATAATTCACTTTTATTGCATTAATTATATAGGATTACCACTGCTCATTAACAAGTTCCTAGACAACAACGGGCAGCACCGTCTTCTGCATACCATAATACAACACTACGATAGCCAACCCGCTTGCCAAGCGTGGCGATTATAGTATAACTCTCCATAGATTTCTTTGGGGGAATCCTATGATATCCTACCCTATCCAGTTCTAGTCTATGAGTTAAATATTTAATGGAATCAGGCGTTACCTTGCGGAAGTCCATCCTAAGTAAGAAAAGGACTAATATTTAGCCACTTCCGCACATGCAGTGGTAGTCGTGCAATAAAGTGCACCGCCCGCCAGCCCGCTGATAAATGCGTATGCGGCAAGCAATGCGAATTACACAACTGCCACCGTTATATCACTCAACACGTGTTTCACCCCTCCACGGGGCATCTTCAGGAGTTATGTTACACCGATTAGTGCCAAGCACAGAGTTTTATAGAGAATCTATGAGTTAAAACGAGTTAAAACGATAAAGATAAATAAAGTCAGTATAATATCAATCGAAATTAATAGCTATAAATTATCAATAACAATACTTACACTTAAGTACTTACTTACCTTTTGTTTCGCTTTTGCAATTTTTCCTGCTATGTATATATAGATTTCTTTGAAGAAAACCTATGCCTTGCAGTGGGCGTCTCTAACGTGAAGCTACGAGTGAATTTTATTTATTTTTTAAATGTGAAATAAACATGAAATATGATCTAATAATACTTTTTGATGCCTTAAAATTGACCAATACAGCTTTTGAACGACAGTATAATTTTTCAGCGCTTGAACAGTCAAACGCCCTTTTCAATTTCTGGGTACTTTTCTAGTTACGTAAAAACTTGACCAAGTAAGATAAGGAATTTAAACGAAGAAATAATTTTTAATTACAACTTGAAACCGATACTAGAGTTTCCACAATAAGTTAACAACGAGTCTTAAGTTTTGGCCGCATCGCCCGCAAATAACTAGACAACTTCGATAAACTATTGGCCGAAGGGAAAATAGACCATGAAATACTTTGTGAACAATATCCTACCCGCTGTTCTAATCAAATACAGTCAATAACAAAACTCCCTGAAATTACTGACTTTAGAATATCTAAAGATTATAACGAAATTTCGAATTCAGAAAAACGTACGACGCTGTTTTAAAAAATAAAACTAAAACAGGTTATTAATAATAAAGGCCACATAGGTCGACGAATATATATGCCCTCTGAGGCTTTAAGGTAGGCGGATACAAGGGCTGGGGAAGCGCTGTGCACGTCCATAAGGTAGATAGTTGATTTAAGGTTGGAAAATACTGGACGCAAGCCGCTTTCAACTGGTCTTATAAAAGTCTCTGAGGGAGACTGGAATGCCGTTTTAAATTCGAACGCCATCAGTGACGTGTTCGCTGCCGTTGCATTAAGGTCATGTAAATTGTAAATACTCTTTGTATATGTAAATACATTTTCTTTTGTTACTCTTAGCTATAATTTTTATTTCCATAAAACAGGAATGAATACGTTTACTCTGATTGCGTATAAAATTACTTTTAAAATTCTAATTCACTTTTTTTTAATGTTTGTTGAATTATATATCTTATTTTTTATTCTTTCTAAGTAGCTCATTTGACCTCTGTCTCGCCTGATTTTAAGCGATTACGAGGCCTAAGATGGTACATGCTTACCCAGAAGAAATCCATTCACTCTAGTCTTAAAGATCCTTAAGTTATAATTGGCTTTAAAGAGCAGAAGAGAAAAATAGAACTAAATAGAATAGAATTATGGAATGAAAGAGACAGAAAGATTGATATTGTAAGGAATGGAAGAAGAGAATAAAAATAATGAAAGAAAGAAATAAAATAATATAGAGAATAAAATCCCTGTTCCCACATAAATAGGCGTGGAACGTGAGGTCCGCAAAGACAAGGGCAATAAAAAAAGTTACAATTATTCGTCGTTCAACTCCTTGGTTGTTTGCACTATAAAAGTATTAGCAAAACCCTTAGTGCAGGTGGAAGGAATTTTAACCTTGTACGGATGTCGCGAATCCGTACCTCTTGTTGTCCGATGAAAGAAAGGATGCATGAAATGCAGTCTGTTGAATACCGATAAACTGGGTATAGATGCCAAATAAAGTCGACCAACAGAATCATGAGAATTATTTAAAAAAAAACTTAAAATTATTTATTTAATTAACAATAAAAAGGCCTTGAGACGAACATATCTTACTCGAGGTGAGCTATTTTCTATAAAATCATTTATGGTGTAGTAAATCTTTACACACAAATATTTATTGACATTTTTTTTTAATTTAGCAAAGGAGGCTTTCTAATTCTATTGTAAAAGCATGTGCATTGCATATATAAGATTAGCTGTCTTAAGTACTATTGAATTATACTGTACGAGTGCTAATAAAACAGTAAATTCAGAGACAGTGACTAAATTACGTCGTTGAAATAGTAGCTGGCCGCGCTAGTCGACCAAGTTGTTAATTATTTCACGTCTTCAAAACTACCTTCATCGAATTTCGTACAAAGTTATAAAAGGTCACATTTATACGAAACTAATATTTAACATTGGCATTTCAGGAATTTTTACCACGCGTTCAACGAATGACGTGTCTTCTTACTTTAATATCGATTGTTTTGTTTGTATGTACGTTTGAACTATTTATTATGTACTTGAAACCATAGGTTAATCAATTCACAAGTTGAAATTGACTTTTGGAAAGAATAAATATGATAGATGTAAATACTATATAGGATAAGATGCGGTCTGTAGGCGATGAAAATATGTTTTATTAACATATGAATGAACATAGTAATTTTTGGTAAATACGTCACTTGAATGACTGCACCAAAATTTTGTCTTTATTTTTAGTGGTAATAAATAGAAAAAAGTTTTTTAATGAAATTTGTAAGACTCAAGCTATCATAATCATTATTTTAGAGAAACAATCTTTTAATGCCTCCCCTTTTTGGGATCTCTAATTCCCTTATGTTATATTTGAGGCATAGGAGTTATAGATTCGGGTAAATAAGTTACTCATATTTATTATTTTACTTCCATATTTTCCTTCCTTCGTTTTGTATCATCCTTTTATATTCCACGCAGTCTTTCTTGATTTAAATTCCCAGTTCACAGTTTTTTTTTGCTTTGCTGTTTAAATTATTTGCATTTTCAATCATTTTTGTCAAATTTTGATTATTATATTTTAATATTTACATTAACATTTTTAACTTATATTTTAATAGAAGCACTGTATCTAGTTTCTTACAATTTATTTTGCTTCTAGAGACTTCTTATCTTTCATCCTCTTTCATCGGAGTCTTAACCAAGTCTTGATCCTAGTCTTGAATCTAATTACTCTTTATCAGAGAACCCGTTGGAAGCGGTATACATCCAGACTTTCCTACCTGATTAGTATGTCCTCCTGTCCACCTAATAAACGGACCTCTTACGCTGCACGAACGCAAGCTATTTATATGCGTAAATCTTTATCTATTAAGGTCATGGTATAGTTTTATCAACATCGTTTCAACTAAGATACCAACTGCAAGAAATAGGCCTCTCTGGGTCTCCAATAAGACCGGTTGACGACGACAAGGCTGTATCAAGATCATCTGTCTTATCTCTGGACTTTCTATGCGATGCTAATCGGTTCCTAGTCTTTATTCCAAAACCCTCAGACATTTAATCCGTGCACTATAAGGCCTGGTACTGCTACCCACTGGGATACGTTGTTCATAGTTTTTAATTTTTTTTCTCTAATCGATAATTCTGGTGAATATAAGCGGATGTTTTTGGTTTGGAGTACAAGAACAGTGTTATTACCAGCGAAGCCACTGCTTTTTCAGAGCTACATTCGTTAAAGCAGCTTCAGGATGTCATGCCTCTTCAGGAGTTTGGCATATTTTGACGATGTAATAATTTATGCAGTTAGCTGATTTGCATGGTTAATAAGCCATCGTTGATAGGATTTAGCCAATGATTTAATCACTTTTTTGGCTGTTGCTATCTTTAGTTTGCTATCTTGTTATAAACCACGGGACATAAGATATTCTTCTAAGTATCAAGTTCTACACGCGTTGGATAAAAGTGATATTGTAGTTGCTGACCACTTCCCAGAGTATATCTATTCTGGCTTCAGTAACATTTTGCACATAATAGTTATTAATTGTCTATATATATAGACAGCTTGCTATTTCTATTCAGTAACTAGAGCATACATTTGTATTTCAGGTTGTTAAATAACTTAAAGCATATTTGAAAATTCAGTCAGCCAAACTGCAAAAATAATAGATTTTATTTATTTTTTAGATCGCAGTTGATAATTGAAACGGACATTTTATTATTTAAATTTTTACGCACTGGGTATGGAAATCAAAAATAAATACGCAAAAAGCATTGATCATTTTTGAAAGGTCAGTTGGTGCATGTTTTTCTAATCAAAACGTTTTTCGTTTCAATGTTATTGTAATATAACTGTTTTTTTTTTTATAATAAACTAAACACAATATGAACAGTTATAGTTCAGTATAAGAGTATTGAGACTTGTGATCGTAGTCGCGGGTTCGATTCTCGTCCTTCTCACAAAAGTAGAGTATCTTAAATATCTAGAAAATTCTACATCGTATGAATGATGATACTCTATAAATAAAGATTGGATTCGAGTAGAGAGAATTTACGAATTTACTAATCTGTTAAAAATATTTTTTTTCCAAAGTACTTTGTACTGTTATGTCGCTGTATAAGTGATTGCCTTATATTTTCATCGATATGACTAAAATTTGAATTGGAACGTATTTAGTTAAAGTTTTTTTTTTATTAATATACTATGGTGGATATATAATCGCCACGCTTGGCAGGCGTGTTGGAGATCAAAGAGTGTTATTATGGTACGCAGAGAACGCTTCCCTCCCTTCTCTGGATGAACAAAGGACAAAGTGTGAATAAAAGAAAGATTGTATCGCGAAAATCAAACCCAAAAAATTAAAGGGATAATTGAAAGCGCATACTAATAAAAATAAAATGATTATATCCATTTATTAGAACGAACTTTTAACGAATCTCTTACTGATCGTCAACTTATAATTTTTCTATCTGTTTTGTTGTTAACTCTACCTTGCTTTACAAATTGTTTTAGTAGTGGATAAAAACCAGGGAAAAACATATACAGATTAATACATAAACACTTTTTTCAGATAAACCCTAAATGAAATCAAAATAATCAAGCGATATACAAATTTGTTTTTACCATATTAAGAAGAATAATGTTGTAGGCCATGTGCATGGAATCATCTTTGTTGATGAAGGTCTGAAGCTGATGTGGAGTCATTCCAACACTGTACTATCTGCCTGTAACAATTAAAAAATCATATTCAAAATGTAGAACCGTGTATTTACAGATTAATTAAAATTTATCTTATATAACATTTGTTTTATAATATGCTGAATACTGGAATTTATAATTTTAAATATTAACCCTTAGTAGCCTGATTTACGAAAGTGATTTTTTTTTAATATTACTGTATTTGCTTGAGGGTCTAGATGAAGGGAAAAATAGTTTTTTTTTTTTTAATTCGTTGGAAAGAATATTATACAACAGTAAAATACGTACAGCTAGCCTATAAAAAAAACTAATAGTAATGTGAACATACGGTTTTAAAGGTTGGAATCAAAATTGAAACTCTAGGTTATTAAGGGTTAATAATATTATATCTAAATATAAAGTTCGGCAAGTTGAAGTATGGTAGAAGAACCTTGGAAAACAACCCATCATCAAGCTCAACATAGGGCATCCACCTACAAGAAAAACAGATGACATTGTGGCGTGCGCACTACACTGCCATCACTATCCCTATACTACGACCAGCTAGCAGCAGGCGAACGAGGGTCATGTGCAGGCGCGAAGGGCGCGCCAACAGTACCTGCTACTACTACTTACTACCTACTACCGCAAAAGCCGTCGCACGCGCAGACGCGACCAAACGCTTTCACTCACAACTAACCTGTACCGCTAATTGCAGATAATATCCTATTGTAATAATATTGCTACATAAAAAGCCGCTATTAGTGAAAGTTCCCGCGGACGTCGTCGCAACGCTCAACAGTTTGCTCGTCTCGCCCACTCGCACGGCGTGCACTATACGCGCTCTTGCTTGCGCCTTGGCAGGCAGCCAAGGCGCAGCACGTGCGCCCGCGGCCGTTGCAGTTCTCGGGGAGTCGGATTTGAACCAGGGAACGATGCGAAACCGCTCGTAGGCGCATTATTCATTTTCCGGGCACAAATTATGTTAATTATTCAATAAACGTTTTTCCACATCACACTATCAAACTCTGTCAAGTGTTTTATTTACACACTACTCGAATAGGAGTAAGTATTAAAGAAATACTAAAATGTTGTTAAAGTCGTTGAAAAACACTAGATCCAGACCGCTTGCAACCTATCTCAATTAGTCATAATTATAACTAAACAATTAAAGTAAAACGAATGTTTAAAATTAGGAGGTAAAATCACCTAAAGTACAATAATTAAATTTTTAAGGATTTGATTCCAAGATAATGATTTATTATAATGCGACATAGATGCATAATAACAATATTATACCATTGCAATTTCAATGCGTGCATTAAAATGTTATACTGAAAAAAAAATAATATCGTACAACTTTTACGTTCATATAAATCATGTAACACTAAAAGCTCTGTAATATATTACTAGATTATTTACAATAATATTTATATACACACATACGCATTTACCAATGTAAAATGCTTCTTGAATAAAAAGAGTTTATACAAAGTGTTTAAAATTTCAAATACAATTCTAAAATTTCAATAATAATGGATCTCACGGCAAAGTGAATCGCCTCTTAAACTTTGCTATTATTAAGAACTTGTATCAATTACTATAAGATTAAAGGGAGTCTTGAAATTCTCCAAGTGGAAATTTCGATGTCTTAGCTTAAATACAATTTTCGCGACAATTTCTAATAACAAAGTAATAATGCTGTTTAAGTAAGTTCACAAATTGATTAAATTGTTACTCTAATTTTTGTTTATAAACAAATTCGCTAGAAGCATTTAATCCGAAATTAAATTATTTAGATTAATTCCTGAGAAACATCTCGTTCTGAAAGTAATTTATTCATTTACACTTTATTGTACACCAATAAATAAATAGTGTACCTCTGTAAAATAAATAGTAATGTTTAATTTTATATTACGTCTCTGTTCTCATGGGCGATAGCGTGTGATGTTAATTTTCACAATAGATCCTACGAAGGTTGGAACATTGTGTTTCTTTATTTATACGTGAACTTACACCTCGAATACTTTAAACTTTACCATAATTTTAATAACACTTGATCATTTTTTCTAGGCTATGGTATGATTATATCATCATATAATATACAGGATGGTTGATTGGAAGAATAAAAAGTTTAAATGTGTGAATTTAAAACTCATATAGCAAAGAACTTTTAAGATTTTATAACTAGTTCCAGTCAGTTGTATAAAGTGGTCACTTTGAAATATATTAATATAAATTTTTTTTTTGTCTCGAAATGTGAATGGACAATAACTTCTGACAAATAGTAAATAAATAATTCAATCCGAACATTGTAAACGCCTTGTTTACTACATTACAACTACGTTTTTTATTATTTCTGGAACAATTTATTTCGACAGGGTTTATCATTTATTAATGAATATAAATAAATACATTTAAAAAATTTTTAAGTTGAACGGTTTTTTGATACCCATATTGTTGTGGTTGTGGAAAAATATGTACCTAGTCCGCCATATTGGAACGGCGTCCATCTTGAATTTTAAATTTTGACATATTCATCGTGTTTTACTAGTGTAGCCCTTTCATTTGATGCCCATGTTGAGGGGGTTAAGGAAAAATACGAAATCCACCATTTTGTATCGGCG
The DNA here is from genome assembly GCF_028537555.1 of Battus philenor. Classification (NCBI taxonomy): domain Eukaryota; kingdom Metazoa; phylum Arthropoda; class Insecta; order Lepidoptera; family Papilionidae; genus Battus; species Battus philenor. The sequence continues at coordinate 2,323,820 of NW_027181704.1, forward strand.
GCCATCTTAGATTTATAATTTTATTGATTTTATTATATTGTATTGTCATCTAAATTAAATGTGTGTACCAAATTTCACATCAATCTGACAACGGGAAGGTGCTTAAATTTCAATTTCTAATTTTGGTCCAAATAAATTCCGTACGGGTCGAGCTAAATAAAACCGTTTAAATATACATATACCTTCGCTTTTGCACCTATAGCCAAGCACCCTGTATCACAATTCAATAAGTATGTAAATAATTTGAATTATTACGTTATTAATCATATCTGAAACCATTGATTTCTTTCGATAAGATGTACCATTCAGTATTTATTGAAAATGAACGATGTATTCACGTCTCTAAAGCTTTTATATGTATAAGCAACTATACTGTATAATATAATTTTATTCAATAATTGTAATGTACGAATATAAAAGTATTGCGGTCAGTGGGTCGTTCTTATATCGATTTAGCTGGAATCGATTGTCTTATTTAATATTCAATTGGCTAGAACACGCCTTGTATATTTTCCAAGTGATGTAAAAATTCTATTATTCTGTATTCCTTACTTTGTAGTTCTGTAGAAATTGTAATATAGAATATATAGTGTATGTATATCTATAATCTAAAAATATCTATAAATGAAACCCTAGAGTATTCAACGTGACTACATCATTCCAGCGAAGCAGAGATTTTAATTTATTTTTTTTCAAAGTAAAAGATTCATCTCTTCAATACGTTTTATAAAGAGAACATACCTCTAGGAAGACTTTTAATGACAAAAAGTTCTAAAAGAAATAGTAGTTATTGACTTAAAATTATTTTTTACATTAACAAAACTTCATGGTTATGTATGTATGTATATATAATAAAGTTCTACGAGATATCTTAGATCTTCCCTTTTCAGATTTAAATATAAAATTAAAAGGATAGTTTATTTAATAAATGTTACTATGGCACTCAAGAGTTTTTAATTGATCGAAATGTTTGGAATTTTGTTTGTTAACATAATATAATTTCTGGTCGGCTCTTCTCAACAACTCAGTGTTCCGAGCCGGTGATATCATTTATTCCTATGTCCCCAAGATGGGGCAGAGGGTTTCCGCAGTACGTCGCCATCACGAGCGGTCTTGAGCCTCGCGCTTTACTTCGCTCCACGTCATTCCAACTGCCTTCACTTCTGCAGTGATCGTTTGCCGCCAGGTTTGCTTTGGGCGGCCACGTCTTCACTTTACTTGAAGATTTAATTCCCGGGCTTGCCTCGGTATGTGATCAAGGTCCCTTCGGAGCGTGTGGCCTATCCAGTTCCATTTGCAGTGTTTAATCTGCTGGTCGATCTGCATCTCACCGTAGCGTTTCCAGAGATACGTTGGAGACTTTCTCAGGCCAGTATATACCGAGGATACGTCGAAAACTGTTGTTAACGAAGACTTGGAGCCGTCACGAGATATCTTTGTTGATATTTCACGTCTCGCATCCATATATATATAGCCGATAGTAGCTTACTACTTATAGTGTTCAAATAAGCGACGATTCAAAAGCGCCTGCAAATGCCTTCTTGAGTTAAGGCATTATGAATTTAGTGTTGTTGGTGCTATGAGTGAATAGCGGTGCCAAAAATTGTTTAATTTCAATAAATAGAATTTATGTAGACCTGAACTGTAAATATAGTTTCGTATGTATACTATTAAAAACTTGTCGAAAACACATGTTTCTTTAAAAATTACTATCATCAATTTTTCAGCCATAGGACATTCACAGCTGGACACAGGTCTCTCCTGTAAATTTATAATAAGACCGGGTGAGAGCTACTAACATCAAGCGTATATCGTCTGTACACCTTGTGAGTGGAATTCTAAATATCTCTTGCTAGTTTGGTATCCAATCCAGAACCTAAATGGTCCCTGGTCGCCCCCTGATTTGTGTGCTTTAAATACTTTTTTCAGTATTTATATTTTTTATTTATGTTCCTCCTTTCAGTCTTCATAATTTCCTTTTCACTTTCCTTAAGTCCTGAATAATTTCTTTCAATCATCACATTTTGATCTTCTTTCGCACATCACCTTATTTTCGTCAACTACATCTTTTTATTTTATTTTCTTTATAACTATTTTAAACTTACTATTTTTTATTTGTTATTTTACTTTTAGGTTACTTTGGTTGCTTTCATTCGTCTACGAATGTCTACAATCTTGGTAACTCGTTAAGTGACTAAGGGCTTGTCCGACGATCTTAACAACGCTACGCTTGCCGGCCTGTAGTCACATTTCAAAGCCTTAAGAACCCGTAGTCTACATCTCAGAGCCATAAGAGCTCGTAGTTTACATTTCAGAGCCTTAAGAGCCCGTAGTCTACATTTCAGAGCCTTAAGAGCCCGTAGTCTACATTTCAAGGCCTTAAGAGCCCGTAGTCTACATTTCAGTCTTGAGGCTTCAGCGGCCAAGTTAGGTTTGCGAAATATACGAATAACCAATTAAGTCATTTTTAATACACAAAGAAGTAATTTTTGTTTATATATTCAGCAAATATTGTTTATTTGATTTTGTAGTAAATTTTCTGACAGGAGTCGTATAAGTTTTTATGAATTAATATAAAACAAATTCCAATGAAAATGATCATTTCTACCGTCCACTGCTGTACATGCTGGACATACCAGTTTTTTTTATAGCTCCCGATTTTAGGAACTTTTCGTGCTCACCTGCAAAACAATAAGCATAAGCAGGGACATAATTTACAATGAATTTTTCACACTTTTTTTGTAATTTCTACGCTCTTCTTTTGTCTCCTTTAGATATTTCTTTCTTTCCTCTGTAGTCCTTCTCACTCTTTACCATTCCTTCCCAAACTCCCTTATCTTTCATACATCGCATCTCTGCCTTTTCTTTCCCTCTAGAATAGTGTGACAATTCTTAATTTTTGTTTCCGGTCTATATTTTAGAGTTTTTTTATTTATTTATATTTTATTTATGTGTTCATTATATTATTGTCCTTTATTATTACACATTTCTATATCACAATTATCATTCAGGTTTTGTACAGTTTTTTTTCACAATATATATCTCTCGTCTTTTGATTAAGGTTTTATTCCTTTTTATTACTCTTCCGATTATCCTACATAAGATAAAGATCTTCCCTCTCCCATCTTCCATCCATTCTCCCTAGTTAGTTAGTTAGCGAGGCGATATAAATTTCCTCTATCATTTTCTGCAACCGAAACTTTTAATCCGTTCGCTCCGCGTCACGGGAGACCTGGTGACCATGTGCACCACGGTCTAGTTCACTCCTGGGCCACAGGTGTACGTGGTACTCTACTAAATCTATCAAGGTACTCAGAGAATCACACCTACCCCGTGAACATCTGGACCAGAACCATGGGACATACCGGTTGGAAGCATGCATTTACCATGTTTCGACTATCTTATTAAGAAGTACTGTCTTGGTGAATGTTTAGAATCTTATGTTTATTAATAAAAATCTAAGGTTTATTAATAAAAATATTACATTTATTTTTAATTAAAATCATATGAGTCATTATTAGCTACTTCTTGTTATATATGAATAACCAAAATTAATAAATAAATTTGTACTGTTGGTTAAAGATAAAATGTGTCGGAAATATAAGACGCTTAGCGTGCTTTTATTATAACAATGAATTATTTCATGAAATACCTTTCCGGCCTTTTAAAATAGGTATTTGCTAAGTGAACGAAATAACAAAGATTTCTGCGGTGAGCCTTGAAATTTTCATAGAAATTTGATATATTCGACATTATATTATGAACATTAATGCTTGTGTTTTTGTAAATATACATGGTGATTAGATTTTAATGTAGAAGCTTTAAAAGAGTCAATGCATAGCACAACTGATCTTTATTAAAGAGTTACATAAAAGTAAATCCAAAAATCAATATAATCAGAATTAATTAAAACGTAATAATATTGTTGTAAGTTTCTTGTAATATTTTAAAAATTAGGATTACCGAATAATAAAATTAATTAAAGTTACGTTTCAGCCCATAGATACTCACTGTAGAGAAAGTGCCTCCCCAAAAATATTTATGGATGGATATACCAAAATCGATCAGGCGGATTATCGGTACAGTGTAGTATAATGGTATGCAGAAGACGCTGCTAGACTTCCTCTGAAAAGTAAGAAAAGGACCAATATTTAGCCACTTCCGCACATGCAGTGGTAGTCGAGAGAGAGAGTCCTCTGAGTTTGAGTGACTCTGTGTTTGGCACTAATCGGTGTAACATAACTCCTGAAGATGCTCCGTGGAGGGGCGAAACACGTGTTGAGTGATTTGACGGTGGCGGTTGTGTGATTCGCATTGTTTGCCGCATACGCAATTATCAGCGGGCTGGCGGGCGGTGCACTTTGTTGCACGACTACAACTGCATGTGCGGAAGTGGCTAAATATTGGTCCTTTTCTTACTTAGGATTCTAGGACTACTACTACTACTAGGACTACTACTACTTAGGATTCTAGGACTTCCGCAAGGTAACGCATGATTCCATTAAATATCCTCTGGAAACTTATTGGTAAGCAGCGGCAATCTTGTATAATCAATGCACAAGGTGTGTATTATATAATATTGTGTCCCGAGAATAGAACTCGCAACCTACGATCACTAGTCACAGTTCTCTACCGCTAGAATACCACTACTCAATTACTCGTATTTTGTAAACAATGGTAATTAAAAAAAGATAGTAGTCTGTCCTTACCGACTGTACTTCCAGAAGTTATTGCCCTGTCACATTCCAATCGAGTTTCAGGATGATTTTACACGGGATGATTGAAAATAGGTGCTTTTAAGTGTTTTGCGACAAGTTATCTACACTTTCAACCCTTTATGTCGTTTACGCCTATAACTTATCATCCTATATAATTGATTTTAAATGTATTTGCTTACAAATTATGTATGTGTTTGTATACATATATGTAAGAATGATCGCACGAGAGCTTCACGCTGAAATTTATTTACACATAAACGTTGTGTGGAAGTAATTGCGATTTATTAGCGATGTTGCCTCTCTGTGTACATTATTCTCAATTAAAAACTTTTAATTTTTTATCGTATAATATTTTTAATATATTACATTAAAAATCTTTAATTAAAAAAATATAAATTTTATTGCTACAACATGTAATATGTTGATTATTATATTTGAAACTTTGGAATTATCTAGAATAATTCTTGTGTTGAAGTTTATAATGCTTTTAATTTAAATAAAGCTTTGACACTTAAAATTAAATCTTATGAATATGCAAAGTTGAATATAGTACTTTCTAGACATATTTATTTACATGTTAGCCGACAGATGCCCCCGCAAGACATAGGCAAAGATTTTCAAAGGTTTTTCCAACGACCGATTGACCATATTGTCGGTGCACGTTGTCGAGGTCACAAACATCGCATCTTCCGATTCACAGTTGCCACTAGAGAACCTTTCGGTCGTAATAGCCGTCGATTAAGCAATTTGCTCCACCGACTGCCACTTTAGACGAACAATTTTTCGGTCTAATATATTATATTTATATCGATTAGATCTTGATTTTTCTTTGAATTTCCTCTGATTCGAAAGGCTTTCTTATTAATTCACCAAATTCGGTCCTCTGATCTCCTTAATTTTGTCCACTACTTTGATAGCTTTGATCCTTCTAAAAGGAAGGTGCCGTGCTTAATAGAATAAGCTACGTTAATTACAAAAGCTTTCTTCCCAAATTGCGGTCAACAACACGGCAGCATTTGGCCGAAGAACTGCTACTTCAACTTGTAGATTTTGGAAGCTGCATCGTAAAGTTTCATACTCCAATTAATTTCAATATCTTGGAGAGATGCCGAACGTAGCGTTCGCCGTGTGGATTATATCGATTTTTGTATAATAATTCAATTATGAGCTCCGGTAGCCCAGCGGTAGGAACTGAGACACGATTGTAGGTTGCGGGTTCGATTCCTGTGATATAATCTCATATAATTCACTCATTGTGCATTATTTATATCGGATTGAATATTACTCACTAATAAATATCCAGAGGATGGATAGCAGCGCCCTCTACGCACCATAAAATCAAAGTCGGTCGCCAACCTGCTTGCAAATCGTGGCGATTATGGTGTTTGGGGGATACACTTAGATACCTTAGGGAGAGGCTTATACATTTAATGGAATCTTTATCTTGCGGAAGTCCATCCTAAGTAAGAAGGACCAATATTTAGCCACTTCCGCACGTGCAGTGGTAGTCGTGCAACAAAGTGCACCGCCCGCCAGCCCGCCGATAAATGCGTATGCGGCAAACAATGCGAATTACACAACTGCAACCGTCAAACCACCCAACACGTGTTTCACCCCTCCAGGGGCATCTTCAGGAGTTATGTTACACCGATTAGTGCCAAACACAGAGATCTCTGTGTTTAAAAGTCAACTTTTACTTAAAAAATTTAACTATTTCGCTTGAAGTCCCGAGGGAATGTAAAAGGTGTTAGGCGGAATCTGTTAAGACCTCGTTTGATATAACACGCCAATTAGACCCTGCGTCTATTCCCAGAGCACATGATCGGATTTCCAATATCTTTTGAATATACTAAGCAGGAATTATATTTTATAAAATTATAATGCTTTATTACTTCTCTTTTGCATATCCTGCATTTTTTTTTAATTTGGGTTAAAGTTCGTTGGATCTAGATGTCGGTCTCACACGGTCTTTTATAAATCAATCTGAAAGAAGTCCAGTGTTGGGCTTTCTATGGCTGAAACATTGATATGAATACAATACATACGAATGTGTTCGGTAAAATTTTTATCCCTACTAAAAATACTATACTACTACTACTACTCTCACATATAAATATTATTTTTATTTGGTCCCTCTCCTTCTCCCTCTCGTCTCCTTTTAAGGCCTCTCGTTCAACCTTTATCATGGTTAAACAAGGTTAACATATTTTTTTTATTTCTAAAATCATATTTCGTCCTCAATTTTTTTCATGTTATACTCTAATACATTCGCAATATCTTTCATTCCTTTCTGTACTTTCCTTCCATACATCGCCTCACTTCCTTCACCTTTCTTCACAGATTTTTATTTTTCTTTTAACAATTTATTTGTTCAAATATAGTTATATATTTTCATAATTATAAATTTACTTTTGTTTTTAATGTTCTCCCTATAACCTTTTTGCAGAAGTTCAAAACGATCAGGCGACAGTTCTGTTTATTCACCAGGTAGGCGACGTTCTCATTCTCTATTCTCTCTACTAACCGAAGCTGGTATTTTGCTCTTATCGAGCGAAAAACTGGACAGTTGGAGATCAGGAAGTGATCATCACTTTTGGCCATATATTTACATTATGAACGGCCTTCTAACGTCCATAGTGTTTAGTTTATCACGTCTTGATGTTCGGTTTATTAGGCCTTAATTTTAATAAGCTTTCTCAATCCTTTAATCCAGGATCTCAGCATCTTTTATTTGCATTCATCATATCATTAGCAAACCTAAGATTGGTGTCATATCTATCATGTGATTCACGCTAATACTTATCTCAGTGTTTGTCAACTCTGTCTGTAAGTTCTTTGGGATCTATTTAATGCATAAATGAATAAAGTTAAATAAAAATAAAGTCTGTAATAAATCATTGAGAGTGGTGCAAAATTAAACTCACATTTATGGCTGACTGCAATCGTTTTTTAATGTTAGGATACTTTAATTATATTTTTTGTTATCATTAATAAGGTGATTAAATAAAAAAATCTAGTCTTAGACGTCGAATCTAATTGTAATAGATAAAAAATATAGGAATTAAAAATGTCTTGTCCGTATGTGTATTACAACATTAATAAATACAAAAAACCTCACCCATGTACATTAAATTAATACTAGAGGTAAAGATAATATAAAATTAGTAACTATTTTGTGAGCAACTATGTATGGTGATGCGATCATAGGTCGCGGATTCGATTCCCGGGACGCAATGTTATATAAATTACACTTTATACACTAATTAGATTGCCTCTGCAAAGAAACAATTTTCCAGAGAATGTGTAGTAGCGTATTCTGCGTACCATAATACCACAATGCGATCGCCAAATTGTCTGCCAGCCGTTGCTATTATGATATATATATATAGATAAGGCCTATGCCTTATCTATAGATATCTTTTGGGACATAGGTCATACAGTCATAGGTATTACAGACATAGGTCTTACAGTGGGGTATCAGCATCAGATTGTTTTACAGGTTCTTACTATACTACAGAAATAGGGCCAAGGGGTCCATCCAATAATTTCTACTTATCTTTTTGGTTTAGTGTGGCTAGTTACGTGCGGTTTAGTACATTTGCCAAATGAACATCTCTTTACTGTGTCCCTTTTACAAACACGATCTTATAAAAAATCTATTAATTTGATATTTAGTCGTACCAAGTTCGTGCCTGGATAAAATTATAATAAATGTTTAAACATGAGAATGAAAGAAATAATATAGAACTATCCCGTCTGCGCGATCAATCTGTCTTCTGTCTAATCTTGATATTGGATTCTATTGTAGATTTATTGTAGCGTGGACATAGGTACATCTTTGATGTATCCAACACACCGTATAGAGTATTTGTTTATATGCAAGCATATATAGTATAGTTCTCAATAATTATTATTGTTAATACTTAAAATTCTTATACAAAGAATAGTTTCAAAGGTTTCGTAATTTCTTCTAATTTCTGTTCTGTACAGGGCTTTACAATTTAAAGCTTATTTACTATATATTTATGTATGTTACACTCCAAATATCAATGGTTTTAGAAATAATAAATAACAATGATAGGTTACTAAGAAAAGGGTTTTAAAAATAAGGATTATTAAAATATATAACTAATTAATATCTACTATTTGTCTCTGGAGTTCCTGACGTATTTGACTTGTCGCATGCGTAATAAAAAATAATTTAATGTAACATATTTCAGTGATCATAATATATGATTAGTTAAGATAGAAATGCTTAAAGTTTTTTGCTAACAAATAAGCTATACAAAGTGAATGTACAGCTCCTTTAAAGTAATTATAAAAAACCATTGATAGGTAAAACTGTGTTAAACCAAGCAATCATTCCGTATTTCTAAAATTACATGATTCTATAGTAAAAAGTATTGTTGAAATTCTTTATTAATGCAAGAATAAGATAATTAAGAAAATAAATAAAAAAATAAAAAGCCACATTACTATTTATATTTTTAAAAATCAGAATATTCCTATTTACCTATTTCTTTGATAAACAAAATCAAAAATTTTGTTATAAATCAAATAATTTAGTAGAGAAATAACTATAATATATTTTTTTTAAATTTTATAAGGTATATATTATAACAACATTAAAGTTTATACATTGATTAGAAAATTATAAAATTATTGCAATAACTCAGTATATTTCATCTTATTTCATATTTCTTATATAGGAGTATTTTATTGAATAAACTAATATAGTTAAAGATTAAAATTATAATTCAATAGATATCTTTATTCGAATAGGTATATTTACAGAATTTTGGAACTTCATTATAAAAACTTCAATATAACCAATCCACGAACAAGCTATAAATATAGATATATATTTTGCAGAATAGCATTAAAAATAAAGTGTTTTAAAATCGTTTGCTATATTGATGTTGAAGTTTACAATGAACACAGCAAGTTCAACACAACAAAGGTCCATTATGAACTATTTTGGCTCGCGTCTTCGATTACATACCGCAGTTTAGACTAAATTACAGTAACTGTCAATCAACGGTTACTGGGTCCTATTCTAGGAATACAATGTTTATTTGCATATTCTTTTTTAATGTAGATATACATATAACTGGAATTCGCAATGCAACAATCTATAATTCTCTTTATATGGAATATATCGTGGATAAAACTTTAGTAAAAAAAACTTTTAAGTAGATTAAAATAATCTTACACAGTATGATTGTTTATAGCTGTAAATATAGCTAATTTTCTGTCAATTAACGTACGGTACACTATGTAAAATCAATAGTTTCAGAAATAATTTATAACGTAATGATAATACACTTATAAAAGGAATTTTCAAAATTGATTACTACATATTAAAATTAATTAATGTATACTGTCTTACCCTGGAGACAAAACGATAACGACATATTCGCCTGTCGGGTCCCTATAGAAATATTTCATATTTACGTATGATAACTCTATACAGGATGTTTAGAAATAGTCGATAAATATTTATACCATCTTGCTGACTCATGAGTGATATATTCACTGTATACATGTGGTCTTTGTTACGAAAATGATCAGAGGTCAAGACCAAAAATTACAATTCAGTATTTTTTGTAAATATATTCGTAACTCGTTTAAAGTTTGTGAAATGTAATTGTAAATGTAAGATGATATATATTTTATATAAAGTCTTTTAAAAATAAAAGTTGAAAATAATGTTTTTGTTCAATATAAATATTATGTGCGAAAATACTTGAGTTATAATTTGATTCGTCGAATTAAAAATGTAAACATTGAAATATTTGAATAAATGTTTATAGATTGAGTAAATTTTAAAGTTACTTTCTCAACAAAAGAAAATAAAATTTACGGCAACAATGCTTTGAACTCGCTACCTACCTCACGGTACATCGTCCTCGTGATCCTATATCACTGAGTCGAGATGCACTAATTTTTTTTAACTAACTCCGGAACAAGATTACTTCCCTTCACGTTACACTTTTTTTTTAATTTATTATTACAAGCCGAGTGGTGTGCGCGATTGGGCCGGTCCCCGCGGTAGTTTTAACTGAAAAGTCGCCGTCGAGCGCGGGTTGCGTGTTTGCTTGGTTCCAGACATCCATCGGCTGCCTTGCCAGCAGTAGTAAACATTTTTTCATCGCATCACACTTTAAAACATTTCCTTACTTTGTAATTCCTAACAACATTTCGTTTATTACTATTCATATGTTTTCATTTAATTTAAAAATTTAGCAGAAAGGTTCACGAGTACCCATAGACGTGATGTGGAAAGGCCTCCTTCTAGATTGACCAAAGACATAGTCAATATAAGTTTCTGGATACAGGCAGAGCACGACCTGTATAACTAGCGATCTATATCCAGTTATAGGTTGAAACGATGGTGTAAAAATGTTTATTTACAACCACCCAAAGTAGGAACGAGGAAAAATCCGCAGATGAAGGAAAGTAGCCAATTGATTGTTAACAGTGAGCAGGCCACTTAGAGTATAGAACAAATGACCGCTAGATCGTTAAGGGTGTGGAGTGAAAAACACAGGTCGGCAAGTTTTGCGCAGGACGTCCACCCAAAAGATGGATTGATCGTCTTGTTAATGTCATCAGATAACGCTGGATGACATGCCGCTTTCAATAAAACTGGCTTATTAAAAATTTATGCATCTGCGCAGCACTGTTAAAATCATTCGTCGAGCCCGCAGTCACTTAAAAAGACAAACAAAGAAAGAGACTCGGAATTTCTCTACGAAATCAAATCAGGAAAAGTGAAAGAGACCAAAGTAACCGAACGAATTGATTGAATTACCTTGTGCTGGTCACATAGTACGCAGAACGAATTGCAACTGGATAATCTGGGCAACCTTTTAAGTTCTGGAGTGAAGACCACAGACAGGCAAGGGATAGATGGATGTCCACCCATATAGTTAAGATCATGGGAAGACGCTAGATGTGGGCTGCTTCCACCTGGTCCTCTCAAAAATGTATGAGGTAGGCATTTGCCCAGGAGTGTACGTCTTACACGTAAGATGGTGATGATGATGTTGATGGTGATGTGACACCTTAGATGATCGTTCACTAAGTGTCTGAGTTGCTGTAGTACAAAAAATCGCGATATTTCCTTGTCTATACTCGTGGGTATAATTTAAATGAATGTCCACGTATTTATTGCGGTAAGAATAGAACACCAGTCTTGGTCAGCAGAAAGAATTGAGGAGTACATGGCCTCACTGGTGAGTAAAAACAAGTGTCGTCAGATTATTAAGCAATAAAAAAAATATTAAAAACAACAAGAATAATGAAAATAATAAATAATAGTGATAAAATAGCTGTGATATTGGAAACATAGATTAAGTTCAATGTAGGTGAGGAATAAATAAGAATTAGGATTAAGCAAATAGTAAAACAAATGATAAACATAATAAACTATGTTGAACTCTAGAGGGAAGGCGAAGGAAGTTAGACGATGTTTGGAAAAAAAGACTTGGAAATTAATTAAAGAAAATTATTTGAAAAATAGAAATAGTAAATAAAGATCTTATCCTTACATGATAAGGATTAAACTAGAGGCCTCAGAATCATCCATAAGTAATGAATTAGAATAGTTGGCTACTTTAAAAAATGTGATTTTATTTGGATATATTTTTTTGTTAATGATAAAAATTCAAATTCTATTTGCTTTTCAAAAAGGTTATGCTATTTAATTATATATTTTAAGGATACAGTAACATGATATGTAGTAGAACCGCAATCACTAATAAAAATAACTTTTGTGGTCATGTTAAGATCGTGAAGCTGTAAAAAGAGAGGCTACTTGCAACCAGTCTTATCAAGTTAAATTCAGCAGTGGACTTCCTACGGTTAAAATGATGATGATGGTGATGATGAATTAAAGACGTGAATCTTATCATCTGTTCGATCCATAACATATTTCACCTCCTACTATTCCTATTTACTAAAACCGTAGTGGACTGCACTTAAAGTCACTGGGAATCTAATATAATAGGTTGTCAAATATCTCCCTTCCGCCTTTTTGTCTTTTGAATTTCGCGGCTATGTACAAAGCGCTACAGAGCTCGTATCTGGCAATACTATACATAATTTGAAAGATCTTGATATAACCTACAAAACGACGCTATGCATGATTAGTTTGGATATTGCGTTCAACAGTTATAGACGTGTAAACATGAAGTTCACTAACGCCGAAATTCGCGCTATTTTAAAGTTTTACTTCGTTAAAGGCAAATCCGCTAGAGAAACGTTCCGTGAGATTAATGGTGTTTTGGGGGATGGTACTCTATCACTTCGAACCGCGGAGGAATGGTTTCGACGATTCAGAGCCGGCGAAAACGACACCATGGATAAGCCAGCCGGCGGAAGACCTGTGACGACAAATACCGATCAAATCATGGACTACATCGAGTTAGACCGGCATGTGGCATCTCGTGACATCGCGCAGGAGATGGGAATTAGTCACCAAACCATTTTAAACCATCTGCAGAAGGCTGGATACAAAAAAAGCTTGATGTTTGGGTGCCGCATGATTTGACGCAAAAAAACCTTCTGGACCGAATCAACGCCTGTGATATGCTGCTGAAACGGAACGAACTCGACCCTTTCTTGAAGCGGATGGTGACTGGCGACGAAAAATGGATCACATACGACAATATCAAGCGAAAACGGTCGTGGTCGAAGGCCGGTGAACCGTCCCAAACAGTGGCCAAGCCGGGATTGACGGCCAGGAAGGTTTTGCTGTGTGTTTGGTGGGATTGGAAGGGAATCATCCACTATGAGCTGCTCCCATATGGCCAGACGCTTAATTCTACCACCTGTTGCGAACAACTGGACCGCTTGAAGCAGGCGATCGACCAGAATCGTCCAGAATTGGCCAACAGGAAGGGTGTAGTGTTCCACCAGGACAACGCCAGACCACACACTTCGTTGATGACTCGTCAGAAGCTACGGGAGCTCGGATGGGAGGTTTTATCACATCCACCATATAGCCCGGACATAGCACCAAGTGATTACCACCTGTTCCTGTCCATGGCGAACGCCCTTGGTGGTGTAAAGTTGAACTCAAAAGAGGTTTGTGAAAAGTGGCTGTCCGAGTTCTTCGCAAATAAGGAGGGGGGCTTCTACGAGGGAGGTATTATGAAGTTGCCGTCTAGATGGAAACAGATTATCGAACAAAACGGCGCATATTTGAACTAAATCCGATCACTGTAACACTTTTTATAAAGCATTGAATAAAGAGCAAAAAAGCGGAAGGGAGATATTTGACAACCGTTATATTTTCTTGGCGATATTAATATCATCATATATAGAAATACGTTTGAGATACTGCAATGTGAGCAACGAAAACAAAAATAAACTGCGATACCTTAGGAATAGTGATGAGAGATAAAAGGCAATATGTGGAAGGTTATGAAGCATAGGCAAGAAAAACAGACAATGTGAAGGTAAGGAGATGATGAAAGAAAGATAATATGATGTATAAAATAGAAGAGAGAAAATTAAAAGATTAAGATTTTTTAAGATTGGAATCTGAAAATAAATTGTAACAAAATAAAGACCCTGTCGAGTGGCACCAAAAACGGGGCCGCTAATAAAAAAACTTCATCATGTAAACTTGAGACTTCATCATGTATACTTAAATACGGAAATAAAGTAACGCATATATTATTTCAACTAACGATAAAGAAACAGACTTAATAAATATTCTATTGCTCTTAGTAGATTTAAATATAAGAGTTGTAATTACCAGTCAAAACAGTGTAGTCTATTTGTTTAGAAAAAGGAATAAAAGCCTAAAATATTGCGGGTTAAGGTGTATAATAGTATAAGCAATCCGTAAATCATATATCAAAAATAAAACTGAAAAAAAACTATAAATTCACTTACATAAAGCCTATTAAGTTTTAACATTTACTGCATTCTTTATTCGACATCTTTCCAAATTGGTGTCCGTCTTGTAGCTGATATTCCAAGGTAGTATAGCTTTTACGGTATACGTACTAAGTCAAGAAATAAATTGAGGTAGAATGGAATGTTAACAAGGGTTCTTGCGGGTAGACAGGAGACCTTTATTAAGACCCTGAATGAAGGCGGCTTCCAAACGGTCTTATTGTAAATTTATCAGGCCTATGTCTAGGCTTGGTCGTCTTACGGCTGAAATATTGATAATTATTATTATGGTAAGCTTTATTGTCCTACAACGCGGTTATGTTTTTACTTCATAAATTGTAAAAACATATATGATTTTAAATCCATAGTTATAAGTTATATATGTGAAAGTTTAAAAATGGTGTATATATAACTTCATAAAAACTGAATAACGTTTTCAATTTCGTATTAGTAATTTTAAATTAATTATTGTTTACTAACTGTTTTTGCAGACTTTATACGGCCTAAAATTATAAACCTTTCGTATTCAAATATAAAAAGTATGTCAATAAGTTACATATTTTAATATTGTGTAAATAGGTGTAAAAATTTCAAAGATTTTTTCTGGCATTTATATTTTTTAAAGGTTTTATATCAATTACTAAACACTTCGCGTCAATCATTATTATAATAATTAAAAAAATGTTTTAAAAATGTTTACGAAAAAAAAATGTTTGCTACCCCGTTTCCAACCAAGCGCTGACTGTTACTAATATGACATTTGACTGCGGCACTCGCGACGTAGGCAAGGCGGTTACGTGACAAGCACGGCTGCCCGCCGACATTGACCACGGAGCGACAACCTTGTCTGATTGGCATCAGTTCACCCTGTCCGTCTAGGTAGGCATTGTGATTAACATTCCAAAATTAAACTGCATAAATTCCTTCTTTTTTAATGTATCATTTCACTCATTTGAAAGCATAGAATAAATAATAAAAAATTAACAGACGTGTTGCTTATTTTCGCACGCAAAACTGTAATAATATTACAATTTATTATCAATACTTCAGAAGCTTAAATGTTTCTTTGAGTTTTTGCGTTTAGAAAATATCTTTAATCGATATCAAGTGTGTAAAAGTGATATGCTGGTAGCTTGTAACCTCATCATTATCATGTCAGCTAATAGATAACGGCTACCAGGATCGGCTCTAGCTCGTGTAGCGCCCGTGTGCAATGAAACCCTGACCCCCTAGGCCTGACCTCTCCCCTCCCGCGGCTATAACTATTAACTTTGCTTAACTTTTAATAAAGTTTTTTCATATTCAACAAGCTATTTTATAAGTAGATATAGCTTACAGTATGGTATTAGTTACGGCCTTCCTGCATATGACGGCAGAATAACACTCATTGTTTTTATGCCTGCAGCATATCTCTGTTGCGAAACTAAGCGTCGAACCGCGATAGGTCATGTTCCGTCTTGTGTTTTAAGTTTTATGGATAGTGAAATAGAAACAACCACTTCTGTTATATTATTGTTGTACCATGATGGTCCAAGACTATGCTCTTAACTGTCTCGGCGGCACCTGCGTGTATTGCACACCCTGCACTATAGGTTAAGCTACCCCGTCGTGAGGGTCATCAGGGCTTCTTTCAAAAGAAAGGCTTCTCCCAAAGATCGCAACGATGACTATATTTGTGCGGTCCGCATCTACTACCCGCGTCATTAACATTGTAGTTGTTCCACCCAGGGTGACGTTTATCCACACTGCTTTATGGTCGCCAATTCACCGCCTTTATACACTGCTCATATAAAAAGTTGATGAGCGTAGACATCATGTTGTGCAGTTTATATATGTTCATTTGTGTACGTCAAAATAATAGCGTGGAAACATCCTAAAGTTTAAAGTGAAGTTATGATAGTTCAAAATAAATCCTGATCTAACTAAAGTCTAGAACAAACCGAATAAACTTTCATATATGTCCTTAAAATATAAATTTAGCTATTCGTTTCCAAGCTATATTATCAGTTTAAAATCTTTTACATCGCAGTAGTATTTTAACGGATTGACGACATGCGTATACGGCTAAAATCCCTTGCACCCATGCTAAACATTTATATACTATAAAACTATAAAGGCAGTGCGGACAGCCAAGGTGTGGAAGAACCTACACGCATAATTGTTTTCAGACAAATATAACTTAGAAGTATTCAAGACAAGAGTGTATAGGTGTCTATTGCATGTACCTTCATTAAACCTCGTCATCGCTTAGCATCAGGAGAAACAGACGTCAAATGCTATGCTCATAAACGATAAAAATGAATTTTATATAACTTTTTTTTAACTATATTCATTGCGTGGTAATTTTGAGGCATTTCAAGAGACACAGTTGCTTACAAATTTTCATCGTGAATTTCTAGAATAAAAATGTCAACGACATTGGATAGTTTATCTATATTTAGTTTTTCACTGTAAAATTATATTTTCAAGTTCCAAGCTTGAGTATTGCTTTCAGCGAGTAGAGTCGAATTTTCTTTTGCTAATATCTGAGTAAATAAGAATAAACTCTGTTTAATAATTGTTTTATAATAATTGTTTTAGAGGACACAAACGTTAATTTGAATTTATAAAAGTATTTTGTGGAAATGAAGCTATATTATTTCTTGTTATAAAACTAATACAAAAGGTTATCTCAGCAGTAGCACAATAGTCTAAATTAAATTAATATTAAACTGATATCGAAAGTTGATACCGAGTTTCGACGAATTTGAAAATTTAACGAATAGAATAGTTCAAACAGTTGAGTTGAATTTACGGACTTTGAATAACTTATTTATTTCCATGCTTAGTCACTGTTCTGTGGGAATAAGTTAGACGGGTTAATTAAGTAGAAAATATGTTACGTAAACATAAGCCTGATGGCCACTTGGGATTTAAGGTTCTGGAGTGACGTCAAAGATCGTCGTCACAGCCAATGACTTACTTCCACATGGTGAACAGGCGAGCAAAGTCGTCAGGTAACACTGCATGTAAGCCTTTCCCGACCGATCCTATTGAAAATTTTTGGGTGAAACCTATTATCTACCAGTGTTTTTAATCGATAATTTTCAACCACTAGGTACCTACACCACAAAAACTAGGAAACAATAATGTGATAAAAATTGTGTGATACTTTGAGAATGGAGAAGAATGGATGAAAGGCGATGGTTGAATGAAAATAATGCTTATGGAGCGAAAGATTTTATTATGGATGAAAGAAAGAAAAAGCATGAAAGATGCCACGAAGGAGGAAAGAGGACAAGTGTTAATAAATAAATATGTCTGAGAAACTTATTGTTCGAAATTGTAGCTTATATACCCACACTAAACAGAGAGAACGAATAAAAAAAATAATTATAAACAACCTAGGTCACCATATAAAGTTCGCAGTTTTAGCAGTGAACTTTAGTGCATTGTTTTTTTATATTTCCGAATACCGATAGGTTTTGGTTACGCGAGAAGTGTTAAAAATGTGTTAACCGAATGGCCGGTGGACAATATTTGCAATAATGTACGAAAAGTTCAGGACATAATGCATGTTGTCAAATAAAACAATCTCAATAACTTTTTATAATTCTTTTAATACGATTTTCCCTTACGATAGTCTGAAGCAGTGATATGGTAAAAAATAAATTAAAATATGTTATGGGTGTAGCATCAGAGGGAGGCGCACATCTAGATCAACAATGATACACTGAAACTTACAGCGCAAAAATGCTGCATCGCAGTTTTCGGTTGAATAAATAAATTAAATTTAAATATATCAACACCAATATATAAAATAGTAATAACAATGATGTTATTGATTACATTGAAATATTTTGTACAGATTATTTGTGTTATTGTTTTTAAAGAGGCCGTATATTTATCTAGTCTATTTTCAACATCAAACAATTGTGGAATGACTGAATGTGTCCAATAGATTTCAAATAGGACCTTTAAATAACTTTTTCCGACAGCCTTAATAAAGCGTCTTCACATAAATGCCTTACCCATAATGCCTTTTCACATAAACCTTAACGATAATTCAAAATTTTTGTAAAACTACACCAAAGAAGTCAATTTTTCTCGTGACGGCAATGAACACAACCGTCAATTTATCTCAATACTGGTAAGTAAAGATTATATGATATGGTTCTCTCACATAAATAAAGATGTAAATGTAAGCAAATATCATACGATAAAAACTGTATTATTAAAAAAAAATAATTAGAACTAAGTTTTAAATAATTATAACTAATTAAAAACCTAAAAAAAAAAATTCGATAACTAAAATACAAGAAAAAAAAACAAAAAAATTTCAAAATTCTTCCCAAGATTTACCTAATAATTTTCAAACCAAATTTTCACGACGATTGATTATATGGTTTTAAAATTTATCTAGTACAGACAGACATATATTTATTTATGTATAAAACACCCCTAAAAATAATTGTAATCATAAACTATACCAAGCTGCGGCAAAAATCTTGTTTATGGTTGGCTTATGAACAAAATGGTAATAAATTTCGCGGAAGCAACTTCAACCTATTTACGCTACTTACACTTTAATGTTAATACAGAAATCGCGTGGTTCAGCCGCTGCCGTATTTATTTTCACCGCTTTATGAATTATTGAAATACTCTGTGAAATCGACAAAGGCAATATTTTTCCTTATTATATTCAGTAGTTGCAGTAGCTGTATCCCGAACAATCCGTATGGCAAACCGAAAGAAAATAATAAAAAGAAAACACTTGAAATATGATGTTGGCAGGTATGTAACATATATCGTGGATTATAAGAAGAACCGACATTTGTTGTTTTTGACTAACTCCATATAAAGACCAGGCTCTCGACCATCTGCTACCACAAAATTCTGGGCTACTTGGGCTACATAGGTCAGAGGCAACGAAATACTCTATAAAGCGGTTGTCGTAAGAAAGAAGAAGGAAGGAGTCCAAGAATGCAGTCACTAACCCTATGGGCGGACTCTGTGCATTTGGTAACAGGACTTTCCATAACAGAATCACTCTGAAAAGCAGGCCATAGAAACCTACGGATGCAATGCGTCGAATTCAGAACCAAGGCTTTACGGGAAGGGTATGTTTAACAATGAAGATAGACGATCAAAAAGAAGACGAGGAAAGATACGTGATAAAATGATGAACTCTCAAAATGATATATTTAAATTTGCCTCATTTTTTTCGCATACCATTCATATGTAACACAGCGTTTTCCTCTCCAGACGCTTTCTATACTACTCGCAAAAAGTAAAGAAATATCTTTATTACAAAAAAACTAGTATATATTAGTTTTGTGCTCGTTAACAACTGTCTTCGACGTATTCTCGACATATACTGGCCTAAGAATGTCTCCTACGTAGATCTCTGGAAACGCTGCGGCCAGATGCCGATAGACCAGCAGATCAAACACTGCAAGTGGAACTGGATAGACCACACGCTCCGAAGGAACCCTAATTACATATCGAGGCAAGCCCTAAAATGAAATCCTCAAGGAAAGTGAAGGAGTGGCCGTCCAAAGCAAACCTGGAGGCAGATGATCACTGCAGAAGTGAAGGATGTCGTGGAGCGAAGTAAAGCGCGAGATTCAAGACTCCTCAGGATGGCGACTTACTGTGAACGCCCTCTGTGGATGGACTGTGCTTTATAGTATCTATCACATGTTTAATACACGATTTCAAAATTTGTACAAATATTTATAAAAAATATTTTTCTGTGTTTATCTACAATCAGTCTCACGCCATGAGCACAATTGTTCCTTTTACTTTATCTCGTTGAAAGCACTCCTCAGCGGAAGTTACCTCATCTTTCTTCTTCGTTATAAGCTATATATTATTATCTTACCGTATTTGAATCTATATCATCAGTTTGAATCAATGCCGGAAATAACAGCCGCAGATGGGGTGCCGTATTAAAAAGTTTTTGTTTAAAAGCAGTGGCCCCTAAAACACTCCCCGCTAATTACCTAATTAAAATTTGCTTATGTTTCTTAAGGATAAATTATGTTTATATCCTAATACACCTTTTTATTAATTAATACGTAGTAATAATTTTTCAGAGCTATTAAGATGGCGGTTTCATTTGTCGATTACTTTGGTATATATGTTGCATGAATTGTAACAGGGTTAGTTAAACATTCTGTACGGTTTGCATTAAAACCTTTTTGATTAATTCAAATAGAAAAGGATATGAATGGAACACGTAAAATATAGATGCAAAATATGGGAAAAGTAACAAACTATCGACAAGCGATTTATGGTTGCCGCTCAACACATACGAACTATGTATATGATAGAAACGTCACATAAGATTCGCTAAAGATTTAACTTTAGATGCTTATTGATAAT
This sequence comes from Battus philenor, assembly GCF_028537555.1. Taxonomy (NCBI): domain Eukaryota; kingdom Metazoa; phylum Arthropoda; class Insecta; order Lepidoptera; family Papilionidae; genus Battus; species Battus philenor. The sequence continues at coordinate 2,344,813 of NW_027181704.1, forward strand.
ATATGTAAAACCTTTAACGGGGTTAATATATCGATTTCTTGCTGTCAATTCATGTTGTATACACCCTTTCCAAAAATCAATAATTTCAGAAATAAATACCTATATATAGTGTTCTCACCACATAGTCTATGCGGTTCGCATTAAAACCTCTTTGATAAATTTAAAAATAAAAAAAAAACGAAAAAAGAACACGTCAAATACAGATGCAAAATTTGGGGAAATATTCAAAATCACGTACGATTTGCTAAAGCGTAATGATAATGTACTAAGAAAGCAGGTTTTAAAAATCTGATTTGTATATATAAAAATTAACTATTGTTTACTACATATCTCTGCAGACTTTGTTTTTTCAGAAGTTATTCATCTATTGACATTCTATGATATATATAAATTAATATAACATATTTCATGGTTAGTTGTATGACTTATAAAATTACCTTTTTAAAGATTTTATGCATATAAGCCATGACCACTCCGTATAATCTGCGTTTTGTTTTATTCAATATGTTGTAATATTCTCTACAAGATCATAAGATATCACTATTCTTTTGACTTAAGAATGTTGTACAAATTGTAACAGATCTAACACTAAACGTTGCTATTTCTGCTTGTTAGAGCATCTAAATGACGTACGTGCTACAGTTGTTATGGAAATATTTACTATACTGACTCATAGTGATGATTGCATTCATACACCTAGTTGTATCGTTGATTTGATTATATTGTCTAGTTAGCGTTTATTAGAGTCAGTAGTGAGAATATTATTAAGTTCATCACTTTACACCAAATATAAAAGGCAATAGAACATGGTCACGACAGGCCTCATGAGAAGACTTATAGACTAGAGACTAGAAGACTTAAGACCCAGAGAGCAATCGCTCTCCATTGCTTTGGCTATACTCGGAGTTTCCACGTGAGATGGAATCAGAAATGAGATGCGCAGAAGAATCAACATCATCGACGTAGCTCTAAGAATTGCTCGTCTGAAATGGCAGCTCATACAACTAATGGCCGTTGTGGCCCAAAGCTGGGCCACTCACTAAGTGGACAGACGACATAGTGAAGATTGCGGGTGGTCCATGCCCTGCAGTGGGCGTCCATCGGCTGCTAAGAACAACGGATTTGATAAACCCCGCTTTTAATTTCGAACACGAATGTCGGATAAACGTACTACACCGTTAAAACTATTTTAATCGGCAGTTTTTCTGCTCATAGAGTGCTTTCGCAATACACCATTGAATGCTTTCAAATCACACAGTTTTACTAGTGCTTTTACAACGCAGTATTTTTTAGTTTTTCTCACATGTTCTTCTAGAGTACTTAAGATGCATTTACCTAATAGAGTGCTTCTACGACAAGCTGTTTATGTTTAGTGCATTCTAAACGCATTTTTTGCTGCTACTTCCAGGACGCACTATTTGTTGATAGAATTTCTAGGTGTGCTTATGATGTATATTCCCAGTACATTCCACGTGACACTGTTTATCTTAAGTGCTTTCAAAACATACTGTTGTTCTAGTGCTTTCACGATGCTATGCACTAGTAAAATTATTATATCACGTGCAGTTTATGATATGGTTAGCGCTGGAGTTTGTCAAGAAAGTTGAAAGTTAGTGTTATCGCACTATCCACCTGTTTACAGTACTTAAAGTAACAAAGAAGAGCGCACACCTAACACGCGATAGTAGAATTCACTGAAGTTATAAAAATATTGTTAACGACTACCATATACTGGGGTATTTTTATTGTTAATTATGTCCATAGATGAATATCATTTCATAAAACATTGTTTCAAATGTATTCAAAATTTATTTTGAAGTTTGAACTAATAATAAGTAAATCTATTGTGTTACGTATATGCAATTTTTATCGCGTTGTACGAAAAAAAGATTGGCTTCGGTGCTAGAAGACGACCATCTAATGTTACCAAAATTTCAATACAATAGCGTAACCTTTAAGGACTTTTCTCTCTACATATATGAACCTTCCAATGTTACTCTTAGAGCCTATTTCATAAAGAGAACGGATTAAAGTGAGATTTCACTATTATACTCCTCGCTCTTACCCCGACCGCTTATAAATTTTACATGAATTTACTCCTAAGGATCGTCTAGAATATGTCATTATAATCATTGGGGATTCCATACTATTTCTGATACATGTCCATCTTGAGAGACGAGTCTGAGACTGCGGTCAGGATATAATAAAGCCTTTGTTGAAACTTGTTTTAAACCTCATGCCAGTAGGAAGTAGTATCCAAGAGATCACGACCCTCACTTCTGAATAAAACGATGCGTTCAAACACAAGCCAACTTCCAGAGAATGTGAATTAAATGTTTTGACCATACCAAGAGTACTTTATAGGTTGAAAAGCTGTTAAAGAGTTATTTTATAGCTCATACGTCAGCAAAAAGCTATAAAGCTTTTGCACCTATTTCATTCTATAATCACTCTTTAAAATGAGACTTTTTTTTTCTATTGGAATTTTACAGTCCTATAACTTTTTGCTGCACAGAGTCTGCAGCATAGATAATAAATAATAATGAATTTTAATACGCAGTAATGCTAATTATAAAAAAAGTATTTTTTCTATTTTATATCATAAATATTTGTATTATTCGATAGAGCGTATACCATACATGAATTACCAAAGAGTGAACTGTGCATTTACCTTTAAAGACTTTAAAACTAAACCAATCATTCTGTAGAAAAAATACCCGTGCTCGTGTAACAAACAAAATTATGCAACGTTTACCTGTACATTGTATTTACGTAGTTCTCTGAAATCCCAGATAATCTCAGTTATAAACATAATTCGACGAACAGTCGATATGATATCATCATATAGTCACATGATTTTAATACGTCAAACGCACAAACAGAATATCGTAAACCGTACAATAAACTTTAAAGTAAATAACAAGCGTAATTACGTCGTTTTGGAGTACTTAAACAATTATAGCAGGTGCTATAATTGCTATAAATGCTATAGCTATATTTTGATTTTTTTTTCGTTTGATTTTTTTTGCTCTTAATTTTTTTTTATATTACTATAATATACTCGTATATTACTTTAGAAATTTAGTAACTATTTACAATTAATATATGACTTTAGACCATTATACTTTATTAAAACTTGCAGATTAAGACATTAAGACTTGCAGAGGTGGTCTATTGGCTGACAAGATGATGGCAATATATCAAATTGCAGTAAAATGAAAAAATAAATACAAAATAAGCATGCTTAAAATAACAATATATACGTTACATATATCTCATGCTAAATCGAGAGCATACACTGCAAAACGAAGTATTGTGTTTAAAAATTCTTATTATGAATCATGTTATATCTATCACTTATTTATAGATAATCAGTGACAGTGGTTACCATTTCAAAAACATAAATGTCAATTTACCTAAGCGGATAGTATTAACATCTTTCGAATAGATGTCGTAGATTTAGCTTATAGACATCCACTGCAAAGCATATGTATTCTCCAAAGATATCTATGAGGGGATATACCATAATCGCCACGCATTAGCAGGCGAATTGGCCAAAATTTTAAATTCAAGATGGACGCCGTTCCAATATGGCGGACTAGGTACATATTTTTCCACAACCACCACAATATGGGTATCAAAAAACCGTTTAACTTAAAAGTTTTTTAAATGTATTTATTTGACATCGAACTGCTTGCAAGTAATAGTAAAAATAAAAGAGATATAGTCCTTTTCAAATTTTGTTCATAATAAATGAATAGAAAATTATAATGTAAGATTTAAGGAATATTTGTTAAGACATCAGTAAAAGACTATGCCGCAAAAAAAAGTTTTGACAGGGGATCACTACTATTTTAATAATTCTTTTTAAATCTCTTCAAATAACACTTGATCTCACTGGCTAGTAATAACGAGGTAAGGATGCGTTCACACGTAGGAAAAATATCAGTTCTTATATGATTAAGCGTCTTTTTGAACTAATTTTTATTTAACCTCTGATTTCGATTAAAAGATAAATTAAATATAAATTACGTATTATATATTAGCAAACAATAAAAGTAGTGACTAAAATTTTAATTTTTTATGTTGTAAATACAGAAACTATTACCAAAACAGATAATAAGTAAACTTCCAGACGATAATATAAAGAAATACTTGAGCAAATTTTTAATGCAGCCAATTTATTATTGATTGTTGACGACCATTACTATAATCTGATTTTTTTGACAGTACACGGCCATACGTACTATGGTACTAATATACGTTGAATCTCCGTTGATTACTGTTTATAATGAATTTGCACTTTATTTCTACACAAAACTGCAGTTAAATTTTTATTTGCACTTTTAGTATGTTAGGCATGTATCGCTTAGTCCAAACCGCTTTTATAACTAGCAAAGCTCTGTCGGGAACCTCGACATGGGCTTCTATACCGTACAGTGTTATCGGATTGGGTCCGTCTGGTTATATTCTATTGGTGCTGGAGTTATAGTCTATGGGTTAGCAGTTTTGGCTTTCACCTCTTCATCGTACTCAGGACTCGCAGATTCGATATCCGCGAGCTAATAAAAAAAAATAATCTACGTCAGATGCGTCGCCTGAATACGATTTGTTGGCTTATTGTTATCTACTAGGTGTTTGTAGAAAGGTGTGATGTGATGTGTCGGACCCAAATAAGCTTTCATGCGACAGCCCGCGTTAAACGAAAGCGCAAGGCAATCGACTAGTGGCGCCATCTATTGATAACATCCTAATTTATAACAATCTTTTATATGAGTATACGTAATTACAAAAATCCAACATATATATATATAATATACAACAATATATTGTAGAAGATTTGTTCACTACTCTTTTATCAATAATGAAACAAACTATTATAAATGTTAATCTTCTTTCTAGTGTAGATAGTTATCGTAAAATTACCCCTCTGATATAAATTATATAAAACATTACTATATATTGTAATATATACACCCGTTATATATATGAAAGGAATGATAAAAATAAACATTTTGGGAGACCTTATATGTTCATGATAAACTTGTCATTTACCAATTTCGCGGTGTACATCGTTCGATAATTTACAACAAATCAAGGTCATAACAATGTAGGTTCAATCAATTTATTTAACTAGACCCGGCAAAGTTTGCTAGATAACTAAAAGTTAATGGATTTTGTAGATAAAACTTTTTTTATTTCAGTTCATACGAATAAAAAAAAGTTAAATAAACTATTTTATTTAATCTTAGTTAATGATATGGCTTAGTGTTTTAGTTTTGTCTTGATATTAAACCAAGAAAATAAGTTGTAAAAATTGTAATATTTTACAAGCATAATTAAAAGATAAACTCTTAAAATTAATATATGACTAAAATCTTGCTTATCTAAATACGGCAATGTAGTTTGTCAAAACTGTAAATCCAAGATGAATAAACACAAGGATAAACTTTTATCTAGTAACCTTGTTTTAGTTAAGAATACATCTCCAGTTAAATAATTACATTAATTTTGGTAATTAAAGAAACTTGAGTAAAACTCTTATTTTTCAATTACTGTTAATTTCTGTTTGTCAGTATCGATTATTAAGATTGATCAATGGATATTCCGACATTCCTTTCGTCTTTATTTTTTTTTACTACTGGATAAACTGTTATGTCATACCTGTGTAAAATTCCAGATGTGTTATTTATGTTACCATAAAGGCATTTATTAGCATTATGAGTTATTATTAATTTTTCGCCACTTCTATACTTTCTTAACTCTATGTCCTAATGAACCCCACCGCGGCTTGACCTTGGTGCTTTCATCGATCGCCACCAGAACATCTTTAACGGTAAATAACGTTGTATGTATAACACACGCCAATTCGCATTTTGTATCTATTTAACAGAAATTTGTCACTTTGATTTTGCCTTGCAGTATTTGTGAGAGTATAATATTTTGTTTTATATATCCGGATATATGATTTCACCTATGTACACTTCAATGTATTAAAAGAGAGGACTCTTATTCCATGCTTGATGCCACAATAGCCAAAGTACTGCATATCGACGAAGATCGGCACAGATGACCTAATACATGCAACATTTTGACATAGATGACGAGTCTTTATGACGAGGGAAACATAAGGCGTAAAAAGACCCTGCTGTTAAGTTTTGTGAGAGATATCATTTACTATTGTTTTATTACATGGATCGTCACTATGTTGTAGATGATAATTTTGCATGGGTTCTGTGTTATTTGATTTAAAATTGACTTAAAATATTTCATCTTTTATCAAACTGGTTAGGTTAGGTTAGGTAGGCAATAATAGATTGTTCTTTATGGTTATCGTTGTAACTATTGGTATTGTGATGTGATAAAAGGACTTATTCATCGTTTTCAAGAAATGTATCCTCTTGTTGTACTTTAGCCTTTATTGCTTGAACTTTAGGTTCATCTTCAGCATATCCTTCTCCTTCTACCGGATTTTTTATTTTTTAAATCCATACAATACTAGTTGTAATATTTTTTTAACTATCTACTTCCATAACTCTGCCATAGTTTTAATTTGTCGTTATTGTTTTCGCAAAATTTACCCATATGCAAAACATTTACACTTTTGCAAGAGTACTGCGTTTGTGTCTCTCTTTTCCGACAAAATGTAAAAACATACGTCCAATACAGCATATACCTGCTTAACTTAGATTTCAGCTATTTATTATTATAATATAGTAAAATGTACAGAATAATAATAATAAAATAAATAATGTATTTTTATCTATACTTTGCTCTGTAATCATAATTAAGAATGTATCCTAGAGTGATCATTTGATTGTTGTAATAAAACCCTTTATGTGAATATATATAAAGATTGTTTTCACCTTTAAAACGATGTTTAGATGCCAAGAGAAATGAATACGTATGAACGCGACACACAAGTCGTAGGAAATTGGTTAACACTATAAAAGCGTCCCTGAACTTGGGTTAGTTTTGTTCACTACATTTCGTTATTAGGAGCTGTGGACGCGACGGGAAGTGCTAGATTGCTCGCCGTCGTTATTCAAAAGGTGATGCTTGATCAAGTCAAGGTACATACATCGTTATTCAAAGACCATGCATTGATACGTGCGGTTACGTTTAGTCTATTTATTCGTTAATCTCTTTTCATTCACATGCTATAGACTCAACCACTGGTCATAGGAGAATAATAAAAATTGTTATTAATCTAAATAATTAAAAATGTCGGTGTTCTTTTAATTATTGCTCTTCTCAACTCATCAGTATCATTTAAACTCCAGGTCACCTTCAACTAGATAAAGGGCTTCTCGATAGATTTGTAATAAGATTTACAATTGCTCTATACCTACGTTCTTTCGATGACTTAATAAGGACATTTTTGGTGGATATCCAACGTTGCGCTTTCCAGTTCGTGGTCAGTTTGATCATATTTCATATCAACTCCTTAATTGCTAATTTTTATTCTTTCCATGCAACTTTTACCCTGCTTTCTAAAGGTAGTAATAGCAGATTCACGCCAGAGTCAGGTGATTGTCCAAGAGGTCTTTAACAGTTAACCTATTATTAGTTTTTGTATTTACGTACTAGTTACTACTAAAGTGAAAAGTGTAGTCTTCATATTCAGTTGGACCAAGATGAACTTATTGGTGAAGCTAGTTATCTATGGTAATATAAACATAAGCCTTCTTCGTAGATTTCTTATAGAATGGATCGGCAGCGGCCAATATACGTGGACTTTTTATTTATAAATGTTTTTATTTTCACTGTTCATTTTACTAGTATTCTCTATCAATCACAATTTTTTCCAATATCTCTTCTCTCATCCTTAATATAATATTACCCGTCTCTCTCACGGCTTGCACTTACTCAATATTCATGTATCACCTTCCATCCTTCGCCATATTTGTCACAATTTTCATGTTTTTACATTTTCACAACATAATTTCTAATTTTCACATTTTCCTCCGTTATTTTATATAACCGACTTACATTCAGTGAAGGTCTTCACGAACATTTCAGCCATACATAGAACTACGATTCACATATACTTATAGAACTGTTTGTAAATGACCTGCAATCAAGATAAGACTAAATAATTCAGCTTGAACATATTTGGCTGAACAGATGCAGATATTTCAGCGTGCTAGGCTCCATAAGAGTATCCGAAAACAGAAACGTCTAGAGAAATCTAGTATCAGAAACTGACAAGGTTGGCAACAATGCACAGTCATGAGGGAACAAGTAAGAATGTTTGGTTTCCAATAGTCATTAACTCGCATAAGATCCCTTTTTTGTTATAATACAGTGTTCCCTTACATGCAGCTTACGCTCCACATGGGGTCAATTTGATTGTTAAGAAGACAATACAAAAAAGTGGACTCCACACAAGTTTAACTTTGTATTATAAAAATTATGTACGTTACATAGAGAACGTAATACAGGCATGGTAAAAAAAGGTTGGAAAATACGGATATGATTTATACCTTTATTAAGTATTATAAATAACTAATATATAGTCAAAAATAGTCATGGATTATTTAAAATCATTTCTTACCTATGTGCATATCAATGTTATTAATCTTTGACAGAAAGTGACTTCGTTGGACGTACGCTAGCGCCGCCTTAATAAGGATATGCCGACGGTCTACGGTCCACGTTATTAACCGGCAATTACGGGAACGGCTAATTGACTTGTTCACGTAATGTTAGGCGCATAGAGGGTTGCCAATGACTTCTTTGTTGTTTGATTTCTGTCTCTGAAAGGACAGCCGGAAATCATTTCTTGCAACTATTTTACAATAAATCAAACGAGAGAATTTATAGTTTAAATGTTTTTTTTTTTTTCATAAATTTAATGCAAAGTTAATTAAATTAGACAAATTATTTTAAATTGTATTATCTATTTTTAAAACAGAACTATCGGATACTCAATACGTAAACTAAATGCACACGCGTGCACGTACATATGATTTTAAATATCACAATATCTATTATATTGTAATTGAAGTAATTGCATAAATAAACACAGCTAACTACTCAAATAAAACGTTCCACAAATATAACACTAATACAGTGCGACAGTTGCTAAGCTATTATTTGCAAACTTGAATTAAGTAAAGGACGATATAATAGCAATAAAACAATCTTTGAGAATCATTGTGGAGGATCAAAAGTAACTTAGTGTTGGTAAGATTTAGAATAAAACTAGTAGTATGTAATGGTAGTTTTTTAGTCGGCCCCCACAAGGTGGACTAACAAAGTTAAGTTAACTAAGTTTTTTTTAACTAAATCGATGTGAGATGAAATTGAATCAACTATCTATAACCATAGTACATTTTTTATGTGGAACGATCCCAGCGGCGCTGCAATGCCAGGCTGAACTGTGAAGTGGAGCGAGCACCGAATATGTCGACGTATTACAATATTCAGTTTAATACACTAGTCTCGTAGTGCGGCAACTTTCAAATATTAATCTGAAAAAAAAATTAATGGAATCAGGCGTTACCTTGCGGAAGTCCATCCTAAACGAGAAAAGGACCAATATTTAGCCACTTCCGCACATGCAGTGGTAGTCGTGCAACAAAGTGCACCGCCCGTCAGCCCGCTGATAAATGCGTATGTGGCAAACAATGCGAATTACTCAACTGCCACCGTTAAATCACTCAACACGTGTTTCACCCCTCCACGGGACATCTTCGGGAGTTATTTTACACCGATTAGTGCCAAACACAGAGTCCAAAATCTAAGCCAAAAGGCCGAGCGATTCACGAGTGTTTTATATTTGTGATTTTATACGAGCAACTAAAGCTGGATGGCTTCTACTATAAACACACAACTTCTTAGCTGATTTTAGTTTTGAGCGATTGACGATTTTAAAACTTCCATATCCAAAAATATGGTAAGTCACGTCGACACGACAATACCCATATAAATGTTTAGCTAATAAAATAAAATGAATAAAGGGGATTCTGAATGAAAATACTTTAAGCTATGGCATTTTGAATGATGAGATAGAGTTATTAAAGTACCAGACAGCATCGTACATTGGCACAGATGAGACGATTACTGAGATTTATAGGTCCCTCGCAACAAAATCTGAATGCAGCCCGCTTTAAACTGATCTTATTATAAATTTATGCAGGAAGTCCACGTCCAATAGCGAATGTCCTATGCCTATGACGATAAAGTAATTATATATATATTTTTTAATTAAATTGTTCCATATTCAAATGACCATAATCTATGTAGGTTATCTGTTGGTTATTAAATAAATAAATATTTATGTAGTAGTATACATAAAGTCTACAAGGTTCGCATGAAAACCTTTTTGATGAATTTAAATAGAAAAAAAATATAAAAGAAAATTTGACATGTTATTTAATGTCGACACAATATATGGAAAAATAAAAAGCAATCGACAACTAATTTTCGGCTGCTGCTCTACATTCATCAGTTATATATAAATATATGTGGGATTGTCAAACGATAAAGGCTGCGACGCCTAACACAAGCCTTTATTCTTAGCAGCGGAACCATCTTTTCACCATATATTATGATATTATTAGCAATAAGTAAAAGTGTAAAAGTAACTTTAACTTTAACAAACGCACGCACACGCACTCGGACACGCACACGCACACGTACACATACACACACACACAAACATATATATGATAGTAAAATAACGCACGAGTCGTTAGGTTAGTATATAAATATCGATGAAATATTTGTTTTATTATATGTTTCGCACAAAATCAAATGAAATTCGAAATTCAAAAGTCGAAAATAGCCTCGAAAATAAATACACATAAACGGATTCAGCCTTTAAAATAAAACCTTAATATTTTATTACATTGCAGGATTATAATAATTAAATTAACACCAAGTACGTTTATATCCGACTCGAAGAAACCTTTCAGTACATTTTCCACTCAGTTAGTGTTCGGCGGTGACATGGTGGAAGGTAAGGTTTTTAAACTATTTATTTATATATTATAATGAAATTATAAAAAAAAATCGTGTATGAATTATGTATATATGTGTTTCTCATTCGCTAACAATTCATGTATCGTCCAAAAATCAAAAGATTTAAAAATGATAAATACATAATGATAATATACCAACAAAAAGTTTTTATTTACAAAATTCGAAATTTTAGATATTAAATTTAATTATCGTTTTCTGTCTGTCGCAGCAGAATTTATACGGCTAAAAGTTATTACTCTGTATCATTCCAATAGAAAAAAAATAATACTAATATATGATGATGTCTCAAAGGTATTAATATATATATATATATATATATATATAAATATAAAGTTTTAAATTTTTTTAATTATTATTTATATATATGAGAGATATAGTTGTAGAAAAACTTAATTTTTAGTATTTTCTTTCCGATAGTTTATATACGATGAGTTCTTATTTATTCTCTAGACGATACAATCTTATATGATTGTAATATACTGCCTTAATTATATATAACACTGCGATTGCCAATTCGCCTGCCAAGCATGGCAATTATGGTAAATCCCCCCTTATATATCTTTGGTGGAGGCCTAAGTTTTTCAGTGGACTTCTATGGAATGAAACAACGAGATGATTTAGTTTTACTTTTTTCATTTTTGTCTTGTCAAATTTAAATTTAATAATTTTCTTTATATGTATTACTATAGTATTATACACAACCCTTTTCTATTTTTATTTCGTTAACCAAACTTCTATATTCTTGTTGACGTGTCGACGTGAATGTTGCATTTTAATGAAAATAAAAGTTGTAAAATCGACAAACGTACAAAGCTAAAAATTTCTAACGTGAACGTGAGATTTTTTAATTGAAGCAATATTGTTTTTGGTGCACGTCTAAATTTCATAGATATAAAACATCTGTGAACTCTGCTGCGTTCTATTGTATAAAAATCAAATATAAAAAAATCAATTTCATCTCACGTTTGTTAAGCGAAAACACGAGTTTCATAACTTCATTACATAAAAACTGCATTCCTGTACAGTTATAATTTTCTTCTCAAAATACCGTCTCATTTTTTTGACAATATTCACTTACGGATATATCAAATATTTTATAACTAATTTTTAAAACGATGCAATACATTAAAACATGTTTCATTGCTGTTTTTTTGTGCGATTTATTTACTGTGTATATATCTGTAAATGTATGCTAATTTCAATCAAACTGGAACATAATTGACGCTATCTAGACTTACATATACAATATACAAACATATAGTTGCGATGATACCTAAATATAGTCAATTATAAACGAATACAAGGTAGAAGTGACGAGATTTACAATTTTGAAACCCATTATGAAACTCCAAAAAATAATTTTCGTTAGTTTTAACAGTTCCCAGTTATTTGGTAAGGTTTTGAGTTATTTTTAACGAATAACTTTTTAATAATTAAAGAGAACTATGTATATCTTTTAATTGTGATTTAAAAACCGTTTTTAAGGTCATTTAGTGATGTTTCTTATGAAATTCTATCCACCGTACAAAAACAGAGTCGTATATTTCGGACTAGTTCTATCCTGCACTATCGTCTATAAAAACAAAAGCCAGTAGTGGTCATGACCACTGAAATTGTAATACATGATAATATTTTAAAAATCGGTAATGAATGCCGACTTATAATACCACGACAATAGGTACTTTATTATAGCGATCACACATACATCTGAGACGTGATTGCTTACAATGGGTCTCATAAGAAGGCTCTAGGTTACCTAAAATGCAAGGGTGTGGAATTTGAAAAAAGAGATCCGCAGAAAAACCAAGGACATTGGCGTACCTCGAAGAATTGCTTGTTCCAAGTGGAACAGTGCATATTGGTAGTGCAACCGATGGCAGTTGAAACGTAAAGTTTTTCCCGAGACTTGGCGAGGGTAGGCCACCCTAGGTTGAGCATGTACTCCAAAATATGTCACTTTTATTTATTTTTTCTATATATGCAACAGATCAATAACTTCTGGTCAAATTTCTTCTTCTAGTTCCAATAGAACCTGTTGGAACCGTCAACTTATGGGCTGACATCCAACGCTGTGTTTACCAATTTGTGGTCCATCCGTCACACGTGACATTCACAGATGATAAAATTAAAAATAATTACAATTAATATTTAAATAAATCCGTAAAAGGATGCCCAACAAGACCAGATAGAGTAATAATAAACAGGTAGTTTTCTAGTTCTAATTCACCTCCCCTTTTCCTAAATAGATCTTCTATAACTTCTGCCACTGTTCGCAGTTGTGGATCCAGGTGTCGTGAAGACAGGAGCCTATAAATACGAAGATGGTACCCGTTACGTTGGCGAATGGAACTCCAAGGGTCAAAAGCATGGCATGGGTCACCTACTACTTCCGGACGGGACGAGATACGATGGTAGTTTAGCTGGTGGTATGTGTTCCGGTTTAGGAGTCATGGGGTTTCCGGATGGTGCTAAGTAAGTCAATTTTATACTAATGTTTTAAACCCGTCTTACCAATATTCTCAATATTTTTTTTTTTTTCATAAAACAACTTTCACAAATCTGAAGTATTGAAGTGTCTACATAAAATATTTTTTTAAATTTTCGAGCTCAAACAGCTTATACAAAGTAAATCCTCTTTATGAAATATAAAACTATTTATAATTTCCTCGGCTTTCTTAGGTAGAAAATAATTAAATTATCCTTTATTAACTTCATGTTTACTTTATTATATGATATTAAAAATGAAAATGTTTTCTATTCTATTCAAATTAAATTTCATTATTAATACACGGGTCCCATAAATAAGCGAGTCCAAGTGAAAGTCATTCTTTTAGATTCACTTTTCCAGCTACAAAAATCTTGCAATAAGTCCTTTTGGAAAATTTACGGGAAAGACCTATGTTCAGCATTGGAAGGCCGGTGACTAAAATGGTGATGATGACATAAATGTAACTTAAAGACCAGACTGACATTAATATACGAACTTGAAATTTATAATGGGTCCTAACCTATCAGAGAGAGAAGCTACGAAAAAACTCAGGAAGCTTTTCTATGTGGAACTGATGATAGCACTTTTTTAATTAGGCACTATAATAAGTTTGAGAAAAAGTTTCCATTACACATATTTCTTATTTTTTAATAATTGTTTTATCGATAATAATATTTAGGAGCGTGTTAGAGATTACTATAATATACTACTATAACCTTTGAATGAGTTATTTCATTTAATATGAATTACAAAATGTTCTATATTTGTTAACATTTTAATGACGTGTCCGAATCTAGTTAATATTTTAAATTCTTTGGTATTCTTACGATTGCATCTCAATACGACTATGACAAACGTCCTAAATTTTTTAAAAAATTGTGATTTACACGCTGATAATACAAGCAATAAAAATGAACTGAATTGTCCTAGTTTTCGTCTTTAAAAATTAAATAAATCATCATAGCACAAGGTATATATGTGCAATAAAATTCCACAACCAATTTCAGACCTGCTACTGGAGAGATTTGAAACCGAAAAAAAATATTATTGACAAAAAGGTTATTATGTTATCCGAGAACAATATACTGGTGTTAATGTGTGGAATAAAATATTGTTGATGCTCACTCAAAAAGCTAATTATTGTAGCGCACTCTTTATAAAGCTATAATCTTAAAGAGCAACTGTTGATTTTCTCGCCGGTTTTTCTCAGCAAAACTGCCTTCCGAGTTGGTGGTAGTTTACTGTTGAGGTAAGAATGCTGACATTTTATGTTTATGTACGATTCCCGAGGACTTATAATAGCCTGTTCAAACATAAAATATTTTGGTTTTGACTTTAATAGTTTGAAGGAATCGTTTTAAATAGCAAAATGATAATATGTCTGACTTTTTTTGTGCTTTTTTCAAATTAGGTTGAGTTTATAATCTCAATTTCATATTCCATTCTAAAACTGAACCATTCCTACACTCGTGAAGTACATAAGTGACAACTTTAATAGCATTTAAGGAGAAAATAAATTGAAATGAATGCATAAATCTCTTCACATAATAAAATTATTCAAAGTTAATTACCGCGTCAGACACTCCGTACAAAAAGGAAACGATTCCCTGTATCCTGGAGGACCCTACATTTGAATATTCACGAAAGTTTGAAACGAATTTTAATTGAATAAAGAAATTTCCAGTTTGACTTTGACTGATGTCAGATTTTATGGTTTAATAAATTGAAGGGAATTGATCTATCTATATATTCTTCAGTTGTTGAAAAAGTAGGAAGTTATGAAGAATTTTTTAATGTATTATCGTTTGAGAGTTATTATAATGGTTATGCTGCTTATTCATACATTCTTCTTTTAGTTTACAAGCTTTAAAATATATTAATGAATGCTATGTTAATATGACACATATATAATATTCACCTGAATTTAAGAGGTAGAATTTATCCCTTTTATATCATATTTGTAATTTTCTCAATGTTGGAACTAAAAAAAGCCACCAAAAATAATAAAGGTGTAAATACACCACACCGATCCAATGCTACCATTAATGACATGTAGGGTTAGTGATTATAGTTGTAAAAACTTTAAAAGTGAATGAAACTCATTTGACGACAATAAATATATAATATATCATATCCAAAAAAATCATTGGTTCCAGAATTAATAAATAACATAGTGATAGTACAAAAAAATGTTTTAAAAATTATACAGCCCTTTCAACGTTTTACACATACAACAAATCATTGTTTTACAACAAGCGTTTTTAAAAATAAAATATAATAATAAAACCAAACTTAACGAAATAACCGGCTTCATTAGCGGAACGCATTATTAACATAATCTAATTCTCGTTGTTAGAAATAGAAGCCTCGGTAGTGATGGAAATCGAAGCCTTTATTCCCTACTCTTAATGTGGTTTTCCGAATCATTGAAAACTGCTTATGACGATTTTTAAAGGATTTTATTATCATAGGTAATTATTTTATTTTATAGAAACCATCAATATGTACCCAATCATAGTCTGAAAACCTTTAAAATATTGTACATTTGTTATTACATAATAAGTTTATTTTAATGTTATTCCTTTTTCTATTTCGACATTTACAAACCTGCCTACTAGTTGACTTCACACTACTCGGAGTTGACTGATAGAAAATGCATACAAAAATGTTTAGTGTTAAATCTATTTAAAACTCTTTTGTACTCAGTAAATAAGATATGTTTTAATCGTTATATTCTAATGGTATTTAAAATCGACATCAAAAATTACAATTCCGTATACTAGAAATTAAAGTTATGCAGCTGCTAAAAATTTAAAACTCCATATGTAGCTTAAATTCTATTAACTCATCATATAAAAGTTGTATATAGTCAAAACTTTTTGAATTACCATCGTAAATTGTCAGTATAACCACAGATCTTTTTTTATCAAAATCGTTTTATAGAAGTACAATGTCACGTTTAGATTAACATGAACTAACTATAGCATTTCGAATCCAAGATTTTGATATTCAAAATCCTTCGTACCATGTCACAACACAAGTAAAAAATTTTCATAACGCAGAGTAAAATATTAATTAAATAATATAAATATTCAAAAAGGGTAGGCTGTATCTTTTACAAAATCTTTTAATTTTACCTAAAAAAACATATATAGAAACCATTTGATCTTAGAATCTAATATCATAAGTACTTTTTATCAATTTTCTTATTCAATTGACGTATGCGGTTCCTAAACTAAAGTTGAAATAATTATTAATACGATAAATGAAATCGTTTTCAAATTGTTCATTGACATGACCAAGGGCAATAAGGCTTTATTTTTTGTCATCGCCATTTCAACCGTAGCAGGTCAATGGCTGAATATAGTCCTCCGATAAAAAGCGGCCAGTTTCAAAGGTCCCAACTCCTGAATGAAGATTGAAATCTTCAGATGATCTTTGTAGATTCCAATTTCTAGACCTCAGCTCAAGATATTTGTTCTGCACGTTATATAGTGTTTATTATATATGGACCTGAAACGAAAATTTAATACCCTTTTTTCAGATACGAAGGCGAGTTCATGCAGGGATGGTTTCATGGGCATGGGGTGTTCTGGCGAGCTGATGGCATGAAGTTCGAGGGCGAGTTTCGTGGTGGTCGCGTTTGGGGTTTGGGTTTGTAAAATTTTATAACCACTAAAAATATTTTAAATTTACTCTTACCATTTCATCATTCTTACCATTAAAATCGTTTAATATTACACATTAAAGAAGATAAAATATTAAATTCACAAAGGTACACTTCTGATTACAAGTTATGCTTTAAACAGAATAAATAGTCTTTTGTTTAACATACCAAAGAAAGTTTGCGAATTTCGATATATTTTCCTAAATGTATTCAATTATTTTAAAGTTTTCAGCAGAATAAATTTAAACAACACGCGACTTAATCTATATATATCGTGAAAAATTTGTGTATTTAAATTATTTTAGTTTTATGCATTCTATTTAACTAAAAGAATTTTGTCTGTATCTATAAATGGTGTACATATAAGTTAGTTCGTCATTCTTTCAGCCCAGGACATGTGTTCGACTTTAGAGAGATTTGGGTAATATTTATGAAATAGTAGAATGTACAAAACAAAATCATTATCGTTACGTTTAAGCTATAAGTACACTGTTGGACATGGGCCACGCTCATAAGTTTTAATGAGAACAGTTGGATTCAGCGTATTCTGATGCCTTTAATTTGTTCGTTTTTCCACCTAGTGCTAACACCTACGTCGCGATTTCCGCAACGTGGTCTCCAACTAAGGCTTAGCGCGCTTTGTCGCCTGCAACTTCAATTTGCTACATCGATATCTCTAGATATATACCGAAAGGTTTTGCCAATTGCATAATTAAAAATGTTTTCTAGTATTAATGATATACATAATGTAGTCAAAGCATAGGCCTCCCCCAAAACTATCTTTAACGGATGGTATTATGGTACTCATGGGACGCCATTACCCATCCTCTGGAAACTTGTTTATAAGCAATATCAATCCCATGCAATTAATGTACAGTGTGAATTATATACGACTTTATTCCGGAAATCGAACGACCTATATTCGCAAGTCTTACTACAGCTTGGCTACTATTAATTTAGGTGTACTTATTTAAATTAAAGAAAAAACTGTACCTTCGGGATATAGAACCTAACATCATGAGTCATAATTTTTAACTTCTACACTAATACAATCATGTATATTAATATCATTGTTGTCATGCTAACAATTTAGACAATTTATTCAACGCCTAAATTAAGATTTGCGTTCTCGTTTCGGAACAATTGCCCAGCTCCGTCGTATAGTTCCCTCAATTAAGGGGATGTGGAATAAATTACAATGAAATACAGCAAGCTTTAAATAAAACATGAATTTAATACATAAATAGTACTCTAGAAACTGTTTTAAATAGTAATGTTATTTGCATTAGAGATAGCTCAAAGTAAAGAGTTTTTAATGTATCTTTAGTAAATATTTTATCGATTTTTTGTACATGGATAGACGTAGAGACTAGTTTCTTCATTGTGTTACCGAAAACGATGTGCCGCGTCTAATTGGGTTTCAAATTAGTTCGTAAAGTAACGTATTTTGTATTAATACTAATTTTAATAATAATGTCGGTCAATGAAAATACACTATGAAAAAGCATTTTTAAAATTCTGATTACTACATATTTAAATTAATTATTGATTAATATCTGTTTCAGGAAACTTTTCCTGAAAGAAGTTATTGGGCTATCGCACTCCAATATATATTATAAAATAATGTAACATATTTTAGAGTGATCACTTAAGATTTATTGGAAATATGTATACAGTATAAAAGTGTGTACTTTTTATAACTATAACCATCTCCCAAGTATCAATAATAATGTAAATAGTGTAAACAAAAGTTTATGACATAAATATTTTAATGAAAATCAAGTAGGTTTAAAAAAGGTTCACTCTTAGATATATAACAATCATTCATTTATTTATATAACTCAGTTAATTTTACAGGTTTGGTGACGTTCAGCGATGGTAGCAACGGATTTCCAAGAAACGAAGGCTTCTTCCAGGACTGTAAAATGATGCGACGCAAACGTTGCCCAGAAGTGGTGCAGAGAGCTCAAAAAGTTGCTTACATGGCACGAGCACAGTGCCAGCAAGTGTAATCAAAGTAGTTTTTTTTTTTGGGGTTCAAAAATTTATTATCTTATTATTAGTTTAATATTGTCTATGTTACCTTTGTCCCTAGTAGTAGAACATCCACAACAGGATATATGCTTCATTCACAAATTTCCAATGAGAAATTGAAAGCAGCTAGCATCCAGCTTTTTCTAACGACCTTTATTTATTCATCTGTCACCCTTGTGATGAACGTCCTAAACAGAGCTTGCTTCCTATAACTTGTCTATGTTCATCATCGCCATCATGTAAGCGGAGCCTACCACAAAGCGTATGCCTCCCCCCAAAATTGAGATGATGAACGCATTTAGCGGCTTCTAATGTATACTCGTATACAAAAGTAATATTCTTATACAAATTTATCGTTCATTGAAGTTGTTAAATTAGAAAATAAATGTGTTTGTTACTAATATGTACGTATAATTAAAGTTTTGTTACTAAAATTACAGTTACAAATAAAATGTATGTAAATCGTTTAATAGTTTACCTATAAATACAGATTAACATCAAAACATGTGGTTCTTACATTCTATTGATTTAAATAAATTAGATTTATAATAATATATAAATTTAACAATTAATTGTATTTCAATTTTTTGCTTGAAATTGTTTCTTCGTCGTCCAAACATTGTCCGTATCTTACTTCCATACATTTGCTTCCCTGCAAGAAAAAAATATATTAAACACTTGTATTAATTAAAGTATTATTTATTTATTTTAACACTTAACGGCGAACTTAATGACGAAGGCTTTCTTTACTAGTTAACCGTTTAAGTGGTGCAGAGATAAGTTAATAAAAGTAGATGAAACAAGATATAATCATAAAAGACAAAAAAATAAACTTTTAACTAACCCGATACTAGATTTTTTTTTTATCGATAACGTGATAATGCAGAGACATTAATTGGAAGTGTACATCCGTAAATCGATTGAAGAAAATGATGCAAATAGTAGATAATATAATCAGAGATATGATTAAAATATTATTGCATATTTGAATTTTTTGCTTGACTCTTCAATCGGCTCTTGATGTTTACGTTACGACCCTGGCTGGTCATATTCATGTTTGAACCAAAACTTTCATCACAAATAAGACTCGTTGAAGCACGGTGAGAAGTTAATAATAATATAATTAAAGCTTATATCGATCGGTTACGAAACGAAATAATAATGACATTTATAATGTTGCGTTGTTGTAAAATATTTTTTTTCTTAAATATGATACCGGATGCTGTGTATTTCGATACACCATATAAGAGTGCATGAAAGTAAAACTATCTGGTTACGCAACCTCACTTGTTATGAGCCAGTTGCATCGTCCGCTTTCACTCGGAACTTAAGGTTTCATAACATCTCTCGTAACCGATACTTATGTTCACCCGAACGCTTTTCTTATTACTTGCTTCACGTCTTTCGCAACTTGATTGCTATCTATAAAAATATTCCGTAGTGCTTAAGCAGATTCTACTTTAAACATTAAATCAACGTCTTCAGTTTAATGTTCAATTACGTTATAATTATGAAGGTAAATTATCCAACGAAATGTTGTAAGGATATCTTACAGCTTTATTGTTCAAGTAATTATCGCGGGAAAGAATTTTTTTTTAATACAGTAATGGAGATATTTAATTTCTTAATGTACTTGTGCCACTGAAATTTAATGTATTTTTTATACATGTTATTTTAATGGAGGTAATATATTAAAACGTTATATTCAAGGACTATTTTTATATCATAGAAAATCGGCTTAGCGACGATCTTGGAAATCTTTTTATAATTTTCCTGATAACATTAAATGTACTTGAATGAGTATAAATAAATATTTTTATACCCGTTATGCTTGGCTGTTACACAGAAAAAAGTTGTGACATCATGTGGAAAAAAAATGTACGGTACGCGGATCGCGTCCAATATTTTACCGCGACTCAACAATACATATGTTATATGTTTGCGAGATAGTCCAACTTTAGTAAGCATTTAATCATTCTCCTTGGGTCCGACTTGTTCTCATTTATTTATTGACATAATTTAACTTGATTTCTAAACATTTTATTTATTTGTGCTTTTTTGTGCACCATAAATGATAGCTAAAAAAAGGAATCAATATATGCACAAGAGGCGATCTTATTGCTTGAGGCTTCCTCTTACAGACAACTTTTGAATGGAGATGAGAAACATGAACGAGAGAGCTGTTTAGGGTGCACATACATAAAAATACTTACATTACTATAAATACACAAACACAGTTATATGTATATACATATACATATACATATATAAACATAAATTTGAAGGTATTATGTTACAAATAAAACATTTTGTTTTATGTTTTTAATCAATGTCAACTTTGTAAGAATAAATATAAAGCCAGGTTGTCGCTTATGCAATCCGTTAAAAATGTCAACATTTATTTATAATATTAAATAAATAAAAAAATAATTATTCATAAAGTTAGAAGATCAAAAAGTTTTGCTTTAATTTGTGTAAATATTTAAGTCTAGTGACTTGAAAGAAATTTAAACGTAAGAGATTCTATCTCTCGTCGTATCTACGTCCCATGCTATGAATATAAAATAAATTTACCTTTGCAATATACGCCTTCATGTAGAAATTTCCGAAGAGTACGATAAAAGAGATCATGTATATTATAAGTACATAGTGCATCCACAGGGGGAACTCACAACCCATCCTTATGCCGTTCACCCCTAGGATCAGGGCGCATGTGAATTGTATCTGAAATTATATTTTCAACATTAATACTTGTCATATAACACCTGATAGATCGTCAACGTTTTATAAATAATAATTATGTAACTTACATTTAATATACACAATACATACAACATAAAAGAAATGAAGAAAAAAATACGATACGTAACAATCTAAATAAAAAAGTTGAACATTTAAAAGCTTTGGATATTTAAAAAAAGAATCTATTGCAGTAAATATTGTTTCGTATTTCACAATAGAGTATATTGTTACAAACGGAGTAGCGTTAGTTTGTGTGTGTGTGTGAATGTAACCGTACTTCTTTAGCATGGTATCAGTGTGGAGCAGAAAATTGTAAAAGGTCTATATAACCTTTTACAATTTTCTGCTCTGAATTGGATCGTATCGGGAGATCCTTGAACGAAAGAAAATAACGTAGCCCATCGGATTTTAAATGGAGCAGGCTTTATATCGCACGGAATGGATGATCACTGGGAATTTAAGGTTCTACGGTAAAGATCACGGTGTGGAAAACTTAGCATAAGACGCCTTCATTATAGACAGACGAACTTGTTAGTTGACGCTAGAAGCAAGCCGCTTCCAGTTCTGTTGGATATATTTGGCGAAAACTCTATGTTCATGAGTATGAATTATGATGATGAACGTATCAATATTCAAATCTCATATATATAACTATTCTAAATACAAATTATTTTTTAAGACTAAATTAAAACAGTTGGCTTTTCATTTATAGGATATATATGCTATGTGAGTTACACATAGTTATCTAATTGGGGTCATATTCATATGTTTAAATCGTCCACGATATTGAGTTCGAACTAAAAGGTTAAATGGTACTTTAGAAAGTGTAATTCGACTCGAAATAGACAAGATTAAATTGGAACATAAAAGTCTTTTTAATGTGTGAGTGGTGTTTTATTTTCAATTTTCTTAGTGCTTGTATATACTTTTACAAGTGCGATTTGCTGCAAATTTAACGACCAGGAAGATTTAGCACGTTTTTAATAAAAAAAATGTTCTTTTAACGTTTAAGCTATTCATATCATTATTATCATATAATAATGAACTGAGACCTGGAATGCTTTGGATTCTAAATCATCGGAAAATTGACGCCATAGAGGTGTGGTGCTGGAGATGGATGCTCAGAATCCCGTGGACTACGCATCGGACATACGTTTCGATACCCAAAGAACTTAACATAAAAGAGATGTGATCGACGACTGTGCAAACGAAACCTTCAGTTTTTTGGACATGTCACTCGTAATAAAACTTAATGGGACGTTTGGTGGTGTAAGGTAAAGTGGAACGTAAGCGATTTCGAGGATGCTCTCCAGCGAGATGGATAGACATCATCAAAACTGTCACTAATAAGTCAGTAAAGAAAGCTTTCATTCCGCTAAACATAGAGCTACGTGGCGACGCTTAGCGACCAGCAGGGACATCAGAGCCGACTGGAGCATGACCATGACCACTTTGCCAAAAGTACACGAATAAAAAGATCATCATCATTTAAGCCTGCTAGAGGTAGCCCTTCCTCTATTTCTTGCAACCAGCGATTTCAGATGACCTCAAAGAAGTCATCTGCTCTTGTTGTGGGTCGATGTCATACGCTGCTTCCCATATAGTCAGCATTCAGGATTAACACATTCATATTTTTATTCACATTTACTTTCACAGGTTTTCTTTTAAATCTTTGACTAAAAAAGGCTTCGATTAAAAATTAAAAATTTAAAAATTAAATATATATCATATTTTAATTTAAATCTAATAATCATTGTTATATAAAATGTTAATTCACTTTAAATTTGAGATTTCACGAAATGTAAAAAAAGTAAAGATTTGTTGTCATAGTAATTGAAAAACCTTCATAGGTCTTAAAATTAATATACATTTTCAACGGCAATAACTTTAAAAATACGTGACTAATAATTTTAATTACTTTTCAAGAATCCTATCAAACGTTAGGTGGTTTGATGTTGATTTATGAGAAAACTTGTACATGCAGAACGTAACAATTGAATCTAATTTTAATATTAAAATTTTAAATTGACATCGCCAACTAAACTCTTGGGTTGGCTTTATGACTATAAATGTAGAAAATATTTCATACCAATTGCAAGATAGTGAGGTATTTCTTCCACCACAGATATTTACTGACTGTGGGCCCGAAGACTGAGAGACCGTAGTAGGTGTACATTAGAACGTGGATACCGCTGTTCACCATAGCAGGAAGGAATGCTGGAATTAAATAATCATTTTTAATATGCATTAGAATATAGCATAAACACACGTCAATAGCATATCGTGTTATAAATAAACTATAAAATAAACTCACAAAAATTTCAAAAAATATGTTAATAGTTATGATTATTGAAACTGTACTTGACAGTAAGCTATGAACGACGCGCGTTTAAAAGTTTACCCGATAAAAATTTAGATTAAGTGAACACTGAAATATGTTACATAAATTTATTTTTTCTATTAGAATCCGACAGGCCAATTAATTTCGGCAGTACAGTCCGAGGGAGCTGCTAGTATCACACAATTAATAAATGTTATTTTTTTTTATGGTCCCCGCTGTTGGGGACCTCTCGTTCCCCTATCTCGTGTGGGACAGGGACTTTTTATTTCTAGTAATTTATTCATATTTTTTTATTATTATCATTCTTCTCTTTCATGTATCATCTTATCTGTCGTACTGTTTCTTTCATTCTACAATTTTCCCAGTCTTTCTCTTTCATTCCATTAGTCATACATCCACCCTCAACCACTACATTCTAGGTTTCCTTACTATTTTATTTTGCAACAACATATTTATTGTTCAAATATTTAACACGTATTTTCTTTATAATTATCATCTTATATTATACTGTTTATTGCACTATTTTTTGGTACTACTATATTTCTTTTATGTCTATATTTTAGTGTTTGTTTATTAATAAATGTTTATACAGGATGATTAGTTATACCTGTAAAAGTTTTAAAATTGTGAAGTTGTAGCTCATTTTCTTTCAATTTATTTATTAAGTGTTAGTATTATCAATAGGTCAATTATTCAGAAATCGTAAACAAAGTAATTATATGGTTATAAATAGCATTTATAAAATTGGAAATATGTAATAAAAGTAATTATTGTTTACTATCTATCCCTGTGGTATCGAGCAATCAGAAGTTATTATCCTGAGGCATATCAATAGAATAAAATATTTTTCCAAGTGATCATTCTACACAGAGTAATTGGAAAATAGCATATAATCTAAGTTTTTCTATCGGACGAGCCGTATATCTTCTTCTCTATTAAAGCTAAGCAAAATAATATCTGTAATACCATATCTATATAAATAAATTGATATTGATATATCTGTTCGTAGTATTAAAATAACGCTTTTTACTACAATTTAAATACATATTTATAGGGAACATATATAAAAAATTAGACTTTTTAAAATTTCTGCCTCTCCATTTGTTTGTTCCGGCTAATCTCTGAAATGGCTGTACCAATTATGACGGGACTTATACTGGCATATAGATGTTGTAATAAGTAATTATGGCTACTTTAATTCTGGAATTTTTATACGAAAACAATAAAAACTAAATACATTTAATATTTCTTTTTTTTTTAATTACACGTGGATAACCGCGGGCAAAGCTATTTATTAATAAACAACTTACAGATAAAGGTATACTTCAAGTAATTTGATTAGATTCTGTTATATCCACTAAAACAGCTTTCAAAAAAAATTTAGAATTGCAATCAATATTAATTTTTAAAGAAGCTAAGTTAAAACAAAAATGTTTTACTCACTCGATCCACTAGGCACCCATTTAATTCCAATCCACCAAAAACTGAACATTGTTGAATGATGATAAACGTGCAGGAATGTCAGCTGTTCGTCCTTCTTCCTTAAGATAAAGAAGAATGTGTCACAGAACTCTAGAAGTTTCGAGAAGTAGTACCACCATACCGCATCTGCTATCTAAAACAAACATTGTCATATCTTAATATATATCGCTTATCTAGATTTAACAACGAAAATATGTAGGATACTCTAAAGTCGCTGACCAAATCAAATTTTATTAGTGAGAGTGAATAAAAATCTAAAAATAATGTTCTGTTATAAATAAATTATTATTTCTACATAACGGTTTTAAAAGCGCACTCTCAAGTGTCCAATATCTGACAACAATAAGCTACTTATCGTAAAAGGTTTCTGTTTAGAAGCTTTATTTTTTCTAACGTCAATTCCTGTTCCCCGTCCGATTCAATTTCAACTAGCTATATTATATATATTGTCTCTGATAATTTTTTTTTCTTTAGAAAAATTACACTGCACTTTTATATTTTGAAAAATTTGGAAAGATAGTAAGTTATCGTGAAATTTACACAAAACTTTGCTGTTACCTAACTTTGAAGTATCAAATCTTATACATTGTTACTTATATTCTTACAAGCCTAGTACAATATTTTACCACTACCTTTTTAAAGTTCGTGGGAAGACACTAGATAGAGAAGGCTCTGTAACGATGGTGATGAACTACTATTTTGTAAAACGCTGAGTTTTGCTAGAGTTATGAATTTAAAAGAAATTTAAACATAGTTCAGGTGCAGTTCTTTTACAAAAGATGTATAAGTAACAATTTATAAAAAAATATCAGTAAAATATTTTTTACAGTAAGAAAAGGACCACCAATATTTGGCCACTTCCGCACATGCAGTGGTAGTCGTGCAATAAAGTACACCGCCCGCCAGCCCGCTGATAAATGCGTATGCGGCAAACAATGCGAATTACATAACACCTATTAGTGCTAAACACAGAGTCAGATTGGTTCCAGTGATTATTCCATTAAATATTTTTTATTACCGATTCCAAAAAAAAAATAGATAAGACGACTGATAAATTTTTAGATTAATGATAGCTAACGATATAATTAATAAAGATAAAAGAAGAAGGACTTTGAACAATATGTGTTGCCGGAGATAATATATGGATCCGAGACGTGGTCACTTATGATCGGCCTTATAGGAAGGGACAAAATCATTCAGAGAGCAATTTTTGCTGCAAGAATTTTACTGCGTGATCGATTCAGAAATAAGTAAGAAAAGGACCAATATTTAGCCATTTCCGCACATGCAGTGGTAGTCGTGCAATAAAGTGCACCGCCCGCCAGCCCGCTGATAAATGCGTATGCGGCAAACAATGCGAATCACACAACCGCCACCGCCAAATTACTCAACACGTGTTTCACCCCTCCACGGGGTATCTTCAGGAGTTATGTTACATCGATTAGTGCCAAACACAGAGTCAGATTGGTTCCAGTGATTGATTTCATTAAATATTTTTTATAACCGATTCCAAAAAAAAAATATATATAGATTAGACAATTGATAAATTTACTGATTAATGAAAGCTAAGGATATAATTAATAAAGATAAAAGATGAAGGACTTTGAACAATGTGTGTTGCCGGTGATGACTTACGGATCTGAGACGTAGTCACTTATGATCGGCCTTAGAAAGAAGGAACAAAATCACTCAGAGAGAAATTTTTGCTGCAAGAGTTTTACTGAGTGATCGATTCAGAAATGATCCGCAGAAGAACCAAAATCACCGACAGAACAGAAGTGGCAATGTGCCGATGGCCGTTGGGGCCGAAAGATTCTCTAGTAGCGATCACGAGTTGTTGGACCGACGACATGTTTAATGTCGCAGAAAGTATTGGTAAGACCGTAAATATAATGTTTGAAATAATCATGTCTGTAGATAAGTTCTCTTTATATTATTTCGGCCTAAATACGCAGAAAATACATTGTAAGAAATGAATAGGAGGTTCGGATCATTGGTATTCTATTTCGAATCTTACCCTTTTTTAATAAAATAAAAGTAATATTATTGTTCGTGATTTATAGACATCTCATTTCTTCAATTTATCTTTCGTCTTTTTTCAAAAGTATAATTTCGTTTTTCTTTTCATATTTATTATTGTATTATATAATAATAGGTGGACGCGGAAAGAGTGTGATCAGTCACCGTGGCAATCTTTGAAGTTCACTATGCCATGCTATGGGCGTCTATCTGCTAATATGATGAATATCTATAATATGCTTATTTGTTCTAAATTACTGCTTTAGGTTTTAGATGTTATAAGTTACAAGTTAATCAGAGTATGTCTAGGAATTCAATGTGCCTCTAGGCACAGATTTCTTTTACAATTAATAATCTCATTTTATTTTGTTTATTTAAAAATAACATGTAAAAATACACATGGTTTCCATGAGCTTCTGTTAATTTATTAATTAAAGTAGCATTGATCAGTATAATAATAACTTAGTTTTTTACACTCGCATATAATAGACTGAATGAAATAGTATTATATGTAATTCTTTTAAAATTTTACTATATTTTTATTATCAAATTCCGCGGGCGTGATTTGGCCCAACCGCAAAAAATGCTTAGCTTTTATCGTTTATGTAATTTACCTCCTGGGCTCCCTTGGGAACCTCAGTGTTTCATCACATGGAATATTACCGTATTTGAATGCCATCAGTCTTAGTTACCGTAAGAGTTTACCCAGCGAAAGCTTATTAAAAATTTTAAGTTGGTTTTTATTTATATTCAATTAATGACTACAAGTGTTTTATGTTATTATACGAAAAAAGTCTTAATTTTACATCAAATTTAAATAATTCCCTTCAAAGTACACATTGGTTAGCGATGTACTTATCCCAACGTTGATTTCAAGACTAATCTTGAAATCAACGTTGTTCTAGTGCTTCTAAAAGCACTTCTGAATGCTTCTTCCGGGAGACACTTCAGTTGCTTGATGTAGCTCTCTCAATGTCGGTGATTGTGTCAAAACTATTTAGTTTCAGTACGGTTTTCATTTTTGGGAAGAGCGAAAATCCCATGGTGTTTAATTCGGAGAGTAAAACTTCGCGAAACAGTAGCGATGTGTGGTGGAGCATTGGCGTGATGAGGGAGTAAACCATTCGCCAATTGTCCGGTTTTCGTACGATCGCATTCATCAAGCTCTCAAATCCTCAATCGTCTAATCGAACCAAGGGTTATTCAGATCGAAGAACCTCCGGACCTTTGCGTCAACGGATTGATTACCTTTTTTAAATCCCTTATACCACTTATAAACAGCCTTTAGGTCACCAATTTTCACCATTCACTCATTTTAAAATTTCATGAGTTACTTTTGCAATTATTTTCAACTTGACAAAATTTAACTTTAATGCATTGTTCCAAAATCCACGATGTGCAAAAACACAGTGAATGATCTCACTCTTCTAGCTGTGGAAGCAAATAGACAAATTGCATCTTTGTTTAAATTTGCTACAGACGAATGTATTCATTTAAATTGACATAGATACAGTAGTTCCTGGTATATTAAATACATTCACCGTATCATCTCGTTATCTAATAGTGTAGAATGGGTCTGTAAGATTCCATTAGGTTTGCCTTAGCAGCTCTTTCTATTACTCTATACAATGATGACTATGAATTGAAATAAATTCAGAAACTTAACGTTAACTTTATTTTGAATATCAGAACGTTTCTCTTGAATATGTATATGAATTTAATATTAAATTTATAGGAATTTTCAGACGTTAAGTTTTGAAGTAACCTGGCATTTTGATTCGTTTTACAACTACTCCTTGATGTTTTTATTATGTATTTCTTTCTGTAAAATGCTTTGAGTAACATTAAACTACTGCAGGATTTATGAGAATAAAAAGCCATTTGTCGAGTATCATCACTCTTGTTGTGCGGTTGAATACATTGCGAGATACGAAGGCATGTGACTAGAAGATATGCAGAAGATATACGATAAGGTTTTTATATTAAATGTGTACATTCATTCGAATAAATAATATGGTTCCGCGAGTATTTACAGTTACGTTTCCATTGTGGTAAAGGACATTAAAATAACAATATGTCTTGGGAATGGAAATGGGAAGCTTTAAAAATATCCGATATTTTTAAAAATGTTTACAAAATGAAACCCGTTAGTTTGTGTGAACTATTATTGGATTTACCCTTTTATTTACTCTTTTTAGGCTTTTTAGAGAGTGCTTTTGCTTTGTAAACATGAGTTTATTAAATCATCATCACCGTCATTATTCCAGCCGTAAAACCTCTACTGATGGACATAGGCCTCCCCCACAATTTTCCGAAAGGTCGGCTGGATATTACATCTAGCGTATCCCGTTATAAAATAAATTTTATGATTGGAAACAAATACAGAATATTGTCCAAAATAACACAGTAGAAACAGAGAGAGACAACAACGTAGATGGGATGACGACGACGAAAGTGGACATTATCTGGTCAAACCTGGTACTGAACTGTTTTATGACGAACTGTTGAAAATGACTGTGCAAAGTTATGTAATGTTAAACATTGCTCATGTATTGATTCCATACATTTAAATCAAGCAAAATCAAACGTTTTTTGCTATAATTTAGGATATGTATAAAGAAGGATTATTATGTAAGAAAAGGATCAATATTTAGCCACTACCGCACATGCAGCACAACAAAGTGCACCGCCCGCCAGCCCGCTGGTAAATGCGTATGCGGCAAACAATGCGAATTACACAACTGCATCTGTTAAATCACTCAACACGTGTTTCACGCCTCCACTGGGCATCTTCGGAAGTTATGTTACATCAATTAATGCCAAACACAGATTTTTTTTAGGATGGACTTCCGTAAGGTAACGCCTGATTCCATTAAATATTTAAGAATTATTATATAAATCTTCTTTTCTCCTCATTTTTATTATTGACCCCCGTAATTGAGGACTCTTACTCCCCTCTCTGATTTTGGTTCATGGCATTTTTTTTAACATTTCCTTCCTCATAATTTCCTTAATGTTCTTTTATTCATATGATATAACTTTCCTCTTCTTTCATTGTATAATTGTCTAGCGTTCCTTTACATATTAATTTCCTCTAGTACATCGCCTCTCCTCCTTCACCCCGTTCCTCAAATACCACTGGTTTAGGTAATTTTCACATTTCCCTGCTTTATTTTTATTCTATACTATTTCGTATTCTTATTTCTTATACTTATTTAACACAGTTATTACATTTTACATCAGATACGATTTTCAATTTATTTACATTACTTCTGTTTTATTTATATTTCCGTATTTTGTTTTGTGGTTTATGTGTATATTTTTTTAATTACCAATTTTTATTTTTTCACCTCCTTGCGTTGTATTTCTTACTAAGGGATAACGTACACTGTTTTACGCCGTTTGTGCCAGTCTTCGGCGGTGTCTATTGCCTCGGCTACTATGATATTGTGCGGCTTGGTGGTCGCCGTTCATACGCTTTTGATTTACTAGCGACTAAAATTTTTTTTTAGTTATCACCTTACTGGCTATGTGTCTGAGAAACTACAAAATCGGATTTCTGCAGATAGAGAGGAGAGTGTTCACGCTCTGATTTCCATAACAATCGATAATTCAACGAGAAGTCCATGAAGTTTGCAACATTCGTCTTCAGCACCACATCTAAAAGGCTTCTACCCGCAATGAGATCGTCTTTCTGAAGGTCCACATTTTAAGCTTTGGTCTCCCCTAAAGATGGTCACAATGACTTCCCGCGACCTTAACTGCGCAACCAACCTTGTAAGGTTCACGTTAAATAGAGAATAAAATAATAATTATTGTACATAATCTACTTACTTGAAGTTCATCCGGATCATATTTTTGCCGGCATGGCTCGCATATATAACTGTATCTTAACCTAAACGATGCTGTCAGCAAACGCAGCGCTATATATGCGTTAAGAGCAGCCATCGCTAAGTTATAAGGCACCAGTAACCACGTTAGTTTGAAGGGCTGTCGATTCTTCATCATCTTTGGTCCAATCCATACTATGAAGAGGTACACAATGGTGTAGAATACCGTTGGTAAAGGCGAATCAACTAACGGCCATCCTTTTGTTCTGTTGTCTGTAAAAAAATAAAAATACGTTTAATGTATTTACTTATTATTATAATTATTAAAAGCACATTCTCTTGCCTCTTAAACTGTAATTAGTACATTATTAATTTATATGGATTTCGTTTGCTTTAAAGATTGTTATAAGTTATTAACACATTCCACGCCGTGTGGGGCGTATACAACCCCCGCTGCACTTTTCGTTCAGGCCATTTGCAGTTCTCATAGACAAACAAAGGATTCCTGAACAAATGAATTGTAGGGTGGAATATATAACTTCACATCACGCATGCACGTACGTAATGCATATTAAAATTGACAACTGTTTCCCGCTAATTATAGCTTTGCAGTGTTGAAAAAGTGTAAAGCGTGCATCTTAAACAACTTTTTTTAAAATTTAAAGTGTGGGTTGTATACGCTCCACGTGGCCTGAATAGAAAAACTTCAAAAATTGCCGCGGCACGGAACGTGTTAAGATAATCAATATCTGGTGCTAGCGTAAAAATAGAAGTATTTTTCAACTAAATAATAATTTAGAAATCTTAAAACTTACTAATTTGAAAGATTTATTTACTCTTGCGTCTTACGATTTATAACAGCGTTGTATACTCGAAAAATTTCAATCGATTTTTAATTCAAGAAATTTTAACCTTTACCATCAATCGATATAATTTATTTAAGATACTCGTATATTAAAAAAAAATTATCAACTGAATTATAACAAAAATAACACTTTTAAGTAATAATAAATTTAGTCATTTAATTGTATTATTTTAGTAGCTCATGATTGAATATAATTATTGAACAGAAGTTTTTAATAATTAATATATATTTTGTACACTATTTATCCATACTATTTTCGACTATGGAGTGTTTTAGTAATTTGTGAAATAGTAGCGAAGTGTTGGTTGAAATGAGAAAAAAATGGAACACCCATATATTGACACCCTTAACATTAAATCCATGAGAGTTCCAAAGGCGTTTTGGTATCGAAGAGTCCAAAAGTAATGCAATCGCAGTATTTTAATATATGATAACTTTCAAAGATTCCGTTATTAAAATAATCATACTAAAACTGAATTATAAATTAAAAATATTTTACAATAATATCTCAGTGGTTTTTATTTGATGAAAATATGTAAGTTTATTATATGATAATTTGGAGGCACTTTAACGAAATTTATCATCAAAGCTTATAAATGAGTTACTGATTTTAATATTAAATTCATATAGATATATTAAAATATTCTAACATTGTTAAAAGAGTTTAAATGAGTGGACGTCAATAAGTTTTTTTTTGGTCAGATATGTTTTAAAAAAGATTATTTTAAGATGTCTTATTATCATAAAATACTGTGATAAAAAAATAAAATTATTTTGTGTGTATATGGTATTTTCTTATTTATTTTTCCAAATCAATCTCTACCAATCCAAAGTGATCAATGTCTGATAAAACGCACATTTGTCAGCGTTTTCTTTCACTTCTCTAAACGGAAGCAGTATTTTTCCGGTATAGCCTTCAAACCCTTTTTCGTTTCGTTTTTTATCTCCTCAATTGTGTCAAAACGGCGTCGCCGGATTGGCCTTTTGAGAAGTTGTACAGAGACAAATCGCGGAGCGATATATTTCAAATTTTTGGGGTCATATTTTCCAAAAAATTGAGTGATTTTGGCACCAATTGATGTTTGACGCATTAGACAAAAATTTTAATATTTGACTAAAACACGAGTAACTCTGAGATATTTAAACCTTTTCACAAATCGATGCTTGCCAAATGTAATAGACAATCCTACCAACCCAGAAAAAGAAAATTACCTGCCTTGTTAATGCTTTGTTAATAATTTTTTATATAACAATTTTACCTTACTTTTTGACCACAGAGTACAACTAATAGACCTAAAAATTATACGCCAATGACTGGAGTTTATTGGCTAAAATAATAATGTTTTTAAATTTAATTTCAAGATACAAAAGATCCGTGTCAACCACAACGCGTATCCTATCCTTTTGAGTATCCTAGTTTACTACCACAAGGCCTAAATAAATATTTGATTCAAACAATTTACTTCGTTATTTACCTGAGAGTGACAATGTCCATAAGTAATAATCATACGTGTCTTTTATAACACTATGTGTTGAATTCACTAAGATTTTCGCCATACTTTTTCTGCGTTTACCTGAAACAAAAAAAGATTTATAAAGTTTCTTATATTGTAGAGGGAAAAGGACGACACTTTAATGTTCGTAATCTTTATGAATTGTACAGTACAGTCAGTACAGTTTCTATAAAGCAACTATGGAAAACTTTACTTTGATATGTAAACCTTATATATTTTTACTGTACAGTTCACGAGTCGACTTTATTCAGTCAGTGATCAAAAGATACGGTAACGACTTCGTAATATTTCTCTATCATTATTTCGTTTCTTACTACTACGGCTTCTCTATATTTATATCAGTATAACATGAAAATAAGAATTATTTGTTTACCATACATTCATATATATACTAATTTATTCAAAGAGCATTTTTGCAGTGTTTATAGTTATTTCTTGTAAACGTCACGAGAAATATGCTAGAAGAGCCGAATTGAATAGAAACTTGAATAAAATCGAGGGAAGGTTGTAACGGCATTAACTTATATTCCAATTATAGGGTTTCGAATAGATGACGCGATCAAGGATTAGCACAGAACAAACTCAGAACACAACAAAGAGTAATGATATTAAAAGTGATCACAAAAAAGAAGTGTTTTTGTGATCACTTTCAGATCTCCTTTTATTTTCTATAGCAGGGTTGGTTAAAACCCGGCTCGCGAGCCACATACGGCTCTTTGAACAATTATTTTTGGCTCCGATTGACTGTCGAAATATTTAAATCTATATAACCTATGTCAGCTCCTGGGAAATCGAAACAAATTACCGGTTTAAATAATAATTATTATTATTCCACCATCAAATAGTGAAATCTAAACACCGATCATAATTAACTTACCGGCATTTTAAGTATTATTAGGAGTGCTCTCATATTTTTTACTTTTGTTTAAATAATTTAAATATATATGATTTTTGTTAAAAAAAAATTTTACGGGGTATAAATGCATATTCAATAGCTGCTCAGAATAATTTCAAATTTCGGAAAATGACTCGAACTATTAAAGAGCTTGGTCACCCCTTCTCTGTAGGAATAGAAGAAAGCCTTCGCTTACCACCTTCACCCTTAAAGTTTACTTGGACGCGTATCAAGTGTTTCTAGTATGGAACAATCTGCCAGGTTCCTTATTTCCCGAGAATTATAACTTAGGTCACTTCAGAGTGCGACTATGTTGGTACCTACTGAGCCTGGATGCTTCATCTTCGACCACAATGTCGTTTTCCATCAGACAAGGTGGTGACACGCAGATAAAAGCACGTTAAGAAAATAAACCAATTTTAAATTACGTATTATTTATTTGTCTTAAATTTATCAGAGAAATAATTGTAACATAGACGGAGGCACGCTCTGTGTTTTTTTTTCATTACATCTATCTGAAACCGATACGTATTTTATATAAATTAGTTTCAAATTCTTCGCCTAACATGAAATTTTATTATCAAAAATAAAATATCCTTAGGTCACTTGTTTCTCATTCGATAGCGGATTGCAGACAATAGATTTATACGGGCGTAAAAATCACCTACGACCTCAATAAAATTGATTCGTTCAAAAGGTCTCCGTATAAAATTGAGGTATAAAGAAGTGAAAATATTTATGACTTCTTTGTAATCTCATAGAAACGATTTCAATAAGACGATTCGTGTAAACGTGTTTTAATGTATGTATGTTAATTTATAAATTCTTATTTTTTGTAATATAATAATAAGTTAATATAGCATAACATGCAGTTAGCTTGGATGTTAAGGCTCTAGTGCGGTGACAATAGACTTGTAAGCGTAGCGTACGTCCAATCAAAACGAAACTGAACCATGGGTTAGCAAATTTCTAGTAATGCTTACACAGTTCTCTTTCGTAACGGATTACGTTAACACTTCCGTCCCATTTCGATATTAAACACTAAAACTGTTAACATTTAGTTTATTATAAATCACTAAAGTCATTTTATATATAGGTACATTTTTTTTAATGGCCCCCGCTATTGGGAGCCTCTCGTACCCCTATTTAGTTTGGGACAGGGACTTTATTAACAAATATTTTTTTCATGGTTTTATCTATTCTACACTTACTTTCATTCCTCTCGATTTCTTTTATTCTTTCCTTTTATTCCTCACAATATCTTTCAATTTTTTTTTGTTTTTTGGTTCCTTCTTGCTTCTTCTTCGTTGCCTTCCTTTTCTCATCTTTTTTACTCTTAGGTGGCTAGGTACAATTTTTATTTCTTATCTTTATTTTATTCTTACATTTTCTAAATAGGTACATTAGGATGACTTATTCATGAAGAGAGATCATGTCCGGCTGGTGTTGGTTTAATGTCGTCGTTAATTTTAACGTCTACACGTGTGCCCTCATAAAGGCATAGTAATCGACTGCTTAAGTCTAGTTAGACTGTAGAATGCATCAGGCTTATTGCAATAATAATAATTATATTCTTTAATGTTCATTTAACATACAAATGGAAACAAAACAATATAACGAAAAGATGTAAAATTGTCTGAAAAGATATAACATAAGTAAGACATTTACATGATTTATTAGAGACAACCGAAGAATTCGAACAAATAATATTCTTAAGTCGACTAATACGAAAAAGGAACGAATAAAATGTATATATCTAGGGCGGCCAGGCACCTCGATAGTTCGTAGAAATGGTCACGTACATGATAGGTGTTTGGATTTTGCTAATTTTGTGGTGGAATAATTATAATTGAGCTGACATAGATTATATAAATTTAAATATTGAAATAATTCGACAAGCAATAGAAGCCAAAAATAGTCGTTCATAAAGTTGCATGGGGCTCGCAAGCCGCACTTCGGCCACCCCTGGTGTATGGAATAACGACTAGTGTAAAATTAATTGGTAACATATATATATATATACATTACAAATAAATATACTTAAAACTTTTATAATAAAAATATAATTGCACTACTTATCATAATAAAAATGGTAACAGGAAAATGAAATTAAAAAAGACAGTAAAAAATAATGCATTAACAATCCCTATAATAATCTATAGAGAGTTATCTTTTCTAATTTCAAAAATAAAATCAAAACGTTCTTTATTCAAATAAGCTATTATTAGTACTTTCAAATCGTCAATCAACGTATAAAATCTGCAATTTTATCTCTACAGGAAGTTAGCACTGACATGAAAGACAGTTCTGCTGAGAAGAACCAACGAGAAACTCAACAGTTGCTCTTTACGTTTGTAGTTTTATAAAGAGTGCGCGACAATAATTAGCTTCCTGAGCGAGCATCAACATTAAATTCCACGCATTAACATCAGTATAGTATTCTTGCTTAGAATAATATAATTATACTAGCTGATCCCGCAAACGTTGTTTTGCAAAAAAAAATTGATATTTTAATTTACAAATAAAAAATAAGGGTTGATCGTAGAGGGGTGATAATTTATGGTTGTATGTATTCTTGTATGCTGTATCATAAAAAAATAAAAACTAGAAATTGCGTTAAAAAAATTAATAAATTTTTTTAAGTGTGAACAACCTTTATCACTTAGGGGCATAGAAAATAGATAGTAGCCGATTCTCAGACCTACTGAATACGCATATTAAATTTGGTAAAAATCAGTCAAACCGTTTCAGAGGAGTTCAAGTTCGAACACCGTGACACGAGAATTTTATATATTAGATTAATAATATATTTTTTAATATTGGTTTTAAATCTTTCACAGTACCAATTTGAAATTGATAGTGGAATTTTATTGTACATACGTAAACCTTACTGACATTGATAAATAATTTGATATACAAGCAGCATATTATCATCTATATCATTTCAGCCATAGGACGACCACTAGTGGGCAAGGACGTATCCCGCAGCAAGTTTGTCTGTCCAACTTTTGTCAGTTATGTTCGAAGCTCGATGTATCCTGCACAATGTCAAATCAAATTGCCTATCCAAAATATATTGATGATTTACTAAGAAACTGTGTAGTATGTTTTAAAATTATTACCTCGGGATTTTCGAATAAAGTTATTAATTGGCATTGTGTGCTATATAAGAAATGGAAGCGTTCATTTAAATGAAAAAGTGAAGCCGAGAGAAATAAAACATAAGAAGGTATTGTAAGAATTTTGGTCCTACAACGAAGGCATATAAAAACTATGGTGTCGTCGTTTTGATTATAACGAATAAATAATCCGTTATTCAAATTGTGACGAACTGACAAACACTACTTAAATCTTACGATGTTATAACCATAGGAGACACAGATACTAAAACTGTAATCAAGGTTTATTGAGTATTTTTGTAGGCAATAAAATATATATTATATTTATACAATACTCAATTATCCTTGTATTGAGGGTCTAACACTTTGTACGGAAAATATAAAATATTCTCTATAGAATTATGAAGGACTTTGTCGCCAAATATAGACGATATTGGAAAAGATTGAATACCCCGGTTCACGACAAGACCCGTGAGAAAAGTGATACTATACCGCTGTGAAGAATAAAGGTACTATATACAGGATGATGTACATGTAAAAATTTTAAAGTGGTGAATGTAAAGGTCGTTAATTTATGTAGCTGTCAATTTACCTCTGATACACCCTATACAAAAATAAATGGTTTTAGAAATAATAGATGACGTAATCATGATTTAGTAAGGAAAAGTGTTTTAAAAGTTCGTATTTCTATATTTTTAAATTAAATAATTATTTAATCTTCCTTTGAATTCATAGGAGCCCATTGCAAGTCTCCCCTAAAGATATATATGGGGGGATATACTATGGTACATTTGACAGGCGGGTTTGCGATCATAGTATGGCATTATGGTATGCAGAAGACCCCACTGCCCACTTTTCGGAAACTTATTCGTAAGCAGTCTTAATTCTTTATAATTTACGAAAAAAGTGTTAATTTTATAATATTTATGTTTAGGGAATCGAACTTGCGACCTAAAATGCAAGTCACAGTTTTCTATCAGCTTTTTAATTGCGAGAAGTCATTTAGATGTACGATTCATTTTCATTGTCATTATACGGGATGATAGGAAATATATAAAAGATTCAAATCTTTTCTAACAAATGAGTTGTGTATTCATCCTTTTTAATAACTTACACCTATAACCAAACATCCTGTAAACTCTCAAGGTGTTTCTAAAATTCCTCAACAATGGTAATAATCCAACGCGGTCAGGCATATAGGCTCAAAGTTTTACTGATTCGTTTCTGCGTCAAGTAAAAGATAAACCTACTCGTATAATAAGCTATTTGCGTAAATTAGTTTATATTAAATTTAACCATTTGGCACAAATTTCTATCAATTATTTGATAGTAGGGCTTGTTGGTTACAACATAGACCTGCTTATATTCTGAGAAAAAGACAAGGCAGATTTATATCTGGAAGAATCTTTATCTGTAGGCAATACCGAACAATCACTAAAACCTTTAAAAAGATTTTAAAATATCTAAGCTATACATAAAAAAAATTGTCAATTACAACACCGAACAGTGAAATAAAGTTAATAAAACACTCGTATTTCGAAAAAAGACATAAGGTGTTATATACCTTATAACACAAAACTGTTGAGTCGTTTTTTAATAAATCGGTATGCTAACAGTTGTTTATAATTTAACATTACGTACGCCATAATAAAAATTCATATTAGGTGTATCGGAAAGTTATATCTTTTTTCTTGACATATTTTACAGAAAAACCAATTGATATTTACCGACATTGAAAATTTGTATACTATATGGCAAAAGGTTGTTGATAATGAAGGTGAATATATTATTGACTACAAATAAAAACTTGTAAAAAATGTAGTAGTGTGAATTTAACTTAAGAAAGCGACATTACTTTCCGGTCCCCTAAAACGTTAAAAATAGTTATAATCACGATGATAAATATAAGAATTAAAAATAAACTCGTAACGCTTAAATTTATACATAAGAAAGTTAACAAATTCTTCAAAGGTATATATAAAAAAGTATTACAGGATATCTTAGACTTCCTTTTTTATTTTCAATCTAAAATTAAAAATGTAATGTTATATAAATCTAGTTATTCATTCAAAAGCAGTGTTAGCCCAACGGTCGGGGACTGAGACTTGCGATTGCAGTATTTAATGGAATCAGGCGTTACCCACAAAGAGAGTATTACACAGAGTCTGTGTTTGGCACTAATCGGTGTAACATAACTCCTGAAGATGCCCCGTGGAGGGGTGAAACACGTGTTGAGTAATTTGGCGGTGGCGGTAGTGTGATTCGCATTGTTTGCCGCATACGCATTTATCAGCAGGCTGGCGGGCGGTGCATTTTATTGCACGACTACCACTGCATGTGCGGAAGTGGCTAAATATTGGTCCTTTTCTTACTTGCGATTGCAGATCTCGCGTAGGGTTCTCGGGATACAGTCTTTTATTATTCACAGTTTGTGCATTAAATATATATACCATAAATACACTGTGATCGCCAACACGCTTGCCAAGCGTGCTGAATTCGGTAAATCCCCCATAGATATCTTTGAGAAAGGCCTATCTATGCCTTATAGAGGGCGTCATTGGGATGAAACGTCAACGACGATAATTGTCAAGTGTTTAGTTGATGAAAATGTGTGGAACTTCGTGTGTTGACTCATTTACATGATTGATATTATAATGTACACATGAAAAAATTTATAAATTTAAAAGGAACAACTGCTGAATTTATAGCCGGCTCTTCTCAGCAGATCATTGTTTCGAGAAGGTAATAGATTACTACTTATAATGCTAAAATAATCGATTTAAAAATGCATATAAATGTTTACTTGAATGAATATATTTAAATCTGAATTCTTCATTTAATAATTTGAATCTTGTTTCATTTAAATTATTATAAATTAATAAAATTTTACGTTTTATCATCTTATAATTATAAAGAATATTCATAATATTAAATGACGAACCAATAAAGATGTTTATCAGATTGCAAATGATGCCGTGTAAAATATACTACGATATTGGCGTGTAACATTTGAAATTATGATTTCATTTCATGAATATGATTTTCGTTGTGCCCATTTTGGATTTTATTTTAAAAATAATATATTATATTAAAATACTAGTAAAAGAAATACTATTAACATAAATAGTCTGTGATAAGAGACCTATGTCACGCAGATGAAATTTTACACTACACCTGTAAATTTTAATTAAATGTTTATGATAAACAAATAAAGAAAAATGGTAAACAAGCAAGTCGTCACGAATTTAACCTTCGTAAATTCATTACAAAAAAATTTCGTAACGATATTTCTGATCCACATCTAGTTTTAACAAAGCAAATACTACACGCCAAAGTTTTTGTCGAAGTGGTTTTATTTCGAATTTCGTAACGATATTTCTGATCAACATCTAGTTTTAACAAAGCAAACACTACACGCCAAAGTTTTTGTCGAAGTGGTTTTATTTCGAATTTCGTTTGATGCGTATTATACCTTTTGATAATAGAAATGGGCGCCTATTTCTCTCGTCGATTGCGTTTTAAAATAAATTTATTGTCTGTCAAATACATTGAGCCCATGATTCTCTGACAAAGAGATTGAAGTGTTTGTGTAGTTAGCATATCTCAATGGTCGTTCTATGAAGAGAAAGTGAAGGTATTGAGGTGTGGGAAGTAGAGGGGAGGGGGGTGCAATAGCGTGAGCTTCACAATACCACTTAGCCATTGTTTGCAGAATGTACAATCACGAGAACATGTGACAGAATGGCGTGTCATACAAAAGTTTTTATTGCCTATTCGTCTATCGATTAACACAAATTTATAAATTGATGTCCCATTACTTCTCATAGAAATATTAACACGAGAATTAGCCATTATTAATAGCCTAAATTTACATTTAAAGTACAGAATAACTCTTCTCATGTAATTCTATTTTTTTTTTCAACAAAGTTAACTATATTATATACGAATAAAAAAAAATAAAATATAAGGGAAGGGATACTGACTGGCAAACTCAACATGCGCTATGTTAACAAAAAAAAATTAAAAATAGTACATTTACCTGCATACATTATATTTATTATTATTAACAATTATCTGTATACCATACACAATAAATATAAAAAAAGAAACAATTCATAGTACAAGAGGTGGTCTTATCACTCGAGGCGATATCTACTAGACAACCTTTGGATGGAGACGAGAGACATGAAGGAGAGGGCAGTTTAGGTTGTACGTACATACAAATACATACATTATTATTCACACATACATACATACAAGCATATTTAATACCTTAAACTAATTTCAAAAGTTAGTTGGAGTGTTATTCCATAATAATTATTCTTATTAAATAAATGTATTAAATGCCTTCTATATAAATAAAAATTAATCGTCACATGTGTTGTTGAGTTCAACAAACGCCAATGCCTTGACATATTAGGAAATTTTTCATATTTTAAATATGAAAGTTGCATCATAAAAAAATACGTATAAAATAGTATAACCTTTTTTAAACTTAAATACATTAAAACAACTGTTTATTCGTATACCATAAATTGGAATGTACATAATGTAAAATAAATTTTCGTAACACACCCAAATACATTTCATTTATATATACAATCTCTTTTAATCTGTATAGGTGTATATGAATGTATGTATAGATTTGTACACTTCCAATTGGTGTGTAAAATGATCACTCCGATATATAGTATATTGAATTTTTATTCTTTTGGAATAAGACTGGGTAATAACTTCTGACATTACAAAGTCTACAGGGATAAGATACTAAACAAAGACTAATTTTAAAGTGTATTATATAGGAATTTTGAAAACGACTTCACCTAATATATCATTAATAAGTTATATATTCTATCTGAAACCACATTCTTGAACAGAATGTACTTTATATTAATAAGAAGCAAATGAGCTATACATTCACCGCTTTAAAACTTTTACATCCGTAACCAATCACCCTGTATTCGTTTTTACAGATATATACTTTTAACCAAACCGAGTTATGGTAACAAAAAAAAACAATGTTTAACAAATAAATCTTAGAAAATTCTGGAATTAATTATGTTTATTTTAAAAAATAATATACTTTAAACTTTTATTATCGAATATAAAAAATATTTTCATCTTACGTTGATTTAGAGAAATTGCGGCAATGGAAGAAAAATTTAATTTTCCCTTGTTTTTCTACCGTTCGTTATTTCAGCCCACAGACTCCTAATATACAGGATAGGCTTCCCCTGAAGTTAACTATGAAGGGTGTACCATAATCATTTTAATGGAATCATGCGTTACCTTGCGGAAGTCCATCCTAAGTAAGAAAAGGACCAATATTTAGCCATGGAAGTGGCTAAATATTGGTCCTTTTCTTACTTAGGGTTTACCATAATCGCCACGATTGGCAGACGGGTTAGTTATTGTAGTGTGGTATCATGGTAAG
The DNA here is from genome assembly GCF_028537555.1 of Battus philenor. Lineage (NCBI taxonomy): Eukaryota > Metazoa > Arthropoda > Insecta > Lepidoptera > Papilionidae > Battus > Battus philenor. The sequence goes on from NW_027181704.1 coordinate 2,388,232, forward strand.
CAAAGAACGCTGCTGCCCATCATCTGGAAACTTATTTATGAGCTTTGGCAATCCTGTATAATTAATGCACAAAATGTGAATTTTATAAGATTGTATTCCGGGAATCGAACTCGCAATGATCACTAACTAGTCTTAGTCCTCTACCGCTAGGTTACCGTTGTTCATCATCACTTTCGTTACGATGTCTTTAACATTTCATTACGCTCTTTGAAGCCGCAGTCAACTGCGTCGCATTTCTGAACAGTACAAAAGCTTAGAAAGGTAACTTTGATGGACACGGATGTCTTATGACTTTCAAATTACGTGTACATAAGTTGAAAGTTGGATAGTACAGATATAACTGCTGATCTGTACTCTTTTATACGTATTTAAAGAATGCCATTACAAATATATAGCACTTTTACTAACATTTACTTAGTCGACATTTTTAGTTATCAAGGGATATGGTAAAGACCCCGTAATGTTTATTTGGCAGCAATGAAAGCAAGTGAACAGTGACTTGCGACCGCGATATCTAATATATAAAATTCTCGTGTCACGGTGTTCGAACTTGAACTCCTCCGAAACGGCTTGACCGATTTTTACCAAATTTTACATGCGTATTCAGTATGTCTGAGAATCGGCTACTATCTATTTTCCATACCCCTAAGTGATAAGGGTGGTCCACCCTTAAATTTTATTTTTAATTTTTTAGACAATTTTTTTGGTTTTTATTTTATTAGGATACAGAATACAAAAATACATACAAACCTAAATTTTCACCCCTCTACGATCAACCCTTATCTTACATTTGTTAATTAAATCTTTAATTTTTTTTGCAAAACTACGTTTGCGGGATCAGCTAGTATTTTTATATAATTCACACTTTGTGCATTCAATTATATTTTACATTTGCATCTGCTAACAAACAAGTTTTTCAGAGGATGCGCAGAAGCATCTTGTGCATATCATTATACCAAACCGCAATTTCTAACTTTCCTGTAAAGCTTGGTGTTGTGGTATATGACTCCATAAATATTTTTAAAGGCGTTCTGTTCTTTTTTCTTTCTCATTCCTTTGTTTTAAATCTATGACATGGACTTTTGTTTCAGATAATTTTTAAGTAAATATTTTTATTAGCGTTCTCTTCTTCCTTTACAAGTTCTTTTACTATATCTTCTTTCGTTCTTTACGTTTTCTTGTATTTTCTTTTCTTTCATTTACAATCCTTACACGTATCACGACTTTTTCTATGTCGCATTCTTTAAGTGTAACAATTTATTTCATAATTTTAAAAATTATGAAATAAAACTTAGAAATTATTGTCGTTATTTATATTATTATTGTTTATTATTTTCCCATTCTTTTGCTATTCAACCATATATCAAATTTGATATTTTTATTGTTTTATTTTAATCTTTTACTTTCAGTTCTATGTTTTGCATTGGGCGTTTATGGCTTAAAATGACGAATGGAAGAAAAACAAAAGACCACTTTATTTTTCATCCATGTCAACAATTCCTGTAAATCGACCTGAGATGAAAATAAAAATTATGACTTCCTTATATCTTGATTTTTTACACTTTTTTGTACACCATTCAAAATAACTAAAAAAAGGAACAATTTATGTAAAGCACATGAAAGAGAGGGCAGTTTAGAGTGTACATATATACAAATACATATATTACTTTACACCTATACATACTTTACATATATACTATTTATACTGATTACTTATGCATATTGTGATAAGAATATCAGACATGCCGATTTTGTCGGAACATGAACCTGGAACCATTTAAAGCTATGTTAGCTTAGTAGCAATGAGGAAATATTTCTACATAGGATTATTAGTAGTGACCATTTGTATATATCGCAAAATGAACACCGGAAGAGCCCGATTTGTAATAAAATAGAATCAAATCGGATTTAAAGTACACTGATCTGAGAGCCGATAACAAAGTCGAATTATAAATAAATGTTTGTTTTATTTTATGTTTGTTTTATTGCGTACGCTTGTTGAAAATCGATCCGTCTTCCTCCTATATTCCCTAAGGTATATTCCCCTCACACGTCACAAAAGTAATCCTCTATTACAGGTTTGTTTACACCAAAAATGTAATGTCAAAGATTCAATTCAAACCCTCAATAAATACTCAATGTCAGGTTACAATGTATCCCATTTTATAGTTCAGTAACCATGCGTTTAAACAATTTTTTTTAATACTTTTGTATAGAAATAAATCAACTGTTTCGATACGATAAATACATTGATATATCAAGCTTTATATCTTACTGACTGTTACCGATTTTAGTGGAAATCTATGGGGAAGGCATATATAGAACTGTGAACGTAATGCTGCTGAAATGTTATTGATAATTGTCAAAGTGTCCCACGCGTGAGCAAAGAACGGATCTTACTAATATTTACCATTTGTTTTGTCTCCCACTAAAACAGCTTAAACAAAACAAGACTGCTTGGGATAAACAAAATCATGTTTCTGATTTTGTTTCCAAAAGCACAAGTTCACGTTACTTCTTTTTAAAATGTAAAAGTAGATATATCATTACAAAACTGTTACAATTTTAAGTCATACACGGTTTTCAAAAAAAAATTAAAATACGCCACCAAATTATAATTTAATTTTAAAAAGTTGAAAATTTTTAGGCTATTTAAAGTTTAATGACATTAAGAGACGCTGTTTTAAATATTATATTTTATTTTAAGCGTGTTTTAAAATAGTCAGCGAAAAATTAAAGCAGGATTCAATTTCGGAAATTTAACTCAAGAAGTCTTATTCGTTTTCTCACTTACGTGACAGGATTGAGAAATATGAAATGAGATATTAAAAAATGTTATAAACTCAATTTACGTTTAAGAATCCACTTAAGTTTTTTAAGTGCATCGAATGGATTTAAAACGTACTCAAAATTTTAAAACACAATAATTTATATTTTCGTGCAGTAGAATGGTTGAACTGTGGTAGCGCAGCGGTAGAGAACTGAGACTTGCGATTGTAGGTCGCGGGTTGAAATCTCAGGATTCAATATTATATAATTAATACTTCGTGCATTCGTTACATAGGATTGTCAGTAATCATAAACAAGTTTCCAGAGGGTCAGCAGCAGAGTTCTTTGAGTATCATAATACCACACTGCAATCGCGAAACCACATGCGAACCTATATATATTATGATATATCCTGTTCCTTTTATGAATGCAGATAACTTATTTGGTATAATTAGTACTTAAGAGAAATATATATACTATATAATGACCTTGTTGAATAAACGAAATTCATTTTGAAAGACAAAGTGTAGAAGAACGATACACAAATATTTCTATGGTGTACTTTATGCGACGAACGCTCATTCGATAAACAGAATTTTGAATTTTTACACCCCGGGTAGTTCGTTGCTTAAAAATTAAATTTTAAATTTAGAATAAAACAATACTGACTTCTTTTATTTCATTTGCCTATTAAAACCTTTTTAGACGATAATTATTTTATATAAATTAATTTTATACCTGTGAGATGTAATTAAAATGTATCATATAATTTTACATTTTTTATTTAATTTTATTAAATAATTTGAAGTGCAATACCTCGAATTACATAATACAATAAAATATTTGAAGTAGTGTAAATAACAATGTAAAAATCGTAAATAAAAATTGTTATTTTTAAGGGTGTGAATCTTTAAAATAATGACTAAGTTATAATAGAAAAAAAATAATGATTAGAAAGGCTCCCGAGGAATTAAAAGACTGTTAAGTGTATAAAAAACTCACCGATCACCGCAATAGGTTCATAAAGTTACACTTAAGTACACAATAACTTCAATTTATTTGCACTGCGCGAAGTAAGGCGGAACCGAGCGAAACGCGCTGCGCCGGCGACTCAACGTCTTCGACTGCGACGTAATATTTTGCGGTTCCACAAGCGATGTCACGGGTACATAGCTGAACTGAGTACCCCTGTAGTTCTAAACAGTGAAGGTCTGATTTACGTAACATTTTCACATAAAATACTTCTATTATCTAATCGAATTATTAATGTACAAATCATTAACGTTAAAAAAATGATAAGATAAATATTTATTTCACACTACAATTGGTAATTTAAAGTCAAGCATTCGAATTCAAATTGAGAACACACACAAAAAGAGGTTTTATGTAAATAATTTAATTAACTTCAATTACGTGGTCAATACTTAATGAAAAATGTACAAGGGACACGACGGGTTGTCCGAGTTATTTGTATAAGTGTAAATATAAAGACAGCCTGACCTGTGACATTAGAAATATAATTAAATATAGATGTAGATACGGCAAATATAGGCGAAATATTTAGCAACAAAGAGATTAAAGATGGTTGGTTTATTATTATATAAAGGAAGAGTAGTCTTTGCTCTTTGCCAACAAAAAGTTCCTTGTGTAAAACATAATAATAATAATAATGCTAATGATGATGATGATGGTAATAATAATAATAATAATAATAATAATAATAATAATAATAATAATAATAATAATAATAATAATAATAATAATAATAATAATAATAATAATAATAGTAGTAGTAGTAGTAGTAGTAGTAGTAGTAGTAGTAGTAGTAGTAGTAGTAGTAGTAATAGTATTAATAATAATAATAATAACAACAACAACAACAGCAGCAACAACAACAACAATGATAATAATAATGATGATGATGATGATGATAAATAATCAGAGTTCTCTCGTCTTGTGCTTTTCGTCTCCCTAGTTATGGGATTTTGTATTTATATATTTGTTTTTTTTTTGTTTGGTGGATGGTTGTAGCCTTCCATGGAGATCTTATTTCTATAACCAATGATTTTTGTTAAAGGTGTACAATTACAATTGAAAACAAACGGCTTATGTGCCTTTAAAGCTTTTACACATATAACCAATCATTCTTTAAGTATAATGCAGCAATATCCCTGTCAAAAAATACAGATAATAAATAAAAGTTTTAACTCATTTGTCTGCGACTGTACTTAAAATTTATTCATTTATTCAAATGGCGTTACTTTTTAGCGTCTACTACCGATAAAAACAAAAGGTCATATTGTCATAAGTTGATGAACTTTCACTTGACCGATGAGTAGAACATCAAATGACTCATTTGAATTTATCTCAGCTTAAATTGTATATTTTGAGCTTTGTCGACGGACGGACGAAAAAGCTTTATCACGATCCGTTACTTATTAACATTATGTATAATCCTTTAATGTATGTGTTGCTGAGATAAAAGTCCAGTGTAATCCCCGTCTAAAACAACGGCTAACTGTAAATTGATGCAGATCACATAGCTTTATTATTTCTGATCCAAGTATGTTAAATAATCTACACAATTTGTGCTTTTTAAGGGAAGTAACCTACAAACCTATCTATACCTATTATCGTTTCAGTCCATAGATGCCCACTGCAAGATATAGGCCATAAATAGCTCAGGGGATATGCAGTGGCGTACCTAGAGCTTTTGCCGCCCGGGGCGATCTCCAGTTTGCCGCCCTTTCTATTATATGTCAATCAAATAGTGGTTTTTGATTTCAAACATTTTGATATATCACTTCAAAGTAATCATATAAGCTTTTCAAAAGAAATGACATTTATAAACAGACATCAAAAAATTTTAGTTAGGAAAAATTGCCGAACAAAGTCGTAAAGATCCTTTTACGAATTCAACGAATTTTAATGAATACAATAAAATAAAATTATTATCTTGTTCTTGAATTAGAATCCAAAATTTACACTAAAATGCATTTATATACACCGAGGAATAATATTCGAAATCATAAAGTTAATTATAATTTATGTAAATCAAATATTAAACTTATAATAATCATTTATTATTCAAGAAAGAAAATAAATTTGAAATGAAAAGTTGCTTTTTACAACTATAAGTAAATATAAAAAATGCCGCCCCAAGGTAAGTGCCGCCCGGTGCGGACCGCACCCACCGCCCCCCCTAGGTACGCCACTGGGGATATGCTATAATCGCAACGCTTGGCAGAGAGATTGCCGTCAGCAGTATAGTATTATGGTAAACAGAAGACGCAGCTTCCTCCCGAAACTTGGTATTTGAGCAGTGGCAATTCCATTTTGAAAATTGGAAACTACGATCGTAAATCTTAGTTTTCTACCGTTTTACTACTACTGTCTTGAGATGTTTAATTGTGAGAATTTATTCATAGGTCGAATACGTTTTCATTGTCATTATAAAAGCGAGATGATTTGAAATACATGTAAAAGTAAATCTTCGTCAAAATCATCTACCGCTGGGATACAACAGCTCTATATCTATGTACAAACATCATATCATATTATATATTAGTTGGCATGATTTGAGAATTAATTTACCGATTTAGTTTTTGTAAAACAATATAGAAAATATAGCAAATACTGTAACTTCAAATCTGATCCTTCGTAATAAGTTTCTTTGACAGTTCGCAGTGAACTTCGCCCGTGTTAATAGATAAGACCCTGCCAATTTATGTCGGTACAATACAGTTTCATCAGTCAGTATTTAGCGATCAATTTTTTTATTTATTTATTTCGCTATTAATCAATAAATAAATAACTGTAAAAACTTTTTTTAATTTTTCTCCAATAGCAGGTTTAGGTTAATAATTTATAGAAATATTTATTCGAACGGCCAATAAATATATAATATAGTTTGTAAAACAATCTTTCTGGCAACGAACATATATAGAATTTTGTTAGATTTAAATATCTTCAATAGATATATATACGTAATTCAGATAGTTAGTAGTGTAAGTATTGTAGTTGTTATGAGCAATGGTGGCCCGGCGGTAGAGGAATAAGACTCGCGATCCGACTGATAGAAGCCTACTGTAGACCATAGGCCTTCCCAGGGATCGTCAAGATGACCGGTCCTGCGCTGCCCACATTCAGCGACTTCCTGGACCTTAAGTAAATCAATGGTCCACCAAGTGGGGGACCTGCCCACGCCGTGTCTACCTGCACGTAGCCGTCACTCGTAAACATTAACTGTTACTTATTCTAACTTCTACCATTATTATTTTATGCATTTGTTTTTCTTTACTTTATCTCCCAAGTGGTTATTTAATGGAATCAGGCGTTTGAATCAGGGACTCTGTATTTGGCACAAATCAGTGTAACATAACTCCTGAAGATGCCCCGTGGAGGGGTGAAACACTTGTTGAGTAATTTGGTGGTGGCGGTTGTGTGATTCGCATTCTTTGCCGCATACGCATTTATCAGCGGGCTGGCGGGCGGTGCATTTCATTGCACGACTAACACTGCATGTGCGGAAGTGGCTAAATATTGGTCCTTTTCTTCCCAAGTGGTTAACTAACTTGAATAGAATGCTTTTGGTATTAAGTTCACTATACTTAGCATAAATTCGTCGCGGTCATCTTAGCGGCAGTAGGCGTTTTTGGCTGACATGGTAACGATGTAAATGATATTTTAATTAGTAAAATTCCTTCATTCAGAAGAACTTCATTCAGAAGGAACACAGAAGACAGACAATCTGTCTAACGACCTCACTTGTTTGGATACAAGTCGCAACCGGACCTTTTTAAAATCTATAGGGGGGACCAATCTCCTGCAGTGAGCATCCTATAACTGAAACTAAGATGATAAAAGTTAATTCTGCGACTAAAACATTTTAAGAAAAATATTTGTAGAACCTTACGTAGGATAAGAAAAAGGACTTCCTCTCGGCGTAAACAGGGACATTATATATGGTTATAAGAAACATTTACATTTTTTCCTTAAAACGTCTCATATTATTACAAATACGAGCGGATGAATATGTACTCATTTAACTCTCCATTAATTACAAATGAACCCCAATTTAACATTATTTACTTAATAAAACTCCTTTATAATGAAAGTGAAAATCTACCTTAAATATAATTGGATGTTTTCCGTACGAAAACGTCTTAATTAAGAAGGTAAAGGCATGTACATTCTTGTATCTTTTTATTCTTTTAAGCATTCGACTTATGTCTCGCCTGATGTTAAGCGATGAAAATATCTACGATGGTACATGCTTGACTAGTTTTAATCTTTAAAGACTGCTAAGTTAATAATCATTTAAGCCATAGGATGATCATTTCTTAACGCAAGCCTTTTACAGAAAATAGAAGAAGGAAGTGTCTCTTCCCTTATGGGCGACAATAAATTGCATTTCTCAGGTTTTGTAAACAAGTTATGCAACAGATCATCGATAGAAGTAGAACTAAAAGTAAAAATAACGGTTCGGTTAAAGATCGACTACAAAAACTTAAACCAGATAAAAGATTAAAATAAAAATCAATGAAAAATAAAAATAAATAAATAACAGTAAAAATACAAATATAAATTGTCAATAATAACTGTTAAAAAAGGAGGAAAGAAAATAAAAAGATGCTGTAATAAAAATCAATACCAGGATTGTAGATGATGGAAAAAAGTTAATGTATGAAAGATGATCAGAACGCAATGACTGAAACAAAATGGAACGAAAGAAGAAGGATTAATAAATACAAAAAAAAAACTTGAAAAAACAATTAACCCCAAATTGTAACGTAAACCAGAGGTCCCAAAAACAGGGGCCATTAAAAACCTTCTTCATAATGTACAATATGAACAGTTGAAGCGGCCTGCAGTCAGAGTTTGACTGTTTTGTCGGCGAACGTCGTCCATTACACTTGTTGTTCCTATATGAGTTATATAATTATTTACAGATAAATAAGATATTAGGTATCCATTCGATCTTCAAGTAAAAACCTTTGCCAAAATTTTTCAACACCTGTCAATATTATAAACTTACCTGTACGCATTTTGTGCCTATGAAGTCTTGTCAAGTTGTTTACACAAAGCAAACACTCGTTTCCCACAAACGCAAAAGTTATCTCTTTGTTAATCAATATTTAACTTCCTTAGTTTCACACAGCTTCTCCGTTTCAGGTGAAATCTGTTGTAACGTTTCTTTATTAGCAACACAATTTATACGAATACCTTAAACTTTTAAGAATGCCGCATGTGTACATCGTTGATATTAAACGTTGATTATGTATATACGCGTTATTCGGATGACGTTATGCGATAGTGAGGAAAAATAAGACCAGGTGTGTATGTATGTAACATATATGTGTATATATATATATATATATATAAATAAAAAAGTATATAGATATATATGAATATGTTTAAAATACTATTTCTTATAAAATTATTACGCTGCTAAGAATAAAATATTTTTATTATTTGACAATCAACAATTTTTTACAATTTGACAATATTAATGGTGTCCGAATTCGTATGTTTAACATACAAGGCTTATTTGTTTACTTTATACGGATTTACTAACAGCAATTTACAACCGCCATGTCTATCTATCTCTCTTCTTTTTTAATTGACGAGTGAAATAAAATATTGTTGCAATCTAACTGGTGTTTATTAAAAAGATTATTAAAATATATAAATCATCCAACAATAATTGCAACAGTTATTTGACTGACATCATCCGTGTTTAAATCGGCGTTCGAATTTTAATTTGAAGATGCAATTTTAAATTAAAACTTAAATGTGTTAATAAAGTTAATGGCCGGTATATCTATAAAATCGTGCATTCTCACTTTAACTTAGTAGTAATTAATAAACCTTTAGTCTAGACTTGATTCGGCTTAGCTTGAATTTGAAATAGATATTGATATCGGTGATTAATAATTGTTTAAGTTTTCATATGTAAATAAATAATGTTATCCCGTCGTTTGGTAACGCCATAATTCGAAAAACACTTTACCGATTTCATTCATGTTATCTAATGAATTTCCATATATTGTAAAAGGTTGTTATGGTAAATAAATGTGTACAGTTTTGGTATATTAATATTATTTTTCAATTGTGTATTCAGTCTGGCCATAAACACGGTTCTGAATCATATTGCAAGAAAGTGTGATGGTATCCTACGCTCCTCAACAAAGAGGCGATGCTGTCGCTGTCTATTTTAACCTCTTATTATATTTCCATATCTGTCCTCGTGCCGCATGTCCTTTAGAGCTTTTACACCTATAAGCAATCATCCTGTATATCTTAGTAAGTGACATTGCAAAAACTGTATATAAGTTTAGATCTTAAAAGAACTCAACATAAAAGGTTATCGTCGCCTGTGCAAACAAATCCTCAAGTTGTTCGAATATGTCAATCGTAATATGGACTCAATGGAACGTTTGCTGAAGTAGAAGGCAAGCACTCTCATGGATGCTTTCAACAAGATAGACAGATCTTTATAAAACTGACGTTAAAAACTCAATAAATGAATGCTCTCACTCCGCCAAACACCTAGCAACGTGTCGACGCACAGCAAGAACAGCGGCGGCACCAGAAACAATCGGAGCATAACATCGACCACTCTGACAAGAGTGCTAAACTGAGAAATAAATAAAATGTTTTACGAATAAATAATATTTAATTATTTATAAACGGCACAACAAAGGGAATGTATATCTCAGTAATCATAATTTTTCCTTTTTCCATTGATTATGTTGCCAGCATTATATCACGCAATGAAAAAAAATATTTATCGTTTTTTTTTAACACCTAGCAATATTTCAAATAAATTTTGGGTCAATGCCTCTGAACAATGCTTTGAAAATAAAAGATTAATGACTTTAATTCGCTTTGTTGTTTCTTGCAATGTTTTTGACAGTCTTTCGCAACATACATTCTTTTTTATATAAAATACAAAAGGATGGAGTACGTCTCCTTTGCGTGTTATCCTCACTACATGGTGGTTACTCATAGCATTTTTTTAAAATTGTATATAAGCTTTTTTGTACATAGTTAAAGACATATATATATATATATATATATATATATATATATATATATATATTGCAGGTGTGTAACATTCAGGCTCCTTGTTGTGTGAATCTGTTTAGTAATGTTTTCATTTGTTTTTTCATTTGTTTGACTATAAATCATTATATAATCTCAGTAAGATAGTTATAAGGTTACAACTGTAACTAATTTTATATTTCTAAGCTTCTAAGTTTGTACTTTCTTACTGCCTTTTATTACTTTTTATCTCCAATAAAGCAAATAAATCTCCTCCTGTCTTGTGTGAATCGCGTTTATTGGAGACCCCGACATGGTTACAGAGGTAAGTTATCGCTTCCTCCAATATGGAAGGTGACGATAGCCAGGAGTATTCGAAGAAGTTAAATTCACATATGTACAAGTATTTACAATTAACAAGACCCTAGCACAACGGTCCATCACATAATGGATGGCTCCCAAATTCAAATCAGCATTCGAATTTGAATTCGAACGCAAGTATGATTTATAGTAAAAGTAATAGGTGAACCGGAAAGTAATGTCACTTTCTTAAATTAAATTCACGCGACTACGTTTTTCACAAGTTTTTATTTTTAATCAACAATATATTCGCCTTCGTTATCAACAACCCTTTGCCAACTAGTACACAAATTTTCAATGCCGGAGCGGTAACAATCAATCGGTATTTCTGTAAAATATGTCGATAGAAACGACATTACTTTCTGGTCACCCTAATATTATTGCCGTAGTGGCGAGCATTACGGAGCGTGTACGCTTGTTAAATTAAGTCAAGACAAATAGAATTATAAAGATATTAAAACAGTGGCAGGACACATTAGTGATTTTAAATATCTTTCAGTATTATTTATCTTGTGATATGACTGATTCTTCGCAATGTTATTTTATGTCATTGTAAAGACGTATTCTTACTTTACGAAGGCCTTTATTTGTAAGCCAATGTGAACACGGCTTTCTAATTTATTACGATATATTTTATAAATAGACAAAACTCAGCCGAGTGATAATGACCAGTGAGGTTTTACAAAAAAAAAAACTACAGTTGTTTAAATTGATGTAACAAAAATGCATCGGATTCAAATATAAATTTCGAAGCCGCATCACGAAATAAACTCCGAGAACAATTAACCCACAGCTTCAAGTGTGTCTCGATAAATACAGGTTTATGATTTTGTCAGTCGAAAGCAAGCGCCGTTCGCCTTTCACTGTTAACAAATTACCAGAATGTATCGGACGTGATTGCTTTTTTTCATTTCAAATCTACAGCTCATTTTGACCCTTATACTTCATAACATAAAGATAACTATAACAAGCTGAACAAAAAACTTACATCATTTAAGTCACAGCAATAAGTAAGGGAGGACTAAAAATCACTTCATAATGCTGTCGCGTGCATCTGTTGTTTAAAAGTACAAACCATTAAGAGTTTTATCACAAATATATAAGGCACAGTATAGTGCGAAATTAATGGTACAACAACCTAATTTTTACTGTGTAATAAATTCCATAAGTGATCGTGAAATTTAAATATTTATATATATATATATATATATATATATATATATATATATATATGTGTGTGTGTAAGTGTTTGTCTTTCTTCATTAGTCTTTGTGGATATTAACGATTTTAGGTGTAATAAGGCTGTTACAATAAAAAAAAGGATATACCTGAATATGGAAAACAAAACGACGCGTTAAGATCGAGATAATTAAGATACTAAAATTTTATACTTGTATCATGTTATATTTAATAAATTTAAGAAAGATGTTTTTTAATCGTTTATTTGAGAAATAAAAAGAGAGAAAGGTCAAATCTTTGTCTCGACTGATTTTAAGCAATGATGAGGTATATGATGGTACATGCTTGCCTAAAAGAAACCTATTTACTCTTGTCTTTAAGGCACCTACGTTGGTTTTTCCACTCCTTGGCTGTTTACATTATAAAAGTGTGTGCGAAACGATAAGTGCAGGTGGAAGGGATTTCAAACGTGTACGGATGTCATGAATCAGAGCTTCTTGTTGTTCGATAAAAAATAGGATATGGGGGTATTATTTAGTGTGATTCCAAGGCAAACTCTCCGAAATGTATTCAATAGAATGTTATTGATATATAAAGTCATCACTTCCATTGCTGGAGGGAGATTAATCCAGAAAAGTATCCCGAGCATGTAAAGTGACCGCGCGAATCATCTTCATCATCGTTTCAACTGTATAACTCCTGGACATAGACCTTCAAAATAGATTTCCAATGAGACAAGATGAAAACAGCCTGCATTTAGGCTCTTCTCACGATATTTTTTTTGACTCCAGCTATTGGGGGCCTCTCGTATCACCCCCTATTTTGTTGGAAACGGGGTTTTGTTGAGGCAATAATTTTTCAGTTTTCTTTTTATTTCACAGTTTCTTTTCTCTTTTTTTTCTTTTTTCGCTTTTTAACATTTGCTCTAAAACATTTTCACTAACTTTTATTCCCCTTATTCCTCACCTCTCATCCTATCTTCAATAACTATAGTCTAGGTCTATTTATTACAATGTATTACATTTTTACTTAGATTTTGCATATACATTTCGACAATTTTATCTCCAGTTTCATTCATTTTGTGTTTTATTTTCATTTTGTTTTGTTTCCTTATTTCAATATTTGTTCACATTTTCGTTATTATTAACTATTAGCCAAGCGTTTTAATTTAAATTTGATATCTTTCTATGATATTTTCTACGACCCTGCAGAAGTTGAGACAACAACATTAACAAGGTCCATCTTGTGGATGGATGATCTATGTTACGCTTGTTGGTCTGTAGATACAGAAACATAAGGCCCCAGCGGCTAGAGGTACCGTATAGATATTAGAGTAATAATAATATATTTCATTAAACTAGCTGCACCAACAGATTTGGTACTAGCAAAATTTTGTATGCTTATCGCAGTTCAATGAGACAAAAATTAATTAGACTCTATTTATTTGACGTATTAATACATGTTAATTGATATGAATATATAATTTATTTGAAAACAAGGTATTGATTTGTGTTGAAAAGCGCTAAATTGACTGAATGCCTGCGATTGCATTCATTATGATTTAATTCATTCGCAAATTGAGTTAAACGTCATGTATTGACCAATGATTATATGCGGTAAATATAAAAATAATTATATATTATCCAGTTCCAAATTATAAATTTTGTTAGAATATTACAAGATGAACATATGATGTTAAGTTGGTTGAAAAACGGTGGATACAGGCCGCTTCCACACAATCTATTTGGGCACCTATGTGGCCTATGTCCATCAGTGGACTGTGGTGGATAAAATGACGATGATGTAGTTAAATAAATAAATCACTACATTAGTAACATTATCTGTAGTTCGTGGCCTTAAAGCATGACAGTCTTGAGTTGATGGTGCTGTTAGTAAACTACAATTAAATGATAGAAACAGAGCCTATGGAATACCATCCCGCCGTCGTGGTCTGTAGTCCCACGTGTGAATTAAATCCCTTGCAAACACATACATGAAGATTATTCCGTACGGAACAATGTTTTTAATAATACAATTGTGAATAATGTTCTTTTTTTAATCTTGTATTTTTTTTTCTCACATGGTATCTGTTTTCAGAACTATGTGCAATTAACGTATAATTATTATTAAAATGAGAAGATAAAAACTTGAGAAATATATTTTTTTTTGTTTTTTTAACAAATGAGTTTATATTAGTGATATCAGTGTTGAGATAGAATAATAAAATTTGAAATAGAATAATTTAATAATGAAAAAGGCCAATCCGTTGATTGGTGTGGTACCAGGATTCATAAGTTTCTTTATTAGAGGTTGTCGGTGTATTTTTTATGAAGATTTAAGTTTATATTCGGCAGAGAAAATCGCAGGATGCAGGGATTCCTACGCCTTACAACGGACTTGTATCGGCTGATATATCTTTTATCGGCTTCTATAATATATCGGCTGGCATATCTTTTGTTTAATTTTTTTAAACTACCTCGTAATTCGATAGGTAGTTTGGTATACCTAGTTAAAATTAGGATATTCACATTTAATTTTCTTAACCTTCAGTACAAAACACGTGTAGTTCATTTTTTTAAATGATCCCCGTTTTTAAAGATCTCTAGTTTTCCCTGCCATGATTGTTTCGAGAATGTTACATTTCGGGTAAACGACCTTTTCAGGTTTTTCAATTTTTATTTACATAGTCCTTCCAAAACCCTTATGGATTCTTTAATTTTATATCGCGTATCCTGGCGTAGAACATTGCAGCTTTTAAAATACAAACAAATACAATTCTCCTTTACAGTATCGGAATATATTTGGGAATAAATTTATGCTTCAAGGTAATGGATACATTAATTTCGTTTTAATTTTCCCTTTAATAAGCGCCTCATTAATTTCGTTCTCTGTACGAAATATTACGCAGTCCTGGTGACGTTTATGATTAGGTAATTAATTACTTATAATATTAACACACTTTTGAAAATTTCTCTACCAATATCAGATGAAAGTGTAATCTGATTTAAAATTTAATAATTTCTTTAAGTATATCAAAACATGAAAGATTTATAATAATACTCAATTTATTATGTTATATATTGGTAGACTAATTAAAGTCCATTTAAATTTGAATATTGTTTCAAAAGTAATTGTAAATGATTGTAACTTCTTTTTTAGCTGAAACTTTTGTGTATTTAAACAAATATTTACATTACAGTGAAGATAAAATAGCATGAAAACTCAAATATACAAGAACGATAGATTTAAAACATATTTAATATTAATGATATTCACCACAGTAGAAAAGGACCTACTTTTCAAAAAATATAGTGTCCAGTAACAGATTTATATTTTTGAACTTATATAAAAAATATAATATGTATGATTTAGTTTTTACAAGATTATTATAATATATAATATAAATGCGGATTTTAATTTTTAAAAATATATTAGCTAAATACCTTTTGTGGAGTTAAGCATACTGCAAAAATGGAGGCTTGTGTACTGCGATAAGCGCTGCACCAGACTTGGTTTAATCTAGCTGGTTTCTATACAAATATCTACTTTTAAAGTCACAGAAGTTCGAAAATTGTTATAGTAATTTGTCTCTTAGAGGTACTCTACAAGAAATTCGTTAGAATTAACCTGAGATGACCTTCGTGCTTACGAATATCCCCAAGACTACTGACTAGTTTTTGTAGGAAAGGGTGAAGCCTTTAGAGTAGAACCATATTGCTGGGACCACGTCTGATGAGTTTGACCTCGCAGGTTAGTCAAAAAGAAATCCGTAATCATGCGTTTATTATTATCACTATTGACATCCGGGACTTAACCTTAAGCTTTTTCGAAAAAATAAATCCGATTCCAGAATTTCTGAATCATGAAGACCAGTAACATCAGTTTTGATTTTCTTCATGGCCGACGAATTAAAATAAGCCTCGTTGCTTCAAAATCTTGATTTTCAGCGAGAGAATTTACGACTGTCAAAAAAATTATCTTGTCTGTTTTATTTTTTAAAATTTTCAATAATTAAATTAATAAACCCGAATTATTATATACCACTAAACTCTATATAAATGTTCCGTTCAAATCAATTCGTTTTACGTCACTCTTCATTCATCGAAAGCGTATTAAAGGCAAAACCGTCGTATTGAGCGTGCAATTGCTTTAATAAAGTTTTTCAGCGGTACGATTTCGATCCGATCACTTTAGCAATGAATAAGGTTGTATTAAACAATGGTAGGAAAACGCTGTGACTTGCGATCGTAGGTCACAGTGTTATTTCATGTGACAATCTTATATAATTTACACTTTGTATTGTGCATTAAATAAATGTGATTACCTCTGCTCACAAACAAGTCTCCAGAGGATTGGCAGTAGTGTCCTTTGTGTACCATTATAAAACACAACGGTCGCAAATCAATCTACCAAGCATGGCGATTATGATATATCTACCCATAGATATCTTTCGGATGACATGGTTCAACATCATCAACTGGAGACCAGGAACTGGCTAGCGCAGCATAGGACACCTACCGGTAGTGAATACATAACCTTGTTAAAGTCATCGGTAGATGCTAGATGTTTGACGCTTTCAATCGTTCTTATTAAAAACGAATAAAAAGAGCCTATATGTAGCAGTGGACGTGTTACGAAATGTATATGTATTAATTTTATTTGCATCATTGAAAACATACGGCCAAGCGGGCTTCTATAGGCTGCATTCTGTAGACGCCCCCTTGAAGTCATAGCAGACTGACCTCGAGATTCTTTCGGTCCAAGTGGCCATCGATGCACAAGCGATGTACCTCACCTACTGCCACTTCAGTCGGTGAACAGACTCCTTATGTAGGTCTAAATCAAAAAATAATCTTAAAAATGCATTCGTCTTTATAGATTTACTTCCTGTATTGTAGATTGTTTGGTCATATTAAATTCCATTAATTTTTTTTTACTTAACTTGTGCCTATCGCTACAATTTAATATTTAAAATATAAATATAAAAAAAAAAACTATGAATCATCTATTTAGAAAATAATTGTTTTTTTATTTATTTATTTACTCTTTTGGACATGCGTCTATAAAATTAGAATCAAATGATAAAATAAATTACTACAAACAACTTGGATTGATGCGACCACAAGAAATCACATTTACAATATATCATCACGATAGCTGGATTTTATTACTTATTATATTTATTTAAATAGCATATATAGATATTTAAATACAACTGTATTATGTAGTAGCCATGAGTATATATAAGGTGTTTTAATATGATTATTTTCCTTCTGAATTTGATTTTACTATTTCATTGACTAGTTTCGCCTATGTTTATTTATTAATATCTCTGTACCGCCCAAACAATTAACTGGCAGAGAATACCATCCGCATTAAGTTCGTCGTTATACATAAAATGTATAAAAAGTTTAAACAAATAAATATACTGAAACCATAAATGTCAGAAATAAAAATAAAAAGAACGTGAAAGAAGAATAAAATTTAAAGCATGAATACGTTACTTCAGTAAAATAAGATGCATTAAGTTTATTATTCATAACGAATATGCATAAAATTATTCAAAGAAATTAAATTACGACGTTTTAAAAATATTTTTTTACTTAATAAAAACAGGATATGCGTGCTTGTCGACGAAATGACAGTTGACTTACAAATCCAATTACGTGAGGTTGCTACCGCAACGGGAATTATGTATAATTTACTATTTTCATTTCGTATTTTTAAATTGGAAAGATAAGAAGGCAGAAAATTCGAAGTAGTCAATTAGTACGCCTGAATCATATTAAAATTATATATACCTTTTTTACGGTATTATGGATACATTATCTTTATTCACATTTTAGACGTATCCTATCCACTTCTTATGCCTTCGTTTTTAACAGACCTTTTCTTAGTGCAGGATTTTTTAAAATTTTAGGTCTTTGTGTGTTATGGTTCCAGAGATATCGTGGTGATATGGTATATGGGAGGAAATCTCTTGTATTTACACGGTAAGTGCTTATAGGTGTAAAGGCATTAAAGATTTAATAACTTGGTTAGAGAAATTCATTCCTTAACAATGATAGTGCATCACAGAAAAATCTCTTTTTCATTCATCAAACAACAGCTTACGAGAATACGAGGTATGTGGAAGTCACGATGGTTTCGGAGACGAGGAAGTTTTTTCCCTAAATGTCGTCTCATCATACCACGTGCTCCGCCGATTAGAACTGAACACGGGGGATTCCCTGAGTATCTGCATAGGTTTAAAGTCAAGGAGAGTCTCCGTGCACTTGTAAACCTGCTGTGGACCAGACCGTGGTACACCTGAATATCGGCTGTACGGCTTCAGTGACGAGGATTTTTTTCCCGGATGCCATTTCAGCCTACCGCGTGCTCCGCAGTGTCGAGATGGATACGGTCTTGGCCCAGCTCTTCATGGGTCACGGGGGGTTCTCTGAGTACCTTCACAGGTTCAAGCTCAAGGAGGACCCCTCGTGCTTCTGTGAACCGGGCGTGGGCCAGACCGTGGTCCACCTTGTGGCCCGCTGTCCGGCGTTCGGAAGACTGCGCGCAGATTCCGAATGCCGGATGGGCAGAAAGATAGAGGAAAGGAGTATCTTGGCCATCATGCAAGACGAAGGGGAGAGAGAATGCTTCCTCAGCTACTGCAGGAAGGTGGTGACAAATGCAATAGGTAAAAATAAAACAAACACTAAAATATAGAAATAAAAGAAATATAGTAGTACCAAATATAGTGCAATAAACAGAATAATATAAGATGAAGAGAATTATAAAGAAAATACGTGTTAAATATTTGAACAAAGAATGTAATGTTGTAAAATAAAATAGTAAGGAAACCTAGAATGTAGTGGTTGAGGATAGATATTTGGCTAATGGAATGAAAGAGAAAGACTGGGAAAATTGTAGAATGAAAGAAACAGTACGACAGATAAGATGTACATGTACATGAATACAGAAGAAAGAGAAGAATGATAATAATAAAAAATATGAATAAATTACTAGAAATAAAAAGTCTCTGTCCCACACGAGATAGGGAAACGAGAGGTCCCCAACAGTGGGGTCCAAATAAAAAAAAATTATGGCTGTCCCGTATTTGGTACAGGTGGAACTGATCTCCAGTTTAGGTTGCAGGTGGGAAAAGAGAGAGGTAACATCATGAAAGTAATGGAACAAGAAGAAAGACATAGAGGTTTGCCGATTATTGCAGAACGGATATATGTAGAGTAATAAAATACAATAAAATGCAAAAAAGGTGAAGGAAAATAATTGGTGATGAAGAGAGATATTTAACACTAATATAATTTTATAAACTTCTGTAAGATAGGTATCACAAGCCTACACTGTAGGAAATTTCGAAAAGAGAAATTGGAATTTTCACTCGTCACATCAAGAAGAAAAATTTAATAAATATACAACAACTTTCTCTGCAAACTAACCTACGAAACCTTAATATTACAATTATAATTACGGTGTTTATATAATTTGAAGCTAGTTCCGGAAGTTAATACTGCGTCTACACCTTTCTAATTTCGTAGCGGTTACGTCAGCTAGAGTAACGAGAAGAAATCTTTTAAATTATTGCGTGCAACACTTAGTAATATTACATAAGACGTGCGGCTGAGTGATGGCATTGTCCTTTCAAATAAACGGTTCGTACAGCGAAAACGTGAAGCCAATTATAAACATTTATTCACAGTACAAAGTGATGAACCTGGAAGATTTATTGTCTTGTACAACATTATATCTGCTTCTAGCTTTAAGAAATTATTTTGTATGCTTTATTAGTCTAGATCAGAGTTCCCCAAACTTTTTTGTGTCGTAGACCCCTTGCCATGTTTTTCCGTGTTGGGCAGACCCCCTACTTACCTGATATTGATTTACTGTAAATTTCTAACTGTAGTGAAGTTTAGTGTTAAAAACTTAAAACAAAAACACATGTTAATTTATACATTTATTAATTGAATTTAAATTAAAATTATTCAAAATAAAATTTTGTATCTGTTATGTAAAATATACGTAACATTAAATAACCATGTATTATGATCACAAAACGAATACCAACATCCTACAACTTACACAATTTTATAAGCATATATAACAATTTTTTTACTTCATAGGTACGAGTACTTTTATAAATAATGTAAATGTTTTGATGCTATTATAAGATAGTATGATGTAAGTAAATAGGTACTATCAGTGTATGTGATGAGATCCACTATCGTGGACCCCCATTTTCATTTCATGGACCCCCAAATTTTTTTTCGCTGACGTAGACCCCTTGCAGGTTGTCATAGACCCCTAGGGGTCGATATAGACCATTTTGGGAATCACTGGTCTAGATGTAGTAACCTGATCGAATGAAATGTTCGAACATCTTCGATTTCATTGTTATAATTTTAACACATACCCGTCCTCTGCAACGCAAAGATCTCTCCCAAAGATCGCAACGATGACTAATCTTGAAATCTCCTCGTACAGCGACTTTCCGTGACCACTGTATCGTTGGTCGAACTAGTGTAGCGTCTGCCCATATTGCATCTGCTAGCTCGTGGTCGCCACTCGAGAACCTGTCGGCTAATAGCCGTTAGATGTACGAGCGATATGACTGTCATTTCAAACAGGCAGATCATCCAACTACGTCGGTAATCTTGTCTGGTATCTGAGAAATTCTTATTTTTGACTCGATTTCCGGTTTGAGCTTTTGCTAAATAAACTCAATTTTTATTCGATTTGGGCTTTTCCGATATAAACACACCACAGAATATACCACAGTAAACATAAAGAGATGTCACACAGAGTTTAAAGGTAATTAAAAACAAATATAGTCAGTATTGGTCAAAGAGCGTTAATTGCAAAAATCGAATGTATGAACTTAACGTGGCTATTTACTTAATACAAATTTGTTAACGCAATGATAATTTTCCACTTTAATAAAATTCACAGGAATATTTTATTATTAAAACACGTTTTAATATCTGCGAAGATTTTAATATCACTTGTGAATTGAGTTGTACTGTCTGGCAAATCTATTATTAGACCATTCATTCACGAGGTTGGCTTCGATAAATTTCAAATAGAACCTTTTTAGACATACTGGTGAACTAAACGACATATTGTATTTATTTTACATCAATAAACGTGAAAGATATAACATGTAATAGGGCAAAGAAATGATGTACTACAGGCGAACTTATCTTTAAACGCGATTTCTTCGCGACTTGGTTAAAAACGAACTATGGAGCGGGACAAACAGAGTAAAGGACTGATCTTGAAAATTAATGAAAATAAATAAAGCATATTACTTATAGGTAAAAGGTAATATATGTTTAACTTACAGTTTAATTTATATTTTTTTAATAACATGTCTATTTTTCGATCGATGGATGTAACGTATCTTCCAAGTGTGATATAGATAGTAAGAAAATAAATAAAAATTAAGAATAAATAAAACGGCTAAAGAATAAAAAATTCTTCTCCGGACCGCGCTCCCCCAGCATTTCAGGATGATCAGGAATCGTTGCGAACTTAAACCGAAGGTTTGAAAGCTGTTCCTAAACAAGCTAACTGAAATATTACTATTATTAGATTTTATTATTTAATATATTTACAAAAATAGTATATGTAGATTTTTACATATATGTACTATGGTATATTTATGTATAATTATAGTAAATAGTAGCTATTGATATAAAATATTCACAAAAGTTTTTTTTTATCTTGATTATTATTTTTTTTCTCAATTTCATTTTCTTTTTTTTTATATTTTGTCTTTTATGATATTAACTTGTTTCTAATGGATTCAGGCGTTATTTTGCGGAAGTCTATCCTAAGTAAGAAAAGGACCAATATATAGCTACTTCCGCCAATGCAGGAGTAGTCGTGCAATAAAGTGCACCGCCCGCCAGCCCGCTGATAAATGTGCATGCGGCAAACGAGACTCGTTTGATTTTGTCGATTGACTCTGTGTTTGGTTTAGCGAATCGGTATAACATTACTACTGAAAATGCCACGTGGAGGGGTGAAACACGTGTTGGGTAATTTGGCGGTAGTAGTTGTGTAATTCGAATTGTTTGCCGCATACGCATTTATCAGCGGGATGGCGGGCGGTGCACTTTATTGCACGACTACCACTGCATGTGTGGAAGTGGCTAAATATTGGTCCTTTTCTTACTTAGGATGGACTTCCGCGAGGTAGCGCCTGATTTCATTAAATGGATATTACTATGGTATAATGATACGCAAAGGACGCTGCAGTCCGTCCTCTGAAAACTCGTTTGCGAGTTGTGGTAATCAAGCAAGGATTGTAACCCGGAAATAGAACCAGCGACCTAAGATCGCAAGTCTCAGTCTCCCACTGATGGACTACAGTTGCTTTATCTTATTAGAATGAAACTTTCTCGCTTCATCTCTAGAGGCTTAAACCTAATTAGGTTTTGAGAGGAATTATATTTCAGTCCGCTGACTAATGTTGTATCATTTATTAAAGTACTGAAACATACTTTGATATATTGATAATTTTTTTAACCATAAATAATGGTGGTATATTTAATTACGAAAATTCTTGATATTTTCCACACACGAAACATTAAAAAAAGGAGATACAACACGATTTATATGATCGTAGTTACAATTCCTGTAATTCAAGTTGTTCTTTTTATTCGTTAGGTATATTAATTTTTGTATTTCGTAAAATTCTCGTTTCTATAGTTTGTACAATTCTTCATAAGGCCGGCCTTGGAAGTAATGACAACATGAAGTCCAACAAAAAAGATTTCATATTTTAGTATGATATATCTTTGACGTTACGCAGTTCGCCATTATGTTTTGAGCTAAAATTTTGCTATGGCAGATCCTATTCCAGTTACAACAATGACGTTTGCACGAAGAGGAAATATACCAGTGTAGGTGTATAATGTTATAACTGTAGTGTAGTGTTCCGAAGCGAGAACTACTCGGCGGTCGGGAGCGATGCAAGCCTACCGATACGTGTGAGGTGTAACACATATATTAAGACTGTGACAAACTAATTGAAGTAATAAACACGTTCACTGCGGCTTGAGGTCGATTCAGCCTCATGGTAAACTTTGCACTGGTGCGGCGCGTAAAACTCGTGTTTTCTCTCTAGTGCGGCGGCTGTTTACAATCAACCGTATGAGGTATCACAAAGACAAATATAGCTTTCTTTATGTCTGCGAAGCATTGACACAATATTGTAAAAAATATTGATGAACATGAGGCAGTAAAGGCCTCAACCGCACTACTAGGAAGTTCAGCTTGAGGCTGATTCGACCTCAGCCGCACCAGCTGAAAGTTCTTCAAAATTGGACCCGCAGTGAACGTGTTAAAAAAAACAAGCCTAAAATTCGTCAGCCAATCACAAGGCGATATAGAGCGCTCTGGCGAGGGATTCCCGTGTTCGATGCGCCGCTGACAGTTAAGTATCCGCACCTACGAGTGCTCCTTTCATTACTATAAAAGTTACATAAAAATATTTACATGCACTACTTTATTCAGTTTGTATTTATTATGTTACGTATATGCAAAAACTATTACATATGCATATGTATATCACTAAAATAATAAATATGACATATTAAACATCACTTTACATTGCTATATATTATCGATAATAGTAAAAACATTTATTTCAATGACATATAAATTACTGCTTAACAAATCGCTTTATCGTTGGAGGTTAAGCTCTTTGATATCCCCAGTCATTTTTCAAAATTTGAAATGCGTCCTATGCCGTCATTTCATACAAATTATATTTAAAAGGTATGTGAATAGATAGTAATTTTTTTAGAAATTATGTTTGATAAAGCCATATTATTGAAAAAAAATATAAAATATGTGAATTGAATTTAAATAATGAAGATAGAAGAAAAAACATTTCCATTTTTCTTCTCTTTATAACTATATGAAATTTTGTGAATAACTTGTGACAGGATTAAAAAAAAAAACCAGAACAACATATTTCAAATAATTAAAATGACTTGTCGAATGCTGATATAATTAAACAAATCGTCGAAATTTTGCAGAGTCGCATTCGACTCGCGGGCTGTCATTATATCAACTATAGCCCAACTAACGTAACATATATTATGTTACTATATTAATTCGATATACTGTATGGGTCAGTATTTTCCAACGTTTTTTTTGACATATCCCACCATTTCTAAAATTCTTATGCCCCCAATTTAACAAATATATATGTATGTAAGTATGATGTAAGTAATACACCTTGCAAGAATATATAACTTATTTATTGGTAACAAAGGTCATTTTAAAGATACTAATTTTTTCCAATGATCATGTAATAAACTGAAAAATGCCTTTGGCATTAAGTTTGCTTTTGTACCTTATATAAGAAGTATGTAAATAAAGCTGTCGAGTTCTTCTACTTCATCATTACTTAGAATTTTTAAGAAGACAAGCTTTTGTTTGGTAGACTAGGACCGACAACACAGTCAAAGTCGCGGTAAGTAACTGGCTGTGGGAGGCGTAAGAACGAAGTTAGAACCAAAAAAAATTACCTGATTAGAATTGTATTCGAAAACGTTTCTCTTTTACTCTAACAGCTAACTAGTCACAACATCCAAGCTGTAACGTCAAAAATATTTTTACGTTTCGATAAAAGAACCGCGTACACGTTTATTGCTTCCACGACAATTTTATTCAATCGAAAGCATTGGAGAAATATTCGTTTTGTAATCAATTACGTAATCGATTTATGAATCTCGACAAAGAGCACTTGGTGAATTTACTTTTCAATATTCACGTAATCGAAGTCATAATATTGAAGTATGGAAAGTGTTACAACTTGTTTCGATGTTATTACTATAAACAGAACTTGAAAAGAAACTTTATTGACGTTAATAATTGCCCAACAGATGTCATAATCATTAAATAAACGAAAGAATGGAATTCAATAGAATACATCGAGGTCCTTTTCTCTCTCTCTCTCTCTGTATTTAATGCAATCACACCGATTTAGTTCCATTTATTAGTACAGTCCCTTCCATTTTAATGTCATAAATATTTTACAACAAATTGTGGCGAAAATAAGAAACCACTAAGAATAATCATATAAAAATGACATATTCCAAATTCAAAAGTCACCTTTTCTTTTTTTTTTTTCTTTTTATTATAACATTATTTATGAATGTTTGCATGTACACGCAGGCTATTCCATACTCGTCGTCGTAATGTTTATAATTGTCTATAAGAAATCGCCTTCTGTGATAAGACCGTTTCATTACACTTTTTGTAGGTATTTTAAATCATTGTTTTTATTCTGTTACTTGTATAATACAGAGCATAACACAAGCATTCTTTTTTTAGAGAGGATAGAAACCACAACGCTACTACGCATTGGGCTTCCATGTGTTATATACTTTTTTTCACCATTCTATAGCTATCACAATATTGACAGGAAGTTAATACTTTACTCATGCGTTTCTAAACGAAGGATACTGTCAGCGCTACCGGTAAACTTAAGTCTTGAAGTGTTTGAATTAAACTCGTAATTTAACATCAAATAAAATACACATCAAAAGTGATAAAGGCATCAGAATATGTAGAGCATAGAAAATAAGACATATTTATGTTATTTCGTGTGATATAAATAAATAAACAAAACTGAAATTAGAACATGCCTCTGGGATTTAGAAATTTCAAACTAGAATACTCAACAAATTCAAGTTTATATTGTGATCGTTAGTTTTGTTATTTTTAAACATATACAATGATAATGTAGAAAGTTCGCTGAATATAAATAACTCATCATAATTTCTACGTTCACATGTCCAGTTCTGGACATTCGCCTCTCCGATAGATATTCAATAAGGCAAGCATTAAGCGGTCTTTAGAAAGACCTTTTTGGTAAGAGTAGCGGTAGAGAACTGACACTTGCAATCGTAGGTCAAATAACTTACACTTTGTCCGTAAGTTATATACTTACAACTCACAAACAAGTTTTCAGAAGATGTTCAGCATGGGCCTCTGCGTTCCGTAATACCACACTGCCTGACAAGCGTGGCAATTATGGTATATTTCCTTGCAGTGGACATCGGATCAAAATGTCGACGACGGTCGATTATAGGTGCAAAAAGCTTTAAGGGTAAATGAATAGCTCCTTTGCTGCAAATTAATGTGTATACCCTATTAGATAGGTCTAAAGATCAATAGTTTCAAACATTTAGCAACATAATGATAATATTATAAGAAGAGCGCTTCCATCGTTCCTATTACTATATATTAAAATTAATTGTCCTCTACTATCTGTCTCTACGAACTTCGTACTTCCAACAAATATTGAGTAATAACTTCAAGTAAATAGAGGTGCTTTAAACCTTTTTGCAAACGAATTATACAATCACGCCTTCAAATCTTTTGCACCTGTTATTGATCATCCTGTATATGTCCGGGAATTAGCCTCAGTAATGTTCAAAAGAGTGCAAGACTTTCAAACAACATACTTCCAATTCAACACAGTTACGAAGAATCTTCGTTCATTAAAAAACAAAACAATGTCTTGAAAATAGTTTCTTTATAATGCTCACCAAGCTTAAAAGGTGTAGCGCAAATCCTTACAAACATGTTAAAAAATTATCAAATCAACCAAACTCTAGTTTGAAGTTCATTTGATTCAACCAGGAAAATAATTACTAACAACTTAACACAGTTAACTTCTAATATAGGAATTTACTACTTCTGATAATATCAGTGTACATAAATAAGTTTTTAATCTCATAGCTTGCATAATGAACATTTTACGAACGGTATTGACACTATTTCAATCTAGCCTCAGTAGCCGTAGAACAGAAATATCTGGAAGGATAATATCCCCCATGAGACTATGATTTACATATCACTAAAGGCCATTGAAGTTTTCCATATGACATATTGAGACCTTAATCATTTAGAGCAGCCAAGATATTCTAGTCGGAAATAATTCTATATAGCATTTCCATTTATAAAGGTCTACATGTTTAATTGCGATACATGATAAAAGATCGATTTATGATAATATTTTTATTTATATCTCATGTAAATTTGAATTCACTTTTAATATATAATTCTCGACTCAACCGTGCGATGCCTTTTTGCTCTATAGTCAGCGCTAGGCAATTGACTACTAGCGCCATCTATCGGCGCTTTCTCAAATTACAACATTCTGATATGTATTTAGAGCACTATCTTTGCACTTCTTCATCATCATCTTTTCAGCTGATAGTCCTCAACTGTAAAGCACTGTCCCATCCAGCGACATTAACTATAGCGTTGGTCTACCTAGCAGTGTGATTTCTGATGTCATTAAAATAAATGTTTTTACTATTATCAATAATATATAGCAATGTAAAGTGATGTTTAATATGTCATATTTTTTTAGTAATTTACATAAGTATATGTAATAGTTTTTGCATATACGTAAAATAATAAATACAAACTAAATAAAGTAGTGCATGTAAATATTTTTATTTAACTTTTATAGTAATAAAAGATAAAAAAAGTTTTTTTTTTAATTAAGGTAGATACTTGTAGGAGCGGATACCTAACCTTCAGCGGCGCAT
Organism: Battus philenor; assembly: GCF_028537555.1. Taxonomy (NCBI): domain Eukaryota; kingdom Metazoa; phylum Arthropoda; class Insecta; order Lepidoptera; family Papilionidae; genus Battus; species Battus philenor. The sequence goes on from NW_027181704.1 coordinate 2,416,167, forward strand.
CGAACTTACTTGTACTTGTCATACCGGATTGTGATTGCCCCATAGAAAACTTTCAACCCCAATGATCAAAGATTAGACTAAAGAAGTGAAGACCGCATTTTCAAACTAGACATTTTTTGAGCTACGACGGTGATATTGATTCTTGTATGCATCTCCTCATTTCCGTTTCAAGCTCCCAGCAAAACTCCGAACACAGTTCTACTCATTGCTCTCCTCGTGCCCTTGTGCCTCCTTTTAAAACCCAGCATAAGGGAAACTTTGTAGTTAAGGACCTCAATGCATGAAAAATAATTCTTACGGAGATAAATTAATAAAATCTATTAAAAAAAGTACTGATCGGCGATTCTATTTCCTAAGCTTCAATTGTTACAATCTCTAGTGCATTCGTTCGACCAAAATATTTACGTACTTAAATAAAATATTCTTGAAAATTAATATAGTATGTTTATATACTCACCTATATAGAAATATAATAATTAAATTAGCAATGTACTTTGCAAATACACGACGTATTTGTAGCGTGATATTTAACTAAAATCGTAATATAAAGGATCGTGTAAAAAAGAAATAAAAAGGCTTGAAGGTACACCAGTGTTCACCAAATAATTTCTTCGTGTATTGTTGACATAGACTATGGAGGTTGGAGGACCGTGGCCTCTTTTTGTGAGACTACGACTTAGTTTTTGTGGTCCAGAAGGAGGCAGCCGAACGGGATCGGCAGAGGACAAATCCCGCTCGGAGACGACGCCGTCAGCGCAGGGACGCGCCTTGCGACGGCCCTCCGGTGAATGGTGCTGCTCTACTACAAACGGGGCCTTCGGAGCCGCGGGAGTTTAGAGTGGGGGCCCTAAACTCCCACTAGCTTCGGCGACTCTGAGGCGGACGATGGTTCGACGCGGTTTCGAACCATCGTGATAGCATCACGAGGGTTGATACCGCAGTCCCCCGGATGGCGCAGAGGGCGATCACCGGGGGGAGGGGGGGTTAGTGGGTAGGAATCCCACATTCCCCAGTCCTCCCTCCAGAGGCGGAGCATCTTGAACGTCCGGAAGTTTTACTTTCGCGAAAAAAAAGGGACCATGGAGGTTAATTGAGAATATTTTGAAAATTCAGTGAATAATAAACTAATTCAGCAAGGAGGTCCACTGCCACTAGTACCACAGCACATGACGACTTCCAAAACGTTCTTCCTTTTCTTCTTCCAAAACAAAAATTAATTAATTACCAATATCATCATTTTACTTCAAATAAGTATAACGAACATTTTTAAATAGGATTTTAAGTATATTGCCGTAATTTAATCATAAAAATCGTAAAAGCGCCTGCTTTAAAATGAAAGCAATAATGTCGCTTCGTAGAAAAGAAGATTGCAATTTCATCGTGGCAACCATACAACATTTACCGGAGTAGCATTCATTTAAGAACGTTTCGTAATGCTGGCCACTAAGGCTTGAATAATTTATTTTTTTAATTTTGCGCGTTCGAATTGAAAATCGAACGACGTTTTAAATAGAATGCTGCCAGTAATGCTATCGTCGTCTTTGCGTTTGGGCTAATTTATCAGAAGCTATATGCAGGTTAGTAGTTTCCTTCAACCCTCTAATCGCTTGTACCGGTGAACCGAAAAGATTTTAATTTACAAATAATCATAGTAAATTTTAGCTAAGAAATGATTTATTAAGACTATATAAAAAAAACATCCGTTCTTAAATAAAAAAAAAATATGAAGATTGATTTTCTGGATTAAACTAATTGTACTAGGTTCACCTGATCCATCTTGCACAGCGCAAATAACCAAAACATACATTTATTTTTATCTTTGTCTGTCTGTATGTTCCGGCTAATCTCTGAAACGGCTGGACCGACATTGACGTGGCATATACTGGCAGGTAGCTAATGTAACAATGAGTAACTGAAGCTATTTTTATTCTAGAAATATTAATAAACGAAATAAAAATATTACGAAATAATAATTTTATTTAAATAAATTCCACGCAGATGAAGTCGCGGGAACAGCTAGTAAATAAACATAAAGACGATTTGATCCAATGGTCTCACTTTCAGGAACGAAGCCTGCACACTGTATGAGAGACGAGGAAGTTATTCTGTGATAACTTCTGCAGTATATAAGTTATGTTCACTTTGCCCGACGTACCTGGGCATAGCAGATATTCGAGGTCTTAATTTCTACAAGTACATCAAAATATTTACAATGGTGATCTCGTAAAACAAAAGGTGATATTAAAGTACTATTGAAAATAATAAAAGAAATTCTATAGCTAGCATAATTTAATATTTTTTTCTAATTTTCCTTTACTTATCTACTTTACCCCTGATTGCCCTAGTAATAAATAAATTTCTAGTATCATTTAAGTTTACTAAAATCATATAATTCGTCAACTGTTTATTTCGAGACACATCTATAAATGTGTGAAGAAAAATACGACAACAATATTTCTTTAGGAGTAACGATGACAAAGTGGATATTTCTTTAATAAAATAGACATACTAACAGATGCGTTGAACAGTTCTAAGTTGATTCTGTCGTACACTGTCACGTTTCTGTACTATTACTGTAAACTCAACTGGACTATTGAAGGTTTGTTTCTTAACAAAACTTTTTAGCGAAATCTCGTTTAACTTTCCTATAAATAGATGCTTTTGTACATTATGTATAATGATTAAAAAAAATTATGTGATCGCTATAAGAATATATGGTATTTTATTATTAATATATTATCTTGGTATGTTATTATTTAGAATGGTATGTTATTATTTTTTACAATAATTATAAAATATAAATTAACGAGTTAATTTCTACGATGTTCACACCTTCTATAGCATTGACAATAACACGTATATTTATTGAAAAGTCCTTGCTACAGATCGCCTTGGTAGGTCAACTTTGGCGTCCCAAATCTAATATTTTCAAATGGCTTCTGGTAATATTCAAGTTTCATATACCCCCATTATTAATCCTAATTTTTTAAAAAAATGTACAAAGTTTATAATACACGAAACTTGTATCTAAAAGAGTCTTTAAACCTCCTATGATATCTAAATTTAAGAAAAACTGTATTGAATTAAATGTAAATTTGAATACGCCACTATGAGATTTTTATAGACTTACTTGTAATTGGTACATACGTACTGAGGATTACCGGAAGGCAAGCCGATACTAAATAGGTTTATTTAGTATCTGCTTTGAATAATAATCAATAAGCTGATTAAAGTTCGATGGTCTCTAAATTCGGTTGAATACTAGGCGCTCTCTGCGCCCGGTTGCCTAGAGTCTAAAGAATCTGCAAATGCCATTAGCAACAGTGCGATTTCGTGTCCGAAAATATTAAATTTAAAAATATCGATACCTTTAAATCAGTGATTCCCAAAGTGGTCTATATCGACCCCTAGGGGTCTATGACAACCTGCAAGGGGTCTACGTCAGCGAAAAAAAGTTTGAGGGTCCATTAAATAATAATGGGGGTCCACGATAGTGGATCTCAACACATACACTGATAGTACCTATTTACTTACATCATAGTATCTTATAATATCAAAACATTTACATTATTTATAAAAGTACCCATGAAGTAAAAAAAAAATTATATGTTATAAATTGTGTAAGTTGTAGGATGTTGGTATTCGCTTTGTGGTCGCAATACATTTTGAACATTCACTAAACTTCACTACGGTTAGAAATTTACAGGAAATCAATATCAGGTAAGTAGGGGGTCTACCCAACACGGAAAACATGGCAAGGGGTCTACGACACAGAAAAGTTTGGGGGACTCTGCTTTAAATCATTAATTGCATGCATTCTAAATAATAAGATTCAAAAAACGATCGTGTCGATTCGTTCATTAAAACTTCTAATCATATTTTATTATAAGCGAGTATATTTAGATTGTTATCTGTCACACAGTTAAGACCTCAAATTCAAATTTAAAATATCTTTATTCAAGCAGGCATTTACACGCGCTTTTATGCGAATATTTTACAATTATAATCAGTAAACTGCCACCGGTTCGAAATACTAAGCTGCTAGTAAAGGCTGGCTAGGTACTCAACCGTTTTCTTTTAAATTAAATTAAAAAAAAATTATGAGCCAACACACCAAATTCCACACAATTCAACTTAAAAGCCTATAGCATGTCATAGCATAGCATTCACTATAACAAGATTTATTAAATAATGAACTTCTAATTTTATATTAAAAACTAAGAAAGGGAAGATCTGAAAACCATTGGGGCACTTTATTATTGTGGCATGAAAAGTTATTTCGGAGTAATAGCTAAGTTTTTTTTAGTGATATATTATAAAAAGGTATAGCTACCTTATGTTTAGTTATTATATACACTTTACTTACGACCTCTCAGTCAGTAACGTTTATATTTAACAATAGCATCAAAGCAGAAGTTAATATTTACTTTAAATTAATTTAATCATAGCAGAAACAGACAATAAAGTTTATGAAGATATTACGAAGAGAGCTCAACTTTATGAAGTGTTTCTAGCTTTTGTAAAGTATTCGAAGAAAATTATTTCACAAAAGTTAACGAGTTGTATTTATCTGAATTAATTATAATATTATTTTATTAAACAGTAATTTCACAGAAGAATCTAATGGCGTATTTTTACGGCGTCGCTATACAATCTGTTGTCTAAATAGGTTTTAAGTAATGTAAAGAAAAAATATTACATTTATATAACGATGAAATAATTAAATTTTGTTTTAATAAAAATAATTACCATGTTTAAAATATATTTATTAATAATATAAACATTCTTTCGTATAATTCTTAATGATTTATTTTTGATTAAACTTAAATAAATTAATTGATTTAAATAACCTTTTTATTTCGAGTAGTACACACACGCACACACATTTAATTTTTTTTCGAGTTACTTTTTTTAATTATTAACGTTTTTATTTAAGTACACTATAAATACAGCACTGTTGCTTTTAAACTAAAGAGGTGGGCGTGAATATATTAAATGTTAGCGAAATCTTCTGTTGCATTGCTATAAAATAGGTTTCCCTTAGAAACCAATAAAATAAATTTGGAAGCGACCTTCATACACCATCTTCTGGTACATGACGTACTGTTTTCATGACAAACATTTATACATTGTTACTTTTAATAATATAAATGTATTATTATATATAATTAAAACCTGATTTCTGCGATACAAGCTCGCGAACCTAGTGCAAAATCAATATTAAATATAGGTTTTCAACAATACAAATTATTTGCATCAAAAAACTTAACAAACTGAAAACTATATTTAATTTTATAACTGCCACAGACTTACAGTGATATTTATGTATATAATAAAGAAAAATAAATGAATATAGAAAAGAAAAAAACATTCTCAATTGGTAATTAATATAAAATTATTTTAATTTTAATAAACAGGACAACGAGTTGAAATATTTTAAATTAATATCATAACCTAAAATGTGCCGTAAGTTCTAATATTAATTTTCAAATAAATTTTATTTAAATAAACAAAACAATTATTCATTTCTAATAATTTTATTATAAAAATAATATTTTACAATGTTGCTAACTTACCTTAACAATAATTAAGGTCTAATAATAATTAATTTCAAATAATACTACGTATTTAAGTTAGAGAGTATTGTTGACCTCTAACATTTAACTTATATTTTGATACTTTAGAGTGTCCTAGACAGTTGTGTTTTGATGACTGTGTTCCGAGAAATCGGCGATCATTCCAAGCACAGATACATAGGAACCGGAGACGAGAGCGATGATGGAAATAATCGCGATGATGGCATTCTTGAACACCACATAATTAAATCTCCCAAGGCCACGATCCCATAAGAATACTGTGTCGATCACAGCTGGGATGAACAAGCCTAGCGTCGAGAAGAAGATCGCTCCGACGAAGCTAATCACCATCTCCAAGTTAGGGAAGGCAGCAGCGATTGCAACTATATAAAAACAAAATGAATTATAAATACACGTTAATAATTACTTAAAATTCAATATTATTATTACAATTTTAGCCATAGGACTTCAACTGTTGGATAAAGGCCTTCTCTGAAGATTCTCAACATAGCCTGTTGTATCCACCGTTTTACGACGACAAATTTAACAAAGCATTTTATCTGTCCCATGTACATACACTTTCTACGCTGCACTATTCTAAAAATAAACCCAAAATAAATAAAAACTATGGATCTACAAAATCAAATTCAAAAATTCTTTATTCCTCATACTATATATTACGTATTTTTTGACCTCAAGTTCTTTTTATCACTTGTTCGAATACTGTCGTATATTATTGAACATTGCCACGGACCTAGATTACTATTAAAAATAAATTACATATTTATTAAATAATTTTTTTATCATTAACGCGTATTTAATTTTATATAAAAAGGTAGCACGATACAACCTTATATAATACAAACTTTGTGCAATAATTATAAATAATTTCCACTGTTCACAGGTATGTTTCCAGTGGATGGGCAGCAGTGTTTTCTACGTACGATAATAGCACACTGCGATCATCAACCACATTGCCAAGCGTGGCAATTATGGTATAGATATATCACACATATATATGTCATAGATATCTTTGGGGAAGGCAGTAAGTAACCGTGCAGTGGGCGTCCATGGGCAGAAACGATAATTGATAAAACCATTGAAAATATGTTTCACATCACAACATGAACAACATTGAAAACACGACATAATCTAAATATATTTAATGCAAACAAAAAAATAACAAAACTGGAGTGAAAATAAGCAGCAATATAAATCAAATCAATTAAAATGTCTTTTTTGGTATTAAAATATCAATACGTCAATAACGAAATACTTTTTTAAGTATCCCCGTTTATTTATACATAATAACTTGATAAAGTCGCAAAGCCATAAAGGAAATTAAATTTTCTTGAAGAATTTCTCTGTCGAATTCAAATAAAAGGCGATGAAAATAAAGTACAAAATAATGCGATGTTATTAGAAATTTTTAATGAGGTCAACTCATGCAAAAAGGATCTTTCCTTGAGAAAAAATTACAATTGACAAATTCGTAGCATTGTAATACTGTACTACCTGAAGGTATGATTATCGCAATTCAAAAATAAATTAATGTAACAATTTAAAAGTGGTCATTTTTTATTAATTAAACGTGAAATAAGTAAATAAATTTCATATTCGTTCAATATTGACCGATGCAGATGTTAAAAGACGTTATGTAGTCGCAGCTTTTAAAATGTACAGCTGAGGACCGTTAGGACCAAAGTCGAATGGTGACCATGAGCAGGTAGACGCAGCTTAGGTAACCCCCCCACTAGGTAGCAAAAGTCAAGGTCACGGAATGTCGCTGGATACAGGCAGCGCACGGTCGGTCATCGTAGCGATCTTTGGAGGAGACCTTTACCTTGCAGTGTGCGTCCATTGGTTGAAATGAAGAAGAAAGAGAAGAAAATTTGAAACGCGCGAAGTTCATATCGAACTGTCAAAAGGTAAGGTATTAATTAAGAAATGCTATGACCACCGGATTAGAGGATATATTTTTTTTAAAGAATACATGTATTTTAATATCTTTTACACAAGGTAATTTTTTACAGGTCAGGTAAGGTACGGTAAACACTATAAAATTAATGCTTTAAGAAATAATAATTAATGTTATGATCAAATTTAAAAATTTTGATTAATATATATATTAAAATTATTTTATTATTTACTACCTTTCCCTGAAGTTTTTACTGCCAGAATTGGCCTATCAAATTCCTATAGAAAAATATTTTAGATTGATCCCTTTATAGAGCGATATATGTAATAGATATTTTACACCTATATATGTATATATATAGCCATTAATAACATGTAAAGCTCATTTGGCAGGCAGCAAGCCATAAAGTTTTCATTTACCTCTTTAAATCTTTTACATCTTTTACCAAAGACCATTTATAGATGAGACAGTTAAATTTAAACTTACCAGTTAGAGTAACGACTACCGTTCTAATACTGATTTGTATAACATTCTCGTATTTATTTGAACTCCTGTTTTGCAATAGTCGATTAATCATTTCCATCGGCACGTAGAATTGTAGAGCGTACGAGAAATAGATTACTATAGCCATTATTAACTTTGCACTTTGCGCCATGCTGAAAGGAAAAGGAATGTTGTGATATTCAAAGAAGATAGTACAGCTGTAGTCTGAGTTCAGAGTACTCGTAGTTGTCTCAAGAACCTTTCTGCCCCAAAGGCCGTCAGTTCTCGAGCGATGTGCCACTTCAGATGACCAATCATTTGAATAATTTAAACTAGTATACAGTAACACTTTATCGTTACTAATTATGGCGTAATAGCCTATCAAAAAATAACATACATCAAGTAAGTTCTAACAAAATTATTCGTACTTGATAATTAAAAAAGTTTAAGGTTTTACAATAAAATTCACATGCAAATTTGTTATTAAAAATAACACCACCTATGCATTACATTTTAACCAATTTGACTTCATATTAAATTACGTTCATTACTTGAAAAAACAAAATAATATCATTGGATTTTATCTGAGTATGAAAATGAAAAACGATTTCAAGAGATCTCTGTCGTCTAGAAAATGTTAAGAATTTCAATAAAGCTACTTGGCATCAACCTCTCTGTTTGTTTATAAGATACAATTAAATGTAACAAAATCGTTATCTACTTAATTTACTATAATTTAATTTAAATTTTTCATTAAAGTATCCACTTGAATGAGTAGAATTTTAAACAAATAAATGAGTAGCTCTAATGGATGAGACGTGTTATCTTTTTTGCTGTTTTATCATCATCATTTCAATTATAATTTCATTCATAGGTCCACAGCTGGACATATAGATTTACAACAGGGCTACTGGAAAGCGGCGGTAATCCAGCGCTCTCCATCTTGTAAGCGGACATTCTAGCCTGATCTGGCTAATCCATGGCTGTTGCAAAATTTATTCCTCCTTCTTCTCCATAACCATAACACCTTGCGAAGCAGAGTCGAGTAAAATAAAATAGATAATAAGTTGACGAACAATAAGAATTCTGTTAAAAATTCTGAAGAATAAACGGATTTTATTTTTATCTTTAGTATAGTCTTATCTATTTTTCTAATAGATTCAGGCGTTACCTTGCGGAAGTCCATCCGAATGCTATATATATATGCTTATGTTGTATGTATGTTTCACGTGTGTTTTTTTTTTTTTTTTTAGAGGTTTAAAAATACCTTTACGTATCATAGGGCCTGATGTTGGTGCCCCGTATGTCGGACTCGATCTAGATCAATACCGACTAAAGACAATCCTCTCTCTTCGGTATCCCTGGTCCCCACGGCATGGCCGTTAGGCATTACTTCGCGGGGGGGATTTAGCCGCAGCTTTCTCTGATAGAGTGGCTGTTCAGGCCAACTTCCTCCGCTCTTGCTCTATTTTACGCAACTCCTTTAGCACCGTCGTACAGTACGCGCTCGTAAGTTCCCAGGCCGAAGGCGAGGATAGCATTTTTTTTTTTTTTTTTTTTTTTTTTTTTTATGACCCCCGCTATTGGGGGTCTCTCGTACCCCTATCTTTTTGTGGGACAGGGTCTTTTGTTACAGTAATTTTTTCACATATATTTTTTTTTTTATTTATTTTCATACTCATCAGTCTTTCATCACATATTCTTTTAGTCTGTCTTTCATGCTATATTTCTTTCTTTTGTGCCCTTCTATACTACTCTTCTTTCATCCCTTTTTTTATTTTGTATATCTTATTTTCTAGGTATCACATATTTGCACATTTATTATTTATTTTATAACAGTCTTTTATCTTATACCTAGGTTTTATTTATTTCTATAATCTTTTTAACTATTGTTTTACAATAATATACAAAATCCTGCCTAGTAGCTTTATCGCCTATCAGGGAGGGTATCGTGTCTTCTTTGACCTGAACACCAGACCGGCACTCGAAGTCGAGCCGGAGTCCCCCGAATGCGGGACACCGGGCCACAAGGTGGATCACGGTCTGGCCCACGCCCGGTTCACAGAAGCACGAGGGGTCCTCCTTGAGCTTGAACCTATGAAGGTACTCAGAGAACCCCCCGTGCCCCGTGAAGAGCTGGGCCGAGACCGCGTCCACCTCGATGCTGCGGAGCACGCGGTAGGCTGAGACGGCGTCCGGGAAAAACATCCTCGTTACCGAAGCCGTCGTTCCTTCCACATACCTCCTGTTCCATTCGTCGAGCGACTCCAGTCTCAGTTGCCGCTTGACGAATGAAACAGGGCATCTCTCGTACTCTGGTCGTCTTTTACTCTTCAGGGCCGCTTCCTTGGCCAGCTGGTCCGCCCTCTCGTTCCCCTCCATCCCCGCGTGCGCTTTCACCCAGAACAACCTTACATCCTTCCCTTTCTCTCTCGCTTTCATTACATTCTCCTTCACTCTTAACGCTAAGGGATGGAGGGTGTCCGATCTTGCGACAGTTTCGAGAGCGGACCGCGAGTCGCTCAGTACGGCGCAGACTTGCGCCGGCGAGGATAGCATTGTAGCTATCAGAGTTTCAGGATAGATTTTGCATCCTACACCTTCTTCCCAAGACCTCCTGGCTTCGTTAAATCGGGGGCAGACGAAAAAGACATGCTCTGCATCTTCAATCATTCCGACACAATTAGGACAGTCAGGGGAATCTTCGTATTTGAACCTATGGAGATACGCTCGGTAACAGCCATGGCCGGATATCATCTGAGTCAGGTAGTAGTTCAACTATCCATGATCTCGGTTCACCCATGACTCTAGGTTTGGTATAAGCTTACGCGTCCATTTTCCTTTCGTCGACTTATCCCAGGACGATTGCCACTGTTGCAAGCTTTTCAGTCTTCCCCGAATTCTAAGTTCAGCTGAAGTTGGGTCTGATTTGCTTTTTTTGCTACGGTACAGATCAGTTCTTTCGTCTGCAAGAAGCGCAACAGGAACCATACCTGCTATCACGCATGCCGCATCCTCCGATACTGTACGAAAGGCGCTAGCTACCCGTAGAGTGCTGACTCTATAAACAGAGGCGATTTTCCGTCGGGACTCCTGTTTGCTCAGTGCGTCGGACCATATGGGTACTCCGTACATAAGCACTGACGTAGTCACCGACGCTAATAACTTCCTTCTGTTTTGCTTGGGACCTCCGACATTAGGCATGAGTCGGCAGAGTTTAGCTGTCACCAGAGACGCTTTCGCTGCTGCTCTCTCAGCCTGATCTTTAAAGTTTAGCCTATGGTCGATCATTACTCCTAGGTACCGTATAGCTGGTTGAGTTGCGATTTCACAGCTGCCGACATTGAGTGTGATGGTCTCCGCAACTCTCCTGCCAGTAATGAGCACTGCTTCCGTCTTCTGCTCAGCCAGTTCTAGTCCGACTGACCTCATCCACAGGGTGATTACTTGGAAGGATCTTTCAAATGCCCACTTCACTTCCTCCACGTGTTTCGCTACTATAACGACTGCTAGATCATCAGCGAATGCGACGAGTTTAGTTTCGCTGGGTAGATGTTTCTTTAGGAGTCCATCGTACATAGCGTTCCACAAAAGTGGCCCTAGTACTGACCCCTGTGGGACGCCTCCGGTGACTTTGTACTCCTCCGTCCCGATTTCCGTAGTGTATATGAGGACCCTATCAGAGAAGTAACTAGCGACTATTTTACGTAGGTATAGAGGTACATTCAGTGAGCTAAGTGCCCCCATGATGACCTCCCATTTTGCTGAGTTAAAGGCGTTTTTAATGTCCAAGGTGGCAACCAGGCAGTATTTTATCGAGCCTCTCTTCCATCTTTTCCCAGACACTGCTAGTTTTGCTATATTGACTACTTGCTCTATAGCGTCCAGCGTAGACCGGCCTTTTCTGAACCCATACTGTGAGTTAGCTAGGTGGGGTTCAACTGCTGCTTCGATCCTGCTGTGGATAATACGTTCTAGTATTTTCCCCGCAGTATCCAGCATACAGAGGGGCCGGTATGACGATGGCTCGTCTGGTGGCTTCTTACCTTTAGGGAGAAGTACCAGTCTCTGTCGTTTCCACGCGGTAGGAAAGGTCCCTTCCAGTAAGCAGCTATTGTAGGCCTCCAAGAAGACTCCTGGTGTTGCTACAATAGCTTGCTTAAGAGCTACGTTGGGGATCCCATCCGGTCCCGGAGCTTTGTTGTTTCTAACCCTACCGCATGCTACCATTAGCTCCTTCTCGGTAATAGGGGGGATTTCATTCGGATCCACAATCCCTAGTTGAAAGGAGGATTTTGGTTGCGTGGGGAACAGAGCTCTGACAATTCTTCCTAGTAGAATAGGACAAGTGGGCGTTGTATTCTCATGTCTCAGTTGTTTAACTACAACCTGGTACGGCTTGCCCCATGGATTCTTTTCAACCTCTTCCAACAATATTTTCCACGCGTTTCTCTTGCTCTCTTTAATGGATTTATTTAATTTTAATCGCGCTTCCTTATATTTGTCGTAGAGCTGCTCGAATTGTGGTGTTTTCCGAGCCCGTTGGGAGGTTGTGGAAACACGGTGTAACATCTACTGAGGATGCCCCGTGGAGGAGTGAAATACGTGTAGAGTGAATTAACGGTGATAGTTGTATTTCGCATTGTTTGTTGTTTGCCGCATGCGTATTTATCAGCGAGCTCGCGGGCATTCATTGCACGACTACTGCTGCATAGCGGAAGTAGCTATATTAGTCCCTTTCTTAGTTATTTATTTTTCACCTTTCGTCTTTCACAATATCTTGCATTCTATCTTCTTCCTTCCTTCCCATTTTCTTTCATTCCTATTGCTTTTACCTTTATTACGGAATATTTTTATTGTAAAAGTTATACGATCATTTTCACCAGCGGGAATAGTGACATGGAATTTTCGCGAACAGTTGTTAATTTTTTACTCTATACTATATATTACATACAATAGCTTACATTTCATCTTGAGGTAGATTTAATGTGACGCTTCCTTTGACATCGTTACCATATTGCACGTATCCAAAGAATCCAACGATTCCATATAACGTGATTACAATTATCATTGCCGTATTTAAAACACCTGGACATCCTAGAAATTTCTGCGGCCTGGCCATTTCGTTCTCCACTGGCATCACAACGCCAATTCCTTCCATTGCGAATATTACGGTACTGAAAAAAAAATGATTTATTAAATATACACAAAGAGTTTCAAATCAAATGTAGATTATACTACAACGAAGATGTTTTCAATAAACAAAGAATCTGAATCTGATCACTGAATCAGACATAATTTTTCTTATACTTACGAACTCTAATTGAGGTAATAAACAATGTTGGGGTTTTGTCTCTTTTAGGATGGTTTCTCGGGCAGGTGGTTGAATGATCGGTTTATTCTTATTTTAATTTAAATTCTTATTTTAACAGCACCCGCTTAGCCGTTGGGTTCAAAATGTAGTCGATGAATGTTACACTTCCACCATCGCGACTCCCGCGCCACTTAGTGCGGACTATCGCACTAACACAAACCAGGATAACTTTGATATAGCTGTAAAAGCCAGAACGACTAACGAAGTCTAGGACCAATCGAATACAGCCAGTGATATATGGTTAGCCTGGAAACACCGTGATGCTTGATTTTAAGAGTTTACTAAGAGTCAAATGTACAGATATATATCATTATCATCATAATTTGAGTCATAGAAAGTTCAGTGTTAACATAAACCTTCCCCATGGATTCATCAAATTTTTATTTATTGTCTTAAACAAGTTCGTCTGTCCGATTTGGAGGTGGACGCTATTTTGCTACGCTTGCCAGTCCTTGGTTTCTACTCCAAGGTCCTAGGAGTCATCTGTTCTACGCATCGTGCCTGCCATCTGCTACTTTAACTTATCATGGTTACGTCCGTTAAATTCGTTTGTGCACGGATCTCCTCATTTTTATTTGACCTTGCAAATATATGACAACCGTAGCTCCTTCCGTGGCTCTATATTATATAAATACATAACAATCATATACCGAAATAGGCAGTAAATATGACAAACCCAAGCTACTAAAATCACTTAACGTAAGCGATGATTCTTGAAAAATATTTGAAAAACATATTGTGATGTATTTATCTTATCTTTTTACGCCTATTTACACATAACTCAAACATTATGTCATGTTTACTGGTTTTCGAGGTAACATTTTTTTACACTTAGGACTGGAAATATCAACGTTCGGGGTATGTAAGAACATCGCGGTTTTGAGTTCATTTGTCGAGATCATTGAGTGGTTTATTTTTGTTTGCTTTAATTGGTTTCTTTTCAAATATGCGACAGATAAAAAATAACGTAGTGGTTTTTTAACATCTGAAACATATTTTAAGAGCTGTTTACACCCTAAGTCATTGATAGCTCTTTCAGTCAGCAATCCAAACAGAATATATAAATAAGAAACGTCTAGTATTTATATACATTCAAAATTTAATTTTCAACCAAAAAAATATTAGCACCGATGTCTTAGAACTTGCCATTATTATTTTGTTTTTATATTTATTTCTGAATAAATTATTTTCCTATACCATATATTATTGTTGTAATAATATTTCTTACTTTAGCCGTATTAAAAATAAACACAAATAATTTAATTATAAATATTAAAAGAACTTTTAAATCATCTTGGATATAACTTAATTTCTTTTTACTGGATCCACACGACTACGAAAAAATTCTAGATAATTTCATATTGAAATTGCTTAGTAAAGTTATCTATTATAAGCGATATTGAACATATAGTTGTATATCATCCTAGTGTATAAAATGTTTTAAGATAGTATACGTTACTACATTGTGTCATCACCTTCATTTCAGTTATACGACTGTTATTGTTGGATATACGGTACACCTATAAGTTCTCTATAAGTACAGTTTGAAGTGGCTTGCATGTAGCTTTAATATAATCCACATGGTAATTTACTAGCAATGAGATTTATTATCATGCTCGCTGCGTCAACATTACCAAAGATCTTTGAGCTTGCTGTTACAAGAAGAATATCCCATAACTACATTGTCCTGTACGAGACCTGATAAGTCCTTTCTGAGGTCTTTCAGATCTCCTAACGCAACGAACGTGTTAAACAACAATACTGCACAAGATTTAATAACTTATATTTAAACATCAAGAACATTATGTACTAATATTTGTAAACTGAAGCAATAGTGTTGTTACTAATAAGATATAATATGTAGAATATAATATGTTTTCAACTCACCTCAAAAACAGAGGCCATTGCGATATTTTGCTTACAGTTTCCCTTTCACTAATAGGTGGCAAGTCTGCGAATACGTAGTATAGTGTAATAGCGAACACAATCACTATCAAGACATTTGCAATAGCTGAGAACGGAACTAAATATTTGAGGTTCCTTATCTGGCAGATGATAACCAGTGGCACTAATGTTAGCGCGCAGTAGGTTTGTATGGAGAGTTGGAGATCAGGCAAGTAGACGTCCAAAACCTGAAAACAGATGGGTTTTGATAAATCGTTAGATACGTTCACACGTCTCATCATCATATCAGTCGAGAGACGCCAACTTCCAGACATAGGTTTCCTACAAAAATCACCACGATGTTCGATCTTGAGCTACTCTAGTAGTATCCTATGATTAGTCTATTTAAAAATATTATTACAAAAAAAATCATTGTCCTATTATTCCTTCATTATGTATTTAAAAAAATATCAGTGCATCTCTAACAAGTAGCATATATCCTAAATGTTTATAAAATACGCGACTTTAATTTTGGTGCTATTTTGATTTTTCCAGACAAAATGTTTTGCTTTAGAATCAGATTTCTTAGATTTTCTTTGATTGTTTTGATCGCTTTCATCTTTAATCGCGATCTTACGAGTAACTCGTGGAAGTTGAATACTTTGTCTAATAGACGGTGTAGGTTTCAGGGAATCTATTCCTGCTACTTATACATTCGACTAAACTTCGTCGAAGTCATTATTTCAGAACATAAACGTTCACTGCAAGGCATATGTTTCGCGCAAAGATATCTATGGTGAGATATCGTCACGCTTGGCAGGTTGACGATTTTTCTTCGACTAAAACCAAATGAAGAAAGAATTGCAATAATTGCATTTTGCTTTATACCTACTTTGTGTATGGCTATTACAGCTGTGCGTTATCCTTTATTAATCCACTTAATTTTGATATCAAAAAATATTACATCGAATAGAGCGATGTTAAATATGTACAACGCCGACTTTATAAACGTACATATAAACACGGTATAGTATTGAAAATCGTAGTTTTAAACCTAATACTATTTTAATTGCTTTAGCTAAATTACAATTGTTTAAACTACTATTCATTAATATTTCAGCTCTAAAACGTCTACTACCAATAATAGACTACTTTACATCCAATAGAATTGATTGGAAGTGGTCTGTATCGTTCGATTTTAACAAGGTAATCTATTTTGTCGATGAACATACTACGGCTTGCCGGTCAATAGTCTTCACTCCAAATCTTTATCCTGCCCTGAGTCTTAGCATCTTTTCTGATCTTTCAGCCTGTAGGCTACAACTTTAACTTACCATTCCACCATATTAGTAATTTTTGTTTACCTAGAGAATATGTACCACAATTTTTCATGTGCTAAACGAACAAGAATTTTTGAAATTTTATTTATTTTTAAAACCCACACGCTATAAAATATGCGATTAGATGGAAAATATGTTATTATTATCAATTGACCTTAAGTAGGCGTAACTATTGACAGTACATACGCAATATTCGCGTCTAACTAGTATTAAAATAACATAACTAGTATTAAAATATCTGGTTAAAATAAAGTGCGTTGTCCAAACAATAGATTAGTTGCGCATGCGTTGTATAATTTGACATGTCACAAAATAAACAAACGTTCTTTTTATCATATTTACTTTAATATTAAAAACGTTTATCTGAAGATAAATTTAATGAGTAATTAAATTATCTTACGACAAGGAAGTAAAATCTCATTGCAAAGAATTTTCACACGCTACAGAGATGATTGTACGAATATTTTATGCATGTATTTGCTTCTAGAAGTCTCTTCAACATTTATCCTTGGTTATTTATTTTTCATGTATAGTTTATTGTGTTTTTACTTTTAGCCTTACTGTACATCAATGCACTCCTACACCTAGCAATAGTGTTACTATTAACTAAATTAAAAATTACCTCTTTAAATGATGAACCAATGAAGACCACGTAAACACAAAGTACACTGAAGTATGTAATAGCCATTGAATAGTCAATAACTACCCTAAAAACGAAAATAAAACATTAGAAATGATTAATAAATAAAATAAACGAATTATAGAACAAAATGATGCAACTTACTTCACTGTACTACCCCATGATCGAAATGGTTTTGGACCATGTGTAAATGCCGCGCCGCAAGTCTCTGCAAAACCCATCGATGGCTTCTTAGCTATCACACATAGCTCCTGTGATGCTCTTACCTAAAAACAATAAGTGATGACTCATCAAAATATTTGTACCAACGAAAGCAGAAGAGACACAAACATAATCAAACTTTGTATAGACTTCAAATGAATTTAGATTCCGAAGAGAATTTTTATAAAACCTTTCTAGAGAATTGCAAGATCATTTTCTTTGACATCACTGGATTGATAGACTTAACGTGAGTATTCCTTTATTAAGCTCATTTATAAAACATATTTGAAATTATAATACTTTTATTGATTATGTAATGCTATTAAATTGTCTATTTCTTGTGATGTCATTTTCGACATGAGGTCAATTATAATTGAAGCGACTTATATTATCGATACAGTTTTTCGATATAGCGAAGTCCGTAGTCAACATCGTCACCTAATTAACCGATAAAAGCCTATAGCTGGGCAAAAGTTTTTGCCCTTAATTGTGTCGACTGTCCAACTAGGGGGGGGGCCTACCCGCGCTGAGTATATTGAAAACCTTTCAGCCCCAGCATCCACTCACTGCCACTTCAGACGAGCAATTCTTCGAGCTACATCGTTGACCATAGTTTTTCTGTAGATCTGCTCATTTCGAACCATCTGCCAGCTCGTGGTCGCCATCGGAGAACCTTTCTTCCCCAACAACCGTCAGTTTCACAAGCGTTGTGCCCCAGCTACTTTCATTTCAGACGAGCAATTCTTCGATCTACATCGTTGACCTTGTTTTTTTTTCTGATCTGTTCATTTAGAAGCGTCTACCTGCTCGTGGTCCTACCCAAGAACCTTTCGTCGCCAAGAACCATCAGTTGCACGAGCGATGTGTCCCGGCCATTGTCATTTTAGAGGAGCAAATCTTCGAGCTACGTAGATGACCTCGGTTCTTCTCTACTAGATGGTATTTATATTTAAATTGAAAAAAAAAAGATAGGAAAAGATTCATGAACGATAAGGTGTATTTGAACCCCTTTTTTCGACCTTGGATCCTTACTTGCGTATCACATAACGTGTATTACATAATCAGTTGGTGAAGCAGTCATTTGTTATTTATCATTATTTCGTCGAAATTCTATATGTTATATCTTTATTATCTACAGTTCCTTATCCGTCACCTTCGAGACTTTCTCGTTGGATACTTTATCAGCCATTGCATAATCAAAAACCTCCTGTACATCTGCATTACATTTACTTTCAGGAGTTAAGTAGCAGCTTTGTGTAAGAGTTCAAAACTCAAAAGCTGAAAGACTGAAAGCAGAATCATGCCTATGGTACTCCAGGTCAACTGCGGTCGTTCTGATGATTAAAAATACAGCCTGAGTACTTACAGGAATCAATTCTTCTTCCACGTGGTCTGATGGGTAATGGACATCTAATATTTACGTTCTGTCGACGTCTATTTACATTTGATTGCTATTCCGCGGATGTAAAGGATGATTAAAATAAATAACGTAACGATCTTTTAGACGCACAAAAGAACCAAGGTTAACGACGTAGTTCCAAGAATGGCTTGTCTGAAGTGGCAGTAGGTGGGGAACAGCGATCGTTCAACCGATGTTCATTGGATCCGAAAGGTTTTCGAACGGAGACCACTAGCCGGCCTGGATTGTAGGTGCAGGCCCAGTAGGTGAACTAAGACATAGCTAAGGTCTCGGAAAGACGATCCTGGTAGCGTTATACTTATCATCGTGTCGATCATTAGGGGACGCTGGTGTTGATATTATTTAAGAATTTAATATTTTTATTAATCCTCTCAAAGTCAACTTGACAATTTCATTCGAAATTATTGAGTACACACAATACAATTTTAACCTCATTGGAACGTGACGGCTTGCTGTAACTCGTAATTATTGCGGTGCGTTCTTCAGAATGCGCTGGATCTTTGATCCCTGTTTAGTAACATTTTTCTTTGTTTTGTTATTGTTTGACTTTAAATCATTAAATGTTCTTAGTGAGATAGTTATAAGGTAACAATTGTTACTAATTTTATATTTCTAAGTTTCTAAGTTTGTACTTTCTTACTGCCTTTTGTTCCTGTTTATCTCCAATAAAGTAAATGAAAGTGTGAAGAATTTTTAAATGATTGTAAAGCTTGGAAATTAATGCTTATAAAAAACATCCGAGTTTGTTGTCAGATCGTCTCAGATCGGGAGCATTTGAAGCTCTTGTAGCTTTTTAAGTATAATATTAAAGAGGAGCTCAATCAAAACCAAATTTCTAAATTGGCCTCTTCTGGCATTTTTCATATCCGTTCACGTGTGATCATTTTAAATTATCCTAGGTGGTAATACTATATACAATTAAATAAAATTATAAGATTATTTGCCATTTTCGGATTTACAGATTAATTTTTCGGATTTACAGCTTACGGATGGCTGTCGTTGCGCGGAACGTGCATATGCGGAACCCCACCCCGCATTCCGCGTCTTTAGAGATTCGCCGGAATGACCAGATAACGATATCTCCTACTAGCGCGCAGACACGAGTAAAATCGCTTCCAGATACAGTACCCCGTAACATAGCGTAGTTGTAAAACAGTAAAAGAAAGAAAGTAAATGTGTAAACAAAACATTAAAAAGAAAAGTAAATGTGATAACATCTACAAATTTAATAAGTATAAATAGCATAAGCAGTAAATAAAACTCAAACTACATCTTTTTTTTTAAGCAAATTGTCACAGTTATATTGTAATATAACTAAGTAGCGTCATCATTGGACTCATATTCCGGCGTTTTAGCCTATAAATTTAATAAAAATTATAGTGCGTTAATTAAAATATTTTATAATAAAGATAAAATAATTATTCTAAAACTCCTCACCAAGGCATGTACGGTGTGAGTGCATATTAATCCAGCTAACAATGTTCCAACTACACCGCCGGCCAAACCTGAGTTCTTGAACGCAGCGGGCATAGCAAGTATACCAGTTCCAAGACATGCTTTAAGCAGATGCAGTGTTGATCCGAAAGTGCTGCAAAAATGAAGAGTCTGTTAATATATACTCGTAGCTCACTTGCCTTATAGGGGAGCTGAATATAATTTATATTTGTATCAAATTGGACTATTACGTGAATCACACAAGTGATTACTTTAAGTGATTCCAGAAATATATATACATCAGAAAGAGGATATAAGCAGCATCGTTCACGCAAGCAAAGAAAGCAATATATATGTCACTTTACTGTTAGGTTTTTGATCCATACTTTTTTTTATCTTTTACACGTCCACTTTTTACCACTATCACGAGTATTTTAAAGTGATGATGTAGTCAAAAATGAAGAACGCAGACTTAGTAAGTACCTGTTCACTGTAACCTTAAAGAGTACTGAGTTGAATTTCTAAGGAATAAGGAAGAAGGCAAATTGTTCCATAATTGGGCAGTACGCTTCTAATGAAACTTCTCCGTGTAAGAGTGGCGGTGGATCGACCTTCTACTCGTCCTATAGAAAAATGGTGATAGTAGGATAAGGTAGTGGAGTTTCTCAATTTGCAGACTTGCTGCTCGCCGACGGTATTTAAGACTGAGAAGTTTCTTAGAAACTAATTCATTATCATCTGTAAATCAAACATCACTCTGTTCTACCAAGTCAAGGGCTTCGAGCAGATGACGTTGCTCAAAGAATAGCTGTGTGAAATGGCAGTGTGCAGTACAAGAGTTGTACAACCGTCGTCCGTTGGAGCCGAAAAGTTCTTGTGCGGAAAACACGAGCCGGTAGACACCGCGTACTGAAAATATCCCACTAGGTGGAATGACGATATACCTACGACGAACACCTGTCATCGTCGTGATCTTCCAGGAGGCCTATCCCTGGTAGTGAGCGTCTATGAGCTGATATGATGACGATAAAGCAGTTTAAGTGCACCATCAAAAGAACTTATTGTTAAATAACTACTTGCTAAGTAATAAATAAATAATTAAAACTCACGAGTTAGGATGTTCAAGCTGTCGATGTTCGAAAGGGTTGTAAGGTTTTTCATTGACATCTTTTGATGATATACTAAAAGTTGATTGGAACTGTGCATTCGTCGTCAAATTTGCTCTGGAATAAAAAAAAATAAAGATTAATATCATTACTTGGAACCATGCCATGATCTCCTTCATTTATATATATATATATATATATATATATATATATATATATATATATATATATGTGTGTGTGTGTGTGTGTGTGTGTGTGTGTGTGTGTGTGTATGTGTGTGTGTGTGTGTGTTAGAATAATGTTTACAGATATAAAGCCTTTGAATAGGTGAATATCTTGATACGGTGTGTCTTTTTTGTTGTCACTTGTTGTACGGTACACCCTATCCGAAAACCAATATTTTCAGAATATTTATTAAATAACGTAAAGATGATATAACAAAAAATCGTTTTTAAAATCAGGATTACAACATGTTAAATTTACAATTAACAAGTTCACAATCTATTCCTGTCATTGTGCTGCTAGAAGTTATTGATCTGTCGAAATCCAAGAAAGTTTAACTTTATACAGGATATTTGTAAATAAATGTAAAAGTCTTTTTGCAGAGAAATGAGCTATATAATCACCCCTTTAAAGCTTTTCCAGCTATAATGGATCATCCTGTATATACTTTATACATAGTTACCGCGTGGTCAAGTCTTTATGAGAGGTAAATATTTATTTTTAGTTGACGAATATTTTTAAGTTTTGTGGTGGGTATAGACAAAGATGCATCGTCGGCAAGCACTGGGTGTTGTTTAAACCGCCAGAGCATTCGGTTTTCAAAATACTTTGTTACCTTATTAGTAGAACATGAGAAGTATATATTAAAACTGTATTGTATTCTATAATTAAAATTGTTAGTGGTGCCGGCTAGGCATGATCTTATATTCTTAAGACATAGGCTATTTCTCCAATGTAAATGTAGCAAAGTTTTTAATTTTGAAAGAAATGTATATTAAAAGAATACACAAAATATTCTCAAGTCATCGTGGTTTTTAGAGTTACAATATATAATACCAATGTATCATTTTTGACATCTCTGATAACCGCATCGATTGTGTTAGTTCGAGAGAAAGCGATAAAAGATAGTAAGTCCAAGGGCATTGCAATTCGAAATTGTTTACCGAAATTAAATACTATCCTAATCTCTTGTATGCAATATATAATAATGTAATATATAAATTGTCCTAATAAAAGAAGGCTACCATAATAAGGAAAACAATATTTTAGCAAAGCTTTGCATATGCAGGAAAAACAAATTATAGTTGAAATCAGTTTTAAGTTAAAAACCTGTGCTAGAATTTGTTTATCAACGTATATTGTTATTCTTCTTTTCAGCTATTTTGTTCCAAAAAAGTCGTCGTCATTTCAGCCCATAGACAGCCACTGCTAGGCACAGGCCTCCCCCAAAGATATCTATGGAGAAATATACCACAATCACCACGCTTGGCAGGCGGGTTGTCGATCGCAGTATGGTATTATGGTACGCAGAAGATGCAGCTGTACATCCTCTGGGAACTTTTTTGTGAACAATAGCATATCATTAGTCTAAGTGTGGATTATTTAACATTATATCTAGGAATCGAACCCGCGACTTCGATCAGTCTTAGTCCTCTACCGCTGGACAACCCGCCCTTTATATACAAATGTATTTCATTATTCAGATATTCTTTATAATTGTTGTATAACAATTATTAAAAAAGATTCATCTTAAGATTGTGAACATATCTTGCATTATCAATGCTTTAATACTTGATTTAGAAATGTTTTTATGACAAAATAATATTATAATCTCTGTCACAATTACTTAATAAATAAATATTTAAATATAGCTTTTATTAACGATCTTATGTTTAAGTTACATTTTTCCTTATTTGTACTTAGTATAATACTGATGTTAAAAATAAAAATTTTGCTTAGACACCGGTTTCTTGATGGTTTTCCTTCTCAGCTTAGGCCATCATCCCAGGAGTTTTTCATAACTATCTGTCTCTTACCATTTCAGCTATTTTTATAATTTCATTTCCTACCTAAGGTACTGCTTAACTTGTCTTCTATTTTGATATCTGTGGTACCATTCTGTAACTTCTTTAGACCGTTTGTCTATAGTAGTTCCAATTATATATCCCACCAACTTTTATTTCAGCTGTATGATTCGGTACTGAATGATATTTATATTTATATCATTTATATAATAAATATTATGATATTTATATAATAAATATCATTTAGCAATCAATGGTGAATAAGGCAAATATTGTACCACTTTGTTAAAGGCAATCACAGTATCTACTATTACTTACACATTAGAGATACAGTATGAAATGTATGTTTTATTTATAGTTTCAAAGACATCCCACATCAATGACTTAAAGCATATAAAACCTAACATTAAACATTTCATATATCCTAACAAGATTTTCTGACAAAGGTAAATCTTCGTATAATTTGTTGACTGAAATATAAGTTCCACTGTATCTATTTACTTTAATTAATTCTTTGAATGCCCAATCGATGACTCATCAGAAGAAATTTTCCACGCGTTGTCTCATGTTACCAAAACACATAAACGCTTAGAGTGTGTAAATTGACGCCATTGTTGTTGCAGTTAAAACTGCTTGGTTTGATTTGAAAATTCATGTTATGTATATTGATTGGAAAGATATTGAAACTTTAAGGATATTTAATGGAATCAGGCGTTATTTTGCGAAAGTCCATCATAAGTAAGAAAAGGACCAATATTTAGCCACTTCCGCACATGCCGTCGTAGTCGTACAACAAAGTGCACCGTCCGCCAGCCCGCTGATAAATGCGGCAAACAATGCGAATTCATTAGTGTCAAAAACAAAAGCAACTGTGTTTGGCACTAATCGGTGTAACATAACTCCTGAAGATGCCCCGTGGAGGGTGGAAACATGTGTTGAGTGATTTAACGGTGGTAGTTGTGTAATTCGCATTGTTTGCCGCATGCGCATTTATCAGCGGGCTGGCGGGCGGTGCACTTTGTTGCACGACTACGACTGCATGTGCGGAAGTGGCTAAATATTGGTCCTTTTCTTATTTTAAGGGTGTGAATGTATATATATATATATAGCTCATTTGTCAGAAAAATACTTTTAATTTTTTATACATATATCTCTCAGAAAGCTATCAGACTAATAACTGCTGACTGTACAAAGGCTACAGGTACAGATAGTAAGAAATAATTATTTTTAATACTCAGTAATCCGAATTTTTAAAATATTTTTTTTGTGTTATTTATTATGAAACTATTGACTTTATGACTGAATGCACATTTTGACAGTAAATGAGCTAGAAATTCATCTTTATAAATTTGTACACCCAAAAACCAATCACCCGGTATATACAGAGTTTCCAAAATCTCCAGAAACGAAACTCACACGAGCTACATAACCTTCCAGATATGAAATCGGTAATAACTATCCAACATATGCTTCTTACATAAATTAATGAGCACAACTATTCGTTCCGTAACAAAATAATTGCTATGGAACGAACGGAAAATTACTGTGCTCTGGAATAAATATGTCTCTTTACTTCTATGTTTATATAAACCATAACAATTGATTATTAAATTTTTATAAAAACGTAGTCGACACAGCCAACGTATTGGCAAGTTGTCGCAGTGGACAGACTACATAGTATTCAAAAAAGATCGCCTCTGAGAACTTAGTTTTGTAGTAGACATTCCAGACAGGCAAGCGGAGTGCAAGACGTCCACGAGATAGAGAAAGCAACTTTTATAAAGACGCCAGATGCATGCTACTTTTAACCGGTCTTATTACAAAACAATGAAAGAGGTCTTTGTCCAGTGGTGGAAGTACAAAAGCAGAAAATATGCTCGAATGATTATAGTCACATAGCTCCAGTTTCGATATATACGTGGTATGTTTTGTCTGCCAAATTAATATGTAAAAGTTACAAGCGCTTTGTTTTAGAATATTTACAAGTCACACCTTAATTGGTCTTCGACATATTAATATCAGTTAAGATATCGTTTCTTTTAAAAATAGATCAATAGTAACGCTTCACAACAAATGAACAGCCATCACCAATGAAAGCGATTCGAACTCATTGAGATTTGTACACAAAACAGATTCGGTTGAGCAACCACGATGACGTCATCGCATTGAAAATCTCAAGGTTAAATTGTTTACTGAAATCTTTATATCATTTTATTCTCTATTGTCAACGCATAGCTTAACTAACCGTTTGTTAGATACAATCAAGGTCGCGCGGAATGAAGTTAGTTCTATGGAAATGCACGTAAATCCTTATAGATCACCTTGCAGTAGCAACCATCACCGTTGTTATTTCAACCGTAAGACGTTTACTGCTTTAGGCCCGTGCTTCCGCTTAAATTTCTAACAATATTGGTTCTAATAGAAATAAATTAAACTAGAAAATAAGTACAGTGATATTTAAATAGAACATCTGTAATACTTTAGGAATAGAGAAGAGAGAGAAAATGCATTGTTTGGAAGGAATACTACGTATGTTAAGAATGATAGATATTATAAGGATAGATAGAAGAAATA
The DNA here is from genome assembly GCF_028537555.1 of Battus philenor. Lineage (NCBI taxonomy): Eukaryota > Metazoa > Arthropoda > Insecta > Lepidoptera > Papilionidae > Battus > Battus philenor. Next base: position 2,442,144 of record NW_027181704.1, read on the forward strand.
AAAGAGCTTATGAAGCATGAAGGAAGAAAGTAAAAAAAATAAACAAACAAAGTACATATACCATAAGTAGGGGGTACGAAAAGTCTCCAAAATCAGGAGCCATTTAAAAACTAAGATCAGTTGAATGCCACTTGCATTCATCGTTTTTCGAAAGTACAATAATTGGAATTAATTCGAATAAATAGTGGACGTTAACAATATATTTACATATTACAGAAAAACCTAACGGCACCAAAGTTACGACTACAAAAATCTCTAATCCAGAGTCGGATTTTTTAATTTAAAGTCCGCAAAACATTATTCCACTACCATTAACAAAATTCAAAACGCATGTTAAAAGTAAATTGATCGAAAAGGCTTATTATTCAATAAAAGAATATTTAAACGACAAAAACCCGTGATAATGATGTCGCTTGATTATTTTTAATTTCATTTAGGCTATATCTGATAAGTTTTATATACATAAATCTGTATGGTTAAACTATTCAAAGATGTGTTGTTGTGGAGTTTTTTCCTGTTTTTTCTCCGCAACTAAAATACGTTGCAAAGTACAATAGAATAAAAAATAAAAAAGGTTAAAATAAATAAATAATTATTTGACGATCAATAGTAGTTCTGAAAAAGTTCCAATGTTGTGTAAATGAATTTTATCTTTATCGAGAACCTTAAGGATTAAGCGGCCATCTATTCTGCGTGCTATGCGGTCCGCTACCATTTCAACTTCGTTTATCTATAGAACTCCTCGTTCCTTATTCGATCTCGTAAAAAAATTAACCTCAGAACAATAAGGTCATATATTTTAGAATCTAAATTTCAATATCAATTTATAAACAGTGCAAATTATACCTACCTATACTAAAATCATTTGTTAACTACATGAATATTAAATTGTCATTGAATTTGTACTTGTCATTTAAACAATGCGGCCATTAAGTTGTATGTTAAGGGATAGCTATTAAAATTTTACATCTTGAATCTGATTTAGACTTACAAATTTTCTCATATCTAGTCCTTTATAAAGACTTTACATATGAATGTTCTCACTCCGCCAAAGACCGATCTACATGGCGATACGAGAGAAGAAAGGGGAACAGGACAGATTGGAACATGATCACGACCACTCTGTCAAGAGTGTACGACTGATGAAGAAAAAGAATGAAAGCTAGATAAAAGCTGGAAAGCTTGTTACACCTTTCTATGTGCTTCATGAGATTAATAACCCCTATGTGGGATAATATATACAACAACTCCCGTTATTTTTTTTAACAAACATTCGTCTAAAACCTTTTTAAATTGTAAAAGATTTCTAGTCAAAATAAAACTTCTATCATAAAACCCATAGCCTATCATTATGATAATGGTATTCTTCAGTTAAATTTGCTTCTTATTTCTAACAAATATGTTATATTTATACTTTTTAGATTCGGAGTAAGGACAATTACATGAATAAGATATGGGGACACCTACATTTTATGATGTCATTCTATGATGTTACGTCTACTCGTATAACTCTCACGTGGTAATTAAAGATAATTAAAAATTAAATAAAGCTGTTTTTAAATACTTTCGTTCCATCTCCCATAGCCTTATATACCCAGTGAACATGCTGAACTCTTATAACCTACAAAATTATTAAATATGTTATTGTATATGTACCATAAATATAATATTCCCTCTATCAACAAATACAAAGGAATATAACGTGAACAAACCGAATTTTTTTGATCTTTAAAATCAAAATATAATGCATAAAAAGATTTTTTTTGTCTACTTTTCTCTGCACAAATTCCGCGTGATGAATTATTGAACGTACTCTCTTTCTGAGAGGACCTACATTCTTAAAATAGGAACATTATATAGCAAACAAAAATATGAAACAAAGGCCAAAGGATTGGCAATTTAAAGTAGCTTCGGACAGTCCAAATAGCGGATAGAACAGATAGCAGCTGTACCTTATGTTTCTGGAGAGGAGAACGGGGATGGGCAAAACATTAGGGCGACCGCATACATGGTGCACAGACGACCTGGGTCACCAGAAAAGGTCTATCCGAGGAAATCATTTTGGAACTTGAACAGGACTATGTCCAGCAGTTCACGTAGACATCACGTAGACATTTACGTGATTCAAAACTCAAATAATTAACATAGAAAAATAATAACAGAAATAACGTTTTGCACATATAAATCTTAACCCGAAATACACATTTTAACGGTGCTAACATTTTATACTGTCATTTAGAGGATACGACGGAAGTAACAGAGTTATTCAATATATATATCAGCAGAAAGCCCAATGAGGAAAATACAAAAAGAAAAGCTGAACCGAAAGTGAAGGACGACAATTTTACAAATTATTTTTTTTTTCCCTCTATATTTTGCGACCTATATTCCTTGGATGGGTCTTTTGATATATTCCGCAAAAATTTGTTTCGTTTGACTAAAATAAAATAAGGAATGATTTTATAGTAAGATAATTTTGTTTGATGTTTCAAATATTAATAAACACCGGTATTGGAGTTTGGTCTGCCTTTCACTAGAGAATTGGCTGACGAGATCGTGGCTACGGTAGGTCACGGGTGGCTTTAAGTTGCCAAAGATAGAGAAAAATGGAAAGCTTTGAAAGAGACTTTTACCCTGAGGGTGTCCATACAAACTTAGTACAAAATTATCAAGACTGTTATTTAAAATTACTAATTTTAACTCATTTGTATGGAATGAATATAATAAAGCTTTATTATTATTGTATTTTAAAGAGTACCATTATTTGAGTCTAGATTGGGTACCGATACTAATTTTAAAACTTATGCAACTGTTATTATAGATGAATTTTATTAAAAATATTGTTTATAATAAATGTGAACTTCTTCCACGATGCCTAAGTCTACCTGCATTTAACTCAGATAGACAGGAGCCTAAGTGAGCATGCTTCACACGCCACAATAGATAATCATGTACATTGAAAAAGGCGGACAAAATGAGTCAACCACACAGGAGGAGATAAAATAAAAAAAAAACCAAGATTTGTTGACTGCTGAACATATGTGTCCATAATATTTTTGAACTTATATGACCGCTTGGAAGCGGTCTGCATTCTGCATGTTACGAGAACTTTAACAAGATCGATCCACTTTTTGGGTGGACATTCAACAGTGCGCATACGGTTTTGTAATCTCCAGAAGTTAGATGCCCTATATCCTTCTACGCTCTTTATTGCTTTTTATTCTTCTTCGCCGCTTCAAATAGTCAATCTGCTGGACCGCTTTGGCTATACGTACAAAATCCAGACTATAGCCGTATTAAATTTTAGTTATTTTCTGTGCTAGTGCTAGGTGAAAATCAAATTATCATTTTCTTTACAAATTTTCAATTATAATCACTTGTACAGGTCGGGTAATATATTAAAGGAATAGGAAAAAATAACACTAATGTGAAATAAATAAAGCTTAAATAAAACAGAAACTACAATACTACAGTATCGGAGGCTATAAATAAAAAAACACTCACACACACTCACAAATTGAAAATGAAATCGAACTCACGAATAACGTGATAAAGTGAATAAGTTCAAGTTCAAGTAACTTAACAACTGACTTATACTATTCATGGTACTTAGAGTATTTCACGAACTGCTCCAATTTACTCCAGTCAATAATCCCTTAGCAAATTTACGTTAGTTACAAACAACTATAAATTTAAATTGCGCTCCCATATATCCTGCAAACAAGTTTCCGAATGAATTCGACTAATTACCTTTCAGATATATTTGTTTATTGATTTCACTGCATTGACTATTTCATCTAATACTTGCCAATGTACTAATTATTACGTTATAAGACTAACTAGAAAAATGATTAAAGATTACATTAGTCCTGACTACTGTTAATAATAATTCTAGATTCTTTTGTCAGTTTACCATCATTACATGCCTAATTATTTCCACTACTTCGAATGTTAAAACAAATACAGTAAAAAGTTTCTTAGCGTTTTATTTGAAAATACGAAACATCTATTTCTTTTTTATCTATAGTACTAGCTGATCCCGCAAACGTTGTTTTGCAAAAAAAATTAAAGTTTTTAATTAACAAGTGTAAGATAAGGGTTGATCGTAGAGGAGTGAAAATTTAAGGTTGTATGTATTTTTGTATGCTGTATCATAATAAAATAAAAACCAAAAAAATTGTCTAAAAAATTAAAAATTAAATTTAGGGGTGGACCACCCTTATCACTTAGGGGTATGGAAAATAGATAGTAGCCGATTCTCAGACATACTGAATACGCATGTAAAATTTGGTAAAAATCGGTCAAGCCGTTTCGGAGGAGTTCAAGTTCGAACACCGTGACAAGAGAATTTTATATATTAGATTTCATGAAATTTTATGTGCATTACGTTCGATAATTTTTTGTTTTAGAAAAAAAAACAGTATTTCTATTTAAAAACGCGACATGCAATTTCAGCAGTCCTCTCTTGATATTAACCTAACATTGCCCAAAGAAATCTGATAGAAACAAATGAAAATCTGATGAAGCAATGTCAGCGTTATATAGCGAAAGTATTACCCTCTCCTAGCCAAAATCCCATAATTTTGCTGAGTGGTTTATGATCCAATACCACACTACTTCTATCTATAAATACCGGCGGTTTTCTCCTATCTTCTCGCTTTATTATTATCAATTATTGGTAGTAGAAATTAGTAGTGGTTTTTGTGTAGAGTCGTGGATTCGATCCACGACTCTACACAAAAAACTCATAATAAACATTTCCCTTACATTTAATCTCACCATACACAGCATCATCTTATTATGATTTAACCTAGCTTTCATTACAGTTATTGAAACCTTTCTTTATTGTATTTTTAATTAAATTTATTAAATCGAGTCCTAGCTTAAATTCAACTTCCAATTAAACTGATTCCATTTTACAAAATGCCGCGAAACATTATTGGACTACCAAAAAAAATTTTAAAACGCATATCAAAAATAAATTGACGGAAAAAGTTTATTATTCAATAAACGAATATTTAAAGCATAAGAATCCTTGGCAGTGATATCCCCGGATTATTTTGATTTCATTTAGGCTATATCTAATAAAGTGTGTTTGTATAAATCAGTGTTTTTCATTTAAGAAAACATATGCTGTGAAGTTTCTTCCTACTTCTTCTCCACAACTATAACACGTTGAGAAGTAGAGTAGAATCAAAAATAAAAAAATACTTCAAAAACAAATAGATAATAAGTTCGATCAATAAGAGCTCTGTTTAAAGTTCCATTGTTGAATAAACCAACTTTATTTTATCTTTATCATGATTCATTTTACGTAATAAATTATGTACTATATATAAGATGTGTTAAAAAATATAATATAATACCAAAAACCAAAAAGCTTAGAAAACAAAATAGATATGTTTTTAAATTAAAACCTCATTAGTTTTATAATACTATATTAATAAATAAATGTAGCAGAGCACCAAACGATATCCATCGTTAACTTATATGTAAACACAGGGACAGTTCCCGAAGAAGCCCGACAGTTCATATGTTCAAGATCAATAATCTCAACTGATATGCTAATGTAACATATTCATAATACTAAAATTAAATAGATCTGTTAATTGTAAAGTAATCTTTATATTAAATATAAGACTATGTTTCAGGTTAATAGGTTATAAAATATTTAAATATTAAAGTTTAGTAGATACGTGTAAATTAAATGCGGCAAATAAATATAAGATTATTTTGAAACTGTAAATACGTCTTGCGTTGCACGCACTTGCGGACTTGACTAATTCGTTTGTCCATCTAGTATTGGGAAAATCTACACCGAGACCTTCGGCTTGTATCCGAGAACCTTTCGTTCCCAACAGCCGTTGATTGCAAAGATGTGTGTATTTGTGAATAAATCTTAAACCGTTCAAACATAAACTTTAACCTAAAACCATTAAGACAAACTGATGTTAATCAATAACGTAATTAAAAAGACATATAAATATAATGTACATATTACACATACACGCTGTTTCTGTATACTTTCAGGAAAATATTGAATTAAAATGGTATAAACTCACTCCTTCAAAGCCTTTACATCTATACCTATTAACCATATAAGTTACTTAATATAAGTTTTTAATAGAATCAGGCGTTATTTAGCGGAAATCCATCCTTAGTAAGAAAAGGACCAATATTTAGCCACTTCCGCACATGCAATGGTAGTCGTGCAACAAAGTGCACCGCCCGCCAGCCCGCTGATAAATGCGCATGCGGCAAACAATGCGTATTACACAACTACCACCGTTAAATCACTCAACATGTGTTTCACCCCTTCACGGGGCATTTTCAGGAGTTATGTTACACCGATTAGTGTAGACTCCGTGTTTGGCACTAATCGGTAACTTAATATAGGCTTCGTAATAAAATAATTAGTAACACAATATTTTAATGTTAAAATAAAGTAGATATATGTTAATTAAATGGGGTGAATATATGTTACAAATTTGACAGACCACTTTGTTAAGTTCGTCAAAAATGCTGCAGATCGCTTCCAGCTGGTCCTGCTCGAAATCATCAAGGGAGAACCATTTCGAGCAGTAAACGAATTACAGCTAAACTTATGTCGATGATGAGTAAATACAAAATAATCCAGAAGCTGTAAACACTTATTTTGACTGTAAATATTGACATCACGTTAAAGGTTGGTATATAAAGCATGCATGTTTTTAAACATATATGTTTCTCCTACAATGTTTGGTATAAGATCTTTACATTATCGGGTAAATATATTTATCAACATTTTGATTATGTTTATTAATCATCTTTTATCTTTCTCAATTTCTTATGCACTTTCTTTCTATCTTTCACAAACTTTTTTATTCCTTTTCTTTAATATCTTTTTTTTACAGAATATTACAATATCAAAGTTGATTTCACTCGTGTATAAATTTTGTTTTAATTTTTATTTCTGTTAATAATTTTATTTTCAGTAAAATTATTTTTATTTATAATCTAATTAATCTTATTTATATATATTTTTCTTGCGGGCATAACTTATCGTGGATCTTAAAAGACATATACATAAACATATACATAAAGACGTATAGATACGAGTTGGAATTGTAAAACGAAAGGCAAGTTATCGATTCTGAGGAATGTTTAAATAGTGGAATCGACCTTCGTTAAAGGAGCTGTGACATTTAAAACTTACGTCGAGTTGAAGTTCTCCGAAATTTGTTTCTTTTCCTGAGTCATCTTGTTTTATCTGTAACAAAACGAAACGATTATCTTTTAAAAGGCAGTAATTATTTTAAAAAACTATTGAAAAATGTACGTATTTAGATATAAACGCTCTGTTAACACGTTCACTGCGGGCCCAATTTTGAAGAACTTTCAGCTGGTGCGGCTGAGGTCGAATCAGCCTCAAGCTGAACTTCCTAGCAGTGCGGTTGAGGCCTTTTCTGCCTCATGTTTCAATCATTTTTAAACAGCCGCCGCACTAGAGAGAAAACACGAGTTTTACGCGCCGCACCAGTGCAAAGTCTACCATGAGGCTGAATCGGCCTCAAGCCGCAGTGAATGTGTTAAAGTAACCGAAGAAATGCATGCTCTAAACACCGTCATATATTACCGTTATAAATTTTTAATTATTGTTTTCTATTTGTTCTTGGAGACTTGGTACTGGCAGACGTTATTTACCAGTTACGTTTTAATAGAAAAAAAAATACAGTAGTGTAAAATGTTTCGGAGTGATATCTTCACTTCTAATTTAAAAAGAGCCTTACATTTACCCCTTTAAAACTTTAACACGCATAAGCAATCATGACATAAGTATATATATATATATATATATATATATATATATATATATATATATATATATATATATATATATATATACTACGAGCCGGTAGACGCGGCGATTTGTCCCCTACTAGATTGCCAACGACATTGGTAGGGTCGCGAGTGCTGGCAGGAAGACCGGTCATTTTAGCGATTTTTGAGAAAAACCTTAATATCACAGTGGACATCTATCGGCTGATATGAATATAATCAAATGGAAGATATCAATATTATGCGGTTACACTATGTCGCTAGTAACACAGAATTAGCATTAAAAGTTGAGTATACCTTTCAATTAATTTAAACCATTTGCTTAGTTGTTTTTATAGTTATCTATTTAACATAAAATTAAACGAGGATCATATGTTACACATAGGCAAGGAAAAATGTGAACTAGAACTAATTATATTAGGAAAAGTGGAAATGTAAGAAATTTACTTTAATCGTGATAAATGACAGTGATATATGTATAAGAGGAAAATGAAAATAAAATCTGTGATGTTATAAATAGTAATTAGATATAACTGCAGATTTGGATCGATGAAAGGTTTAAAGAGCGGAAGAGAATAATAGAATGAATTATGGAATGAAAGAGACAGAAAGATAGATATTATGAGGAATGGAAGAAGAGAGTAATAAAAGAAAGTGTAAATTTTAATATATATTATAGGGGTTGAACGAGAAGTCCCCTAAAACCAGGCACTTTGAAAAAAAATATGCTACAATCAAAATGGAGTAAGTAAATACATTGCAATATACAGTTTACAAAGTTATAATAGTATTATATCGAATAACACAATAAAGAAAAAACTAAAGAAAAAATTAAAAGCGTAAATTCGTAATTTAAATAATTAAAATTGCAACAAATCTAGTAAAGGATGATTTATGAATGCTTTGAGAATGATAGAAATTGCGTAAGATAGAAAGAAAAAAAAAGAGAGAGAGAAATTGTAGAGGAGGAGAGTGAGAGGGTGAAAATAAAAACGTGTAATGCAAAAAAACGTAAAATCATTGTCCCAAAAATAAGTTAGGGGAACAATAGGCCCCCAGTAATGGAGGGAATACAAAACAAAGTACAAAACTTTAATCTAATTTACAAATGAAACAGAAAAGAAGTAAAACTAGTACAACCGGTAAGTAGTAAAATACACAGGGAGTGACTATATTTAATTTACTCGACCTACACACTCGTCTCACGATACATCCTGTACTCTAGATAGACGGTAGCACTAAAGTTCACTGTCGACTTAAGTTGTAAATACAACTAGAAGAATAACAAAACTAATTCTTCTTTAAAGTAGTAGTAGTAAAAGTAGTTTTTTTTTTTCGAAAAAAATAAAACAATTATGTAATTGATAATGACACAAATTTAACGTACCAAGACCAATCAAGACTTGTAATTCATTATCGGAATACGAAATAACAAGTTATACTCCATATCGTCATTTGTGTGCATTGTTTTTGTGTCATGCTTATTATATTAAAAAGCACTAGGATAACAGACACGTCGTCGAAGTGTTATTTTGCTAACAATACTTATTAAAGTGAATAAAAAAATGCTAGGTTAAGTTACTTTAAGAGCGAGGCACCTTTATTTGTTTCCTTCGACCTTTTATTTATTATCGCGAACAGCAATGTTGTTTTTTATTATTGGTTTACTTACCTTATGATAATGTATAAATTTTCAATATGTTTGCATATTGAACGCATACCTAGCTCTATTTATTATGTAAACTATAGCCTTCAACTATACGATTAATAATAAAAATTATATAATAAGCTTTCTTAATAAATCTTCATAACAGAACCTGTAAAACATACGTCTGGCACCTTTGGGGTAAACTTCTCCGTTCTAAAATCATTATAACTTTGTTATTTATAAAGAATTTTTTGTGAAACTTTCGTAAATTGTACAAAATGATGCTTGCTAGTAAATATTACTATTATTAAGTAATATCGCTTTGTTACTTTTGTACTAAATTTAAAGAAATTGTAAGATAAGATGCTCTTTAGGTATTATCACATTTTTACAAAGTTTCATAAAATCATCTGTTTGGATTCCACCAATGACATCGTTTTCTTCAGCGTGAATGAGATGAAGGCGAGCCTTCAGTAGGATTTGTTATATTCTTGGCAGTACAATTTATCCACTAGTTTAATGTATTGGCTGATATTAATACTTAAATACATAAAGTAGGATACAATTTATAACCATTGATGACATCAAAGACAACGTCAAGAAAACACAGGTTATTTCGTGATCCATCCGTAACAAATGGAACGCTACACTAGAAAACTCGTGAGTGGTTCTTAATATTTTAATCGATGTAATATTAATTTCCAATAAAATAATATAATAAGCCATGGAAATAAGATATTCTAAATAAGAGCCTGATAATAGATACTACAGTAAGAATTGCATATGAAGTTATAACAAAGAGGTATGCAAATATTTGTGAGAAGGCAGAGCTGGCAGTTAAGTTACAAGAGTGTTCAAGAGAGCGTCCGTATTAAAATTTGCATTTCAAATATGAGAGGTGGCCAAACTTTGCTATCGATGTACCATATCCATTACGATCAGATTAACACTTACTTCACAACAGCGTATGTACACTCAAACGTGACTTGAAAAGGTTCAATCTAAAATAAATAAAATGGTGGTTTCTTAAGAACTTTCTAATATGTCGAGTATGTTGAACTTACGTATATATTTGATTTATATCGAATACGACTTCAAAGGCCCAACATGAAATAAAAAAGTATTTTGAACTCATCTATTGTGTTTTATAATAACTTGAAAAAAAAATACGAAATCTTTAATGTATTTTTATAACACCTTTACTTATGTGCTTCCATCTGGATTAAAAAAAAACAATAATTTTAAAACTTGCTCATGTTTAATGGAATCAGGCGTTACCTCGCGGAAGTCCATCCTAAGTAAGAAAAAGATCAATATTTAGCCACTTCCGCACATGCAGTGGTAGTCGTGCAATAAAGTGCACCGCCCGCCAGCCCGCTGATAAATGCGTATGCGGCAAACAATGCGAATCACACAACCGCCACCGCCAAATTACTCAACACGTGTTTCACCCCTCCACGGGGCATCTTCAGGAGTTATGTTACACCGATTAGTGCCAAACACAGAATCAACTCTGTGTATCTGCATGTGCAAAAGTGGCTAAATATTGGTCCTTTTCTTACTTGCTCATGTTGATTTAAGAGTAGCAATTAAGAATAATCGGAACAATAACAACTGTAGATAAGGCTGCCTGAAATCGTAACTCTGAGCCTGACAAGAGATACCTTCCTTTGCATTGAACATCCAGTTACTACATATAGCATAAGTAAATAACCAAAGAATTTAGCAATCACTCAATTCAGAAGAACTTGATTAATGATAGGCCAGTGAATTGGCAAGTTTAAGTAGCAATGTTCAGTGCAGATAGCAAGCAGAATAGATAGCCGCTTGAGTCCACACGATCTCGAGTGATGAACACGTGCCGGCAAACGCAGCGAAGAACATCTTTTAAGATGGATAATCGACCTTTGGTGACCATCTTAAAGTCTCCCAAAAACACTTCGGGTGAAGTGTTTCATATTTCAAAATCAAAAAAAAATAGTTGAGAGAAACACTTTCCCATATCATGTAAGTGTCACGAAATTTTATTGTTGTAACCTATTATCTAAACAAATTCAAGTGTCTATTTGGTAACAGACAAGTTCTTATGTCGCAATGTTATCAACAGATTTAATCTTTTGATCGACGAACGCAATGGCTTCGAAAATATCTGTTACCAGCCAACCGTATCCGGATAATTTTTTTATCTAAAAGTAGACAAAGATTTTGTGAGATATGTTTACTATCTTCTTGTTATTTCAATAAGTTTTCATGACCAACAAAAAATTGTTTGTCTTCAAATGGAATTTTACGTTATTCTTAATCAAGCATTACAGTCATATTTGATTTGGATAAAACTCCTTTGGTTGTCGTCTTCAGTATTTTTAAGAGTTCTTGGGAACTCGAGACAAGTTCATTTTTATTATAAAAATCAAGATATTCTTAAATTCAAAGAATTTTACTATCGTTTTGCGCATAACGTCTTCAAGCAATACTTTTTCGGCTAGACGTTTCTTCTTGTTTAAATCTGGTTGTAAATACACACTTATTGTCCCTAAATTACTTTTAATCCTTTGTCTTATATATATGTAACCTCTTTGGTAAAATCGCTTTTTTTATTGTACGCTGTAAAATTGTATTTTGGCAAGCAAAAAATATCAGTAAAGCGAGAAATTTTCGTAACGTTGAATATGATCTCGATTATTTTTATTAAAAAATAGTAACGTGTTATTTGCCTATTCAAATAAAGTAAATAATTAAATAAAATTAAGGATGCGAATAATTTTAGAAATTTATTTTTGGAGCAGAATTTGGCTAACAATATATTACAAGTGCCCGATATTACGCGTATGAATTTTAAAAATTGGTTGTTAATTTAATTACAGGATATTTTTTGGTCAATGAAAGTATCAAAATAAATCTTTTTATTCTTGAAAGAATACATAAATGCTGGCGGAGCTAATTTTCATTAAACGACCTCCGTCAAAAGATAGTGTCAATTTGAATTAAACTGATAAATTATTTGAGGCATCCTTTACCACTGTCTAAGTCTTGTATTTTATATATATATTATAGTAATATGTAATGAATTACTAATTTTTATTTGTTTCAATAAAAAAAACGTTCATTTATTTACTATTTGACACAAAAACTAAGATAACATTCATTTGTTATAAACAGAATCATCAATTTTTAATAAAGTTCCGGAAAACATTATAGGACTTCTATATGAAAAATTCAAACGCATATTAAAGGTAAATTGATGGTAAAATCATATTATTTAATAAACAAATCGCTTAATTATTTTTTTTATAAGGCTATATCTGGCAATCTGTGTTATTATGGAGTTTCCACTTTGTATAATAGCGTCAAAAAAAAGGTAAAAAGTTGCCGATCGCCAAGTCTTGTTATGAGTTCCAATTTTAAATAAATCAATTTTATTTTAAATCATTTTTTTTTTGCTGAAACCGGTTGGAAGCGGCCTGCACCCAATGTCTTTAAATGACCTTAATAAAGTAATATGCCTTTTCATGGTCTATACTTTAAACTTAAGGCCCCAGCGACCATCTGCTCTGTGCGCTGTGTGTCATTCCCACTGCAACTTCAAATTGCAAGACCTCTAAATTACTCAATGCAACAATATTGTTATTTAAAAAATAAGTCTGTAACTTTCAAATTCAAGTTCTTTGAAATTTAATTAATAAAGCGTATTTAAGTTTAAAATTTAAAACAAATATGTACTCACTGTAAATTATAGCACCTTTTCATACAAATAGTTATTTAGTCAATGTAAACACAGATCAAGAAGTACAAAGTCAATGCTCTCATTTTGCTGTTTTTACAATTTTGTTAACATCGGTCACGCTTTTTTTATAAATAATCAGCTTGTTGTATTTGTAATGATTATTTTTGGTGATCTTAATAACGAAATTGGGCATTTTTTGTTACGATTTCTACTTACAAGGCCGTGTGGATTATTTGCGGTAAAGGTATATTCCTAATTCATAGTAATTTAATAGTTCAACACTAATATAGTGTAAATCAAAACAAACTTAGATTTTAAGGATGAACTATATGAAGTAATATGTTTTAGTTTATTTATACATATAAATTACTATCATTTAAGTATCATTTGCGGTGATAGTATCATGATAGAGTTTTATAAATTCCCATTTTGATACTAAATAAAATCAAATTGATTTATAATGGCATATTTTAATTTAAACCCTACGCGCACTAATTCGAAAGAATATTTTTATGATAATTTACGCAATTTACTTAATAGAGCAATTCAATACAAAGCTTTATCATGACTTCATAATCGTAAACAATGTAAAGAGATTTTTACAAGTTTTTGTTGGACAAACTTCTTAAATTAGACGATTACAACACGTGTGTATTAACCAACTGTATACGGTACAGTTGGCCACAAAAGTGTTATTAATTTAATGAAGTCTAGAGAAAAATATTCTTTTTTCTTTTGACAGATGGATGCCTACTATAAGGCATAGGCCGCCCGAAAAGATCGACACGATGACCGACCATCGGTTGAACGAGCGATGTACCCCGCTCACTGCCACGACGTAGGTTCGGACCTGCTAGTAGCTGTTCACCTAGTAGGAAGCCTACCCATGCTGCGTCTATCGCCTCGTGGTCGCCACTTGAGAACCTTTCAACCTAAATGACCATCGGTTGAAAGAACGGTGTGCCCAGCCCACTACCACATCAGACATGGTTGGTTTAGACCACCTAGTAGCGGTCCACCTAGTACGGGGCTTACCCACGCCGCGTCTACAGGCTTGTGGTCGCCTCTAGAGAACATTTCGGCCCCAACGACTATCGAACGACGAGGACAATCTTGGTTCTTCTTTGGATCTCCTCATTTTTGATTCGATCTCACAGCCAAACTACGAGCATAGCACTCTCCGCTGCTCTTTGAGTGACACTGCGCCTTCATCACGTCTCAGATCTGTATGTCATCACCGGCAACATAATTTTCCAATGTTCATAGACTAAATGTCTTAATAACAAATAATATATAAATAATACTAAATGACTAAATATCTTAATAGTCTTTAAACATTATGGTATTTTGAAAGAGAAGAGGATTCGAAGCTTTACGAACGCCGCCCATCGAGTTGGATTCGGCGAAAGGTATTATATCAAGCTTTTCTTTATATCAATTTTTATCATAATTTATGCACATACATCATGTATATACTATCATGTGTATATCGAATATGTACTGTCACAATTATTGCTTTAAGATACTTTTCTCTGAGAGAATCCTTACTTAGCACTACAATATTAAAATAAATACTAAAATTATTTACGTAAACACTTGATAACGTCATGACAACTGTATAATGAATGAAACTTTTGAATATTAATTTGAAAACATTTTTAGGGTTAATAACCTTTGTCTGAATATTGACAATTTTCTTCGTAAAACTGAAATTTATTTTTCATACAATAGTAAGATAAGAAGTGAAACATGATTATCGCTTTTATGGATTATAAAATAGACAAAGTAATATCACATATAAGATTTTATTTGTAACATATCATTTTAGTGTAACGGTAAAGTATAATACGTTTGTATAATGAAGTTCATAAGTCTGAATGAAACTGATAGAAGAGAGCTTAAGACGTATCGGACACATGTCGGAATAGTTAACGTGTTTTAAGTGACAGCCCAAGTCCCCTCTTGGGGCCCCTTGTAAGAAGTTACTTTACGGAGCAACTGTTCCAGTGACCTTAAAGCTTAACATCAATGCGGTGTAAATTATGAGGTCTGAATCTAGGCACCCGAGCTAATGCTTTGACAATTTAAGACGGATGAAACTGTACATACCAAGATATACAATATTAGGTACAGTACTCGACGATATATATTGCACATCGACTTTTAGAAAGAGACAATCGGTTAATTTCAGCTTCGTAAAGCGTTATCTCTGTCGCACGAAATACAACGACTGACAAAACGTCACAGAGGTAGTGTGGGACAGAGATAGTGCTCTACGAAGCCGAAAATAGCCGTTTGTCTCTTTCCAAAGGTCGATGGGCAATATTTATCGCCGGGTACTGTAGTATCAGATTGAATTTAAATTATTTACGTTTAGGCAGACGACCTTGTTAAATTTGTAGGAAGAAGCTGAATATATCCTTTTGGAAATTAATGAGGGAAACCTAATTCCAGTAGAGGATATCGTATCACTGAAATGTTAATAAAGATGAGGTTTAGTCGAAATTTATTATTGTAGAGTTTGCCTTTGAATCCACCAATTGCTTCTCAAAATTATATCACCATTAATTTCTATTAAACCGCCTCTTTATCCCAAACTATCACCCAATTTATGACCTGGATCCAGGTCACGTTGTAATTACTGTACTGTTACTGTAGTTACTGGATTTTCTTCTACTACTTCTTCCCTCAGCGCTGTAATTGGTAGTAATGGTTGTCTGGTAACAGTCGATCAAGTCGAGGTACAGCCTTCACGGGCACCTTTGAAAGGGAAAACTAATTACGTACTCGATAAAGACCCTAGTTGATATGACCACAGCTTCGAAGAGAAACTCTTTGAGGCTCTTGCAATTAGTTACTCCATGCGTCCATTAGTCATTCAAACAAACCTATAGTTCAGAGGCTTTACACTTCAATAAAAAAACTTGTGAAACGACCCTGGCCAAGGCCAACATGCCTTGAGCTAAGGTGATAAAAATGGGGATTGAACTAAGCGCCCTCAGACCTGTTCTTTAAGGAGGAAACTTTGGCAATATAAAAATTAGGGAACAGCCGATACGAAAAAAAAATGAAAGTCTTATTACCGCAATATCAAAGTTTAAATCTGAAATATCTTGTCTAGATTTAGTTTATTTGCCTAAATTGTATATTAACACTGTCTATTGCCTTATAAAATTTATTTCGTCCATCAATAATACCACTTTGTTCTTCTCTACTTAGCGATAACAAAACAATGATGTTTCTTTGTTTTTCTTTTAAATTTTCTTTTATCTCCGCTATCATTAATTCTGTAATCAAAGGGGTTTTTTTTCTTTTTACGGTTCGTGATTCTTTGAAATGAACGTATAATTGCCGCGTTTATCTGGACACGTTTAATTATGATAAACAGTGGCTTGACATACATTTGCTTTGAAAATAAAACCTAAGATAATGAAAATAAAGAACTATTAGTTTGTATATTTTAATATTATGTCAAATTATTACATTTTTGAATTAGGAATGAGGGAGATACACAGATGAACGAATATTGTCAACACAGCTCAGGGGATCGACAAGTTTAAGAAACAGTAGGCAGACCACATAGTATATAGAACAGATGGTCTCAGTGCCTTTTTTATGACTCTCACTATTGGGAACCCATACAACCCCTGTCTTGAGTTTATAGGCACAGTTTTTTACTTAATAATTTATTCACTTTCTTATCTTATTATTTACTCTCTCTTTCTTTGTCTTTTGTTTCAATATGTCACACTCGTTCCTCTTTTTTATTCACATAATCTTTCCTTCCTTTTTATTTCTTTACCATTTTTTACCATTCATCACCATTTTTCCATCGCCATTTTCTCCTGAACCACTTTTCTAAAATTTTTGGTTTTGATATTTTTTATCTGTATTTTAACAATTTTGTTTATAGTTTTTATTTTGTATCTAAGGAAAACCTTAAACCTATTAAAGATTGTTAAGTTTTGCTATGTTTTATTACCTTATGTACTAGCTTCCTGAAATTTCCCAAGAAGCTCTAGCGACTTTCCTCTTTTTCCATTAATATAGCCATGTTTTGGTCGTTGCGCTTTAATTTTCTAAGTGGAGACCGCGAACTTACAAGCGCATCATGGAACATTCACTAATAAAACTGTCCACTAGTAAAACGTAGCATGCAGGCCGTTCCATATCAATATAAGATGATCCCGAAAATATAAAAAATACAGCAATAATATCCTTGAAATTTTAATTCTGCATCGTTTTATCCATCCACAAGAGAACTCACGTGCTATTACTAATATAATATCACATTAATGATAAGGTTCAAAGGTCAATCACCCGCAAAAAATGTACAAGACCATTATTCACGGAAAACTGTAAATAAAAAAACATAATCTAGGATCGCAAACATTAGCCTATTACCCACCCATATTTAAAAAAAAATATTTAAAAATAAATAACAGAAACATACGATATTTATTTTTTAAACGTTAAATGTAAAAATAATTTAACTTATTTTGAAACTATTTTAATTTTGTCTAATAAGCTACTTTATATTGTAAATGAAGATGTATGTAAATGTGAGCAACAAAATAAGCAAGTAGTTTATATAGTGCGACATTTATAAATTTTGTGAAACGAATTTAAAATAAATAAAACAAAATTGGGAATCTATAGGAAAAGCCTATACTCAGAAGTGAACCTCCTACCGCTCCTCGAAACCCCTTCAGAACTTTCCATATTAGATCACTAGAGATCCAGATTCACAGAGATTAGGACAACGACTCGACGAAGAGGACATCATGTACTGATCTCAGATTAAGCTTTCACACAGTGCGCGTTTAGCATTGTGTCCCAACCTTGACTGTATTTATAAAGCAGTATAGTTAACACGCAATTTAAGCTAATGTGTGAAATTGTAGCATATCTTGTCTGCTCAAAATTCTAACACTACTGAAGCAAGACCTTCATTTATTTCGTGACTAGAGGTCACTGTCTGTTTTATTGTTACTCTCAGTTTAATGGAGACAGTCGAACGCTCAAGCGCTTTGCCTTAATATCTTAATATTATATAATCTTTTTTTTTATTTTACGCAAGAAAAAAAAATTAATTTTCTTTATTTTATCATTTTAGGAGAGTACTAAGATCGATCGCAAAGGACATTAAGGGTATCTCGCTTAAATCTGTCACTCGAAACGTATTATATCATCCAGATTTTCAACCTCATCGATTACTTTAATCGTATTAGTATTTCAATTTAACATTGTGATTCAATTTATATAGGTAAATTATACAGTGAAATTATTTCCAGTACAAATCTAATGATATATTTGTAAAATTATTTATAATTATGTCCGCCAGTGTACGTAAATGATTTCGGTATATTGCGTTAACAATTTCGAACACAACTGTACAACTACCGCTTCTCAAACGTGATGCATTTCCTTGAAACTAAAGTGCATTCATATTATTTATCTCGTACTAGCTTACTTGATATATGTAGTCTTGTCTTAGCTTTGTATAGTCGATTCGAACCCTAATAAATAAAAAAAACATTTTTTTTAGCAATAAGTAATGTTGTCGCTGCCAGGCATAAATCCTCCAAAGATATCTATGGGGGTATAACATAATCGCTACGCTTGGCAGGAAGGTTGGCGATCGCAGTGTGGTGTTATGGTAAAGAACGCTACTGTCCATCCTTTGAAAACTTATTTGTGAGCAGTGACATTATTACATAATTAATGATCAAAGTATAAACTTAGTAAGATTGTATCCCGGAAATCGAATCCGCGACTTACGATCAAAAGTCAAAAGTACTCTACCGCTGGGTCACCACTGCTCACAATATGATATACAGTTGACTGTTGACTTCCATGATTGATGTGCCAGTCTTCTATATTTTTTTTTACAAAAATTGAAAATTTATTTACAAAAACATTTTGCAAAGTATTAAGAAACTTTCGAAGAAAAATGAATGAAATCGGTACATGACGTGACCAATGGAACTAATGATTATTTTTTCTTTATACGTATAGATGAGATAATTTCATTTTGAAGCTAGTTAAGGATGTTAAGGAATGTGACAGATGCGTTTTTATTTCTTCCTTTTTAATTTTTTTTATGAGGAATAAAATTTCAACTTTTTTACAAATTGTTTCCTTTAGAATATCTCGTTAAAAATATAATGTTGCAATATTAATTAATGTTCTTATTTTGGAATTATTCGTCCTTTGACATTTGTTCTTGTCATAAAGGCTACCAACCAAAGAATTTGCATGCCTAAATACATAAGAAAATGACATAATTTATTTACATATTATTTTTACATATCAATTTTGTGTATATTTTGTCGATGACTAGGGGTGAATATTGAAATGTTCTAGAATCACATTTCTTCCAAAAGAAAAAGAAAATAAATCTTTTAGTTATATGTATTCTTTTCAATTTAGATAACCTTTTTTTATATAAGGGGGGGGGGAAGTAATGTCGCTTTCTTAAGTTAAATTCTCAAGACTAAATTTTTAAGAGGTTTTTTTCTAATCAAAAATATATTCACCTTCGTTATCAAAAACCTTTTACAATCAAGTACACAAATTTTCAATACCGAAGCTGTAAAAATCAATCGGTTTTTTTGTATAATATGTCGACAGAAACGACATTACTTTTCCCCCTAATACACTGTTTCCTTTTTATACTTAGAACTACTAAAATATACTAAATATTACAAGTAGAGCTATATATTCACCTAGAGTTACACCTAAATATTAGTTAAAAATAAATGGGTAGACCACACGCAAGATTGACCGACAGAGTTAAGTAAAGAAGAAGAACCCAGCGAGGGTTGGACAGCCCAAAACCGATCATGCTGAAGATCTTTGTAGGTGCGAAGGCCTTGCAGTGGGCGTCTATCAGATGAAAAGGAGAAGAAAGATAAATGTGTTATTCTTAAATCAATATGTATTTGGAGCATAACCGCTTTATAAAATCGTTGATTATTAAAATCTAGTACTAATCTAGCTATGTCTTAAACCGTCTAAGTGTTTACATTGTTACACTATAACTCAAATATACCAAGATTCCCAGAAATAGTATTTTATTGATAATTTGTTGTAATCTCCAAAAATTATGTCAACGAATCTGACATCTGACGTATATAAAAAAATCACAAGTCTGTAATATTTATTTTAACATGATATTACCATTTGCGCAGTACAATTGAGTACACACACAAGCACAATTTGAACGTTCACACGTACGCACACACATACATGAAAATATTAATAAATAAAATTAAAAAGAAGTGATATTTTCTTAGCTACACTAAGGCTTTAATTTAAAGGATAAAATATTAATTCAAAGTTATTAACAATTTGCGAATTCATCTTAAAACACAAACACTAAACTACTTGAAAGGAAAAGCCTGTTTCTATCCAAGGCTAAAACGAGTATCTACTTCAATGAAAGGTACCTAAGCTAGTCAATTACTTTAACGAGGTTATCGAATAATTAAATCTTTTTAACTTCTGTAATAAATGTTTATTAATAAGAAAAGATATTTCACAGTGTTTTCATTAAAGGTGTTTATATTAACATAAGCCTACTTTTCTTCAATTCTAGACAGAGATTAGATTATAACCGAGTTTAATTTAATGTCATCAAATAAAAAAACATGTCCCCAACATACATCGTGATACTATATTATTAAATACCAGATACAGAGTTGATTTTCCTTGTCATACGTTATATATGTGTACTTTAGTACATATAAGCATCTGTTTATATATATAGCGGTATAGATCACCCGACAAATGTTGTCCTGTTTCAGATTTATAGATATAATCTGTGGTTTCCCTATAAATTATATATTTATATATATACATAAATACAGGTGATTAAAGATAAAAGATAAAAACTTGAAAGTGGTGAATGTATTGCTCATTTGTTAAAAAAATAGTTTTAATTAATTCTAATCACTCTGTATAAAAAAATCATTCCTACTGATAATAAAAAATTTCAATCGGAATTTAATGGGTCAGTAACTTCTGCTAGTATAAAGTCTACAAGTACAGCTAGTAAACAATAATAATTTTAATATGTAGGTATCCGTATTTTTAAAACTAGTTTTTTCTCATTATATGACATTCTTTATATATTTTTGAAACCATCTATTTTTTCGGTAGAGCGTTCCATACGCTAATTAACATCAAAGGAACTGTACCTTCATACCTCAAAGCTTTTACACACACACATACACACAGATATATATATATATATACATACATATATATATATATATATATATATATAAACTACTCAAAACAAAATAGGGCCCACCGCAACTTTGTCTCTAATCGTGTTTATAAACAACACATATACTAATCATTGACAAAATGAAGCACTACCACTTCTAGCACACATGTTTATTAGTTCATAATGATGTTTTAAAAGTTAACTTTTTTGTTGATTTCAAGTGGGTAGACAAAAAAGTAAATGGGCTTAAATTTATCCATTTCTTAAATTTTCAATCGTTTGTGTTCTCAGTCTTGCTTTAAGCGCAATACTTTGATCACACTTTGTTTAGCTGTGTTTTTATCGTTTCGGCATTATTCCCGATTACAATGCCAGGTTCTCGTCGTCATATGGATGTGGAAACTTCGACAAGGGCAGTTCTTTTGCTTCAAAGGGGGGAATCGCAAAGATCGGTTGCATCTCGCCTTGGTGTGTCACGGCGAGCTATTCGAAACGAATGGGAGCGGTTCCAGGAGACAGGTAGTGTAGCTAGAAGACCTGGATCAGGAAGGATTCGAGCCACAACTCCTCAAGAAGACCGGTACATTCGATTAACTGCGCGCCGGGACCGCACGACAACCGCCCGGACCTTGCAATCCCGGCTAAGGCAATCTACTGGCACACGCGTTAGTGGTCAAACCATTCGGAATCGACTCCACGAGGACGGGCAACATTCTAGGATGCGTGTTATTCGTTTAAAATTAACAAGGGCTCACCGGGCAACACGTTTGAGGTTTGCGCGTGAGCATTTGGACTGGATCATGGACAATTGGAGGACAGTACTTTTTTCAGACGAGTGTAAAGTTAAGTTTTTTAGCGATGACAGACGTGTACGTGTGTGGAGAAGAGAAGGAGAACGTTTTACTAAACCATGCTGCACGGTACTGATCGTTTTGGGGGCCCGAGTGTGATGATATGGGGCGGTATAAGCTTGTTAGGCAAAACAGAGCTAGTGATCTTGAACGAAGGGACGGTCACTGCAGCCAGTTACGTCGAGCAAGTAATCCGTCCCTTATCCGTACCTTATGTCATCCCATATTCACAAAGAGTTGGTGATAATTTTGTGTTTATGCAAGACAACGCTCGTGCGCATACAGCTAGGGTCACTCAGAGGGCACTTTCTGATGCCAATATCTCGGTTTTACCTGGGCCAGCAATGAGTCCCGATCTCAACCCGATTGAGCATTTATGGGATCAATTGAAAAGAAGTCTTAAAGAGACCCATAGCCACGTTGACAGCCAACAGGACCTCATAAACGCGCTGAAACTCTGTTAGGAACGAATACCCGACCAAAACATCACTCATCTGATTGAGAGTGTTCCAGATAGGCTCAGAGAGTGCATACGGAGCAAAGGAGATCCTACTCGATACTAAAGAAAAGCTCCCGGCAAGTTTATTAAAAACAAACAGTGACTATAAAAGTTTTTATTGACAGTCTACTTAGTGCTCATTTTCTCTAAAAATGTGTATTTGAGTGTATTGCGATAAAATTAAACAATTCAAACGTTATTTTGGGTTTACTTAATGTGTAAAACCCTAATTCAATATCGACTAATTGTAAAAATTTAATAATCATGTATGCACATAAATTAAGGGGCAAAATGATGGTGGGCCCTATTTTGTTTTGAGTAGTATATATATATAAAACACACACACACATATATATACAAAAGCGTGTGTGTATAAATATATGTGTGTATGTGTGTGTGTTGTGTGTGTTGTGTGTGCAGTAACGAACTTTTTAAATCTACACATTGATTTTTAAAGACGCATTTATCAGTAGTTAATTTACAGATGGCTAAGATGGATTATAATTTGCTCTAGCAATACAACATTTATTTAGGTAATAGATTAAATGTCAATCTTTTGTATATATATATATATAACTACGAAATATTCACATGGATGTTATGAATGCTGTGACAAGACAATCAAAATGGTCGACATCGCACAATTTATTTTTGTTAGATTGATTGTGCATAATAATTAATAATTGTGCATAATTTTTTGGATGTACCAAGACAAAATTTGTTTGTCAATTATCCACGCTATCTAAGTTCATTCAAGCAATTTTGAAACTAGAGGAATCAGCGCCTTGACTTCGATATAAAACGAAAAACATTCATCTAAATTAAATAAATGTCATGATATATGTATAATATTATAAATATATAGTTTCTTTTTGTAATATCGAAGAAATATAAACTTAAAAATAAAAACTCTTATATAGTTTAGTGTAGTTATTTTTGATACATTCGTACATTCGTCCAGCGTCGAAATGTTAATTCGGTGCTATTTTCTGTCTACCTGACATTTATATTTTAATATTATGTTCCGACAACGAATCGGAAAAAATCATATTCATTTATAACTTCACAGTGTAACCATAAAAACAACTGAACCTATTGTGATATTAGCCGATCAATAAAAAGTTTATTTGTTTGAAGTTCGAATGACATAGTTATCTGTGAATCAGTTTGATATGTTATCAGTTGAATAAAGACTCATGCATCCCTTTACTGGATCAGCCATAACGTATAGATATGTTTTTTTA
Source organism: Battus philenor (assembly GCF_028537555.1). Taxonomy (NCBI): domain Eukaryota; kingdom Metazoa; phylum Arthropoda; class Insecta; order Lepidoptera; family Papilionidae; genus Battus; species Battus philenor. Next base: position 2,466,161 of record NW_027181704.1, read on the forward strand.
CGTTACGCCTACAATTCTTCTTCCATGAAATCGACCAGATGATCTTTTTTATTATTTAATATGCGATTTTCTTTTGTTTATTAAATTTGTATATTGTAACTTAGCAAGTAAATGCCGCTAAACACCGCATTTTGTATTAAGATATATTTATACCATTATTTATATCTACTATTATACCTATACATAACTATTATTTAAGCTTAAACATAACACCGTGATAAAAACTGAAATGAATTTGATTGTAAAATGTAAGTTATTAATTTATTCTTACTAATCAGTTTCATCACCTTAAAAGTAAACCCCGTTCAATAAAACGCACTTTTGACAACGCTTTTTCCAGATCTCAAACAGTCAGCGTAGTCTTTTTCCATAGCCTTCAAGAACTTCTAGAAATCAGGTTTTATCTCCTCAATGGTGTCTAAACGGCATCTCCGCATTGACTTTTTGAGTTTACAGAATAGCCAAAGATCGCTCGCAGCCAAATCAGATGAATACGGTGGTTGTGGAACGAAAGCAGTCAAATTTTTATTCTTTTTACAAACATTTGAGCTATTTTGTCACCAATCGAGACTTTATAGGCTTAACACAAAAAATAGTTCAAAATGGTTAGGACTAAGCCAAATGATATTCTAACTTTTGACAGACGCTTGGCCCGGAAGTTATAAATGACAATTTCACTTTGCTTTTTGAACACAAAGTATATATAATTAATAGTTACACTTACATCTTATCGAGGCTATTTACTAATAATTTGTTAAAAATTGTTTGTTATTCTATGTCGAAGTGTCGTACGGGTTTTTTTAGCTTCCATATTTTATAATCCTTACAGTACAAATATACAAATTATTTAGCAACAATTAAAAATAGTAAATAAATCTATTCCGCAACATTTTAAGATACAATTGTTTTAATTCCTTTCTCGACACAGACATGAGAAAATGTCGAAATGTTTATCGCAATATTAAAAATACACGGTGACAATGTCTAGAGAAATAAACTCACTGTTATTATTATTAATTACAAAATAATCACGTCTGTACAAATAAATAAATGTAAACAAAATTAGCGAAGATTTTATTTTACGTACAACGTTAAAAGTTAAGAGAGATTTGTAAATATACAAAGAAATCAAGTTAGATGTTAAAGCTTTTGCAGAGATATAGATACATTTATATCCAAAAATAAATGCTGTAGAGATAATAAAAATGTGATGATAATATATTATAGTAATAAAAAGCGTTTATGAAAATTTAAAGATCTATGTATGGAATCAAAATTAATTATTTACAATGTTTCACTGTAAACTTCGTCATACTACAATTTATTAGTCTGCTGCATTCCAAAAGAAAAAATAAGTTAATGTGCATACTTCAGAGTGATCACTTAAATCACTTTAAAGCTGTTTGCAAAAAGGTGTAAATCAACACCTAGAACCTATCACCCTGTATCTATTTCTCCGTATCATAAAAAACAATAACAAAGATTGACGATGTCGCCTTCAATCACTAGGTTACAATCATGCTACGTATTAATTAGTCTCTTCTTAGAACATAAATATTTATTTTAGTCACTAGCATAAGGATGAGTTGAACGATATATATATATAAACACTTCCTTTTTTGATATATATATAACATACGGAAAATATTTTCTATTCACGTTTGAAATTAGACCTCGATTGACCTTTGCGAAAAGGAAAACAAGACAAAGATGAACAATGTTGCAGACCATCATGTCCTAGCTTCGCTTCCTGTTGATTTTAATTAAACCGGAAATCGATAGTAATTCTACTCGAGTACTCGGTAGTGATATTAGTGGGCAAATTTTATACTAAAATTGCCCTAAATATTAAAAAAAAAACTGTAAATTTTTATCATTAATACATTAAAAATGATCAACTTTTAATTTCAATAATAGAAAAGAAGAGAGATAGATTAAATTATGAAAATTAAAACTGTGATTCATAATTATCAAACTATGTGATAAATTAAAAAAGTATTTAACATGAATGTCATTTCCGGTTTAACTATATATTTATACGCGATCAACAATGTGAGTAATTTTAATGAAAAACTCTTTTAGTACTGTTATCACACGTTCATTGACAGTAAAGCACAATAATACTTATATAGAATAGATTAACGGAATACTCGCAGCGATACATCTATGCTTTTATAAGGTGAAGTAGGACGGACATCCATATAACGTCTAACTTTGGGCCTGTGTCTAGACTCACAGACGCATAAATGCTATGAATTTCTTAACGAGATCAAAAAAAATGTATCAACTAACGAAAGTAATCATATCCCTAAGCATTGGCTGGTTGAGTTGGCAGGGGATAGTTCATAAACCCTGGATCTTTATTATCTAAAGCGAAGACCACGGATCGACTAGCGCAGAGCAAAATGTGTCTCAAAAGTGGACCTACATAATGTATCAACAAACGAAGGTAATTATATCCCAGAGCATTGACTGGTTGAAGTGGCAGTGTACAGTTCATAAACCCTGGACCTTTAGAATCTAAAGCGAAGACCACGGATCGACTAGCGCAGAGCAAAATGTGTCTCAAAAGTGGACCTACATAATGTATCAACAAACGAAGGTAATTATATCCCAGAGCATTGACTGGTTGAAGTGGCAGGGGACAGTTCATAAACCCTGGACCTTTAGAATCTAAAGCAAAGACCACGGATCGACTAGCGCAGAGCAAAATGTGTCTCAAAAGTGGACCTACATTCATGTTAATGTCGTCAAGAGAAGTAGGATGCAAGTTGATTTTTATTCTTCTTATTAGAAATCTGTGGAGAATGTCCAGTAATGGCAGTATTGTGTCCTAAATGATAGAGAATAAAAATAAGTTTCCTTATAAAGGAATCTTAAAATGTAATGCCACTAAGGTCCCAGACGCAGCCTTCCGTTCAAATTTTGTTACGTTTCATTTTCAATAATTCAAAATACATTTAAAATAAATATACAAGTAAAGTAGATCAATTCTTCCGCCAATAAGTCTTGATTTAAGTGAAAAAAATCATTGTCAAATTATTGTAATGAAACTGTTCTTAATGTCCGCAAATTGCATCTATGTCGATGTGACACTGAATAGCATAGACTTATTTCAAGTATGCCTAGAAAAAAGTTATATCTGTAGAAGTATGATATGGAGATTGTTGAGTCCAAAAACTCAGATTTTTTTATTGAGATCACTTTCTCATATGTCCAATCATAACCAAACATTAATATTACGTAAAAAAATCTTAAATAAACTAATCGTTATTTTTATATTTAATTATAATTTTTGTATCGCCAAAGTGATTAGAAATATTTTTTTTTATATTTATAAAGCCGTAAAAATATTATATTTAATCACTTTTAAATTTTTTACAAAGTTCGCCTATCAAGAGACAATATTATATATGGAACTTATAATATGTAGTTACATCTTTTTAATAAGCTCTTAATTCTTATCATGGCGGATTACGCGCTAAATAGCTTCGTTTTAAAAGCTGACCTCTTTCAATATACAACTTGATTAAAGTAAGCTTATAGCTTTTATGTTTAGTTTATAGCTTTTATGAAATCCCTATGAGCAATAATGGATTAAAACTTTAGCTTAGACAACTCAATCGCATAACACATAAACTATATGCAAAATAAAGTAGTTAAACCTATACTTTAAAAATAAGGTTATTATTTTTTTTATTTTGAAATGAAATAGCATAAAATATAGTCTTTTGTTTATAGCAGATGCTATAGCGTATAGCAATGTGGGTTTAACAAGAATACGAACTTTACTCCGCAAGAACCTTATGGCGAAATTTGTATAATAATGTTCGAAACATAATACCTAGCAAAATCGAAAGATTAATGTTTGAGTGGTGGCTTTTTACATATAAGATTGTAAAAAAATATAGCAGTTATTTAATTATTTGAATTTGATTGTATTAATTAAGTGAGTAAATAATACAAAGTATAAGTAATTACCTGAATCCAAGGCACCGGTTAACGAATAAATAAAAAAAGACAACACGCGTCCATTATCAGCAGAGCTCAGATGCAAAAACGACAGCGCGAGAGTCGACGCATTTACAAATGAACCGACTTGGCCAAATAAATACAGCCGCGAGCGACACTTGATCGCAACATCAAACATATTTTGAACCTTATATTTATAGTCATACAATATAAATTTGATTACATAGTACATTTCGTCAAGCTTTTCAAGGCCCAGCGTATTGCGAGTCCTGTGTCACCGAAGAACAAAACTAAGTAAAACATTTTGTAATAAATCGTAATACCAAGTATTTAGAAAAGATAGGAACAAAATAAATACTTCCGTGTAAAAAAAGATTTATAGATACATATCTCTGTAAATATATGTATTTACATATGTATCTTATTAAATATATATATGTTAATTACAAAGCGCAGTAATCTTGAACTATTTATGATCAAAATACCTGTCTTAAACTTGGGAAATATATATATTCTTAGTGTATATATTCACACAGTGAGCAGTGGTATCCTAGTGGTAGAGAACTGAGTTTCGATCATTAGTCGCGGGTTCGATTTCCTGGTCTTATTAAGTTTACACATTATGCATTAATTATATAAGATTGGCACTGCTCACAAAGAAGTTTCGATAGGATGGAAAGCAGCGTCTTCTTCATACCTACTGCGATCGTCAACCAGCCAGCCTGCCAAGCGTGGTGATTATATTTTATCCCCCAATGAATATCTTTGAAAGAGGCTTATGTTTTGCAGTGGGCGTCTATGGGGTTAAACGATATATGTCTATGTATTTAAATATGTGTTTTTTTTTTTTTTTTATAGAGGTTTAAAAATACTTTTACGTATCATAGGGCCTGATGTTGGTGCCCCGTATGTCGGACTCGATCTAGATCAATACCGACTAATAACAATCCTCTCTCTTCGGTATCCCTGGTCCCCACGACATGGCCGTTAGGCATTACTTCGGGGGGGGGGGGGGGATTTAGCTGCAACTTTCTCTGATAAAGTGGCTGTTCAGGCCAACTTCCTCCGCTCCTGCTCTATTTTTCGCAACTCCTTTAGCACCGTCGTACAGTACGCGCTGCTGTGTGTGTGTGTGTGTGTGTGTGTGTAAAGTACGTTTCAATCCTCAAAGAACTCAACATAAAAGAGAGGTTATCATCGACTGCACAAATACGGATCCTCAAGCTCTTTGGACATATCACCCGAAACGAGATGGACAGACATCATCAAAACAGTCACTAGGTCAGGATATGAATGCTCTCTCTCCGCTGCTTCGCGAGACCAGCAAGGGCATCAAGACCGACTAAAGTATGACCACGGGTGCACGAAAGAGAACGAGAATATATGTATACATTCATGTAATACGCATACATACACCATTACGTAATAGCTCTAGATCTGATTACATGTTATTACTCAGCGCTTTATACAAATTCTTGTACGCTATTGCTCCAGTCAGCAGTCGGATTACATTGTAAGTAAACGTATCGGATAAAATGTAATTTGACAATAGTTATGAAATATAATAGGTCTTCCTTAAAACTTTCCGACATTACGTAACAGATTTTAAACTTAATGCATTTCCTTTAACATATTATTCGACAGAATGTAAATATGTATTATTATTATAATTTGTTTATATATAATCATGTGATGCCTCGAAGGATGCCTATAGGAGATTATTTAATATCACACTTAATTGCTTATAGCTTGGATATAGATGAAAAAGCTTAAAAATTGTGAATATATAGTTATGTAGCGTAGTCATGAGAACACTATGTTACTGGCCATTACGGGCACAATACATTTTTTTTTTCAAAATATTTTTGCGCGTTCGAAATTTGAATTTAGATGTCAATAGTGAGAATGCCGCTGCTATTATATATATGGTCAAGTAAGAAATAGTTCACGACTGTAGTCTCCATAAATACGTAAATACGTCAACTCTATCACAGTCAAGAAGGATCATATGTGCGCAAGGGAGGTAACTCTATTTCGCCCCTAAAACGCATATAGTTCATTTGCTATCAAAATACGGATAGCTACATCCCTGACTTTGTACTTCTAAGTTACTTACTAAGTTATTGATCAGTCGCATTTCTATATAAAAATTTATGAATATAACATATTTCAGAACGATCACTATATACAGGATGAGTGTAAGGAGTCATAAAAACTTTGCGGTTTTTTGTTGACAAATGTGCTATAGTCAACCCTTTTTTTATGGCCCCCGCTATTGGAGGCCTCTCGTACCCCTAATTAGTTAGGATCAGGGTCTTTGTTTACAATTAAGTTTTTCAGATCGTTCATATTTATTCTTCACTCTCTGTCATTCTTCTCAATTTCTTTTATTCTTACCTTATTTCCATCACAATATCTTTCATTTTGTTCTTTCATTCTTTCTTGCTTTTATCGCCTTCCTTCCATCATCTTATTACTCTTAGGTGGCTATGTACATTTTTTATTATTATTTTATTCTTGACTTATTCTATTTTTTTATCACAATTTTCTTTGGGTTGTGCTTTCTTAATACATTACTACACTTTTCTTATCCTATTTTTCCTATTATTAATTGACTAATTATTTTATGTGCAGTTTATTAGGTACCTAGTTATCTATACTGTTTTGTTTATATTAACAGTATCACTCACCACCCAACGAGCTAACGATAGGAATGATGGGCGAAGGTTGTCGTCGCCCATCGTTAAGGCGATGCTATCTACATCTATCCTTAACTTACTCAACCCTTTAAAGCAACTATAATCATACTGTCATTTGCATTTTAATAAAATATCCTTAGAATTAAACTTGACTAGCTAAGATCACCAAGGTAGCGTGAAGAATTGTTTGTCTGAAGTAGCAGTAAGCAAGGCTAATCGATAGTGCAACTGATGACCATGAGGATCGAAAGGTTCGGGAGTGGCGGCCACGCCGGTAGACGCGGCGTGATTAGGACCCTCACTAGATGTTCCGACGACATAGTTAACATCACGGAAAGTCGCTCTGGATGCAGGTAGCGCAGGATTTGTTACTTGACCTTGCAGTGGGCGTACATTGGCTGAAAAGAATAATGAATAACTATATTATAAAACTTAATTTAATAATGTAACATATCTAATGGATTCAGGCGTTACTTTGCGGAAGTCCATCCTAAGTATCCAAACGAGTCAACACTGATTTGTTGGCACTAATCGGCGTAACAATACTCCTGAGGATACCCCGTGGCGGGGCGAAACACGTGTTGAGTGATTTAACGGTGGTAGTTGTGTAATTCGCATTGTTTGCCGCATGCGCATTTATCAGCGGGCTGGCGGTGTACTATATTGCACTACTACTGCTACATAGCGGAAGTAGGTATATATTAGCCCTTTTCTTAAATTTATAAGAATTGCCAGACGTTAAGTTTTGAAGTAACCTGGCATTTTGCTTCGTTTTGCAACTACTCCTTGATGTTTTTATTATGTATTTCTTTGTGCAAAATGCTATGAGTAACATTAAACTACTGCAGGATTTCTGAGAATAGAAAGCCATTTGTCGAGTATCATTACTCTTGTTGTGCTGTTGAATAAACTGCGAGATAATATAAAGCAAAAAGTCGTGGTAAAAGACGAATATCATGGCAGAAAATCTTACGCAAACCAATCGCGTGGAAACAGTGGAAAGAGCACTAATTTGATCTTCAGAGCCACAATTTCAAAGATTAAAATAACACTGATGGTCGCCAACATTCGTGAGAAGATGTTACGTAGTAAGATGTAAAATACATACTAATTGGTTGCAAAGAATACAACTCCAGATTTATTCTATCAGAATCATATTTAAAATGATCGCTGTCAAAAGGCGACTAAATTACAAATAAAAATCTAATTAATATTATCAATAATGTATGAGCTGCTTTCGAAAATACAATCAACTGACAGCGGAGTATCTAAAGCGAGTGATATGGAATAATTTTCTGACGGTACGTGAGGTTTTTATCTTATATCATTTTCTTCCTTACAATATTAACACTTATTTATTGTTTTATTTGACCACAAAAGAAAAATATTGTACTTCTAGGCATATCGACTATAATAATAAATGTAATTTACACATATGGACCCCGTTCATTACTATAATGATGTTTATCCTTAGTGTCTGCCCACTGCTACGAACCATACCGTGACCGTGTTAGGATTGTATATAGAAAAAAAGCTTATTCTTTAATATCTATGAGACAGCAGTGCAAGACTGATCAACGTGGCGATTTTTGTGGGAGACCTATTCCTTGTCGTGGTCATCTATTAGCTGATATGATGACCACGATGCTTGCTAGTGGTACGGTACAGAAATATGGTCACCTAACACTGGAGGCATTAGCAAGCTCATATAAAGCCAGAGTTCCCCAAATATTTTTGAGTAGTAGACCCCTTGCCATGTTTTTCCGTGTTGGGTAGACCCCCTACTTACCTGATATTGATTTCCTGTACATTTCTATCTGTAGTGAAGTTTAGTATTAAAACTTAAAGTAAAACACATGTTAATTTATACATTTATTAATTGAATTTAAATTAATAGTACTCAAAATAAAATTTTGTATCTGTTATGTAAAATATGCATTAAATATATAAACGTAAAATAAACTATAAATAAAATAACATAAGCAATAAGTCAATATTTTAGTAAGAAAGATGAACCCGATGCTTTAATAATAAATTAACATTAAACATTAAACAATTAAACATTTGGCGTCAATTTTGTGAGGGTTAATCTTAAACCCCCAAATTTTTTTTCGGTGACATAGACCCCTTGCCGGCTGTCATAAACCCCTAGGGGTCGATATAGACCACTTTGGGAATCACTGTATTAAGCCATGGAGAGGATTTTAATTTGGAACTAGGGGATGCATACATGAACGAAAGTAACCAATAAAGCCCAGCGAATTATGACTAGTCAGGTATATTATGACGAGGTCTACGACGCTACATGTTTACTAAGAAGAAACCTTTTCACTCTGGACTTGAAGACTCCCAAGTTACAGTAAGCAGAAAACAATGATGTCGGTAAGTTTTATACCTTGGCTATTCAAACTATGAAAGTATTACCAATACGTTAGTGTGGGTTAATTGGATTTCAATCATGTATGTATGTCATAAACCTCTTGATGTCCGAAAAATGAAATGGAAGAGTTACTCCGACACACACTCTTCAAAATACAGTATATCGTGAAGAGGTAGATGACAGGTTACATAGCGTGTAGTAAAAATGGTCGCTGGGATCTTACGTTCTAAAGACCAAGAATGGGCAAGCATAACATATGACTAAACCCACAGGTGAACAGATGAAACCTGTAGGAGCTACATTACGTCATCATCAGCGGCGAATCAAAGAGAGGAATTCCACTGATATAATTCATTTTATATAGCGATATCAATAGGAGAAGTTCTAATGAAATTCCCACGTCTATTTCGAACTTCGTCTTGTTGTTATCTCCTAGGCCTACCGGCCCTAGAAAAAATTCCAAGGACCTGTCCTATTGGAAATCTGCGGTGAAGGCATATGTACAGTGTGTAATGTTTTACGGCTAAAATAATGATGCCTATAATACCGTTTTATTAAAAAGAATGCGTTGCATTTTTGAAAATAAAATTCAGCATTGTCGACATCATTTCGACAACAAGTGTCGTTATCACTCTTATATAGTCCTTGAACTTTTTATCATGACCGATTATTGTCAGATCATTACACTGACAATGTAAAGTGAAACGTCACTATCAAATACTCAAATATTTCTCCTTTATTTAAAATATTGACAGTTAAAATAAATAGAAAAAACTAGGGACATATATGTAATTGAAATTAAAACTATTTAGCAAGCTTCTCAGTTTACCACACCCCTGCAACCCTTGTACATTTATTTTGGAGTTCAAATTTTGTATGTATATGTATATGTTCCTATACTGTAATAACTTCGTAAGTACAGTATAGGAACATTTGTTAGTTCGCATATGCGGAAATTTTAACATAGAATTGTCAACTTTAAAATAAACAGTTGAAAGTATATAAAGTTAATAATCAAGTGATTTAAATATTATTAACAAATATTAAGTTTTTATTCTTGAATGAAGTCAAAATTTCTCAAAATCTTTGTTAATAATGCTATGGCTGTATCAGTTGACCAGCGGTACCCTAGTGGTTGAGGATAGTGCGAACAACCAAGGAGTAGAAAAAACTACCAGCGTCATCGTTTCGAGAAAATTAAAACTGAGAAGTCTTTAAGACAATAGTAAATTGGTTTCTTCTGAGCAAGCATGTACTACTGTAGGCTTTATCATCACCTAACATCAGACAGGGGTAAAAAGTCAGGGGTCCGATTCAGGGATACAATCTTAGATATTATTAACACTGAGTGCATCAATTACATGAGATTGTCACTGCCCATAAACAAGTTTCCAGAGGATGGGTAGCAGTGTACTTCGCGAACCATAATACCACACTGATAATTACCAACTCGCCTGCCAATCGTAGCGATTATGGTATATCCCCCATAGATATCTTTAAGTGAGGCCTCTCTTGCAGTGAGCCTCTAAGGTCTGCAACCGCGACACCTATGTACAAATATACAGTCAGATACAATATGGATTAGTGATACCAAACAGCTGCAGTAATACCAACTGTTTTAAGCGTTACGTGCTAACTAATACATTGTTAATGCATACTAAATGCCTCAAAATTATGGATTCGTAGCATTCCAAAAGAAAGAATAAGTAAATATAAAGTTTTTCAGAGTGATATTTATTGATCTAATGTTTGGATATTAGGCAATGATTACTTTCAAAACAGTTTTATTTGCGGTATACTGAATGTCCTTTTCATTCGTTCTCTTTTAAATCAGAGTGTTGTGGTCATGTCTTGATCAGTTCTGGTGTTCTCCGCCTGCATCGCCTTGTAGCTCGGTATACTGTATATATACACACATTTCACAAGACTGTATAATCCAGACTCTGTGTTTGTCACTAATCGGTGTAACATAACTTCTGAAGATGCCCCGTGGAGGGGTGAAACACGTGTTGAGTGATTTAACGGTGGCAGTTGTGTAATTCGCATTATTTGCCGCATGCGCATTTATCAGCGGGCGGTGCACTTTGTTGAACGACTACCACTGCATGTTCGGAAGTGGTTAAATATTGGTCCTTTTCTTACTTAGCTGAATAAAAGTTCGATGGTCTTTAAATCCGGTTGAATACTAGGCGCTCTCTGCGCCCTGTCGCCTAGAATCTAAAGCATCTGCAAATGCCATTAGCAACAGTGCGATTTCGTGTTCAAAAATATTAAATTTAAAAATATCGATACCTTTAAATCATTAATTGCATTCTAAATAATTAATCGACTAGTGTCAAACACAGAGATTTTCTTACTTAGGATGGACTTTAGCAAAATAACGCCTGATTCCATTAAATATTTAAGATCAGCATGCCTAGCTGAATAGGTACGTCTGTACATCACTTTATATAATGATTTTATTAACATTGATTTGTTAAGGTACAGGATATTTTTTGATTGATTAACACGTTGACTGCCAACTACGAGATAATTCGTATATTGCTTTTCTAGGTCGCCAACTACGACTTATCTCGTTTTGTGTTTACTTGCCATTTTGTACAGCTACGATTATACTAGAAATATATCAGTGCTAATATCGATAGATGGATTCTAGGAAAATAACAAAAAATCAATGCTGGCTTGTACGAACAGAAAATTTATTAAAAAACGAACAACAATTAAATTATAAAAATTAGTTCAAAATCAGAAAATAAAATAAAATTTTATTGTTTGTATAACTTCTTAATAGTTATAGATAATATAATTAGAGTTTTTAATAACATAATGTCATTAAACCGGCTTGTCATTTAGGTCAGATTTTTGGAAATTACCGTGGCAGTCAACGTGTTAAATTCCAAGACCTTTTTTAAGGTTTCTATCCAAATATTTCACAGGGACCGGTGTTCTAATTTACTTTCAAATTTATTGGTATCTGTTTTTTTGCATACGTAGACCTATTACTCGGTTTTGGACATGGTATCACGTTGGGTAATTAATACTTTTTTTAAATTTAAATCACAATCTAGCAATCACCTTGTTACTTTATTGAATAATAAACTTTATATCTATAGGATTAGGTGTCATTATAGATATTACAAGGTTTTAGCTCAAAGTGTTTACAGCTAAAGTGTTATTTACCATGAAAATTAGTGTCACTAAGCACATAATTATTCATAAAACTTCATTCTTACGACCGAAGACAGGATGAAGTTATTAAAACCTACACGGTTAGTTGGTTGAATGTTTACGTAAACAGTTCATGATTTATAGGCTTCATAATTTTCCCACTGTTGTTATGCAGGCTTCCCTACATAAATAGCGAGATATGACATTTGATTCATCGGGTTGATTTTTCCTTATTAAAAGCGTTCATGGTGTTCCTTACCACGACTTTTCCCAGCGCTGATACTTTCTAAAGAGGTATGTGTTAGCGAGATACCAAGTCGTGGTTCGGGCCTCCCGGGTGCTTCGTAAATTGTGATCTTCCGGTTCCAATTTTCCAATTTAAAATATTTTAGTTCAAGTAGACATATTATAAGCTACCACCGACTCGGAACGCGGATCTATTAAAGAACCGGCCACAAGCTTGCAATTATTTATGTGTACATTATAATATCAATCACGTAAAAGAGACAATAAACTAGGTACCACACATTTAAATTCTTGACTCAACTCAAAATTCTTATTTTTTTTGGATCTGTATTCAACAGACCCTAGCGTCCGTGCCTTTGTTTTTATAATTACGTTTAATATTTCCAAATTTTTTTGGTCATGTTTCTGCAAGTGACAGATTTTACTAAGTCTATAAACTGTTTCTTATCTTTAACTTAAATCCTAAACTATATAAAAATTTAAATAAACTGATTATTATTATTATTTTATTTTAAATTATTCACGTCTACTTTGTTTTTTACAATGCCAAAAAAACTCTTGAATGCTGTAACAAGATTTATTTAATAATATTCTTTAAATTTTAGATTTAAAACTTGTGAAAGAAAGGTCTCAAATATGTTTTGGAACATTGTTATATGAAAGTACACTCAAATCCACAAATGATTTGTTAATTTATTAAAGACTAAATCTAGGCGTTACAAGTATATTTTTATTTCTTGTGTTTATCCTGTGTATATCATAATTTTTCCAACAAGATTTTTCAACATTGTAGTTATGTACGCCTTAGATCTTCTCAGCCTTTGCTTTTGTTATTGAAAATATAACAATTATTATCAGTTATATGATATGTGTTATTTAATATTATTAGGGGGTCCGGAAAGTACTGTCGCTTCTTCTTTCTTTCTCAAGTTAAATTCACACGAGTACATTTTGAACAAGTTTTTATATCTAATCAACAATATATTTACCTTCGTCATCAATAACCTTTTGCCATCTAGTATACAAATTTTCAATGCCGGAGTAGTAAAAACTAATCGGATCTTTTGTAAAATATGTCGACAGAAAAGATATTATTTTCCGCTCCGGATTAGGGGGCTAGTAATAAGGAAATTAATCTTTTTATATATTTCGTAACATTTATCATTTTTTCAGTACATTTTCATTTCTTTCGGAAAACTTGCAGCTAACTCATATAATATTAATGAAAATTTAAATTAAGAAGACCGTTCATAAAATTTCTCAAGAGAAGCTAAGATTACAAAAAGTCACTAAATTATCTTTTAGGAAAAATTGTCTCTCGACGAGCTTATTCCAAGCTTAGCTACTATTTTAAATATGTAAGTATATTTCATAATCTGTCTAACTGCTATCGCACATGTCAAAATCTGTAACTACGTCGTTGCTTCTATTTTTAAACAGTTTTATTTAGTTCGACCCGTACGGAATTTATTTGTTTGGGTCAAAATTAGAAATTGAAATTTAAGCACCTTCCCGTTGTCAGATTGATCTGAAATTTGGTACACACATTTAATTTAGATGACAATACAATATAATAAAATCAATAACATTATAAATCTAAGATGGCCGCCGATACAAAATGGCGGATTACGTATTTTTCCTCAACCCCCTCAATATGGGTATCAAATGAAAGGGCTACACTAGTAAAATACGATGTTTATGTCAAAATTTAAAATTCAAGATGGACGCCGTTCCAATATGGCGGACTAGGTACATATTTTTCCACAATCACCAAAATTTGGGTATCAAAAAACCGTTAAACTTAAAAGTTTTTTAAATGTATTTATCTCTTAAGACATTTTGCCTGTTGTTATTCTTTCTTTTTTTTCCGACACTGCAAGGCAAAGGCCTTCTGCGAAGATCTATAGGACGACCGATACTGCACTGCCGTGTCCAGTGTCTTCTCGTGACTATGTCGTCTTTAACTTAACGTTTTTATCCCTACCTGTTGCATATAGATGACTGGTTTTGAAATAAATCCGTAAAAAGTTCTAGACAGTCAACGTTTGGCATATTCATTAGACAGCATATGTCTGTTTATAATATTTTTTTCTTTTTAATACATAAAGTGTTTTAATAACCATTAATTTGTATGATTTACATCGTAAGCGATTTGAATTTGAACAACTTTCCCAAGCCACCTCTTACCCAATGGGTCGGATAAACAAAATCAATTTCAATTTCTTACGTAACCTTGGGATCTTAATAACATGATGTACATTGAAACCGGAACGCAGCTATTATTACAAACTATTGTTTAGCTACATAAATAAAAGTTGACATAATTGACCATCTAGATTGCTTAAGTCTTACAAAGTTGTTTTTTTTGATGTGATTATCCTTATAATGTTTACAATGTTGTTATACAAGTCTCCTCTGAGAAGGTAAGAAATAAAGACTGATTGAGTGCATATTACTGAATACAATCTTTAATAAATACACTTAAAAAACTTTTAAGTTAAACGGTTTTTTGATACCCATATTGTGGTGGTTGTGGAAAAATATGTATCTAGTCCGCCATATTCGAACGGCGTCCATCTTGAATTTTAAATTTTGACATAATCATCGTGTTTTACTAGTGTAGCCCTTTCATTTGATACCCATATTGAGGGGGTTAAGGAAAAATACGTAATCCGCCATTTTGTATCGGCGGCCATCTTAGATTTATAATGTTATTGATTTTATTATATTGTATTGTAATCTAAATTAAATGTGTGTACCAAATTTCAGATCAATCTGTCAACGGGAAGGTGCTTAAATTTCAATTTCTAATTTTGATCCGAATAAATTCCGTACGGGTCGAACTAAACAAAACCGTTTAAAAATTGAGAAATTTTTTGAGGCTCTGTTGCGGATTTTCAAATGATCTAGACAATCCTTACCTTCACCGCTTGTAATCAGTGACCTGATGTATATTCTGATCAACTATTTTTACATAAAAATCTAAAGTCCCTTGTGGTAACTTTTTAGATTTTATTAGGTTCCGTACCATTTGCCGCGACGCTTCTTAAAAGCCATCCTATGTAATTCTTATAGCAGAATATTAGAACGATTGTCTGCCATCTATATGCTTCGCCGCTTTCATGGAAACTATCTTAATAATTCACTGTTTTCGTAACAAATTTGTTGAGTAATAGACAATTTTTAAAAACTTTCTGCTGCCCTTAGTTGAATCACGTGTCAATTATTACAGTGACGGCTACATACTACATCGATAGTTTTAAAATCTTCAATAAACTTTTACTAACGATTTTCAAAAGTTTTCTGGCTTAAACTATATTCGTAGGACAACCAGCGTAATAATAATCCAGTTTAATGTTTCTAAAGAGAATATTACTTTCTTTGAAAGTTAAGCTTCCACTTCTAGCTGAAATGTTTTAACAAAATTTATAAAAAGAGTTTTCAAATTCTTTAAAACGACGTGTAAGTTGATTATAATTTAAGTGATTTACATTCAAAGTAAATTTCCATTTTACCATCGAATTAAATCGAATCTAATTTCAACCGATTTTTTATTTAAATTTTTTTTAATAAACCCGAGCGTATTTCTTTGTTGGCTTGGCTTAAACTGCTATCCAGGTTGTAAAGAATATCAAAGCCAACTGTCAAGTGCTTTAAAATCTTTAAATAGTCAAATTTAATCTTTAGTTTTACGTTTCTGAGTATTATTTTATTTTCGTTTGTAATATTCTGGACCGAAAAACATTATTAAGAAATTAACAAAATAGGGAACGAGCGAAATAGATATTTATTTTTGTATATAAAAAAAAACATCTAAGCTGACCTCCTTGGTAGAAGCATTTTGAACCTCTTTGGTGTTTCGTTGACATTATTTGAAAATATTTTTTTTTTCATTTGTGATGTTATTATCTAAAAATTTAATGGAATCAGGAGTTACCTTGCTGAAGTCCATCTTAAGTAAGAAAAGTACCAATATTTAGCCACATCCGCACACGCAGTGGTAGTCGTGCAACAAAGTGCACCGCCCGCCAGCCCGCTGATAAATGCGTATGCGGCAAACGATGCGAATCACACAACCGCCACCGCCAAATTACTCAACACGTGTTTCACCCCTTCACGGGGCATCTTCAGGAGTTATGTTACATCGATTAGTGGCAAACACAGAGAATTATTATCTAATATAGGGCGTTATTATCAAAAAAATGTTTTATATTCATAACATATTCTCTTTAAACATCATTAGCGAGCTCACGGTCGCTTAACGTACCATGCAAAGGATTCTGGATTTCTCTACTAGATCGAATCGGGCATAAGGAGATTCGACTTAAAACATAATTTTATACTCCGCGGCTAACACGGCAGATATGACCTCACTCTTCTAACTATGGAAGCTGATAAACAAGTTGCAACTTGTTCATATTTACAGACTATCTTTTTCAATCAGGCTATCGAACGTATTCATTCAAATGAATGTAAATACAGTAATATCTCGAATAAAAATTCTTTCACCGTTTTTTTTTTTCATCACATCTCATATCATAGCTCTACGAGTACCAAAATATAAAACTCAAAGCTATAATTACTAGGGTTAGGCCAATGAATTCACAATATGTGATAGGTTTCAGGCGGTTCGTTGTTGGCCTAAGTTCAATATTAAAAATAATTACGTACAAAAATACGGTTTTTCGTTCGTACTTCGATTATATTTTCATTGGAATATTTTATCATACACAGAGCAACAATTTCATTATTTGTGCTTCCTTATCTTGTACATTGCAAGATTTTACAAGTGTCTTTGATGATACAGGATGATTAGTTATAGGTGTAAAAGTTTAAAACAGGCGAATATGTAACTGTTTTGCTAGAAATTATCGTATGGTACACCTATTCACAAATAAATGGTTTCAGAAATAATAAATAACTTAAAGATAATATAGTTAGAGAATTTTTTTATAAACTCGAATTATTACATATTGAGTAATGTTTACCGTCTTTCCCTGCAGACTGTGACATCCGTATAGAGAAAATAAATTAATGTAATATAAATATGTTAATAAAGTTATTACTTTATACTGATTGGAAGTAGGTTGACTCATTTGTCTTAAATTTACCGCTTAAAAGCTGTTTCACTTACGTATAGCCTATCACCTTGTATATAACTTGACTAAGTAATAGTCATTTATATGACGTCATTACAATAAATAAATATAAAATATAATTTTATCTATGTATATATTTACACAGTTAGCAGTGGTAGCCCAGCGGCACAGAATTGAGACCTTCGATCGTTGATCAGGGCTTCGATTTATTGGTGTTGCATAATTTGGTGGTGCTTGGTGCATTAATTATGAATGATTGCCACAGTTAATAAAAAAAAAAAGTTTCCATGGGATGGGTAGCAGCATTTTCTACTTACCATAATACCACACTGCGATCGTCAATCCCGCCTTCTCAGCGTGGTGATTATAACAGATATATCTGAAGGATATGTCTGAGGAATATATATATATATATATATATATATATATATATATATATATATTGTACAGCATAATTTGTCATAGATTTTTTAACTTAAATCATTTGTAGCTATATGAAATTGTATTTATGATGCGAATAATTTGTATGAAAGTACCTAAAAAATTATTCAAAATATTAATCGTGCTTATAATAAATATAAAACTCTTGGAATTTCATCCATGAACAAGTTATAACGAATCTGTCAATTGATTTTATAGGTCAATGGATGTATTGTCTGGATGTTATCGCTCCGACGGATTATGATAATTATTTAAATTAATATTAAAAGTGTAGGTGGGGATGAACAATTTATTCTATCGACTTGCGTTTGAGATTTATTCTAGA
Source organism: Battus philenor (assembly GCF_028537555.1). Taxonomy (NCBI): domain Eukaryota; kingdom Metazoa; phylum Arthropoda; class Insecta; order Lepidoptera; family Papilionidae; genus Battus; species Battus philenor. The sequence continues at coordinate 2,484,491 of NW_027181704.1, forward strand.
TGTAGATTTGCTGTTAATTAATGCATCTCTTTATGCTTTAATGGTAAATTCAAAGTTGGTTATTGACCCACGCTCGGTTATTTGAAGTGGGAGTGGGCACGCTAAACACTCATTGCACGCAAAACAGACGAAAGAGGAGGACCACGGACCGGTAAGCTTTTAAGCGTACGCAGGGATGGAGGGGAATGAGAGGGCTTATCAACTGGCCAAGGACGTGATCCCGAAGTGCAAAAGAAAACCAGACTATGTAGAATACCTAGGCTTACCATACGTCCCGGTTTGACCGGGATAGTCCCGGTTTGAGATCCCTGTCCCGGCGTCCCGGCCGGTCTGCATTAGCGTCCCGGTCAAACTTGAAAATCACCGACACCCCAACCAATCGTTCCCCCGTGCCACCCGCGCCAAAATTCTAATGAATAGTGCTAATTGCTCCGAGAAAGGTCCAGCTGTTCACCCATTTTCACAAGCAGCATATTGAGGTGCCAAATTTTAAAAAAATTGTGGAGTTTGTTGTATCTACCCGGTAATTTTGATTGCATTTCAAATATGAAAAACACAAATTAAGCGAAAAGCAAAATGAAAATGAGCCTCTTTCTCTTCTGCGTCCCGGTTTGGCTCTTCGTAATTATGGTAAGCCTAAGAATACCCCATCTTATTCGACAAGCGGCAACTTGGGCTGGGAATGCTTGACGAATGGAATAACACTGGCCGCTTTTAACTAGTCTTATCAAAATCTATACCTATTTCCAGAAGACTTCCCATAACGAGAATGATGATAATTCAGATGAATCCAATTATGTAGTTCCGATCTAACTTCAAAGGCACGTTCGGGAGCCGCACATCGACTTACATTACCCCATTCAGCGGATTAATATGTCACCACACGCTTAGGTCGCCCACACGGACGATCAATGGATTGACTACATGTAGAATACCACAGGAACGCTATATTCGTATACAGTCAGTTAGTAAGTGTTCCGAATCAGAGATGCTCAATATAGTTGAATTTCGGCTTTAATGTCTAATAACGTGAATACTTGTATTAACGTTTAATTTAGTTTTCTATTGGATTGCAACAGGACATTTAGAAGTAATAGAGAAATTTAAATGTATATGAATCAAATCCTCAACTAAAGAAATTATGATTCTTGTACATGAAAAATTTCATAATAAAAATTAAAGCAAAACGTGAAAATTTTGAAAACCAGAGCAGCGTGTCACGAAAAATAGATCACATAACATTTGAAAGTGTTTAAAAAAATAGTGAATTTAAAATCCGTTCTCATAAAAGCTCTCAGTAAATTACAATAACACTGAACCCTTTGAAAGCAGTTTGATCGGATACAATAATGACGGGAGATTTTAAATTGCTATCGGATTATTCAGAAGTTTTATTCGCATTTCATCGATTTTGAAGTGCTGGTATTTTTTCAATTTAGTTTAAGTGTCATAGATTTTTAAATAGGATACTTTTTATTTGGTTACTTGTACATCTTCTGGTATATATTAGATGACAATGAAAAAAATAAAATTCAGTAGTTTAACATTTAAAATTTTAACAGAGCTCATTGAATATCGTTTTTTTAATCTAATATTTTTTTGACTCTACTCTGCTTAGCAACGTATTATAATTTTGCAGAAGAAGCATGTAGAAACTCCCCAGCACTGATGAAAATTCATTTTGCTTAGTTGTACCACTGTATTTTCATAGGTAAGGTAATTTTGAATCAACGTATAAACTTCCTAAACTTACTATATAATTAAAAGTAAGCATAAAGAGTCATTTATTCATTTACACTTGTTTGTACACCCTAGATAATAATCTAAAAAAATTGATATAGAGGTACAAGAGGCGGTGCTATCGCTGGAGTCGATCTCTACCAGACAACCTTTATAGTAGTGTATCTATATAGTGTATCTTTATAGTATGTATATATCGTAATTATTATTATGGTCTGTTTTTAAGGAGAAGTTCTTATCTCTGCTTTACCATGGTAAGGAAGAGCCCCTACCATTGTAAAGTAGAGACTATTTATACAATCAATATTTGTTCACTGAATTTTATTATTGTCATGCTCATTTCTCATCTTTTTAAGTCATCGTGATTTTAGTCATAGTTCGTCCACTATTGGACATAGGCGTCTATAGATTGGAAGACTTCTTCATCAATCATCTTACCACCGTTATCTGCCTTGTGTTTGTACTTATACTTCACAAATTTAAGGTTCGAACTGTCCTCGGTTTTACGTGCTCTGTGGTCTGCATACGCTCATATGAGATATATGTTTTTCTAAATAAATATTATAATAAACAACTAAAAACATTAAATAAGATGTTACGAAACAATACCGAAAATATTATCGGCTACTTGATGTCATGTCAATAAATCAGGCTTTGATATATTAAGTATAGTATATCAATGAAATATAAAATAGATACGTTATCTTGATTTCCAAATATCAAATCGATGTGTATATGTATACCTTATCAGTTTCTTTCTGATGCATAAATAAAAAAAAAATTGACGATTTTTAACACGCGAATAGTTGTCTGCTTAAAACGTCGGTGACTTGTAAAAGTCTTTACTGATTTCAATAACTATTCCTTCTAAACCTCCTGTAACACTTAGAAAGATTCTAACACTAATGCAAAGCAAGTGAATGCCTTTGTGTGTTTACAGCATCAATGTTTAAAATCAAAGTTTTTTAAAAGTAGAGTAACGCTGTCTGTTTCCTTATTAAATAGCATGGATGTTATTTGTTTATGCGCCTAAAAATATAACTAATAAGGTTATATATCAAGAAGCGTTATATCAAACAAAGTTAATTTTTAATCTATTAATTTTCGGATTTATTATTCATAGCAGCACTACGTATATCGGGTCAACCAGTAAATAATATGTAACATTTGTTTTTCGTATTTATAGAGCTTTGTTTCTTACATCGTATCCGTCTACCGAGGATTTAAGGAACTACCAGGGCTGGTAAAGGCTAAAATTTTCTTTAAGATTTTGTAAGTAACATATACGGTGATCATCTGACAGTATAAATCATCGTCGTCATCAATTCTTCCGAATGATATCTGTTATGCATTAAATGCCAGCATTCAGGGTTTTGTGGTTGGATATCCTGCGCAGCAATTGCCGGACCATGTTAATGGTGGTAGGTAGCCCAAACTCCTGCGCAGCTCTGTAAAAAAAATCGTATTTATAACGAGACCGGTCCAAATAGCTAGATAATATCTCTAGATACAGAATTACACTTTAACTACGAAGAACAATAAATCATAAGTAATGTAGTGTGTAAAAATAATTATCTGCTATTTTAAATATCAATCTTAAATAGCAGATAACGTTCGTTATGTTACTCCGTATTGCATAGTGATTGAAGTGTAGATCTAATTATTCATATATTAAATAGCGTTACAATATCATATTCCTTACCTTTAATATTAAACGGAGTTATAGCACGACACACTAAGCGATGAAAGGTGTACGGCTAATGCTTTTAACATTTAAATTTATTTGACATTAAATCAATTGGAAATGTCAGTTAATTGCAGCACAGATATATAGAAACGACTATACACATCAGCTAAAAAAAAATAGCTCCACCCGCAGTAAGAGTTTTGTTATAGTGCCAGTGCTAGGAAGTGGAACAGCCCGCCGGCGTCATTGTTTCCAGCCATTTATAGCTTAGGAGTCTACAAGAGAATAGCGAATAGGTTTCTTCTAGCATGTATCATCGTAAACCTCGTTATCGAATAAGATGAGGCCAGACAGAGGTCAGATGCTTCGCTTATTTTTGATAAGTAAATAAAACTTGATTGTATTAAAAATTATTAATAAAAAAGCGAAACGATAATGGCGTCCACTGAAGGGTATTCTATGGGTATTATATATATTCTATGTATAAGTATTAATACACACATATATATATACAAATACACACTTAACAAACATATGTGGGCAACCCCACACATGTCATCTGAATATATCACTGCTACGCAATACGAGTCATGTCTATATAAGAGTCGACACCTGTAACCCAGAAGACAAAGAAAGTGTTTAGGATAGTGATGAATGGAAAGATCACCATTGTATCTATTGATCTTCTGAAACCGGCATACATATTACAAGACAGCAAAAATCCCTCCAGTCAGAACCGAAGTCCTGAAAAAGAAGATAAACAATCATAGAAAAAAATAGATTAGAAAGAGGAAGTAGAAAGAGAAAATAATAGTAATATCGAAGAGTGAAATTTACAAATTTTTACCACCCATGAAACGGTCTTTATAAAGGAGTGATTAGGACACATATGTCCCCTCAACATAGACGTGAGGTCAACATCACCGTTAAAAAACGGCTGATAAAACCTCACACTGGCCCAAATATCACCCCTGTAACCCCCGACGAGGTCACTGATCTAATCAAGGGGCTCAAAAACAAATCAGCTCCAGGCCCCGATGGCATCTCAAATAAAATGTTAAAGATCCTTCCCCCCCACCTAATCATTCTATTAGTGGCAATATTTAACTCCCTAATATCGAGCTGCACCTTCCCAGACACCTGGAAAGAAGCAGTCGTAATAGGGATCAAAAAGCCCAAAAAACCCCCCAACCTCCCGTCCTCCTACCGACCCATTAGCTTACTGTGCACTCTAGGTAAGCTATTCGAGCGCTTACTTCTTAAGCGCCTCCAGAAAGTTGCACATGACCTCCGTCTCATACCCGACGAACAGTTCGGGTTCCGCCCCCACCATTCTTGTGTGCACCAAGCACACAGACTTACGGAACACATCTTAGATGGTTTCGCAAGGCCCCGCTCCCTCGTCACAAGTGCGGTGTTCTTTGATATCGCTAAGGCATTCGACAAGGTCTGGCACAACGGCTTATTATATAAGCTGTGGAAAATAGGTGTGCCAGATAGGCTCGTCAAGATCATCGAAGCCTTTCTGTCGAATCGTACCTTTAGATACAAACTAGACGGTACTTTTTCCTCCCTCCGCCCTCTCAAAGCTGGCGTCCCTCAGGGCTCCTGCTTATCCCCCTTACTCTTCTCACTATACACTAGTGACATCCCCACCCACCCCAATGTTCAACTAGCCCTGTTCGCGGACGACACCGCTCTCTTCGCCACAGGCATATTCCCCACCACTCAAACACGCCACCTCCAAAGTGCAACCAACCAGCTGGGTGATTGGTTTCGCAAGTGGCGTATTGACGTGAACCCTGACAAAAGTCAGGCGATCGTCTTCAAGCTGTCCCGTCGTACCAAACCCAGACAAGGTCACAACCCGGGAGTAATCTCCCTCTATGATCGTCCCATCCCTTGGTCTAATTCGGTTAAATACCTAGGTGTCACCTTTGACACTAGGTTGAGTTTCCAAATTCATGCGAAACAAGTGGCTAATAAAGCCCGCATGATATTATTCAGATTATACCCCCTCCTCAACCCCTCAAGCAAGTTGTCCCTCAGACACAAGCTCCTCCTCTACAAAACTTGCATAAGGCCAGTCTTCGCCTATGCAAGCGTAGTATTCGCCCACGCTCCAGCTCATATCCTACGTCCCCTACAGTTGCTGCAGAATCGCTTCACCAGACTTGTCACTGGTGCTAGATGGTTCCAACGCAACATAGATATCCACAGTGACCTCAAATTAGAAACCGTGCAAGAGTTCTTCCAAGCATGCTCTAAAGCATACTTTGAGAAGGCCTCTGCCCACCCCAACCCGCTCATTGCGAGTTCAACTCGCTACAACCCCGGCTCCTCTTTCAGAAACCTCGTGAGACGTCCTAAAGATGTCCTCACAGATCCAATCATAGGGTTCACTCAACCCACTCACCTGACACCACACCCCTCAGACATTCGCAGCTTCACAAGCAGGAACTCCCCCACAGCATCATCTACTCCACCGTCAACCTCTCACCGCACGAAAACACGCGTGCGAAGCACCAAAATCAGACGCAACACTTCACACCGTCCAAAAAAGAAACGACGCCGGCCTTCTGGCGTCGCCGCCGCGAACAGCGTGGGCGATCCGAGATAGGATCAGTATCCTACCTTAGATTGCCGAGTGGTCCACGCTGCCGTTAGTACATAACTCTTCATGCATCACACTTCAGCAACATCGATTATACACGCGCACTAACCGTGCGTTCTACCGGCCAGCATGTCCGCGACCGACTGTGTCTTCGAGGGGCCGACCAGGTTGTTCCTAGGTTGTTCCCGTGTTCCTGAGCATCATCGTCGTCGCTCTCCATAAGTCTCACCACCGTCCCTGATACGAGTTCCGACACTCAAACTTTGTTAAGTTTTAAAGTTCACGGACCCCTCCGTTCCGTGAACTCATACAGATGAAGCTGTAAAAGCCGCAAGGCTAACAGCAACAACTTCTCCAGAAACAATACAATACACATATGTCATCTGAATATATCACTACTACGCAATGATACAAAACGTCAATGCGACATAATTAACGACGTAATAAGCGTTGGTGGATTCAGCTAATGGAGGACTCCACCCACATATATGCTCAAAATATAAACGCAAGCAACAAATATGTCTTTTTAAAAGAATTTTTTCGAAGTAATAATTGTAAATATAGATGTTTTTTGACCAATAAAAGTATACTAGGGAACATGCTTTTAATAGTATTTTTAAAACGCGTTTTGTATTAAACAAATAAGCTAAGCCAATAGACTGGTTGTGTGATGTATGCCTGGATATATTAACTCAGCCATTAACAGAGTCCATGGGTTTGTAGAGCACAGCCCAGGGCATTCATCCTAGACCACGTTAAAGATAGAATGGTTCAAAGGCTCCTTCAGAGGCTGTAGCTCTAGATGCTACACATTATTATTTTTACTGAATAGTTAGGCTAACTTGTTCTTTACTGAAAAGGATGAACGTTCCATGGTCGAGATCTAATAGAAGGGTAATAGATAAACTAATACATAATAATGATTTTAGCATTATTATGCATCATCTGTTATTTATTCGCATTTATGTAATACCTTTTCCACGGAAACATGTATATAAGTAGTTTCTTTTTTTAGTTATTATCTAAGGCATACAATAAATAAATACATAAATATTGAGTCAAAGACGTGTTGAGTGATTTGACGGTGGCGGTTGTGTGATTTGCATTGTTTGCCGCATGCGCATTTATCAGGAGGCTGGCGGGCGGTGCACTTTATTGCACGACTACGACTGCATGTGCGGAGGCTGTTATTATTGTATTCCAAAGCAGTGTCCATTTAGTCGTTCTAAAAGGCAAGTTGCATGACAAATAAGACAGTAGTTCTCTTCGCCAAAAGCTTCCTGTAGGGCTAACAATGCGGACATTTAATGTTGATCGATGTTTCGAATGTGCTTGTAATAGACTATTCGAATAAAGAATATTTTTATTTTGATTTGGGAAGCGTGCCGTCGTTCGAGGCTCGCGAGTTACAATCGTTAAAATGTAGATTTTGTAATGGCAGCTACAAGATAATAAACAGTTATTGTTGTTTCAACTAAAGATATCCTTCCTTCATTATTTTTCTACTAAAATTATACCAGATCAAGAAAGAACCAGATGAAAGAAACTATATCGTTAATTAGTCACTACAGATAATATTTAGCAAAATTACTAAATTACTAATTTGCTAATATTTTTTAACAGGAGTAAATTTTCAATTATTCATTTCAATACTTTTGTCATATTTACATTAGTATATTAATTTAAGTTTTAAATCGGATATAAATAATTGAAGTAACAAGAATTTATTTTTCATTTCAGCTCATAGACGCAACTGCTAGGAAAATGCCTCCCCCAGAGATATCTATGAGGAGATATACCACAATTGCCACGCTTAGCCGGCATATTTGCGATCGCAGTCTGATGTTATGGTACACAGAATATGCTGCTGACCATCCTTGGGAAACTTGTTTTGTGACCTACAATCGCAAGTTCCAGTCCTTGCCACTGGACGACCACTTCTCTCCAATATGAATTTAGTAACTGGAAATTAGATGTATCTGTCGTGGCTACCAGAAGTTATAGATTCTTTCGCTAAGCGCACTATATTTCTAATAATAATACCAAAAATAAATGCCTCTAACGGAGTTACGAACGTACGTATAGGTCGCAAATATTAAAAGAGGTAGCTTCGTGCAAGATAAGGTAATTAAATACAACCTAATATTCAATACATTACACAGAAAATATAAATAGAGAAGTTTGAAATAAAAGTGAATAGCGCAAAGGAAAACTTTCTGAGAAACGATGTTTCTAATGGCGTTGCTTCCTTTCGCATCCGATGACATTTTCGCTTATTAGATAACAAAGAGTAAAATTTCAATATAAAGAAATAATGAATCTCACGCGGCACACATGAAAATGTAACTAGGAAACGCTTTTATCAGTGAACCCAATCTTAGGGACTCCATATTATACTTCGAAAGTTCTTGAATTTCGGTTTGTAGAGTTTACACCGAGTTTATTGGTTTTAGAAATTTGGTACAATTTGGATCGCCGCTTTACAACAGAATTATATTTTCACTACTCATCTAATTTTCCAGAGTAATGTAGGTTAGATATAGGGCGAAGAAAATGCCTAGGGGTCTTTTACTGTAAGTAAGTGGGAATATATATAATATGAATATGAATAGATATATATTATATTTATATTGTTTTTACATATTTTATTTATATTATATTATATTGAATATATATATATATATATATATATATTATAATATAATAATACATTTGAAAGAACAAATATTTAGTAACTTGGAATTTTATAGGAAGAAGTCATAATATCGATGATCGTGTCTAATTTGATATATTTTAAATAAAAATCGACAGCTAGGTACGAAATTGTCCAAGAATGTACATTTACAAGGTGATTGATCACAGGAGCAAAAGCTTTACAGTGGCAAATGTTTAGTTCACGTATTATCAATTAATATATTATAAATCCTATCCTAAAATTAATAGTTTCATTAATACAAATAACCTAATTATATTTTAGTAATAAAAAGCGTTTCCAAAATTCGGATTACTACGCACTATAATTATTGTTTACTATATGACACTACAGACTTTATATTGCCAGAAGTTATTGGCTTGTCGTATTTAAATAGTAAAATATAAATTAATCATATTTCCAATTGATCAATTGATACAGGATGGTTGAAAATAGTTAGAAGTTAAAGCTTTATTGATTTTCACTGATAAAGAAATTGTAGAAAATTTTTTTTAAACATTTATAGACATAAAAATTATTCTGTTTAGGGGTGTACAACTGCTTATATATAAATATGTGCATGTCCAATGTGCATTCCAATAGAAAAGCGTATTTGTGATAGATATTTCGGAGTGATCACTTGATACAGGGTGTGTGGAAAAGATTCGATATAAAAGCTTAATTACTTTAAAGCTTTTACAGCCATGAGCAATCAACCTGTATAGCGGTGTGCAATTGTTTATATATTAGTATGTGCTGTATTTCAATAGAATTCAATTCAATTCAATTCTCTATTCACAGTGATCATAATAAAGTGGATTGAAAATAGATGTCAAAGCATTAAATCTTTTTGTTGACAAATTAACTATAATCAAGTATTATTAATATCAAGTATTTATATTTATATTACAGGGTTAATTAGTTTATGTACTGTATTAATAAAATGTGCGTTTTAAATCAACGTAAATTTATTCGCGTACTTAAAAATTGATCTCGTTTTCAAGTTTAAATTAAACTGAAATTGGTTTGATTAATTAGCTAACGAAACGTGCCACTTTAGTTGTCTAGACTTAATTAAGCGAAAACGTGCATAACTTAAGTTTTTGTGTTTCAAAATCAAGAGAATTGTGTTAAAAATATTTTTTAATTCTATTTCCAGAGATATGTAGTGGTTGACGAGACTCTTTGTTATACGAAAACAATGAAAAAAATTGATATAATTCATCACTGTCGAATATATTAACATTCATCGAAATAATAACGCGTGGAGTTACCACCAAAATTATATTGGTGATGTAAAACAAAACTGTCATCACTCTCTTTTATAAAACATAAACGAGGATATATTTCTGACTTTTAACATGTATGTTTAACCCTTAAATGCATAATGATGAAAAACTGCATCATACCACTTAAACGTAAAATGTACTATACTTAAAAGTAAATGCGTAGTAGTACATATCTGCAAAGTAAGGTTTTTTTTAATAAATCAGTGTAAAAAAGTTACACACACACACACATATATATTTGTATTGTTCTCTGCATTGTACTGTATTTATCTGCAAGAAATATACTTTTTTTAAGGTATAAAAGTCGTGAATTTAAGTGTTAATAGGAAAAGAGAGCAGTTGTAGCCCAACGGTAGAGGACTGTGATTTGCAATCATATGTCGCGGATTCTATTTCCGGAATACAATATTACATGATTCACACTCCGTGCATTAATTATAATGGATTGTAACTGCTAACAAATCAAATTTCCAGAGAATAGGCAGCATCGTCCTCTGCGTACCATAATATCACACTGCGACTGCCAACCCGCCTGCAGAGCGTGGCGATTACCGTATATCTTCCATAGATATCTTTGGGACATCTATACTATCAAACATTAACATTTTTTATAGCCCTTGCTGTTGGGGGCCTCTTATGCCTTTGTCTTTGGTAATGCGTACCATAATATCACTCTGTGAATGCCAACCCGCCTGCAAAGCGTGGCGAATACCGTATATCTTCCATAGATATCTTTGGGACATCTATACTATCAAACATTTACATTTTTTATGGTCCTTGATTGGGGGCCTCTTGTAACCCCTTCTTTGGGAAGGACAGGGTCGTATTATTTCATTTAATATTTTTTTTTTTACATTACTTTTATTTCCGCTCTCTTCTTGCATTCTTCTTATAATCTTTCGTACTTCATCTTTCTCTCCACATTTCTTCTGCCTTTCTCTTTCATTCGATATCATTCATTCTTCAGTTTTACATTTCATTATTTTGTTTTAAACATTTCGTTCTATATACTTATATTTTTTTATTTATTTGCTATTTTATTGTTTACACTTATTCTTATTTTTAAACTTTTATTTCTACTGATTGCTAAAAAACAGTTAAATTATGGTTTAGTGGTACTTGCCAGCTGATGTAAGACTTATTGCTTAAAACGCTACGTGCTATCTAATATATACTAGGTGCTCAGGTAAACTTTGACCGTAAAAGTTATTGGTCTGTGGCAGTCCAATAGAAAAAAAACCGTTTATAGAGTGATATTTATTGATATTCAAATAATCTGAATATTAAACAATATTACACTGCGATCGCCAACCAGCCTGCATTGCATGGCGATTATGATATATTTCCCATAGATTTCTTCTTGAAATTGAAACGAAGATAAAAATTACAAACACAAAGTAAAGTTGTGGAAATAATCAGAAATTTACTTTTATGAAATCGACAATGTTTTCAAGTGACAAAAATTACAATAGCAATAGTTAATCTTTTGCGAAATGTAACTTTTTTCATATTGAATTGTGTAAATAGATAGTTTTAAAAAACGAGAACATAAATTTTCTCAATTACATTACATATTCAGATGTGAAAGTAGACAACTAAGTTAATTTTATTTTAAACATTGAACACATTTTCCAGCGAAAAATGTGAGCCTAGTTTTTATCTGGCAGCTTTACTAATTATATACCTATTCAAATTTAAATTCAAAATATCTTTAAACAAGTAGGCATTTATATGTACTTTTGATACTCCGTTCTCAGAAATCTGTTCTATATAATAATCTACTCTGAGAAAAGCCTTTTTAAACAGAATTTAACATTTTTTTTATGTGCACATTATGACATAAGCCATGCAAATGAGTAAACAAAACAAAGCTTCACACCCGTCAATTAACCAAAAACTCCTGAAATCTGTAAGATTTTTTTAATATATACTTTTAAATAAAGATTTCAGAATAAGAAAAGTATGGTCTAAGATATTTTGTGGAATTTTATTATATACGCACAGTCAGACCCATGAGAGATTTGTTAACTTTTTCAATCTTATATTTAGGTTTAAAGAAAATTGTTTGTTGTATTCCCTGTATTAAATTTATTTATCATGTTTAAAAATAATCCATTTTATTTTTAAAGTCACCAAAGGAGATCGGTACATACATAATATCATTTCCTTATTGAGCTCAACGTAGGATAAGTCAATAGTTCGCTCGACAGATAGCGCCACTAGGTCTAATATAGATTAAAACTATATCGTTTACACCCCGTCATGTATACATATTATATATTCTCTTTTTTTATTACTTATTGTGATTACTTGGATATGTGTACATATGAATTCCCGATTTGACAAAATTATATCAAATTGATCTCTCTTACGAAATCTACGAGAACTTTGAACGAGTTCGTATCATAGAAGAGATAACATTTGGTCAGTTTTTTTAGCGAATTATTTTGTCTTATCCTCTCAGTACAAATATTATACCGATTCATTTTGAACACAATCATAGACTAATCTTTCTCTTTACTATAAAATAATTTTAGATAACAATAAATAGATTATAAATTGAAATATAATTTACTTATTCAAATTTATTGCATCATATTTCTGTTACAAACGCTTAACTTAACAGAAGTTTACTCTAAAAGCGTATATAGTTAATCAATATCCTTTATACTGTATCACGTCTAATCACTTCGGCTATTCAAATGAGAAGATAACACTATTAACACCGTTATTGATTCTGAAGACTGTCCAAGAATAAAACAGGAGCGAACAAGTTTACTGTGTTTTAGTGTGAAAAGTGCCACAGCTAATAAAATTTCTCAGGTTAATTATCCTTTTTTATAAAGTAAACATAAGAGTGGACATGTGTGCTTAGTGTTGTGCGTCAAAAATAAAGTCCATAACATGCACACACATAGAAAAGTGCCCGTTTCACTATCGCTCGGTCACAGCCGCCAGTCACCTGTTTAGTTTTGAAAATCTATGGAGCAGAGATGTCCATCAGTGGACGTCTGACTATAGCTGAAATGATGCTGATCATGGCAAGATAAGCAATATTTATAATGGATTAAGGATGTCACATATATTATTAATTTGATTTCTGAAGATAGCAGTTTTTTAGTTCGGTCTTTTTTACTGCCGGAAATAGAATATATCGCCTGCATTATTTTAATTAAATAAGTATAAATATATTTCATTTTTTAACAAAATTCTAAGGTTTTTACTAAGTGGTAAGTAAAGGTTACCTCGGAAAGCTCAATAATATTAGTTTTTAATTAAAAGTTGCATGCTTGGTCATTGATGGCTTCGTTAACGGTAAAGTAATCTCAGTGTATTATATAGTTATATATATATACAGGCTCCCTGCAAGCAAGACAACTTACCTTTGTTGAAGATTTTAATTGAAATTTGTATTATGTTTTCATTTAAGAACAAGATAGCCTGGTACTTTAAACCTTTGACTTTCGGACATGTGTAGCGCTATCGATTCCTGGTATATGAACAATTTGTGTGAATCATATAATATTGCTACTTATTACAAAGGATATCGTTTTAAAATTATTTCAGAAGTAAAAATTGCACTGTCCCATAAATCAACGGCAAACCAAAAACGCGGAAGAGTTAAAAAAATAATTATAACCAATACATTAGTATGATTATATTACTAATCCAGATAATATCTAAATAAGTTCAATTTCGCCTTAAAATTTCATTTTTATGTATTTCTTTTGTTCTTTAAGACTACTTTGTACTAGACAAGGATCAAGAAAATATTTTCCGAGAAAGTTCAATGTGTTTATTTTTAAAACCTTTCTATTCGTTTCTATTTTACCAAGAAAAGCATCCACGTTGTAAGGAATAAATAAGAATCTGTTTAACATTCTATTTTTTTTATGCTATTGCTTTTGTTTTAAATTTCTTAAAATAAAACTTTTTATTTAATATCAAATGTATACGAGTTATATTAGATTGAATATCGTTAGTCTAATGCAACTAACTTTTTAATTAGACATCTAGACTACAAATTTAGGGCTTAAACTAAATATAAAATAAATACCATTTAACAAATATTCATTTATATTTGAAATAAAGAATATACAGTTTAAAATATATATAAATAATATAAAAATAAGTAAAAGAAAGTTACATTTTTTATTGTATTAATTGTCATTTATTTTCAATAAGATACAAGTTCCCTTTCGGTAAGCATACAACGATAATCCAAATTCAATTCTTCAAACAGCGATTTGAATTCACAATACAAGCCAATTGATTTTTGGTCTTAAGATATGACAGTTTCTTGTCGTTTTGCTTTAAAGTTATGCGAACAGTGACGATGTAAGAATTATATGTTATAGTTATCTTATTACGAAAACAAATATAGACGCTGTAAAATAACAACTTCGGTGATCTTGGTTCTTTTTCACTATATTTCATTCATTTATCACTAATTTCTCGTCAGGTAAGAGTGAACATCGCTTTGTGTTGAAATTAGTCATGCGTTATCTATGCTAAGGTTAGAAGCTATTTCAAAGTAGTTTTTTGAGCAAGCCTGAAAAAATTCTGGAGCCGACGGTAGCTTGAGGTTACTGAGAGGAATCGGTTTTGTACAACTTGGAGTTGGTTTAATATGGAAGCCGTTTAACATGGGTAAAAGCAGCTTTTACGTAGAATACTAGTCTATTGCAAGCATTGAAGAGAACTTTATGCCGCCGTAAGAGCTTGTTAAGGTTTCAAAGGAGGGAGTGAAACCTACTTATTACTGATCTTGCGGTTGTGTCTGTGGTAGAGAACTTTGGAGCCAAACATACTTAGTCCTTTTAGGGGAAGGAACTGCCGAATGGTAATAAGTTGACATGGTTAGATAAGTAAGATGCTTATATTTGCAAATACCTGTGGCTATTTTTACATCGACAGATATAACATCTGAAATAATTTCTACAGTTATAGGACGTATTAAAAAGAGAGTCGTCTGTGGTGGATTCTTCAGAGCACTTCGTCCGTTACGGCAGCTTTCTTCAAGAAAAAGTGCGCTAACGATAGAAGATCAGTAACAGTTGGAAAACTTTATTGAATTCTATTCTGGTAATTACAATTTTAATAAATAATAAACAGATATGATATTAGACTAGACAAAATGTGTGTGTCCTGAAATATAAAATCTTTTCTCGAAAAACTCGACTTCATTAAAAACATGGTTTGCATTTTATACTTAAGTAATTTCTTATGATACTATTATTAGTTTTATGCTGTCACCATTTGCTTCAACAGAGATATAAATTAAGTTAAAAAAGGTTCTCTTTTATTTTCTTCAATACTGCTACAGTTTTTCTTTAAAAGCTTTCCATAAATAGTTCGTTTACGTAATTAAGTAAAATTTCTTTCTTTTGCTTCATTAGACTCTTTACTGTTTATAAAATCTATATTGTTTGTATACTTTCAAAATATACATGATTCTTTTTATACGAATTTATTAATGTTAATTATAAATACTATTTGTAAAAATAAAATCACTATGAAATGAAATTATTATTTTCTGACAATATTTGCTAAAAAATAAGGTTGATAAATAGCTTAACTGGTGTCTTTTTTAAGAAGTTATATCGGCTTTGTAGACATTATTAATGTATTTTGGGAGATAGAAACAAATTTCCAACACTGTTTCGATATATCTACTTATATCTGACTTACGTAGAACCCTATTGAAACGTTCAAACGCTAAGGCAGGTTAAGTGACAACACCATGACTTCTGTCAGTCATTATAGATATCTACAAGACTTTGAAATATTCGTCTACTCTCAATAGTAATTTTTAACAATAAGGTTCTTTCAAAACATGTGTTTAAATCACACAATAATTTTCATTACGCAATCACGCCGGAAAATTCTAGAAGAATTACAATCTTATGCAATAATTTTATAAAAGGTAGTTTTATTTTTCTTAAATTGCAACGCTACTCGACTCTGTCACTGTTTTGTGACAACTTCCGGTAAAAGGATTGAGAGTGATGGGATTGAAACAGCGTTTTGATTATTGAGTCGGGAGCTCGGTCACTCGTTCGAAACCATCGAAGTGATAAGTTGTCTAGTGCAAACTATGCTAGTTGGCCTATATGAGTATTAAAAGTGGAATAAAAGTACTTACTGTGTTGTGAATTGGAGTTTTTTGATACTTATATGCTATCATGCTTGTGTTAGAGGAACCGGAAAGTAATGTCGTTTCTGTCGACATTATTTCCAGCAAAACCGATTGAAATTTTCTCTGGAATTGAAATTTTTTTATACTAGATTGAAAATGGTTGTTAATAATGAAGATGAATATGTTGTTGACTGGACATAAAACCTTGTTTTAAATGCAGTCGTGTGAATTTAACTTAAGAAAACGACATTACTCTCCGGTCACCCTAATATTTAGCAGAATAATACTGCAGCTAAGTGTGTAAATGTTCTTCATTGTACGACACAGACAGACGATCTGCAGCGCCATCTGTTTTCAGTTCTCTACGTAAAGATATGGAAAAAGAAACTCGTTAGAATAATAGAAATTTTTATTAATTTTTCTCACAATATTTTCGTATACATTTATAATAACATATTATTATATACAAAGTATATTTATACCAACAATATATCAAATTTAAAACACATTAATAGAATGATAACGGAGATACAACATTAAGATTTGTTTAATGACTTCATTGTTTCTTTGGAGATATTTCGTTACAGTGACTTAAAGTACGAGTAATTTGTAGTAGCAACATCAAAATTACAGATGTAAAAATACATAAATATTGTCAGGTATCGACTAAGCTCTCTATGTAATCTTAATCGTATTGTACCTTAATTGAATAACAGTACAATTTGAATACGAATCTTGATCCAACATTGACAAGGAAGGCGTGATTGACAAGACGCACACGAGATATTTAAAAACAAACGATTTTACTTTTCCCTGCCTCCCCCAATTGTCATATACCCAAGGTAAGGAAAAGCATTTGCGCGAACACCATAATAAACTGCTAGCGTCTTTATAAGTGAATAGCTCAAGGTCTTAACAATGATTGATGTGTTTCGCAGACACTCAAAACATTCTATTCTTTAAAATGTTTTAAGTTTCAAAATGGAAAAAGAAAAAATGGAGCAAGGAGTTGATGTAATAGTAAGAGAAAGAGCCTATTTACAAACAGTACAATATAATAAAAGACTAAAAAATTACCATAAACCTTTCCGCAGTCTGCGGTCAAATTAGTTATTCCATATACTATTTCTTACGAAAACATATTTTTCCATACAAGGAAAATGTAGTCATTGCTGTATTTCTCTAAAATAATCCGTAACTATGGGATCGCAACTATCAGCAATGATTATAAATATGCGATAATGAAAAAGCTCTCTGGGCACTGTTTCTCATGCATTTATGTAACAAAACCTACACTGTATTTAATTTAACTGTAGAGTAAATGTGAAAAAACTGTGTACAAAAACAAAATTAACTTATCTGATTTCATTAGCTATAAGAACGTCTTTGGGTTGATAGCTTAGCGATTGAGGATTGAGACTTTGCAATCATAGGTTGCTGGTTCGAAGCTCTGGATAAAATCTTATATAATTCACAATTTTTGCTTTAATTGTATACAGCATTAAATATATTACAGCAACGTCCTTTGTATACTTTAATACCACACTACGATCGACAACACGCATGCCAAGCGTGGCGATTATGGTATGTCCCCCCACAGATATCTTTGGGGGAAGCTTATACCTTGCAATGGGTATCTATCGACTAACGTAACATTGACGACGATGACAACGAAGAAAGTATTAAAACGCATTATCTAGAGTATTAAGCATTTTTCTTATACAAACATTGTAACTCTCGTGTAATTATTTTTATTAATACTTTTGACATATTTAAACTACCAAAATCAAACGATTGTTTCTTTATATATCACTTTGCAGACGTAAAAGTATGACACTAGTGAAATTTTAAAATATTAGACCATTTATTGTAATGATATCTACATTTACACTATTCAAAGAAGAAATATTATATCATTTTAATTGTGTGCAAAAATCAATCTGGCTAGATAGATATCTAGCAACTTTAAAAATGTACTCGTATGATTTGTAATTTATTTGTAACTTAATTTTAACTATATTATGAAGATTTATACACACTTAAAAACACTCGCAATTAATACTAAAACATTCTGTTTCGTCTATATTCCTTCAGCCTTGCAACTATTGTATCGAAAAAATGTCTGAATGTTATGAATCTCTGGTCAATATTCTAGTAAGATGGCAACACTTTTTGTAAATCTAAACCGCTTCGAAAACAATACAGTTTATTCTTAATCCATTAAATGGCTGAAGCAGTCTCTATAAAATTTAATAAAATTTATTTGATTTCTTATTATAACCTATTATGATAATTGTTTGTGCATTATTTATATAGAATTGCTACTGCTCACAAACAAGTTTCTAGAGGATGGTTTTGTAACGTCTTCTGCGTATCCTAATACAACACTGTGATTACGAATCTGTCTGCCAAGCGAGGCAATTATAGTATGTCCCCTTATAAATATTCTTGGGGAGTTCTGTCTTGTTCTAGGCATCTATAGGCTAAATTTAAATTATTACCGAACGATTTATTACACAGAGCCATATTTACATTGTTTTTTGTGTTAAAAGATGCTATTTTTTATTCCAAGCTGTTTACAAATACAATTTACTAAAAAAAGTTTTTGGTAATGGAAACTATAATTAATTTTAATAGATATCTATATATTAAAGTGAATAGTTTCGCTGTAGAAAAGAGTAAGAATATGTTTCTGATCAATTTTAAATTGACACGAACGACCAAGTACAATCTGTAATGCTCTTATAAGTTTAAAATAACTAAAGCTGTTTTAATTAATATTATAATTTCGAAATATACACACATAATATATGAAATAGTAAATATACAATATTCTTAGTTGTAATCACACAAAATACTGTCTCAATTATTTCTTACACTAATTACAGTATTTTAAAGCTAATTTTAATTAAATTAATAAATTAGTTTTTTTTTATTTTTATTTTATGAATGATTTAACTTTGATATTATTATTTGTTAATATATCTGTAACAGTGACATATATAATATTAAAAATAACTAGTGTTCAATTTGTGCACAATAATTATTTTATTCGCGTAAATCACTTAAACGTATTTTATTTTTTAACATATACACATCATATAAATATATACATAAAACCTTATTTCTTAATCGTTACAAATTCGAATAGATTAAAATATCTTATATGATTAACACACGTATAGAGTCAATTTGGGTTTTACACTACTTATCACAATGGCCGATGAAATGTCACATTTTAAACGATTTGAAGTTACCCGGGCCTATTCATAAAGTGGTTGTACTGGAGTACTGCCTTTCGATTGAACGGTTCTTGGCCACGTGATGCGGTACAGGAATTGGCTGCCTTCTTCGCCCGTCTCTATAACCTGCGTGCCATTTGATTCTCAATTCAGATCAAGATTGATAAATAGTATCCATGGTTAACTTATTAGCAAATAAACTCTCCAAAATACTATAACAAAATTGCGTACTATAATCTATCCGCGTTAAAAAAATATTAACCCGTCCCTGTTAGGTTAGCCACGCCCAATTCGAAAGCAGTGTTCACATTGACCTGTAGGACATTTAAAAGTACTGTCGTCACTATGATCAAAGTGGTCACTGTTGTCTTGACACAAATAGACTAGGTTTTTCAGTTTGAGGGTTCATAATCCGCGAGTTCGATAAACCTGCCAAAGCCATGAAACAAGATGGCATTGGTAGATTCTGCAAGTGGAAGGGCTCAGAGTAAGCCTGGCTTAAAACCTCTTTTTTACATTTTTAAGCCGGATCTAATAGCTATGTGCATCTTTTACATATTAAAGTTGTAACATTTGATAACTAAAAGGGTAATAAATACATTTTAAAAACTTTTAAGTTAAACGGTTTTTTGATACCCATATTGTGGTGGTTGTGGAAAAATATGTACTTAGTCCGCCATATTGGAACAGCGTCCATCTTGAATTTTTAATTTTGACATAATCATCGTGTTTTACTAGTGTAGCCCTTTCATTTGATACCCATATTGAGGGGGTTAAGGAAAAATACGTAATCCGCCATTTTGTATCGGCGGCCATCTTAGATTTATAATGTTATTGATTTTATTATATTATATTGTCATCTAAATTAAATGTTTGTACCAAATTTCAGATCAATCTGACAACGGGAAGGTGCTTAAATTTCAATTTCTAATTTTGACCCAATTAAACAAATTCCGTACGGGTCGAACTAAATAAAACCGTTTAAAAATTACTTGAGTGACAGGCCGCGAGACGACGGGCGCGGGCAGCGCTGGGTGAATGCCGCTTCCCACCGCGGTGCTTTGTGAGCCGCTGCTAAACACACTCCTCACCTTCCAGTCCATCCAGCTCTATAATTATAATCTTTAATAAATATCATTTAATTAATAATTTATCTCAAATAATTTCAATTATCAAATGACAAAAAATATAATTACTTTTTTATAAAAAAAAAATTTTGTTGTGATATGGAAAAACGTTTATCGAATAATTAACATAATTTGTGCCCGAAAAATGAATAATGTGCCTACGAGCGGTTGCGCATCGTTCCCTAGTTCAAATCAGACTCCCCGAGAACTCCAACAACCGCGGGCGCACATACTGCGCCTTGGCTACCTGCCAAGGCGCAAGCAAGAGCGCATATAGTGCACGCCGTGCAAGTGAGCGAGACGAGTGGGCGAGACGAGTGAACGGTTGAGCGTTGTAACGAAGTCCGCGGGAACTTTCAAATATGGCGGCTTTTTATGTAGCAATATTATTACAATGTTTTATTAAATATTTTGTTGTTTTTATTACCACGCTCACCAAAATAAGATAAACAGGTTATCAAATAGATCTAACTATTAGCAAGGCTTTTGATATTCTCAATTAAAATAAGAAGAAAAGAATTAACATTAATAAATACTTAATAGCATAATCGTATTACTTCGTAACTTTGGAACAGACTTTAAATTAAATTTTTAAGAAAATTATGCGTATTCAAATTAGTTCAGACTACTTCTAAAACTTTTGCAATGCAATTTATTTTTTATATGCAGTGTGATAGTTGTGAAAATTTAAAAATATATGAACTTTTATCTCATTTAAGAAAAAGTATAGAAGGTTTTACATATATTTGCTTTCATTCTGTATAAAATAGTCACTCAGAATTATGTTACATTATTTTTTTAATACGTCAGGCCCATAAATTCGGGCAGTACAAAGTCAGCTAGGAAAGATAAAACAGCAATACGAATTTTAAAAACGATTTTTCTTTCTATATTATCTGTACATTATTTATTATTTCTGTAATCATTCATTTTCGGTTACTGTTTACGATAAATTAATTAAAAGAAAAAGAGGTATACATTTACCATATTACCCCTTTAATGCTTTTGCATCTTCCAATAGGCAATTACAAAAACTTTCAAGTCATCAATCAACATAAATTGTTAGCTCTTCATGAAATTACCACCCGCTCGAAAGGCAGTTCTGCTGAGAGGAGACGAGAAACTCAACAGTTGCTCTTTACTAATATAGTTTTATAAAACGTGCTTGACAATAATTAGCTTCCCGAGTGAGCATCGACAACATTTAAGTATTCTTGACTATAATGATTTGTTTTCAATAACATTATTTAATATTGGTTCTAAATCACTCTATTGTCACACCTGAAATTGATTGGGGGACGTTTATTGTATATACGTGCATCTTATGCTATAAATGATTTATTAAATTTTTTAAGATGAAAACTATGAATATAACAGCTTATTTTTATGCCTTACAAAAAATACTTTTAAATGTTTTTGCGAACAAACATATATATATATATATATATATATATATATATATATATATATATATATATATATATATATATATATATATATATATATATATATATATATAATCATAATGTAGAATGCAGTGAGTGGTAGGAATAAATATATACATAAAACGACGTGATAATTTTTATTGAATCATTTGAACTTGCCTGTGCGACCAGTGTGGCTGCCCCTTACATTGCAAGCAGTCGCGTCCTGACTCGACGGCGGCGGGGTAGCTTGTTTACCAGACTCCAACTTTTCTGGGAAACAGCGCCTGAAATACTTATATCATTTCGGAAGCTGGAGCATAGAGCACGTTGTTTATTTTTTATAAACTAATAATATAAAGGAAATATAGACATAAGGTCACTTATAGCTCAAATTTGATCACTAAAACGCATTATTACATCATCAACCGTCGGTCATCCCTGCTCCAGAACTTTAAGGCCTGCGCGTTCTGTTCTGCGCGGTATGTGGCTTGCCCACTGTTACTTCAAGCTACCACGTATAAAGTGAATAAAAACCAAGAAGGCCTGTTTAGGTTGTAATCAAACAAAAAAATATATAATAAGATAAATCAGACATTACTTAAATATAGCAAAAGTGTTGCTATGAAAACAGTAAAGTAATTGATAAAATCTTTTACTATGTAAATTAATTTTATAAAATTCGTGGACTTCTTTGCAGTGTATCTCCCTTTATTATATATTAACTGTAATGAAAGAAATGTAATCACAAATTTTTGTGTGTAATTGTATACGAGAGCTAACTTACTTGAATACCTTGCATGACTTCAATAGATTTATGAACGCCTGTCGGAATTTTCTATTCATGAAGCAGTATGTGATCGGGTTGCAGCATGACGAACAATAGGCTAGAAGTTGAAGGCAAACCACTCCCTTGGAACCTATATATTGGTACAACTCATCTGGATAGAATAAATAAATCTGTAACAATTAAAGTATTTTTTTAACAACGATAATTTTCCAATCCATATCTCTCTTGAAATTCAGTATAAAATATACCTAATTATGAAAATAAAT